>NC_081842.1:987500-2187500 GCF_963259705.1 Myotis daubentonii
CATCACCTGTTCTTAGGGAGCCGTTCCTGGTGTCCCCATCAGTCTGTCAGAAGTGCGCCCGCCCTCAGCGCCCCACAGCACCCCCGCAGGGAACTAAGCTGCTGCCAGCTCAGGACAGCAGCTGCGCCTTTCAGTTCCTGGTGCTCAGAACCCGGCCACGCCCGGCCCACGGCACCAGGCAGTGCACACCTGGAGGAAAGCCATGTCCCTGCTGCGGTCACGGCCCTGCAGGAAAGGCCGCACTCCATCCGGTCGGAGCTGGCAGCGGGTCCGAGGGCTGGACCTCTCCAAGTCCACGTTCCTTCCACCCGTGGCTCCCCATGAAGGCGGGTCCCCTGCATTTATCACACCATGTGTCCGACCCGCTCTCTCTGCGCCTCGGTGCCAGCCCCGGGCGCTCGGAGCTGCACTTTCCGTGCGGAATTGGACAGCGCTGTCCTGGGCTCGCCCGGGAACGCGGACTTGCCCTCGCGCTCCGTGGCCTGATCTGCTGAGTGGCTCGGAGTGAACATCACGCAGACGGGGAGCCACTGCCCCGCCCTGTCCGGAGTGGAGGCAGGCCCCAGCCAACCTCGGCGGTGGCCAATGTGACACAAATGGAGCCGCAGGCGGCTGCCCCCAGCAGCCCTGGGATGGCCCTGGCACGGGGCGAGCAGAAAGGCCTCTGTGTTAGCCACTGGCGGGGCTGCCTGGCTCCTGTCGGGTGATACTTTCACTGGGGGCTAGGGGGTCTCACACATGGCACAGGGGGCGCCGCATGCAAGCTGCCAGCGGGCCGCACCCACCTGCCAGCCCCTGGGCACCAGGTGGAGTTAATTTTCCGCTCGCGGGTCCTGAACTAGACATCCACGGTCAAGGTCACCAAACACTGAAACATCATGGAGACCCTACCCTGGCAGTGACCCAGAGCAAGGTAAGGGCGTACTAACGGTGAGGTTATGGCGATGGAGGCCATTGGCTGAGCTGCTGCTACGCCAGGCACTGTGCGTCTATAATCTATAATCTATAATCTATAATCTATAGCAGTGGTTCTCAACCTTCCTGGTGCCGCGACCCTTTCATACAGCTCATGTTATGGTGACCCCCAACCATAAAATTATTCTCGTTGCTACTTCATAACTGTAATTTTGCTACTGTTATGAATCGTCATGTAAATATCTGATATGCAGGATGTATTTTCATTGTTACAAATTGAACATAATTAAAGCTTTTCCGATGGTCTTAGGAGACCTCTGTGAAAGGGTCGTTCGACCCCCAAAGGGGTCGCGACCCACAGGTTGAGAACCGCTCCTCTGTAGTCATCCATGTTCCACTGGCAAAGGTGTCACAGCAAGGTTACCACCAGGGCACGGAAGCTGGGAGACCACACGACCCGCCACAGAGGTGGCTACTGAAGGAGGACTGAACCCCAGCGTGTGGCCGCAAAGGCCCGGGTCAGCATTGCCCACACAACGCCACGCCGGCTCTCCTGGCTCCTCCATCAGGTGCTCAGGCTCCGGGCACGAAGGAGGAGGCGTCTCGCAAATATCGGTGAACACAGTCGGACAAGGCCAGGTGGTCGGAGGCAAGTGCTGCCGCAGGCCCCCCGGGACCCGCCCTGATGCCGCCCCAAGTCCACGCCTGCCCCCGAAGAGTCTGCGTGGGAATGGAGAGCGCGCCCCTGCCAGGCGGTCGGAGCCGCTTCCTTTCGGGCTCAGTGTTAAGTCAGCGCCAGGCGGAGGCTGCGAAACGCCTCTTCTAATTGCACTTTATTTCCAAACGCGTCACCGCTGCAGCACGTGCGCTAGGACGGTGGGCGGCTGAGCGGCGGCTCCGGGGCGGCCTCTCGCTCTGTGGGGCCCGCGGGGGACCCCAGGGCGCAGACTGCGAGGTGCGCCGGGCAGCAGGACCACGGCCCCCAGCCCGGACTGCAAACCCAGACGCTGGAGCAGGAAGAGGAAAGAGCCATCTTGGTGCCGTCACTGGATTCTGGGAGACACTGAGCCCCACCTGCTGGGGGCCTGCTACCGGCCTTCTGCTTCCCGCACCTGAGACGTCCTGGCCCACACAGGCCGCCCCTGGGCTCAGCCGCAGGAGCCCTGACGGACAGGGAGCCCGCCCATGGGCCAGGCCCGCCAGGCCGTGGGGGGAGGGGGCAGGTGACTTCCATCTTCACCATCTGTTCCCAGCCCGGCCTCCTCCCTGGGCAGCTCCCTCCGTGCAAGGCTAAGTGCTGAGACACTGGACACAGTCGGGACGTAGAAGGCACGTCCTCTGTGGCCACAACAAGCACCATGAAAGCCAGGATGCAAAATCCTGCACATGAATCTCTTCTGCCTGAGCAAGTCAGAGACGCTGAAGTCCTCCCGGAACTTAGACTTTTAAACCAACACATGAATCTATAAGACATGGGGGGAGGGGGGGTGGATTTCAAAGCTGTTTTTTTTCCCCAGGAATGGAGGTTGGTGAGAGGCATCCTATCCTATATAATAAAAGGCTAATACGCAAATCAACCAAAGGGTGGAACGACGGGTCACTATGTCACACACTGACCACCAGGGGGCAGACACTCAACGCAGGAGCCGCTCCCACCTCCACAGCAGCGCTAAGGATGTTAGGCGGGGAGCAGGCCTAAGCCGTTCCCGGACTGCAAGAGGGCACAGGCCAGGCTGAGGCGACACCCACCCCAGTGCATGAATTTCGTGCACCCGGCCTCTAGCACGTAGATACCAGCACATAAATCATCTTGTCAGATACAAATTTCGCACAAAGCCCCCTATCCCCAGAAAGCAGACAAATCACACCATCCAGCCAATAGAAATCTCTTTTCTACCTGCCTACAGCTGAATCTTCTCCCTCTCTCTCTCTCTCTCTCTCTCTCTCTCTCTCTCTCTCTCACACACACACACACACACACACACACACACACACACACACACACTTGCATACAATGTATCTGTAATGACATACGAAACCAGATACATTCTTAGCTGCTCTGTAGGGAAACAGGGTTGGGGGAGGGGTGGGAGGGAAACTTTTCATTATAAACTAACTCATGCATTTCGAATTTTGAACCATGTGAGTTTATTACTCAAATATATAAACAAATGGTATAAAATTACCTTGAAAAACGTTAAAGGGAAATGACAGTGCGAGTACATGGCGGCAGCATCGAGCCGCCGGGCGGGCGCTGCCCAGAGGTGACCACCCGGGCCCCTGAGCGTGGGGAAGGGCCGTTCAGAAAGGGCTGCTCCCCACGCAGAGCTGGGCCTGGAAAGCATGTTGCAACCTAAACTGAACAGAAACTTCCCCAAAACAAACTGTGCAAGTTGCTTACCAGAGACAACTCCCCACGGCCCCGCCCGCGGCTGACCTGCTCCCGCTGAGGCTCCATCAGCCGACCCCGAGGATGCCCGCCTCTGGCTGCACACCGCTCACACCCGCTCACACCGGCTCACACCCGCTCACACCCGCTCACGCCCTCACACCCTCACACCCTCTCTGCACACCCTCACTGCACACCCTCACGCCCTCACACCCTTGCACACCCTCACACACCTCCGCACGCCCTCACACCCTCTCACGCCCTCACACACCCTCTCCACACACACTCGCACACCCTCGCACACTTTGCTGCACGCCCTCTCACGCCCAGCTCTGGGGGCCGTGGAACCCGAATGGAAACAGCACCCGCAGCCCCCGCCCGCAGCCCCAGGAGATGCCGCCGGCAGCTGTCACCAAGTGAAGCTGCTCTTGGGTTTACCCAACATTTCCAGGGTTCCCGAGGGACCGGGACCGCAACTCAGAACCGGACGGGAACCTTGGAGCAGCGCACGGCCCTGGTCACACCCACGGGGACTGGGCAAGTCCCCGGCCAGCGGGGAGAGATGGGAAGAGGTGAGAACACGGGGCAGGGGCCCCACGGGCCTGTGTGACGAGGGGAGGGGGAGGAAGAAAGCAGGAGGTGGCTGAGTAGAGGTGTTTCCCCCCAGAACTTACAAACACAACGGCCAGGACGGCAGGGCGCACCCACCGCATCCCCCAGTCCAGCCCTGAGCTCCGCCCACGGGCCATGAGTGACAGCACAGCCTCCTAACTCTTCAGACTCTGTCCCCTCACCTAGAACTCGCGGGGACGACCTGACATTCCAAATGGAAAGACAGCCTTCCTGCCGCTCCGGGGCCTGGACAGAGGGGGGGTGGGGGGAGACCGGCTCTAAGTGACCGCTGCCTGAGCAGGACCAGGACCGGCGCCAGATCCCAGACCTGGGCCCCACCCAGCCCGGGTGCTCCGGGCACATCCCTGGGGACCGTCCCACTCCTCCCTCCGGCCCCACCACTGCGGGTCCAAGGACAGGCCTCGTCCTGCCCTGTCGGGGTGCAGCCCAGCGCCCCACCCGCCCCAGCCTGGCCCGGAACCCAGCACACCTGTGTCTTCAGCCGCTCAGCGCGCCCTCCTGTGACTCCTCAATCAGCTCCAGGTGCGATGCTGCAGCTTCCGCTTCCTGTTCGGTCTCGGGGCCCAGGAAGTTTCACTACCACAGGCCGGGGCTGGGGCACCCACCGTGAACAGCTAGAGCCAACCAGGCTGAACCCTAACGTAACCACCGGGGACCTCCAGGCCAAACCAGGTAGCCCTCAGTTTCCTGGTCTATGAAACGGATCACGAGTCTACCCCACGGTGTGCATGTAACTCAGTGATGTGGTCAGTAGTTGAGGTAAGGACTGGCCGTGAACGGAGATGCTGTCACCAGCATGAATTATCAGAAGGCCAGACCAAGGAGCATAAATGTTCAAAGAAAGAGAAAAGGCCAAGGAAGTTCTAGAACTAGAAGACCTGGCCATTCAAAACGAGCAAAGAACCCAGCCAGCGTGGCTCAGTGGCTGAGCATCAACCTGTGAACCAGGAGATCACGGTTCGATTCCCGGTCAGGGCACATGCCCAGGTTGCGGGCCCAATCCCCAATGTGGGGTGTGCAGGAGGCAGCCAACCCATGATTCTCTCTCATCACTGATGTGTCTTATCTCTCCCTTCCTCTCTCTGAAATCAATTTTTTTAAATATATTTTATTGATTTTTTTACAGAGAGGAAGAGAGAGAGATAGAGAGTTAGAAACATCGATGAGAGAGAAACATCGATCAGCTGCCTCCCGCACATCCCCCACTGGGGAAGTGCCCACAACCCAGGTACATGCCCTTGACCAGAATCGAACCCGGGACCCTTCGGTCCATAGGCCGACGCTCTATCCACTGAGCCAAACTGGTTTCGGCTGAAATCAATTTTTTTAAAAAAATTTTTTAAAGGAGCAGAGATCAAGAAAAAGATTAAATCTTTCTCTAGAGCAGTGGTTCTCAACCTTGGGTGCACATTAGAATCACCTGGGAATCTTTTTAAAATCCTGATTTCCACTGTGGCCGGTTTGGCTCAGTGGATAGAGCGTCGGCCTGCGGACTGAGGGGTCCCAGGTTCGATTCCGGTCAAGGGCATGTACCTGGGTTGCGGGCACATCCCCAGTGGGGAGTGTGCAGGAGGCAGCTGATCGATGTTTCTCTCTCATCGATGTTTCTAACTCTCCATCTCTCTCCCTTCCTCGCTGTAAAAAAATCAATAAAATATATTTTTAAAAATCCTGATTCCTGGGCCTCATCCTCCGGAAATTACTAATGTTGTGGCCTCACCCCATGACAAAGAAACAGAATTTCTGGAGGATGAGGCCCAGAAATCAGGATTTTAAAGATTCCCAGTTGACTCTAATGTGCAGCCCAGGTTGAGAACCGCTGCTCTAGAGCCAAACTAACGGCTGCCCTTACAAGACCAGGCGGCCTTGACCAAGATGACTGCTTCCGACAGGCTCCCGCCGAGTGTGGGCGTTGTGGAGGATTGTGGGGGAAGGACCGGCGAGCCAGCATGAGTCTGTTAGACGCTGAACACCTGTGTAGGTTTCTGAGCGGGGAGTCCTGCAGAGCACCTGTCCCGGCTCCTTTAAAGCCCAGCACCTGCCCTGGTCGGTGTGGCTCAGTGGGTAGAGCAACACCCGGGTTCCATTCCGGTCAAGGACAGGCTCCTCCCCAGCCCAGGCCCCGGTCCAGACACGTGCAGGAGGCAACCAGTCCATGCGTTTCTCTCACGTCGATGTTGCTCTCGGTCTTCCCTCTCGCTCCCGCTCCCTCTAAACACCAGCGGGAAAATGCCCTCGGTTGGAGATTTCTAAAAAGCTGACGCCACGCTGGGAACGGACTGACCTGCTCAGGAGCCCGCGCTGCTGGGAGGGCTCTGGGTGCGTCACTGCCCACGTGGCTCCCTCCAGCCAGCACTTCTCCTGCGGCGGCGGCCCGCTCCTCTCCGCCGGCTCCCTTCCTTCCGCCACAGCACACGCTCTAAGCCTGCCCCGCTCATTCCCACACACACGTATGCACATACATGCACTCACTTATTAAAAAACATATATATTTGATTTCAGAGGGGAAGGGAAAGGGCGAAACATCAATGATAAGAATCATAGATCGGCTGCCTCCTGCACGCCCCCTACTGGGGATCAAGCCTGCAACCCGGGCATGTGCCCCTGACCTCCTGGTTCATAGGTCAACACTCAACCACTGAGCCACACCAGCCGGGCAAGTTTTCTTTTTTATTCAACTAATATTTACAAACACAGGCTACGTGCTCGGCCTGGGTAAGGTACCAGGGACACAACCAATCATGAGCTGGCGTCCCAGTCCCCTATCCTGGGGGTTCACAGACTCAGGTCACCGGCAAGAACTCGGGTCTCCATGGCGTGCACCCCTGGAAAGACACAACAGCCGTGTCCAGGGAGACGCGTGTGCTCAGAGGTGGACAGAGCAGAGAGCACTGACTAAAGGATGGAGCAGGGGAGGGGGGTGGAGACACTTAAGGGGGGCGGGACAGAGAGTCGCTACCTGCTGACATCACACTGGGAAGGGGTGTCAGGCAGCAACCAAGAGGGAGGGGTGCGTGTGGGGCTCATCTGAGCCCCCAAATATGTCCCAGATATGCTGAGGCCCTAACCCAGCCATGGGCAAACTACCGCCCGCAGGCCGGATCCGACCCATTTGAAATGAATAAAACTAAAAAAAAAAAAAAGACCGTACCCTTTTATGTAATGATGTTTACTTTGAATTTATGTTAGTTCACACAAACACTCCATCCATGCTTTTGTTCCGGCCTCCGGTCCAGTTTAAGAACCCATTGTGGCCCTCGAGTCAGAAAGTTTGCCCACCCCTGGGCTAACCTGCTCCCTGGGACTGAGGCCGAAAGGGAAACAGTCTGCAGAGGCCATGGAGGTGGGAGGAGGTCGTGCTGCATCCGTGGCCCTGCCCCAGGGGCCGTGGCTCTAAGAGGGGCATTTGGGGACAGAGAGGGACCAGGGCAGGACACCTCAAGGTGCCCGCAGGGACCGGGGTGAATTCGGACTTCCACCTCCTGAGCCCAGAGGGAGGACCTGCTGCTTTAAGCCCCCGTTTGTAGGGCTGTTAGGGAGCCCCAGGAAACTAGCGGGGTACAGTGAGGGAAACCCCAAGCCCCTGGACGGCAATCCTGGGCACCTTTTCCTGGGGGGAGGGGAGAGAGGAGGACAGAGCCAGACTTTCGCGGGCGCTTCCAGCACATTCCCATCTGGCTGTGGAACCGAGTTGGTTGGATGCGTAGGTGTTGGGTTTCTGTACCCACCCCCGAGGGTGGGGGCCCGTCAGCCACCCGGGCAGGGGCAGCCCAGACTGCCCTGTGGGGCAATGAAGACGCACTGCATTGGGGGGAGACATCGCAGGGGGCGTAGCAACCGGCTAAAGCTAGGAGCCCCACAATGAGCACATCCCTCTGGGAGACTCGCTGGTGTGCGGCCCGCAGACGGTCCTGGGGTGTGTGTTGTGCGCCAGGACGCTGTTGCGATTACGGGGCTCTCAGCTCCACCAAAGCCGAGCACGTGGGGGGGGGGGCGAGGGAGCCGCCTGCACCCGCGGGGGCGGTGTCGCTGGCCTCAGGCGGACCCTGCACGCGTGACCGGAGGGCAGAACGGGACCCGCACAGGCAGCAAACCCGGTCCCCGCGGCTGCCAAGCCGGGCCACGTGCGCGCCCAGTCGCCTGCCCGGCGCTCAGAGCTTCCGACCCGCTGCGCCCGCACCCCGCGTGCCCGCGTCACGGCGCCTCCCCCGCCGCTGTCAACACAAACACCCACGCGGCAGGAGCAAGAATAGCCGGGCGTCTCCTAGCGACGGGCGCCTCCTCCAGCTCCCACCGCCAGTTCCCCGGGACCCGGACTGCGGGGAGCGGGAGGCGGGGCCAGGAGGGTGGGCGGGGCCCTGGAGGGGGGGGCCAGAATGGGGCGGAGCCAGGGAGAAGGGAGGGGCCAGAACGATGGGGCGGGGCCAGGGAGAAGGGCGGGGCCAGAAGGATGGGGCGGAGCCAGGGACAAGGGCGGGGACAGGGAGAGGGGGAGGGGCCAGATGATGGGGCGGGGCCACAGGGCGTGGTCGTGATGGGGCGAGGACGGGAAGGCGGGGCGAGCAGGGAGGGCGGGGCGAGCAGGGAAGGCGGGGCGAGCAGGGAGCGCATCCCATCCCGACCCCACCCCAGGCCCAGAGAAAGTCCTCATTTCAAAGGCTGAGCCAGAGGCGGTTCCCTGGGCGCAGCGGGCACCCTGCCCGGACTGACGGCTCCCGCTACCAGCGAGTCCCCAGGCGCCCCCAAGCCGCAGGTGAGCAGCCCACACCCCCTGCAGCCCCTCGGGGCCCACAGCAGGCACACGGGTGAGGCAGGAACCGGGCGGAGCGCGCTGCCTTCCCTGGTAACCGGATCAGAACCAGCACCCTGTGGAGCTGCCATCCAAGGACCCCGAAGGGGAAAGGCGGCCTCCATTCCGGGCTGTGGTCCCACCTCGCACTGAAGCCCTAACCGGCCCCGGGAGGTGACGGGAGTCGCTGGGCGGCTGAGTCACCAGACACTTATTTCTGCGAGACCAAGGCCTGGTCCCGGTCTGGGTCCTCCCAGGCCTCTCTCCTGGGCCGGCAGTGGGGGCCCCTCCCCATCCTCAGGCCTCAGCTCTGGCAGGAACCCCGGCCGCTCTGCCTGTGTCCACAGTCCCTCTTCCCATAGGACACCAGTCAGGCTGGGTTGGGGTCCAGCCCAGGGGCCTCAAAGGCTCAGCTCCCAACACAGCCACATCCCGCATGCCTGAGGGTCACCGGCGTCGCCCTGGGGGGGGGGCCCACATCCGGCCAGCGCTGTCACTTCTGTGGAAACCGTCACTGTACCATGGGTCCCGCCGGTGTCGTTAGTTACTGTGAGCACGTCATGGACACACTGGGGAGTGGGCCCTCACCCAGCATGACTCGTGTCCTCCCAGCAGAAGCAGAGTCCGGCCGGCATGGCTCAGGGGCTGAGCGACGACCCAGGAAGCAGGAGGTCAGGGTTCGCAGTCAGGGCACAGGCCCGGGTTGCGGGCTCGATCCCCAGTGTGGGGTGTGCAGAAGGCAGCAGGTCCACGATTCTCTCTCATCACTGATGTTTCTAGCTTTTCCTCCCCGTCCCTCTCTGAAATCAATAAAAACCTATTTTAAAAAAAGAAAGGCAGCAGAGCTGAGTGATGCGCCCACAAGCCAAGGCACCGCGGAGGCACAACCTGGACCCTGAGAGGAAATGTGACTCTCCCGGGAACCCCCAGAGGGAGCACGGCCCCCCCCCACACCTGGACCTCAGACGTCTGCCTCCAGAGCCGTGAGGAGACGCGTGTGTCGTGTCAAGGCACCAGCTATGGTGCTTGGTTAGGACACCCAGGGAGCCACGCCGAGGGTCCCACGGGAGCAGAGAGCAGGGAAGGGTCTGACCCTGAAGGCACCCAGCCATTTACAAAGAGCCTCAGCCAAACGGTCACCTTCTAGTAAGATTCATTGACTTGCAAAGCCCGTTTTACAGAGAGGAAACTGAGGCCCTGACAAGCCACGTGCTCAGCCTGGGCCACGGGGCTTGGCTCTCCCCCACCAGCCTGCACTGCTTAACAGACCTCAGTCCGTTTGCTCACCATCTTGGGTGCCCAGGCTCATTACCAAGACTTCCCCCTGAGTCTCATGCTCAAGGAGTTTCTGGCAACATGCACACTCTTTCAAGTCGATTATTTTTTTAATATATTTGTATTGATTTCAGAGAGGAAGGGAGAGAGAGAGAGAAACATCAATGATGAGAGAATCACTGACCGGCTGCCTCCTGCACGCTGCCTACTGGGGACGGTGCCCACAACCTGGGCATGTCCCTGACCGGGATCCAACCATGACCTCCTGGTTCATAGGCTGATGCTCAACCACTGAGCAACACTGGCCAGGCTCAAGGTAACCTATTCTTTATTGAGATTCAATGGCATAGAACTATGTCAGCCTCCGGTGTGCACCATAACCATTCACCGCGGTAAGTCCAGGTCACGTCCATCACCACAACACAGCCCCCAGCGGCCACCCACGCACTCCCACGCGGTCCCTCCGCCCGCATCCCCGTCCCGCAGCAGGGCGTCCCGCAGAGGTGGGCCTCTGAGGACGCACTGGGACAGGAAATGAAGTTTATGTTAAAGGGGCCTCTTGTGCAGGAGCCTCGCTGTCCTCTTTCTCTACAGCACCCAGACCCGCTGGCCAGCACCGTCCACACAGGCCCCAAGGACTGCAACTGGGCACTCCTGGGGGGACCTTTTGTATCCCCAGAACCTCTGACCTCACCCTTGCCCGCTCCACCCAAGTCTTCCCACCTGGTGATCTAAGAGCTGAAACTGAACAGACTGGGTGCCTGGGTGACGTTTGGTCCGAACATAATGCAAACCCGGGACTTGAGAAGCAACAACTGTTTCCAACCCAACAGGCCAATCACCCAACAGCCTGGTGGGGGAGCTGCAGCTCCAGGCCTTGCTTCTCAGCCAGGAACGCTGCCCACGGGTTCTCCCAGGGGTGAGGAGGAAAGCTCGCCGACTTCAGGGTCACCCGGCCCTGGCCTGGCAGGTCTGAGCCCTGCGGGGGGTGTGGGAGCCGGTGGGTGGGACACAGGACAAGGCCCACTCTGTCCCAGCGGAGCCCGTGGTGGGAGCCAGGACAGATGGGCGGGAAGAGGGAGGCTCGCTCTCCCCAAGCCAGGGGGCGGGGGGGGGGGGCGGGGGGGGCGGGGGGGCGGGGGTGGACAGCCGTGGTTTGGAGCAGGTGCTGGTTTTGGACTTTCCTGCAGAAGCAGAGGGAGGAAACCCAGTGATTTTAGGCGCCAAGCTTGTGGCTGCAGAAGTGAATACACTGTAACGACGACACTTCTCTTTCTCGCCTCGCGGTGTGGAGGACACGCGCCCGGTGTGGCCGGGGCGAGGCGGGCGGCACGTTCACCGGCCAGCGGCAGGTGCGAGCTGGTCCCTCTGGTCTCCCCAGCCGCCCACGGGCTCCGGGCCTCGGCATGTGGGCTCCCGCCGCTGGGGGTAACCTGGGCAACAGTCTCCCCGGTAACACTGTTCCTATGAAAACCTTCCCTGGGTTCCGCGGAGAAGAAAGGAAATGGAAAGTGTGCTTGGGGGGCAGGGTGTGCTCCCCACAAACACTGCTCTCCCAGCGGACCCTCGGGGGCGGCGCTGCCCCGTCACAGTCCTGCCCTCGGGGCGGCCTACCCTCTGGGCATGGGTGGAGGAAGAAAAGGCGCCCGGCCCCAGGCTCCTCTCTTGGCAACAAGAGAGCACGCCAGGCCCTGCCCTGCCATCAGGAGGGCATTCGCCCGAGCACCCCTGGCACTGCCCGCAGATGCGCTGGGCCCCACGCGGGCTTCCCAAGGAGCGCCCTGCCTGGGGGGATCCACACACACACACACACACACACACACACACGCCCGGCGGGCGACCGGAAACACCTTCACACGATGACGGCCGGCAGAACACACACGTGCCGACCAGGACCACACGCGTGAGAACGAGGGAAAGACGCCAGGAACCGGGGAGGCCAGGCTCGTCTGAACCACTAACCACAGCCGAGAAGACGCTCAGCGTCAGGGTCATCAGGGAAACGCAAATCCGCGAGCTGGCACTCCCGCCATTGGACGGCTACTGCGAAACACGGGTCAGCAAGCCACAGGGAGGATGGCCGACACTGGAACCCCGGGCGCTAATGGGAGATGTGTGTGCAGCCACCGTGGGAGCAGGTGGCAGGTGCTTGAAAAGTTGAACACAGGCCCTAACCGGCTTGGCTCAGTGGACAGAGCGTCGGCCTGCGGACTGAAGGGTGCCAGGTCCCGTCCGGTCAAGGGCATGTACCTTGGTTGCGGGCACATCCCCAGTAGGGGGTGTGCAGGAGGCAGCTGATCGATGTTTCTCTTGTCCACATTTCTAACTCTCTATCCCTCTCCCTTCCTCTCTGTAAAAAATAAATAAAATATATTATTTAAAAAAAAAAAAGTTGAACACAGAGCCCTGGCCAGTGGCTCAGTTGGTTGGGCACCAAAAAGTTGGTGGTTCGATTCCCGGTCAGGGCACATGCCCAGGTTGCGGGCTCAATCCCCGGTGTGGGCGTGCGGGAGGCAGCTGATCCATGATTCTCATCACTGATGTTTCTATCTCTCCCTCTCTCTCTCCCTTCCTCTCTAAAAGTCAATTTAAAAAAAAATTTTTAATAGAAATATTTTAAGAAATTGAACACAGAATTATGGTAGAATCCAGCCATTCCAATTCAGGGTACATCGCAAAAAAGACGAAACCAGGGACCCAACAGACGTTGGCACCCCTGTGATTATAGCAGCGTGACGCTCAAGAGCCAAGATACGCCAACAACCCCCGTGCCCACCGTGGGTGAAGGGCCAGACAAAATGTACACGTGGACAGAGGGATGTTATCCGACCAGGAGGGCGGTCCTGACCCCGCTGCAGCATGGATGAGCCTCTAGGGCACTGTGCTCAGTGGAAGAACCGGCCACCAAGGGCAAACACGACATGACTCCACCTGCACAAAAAGTCCAGACCAGTCAGACTCAGCCAGGAAGGGGGAGGGTGGCGGCAGGGCGAGGAGGGGTGAGTGTGGGAAGATGAGAACGTTCCAGAGCCGAAGGTGGGCTGGTTGGCAGCAATGTGAACGCGCTCCATGTGCGTGTGCCTAACGCCGCTGAACTGGCGCTAAAATGGGAGCCGCTGTGATGTTATAAACACACACACACCCCGCAATTGAAAACAAGCTCTAGTAGCTGTGCGAGCATGACGTGTCTCTGGGTGAGGCTTTTTCTCCTTTCTTCTGATTTCTACATTTTCATCCATGAAATTTCCTAAAGACAGGACTTGCATTAAACGCGAAGGGGGCTGTGGCTGGTGGGGCAGGCCGGCCCGTTCGGGACCATGGCTTCGGGGATGAATAGGTCCCGGGGTAAGGCCTTGCTCGCTCTGACGGATGATCAGAGGGGAAATCCAATCACGCGCGGGTTTCTGAAAGCCGGTCCTTCAGCGCCAGCCAGTGCCCAGCCGGCCCCGCAGGGTTCCTGCACACACACACACACACACACACACACACACACATCCTGCACACGGGCTGTGGCCGGAGACGGAAGCTGGTCCTGGACTCGGACACTGAATTCTAGATTCGCTTCGCCCACCGACTCCCACAAGCAAACACTCAGCGGGCTCCTGCTGCCTTTGCCACAGGCGAGGGACGCCCGCCCACACGGTGACAATACGTGGAGGGGGACCCATGCCTTCCACACACCAGGAGTCCTGACACCCATGAGGGACAGGACCCAGCCCACCAGGGGGCGGGGCTACTAACTGATGGGGGCTCGCCTCCTTCCCCCCAAGAGGACCCGGACGAACAGCGAGGCTGCGGGCCTGCAGGGGCCTGGAATGAGGGAGAAGCTGCTAGATTCACCCTCATCTGCCTCCCGTCCGTCCTTCACTAGGAAGAAACCCTCGTCCGAAAATTCTCCACTAGGTCGTTTTTCAAACATTTCAACTGGAAAGGACGGAGAGCTGGCAAATTACACCAGAAAACAGTTTCTAGGGTTTTTCTTTTTTAACTTTATTTTTAAATATGTTTTTATCGATTTGAGAAGGAGAGGGGGAGGGGAGGGGGAGGGGGAGGGAGATAGAAGCATTGATGAGAGAGAAACATGATCGGCTGCCTCCCACTGGGGATGAGCCTGCCACCCGGGCATGTGCCCTGCAGCCTCTTGGTTCATAGGTCGACGCTCAACCCCAGAGCCACACCAGCCGGGCAAGGGTTTTTCTTAAAGATCTTATTCTGGAATTCCAGAAAACCTAAGGCTCCCACACTTGCTGGCTGTGTGACCATGGGCAAATGACCTACCCTCTCTGAACCTTGGTTTTCACATCACACATGACTGTCACGCGGCCACACAAGTAAGCCTCTCCGCTAAGCCTGGAAGGTGAGCGGGTTAAGCAAAGGAGAGCAAGGATCCTAACGGATCTTCCTCCGCTTCTCTCTTCAGTGCCTCACAGTTCTGAGCCCAGGGCTCTGTCGCCCCTTCGGTTAAATGTATTTCTACACAGTGTGAGGTTTATGACCGTCTCCTGCCGAGGGTCCACTATTGGAGGATCCGAATGCAACAGGTGTCTGTGCAGGGGTGGGCACAGAGGTTCACGGTGGTGAGCACGCAAATAAGTAATACTTATTACTCTACTATTTGTATTCTTTCCATACAAACAGCTGTAAGCCTACCCCGCCCCGTATACGGATTCTGTATCCTGCAACCTGACTGAACGCATCTATTAGCGCTAGTAAATTTTTGGAGTCTTTAGGATTTCCTGTACAAGGTATCTTGTCACCTGCAAATGGTGAGAGTTTTAATTCCTCCTTTCCTGCTTGGAACCTTCCTTTTCCTTTCCTGTCCGATTGCTGTGGCTCGCAGGACCTGCAATGCTTGCTGAACAGGGGAGTGAGTGGGCACGCTGGTCTTGTCCCTGGTCCTAGAGGACCCGCTCTCAGCTTTTCACCACTGAGTCTGAGCTCCCGTGGCCCGGCCTTGGAGGGTGATGTGTATTTGCAGACTTGTACCCGGGTCTCCTAGGTGACCCTTTTTCTAGGAAGTCAGCTGTAACTCCTCTTTCATTTGTGGTTGTATTTATTTGGGCTCCCCCCTTTTTGTCTTGAGGAGTTTGGCTCAAGATGTGGCTACTTTGTTTCTCTTTTCCAAACACCTACTTAGTTCATCTTTCCTTTCCTTGTTTTCATTTCTATTTTATTTCCATTTGGTTTGAACGATTTCCTCAGTTCTGTTTACTTTGTTGCTCTTCTTTCTCTAGTCCCTTTGGGCGCAGAGTTAGTTGGGTTTTTTCTTGTTTCTTGAGCGAGGCCTGCACAGCTATGAACTCCCCTCGTAGGACTGCTTTTACGCAGCCCATACGTTTAGAAAAGTTGTGTTTTCATTTTCACTTCATTCAAGGTGGGTTTTGATTCCTCCTGTACCACCGGCTGTTTGTAGCCTGTTGCACTGTCTCCATGGAGCCGGTCTTTCTGCTTGTCCCAGGTTCCTTCCCGGAGCTGATTTCTAGTTTCATGCCAGTGTGGTCAGAAAAGGCCCTGGCGAGGACTTCCATTTTCTTGAATGTATTGAGGCGTGTTCTGTGGCCTCACGCGATCTCCCGGCAGGATGTCCCCGTGCACCCGAAGATAAACGTGTGTCCTGCAGTTGGGGGTGCAATGCTCTACAAATGTTGATGAAGTCGATCTGAGCTAATGTGACGCTGAAGGCCACTGTTCCCTCATTAATTTCTGTCTTAACGATCCATCCACTGCCGTGCGTGGGGCATTCAGGCCCCGACTGGCTGCATCGCTGTGGATCCCCCCTTCATGCCCACGGGAACTGCTGTATACGCTCAGGTGCTCGACGCGGGGTCACAGCTATTCACAACCGCGTGTCCTCTTTCCGGATCGGCCCTTCGCAGTTCTGTCCTGACCTTCTTTGTCTTTTCTTAGTTTTTGTTTGAAAGTCTATTTGGCAGCCGTGAGTACTGCCGCCCCAGCTCCTCCCCTTTCCCGCGAGGGGAGGGCCTTCCCGTCCCTTCACCGTCGGCCTGTGTCTGTGTGTGTGTCTGTGTGTCTCTGTGTGCCATGTGTGCCTGTGTGTGTCTGTGCGCGCCTGTGTGTGTCTGTGTGTGTCTGTGCGTGTGTCATGTGTGCCTGTGTGCATCTGTGTGTGCCTGTGTGTATGTGTCGTGTGTGCCTGTGTGCATCTGTGTGTGCCTGTGTGTGTCATGTGTGTCTGTGTGTCATGTGTGCCTGGGTATGTGTGTCGTGTGTGCCTGCGTGTGCCTGTCGTGTGTGTCGTGTGTGTCTGTGTGTGTCGTGCACTTTGAAGTGAGTGTCCTGGCAGCAGCACTTCAGGTCTGTTCCTCCCTCCGTCCAGCCGCCCCTCTTTCTATGGGCGCAGCTAACCCTTTACACTTACAGTGATTACCCATGAGCACGCGCTCAGCTCCAGTTTGCTAACTGCTTTCCGGTGGTTTTGATTGTTCTCCCCGCTCATGGCTTCTCCTGGTCTCCTCCCTGGTTGACTGGTTTTCTTTCGTGTTCTGTCTGGGTTTCCTTCTCGCTCTTCTTTGCGGGTTCCTGGCTTGTGGTCATCACCAGGGTTCTGTGTGTCAGTCTACTCCCACAGCCCACTGACGCTGGTCGGGCTTTGCGCTCCCATATGCTCTGGGAGGACGATGCTCACTGCCCTCCCCGCTCTGTGTTAGTGGTGTCACGCTCTAGGTCAGCGGTTCTCAACCTGTGGGTCGCGACCCCTTTGGGGGTCGAACGACCCTTTCACAGGGGTCACCTAAGACCATCGGAAAACACATCTATAATTATGTATTGTTTTGTGATTAATCACTATGCTTTCATTATGTTCAATTTGTAACAACGAAATTGGGGGTCACCACAACCTGAGGAACTGTATTAAAGGGTTGCGGCATTAGGAAGGTTGAGAACCACTGCTCTAGATCTTGTGTATCTCCAACCACTTGAGTTCGAGTTGAGTCTGAAACTGTTTCCCTGTGGCCTTCGTAGCAGCCTTTCAGGTGTCTGCTTCTCTGCATATTAAAGGTGGACTTACTTCTCCTGTTTCTTTCCTCTGGTTACGGCCTTTCCTTCACCTTTCTTGTGAAGCTGGTTTCACGATGATAAACTCCTTTAGTTTTTGCTCATCCACACACCCCTCCCGTCATCACAAAACCTGAAGGAGGAGAAGGGACCCTGAGGTCACCCAGGCCAACCCAACAGGGGAGTCCCCCCACCTCCCATCTCCGTCCGCACCCTCCTGACCGGCAGTCCCCAGTCTCCGGGGGCTGATCTCTGACCAAGCCCTTCGTCCTCCTGCAGATACACACCCTCCCCCGGCAAGGCCGCCTCTGCCCCCCGTCAGAATCCAGTCTGAGGACTGGTGCCCACACACCTGGGATGGGGCGCCCCGCACGGGGATTCTGAGCGTCCCAGTGCCCGGCGAGGCGGATGAGACCCCGTATTCCAACACCAGCAGCCCCTCGCCCACAGAGAGGCACAGGGACGGTGGGCAGAGGGGCTTGTGGGGCACAGGCCCTCCCGGAGCTGGCGGGGCACCCCGCACCCAGCGCACGGCTCGCGCGAGGCCCTCAAGGGAGAGACACAGGTGCAGTCATCATGTCCTCTGGGAAACAGGAGGCTATCAATTACGGGAATTCAACCAATGGTATTTACAGCCATGAGGGAGGGGGGAGGGCTGCCAGTCCTCAAGCCCGGCCCCCCGGGGGGAGAGAACACGGGCAGACATGTGTGAGCGCCGTAACCAGACTAGCGAGGGGCTGGTTCCAGGACAAGAGTCCAGAGCAGGCGAGGAGGGCCCGGTCCCAGCTCCTGGCGGGTGACTGAACCCAAGTCCTTCGGAGAAGGCAGCTGTGAACAGCTCTCTCCCCCTAACGGTGTCTTCCCGCCTGCACACAGACTTCCTTCCAGCCGTTGAAGACTGTGGGTCCAGCCTGGCCGGCGTGGCTCAGTGGATGAGCATCGACCTATGAACCAGGAGGTCAGGGTTCAATTCCCCGTCAGGGCACATGCCCGGGTTGTGGGCTCGATCCCCAGTAGGGGGTGTGCAGGAGACAGCTGATCCATGATTCTCTCATCATTGATGTCTCTCTCTCTCCCCCTCTCCCTTCCTCTCTGATATCAACACAAACATCTATACTAATAAAAGTGTAACATGCTAATTAGATCAGACGTCTTCCGGATGTCTTCCGGAAAAAAGCCATGGTGGCGGGGGCCCAAGGCAGAGGAGGTTAGGGGCAATCAGGCTGGCGGGGAGAGCAGTCAGGGGCGATCAGGCAGGCAGACTGGTTAGGGGCAATCAGGCAGGCAGGTGAGCAGTAAGGAGCCAGCGGTCCTGGATTGCGAGAGGGATGTCTGACTGCCGGTTTAGGCCCTGCAGGATCGGGCCTAAACCGGCAGTCAGACATCCCCTGAGGGGTCCCGGGTTGGAGAGGGTGCAGGCCGGGCTGATGGACCCCCACCCCCATGTACACGAATTTCGTGCACCAGGCCTCTAGTACTTAAAATAAAAATTTAGAAAAGGACTGTGGGTCAAGACCACCTGCCCAGCTCAGGCCGGAAGGCAGCAACAGGCCACCCCTGCAGCACACGCTTCTCCCCGAAATAGCTCCCCCCACACGCAGGGGGCAGCACTGGGAGCAGCAGGCCCAGGTGGGTTATAAGCTTTGGGTCCAGAGCCTCCAACCCATCACCTTCCCTCCCCCATGTCTGGGGGGTGTCCCTCCCCCTCCCTCCAGGCACATGTCCTCTGGAGGCCCGGGCAGGCCTCTCATGGGAAGTCGAGCCTCCGTGGTCGGTCAGTTTCTCTCGGCTCCACTGGCCATGGCTGGCACGGCCTGCCCCTCTGCTCACAGGAGGGCATCTCTGCTCTTGTGACACCCCTGCCCGTGGTGTCCCCCCTCGTCCCAGGCGAGCGGTGACCTGGCCTTCACACCACCACCTTGGGAGGAAGTCAGAAACGCGTCCTGTCTGAGCCGCAGGGCCGCCACCACCGTCCTTCCCGTTCCTGTCGGGCGTCACCATCTCCCAGGGCCGCCTCAGGGGGTCTCGGCTGGCCGCGCACTGAGGAGGTTTGAAGGTGACCACGCTTATTTCACAGACAACTGACGTCTTCCCAGCTGACGGTCGCCTCCCTGCAAAGTGCTCTGGGCTCTCACCTCTCCAGCCTCACGCTCCGTTTTACAGAAAGGAAAGCTGAGGCTCAGACATGGCGCATCTTGGCCAAGGTGCCCGAGACTTGCAGGGGGGCCCGTCCAACCCCACCTCCCCGCCCCTCACTCTCGAGCGACCCCGTCAGCCCTCAGGACAGCCGTGTTCAAGCCGGTGGGAGGGGGAGCCAGTGGGGGAGCCAGCGTGTGCGGTGTGATGCGCTGTGTGGGGGGGGGGGGGCTCCCAGGAGAAGACCCACATCCATGGACTGTGGGGCGGCCTAGAGCTGGCAGCAGGCGGGGGGCTCACACCCGACACTGAGCGGGCAGCTGGCCCACCAGCTGGTCGGCCTCCAGGACCGGACCCCCGGCCGCCCTCGGTGCCCAGAGCCAAGAAACGCAGCAGCCGGGCGGTGCTTTCAGAGACACCTCCTCCTGGCTGCCCCCGCACAGGCCCAGCCGACGCGGAGGAGGGGGCTGTCTTCCTAATGAAGGTCGGGGTTCCCGAGCAGCTTCCTCCCGGCTCCCGGGGACCAGACGCAGGACTCACCTGGCTCCGCGTCCAGGGCAGCGGCGCCGGCCGCCCGTGGGGTGCCCGCTCCGGCTCAGCCCCCCACCCCACCCCCTGATGGCAGCGTGTCCCCAGGCAGCTCACCTCCCGGCGCCTGGCCTGCCAGCAGCTGCACTCCCTGCGTCCTGCGTGCGGGGAGGACGTGAGCCCAGGATCCCTCCCCACGCCGCCCGCCTCGCTGGGGGCCTCCCCCGCCGGCTCCTGTGGACGGTGCTGCCAGCTCCCCCGGGGCTGGCCCTGGGCCGCGGCCAGTCTGTGCTGCGCCGGCCTTGGGTCCCGCGGGGCCTCCACGGGGGGCTGGGGGGAGGCTGCCCAGACACAGAGGGCTCGGAGGGAAAGACAGGCAGGCCGCCAGGTAAGGTCGGCGACTGGGAAGGGCAGCGGCAGCGGCCAGGGGTTACCAAGCAGCTGCACGTCCTCTCGGCTCCCCCTTTCAGCTCAAAATGGACAACAGCCCCGCCTCACCCTGCGTTTCCTAATGACCACGAGGAAGGAGCAGACACGGACGCAGGGAGAGGGCCTCTGACCAAGTCACCCTCAACACCAGTCACCACAGCCCATGCGATTTACATTAACGGACCACTCCTCGGCCCTGGCCAGTGTGCTCAGTGGTTAGGGCGCTGGCCAGAGGACTGACGGGTCGTGGGTTTGATACCTGGTCAAGGGCATGTCCCTCGGTTTCAGGTTTGACCCCCACTCCCCCCGCCAGGCCCCAGTCAGGGTACGTGCAGGAGGCAATCAATCAATGTGTCTCTCTCACATCAATGTTTATTGTCCCTTCCCCCTCCCTTCCACTCTCAAATAAATCAATGGAAACAATATCCTCAGGTGAGGAGTAACACCAAAAAACACAGCCCAGTCCTAGCTGGTTTGGATAGAACAGCGGTTCTCAACCTGTGGGTCGCGACCCCTTTGGGGGTTGAACGACCTTTTCACAGGGGTCGCCTAAGACCATCGGAAAACACATACATAATTACATATTGTTTTTGTGATTAATCACTATGCTTTCATTATGTTCCATTTGTAACAACGAAATTGGGGGTCCCCACACCATGAGGAACGGTATTAGAGGGTCGCGGCCTCGGGAAGGTTGAGAACCGCTGGGCTAGAGCATCGGCCTGGGTACCAAAGGGTCCCAGGTTCAATTCCAGTCAAGGGCCCAGGCCCGGCTTGTAGCACGATCTCCAGTGGGGGGCGTGCAGGAAGCAGCAGAACAATGATTCTCTCATCATTGACGTTTCTCTCTCTCCCTCTCCCGCCCTCTCTGAAATCAATAGAAAAAAATTTTTAATGAAAGAAACACTGAGGTCACAAGGCACAGCCGTGACTGGAGCGGCTAAGACCTCCCTCTGAGCGGAGGGTACGAAGAGAGGGAGGCAGCCGGCCGTTCGCCAAGGATGCAGTCCGGCCCCTCAGGGCACGTGCAGGAATCAACATAAATGCATAAACAACCAATCTCTCTCTCTCTCTCTCTCTCTCTCTCTCTCTCTCTCTCTCTCTCTCTCTCTCTCTCTCCCCCCCCCCATATCAATTAAAAAAAAAAAAACCCGAACTCAAAGGCTGTCTGTGAGGAGTAGGTGCAGCCTTGCCGCTCTGAGAAGCCCCATTCACTAGGCCTGCTGTCCGGCAGGCGTGGCTCAGCTGGCTGGGGGCTGGGGGTGTGGTCCTGGTCAGGGCACGGCAGGGGAGGCAAAAGAAACGATGTTCCTCTCTCTCCCTTTTCCCTCTCTCTAAAAATAAAAAAATCAATAGACATTTTTAAAAAAAGAATGGGCCATTCATTGGCCTCTAGTCCTTGGCCAGAGCCTCCGAGCTCCTGACCCTGACCTGCACCTTTCACAGGTCAAGGCCACCTGGTTTTGGCCCCGGGAAGCAGAAGGTCACGTGGGTGCTTGAGGGGCGCGGCTGGACCCGCACGCCTTTGCTTAAAGGGAGTTTGGAAGCTTTGCTACAACGGCTGAGGGTCCCGGGCCAGGGGTGCAGGCAGGCTCAATCCCACACTAAGTCATTAACTCTGGGGGGGGGCGGGGGGGGGGGGGACCCACAGGGTAAACTGTGCGAGTCAATTTTTAAATCATTGGATCCTGAAATTGTTTAGTTCAGTGGAAACCACAGTTACCGGATTTTAATTTTTTAATTACAATGAAATGTTAAAGTTCAGTTGATATCATTGTAGAACTGAAATGGTAATTTCTAATCGCAGGGATTCCAAGATGAGTTCCTCATTCTTCATTATTCTAACATTCAGAAAACGTTTCTAAAATGGCTCGGGAGACCTTGCACTGACTTTGAAGCAGTGTTTCTGAAAAATAATGTTATTCCCCACCCAGGGTGTTTGATTTACGTCATGAATCTGAGACGGAGAGAAAGCTGACTGGCTGCCTGCTGTGTGCGCCCCTACCAGGGCGCGAACCGTGAAAGGGTGTAAGGACAACGCTCCCCCCGACTGAGCCACTCAGCCAGGCTGCTGGGTCCTCGGTGGACACTCAACCACTGAGCCACACCGGCTGGGCTGTGTAAATGTTTTTCTAAAATATATTTTTATTGATTTCAGAGAGGGAGGGAGAGATAGAAACATTAATGATGAGAATCATGGATTGGCTGCCTCCTGCACGCCCCACACTGGGGATCCAGCCCACAACCCAGGCCTGTGCCCTGACCGGGCATCGAACCCTGACCTCCTGGTTCATCGCTCAATGCTCCACCCCTGAGCTGCGCTGCCGGGCGCTGTAAACATGTTGAATGCTCAGTAACCCGCTTACGAGGCGTGATGTCACCATCACTCGGCACATGTCCTCCCTCCAGGACATGGCCCAGCAGTGCTGAGCGCTGCGCCTGCCAGGGATCGGCGAGGTCCTGAGAGCAGGGCGGGGGGTCACTGCTCAAGCACCTGAAATTATTATCCTGTTCATGGAACCTACCCTGAAAAGGACCTTCCTATGGCTGACAATAACCAGTTTGTAAATAACCAAAATCACCCAGTGCCTCTGGTTATTGATCTGCTGCGCTCACTCCGAACGTCTAGAGCACAGCTGCGGAGGATTCCGGCCGGGACCTCCAACAGGGGCTGCGCCTGAGACGCAGGATGCCGCCCTCAGCCTCGCTGCCCGCGGGCCCGGCCCTCGCCATCTGGGGACCGTCCTGTTCTGTGCTGGATGACAGCGACGTCCCGGCCGCACCAACCAGGTGCCAGGTGTCTCCTTGTACCTAAACAGATGCCAGCATGACCTCCCAGGTGGCAACCAAAAATGTCTCGTCCCTGCCAACGTCCCCGGCCAGGACGCTGCCGCCAGCAAAGAACCTGTGTCCTAATTCAACACAAAATATGTTACCCAGCAGAAAGCTGACACCCGGACGCGGACACCAAGACAGCCACTTCCAAATTCCTTCGCGAACAGTCCCTCCGCGGAGCTCTGATAAGCGAACTGCTGAGTCACTCACTCCGCTTTTTAAGTAAACAAGGTATGGCTCTGCTTTTTTATGTGAAATCGGCTTAACACAAAATGTGTCGCCCTAGCTGGTGTAGCTCAGTGGATAGAGCATCGGCCGGCAGACCAAAGGTCAAGGGCACAGGCCTGGGTTGCGGGCTGGATCCCCAGCGGGGGGCGTGCAGGAGGCAGCCAATCAATGATTCTCTCTCATCACTGATGTTTCTCTCTCTCCCCCTCTCCCTTCCTCTCTGAAATCAACAAAAATATTAAAAAAAAAAAGACTGAAGAGCCCTAACCGGTTTGGCTCACTGAAGGGTCCCAGGTTCGATTCCGGTCAAGGGCATGTACCTTGGTTGCGGGCACATCCCCAGTGGGGGGTGTGCAGGAGGCAACTGACCAATGTTTCTAACTCTCTATCCCTCTCACTTCCTCTCTGTAAAAAAATCAATGAAATATTTTTTTGAAAAAAGGCTGAAGAATAATCAATGTAGGAGCTGAAAATATCATCATCAAAAAGCTGGAGAGGAAGGAGGTCAGCGCCCCCAGTGGCCCAGGCATCTCTTTTCCAGGCGGAGACAATTAAAAACACGGGGTGCAGCCGTGGTCTCTGGAGCGGGCAGACGTGGGGCTGTGGCCGGGGACAGGCTCCTGCTGCTCCTGATCCACGCTCTGTCCTGCGTGTGCTGACACTCGTGGCGTTACTACTGTGCACACTGTTTTTAGAATCAAATCAAACTTGGCTTTACTTGAGCTAAAAATTCTGCATTTCCTAAGAATATAATTTACGTCAGAAAAATTGTGGACGGGCCACTGAGTGGAACTGTGACAAGTGTGTGGGAGCGAAACTGACTCACGACCGCCCGGCCGGCGTGCTCAGAGGCTGAGCGTCGACCTATGAACCGGGAGGTCACGTTCGATTCCCAGTCACAGGCCTGGGTTGCGGGCTCCATCCCCAGTGTGGGGCGGGCAGGTGGCAGCCGATCAATGTCTCTCTCTCATCGATGCTCCTGTCTCTCCCTCTCTCTCCCTTCCCCTCTCTCTAAAGTCAATAAAACATATTTAAAACAAACTGAGTCACGCTCGATGGCCAGCCCGCACCCCTGAGCAGGCGCTAGGCCTGCCGGGAACAGACACCGCAAAGCCTCCCCGCACGCGCAGGCAGCAGCACCCGCTCAGCACGGCCACGGCCCCGCACGGCCAGGGCATTCGGACGGCGTGGTCACCTCGGGGTCCATCGGTCAGTTGTTCTAGATGAGAAAGTGGCCTGGCATTGACCCCACACAGCGCCCCAGGCCAACACCTTTAACCCCCGGGAAGGGAGCCGCTCCCCCCAGTGGCTGAGACCACCGCCCAGTGGTTCAGACAGGGGTCGCCAACCCGGGTCCGCGAGGTCCGAAAGGCTGCAGACGCTGGTTTAAGCCATCATCAGGGTGACAGCTCTGACCCTCAGGACTGCAGGTGGGCGAACGGGGCACTTTTGAGAAGGGGGGGGACCATGACAGCAGCAGGACCAGGTGTCCCAGGTCCGGGGCTGGGCCTCAGGGGGGAAGGGCGTGTTCTCAGAGCACAGCGGCCACCGCACCTGAAGGGCTGGCCCTCCGGGCCCTCGGGTCCCAGCCTGTGTCCCGGGAGGAGGCGGGACGCACATTTCCCAAAAGGCAACACTGACACCCGCGTGGGTGGGCTGGGCAGGCTCCTGTTCGGTAAAAGAAAGGCCACATGGGGAGGCCATGGGGAGAACAAACGCAGTTATGAGCTTCGCAAACCGAGAAGCGAGTGGGAGTGAACCCGTCCCGACTCTCCTGACTCCCGTGGGAGCCTCCACGGGCCCAGCAGGCGGCCATGTACCCTCCGCGCACCCGGGGGCACAGCTGGGTCACCAGGATCTGAAGCCATTCTGAGCGGTCAGGCTGGAATATCGCCCCCAAAACCAGGAGGCCCCAACAGGGTGTGAGGAAGGGGAGGCCAGCAGACCCCTCCTCAGGGCCCCTGGGCCTCCACCTGCAGACCGTAGCCATGCGCACTGGGTGCGATTTCCACGCTCCACTTCCAAGCTGCTGACACCATCACAGGGCGCACCCACACCTGCACCCTAATGCCCACACCCGCACCCACACCCCCACTCACACCTGCACCCCCACACTCACACCCCCACCCCCACTCTCACACCTGCACCCCGACCCCATACTCTCACCTCCAGCCCCACACCCCACACCTGCATCCCCACCCAGACTCACCAACCTCCCCGCCACCCGCCTGGCGGGGCTGCCTGGCACTCCCTCACCTCTGCGAAGGGCAGAGGAAGCCAGGAGCAGTAGCAGGAGCAGGAGGGGATCCAAGGCCAAGGTTAGCAGCTCCTGGCCAAGGAGGCGACCAGACCAGCGGGCAGGAGCCCCTGGGCTGGAGCAGCCATTGCCAAGGGGCCAGAGAACGGTGCTGGGAGGGAGGGCTCTTTAAGACCAGCAACCTGAGCCCCACAGCCTCCCCTCTCATTCCCCCTCACCCCTTCCCCGCGAGTGTGGGCCCCAGGCCACTGCCTCCCAATCACATCTCACACCGGACACCAATCCTTCAGCTCACGGGGGCAGAGGCTGGACTTAAAGAACACAGGGATCTATTTTTTTTAAGTTTTATTTTAAATACATCTGCATTGATTTCAGAGAGAAGAGGGGCAGGGGGTATGGAAACATCAGTGATGAGAGAGAATCCTTGGTCAGCGGCCACCTGCACGCCCCCCACTGGAGATGGAGCCCACAACCCGGGCCTGTGCCCTGACCGGGAATCTAACCGTGGCCTCCTGGTTCCTAGGTCGATGCTCAGCCCCTGAGCCACGCCGGCCGGGTAAGGTATCTTTTCTGTTTTTCAAATCCTCACCCGAGGACATGTTTCCATTGCTTTTTAGAGAGAGTGGGAGAGAGAGGGAAAGGCAGAGAAATATCGATGTGAGAGAAGCACAGATTGGAGGCCCAACAGGGCCCAGCCGGGGAGGAGGAGCCTGCAACCCAGGTACCTGCCCTTGACCAGAATCGAACTCGGGACCCTTTGGTCCACAGGCCAACGCTCTATCCACTGAGCCACACCAGCCGCACCAGGTATCTTTTTTTCAACGAAACACCCTTCCCTCCCTTTCCTTCCTCTCCCTTCGCGCATTCAGAGCCGCAAACACTGAAGTGTCTTATAATTCTGTTTGTTTTGCTGGGGGCTCAGAAGGGAGTATGGGGCCCCTCCCTCCCCTGCACAGTGTCCCCCTCCCTCCCCTGCGCACAGTGTCCCTCCGGAAGAAACTTTGTCGCAGCCGAGATGGGAACGGCAGCCTTGGCGCAGGCTGAGCCCGGGATGCGCTGGGCTGAAGGCCGCCTCCCACGGGCGCTCTGAAGTGTCCCTCTGTCCAGCACCCTCTGAGTGCGCGCCCGAGGGCCCCCTCCGCCCCCGGGAAGGGAAGCGAGTCTCTCCGCACAGCCTCTGGGCCCCCCCACACACACAGCGTGCCAAGGCTAGAAGGACCTCGCTCAGCACCGCAGGCCCCTGTCCCCACAGCCCGGCCTCCATGAAGTTCTTAATGAGCCCGGACAGGCAGGTCTGCTGCTGGGGGGGGGGGTGCAGGTGGGGAGGGGCAGGGGGCAGGCCCTCACCAGGGAGGAATATCTCTACACTGGCGCATTGTTCCATTTTCAAACACCCTGCTCCTGGCTGCGGCGGCCTGGCTCCTGAGTGCCTCCTTCATTTCATAATAAAAACCTTTGCAGACCAGCGACGGGGCCTGTGCAGATGAGAGACCCTTGTTCCTCTAACACAGGAGTTATTATTTACATAAAGCGGCACCGTTAGAGGCGACGAGGTCTGAAGTCTGGAATTGTGAGAAACAGACAGTGTGGCTGGGGCCCTGCAAACCTGCCTTTTCTGGTCCTACATTGTCGGGAGGGAGACAGACCCCAGAAACACGCACGCAACCTATTTATTGGTAATTTAGCAAGAAAATGTATGTATGCTCCCCACACTCACTCACTCACACACACTCACACACACACTCACACACACACACACTCACACTCACACTCACATAGGCACACGCGCGCGCGCGCACACACACGCACACACTCACACACGCACACACTCACACACACATGCACACATTCACACGCACACTCTCACACTCACACACACGCACGCACACTCATTCACACACGCACGCACACACACATTCACACACAGCCTCACACACACGCACTCACACACACACTCATACACCCTCACATATGCACACACACTCGCACACATTCACACACGCACACTCACACACACATTCACACACGCACCCACACACTCACACACACTCGCGCACACACACATTCACACACGTGCACACTCACACACACACACGCCAGTGAAAAGGTGTTTTCAATAAGGAACCCAAATGACTGAGACACAAGCTGGGCCCTCAGGGTGCGGGAATCCATCGGACTCGAAAGCGGCCCACAGGAACCAATGCCGCCTCCCACCTCGGCCTCCGCCTCTCCGCGTCCCTGACTTTTAGGGGCGCTCTTCCCTGCTGTTCCCTGCACTCCCCCCAGGAAAGCAGGGCTCGGAGCTTGCACTGTGGCTCAGGGCCACCTCACAGAGCGCCTCCCCTTCAGACTGCGAGCTGCTGGGCCAGTGGAGGCCATGGGCAACTTTCAGGATTGGCGGCCTCTCTCCCCCCCACCCCCTCGCAGGGCTGGCTCAGCTGGTGGAACTGCAGGAATTTGTGGGGGGAGTGACAGGTCCACGGGGGCGGCGGTCAGGTTCCTCTGGGATGAGCCCTGGAGTGGAGTCACCCTGTCAGCTGGTGAGATTTCTGAACCACTAACTACGTGCTCCCTTCAACTCTGGGCCCAGGCTGCCTGGTCCCCCAGAGAGCAGTGGGGAGGGGGGCGGGGCAGAGCCTCCTTCCCACCCCTCAGGGCCGGGCTCCCCAGAACCAGGGCAGGAACCCCAGCCGGTGTCAGGTTACGGACGCCCAGCGGGACACCACGGACCGCGCTGGCTGGCGCTGGCTGGAGCCTGCCCACTGCCACGCGGGGTGACCGGGCAGGTCTGGGAACCCGGGGGGGGGGGGGGGGGGGACGGGGGGCAAGGCCCGCGCCCACTGTTCGGTTTGTTTGCTTGTTTGGGCCACAAAGGCCTCTGGGGTCTGCCTTCAAAGGATGTGTCCCCGGACCCAGCTCCATCATTTGCCCCGTGGGTCAAAGGGCGTTGAAACGGGAGTCCCCCCCCCCCCCAACATCTTGCTGGGAGGCAGTGGGGACGGCCGTGTCCAAACACCTGTGCTGGGGGGAGGCGTTCCCGCGGCTCTTCCTGTGGAAAGGCTGTCTCTGGGCCTGATCATCAGCGTGGAGCCGCGCAGGGCAGACCAGTGGGGACAGCGGGAGAGCACCGGAGGCTGCGCAGCGAAACCGGCTCTCCTCCCGCCTCTCCTCCCGCCTCCCGCCTCCCGGCCCCCGGCTCCCCAGCAGCTGCCCCAGGGG
Organism: Myotis daubentonii; assembly: GCF_963259705.1. Classification (NCBI taxonomy): domain Eukaryota; kingdom Metazoa; phylum Chordata; class Mammalia; order Chiroptera; family Vespertilionidae; genus Myotis; species Myotis daubentonii. Next base: position 1,016,148 of record NC_081842.1, read on the forward strand.
CTGCCCCTCCAGGCAGCGATCCTCCCTTAGCAGCTTCGTGTTACCCCCCAGGGCGACCTCCGAGGGGCAGGAGCACCTCCTGGGTGCAGAGAGCATATTCCAGAAGCCGGCGCTCCCCCAGCTGCTGCCGGGCTCAGGTTCCACTTCCACCAGGAAGTGCTCCCTCCCGGCCTCCAGGTGTCTTTGTTCAAACCTCCCTCCATCCGGGCATTAGTCACTGTGCGCGGCTGCCATTGGCTCTCGGTGCTGCTTCCCACCTGCACAGCCTCCCCGCCCCCCCACCGCCCCACCTCCCCAGCTTGGCCTTAAGGAAGAAGGAAGGAAGGAGGAACTAGAACCTGAAGGAAATGCCCGGTTGCTTAAGCACAACATGGCTAACCTGAGCCGGCGAGACAAGCGTGTGTAGAACTGCTGTCCGCAGTCAGGGCCCCCTGGCCCGCTGGCTCCGGGGCTGAGCGCGGACCTATGAACCAGGAGGTCATGGTTGGATTCCCGGTCAGGCCCAGGCCCGGGTGTGGGCGGGCGAGCGGCAGCCGATCCACGATTCTCTCATCACTGATGTCTCTTTCTCCCTCTCCCTTCCTCTCTGAAACCAATAAATTGATCTTAAGAGTCCCTCTGGCAAGACACCCCGTTATCCCAGGGACTCATGTGGCAGGCACTGTCAGCAGCTGATTAGTCGTCCTGACCCCCCCCCCGCCCCCGCCACCTTGGCACCCACAAATGGAGCGCTCCCGGCTCTCCAGACTCCGAACCCGAGGCGTGGGGAGATGGAGTCGGTGGCCTGGATCCCAGGGACTGGAACCCAGGTCGGTTTGACCTCAGCACTCAGGTTCCTAACCTCCATCCAGCCCCGTCCAAGGCAGCAGACGTGGGTAACCCGACCGCCCGCTCCGACTCAAGATGCCCCACATGCTCCGGGGCGCGTGGGTACCACGGGGGCGGGCACGGGCTGGCCAGCGTCCCGCCGGGCTCACGCGCGTCCTTCCAGCCCGGCCAGCACACAGCCAAGGCAGCTCGGTGCAGCCTGGGCAGGTCCGCGGACGCGATAGGACCAGCCCCCGGGAGGGAGGGGAGCGCCCCGACGGCCGCAACGGCCACCCACTGGAGAGGGACCGTGGCCGGACGCGGCGCCTCACGGTGCGGGGCCCAGGGCGCCATGCGCAGCGGGGACTGGAGGGAAGGCGCCGCCTGCGCGTCTTTTCCCCGCAGCGTCTCGCCAGGAGGCCGGGGGAGGGGGCGTCACCTGACAGCGCGCACCAACTTCCCCCGGCTCGGAGGGGCGCGCGGCACCGCAGCTCGCCCAATGGCGAGGTCTGTAAACAAAAGCGGGCCCCACGCGGGTCCCGGCCGGCGGTGAGCAGCGCGGCGCGGCAGCATCCCGGCGGCCGACCCCGCGATCGCGCGCGGAGACCCCCGCCCAGCCTAGGGACCCCGCGCCGGGCCGGTCATTGTCTCCTCGCCCGCAGGAGCCGCTGGAAAGGCCCCCTCCCAGGGCGGCCGCGGTCTCCGGCCCCGCGGGCCGACCCCCGCTCTCCTCCCCGTATGTCCGATCGCCAAGGTGAGCGCCCAGGCAGCGTCACCGAAACCGCGAGCCCGGAGGTGCCCAGGTCTCAGACAGACACACGGCCACACGCACGCACGCACTCCCTCCCGAAGTTGACAAAAATCGGCCGACAAATACCAAGTGCCGCCACCGCCGCGAGTCAGCGCGGACCTCCTGCCGCGGGAAGACCGAGCGCCAACGCCCGGACACTGTCACTTCCATTCGGCGCCGGCCGCCTGGACGCCGCTGCCTCGCCTCCCTCCTCTCGGTCCGAGCTCTCGAGATGCCTCCCCGCCTCCCGAGTGGGCGAACGCGAAAACAATACGAGCAGAGAGCAATCGGGGGGAGCTAGGACCCGCCGGAACCCCGGGGTGCGGGAGACGCGGTCGGGACGTGCCCAGAGGAGCGGAGTGGCTCGGGCATCCTCTCCGCGGCCCTCGGGGTGGCTCTAGCCGGCCGGCCGCGCACCCAGCCAGCGGTACTCACCCGCGACGCTCGTCCCGGATGTCGGACGTCGGCGACGGGGGCCGCACCGTGCGGGAACGCCGGGGTCCCGGGGCTGCGGGCACCGAGGCGACCGCGGCGCTGCAGAGACGCGCGCCCGACGGCGGCGGCGCTGCTCCGCCCGGCGCGCTCGGCTCTCGCGGGCGGCCAATGGGAGCCGTCAGGCTGCTTCCGTGGGCGGCCCTAGGGGCGGGGCCTGAGGAGCGCGTGGGAAACCGGGCTCCGATTGGACCTCCTGACTATCGCTCCGCCTCCGGCCGGCCAATCCGCGACGAGTGACACAGGAGCGGGGCGTTCGGAGTTGGGCTGAGGCTGACAACAGGCGCACGCCGGTGCGCGGCTGCACCCCGGCCCCGCGGCGGGGAGGATGCGGTGCGCGCGTCCGGGGCTGCCTTCCCGCGCGGCGTTGGCGGCGCGGCCTGGGGCCGCCGGGCAGGCCCAGGAGGCCCGGCTGGCGGGGGGCGGCCGCGGCGCCCCTAACAAAGCGACTTGGGGCGGGCCGAGCGGCCTCCGCCTCCTCCCGCCATAGGCCCGCGCAGCTGCCAGTCACCGCTCCTGGTGGAGGCGGCCTATGACGCGCGGGGAAGGGGCTCAGCTCGGCGCGCGCGCGGCGCGGCATCGGTGGGATTGGTCGGAGGTGAGGGCTTTCCTGCCACCCGGCGGGGGCGGGCGGGGGAGGGGAGCCGCCAGCCGGCGCCGTACCTGCGGCACGTGATCTGGTGGGGACGCTCGGGAGACGGAACTTTTTACGAGGAACCCCAGCCACTCCCTCCCGGTGGGCGACGGGGCGGGTTGGCGCCGGCCGGGCTCCAGGGCGGGCACGGCGGCCTGCACCGGCCCCGAAGGCCGACCCTCGCCGCTGACTCACCTGCCCAGCAAGTGAACTTGACTCTCGGCGAGGAGCCCGGCCTCGCCTTCACCTCCCGGCAGAGCAGCGACTCCCGCGAGGTTCGCACCGACCTGGTCGCCTGCAAAATGCCCTTTACCTCCGTGGGGTCGTGGGGGGCACGGGGCCCCGACCTGACTGTAGTGTAGGAGCTCCAAGGAGAGCCCCCGTCCCCTGCGGGGCTTTGGGCTTCCCGCTAAGAGCCACCTGCTCAGGGGGGCGTCCACCCCCGGGGGTGCAAGGCCTGAGCTCGGGCTGTCTGGTTGGAGAGCAGGAACCACTGACGGAGGTGCCCGTGTCCCTGAGGGTGAACCTGCACCGGAAACCAAGCCGGCTGGCTCGTCTCCCCTCTGCTGCGCCAGCCCCGCGGTCCGGTCCAGGCCCTCCTCCGTCCGGCCTCCCGGTCCGGTCCAGGCCCTCCTCCGTCCTCACCTGCCGGGAAAGGCCGCCCGTGTCTTCCACCGCAGCCTGCCTTGCTCCTGAAGTCCGGTCTACATTTTGCAGCATCGTCCTTCGAAACAGAAAACCCGTTTGCTCTCCTACCCGGTCTCTTCCCTCCGCGCAGACACCCACCCCCGTACTTCCTCTTCACTGAGCCGACCCCCCCCCCCCCCATTCCTGGGGTCCCGGTGCACAGCCGGGCTTCACCGCAGGCATTTGCTGAGCTACACTGTGCAGCGGTCTTGGCTCCTGGAAGCTCCGTGTCCGCCATGGCTGGGGACCACACCCCACACACCCTGTGTCACAGGGGCTGACACTGCCCCTTATGCTGCCCTCCTGGGTCCGTGCAGCCCAGCGCCTAACGGGGCTGGGCACATCCGGGTGCTCAGAAATATACACCCAGAGACTTAGAGAGGAGCCCTCATGAGAGGCAGGAGCTCTGAACATGGCGGAGTACTTTAAACCATCAGTTTGACTGGAGAACAAACTAGAAACAGGCATGGGTCCATGGAACAGACTGACGGCTGTCAGGGAGGACTGAGGAGGGGGACTGGATGGGAGGAGGTAGAGGGACCAGCCAAAGAACATACATGCATAACCGTGGACAGCTGGTGAGGGGCCCAGCCCCAGGATCTCCATGGGGTACTCACCAGCATCAACCTCTGAACCAGAAGGCCGGCTCAAGTCCCGGTCAGGGCACAGGCCGGGTTGCAGGCTCCATCCCAGTGGGGGGCGTGCAGAAGGCAGCCGATCAGTGATTCTCTCTCATCGTTGATGTTTCTCTCTCTCTCCCTTCCTCTCTGAAATCAATTAAAAATATTTTTTAATATATATATTTTAAAAAAGAAAGAAAAGTAACTGACACAGCAACATTAAACAGCATTTGTTACATGAACATCTGCTGGAGGCACCTGAGACAGGTCCTGCTGGGGCCTCTCTGTAGCAGGTCCTGGAAGTCAGCGCAGAGCCGGCTGCTCTAGATGGGGGGGCGGGGCGCTGACCCCACACACCCCGGTATTCACACACAACTGTGACTCCCCCAGAACTTTACTCACAGCCTGCTGTTGACTGCAGGCCTTACCGATGCCGTAAACAGCCGGTGAGCACACATTTTGCATGCTGTATGCATTGTAAACTGGGTTCTTACAAGAAAGTAAGCTAGAGAAAAGGGGCTGTTATTAAGAAAACCATAAGGAAGAGAAAATGCATTTCCAGTTCTGCAGATATTTGTTGTAAAGAAATCCGAGTGTCAGTGGACCCACACAGTTCAAACCTGTGTAGTTCAGGGTCCGCTGTGGTGGGGTCTCCTCGGCCTCACTCAGCACTGCTGCCCTCACAGTCCTCCCGCAAGGAGGTCACATGGTTGTGCTGACCGCACAGTGGGACCTCGGTCCTGCAGTTCCGCTAGGAAAGAATTCAGAGCCAGGAACTCTGGTGCCAGGAGCTTCTCCAGAAAGTCACAGACGGAGAAGTGAGCCAGCTGGGCTGCATGGACTCAGGAAACCAGTTACAGAGGCAAAGAACGGCGCTCGGCCACAAAAAGGAAGAAAATTTTACCCTTTTGACAGCGACAGCATGGAGGGGCCTGGAGAACATTAGGCTGAGTGAACTAAGCCAGTCAGAGAAAGACAAGTGCCACATGATTTCACTCATATGCGGAATTTAATGAACAAACTGAACTAACAAGCAAAATAGAGACGGCTCATAGAGATCAAGCAGACAGCTGGGGGGGGGGGGTGGAGTGACTGAGCAAAAGGAAGAATTCATGGACACAGTCAACAGTGTGGTGATTGTGGGGGGAGGGGCCTGGGTGGATGTGGAAGAGGATATGGGGGGCTAAATGGTGATGGAAAAATAAAGGGGGAAAATGAATAAAATGCTTCCACCTTGCACTCAAAACACACACACAGCCCTGGAGGGTGTGGCTCAGTGGATAGAGCGTCAGCCTGCGGACTGAAGAGTCACGGGTTCGATTCTGGTCAAGGGCACGTACCTTGGTTGCAGGCTCCTTGGGCCCTGGCCCCGGTTGGAGGCAACCAATCGATGTGTTTCTCTCACATCAATGTTTCTCTCTGTCTTTCCCTCTCTCTTACACACACACACACACACACACACACCCCGCACTTGGAGCTTAGGAGGAAGAAGCACAGGTAAGGCCTGAGGAAAGGGGGAGGGTGGTGGCTGGGCTGTAGAGGGAGTGCTTATACCGGGTGCCTCGCCTCAAGGGATTTCATGTTTTCTAGCCTTTCTTAGGGAAGGATCTCCATAGGGTACTCATCAGCTTCCCCGGTTTGCCCTTTCAGGGTGGAGGTGCCTACGGATGGTTGGGGGGCGGGGGGTTTGGGGGGGGGGTTGTCGTTACTCATTGCATCTGGTCCTGAGCCAGCCCTGGCATCACTGCCTCTGCTGTTGCTGCTTTTCTGGGCCGACAGTTGAAACACAACTGAGGCCTAGATGCTACCTCTAGTTCGACCAAAACTCTGACTCTATGGTCAAGAGACAGGAGGTTCTGTCCTAAGATGATCTGATGCAGGTCAGACACCATTGCCCTGAGGGCGGAGAGCCTAAGGGAGGATCGCACGGGCTTGCTTGGGGGTCCTCCAGGCTATTCGGCCCCTTGCTCCTCCTGCAAGGCAGGTCTGCCCGCAGGACTATGGCAGAGCAGGGAGAAGGCTCACCCTGGGTGAGTGAGGTCCAAGCCCTAACCGTTGTCTCTAGTTTTGCGCATTGGTAGGCACCGGACTTCCCGCCCTGAAGACATCTTCCCTGCCCACCCCTCCCACTCTGCTCAGGCAGGTCTCACGGCCACAGGTGAGCTGCCAATGAACCCTCAGTGGCCATCTGACCATCTGACCCCTGGGGCAAAGCTCTTTCTGCTCCAAAGAAATCCTGAAAGCCATCAATACCCTGGAGCTGGACCCGCTGGTGTGAGCCCAAGCCACCACCCAGCTCTGGAGCAGGTCCCTTCATCTTTCCTGAGCCTCCCGTTCTCACTCTGTATGGGAGTATCACTGTCTCCCTCAGGACTCGGAGAGGCTTACAGAGGGTACCCACGGCACATGGTGTGCACTCACCCAGGTTCGCTATTGGGGTTAGCTAAGTCTCTGAACCTCAGTTTCCTCATCTTTAAAATGGGGTAACAGTCCTAACTGGTGTGGCTCACTGGATAGAGCGTCAGCCTGTGGACTGAAGGGTCCCCGGTTCAATCCCGGTCAAGGGCATGTACCTCCTTTGCGGGCACATCCCCAGTGGGGGGTGTGCAGGAGGCAGCTGATGGATGTTTCTCTCTCGTCGATGTTTCTAACTCTCCCTCTCCCTTCCTCTCTTTAAAGAATCAATAAAATACACTTTTTAAAAATAAAATGGGATAGCACTTTGCCCAGCTGGCGTGACTCAGTGGTTGAGCGATGACCTATGAACCCAGAGGTCAGGGTTCAACTCCTGGTCAGGGCACATGCCTGGGCTTCAGGCTCGATCCCCAGTAGGGAGGCATGCAGGGAGCAGCTGATCCATGAGGATCTCTCATCTCTGATGTTTCTCTCACTCCCTCAGCCTTCCTCTCTGAAATCAATAAAAATATATAAACAACAATAATAAATAAAATGGGATAGCACTTGGTGGCTGGAAACCCTGAAAGAGACCCGTGAAGGAGATGCTGAGCCCCGCCCACAGACCACAGGAGACCACATGGGCCCTCTCTGTGCCTCACCCCCACCCGCAGCAGCAGCCAGGACCTGGCCTCCGGGGCCGCAGCACTGCGCTTGCACCCAGGTCGCTGTAGTCGCGCCCAGGGCCTCTGGGTCCATTTCCTGACCTCAAAAGCCCGAGAAGCTCGCGCCGGCTCCCGTCTGCTCTGCACAGCACGTGGCTGCTGCACACGGCGGCCGGACACGGGCGTTTGATTAAACACAGGCCAATGCCATCTGGCGTGGGTTCTGGCGGCCCCTCTCCCCAGGGCAGCGTTGACATCTGAAGGGAACAGAGCACGGACACTGCAGGGAGAGGAGCGGCAGGGAGCAGGACGCAGGGCAGCCAGGCCCAAGGGGCTCAGGTTCGATCCCGGTTCCCGGGTAGGGGGCGGGCAGGAGGCAGCCCATTCACGTTTCTCTCTCTCCGTCTCCCTCTCTCTAAAAACCAATTAAAGAAACATATTAAAAAAGAAAGAAATTACATTTCTGGTGCCTGCCCCCAACTTCAGCGACGAGGCAGCACCTTCCGCACCAGTTACCGGAGCCGCACTAAATAGGGTCCCGGCTGAGTCCCGGCAAACGCCCTCCCCAGGAGGCTCCTGCCCTCCCCGTCCTGCCGCCCAGCAGACACCCCCACCCCGGGCTGGGCCCTGGCCGCCGTCGCCCTGTGTCTGCAGCAGGCCAGGCAGGAGGTGCGGATGGAGCTGTGGCTGAGCAGGTGGAGCCTCTGCGTTTCCCGCTGTTTACCTGCCCTCTCCTTTCCCAGCTTGTGGCTCACGGGGGCGGGGCTCACAGGGGGCGGGGCTCACGGGGGCGGGGCTCATGGGGGCGGGGTTCATGGGGCGGGGCTCACTGGGGGCGGGGCTCACGGGGGCGGGGCTCAGGGTGGGGCTCACGGGGGGGCGGGGCCGGGCACGAGGACATACCAAGCCCCGGACAACGGACAACGGGTGCAGAGAAAGAAGGCGAACTACACCTTGCGGCCGGACAGCTTTCTTCTGAGGCCACTGTCTGGTCACTGAAGGAGGAGCACACGAGGCCGAAAGGGGTCCCCTGGAAACCGGGTGGGCTGAGCCCCACGGACACCAGCCCCAGGGACAGGGAGAGGCTGTAAGGCTCTAGGGGGGCTTTTTCAGCAGGAATTCTCTGGGCGGTCCGGATCCGGGGCAAGTCCGGAGGGGAAGTTACTGGTCTGAGCCAATGGGCTGTGATCTAAGCGAAAGGGAATGTCGGTGGGTTGCACAGTTACCTAAAGGTCAGCTTCCCAGGGGAGGGGCAGCGATTCGTTATTTGATCAGACCTCACACTCCTCGAGCTTTCTATGGAGTCTGGGGAACAGCTGGCAGGCCCTGCAACACCCAACCTGGCCTGGGATTCCCAGGACCCACGCACCTTGGACTGCCACACCCACTCCATCCACAGCGGGACAAACCAATGGTCTACAGGCAGGACTCCAACTCCAGCCACTGCTGCGACAAGACTTAAAAATGACACAAACCGCCCGGCCGGCTCATGGTTGAGCATCGACCTAGCAACCAGGAGGTCACGGTTCAATTCTGGGTCAGGGCACAGGCCTGGGTTGTGGGCCCGCTCCTCAGTGGGGGGCGTGCAGAAGGCGGCCAAGCAATGATTCTCATCATTGATGCTTCCATCCCTCTTCCCCTCTTCTCTCCCATTGATGTCTCTCTCTCTCTCTGTCTCTTCCCCTCCCCCCCCGCCCTTCCACTCTCTAAAAATCAATGGAAAAGTCAAAGGAAAAGAGACCGAGCCATCTGCCAGGGCAAGAAACCGAGTCATGGTCCCCGACACCCGGACTCTGCCCAGCCCTTGCTTCCCTGCCTCCTGACAGAACACACAGCCCAGGTGCAGGCCTCAGGCTGTGCTAGCGGAACCGTCAGCGCCCGAGGACTGAGATGTGGGCCACAGCGTCGCAGGGATCTCTAAGGAAGGCCTGGCTGCTCTCCCGACCCCCGTCCTGCCCACAGAGGGTGTGCGGCCCCGCAGCAGTCGGCCGGCTGTCTTCCGGCTCGCTGCAGATGTGAGGACTTAACGAGCATTAACTGCCTGCTCTGGTGCCTCACCTGCCCGGGGCAGTGCCTGGCTGGGCCGAGGAGAGAAGGCCGGCAGACACAGGGCTGGGGCCCCGGGGCCCCTCCTCCGGCTCCTGTGGCCTCCATGGCTCCCTGGTGTGTGTCCTGACCTCTCCATGGGAGGTCACGGGCCCACGGGCGAGGGCCACCCCAAGGACCCGTCTCCACACGCCCTCCTTTGTATCTTCCTTGTTCTCCCCCGAGGACATTTCCCCATCGATTCTGAGAGAGTGGAAGGAAGAGGGGGAGACAGAGGGAACCACTGGCTGGTTGTCTCCCGCACGTGCCCCGACCAGGACCCGGACCGAGCCTGCAACGGAGGTACATGCCCTTGACCAGACTGAACCCAAGGCCCTTCAGTCCGAAGGCCCACACTCTATCCACTGAGGCACACTGGCCAGGGCCACAATCCCCTTTTTAAAAACTTTTTTTAATATATGTTCATTGATTTCAGAGAAGAAGGGAGAGGGGGAGAGAGATAGAAACATTGATGATGAGAGAGAATCATGGATCGGCTGCCTCCTGCACGCCCCCCACTGGGGATCGAGACGGCAACCCGTATGTGTCCTGACCCGGAATCAAACCATGACCTCCTGGTTCATAGGCCGACGCTCAACCACTGAGCCACACCGGCCGGGCCACAATCACCTCTTTGAAGGGCCTGTCTCCACAGTCTGCACACCCTGAGTCCTGGGGCTGGGACAACGGCGCAGGAAGTGGGGGGCACACCATCCGGCCCCTGGCAAGCGCCACCCTCGTTGTCTCCGACTGTAAGGACGCACAGCCCAGCATTCGGCAGCAACGAGACGCCCCTCCAACCGTGTTGGGCCCTTTTCCTGGCTGAGGGGCTGTTGAGTGAACTGAAGTCCTCGGCCAGTTAGCAAAGGGTCATGGCCAGGCGCCCTCTCTCCTGGGAACGCCTGCTCTCTTCCTGCTGACCAGCAGGGACAGGCATGGTTACTGAGATTTCTAAGCTTTTCTCCTAAACGCAGAGGACTGGTTATGGAGCGTCAGGGTCAGGGGGGGGGGGGGGGCAGGGGAGGGGGAGTGGTGCCCAGGTGGGGAGGGCATGGAGGGCGCGGAGGTCCCTACGGCTGGGGCTCAGGAAAGGAGCCCCCCGTCCCCGCATCCACAGTCTCCACTGTCTATCCCACGTCTGCGTCTGCGCTCACCTCGCCTGTAGGTGCCTTTCCATGGCTGCGTTCTTCACTCCCCTCAGTATTATGGTCACTTTTCCTTCTAAAACCAAACTCATGGTGAGAACATTCCAGGCCTCAGATCGTTGTTACTGCAAAGCATGCTCTCTGATTGGCCGAACCTGCTTTCCTCCCGCGGCCTGTGACTGGGGCCTGTCCCCGGTCCTTCCCTCTGGCTTCTCTCTCGGGGGGGAGGGGGGGGGCTGCTGGGACTAGAAAGCCCCGGGCCTTGGCCCAGCTGCCACGCCACCACCTCCGCTTGGAAATGGAGTCCCTCCCCAGTCACGTTTCACCCCAGCCAACAAGGGACAAAGCAACCCTCCAGCTTGGAAAACCAGCAACGTTTCCTGCAGCAGACGGCTCTCAGCCCAGAGAAGAGGCGCCTGGGGCTTTGCAGAGGGGTCACAGGGTAAAATACCTGCGCACAGAACAGCGCTCACCCCACGGGCTGGGAATCATTTAAAAGCTAAATGAGAAGCTGTTCCCTCCCGGCCAGCGTGGCTCAGTGGCTGAGCGTCAACCTGTGAACCAGGAGGTCAGGGTTCGATTCCCGGTCAGGGCACAAGCCCGGGTTGTGGGCTCCATCCCCAGGGTGGGGCTGCAGGAGGCAGCTGATCGTGATTCTCATCACTGATGTTTCTCTCTCTCTCCCTCTCCCTTCCTCTCTGGAATAAATGTATTTTTCTATAAATCTTTATTGTTGGAAGTATTACGTATTTCCCCCTTTTCCCCTGTTTTCCCCTCCAGCCCCCAATAAAAATATATTTAAAAAGAAAAAAGCTACACAAGACGCTGTTTCACAAGCCACCCGTTTCTCCGAGCCTGACCCGCCTCGCGAGCTTCCAGTGGCGGCCAAGTCCCAGCCGCCCACCCAGAGCAGCTCGGGCGGAACCGAGCGCCGGGTCAGCAGCGGACGCGGCTCAGCGCCTTCCTGGAGGCTCTGGGACCATCTGTCTCCCCTTTCCCAGCTGACGAAGGCCCCGGGTCCCCTCCACCCTGGAAGCCGGCCGTGGCCAGTCAGGTCTCCCTCGTGCGGCCTCACCCTGACCCTGTCTGCACCCCCTCCACCCCTTTCAGACCCGAGTGATGACGCTGTGCCCACCTGGTAACACGGACGAAGGTCCACCTTCCTCACTCAGCCCCGCAGCAACATGAAGTCCACCTGCGCTCGGCTCCTGCCTCGCCTCGACACATTCCCCTCCAGGGCGTGGAGCGTGGCCGTCTTGGCCCGTTCTTCCTGCTCCCACACCTGCTTCAAGGCGAGGGATGGAAGACACGTATTTCGTGGGTTGTGTGTGTTTTATTTATAGAACTGTTACATTTAAGTTTCCCTACTACTCTTTTCCCTTCCATCCCTCTCAACTGAGGTCTGATTTATTGATGATTTGTCACTTGTCAGTGACAGCTGACAGTTCTGATGTGCAGTGTAACCGTTAGGCACGTGTGTGATTTATGAGCTGCGCCCCACCTGGCAGCACAGTTAGCACAATATCATGGACTGTATCCTGTGTGCTGTCCTGTAACGACCAGTCTGTACTTCTCAATCCCCTCACCTCCCCCGCCACCCCCCCTCCCATTGGCATGTGTGGTCTCTGTGTTTATGAGTGTTTCAATTTTGCTTATTCATTTATCTTGTGCTTTAACTTCCACATATAAGTGAGGTCATTCATACAGTATTTGTCTTTCTCTGTCTTGACTTATTTCATTAGCATAACACCCTCTAGGTCCATCCCTGTTGTTGCAAATGGTAAGATTTTATTATTTTTTAAATGCATTTTTATTGATTTCAGAGAAGGGAGAGGGTGATAGCGCTAGAAACATCAATGATGAGAATCACGGATCAGCTGCCTCCTGCACGTCGCACACAGGGGTCTGTGCCCTGGCTGGGAATCGAACCGTGACCTCCTGGTTCATAGGTCAATGCTCAACCACTGAGCCACGCCAGCGAGGCAGGTTTTATTATTTTTATGGCAAGTGACATTCCGTGGTATATACACTTTTCTTGTCCACCCACCTATGGATGGGCACTTGGGCTGCTCCCACACGTGGCTGTTAGAGATGATGCTGACCTGAGCAGAGAGGGCACAGACCTTTTCAAATTAGAGTTTAGATTCTCTCAGATAAACACCAGCGCGGAACCCGGGTCACAAGGCAGGTCTGTTCCTTATGTTTTGAGCAACTGCCACACTGTTTTCCACAGTGGCTGCCCTTGTCACTCTCAAAACTCAGTTCACCTGTAACAGCCGCCTTCTCAGTCACAGCTCCTTCCGGCTGCCCCTCCAACAGGAGACGGGCCTATCACACCCCCAGTCCCAGGATTTCCCCCCAGAACTCACACCAGTCACGGGACCGTACCTCTAGGTCTTGAATGGAATCCAGCAGTCCAGACACGCCTCACACATGAACACCGTATGCACGGGCCCCTCGTTCAGGCGTCCCCCTTCTCCCCGAAGGGCCTGACATGTTTAAACATCACCCTTTCCTGGAGCCCTGCCTACACTTCCCATTCCCGGCTCAGCGAAGGGGTTTCCTCACCCAAGAAACAACTTGCTTCATTTTTTATTAAATTTACTGCAGCCACACTGGTTAGTCACACGCCCACACCTCAGTCCACAGCGCTGCAATGACCACCTACTGCGCGCTCACCACCAGAACTCCGCTTCCCTTCACTAGCATGGACTTGACCCCGTTACCCAATTCCGCCTCCTCTCCCTCCATAACCGCCTTTCTGACGTCTGTCTGTGAGTTGCTTCTTGTTTTGCAAAATGCCTGAGGGGGTGAGCTGCAGGTCCTGGCCCGGGAGGCTCCCTCAGCGCCCACAGCAGAGCGTCCTGCCCTGAGACCCACGCTCACGCTCTGCTGGGCTTGGCCTTGGGCTGGGGCAACCTCGTGTGCCAGCTCTGGGGGGTGGCGGGGGAGAGGAGCCCCAGAGATAACTGGGGCCGAAAAACCTGTGGGAGGGTCCCCAAGATGAGAAATCAGCTCCCACCCCCTCAGGAGTGTTCTCAGAATGTTACCGATCTGTCCACAGAGGGCTGGATCCTGTGGGCTCCTTTCGGTGAGAAACCCACTGTTGGTAGAAGGCTGGCCTCTCAGATCATGGTGCCCAACGTGTGTCAGGGAGTGCGCGCTGCCTCCGCGGAGCGCCGAGCTCCGTGCGGAAGGGACGGTGTGCGCCCCCACACGCAGGAGGCGGAGGTCCCCCGCGGGTCCTCACCCGGTCCCGCACCCTCTCCTCCGCCCGCCTGCTCACCTGTGCGGGGGTGACAGTGGCCCTACGGATTCTCCAGCAGCAGGTGACGCAGGACAAAGGCCTCTGAACATCAGCCACAGGGTCACGGGGGACGCGAGCTGCAACACTTTCAACAATAAAGACGACTTAACAATCCAACCACAGCAGCTGCTGAAGGCCCCTGACGCCCACCACGCGGGTGGAGACCTGCACAGGCGATGGTAAGGTCAGGAAGGCGCCCAACGGTCATTAAAAACCCCAGCGAGGCCGGCCGGCGGGGCTCAGTGGCTGAGCGTCGACCCATAAACCAGGAGGTCAGGGTTCGATTCCCGGTCAGGGCACTGGCCCGGTTGCAGGCTCGATCCCAGTGTGGGGCTGCAGGAGGCAGCTGAGCAATGATTCCCTCTCATCATTGATGTCTCTCTCTCTCCCCCTTCCTCTCTGACATCAATACAATTGAAAACACTGCGAGAATCACCCTCATTGGCCTGTTGCTGTGGGTGTGAACCATAACCGACGTGACACTTTGAGGGGCTTAAAGCTCCTGGTGCCGGATTCCCGGGTGCCCTCTGAAGCCACCAGCTGGCCCTCCGGGAGGCCTTGGTCCCAGGGGGACTCTCGGAGGGCGCTGCTGCCACCTGCTGGCCGGGTGCGGAAGGACACGTATGCTCTGCACAGATCGGGGAACTGGTCTGGAACCCCAACATGGGATCTGGGACACCGGGGCAGGGAGCCTCGAGCTGAGAGCGGGGCCTCAGGCCAGCAGCGCCGGCCTCCCCGGGAGCTCGCGGGGAAGGGACTCAGACCACAGTGAGAGGAGCCCGCCAGGACGTGCCTGTGCGCATCGGGCTCAGAGCGTGCTCTGGAAGATGTGCTCCAGCGACTAAGGCTCGAGAAAGAATTCCAGAAACTCAAAGCGCTACTGCTTTAAGCATTTAAAAAAATTAATCCTCCCCTGAGGATAGGTTTCCATGGCTTTTTAGAGAGAGTGGGAGGGAGGGAGATTGGGTGAGAGAAACATCAATTGGTTGCATCCTGCACATGCCCCGACCGGGCCGGGGATCAAACCTGCACCCCAGGTATGTGCCCTTGACTGGATATCAAACCCGAGACCCTTAGGTGCAAGGGCCCACGCTCTAACCGTTGAGCCACACCAGCCAGGGCTAAAGAAGTGATAATTTAAGTACGGAAACCCAGGTGGGGGCGGGAACCGCAGAAAGCGGAGCCTTCAGCTGCGCCTGGTCCCGCCCTCTGTCCCCCCAGTGCGCCCCCCAAGGCTCTCCCATCGCCATTGCGTTTCCTACTCATTCTGTCGTCGCCGCAGTTTATGATGACCCGACCCAGGAAGACGGTTCCAGCACAGAACACTGGTTCAGTGTCTGACTTTCTGAATTTACCATCTCCGGATCCTTGGCTGCGAGCAACAGCAATGAATTCTGGGAAATGTAAGCCCTGTCACTGGGCGGACGGTGGGAACTGACGGGTCAGAGGAGAAGCTGGACCCAGGGTCTCAGAGAGGAAAGTGGGGCCCAGGTGCCCAGGAAGCTGGCGCTTCCAGGGCAGCACCTTGGGGACACGTCCGTGCCCACTGCTTCAGCCCTGCCCGTGCCGCCGGCCGACATGCGAATTCTCGGGGTGAAGGTCTGTGCACGGCCCCTGGAGGAGGAAGGCGGGGTCCCTTGGCTTCCAGACGCACTGAGCATGTGTGATGAGGGAGGTGGGGGGGAGTCAGCGCTGCTACAGTCAACATCGATTCTGACTGGCCGGCGGGTAAGACCCCCGTCATTCCAGCTCCATATTTGACGACCACCCAGAGAAAACGGAGGTGTTTTAGCTGGAAAAGAAAGAACGGACAGCCAGCCAGTGTGGCTCAGTGATGGAGCGTCCACCTAGGCACCAGGAGGTCACGGTTTGATTTCCAGTCAGGGCACAGGCCCAGGTTGCGGGCTCCATCCCCAGTGTTGCTATCTCGCTCTTCTCTCTGAAATCAATAAAAATATATTTTTAAAAAAAGTTAAATTAGCCTTGGCCAGTGTGGCTCAGTTGATTGAGCACCGGCCCATACACCCGAGGGGTCACTGGTTCGATTCCGGGTCAGGGCACCGGCCTGGGTTGCTGGCTTGATCCCCAGCGGGGGTGAGGGTGTGTGTGCTCACTACAGGAGAGTGAGAGGGTCCGACCAGCCAGCCTACTTCCCATCGACCTTCTGCCCCGCTGCCCGCTGTCCGGCTCCCAGGAAACCCAAGGCCAGTCCAGTACAGGGACGCCAGTCCCTCCTCCCCAAACTCCAACCATGTTCTTCCTGGAGGCGGCCAGGGTCTCAGGCGTCAGCCTGGGGTCTGAGCCCACTGGGGCTGAGTCGGCCGGTGCCTGCGCGTCTTCATTCTCTGGCCTCTTGGAAAACAGCCTGGAATTACCCGCAGGCTCCGCGCCCAGCAAAGGGGAGGGCAGGGGGGGGGGGATGGGCTCACCTGTGCTGGGAATGGGCACAGCTTCGCCCTTAGCCTTTCCTCCCCAGTCCTTCAGGCTCCACAGCCCGTGGACCTGCTGCATCACGTCACGCACCCTGTGTCCTGACCTGCCAGGGGTGCAGGGAACCAAGGGCCTCACCCCGCGGGATTGCTACATAGAGGGCCGCACCCGCTCATGCGGGGGGTTACCACAGAGAGGGGGCCCACCCACTCTATTGTGTCTCTAACAAGGTGTGTCTCCAGCCCGAGTTGTGACACACGTGCCCTAACAGAGACCCAGAGAACAAGATCCCGGGAAGCAGAGCCGAGCCAGCAGGACACGCGCGGCTGCGCTGAGCGCCAAGCTCCGGAGTGTCCTGCCTGCGAGTGACGCCGCCAGGGGACGCTGCCGGCTGCGCGGTGGGTGGGCAGGCGTGTCAGGCGGCCCTGGCAGAGGAAACAGGTGCTGCCCGTGTCCCGTGACCCACACCGCGAGGCCCACAGGCGGGTGCATTCCGGGACGGGACTGCTGGCCACACCGTCCAGGAGGCGCACGTTCAGGTGCGCCCAGCAGTCGGCACCTGCCAGGTACCTGCCGGGAGCCGGCTCCGAGCCGAGCACAGGGTCTGCGCTGAGTCCCTTCACCCTCGTGACAGCCGTGGTAGATGCCCTATGATTCCCATTCCGTGGATGAGCAAACAGAGGCTGAGGGTTACCCCCGGCCACGGAGCCAGGACAAGGCAAAGCTGGGCTGGGAAGCGCGTCTGTCCACCGAGGCCAGCCTCCCAGTGACCAGGGGCCAGAGGCACTTCCCTCCAGACCTCAGCCTCCCCGGGGCCCGTACTTCAGGGCGCAGTCAGTCACTGAGGAATAAACAGGGAGACAGACCCAGGTGGCCAGGCCAGAGCCACTGCTCTCCTAACAGAACTTGTCCGCTTGTCTGACCACAAGGACCGAGCGAGGGGTCCCAGCGAGGGCTCGGTACACAGTGAGGGCTCAGCGAGTGAGTCCTGATGGCAGTCCTCTCACCCTTCACCTGCTCGCGGCCACAGCTACACGCTAAGATCTCGAGGGCAAGCATGTCAAACTCAAAGGCTCACACGGCCAAACAAGGTCGAAGTGGATGTGGCCGCAAACATCAAAAGCTTCAGTTTTCATAGACACGGAGGTTTAGTCCGATAGAGACCTGCTGAATACAAAGGGCTGAGATAAACAAGCCATCATTCACATAAAATACTAGAACGTTTAAAAATTAATATTTTTCTTGAACACTCACTTCCCAGACACTGAATAACTGCACAAATTAATAAGCGTGACGCAAATAAACCTATTTTTCTTGTTCTCCGAAAGCGAAATATTTCCTGTTGCGCACCCCAAACAAGTCAGTGCAGGACGAATGAGGAGGTCGGCTGCTAAGATATTCGCTGCTGGTGTTAGTGGAAATGGTGCGCCTGCGCGTAAGGTGCGTAAGGGAGAGGAGTGCAACACGATTATAGTCACCAGTCATTCGCGCACGTGGTAGCTCGTGCACGGGTGGGGTCCCCCGGCACGGCCTCCGGGGACTGGGCTGAACTCACCCCGCGCCCCTCGGTCAGCTGAGCAGAGCGCCGGCTGTGGGAGCGCACTGACCACCAGAGGGCAGCTCCTGCGTTGAGTGTCTGCCCCTGGTGGTCAGTGTGCATCACAGCGACCGGTTGTGGGCCATGCGATCATTCGTCGCTGAGGCTTTTATATAGAGAGACATAGATTATGTGCAACAGGATATTGTAAAAATTACGTTACTAAATTTTCAGTAAACCGTTTCTTACAACCGTTATAGTGGCTGGGCCGCAAACATATTTGCTGTGGGCCGCTTGCTCTCGGGCAGCAAGGAAGAGAAATTCCAGGAAAACCAGTCACTGAGCCAGGTCCTGAGGCTGCTGCCTGGGAGGGGAAGGAGGGGAGAGGAGGAGGGGGCCTGAACGTGGTTTCCGTGTCACCTCAGTCTCCAGCAAACTCCAAAACGGAATTTTCCCCAGATGATGAGCCAGCCAGCAGCCAAGTCCCCAGGACAACGGTGAGGCGGTGCTGCCACCTGCTGGCCGCAGAGCGATTCTGGGGCAGCTGAAGGGATTTCTCGGGGTGGGGGGTGGGGGGTGCGGCAAGGGAAGAATGCACGTGGCCTTCTCCGCGGACGCGGGTGCAACCCACCCCCCACCCCCCCACCCCGTGAGCTCAGCAGCAGCGTCGCCAACAGCCAGGCACGTTCTGAGACCACGGCGCGGCCTTGCACGTCCCCACGGGGGACCCTTGCGTCCAGCACACCGCGTGGTGGGGGGAACGGGCCTGGGAGTTAGTCGCCTGAGCTCTGATCCCCGTGCAGGGCTCGCTGGGGGTGGGGGGTGAATTGCGTGGCGGCTCCGTGGAGACACGGGGTTGTGGACGGACCGGGGTTCGCCTGGGGGTCGGAGAGCACCTGTGACTTCCCGAGGGACCCGGTTTCCAGGTCCTCAGCGTCCCTGCTCTTTCCGAAGCCAATCTGCCCCACGCGTGTGAGTGTCACGGGGTGTCAGGCCCCGCCCCCTTCGTGCTCACGTCCTCCTACCTCACAGGCAGCATCCCTGCCACCTGCCTGCAGGCTCAACCAGTTCCCAGCCCCCAGGCGGGGGGTCCCCTGGGCACCAAGGGACAGAGGCCACCGCTGTGCTGCATGAGGCGGGTGACCCATGGCTGGCGACAAGCCTGGCCCTCAGGCGTTTCCCAGGCTGTTTCTTTTCTTCTTTTTTAAAAGTATTTGTATTGGTTTCAGAGGCAGGGAGAGAGAGATAGAAACGTCCATGATGAGAGAGAGTCATGGATCGGCTGCCCCCCACTAGGGATCGAGCCCACAACCTGGGCCTGTGCCCTTGACCGGAACCGAACCTGGGACCCTTCAGTCCGCAGTCCAACGCTCTACCCATTGAGCCACGCCAGCGAGGGCGCCAGGCTCTGTTTCAAACAAAACGCAAAGAGGACCGAACTGAACTGTCCGTCAGCAGGCGGTCAGAGGGCTGGATGGAGGGTGGGGAAGCGCTGCTGCCACGCTGTGCTGAAGGAACTCCCAGAGCGAAAGGCATCGGCCGCTCCTTCCAGGCCGCCCCATTTACTGACTCATCTGACTGCAGACCCGGCTGTGGACCGTGGACCGAGTGCGGCGGAGCCCACCTGCCCTCCAGCCCAGATTCCCGGCATCGAGGCCCCCAGGTGGCACCCGCTTTCGGTTTGAGCAGCAAGTAATTTCATTTTTTTAAAGGAATCCAAAAGACTAACAAACCTCATTCTTCTATCAAATTGCATTTCCAGGTGAGGTTGCAGTGAACACTGGCTTACGATAGGTGCCAAAGGGGACGTCCGCCTCTTTGTTCACGTTCTCAGTTCGGCCGTGGGAATGGGCTGAGATTTGGAAAAATACTCCAAGCTAATGGGGGGGAGGCCGTGCCGTCCTATGGGGTGGGGAGCAGACACGGATTTGGGCCCGAGGGAGCAGGGGCAGGAGAGGTGGGGTGGGGTGGGGGCTGGGACTGGGTTGAAAAGTTTCTCCAGCCCCACCCCTGCCGCTCTCTACCCACTGGTCCGACCTGAAGGAGGGTGACACGGCTCCCCATGACACACCACCCCCAGGACCTTTCAGGGTTCCCACGCTCCCCAGCCTTCAGGGGGGGAGGGGCACAGGCAGCGGTTTCATGTCTTCATAACACAAGTGAAAGCTGAACAAGGTGGGTGCTGGTTTCAGGCACAGGAGCGGGTTCCTGGATCCTCCCCCACCCCACTCTTCTCCCCCACCCCTCCCCCTCCCTCACCCCACTCTTCTCCCCCACCCCTCCCTCCTTAGCAAGGACCAGCAGGTCCCTCCCGGGAACATTTCCATGATTCACTAGCACAGGCTCACTCAGCACCACCCATGCCAAGCCCTAGTGGGAGGGGGAGGGGGAGATACAGAAAAACAAGCCAGAGCCCTGGCTGGTGTGGCTCACTGGATAGAGCATCAGCCTGTGGACTGAAGGGTCCCGGGTTCGATTCCGGTCAAGGGCATCTCCCCAGGTTGCAGGCTCGATCCCCAGTGGGGGGCGTGCAGGAGGCAGCCGATCCATGATTCCTCTCATCATTAATGTTTCAATCTCTCCCCCCTCTCCCTCCCTCTCTGACATCAATAAAAAAGCAAAACATGACAAAAACCCAGAACAACATGAGGAGGGGCCCTTGCTCACAGGGGAGTAAAATAGTGTTTCACAGGGAAGGACAAGGAGGCAGGTCCCTGTGTGTGTTCCCGTGTGTGTGTTCCCGTGTGTGTGGGTTCCTGTGTGCGTGTCCCTGTGTGTTCTGGTGTGTATGTTCCTGTGTGTGTGTGTGTCCCTTTGTGTGTGTGGGGGGGTATGTGTCCGGTGTGGGATGGTCCCTTAAGCAGGTGCCATGGAGTACAGGCCTGAGAGCTGAGCGTTCCTGGGGAAGAAAAGGTGGGACCTGGGCTGGACCAGAGGCCCGAGCTCCGGAGGAGATGGGGTCAGCTCAGAGGAGAGAAGGAAGGAGAGCGTTTACGTTGAAGAGCGCAAGACGGGCAGCCACGCTCACTGCCGGCCCAGCGCCCGGTGGCATCCTGGCCGCGGGCAGCCTGAGTCCAGGGCCGTGGCGGGTGGGTGGACCTCACGCCCAGGATCGGTCCTGACTTGGGGGCGAGCCTTGGCTCAGCAAAGCCTTCCTTTCAGAAAAACTTCAGGCAAAGAAGGGGCGTTTAGTTCACAGAAGCGTCCCTCCTCACCAGAGGGGAAGGTGGGGAGAGAACGGGGCTCCGGCAGCTCTACCGAAACCCCCCAGAAGGTGCGGGTCAGCCTCCGGGACCCGCTCCTGTGGAGACGGCACCATCTCGCAGAGCAAGGTGGCGACAAGCAGGACTCCGGCGCCAGAGGGACAGAGCTGACTTCTAGCCGTGTGGCCTCACACACTTCATGAGCCAGAGCCTCAGTTTTACCATCTGTAAGAGGGGCGCAGCCAGCCCAGGCTCAGCCGCAGGGACTTGGCACCAAGAACACACGGCCAGGCTGTCGGTGGCCTGGGGAGGGGGGCGGGGTGAGGGGGGGCGCGGCCAGACCAGGCTCAGCCGCAGGGACTCGGCACCAAGAACACACGGCCAGGCTGTCGGTGGCCTGGGGGGGGGGGGAGGGCGGGCGCAGCTGGAAGGACGAGCCGGCGCTGCCTCTCAGGAAGGAGGACGGAATGTCTTCATTCTTACCTCCCTCGGGGCCGGGGCGGAGGACAGCGCTTGGCTCACCGCTCACCTGCCGCTGTGTCACCTCTGAGGGCTGAGATTCAACCGCCACCTGCAGCTGCTCCGAAAGTACCATCTCCCGTCGGCATGACAGCGGCATCCCGGGCAAGCCGGCTGCCCCGCCCTCTGCCAGGGTCTGACGCGGGGCGGTGGGGGGGGGGGGTGGCGGGGGGGGGGGGGTGGCGGGGGGGGGGGAGGTAAAAGGGGGCCGTAGTCCTGCCTCCTTGTCCAGGGAGGGGGAGATCCCAGCCTGGTTCAGCCAGCAGGGGCAGAAGCTGCCAGAAATGCAGAAATTCGGGCCACACCCCAACTTCCGGAGCCAGAGCCACCAGATCCACAGCTGAGGGTCCCGGGTGCGAGTGTGAGGAGCACTGACTGAACTTCCCAGGCCTGTCCTCCTCTCTGAAACGAGGGGCCAGCGTAGCCTTTAAACAAACTGAATACAGCGGGGCCTTGACTTACGAGTTTAATTCGTTCCGCGACGGAGCTCGTAACTCAGATTATTCGGACGTCAAATCAACAGTGGACGAGTGAGATACGTGATGCTGGGCTGATGTGGTGGCGTTCACTGTGATGTTCGCTGGGCCACCTAGCGGTGGGGTATCTGAAGCTGGCTCGTAACCCGAACTTTAGCTCGCAACTCAAAGCAAAACATCGGCCGAGAGACGGCTCCTATCTCGAAAAACTCGTTCGTGGGGACGCTCGTACGTCAAGGCCCCGCTGTATTGATGTGACTAGATTTCTCAATGAGTAGAGTAGCACATAGCCCTGCAGACAACACGGAGGAGAAGCGCTCGCCGCCCGCCACCTGCCCAGGCCCGGGGCGCCCCCTGCACGGCCTCTCTCTGTCCCTCAGGTGAGGACCAGCCAGTATTTGTCCTGTCGTGTCCAGCTCATCTCCCCTAGCATCACCCCCTGAGAGCTCACCTGTTGTAGCATGTATCAGAATGTCTTCCCTTTTTAAAAAACTTTGTTAAAATGTTTTAATTGATTTCAGAGAGAGGAACATCGATGAGAGAGGAACACAGACCGGCTGCCTCCTGCCTGTTCCCTAGTGGTGGCGGAGCTGCACCCGGAATCGAACCAGTGACCGCCTAGGCCAGCGGTCGGCAAACTCATTGGTCACCAGAGCCAAATGTCAACAGTACGACTGAGATTTCTTTGGGGAGCCAAATTTTTTTAAACTTAAACCATACAGGCAGGTCCATTGTTATTCACTTAATGAGGGGACTCCTAAGGCTTAGGAAGAGCCTCACTCAAGGGGCCAACGAGCCGCGTGTGGCCCGCGAGCCGCGGTTGCCGACCACGGTCCTAGGGCACCAGACGATGCTCACTGGCCAGCGCGTGATGCTCCTCCTTCAGGTGAAGAACGTGCTGCCACGTGGAGCAGTTTGTTCACCGCTCACGGCCCCTGGACCTGGGCTGCTCCCACCCCGGCTGCGGAGCCGCACGGACAGGCGGGGCGGGGCGGGGAGGGGGAGAGGGGAGGGGAGGGGGAGAGGGGCGGGGAGGGGAGGGAGGAGGGGAGGGAAGGGAGGGGAGGGGAGGGGGGCGGGGCGGGGAGGGGAGGGGAGGGGAGGGGAGGGGAGGGGAGGGGAGGGGAGGGGATGGGCGGGGCGGGGAGGGGGAGGGGAGGGGAGGGCGGTGGCTGTCACCAGCAGTCTGACGACCAGCTGGGGCCCCGCGTCCACAGGGGAGGAAGGGCTCTCCTTCTCACAGGCTCAGAAAGTCCACTCCCGGACGTGCTTGCAAACATGCCTCATTTCTGGCGTGAGTGCTTTCTGTGCATGTGTGTGTGTGCGTGTATGCACGTGTGTGCATGTGTGCGCACGCACAGAAGTTGCACCCACACACCGTCACCACGATCTCACGAGGCCCATCACCCCTCGCCTCACGGCTGCACCCCAGAATCCCACACTGAGAGGCCAGCACCCCTTCCTTGTCCGTGTGCTCCCACACGACCTCTCGCTCAGGTTTATGCAAAGATCAGGTTCCGTGCCCGGGAGAAAACAAACACAAGATACGACCTGAGAAACAAGCACAGCCCTGGTCGGGTGGCTCAGTGGTCAGAGCGCCAGCCCTCACACCAAAGGGCTGCGGGTCCCCCCCCCCCTCCCCGCCCGCCATGGGGCGAGAGTGGGAGGCAACCAGTGGCTATGGCTCGCTCACACTGATGTGGCCCCGTCTCTCCCCCTCCCTCGTTCCCTCTCTCTCTGAAAAGCCATGGGAAAACGTTCTCGGTGAGGATTAGCAGAAGAAGAAATACCTGATGTGTCTGAGCACAACGCCAGGCAGGAGGCCAAAGGGAAGAGGAAGCAGCGGAGCCGCTGAGCACCGGGAGCACGTGATGGGGAGCACGCGATGGGGAGCACGCGATGGGGAGCACGCGATGGGGAGCAGAGGAGACTCCATCTCCCCCTCAGGCTGCGGGAGGCGGGAAGGTCTGGGGGCGAGAGGGAAGCAGGCACGGAGGGCCGGAAGGGAAATGAAGGCAGCCTTCCGAAGAAGTCTGGGGGAAGCACGGAGACTTTAAAATCTGTATTCCAGGGGTTTTCACACGCTCCTAAGGAAGCAGCATCTGTGCTAGCAGCGAACAGCTGCACACACGCAGGTCCCTCCACAGGTGGGCGGGGCTGTGTCCCGGGAAGGCAGGCTGAGCCCCGCCCCGCACCTGCACGTGGATTACTGAGAAACAGGCTCACTGCAGTGGTGACTAGTCAGGATGAGGTCGTGCTGGTTTGGGGTGGACCCTGAACCCCATGACTGGGGTCCTCCTAAGAAGAGGAAAGGTCACCCAGGGACGCAGGGAGGAGGCAGGGACGAGGGAGCTGAGGTGGGGGGGACGCACCGCACACCAAGGGCACTGGGGCCGGGAGAGGGAGACCAGGACTCTCCCCGGGCCTCCGTGAGGGTCACAGCCCTGCACGCCTGTGAGCTGAGAGGATGCATCTCTGTCGTCTCCCCCGACCCGTTTGCGAGGACTCGTTACGGCAGCCCCAGGAGAGTCACACGCGGGGACTGGTTCCATAAATAATGTGCACACCCAGAGCTGGGCGGGTGTACGTACAGTCCCCGTGTAAAAACAACAAAAGTTAAACAATAAGCGAAAAGTCTATTTCCCTACTTATTGCCTAGTTGTTTGGTTTTTACACATTGATTTTAGAGGAAGGAAAAAGAGGGGGGAGGGGCAGGGAGGGAGGAAGGGAGAAAGGGAGAGAGAGAAACACTGACTTGTTGGTCCACTTATGTACACATTCATTGGTTGATTCTTGTATGTGCCCTGACGGGATATCGAACCTGCAACCTTGGCCTATCGACGCTCTAACTCACGGACCTACCTGGCCAGAGCATGTTTGAATTTTATTTATTACACTTTAAAGCCAAAATAGTAGACAATGATTGCTGGGGTCCGACCCCAGCAGGTCCAGGGGTCCCCAAAGGTGTGGACAGAGTCGGCGAAGAAGGAATGACACAGAGACAGCGTTCAGTTGATCAGCAGCCTAGCCAGGAACTCCAGCGAAGTTCTGGTCAGGATCTCCAGCCAGGTTCTGTGTCCATGTTCTCTTGCTAGGTTCTCCAGCCAGGTTCTCCAGGTTCTCCAGGTTCTCCAGCCAGGTTCTGTAGCCATGTTCCCTCGCTAGGTTCTCCAGCCAGGTTCGGTCACCAGGTTCTAGTCAGGTTCTCTTGCCATGTTCTATCCAGGTTCTGTAGCCAGGTTCTGTCTCTAGGTTCTTCAGCCAGGTTCTGTCTAGGTTCTCCAGCCAATTTCTGTAGCCAGGTTCTGTCCAGGATCTTTTGCCATGTTCTCTCGCTAGGTTCTGTCTCTTGGTTCTCTGTCCTGTTGCCTTGTTACATCTGTATTTATACCAGTTGATTCCAATCCTATCAATCTCTATTCCAAAGGTTGGGGCGTTTCTTATCTCCATTCCAGGGAGTAAAGATTATGTAGCTTAAGCATGATTGTTCATAGTTAAAGTGATTAATTACCCACCTGGCACTAAGTTGAGGGGTTTTATTCCCTCCCTAACTTCAGGGAAAATCCCTATCTGGGGAAACAACCTTTCTCAGAGAGGTGACCTTGTTTAAAACACAGCGCCAAGAAGGTGAGCAAACATATTAAGAACAGTATGCCATATATGCCAGGTCCCTTGAAACATATGCTGTGCAGATGTTTCTTCCCTGCAGTGACTGTGTCAAGCAGCAAGGATGGACCGGCTCCCAGCAAATGATATTGGTTCTTTTTTTTTTTTAATATATTTTATTGATTTTTTACAGAGAGGAAGGGAGAGAGATAGAGAGTTAGAAACATTGATGAGAGAGAAACATCGATCAGCTGCCTCCTGCACATCTCCCACTGGGGATATGCCCGCAACCCAGGTACATGCCCTTCACCGGAATCGAACCCGGGACCTTTCAGTCCGCAGGCCGACGCTCTATCCACTGAGCCAAACCGGTTTCGGCGATATTGGTTCTTTTGATAAAAATGTGACTTGGTGAGCTAGGAGGCTGCCTGGTGTGGTCAGCAGCCCAGTGACCCCCACGGAGTCCACACGAACAGAACCGTGAACAGGGCAGGCCAGGCTGCTGGGAGAATTTAGGTTGCTGGTCAGCTGACCTTCAAACAAAGAGAGGAGCTGGGTCCATGCCATCACCAGGACCCTCGAAAGTGGGAGAGGGAGGCAGGCACATCAGCGTGGGTGTGACGAAACGTGGGGACAACTCAACCGGTAATTTCTGGCTTTGACTTCGAAGATGGAGGATGTGGCCACGAGTCAAGGAATACGGGCAGCCTCTAAGCCTGGAGAAGGCAAGGGAATGGGTTCACCCCAAGAGACTCCAAACAAACATGGAACTGCAGGCCCTCAGGCTGCCCAGTGAGGCCCCGTCAGATCTGACCAGCAGAAATGCGAGGAACAATGTCCCCGTCTTAAACCACTGCGCTTGCGGTGACTGTGGCAGCAGCAATAAGAAACACATGCATCCCGCCAACCCCTCATTCTGCAGAGGAAGAACTGAGGTCCGAGAACAGCAAAGAATCAACACGCGACCCCAGCCCTCCAGGTTAACAGGGTGTGTTCCCTGAGGACAAACACCCTTTCGCCTCAAACACATTCTGTCATCCGTCTCCCTGGAGCACTGAAAAAATTCAGCCGACGAACATTCTGATCTTAAAATGAAAAATCCTACAGAATAAAAGCCCAATATGCTAAGTGTCTGACCATTCAACCAGTTGCTATGACGTGCACTGACCACCAGGGGGAAGACGCTCCAACCTATAGGTTGACTTGCTGCTGGGGTCCAGCTGATCAGGACTAGGCGAGAAGGCGGGACACGCCCTGGAGCCATCTTGCAGTCTCTCCCTGGCTGGCCAACCTCTCCAGGTCCCTCACCGGCTGGCGGGCCCTGATCGGCCCCCGTCGGGACTGGGCGAGACAGGCCAGACATGCCCTGGACCAGCCATGGGCAAACTACCGCCCGCAGGCCGGATCCAGCCTGTTTGAAATGAATAAAACTAAAAAAAAAAAAAAAGACCATACCCTTTTATGTAATGATGTTTACTTTGAATTTATATTAGTTCACACAAACACTCCATCCATGCTTTTGTTCCGGCCTCCGGTCCAGTTTAAGAACCCATTGTGGCCCTCGAGTCAGAACGTTTGCCCACCCCTGCCCTGGACAAATCCGTGCACCACCCTCTAGGAAACTGCACCCCAACTTGGTAAGAAGCACTTTCCCACCAGCTGAGCAGGCCTGACTCATCTCCCATGGACTGCACTCCACTGCTCACCTCAGGCCGTTTGAGGTTTTATTTTTTGTATTTTATTAAATCCTCACCCGAGGGCATTTTCATTTTTATTTTTAGAGAGAAGGGCAAGGAGAGAGACAGAAAGAGAGAAACACTGATCAATTACTGCTGACGACCAAGATCAACAGTAATTGATACAAATGTGAGGAGTCTGGCAGAAGGCTGACCAGGACTCCTTTGATATTCACAGGGTGAATGCCTACATTTTATTACCTGCTGCTGACTCAATGGCCTAAAGCAAACTCCCCAAGACCTGGCAATCTTACTGTTTGCTAAGCATTACCATTGATATGTCTGTTTGCGTCCTAAAGGGAACTGTGTATTCTAGCTAATAGAAGCAGCTGGGAAAGCAGCAACAGGGAGAACTCCACTTCTTTAGTTGGGCTGTTCTCTGGTTCCCCCGATAATTATAAAAATTAATATTCCGTCTTGTGTGTATCATTTGCGCGTCAGCTCTCCCTCCAAGTCTTTGAACCCGTGAAAGCCACGCTGACCATGGACTCCCGCAAGTTACCTTCCACACACACCCCAGCCGGGGATCGAACCACAACCTGGGTATGTGCCCTGACCGGGGATCGAACCGGCAACCTTTCAGTGCACAAGACAATGCTCCAAACAACTGAGCCACCCCGGCCGGACCCACCAGGTCCGAGTGTTTAGTCCTGTGCTAATGAGGAGCTTCACACGCAGAAAAGCCCACTGCCGGTCCCTGCACAGTCATGCCCAGGTAATGGCACTGCTGTAAGTTTAAGTACCTGTTCACGGCCAAGAGTAATAAAAAGGCCCGGCCAGCGTGGCTCAGTGGTTGAGCGTCCACCTATGAACCAGGAGGTCATGGTTGGATTCCCAGTCAGGGCACATGCCTAGGTTTCGTGCTCGATCCTCAGTGTGCGGCGTGCAGGAGGCAGCTGATCCATCATTCTCTCTCATCATTCACTAGAGGCCGGGTGCACAAATTCGTGCACGGGTGGGGTCCCTTGGCCTGGCTGGTGATTGGGGCCGAACAGGGCCAGCTGGCCACGGGGAGGAACTGGGGGAGGGACCCTGGGAAAGGTTGGCTATGGGTTGGCTATGGGAGCGCACTGACCACCAGGAGCAGCTCCTACGTTGAGCATCTGCCCCCTGGTAGTCAGTGTGCATCATAGCGACCGGTCAACCGGTCATAACTGTCATTTAGGCTTTTATATAGATAGATAGATGTTTCTATCTCTCCCTCTCCCTTCTCTGAAATCAATAAAAAATGTTAAAAAAATAACATAACACCATATATATAGGCACAGCCCTGATGAAACGAGAAGACATTGTGCTGCTCTGGCCAGTGTGGTTCAGTGGATAGAACCTAGGCCTATGGACCGAAGGGTCCCGGGTTCGATTCCAGTCAAGGGCACACACCTCGGTTGCAGGCTCTTTCCTGGCCCAGGTCCTGGTCGGGGTGTGTCTCTCTCCTATGGATGTTTCTCTCTGACTTTCCCTCTCTCCTCTGCTCTATCTACAATCAATGGAAAAATATCCTCGGGAGGACTTAAATAATAAAAATAAATAGAGTGAAAATGAAGACGGCACTGATGAGCCATCTAGTCGGTGAGGACCTCCCAGAGGGTCACGGCCTGTGTGTCCCTCCGGGGCGGCCGGTGCAGGGGCCGGTGGGACCGCCCCGGTTTCCCTTCCGGGGGTGACCAAGCGGGACCCAGAGGTGCTGGGCTGGCTCGGCCGAGCCTCGGAGCAGGTGGGGTTCGGCCCATCTCACAAACGCGGCGGAACCCGGGGCACGGGGTCGGCCAGCAGGTTCCCACGGGCCCAGAGGCGCCGGCGGACCCCGGTGCCGGGAAGCGGAGCTGGGGCGGAGGGGACCCGCGAGGAAGCACGAGTCCCGAGTCCTGCGGCTCCGAGACGGCGGCCTGGGAGGGGGCCCCGGCGGAGCTCAGGGGCCTGCAGAGGACCGGCTGCCGGGCGCCCCGACACCCGCCGATTTCCCCACCGGGTGACGCGGGAACCACAGCAGAAACCCCTTCATCGCCCCCGCGCCCCGGCGACCGGACATGACCTTCCACCCCCGCTGAGCACGGGGCACAGCGGCTCGCAGGCCCCATGGCTGCAGCCGCCTGGCGAGGAGCTCCCCAGACCGATGGCCCGGCGAGGAGCCCCCTCAGATGATGGCCCAGCGAGGAGCTCCCCAGACCGATGGCCCGGCGAGGAGCCCCCCCAGATGACGGCCCGGCGAGGAGCTCCCCAGACCGATGGCCCGGCGAGGAGCCCCCCCAGATGACGGCCCGGCGAGGAGCTCCCCAGACGGATGGCCCGGCGAGGAGCCCCCCGAGATGACAGCCCGGTGCCCACCTGCCAGCTCTCCGGCGCTTCCAGGTGCGCAGGCCTCTGCTCTGAGCTGCTCCGCGAGGGAAAGGCAGTTCCGGTCACTCACGCCCCAGGAGTGGGGCTCTCAGGCCCGTCTGGGTGGGGGTGCCCCTGGGACCCCGCAGGCCCACTGGGAGGGCACCCAGGCCACGCACGACACCTGCGGCTCCCCAGGCCCCGGGGAAGCGCATGCGCACTCCCACAGCCACGCGGCAGCCACGCAGAGTGGCCACGTGACCCTCCCTGCGCTGGAGGGTGGGCGTGGCCCGGGTGGTGCGCAGCAGCCAATCAGCAGCTGGCAGAGCAGCAGCACGTGTCCTGGGAGAAAGGGCTGCAGCTGGCAGGTGGCAGGACACGTGCCTGGCCACGGCCACGGCCACGGCCCCACTGCCCCCTCCACCGGGAGGTGAAGGCCGTGGACGCCCACGCCCGCCCCACGGCGGTGCCATCCCTCCCCGGCCACGCCCACCGACCACGGCCACTGACCACGCCCGCAGAAGCTGAGTGCCCACCTGTGAGCCAGGAGGTCCCGGTTGGATTCCGGGTCAGGGCACCTGCGGGTGCGGGTCCACCCCCCATGGGGGGCGAGCAGGAGGCGGCGGTCCATGCGGCCCTCTCCGCATGGATGCTTCCCTCTCCCTTCCCCCCTCCCCTCCGCAGAAATGGATGAAATACATTTAAAGAGAAGCCTGCTCCCACCGCACTGGGTCCAAGCCCGGAAAAGCGTGGCCAGCGGTCGCAGCCGTGACTGTCGCCGTGCAGCCTCCTCCAGCCCCGACTCCCCGCAGCGGCCGGACACGAGGCCACAGGTCTGACCGGGGGCGGCCTGGACAGTCATGGCACCGGGACCCCAGGCCATCACGGGCCCCCTGAGCCTCCAGGCCAGTCTGGACCCAGTCCTGAGCAGTCACTGCCTCCTGGGGGTCCGATGCCCCAGCCCCTCGTCATTGATGTGATGAGCCCTCCGCCAGGGGTCACTGCGGGCAGCTCAGCGGGGCCGCGCAGGGGCAGCATTGGCCTCCCAACCTGGTTCAGGCTGGGCAGGTCCCCGGGGAGCCCCCGAGGGCAGCGGGCCTGCACCCCTCCCCTCCGCCCAGCTCCCTGCTGCTGCCCGCACGGCAGCCCCTGCCAGGCACTGTGCACCCCGCCTGGCTGCCCCCTGCCCGCGTCCACCCAGCCCCCCACTGGACCTCCAGGTGCCCTGGGCTGCATGCACGTGCCCGCCTGGCAGCTCCAAGACTCCGCATGACACCGTCCACCCAGTCAGTATCGGCCCAGTTTGCCCACCAGACGTCCAGCCACGCCCCCAGCCTCTGCCACCGTCTGCACGGGCCCCACCGGGCCCCACCAGGGTCAGCCAGTCCCCTCACCCAGAAACACTGGGGGGCAGAGAGGGGCTGAAGATGCCACAGAAACGACGCACATGGGGCACAAAGGACTGGGGAGGACTCAGCAGAGAGAACATTTCTAAAAGGAGGGGCTCAGGAGGGCGGAGTCTATGCTTTTTATTTAGAAAGAAAATGGACACACCAGCACAGAACAGCAGCTCACAAACCATCCGCACCAAACTGAGACGGGGGAAGGACGGGGAATTCTGGGTTAAAGAACTTCATGAACGTCTCAGAGGTTATTTTCAAATGGCAGCAAGTGACACTTAAGAATTTGCTCTTACCCAGCCTGGGCGGCTCAGTGGTTGAGCGTGGACCCATGAACCAGGAGGTCACCACATCGATTCCAGGTAGGGGCCGTGCAGGAGGCGACCCATCGATGTTTCTTGTTCGTCAGTGATGTTTCTATCTCTCCCTCTTTCTTTCTCTCTGAAGTCAATTTAAAAAAAAAATTTTTTTTAAGTTAAAAGTTTAAGCCCTGACTGGTGTGGCTCAGTTGGCTGAGCATCGTCCCATACACCAAGAGGTCGCGGTTGGATTCCCCATCAGGGCACATACTGGGCTCGATCCCCAGTGTGGGGCTTGCAGGAGGCAGCCAATCTCTCTCTGTGTGTCTCTCTCTCTGTCTCCCTCTCTCTCTCTCTCTCTCTCCCTCTTCCTTTCTCTAAAAAATCAATAAAAACATATTTTTTAAAAGTTTAAAAAGTAAACTGACGAGAAATGAAACTATGTCCACATAGACATGCACGCCAGTGTTCTCAGAGCATTGCTCATCTGATTCCCAGACTGGAAATAAGCTAGTATTGGCCTGTGAGGGCTGTTGTAACAAATACCGCAGAGGGGCTTGCATAACAGAGAAGTCTCAGTCTGGGGGCTGGAGGCCCAAGATCACGGTGTCGGCAGGGCTGGGTCCCTCCGAGGCTGAGGGACCGTCTGCTCCAGGCCCCGCCCCGGCCTCTGCTGGTCCCTGGAGAGCGTTGGTTCCCGGGCTTATAGATGCATCGCCGGTCTCTGCCCACATCTTCACGTGGCCTCCTCCCTGCGTGCGTGTCTGTGTCAAAGCTCTTCATAAGGACACCAGTCACCTGGGTTAGGGGTCGTCCTACTCCGGTGTGATCTCACCTTAGCGAATCGTATCGACAAAACCCTGGTTCCAAACAAGGTCACATTCCCAGGTCCTGGCGGCGAGGACTTCAACAGGGGGTCTGGAGGGGACACAGCTCCACCCATAACAAATCCGAGCGTCCTTCGATGTGCGAGTGGAAAGACCATGTGTGTTCTGTCCATCAGTGGAATCCGCACAGACGCAGGTACCTGCCACAGCCTAGGGCCGTGGTCGGCAAACCGCGGCTCGCGAGCCACATGCGGCTCTTTGGCCCCTTGAGTGTGGCTCTTCCACAAAATACCACGTGCGGGCGCGCACGTACAGTGCGATTGAAACTTCGTGGCCCATGCGCAGAGGTCGGTATTTTGTGGAAGAGCCACACTCGAGGGGCCAAAGAGCCGCATGTGGCTCGTGAGCCGCGGTTTGCCGAGCTGCAGTTTGCCGACCGCTGGCCTAGGGTAACCTCAGAAACACGTGCAATGAAGGAGCCAGATGCAAAAGGCCCCTATTGTACCGTATCATCTCATGGGTAAGAAATGTCCCGAAAAGGCACATTTGTAGAGAAAAAAGCCGATGGTGGTTGCCTAGGGCCTGGGATGGGGGAAGGGATTCAGCCAAAGCCAGCGTGAGGAGAACTGCTGGGCTCATGGAAACGCTCTGAAACTGCATTTTGGTGACGGTCGCCAATGCCATACGCTTACCGAAAAGACCCGCTGAAGTGCACTTGACAGTGGCTGAGTATCTTCATAGTAAATTATATAGTAATAAAGCTGGGGTTTTTTAAAGAAAAAGAAAACTTGGACCTAGCCTGTTGTTCAGTGGTTAGAGCGTCTGAAGGGTCATGGGTTCGATTCTGGTCGAGGGCATGCGCCTGGTTGCAGGCTCGATCCCCAGCCCTGATGGGGGCCCACGGGAGGCAGCCATCCATGTGTCTCTCTCACATCGATGCTTCTCTCTCCCTCTGTCTCTCCGCCTCCCTTCCACTCGCTCTAAAATCAATGGGAAAATATCCTCTGATGAGGATTAAGAACAACAAAGAAACAAGCAAACCTTGTGCGGTGGGGACCAGCAGGGGGTTTGACACGCCTTCCAGCTGGTTCCACTTTACGCCGTTTGCACATCGCTGCTCACAGGGCTTCCAGCCGGAGGGACGGGCGACAGCGTGGAGCACGCTGCCCGCCTGCCGCTCCTGGTTCCCGCCACTCCTGCCCCCCCCCCCCCCCCGGCTGCTGCCTCCAGGGCCCAGAGGGAGGAAGTGGCCGGCTTTACCCGCCGCACAGCGTGTGTGTCAGGTCTGATGTAGAGCCCAGACCTCACAGTGACCCGGGCTCAGACCCAGGTCCAACCGGACACGTCGAGCTTGACATTCTGAGGTTCCTCAGGCACCCCACGTGCACCCTGTTCTGAACTGAGCTCTCTACCCCTCGCCTTGCTTTCCCGGTGAACGGGACCACCATCCACCCAGTCGCGCAAGCCCCCGAACCCTGGGGGCTCACTTTGCCCCCGGTGCCCCCCAGTCTAGGTGGCCGCTGAAGCGTGAGGTTCCATTTCCAGTATCTCCCCTTTTCTGCAGTCATGGCATTGGGCCCGGACCTTACCATGTCTCCCCCTGGCCCCTCTGCCTCTGGTCTCACCCCACCCTGTTCAGGCCCCCCTCCGCCCCTCTCCCCCCCACATCCTAGGAATCATCTGGAAGCTGAGCCGTCGGGCACTCCCTCCCGGACGCCCCTGGTGGCTCCTCACTCCCAGCAGGAGCAACAGAAACGGGCCGTGCTGGTCTCATCAGATAAAGGCCGTTGTCCGCACCTGCGAGGCCCCGGACCTCCACCGAGCCGAGGCTGGCACGGCTCCAGGGGGCACACAGCTGGCCCTGATGAAAGACTGCAATTCCTTACATTTTAATTCAATTTATTTTCTCACATTAAAAATAGAAGTACCATGTGATCCAGCAATTTATTGGGAGAAAACAAAACCGGTAACTTGAGAAGATACAGGTATCCCCACGTTCAGAGCAGCATGATTTACAAGACATGGTCTCGGACGAGGGGCGCTCACGGCTCCGTCTGAAAGAGGAGCAACCCCCTGGCCCAGGGCGACGAGGCTCCGGCCTGGCCCTCACCAGCACTGAAATCCGGCTCTCACTTCCTGAAACCCGAAGAAACCTTGGCCTCGGGCAAAGGCCCTTTGGCCGGCACTGGCAGGCTTATGCAATAGGGCCGCCTGTGCCAGGCTGGAGAGCGCTGGGGGCCCGCGGGCACTGCCGCAGCAGGCGTGCACCTGGGGGTGATGCCAGGTGTGGGCTGTGTATCGCTGACCGAGAACGCCTTAGAGTTCAAGGGTCCAAACGCACAAACACACAGCCTCCGCCTTGGCCCGCTCTGGCCTTGGATTAGGCCTCCGTGTCTCCCAGCCTCACCACTGCTCCAGCCTCCCGGCCTCCCTGCCTCCCGGCCTCCCTGCCTCCCTGCCGGGCTGGAGGGCCGGGCGCCTTGTGTGGAAGGGTGGGTGTGGGGGGGTCGGATCTCCCAGAGTACGGAGGTCACGTCAGCAGGCCCCGCGCCTCCTCTCCACGCTTCTTCCAGGACCCTTGCCCCTCTCCCCTTCTGAGCCGAGCAGCTTGTCCCCGGCCTGCACGTCACTGGGCATGAGCAACACCTGCTGGGAGTGGGAGGTTTCCGAGTGAGGCCCAGACCAGTGGCCTCAGGGCGGCCTGGGGAGAGAGGAAGGCCAGTCCCGGCTCCCACCCAGACCCACTGAGTCAGAACCACGGCAACCTTGGCTGCGGCCGCCTCCAGGCTATTGCACGGGGGGGGGCGGGGGGCAGGTCAGCACCTTTGTTTGTTTTTCAGGCACAGCCTGTGGGACAGAAGACAAGTCTCCTCCCCTTACCCTCCCCCCACCCCCGGGTTTGTCAAAAGCGAGTGTGTGTGTGAGAGTGTGTGTGAGTGTGTATGTGTATGGGGGGGCAAGGGGAAAGGGGGTGGATTCTCACTCGAAGCTGCATTTTGCAGACAAATGCTTATTGTAAAAACAATTCTAAGGGAAGAACATGAAGGTTTGATTCCTACTCCCCGAAGGCACCCCCAGGCCCTGGACAGCTTTCTAGCGGCTTCTGAGCCCACAATCCCGTTTATGCGTAAAACACACTCACACTCACACTCACACACACACTCACATACACTCACACACACACACACACACTCTCACACACACACACTCTCACACACACACACACACACACACACTCACACAGTCACACTCACACACACTCACACACTCTCACACACACTCTCACACTCACCCACACGCACACACACTCACACACACGCACTCACCCACACTCACACTCACACACTCTCACACACACTCACACTCACACACACACTCACACTCACACACACGCACACACACTCACTCACACACACACACGCACACACTCACGCACACACTCACCCACACTCACCCACACACACACGCACACACACACACACACTCACACACACACACACTCATACCCCCCAGCGGTGCCTTGTCCTGTGGGCTGTTCCTGAAGGAGCAGCAGGTGGGAGGCGGCCACCGGGACTGGTCAGGAGGCTGCGGCTGGGAACACGGGAGGAGGGCGTTTCGGGTTTGAGAGTCAAACGGGGAGTCACCGCCGAGCGACACCAGGGCGCCGGGGGCTGACTCCGCCTCGCCGGGCGGGCGGGACCCTCAGCAGCCAGGCCCACCAGCCGAGCGGGGCGGCACTGACCGCTGGCCCGCGGTCTGTCGGGGTGAATTAGATGGAAGGATCCCTTTTATTTTGTCAGATCGGCGAACAGCACATGGCCGGTGCCCGCGGGACTTCAGGGCGGGGTGTGCCGCGCGGACGAGGCCGGACACGGCCGCCCGGGGTGACCGCGGTCTGCAGGCCGGGCCCCTGTCCCGGGTCCTCCCCGCCGGGCCCTGAGCAGCCCCGGGGGTGGGGGCGGCGGGAGCTCAGGCTCAGGCTCAGCCGGTGGGTCCGTCACTGCGGCCCGACCAGCGCCCCGTTCCGTCCCGCCCTCTGCCCCGCGGGTGTCACGAGCTGCGGGGGGGAGGGGGGGGAAGAGCGGAGCTGTGGGCCCACGGAACCACGTGGTTCCGATGGCGGCCTCCTGCGCAGGAGGGAAAACGGGAGGAACAGAACCCCCCAGGTGCTACTGGACACTTTCCAGACCCGGTGGCCGAAGGCCGGGGCCGGGCCGCCCTCGGGGCCGGGACCGCGGGTCACAGCGTCGGCGAGAGACGGCGCTTCCTTCCCGGTCCCGGGTCCGGGCCTGCGGGGGGGGGGGGGGGGCAGAGGGCGGGGCTCTCGCGCGCCGTGGCCGCGCCCCCGTCGCCGTTCTAGGCCAATCGCGTCCCTGGGCCTCCGCGGGGGCGGGCTCAGCGAGTGGGCAGTGATTGGCTCCGGGCCAGGGGGCGGGGCGCGGGCCCGGCCTATAAGAGCCCGCGGCGCCGTCGCCCTGCGTCGGCGTGTCCTGCGGCGTCTCCCGTCCTCGTCCGCCCGGCGCCCGCGATCATGGCGACCAAGGCCGTGTGCGTGCTGAGGGGCGACGGCCCGGTGCGCGGCACCATCCACTTCGAGCTGCAGGCAAGGCCGCCCCGCCGCCCGCGGTGCTGAGTCACCGGCGAGCGTGGCGGGACCGCGGGCCCCGGAGCGAGGGAGGAGGGAGGAGGGAGGAGGGCGGAGGGAGGGAGGAGGGAGGAGGCCGGGGCCGCAGCCTCGGAACCGCCCCGCCCTCCCCGCGGGGCCGCCTTGCGCCCTGGAGCCCGGGCCGCGGTGGCGCAGCAGGTCCCGTGGGCCCTCGGCGACCGGAGCCGCCCCCTCGCGCAGGGCCGGCCGCCGGGACCGCTGCGGGGCCGCCCGCGGGGAGGGCGCCCGGCGCTCAGGGTCAAGGGTCGTGACCTCCCGCAACCTGCGGCGCGGCCCCGGGAAGCGCTGACCCCGCGCCCGCTGCTCCCCGAGCCGGAGCCGAGCAACTGCACCGCCGGGCCGCTGCGGGCGGGGGGGACCGTGTCTGCGGGGCGTTCGCCTCCGCCGCGGCCCGGAGCGCGGGGACGGCTGTCGGTGCTGGCGGAGAGCGGGGCGCGGACGGCGGGAGGCCCCGGTGCCCTCCCCCGGTTCTCCGACACCCGGACCTGAGGCTGCTCCACCGACGGGCGCCTCCGAGGTGGCGGGAGACGGGCCTCGGCCGGCCCCGTATCCCCGGGGGAGGTGCTGCTCACCCTCAGCGCCGCAGGGCGCGGGCAGGAAGGGGCCCCGCCCGGAGAGGGGCCCGGCCGGCGGAGGGTTCGGATAAAAAGACGCGAGTAGAGTCCGTTCCACGAGGCTTCCGGCCCGGGCGGCGGGAGAGGGTCTGGGGCGCCGCCTGCGACCTGCGGGCCGCGCTCCCTCCGCAGGGTCTGCAGGCCCGGGCGGCTCCCGCGGTTGGACCGGATGGTGCTGTGTCCAGGGCCAGACCCCGCCTGCCTCCCCTCTCCTCGCCCAGGACCCGCGGGACGCCGGGCTGAGGTCTGGCCTCCACCCCCCGCAGCAGCCTGGCCCCGCCTTCCGGGGGTGCTGGTCCCCGATAACGGCCTGGGAGGCCAGATAGGCGGCGGGTCCACCGGCACCAGCTCCCCGGGTGGGTCTGTTAAGCGTACAGTTTGTTTCCCAGTTTCTTTTTTTTTTTTTTTCTTTTTTTTTTTAAATATATTTTATTGATTTTTTACAGAGAGGAAGGAAGAGAGATAGAGAGTCAGAAACATCGATGAGAGAGAAACATCGATCAGCAGCCTCCCGCACATCTCCTACTGGGGCTGTGCCCACAACCCAGGTACATGCCCTTGACCGGAATCGAACCTGGGACCCTTCAGTCCACAGGCCGACGCTCTATCCACTGAGCCAAACCGGTTTTGGCTTCCCAGTTTCTTTAAAGCAGCATTTTCCCCTGTAAGGCCAGACCTCGGAGCGGTTAGATCTGCCCCGGAGCCATCCTCGGCCAGGGCAGCCCCTGCGCCCCACCTGGGTGACGGGCTGGATGGAGGCGCGCCCGGCTGGGCCCCTGCGCCCCGTGGGTCCCTGCGCCCTGTGGGTCCCTGCGCCCCGTGGGTCCCTGTGCCCCGTGGGCCCCTGTGCCCGGGCGTCCTTTATCCAGGAGACAAGGCTCGGAGGAACCTGCCCCGGTTTTCTTCCTGTGCTTTTGATAACTGTGTTTTGGGGATAACATTCACACGTGAACTTTTCCAAAATTAAAGCTTGTCTTTAGAAGAATCGTAGTCTGCTTTTTTTTAAGGAAGCAGAAAAGGGTAGCAGTTACCACACTGCTTGATTGGCACATCCTGCTGGTCCCGTGGAAGGTCAGGGGTGAAGGCTGACGGTAACGGTGCGGAGCCCGTGTGTTCAGTTGTCGGGATTCCTCCCGCTGGGAGGGCGGCCCGTGCTCTGTTTGCCGAATGGAGCGGTGCGTGGAGAGAGCACGGTGCCAGCTGGGCTGTGCTCAGGTCTGGGTATCCGTCGGATGTGATCACATGAGCTCAAAAGCCTTCCAGAGGGAACAAGAGCGTCTTCAGCCCTCGCCCGGGGCAGGCTCTGCGGGTCTCCAGGCCCCGTGAGGTGCTCTTGGCGCGGTTCTGCCGGGCCTTTTCCACGGCCCGGGTCATGGCGCCGGCGGCAGAACCAGGTCAGCACCCCCCCCCCCCCCCCCCCGTGGGGTAGAGCTGACTCAGTGTCCCCCTCCCTTAGGACACGGTCTCAGACTTGTGCTTCTCTCTGGATACAGGGAAACGGGAAGGTCAAGGTCTCGGGCTCCATCAGAGAGCTGACGGAGGGCGAGCACGGCTTCCATGTCCACCAGTTTGGAGACAACACACAAGGTGGGTGTGTGCGGGCCTGGGGGGCGGGGCGGGGGCGGGGGCGGGGCTGGCGGCCAGACGCTTCCCAGCCAGAGACGGGCTGAGCAGGGCCCTTAGACCAGTCACCCTGGCGATAGGGGTCAGCCCAGGGCTTGGCCACAAAACTGGTTTTTGACTCTTAATTGTGGAAAGGAAGGGGAGGGCTTTGTTATTTTAGATCATGACTGTCTAGAGCAGCGGTTCTCAACCTGTAATGATAGATGTGTTTTCCGATGGTCTTAGGCGACCCCTGTGAAAGGGTCCTTTGAACCCAGAGGGGTTGCGACCCACAGGTTGAGAACCGCTGTTCTAGAGGGTGATGAGTAATGAGCAGATTTGATCATTTGGTCAATTTCAAAATTTCTGAGGGTGCTTGTTGGCTTCCCTGCCTCTGCTCTGGGAGGCCTGGCTGTGCTCGCATCGCTGTGCGGCCCGGGGGCTGGTAGAGCATGAAAGGGAGCACAGGCGCCAGTCAGGTCATCAGAGAACTGGGGCGCGGTGGCTTCAGCTGCAGGAACGCGGTGCAGCAGCCGGGGTGGGGTGGGCGAGCTGTCCTCACAGAGCGCGGCCCGAGGTGGTCTGAGGCCCGAGTGCTGCCGGGAGCCGTGCCGCCTGAGCTGGCGAGGCCGCCCG
The DNA here is from genome assembly GCF_963259705.1 of Myotis daubentonii. Taxonomy (NCBI): domain Eukaryota; kingdom Metazoa; phylum Chordata; class Mammalia; order Chiroptera; family Vespertilionidae; genus Myotis; species Myotis daubentonii. The sequence continues at coordinate 1,055,641 of NC_081842.1, forward strand.
CCCTTGGGTACGGGGCCACGGGCAGGAGAGCCTCAGGTGTGCTGCTGGGCTGGGCTTCGTAGTCCAGGTTTCCTGCCGTCGTCCACACCAGGGTCACACTCGTCGTCCACACCAGGGTCACACTCGTGGGGACTTCAGAGCCATAGACGCGCAGGCCAGGGCCTCTTGCTTTACGGGTGGAGAAGCTCACACCCAGAGCAGGTGTGAGCGTGACGGGCACAGGGAGCTGAGCCCTCGTCCCTCCTGCCCGGTCTGCTCTCCACGAACTGGAGGGCGGCATGTTTTCTGTTTGAGGGCTTAGCAATGACGTTTCTTCGTATAATGTATTTTGGAATTTTGCTTCATAATTTAACTTTTGTTTTGTTTTTGTAACTAGGCTGTACCAGTGCAGGTCCTCACTTTAACCCCCTGTCCAAGACCCACGGCGGGCCGCAGGACGAAGAGAGGTGGGCGCCTGCGGACCGTGGGGTGGGTGGGTGGGGGGCGCACTCCTGCGGACTGCGTACAAGAAGCGGGGCTCCCCTGCCACCTGCTGGGAGACAAGGAGCTGACACATGGGGACATTAGAGCCATTGGGTCTGTCGTGTTTACTGAGGACAGAGCCAGAGCGCACAGGCGCCAGAGAGAACTGCAGGTGACCGTGCTGCCCGCAGTAACCACGCAGTAACCACACACGCTCGTCTGGAGATGGGGAGCTTGGTGGTGAAAGTCCCTGAGGCTCCATGCATATGTTTTCGAGAGCCTCAGGGAAAGAGGTCAAGGACCAGGATTTGTTTATTTTGGGGACAGAGGCCTGGGGCAGAGCTGCTTAGTCATCCAAGAATGGGCAGTAGGGCCTGGGACAGTGATGGCGAACCTTTTGAGCTTGGCGTGTCAGCATTTTGAAAAACCCTAACTTAAGTCTGGTGCCGTGTCACAAATAGAAGTTTTTTGATATTTGCAACCATAGTAAAAAAAAAAAAGATTTATATTTTTGATATTTTATATATTAAAATGCCATTTAACAAAGAAAAATCAACCAAAAAAATGAGTTCACGTGTCACGTCTGAGACGCGTCATAGGTTTGCCATCACGGGCCTGGGAGCTGCAATGTCCTGTCAGTGCCTGAGAGCAGAGGTGCCCGCCAGGACTCCTCGGGCTGACACCTGCCTGTTTTTATTTCATTGTTATTATTTTAAAACTAGAGGCCTGGTGCACGAATTTGTGCACTGGTGGGGTCCCTCGGCCTGGCCTGCAGGGATCAGGTGAAACCAGCAGTCCAACATCCTCCCGAGGGGGTCCCAGAGCGCGAGAGGACACTCCGCAAAGTTGCTGTCACTCGGCAGCTCCTGCGTTGAGCACCTGCCCCCTGGTGGTCAGTGTTCATAGCTACGAGCCAGTCGGCCGGTTGCTTAGGCTTTTATGTAGATACTAGTGGCCCGGTGCACGAATTTCAGGGGGAGAGGGATGTGCCTCAGCCCGGCCTGCACCCTCTCCAATCTGGGATCCCTCGGGGGATCTCTGACTGCCGATTTAAATTGGCAGTCGGACATCCCTCTCACCATCTGGGACCGCTGGCTCTTAACCGCTCAACTGCTCCGCCTCCTGCCCCCACTGGCTTGATCACCCCTAACTGCCTTGGCCCTGTCACCATGGCTTTTGTCTGGAAGGTCTCCTGGTCTAATTAGCATATTACCCTTTTATTAGTATAGATATTTTTATTGATTTCGGAGAGGAAGAGAAACATCAATGATGAGAATCATTGATTGGCTGTCTTCTGCATATCCCCCACTGGGGACTGAGCCCTCAGCACAGGCATGTGCCCTTGACCGGAATCAAACCTGGGACCCCTCAGTCCGACGCTCTACTTACTGAGCCAAATGGGCCAGGGTGGGCTTATGCCTGTTTAGAGAGCCGAGCCTGCTGCCTAAGTGGTTCCTGTTTGATCTACACTGTGTCCACCTCTCAGCCCAGCTGTGTCTGACCCCGTTCACACTCTGTTCCTGAACCACCCTGATGCTTGCTCCACGCTAGGCATGTCGGGGACCTGGGCAACGTGACGGCAGGCCCGGACGGTGTGGCCAACGTGCTCATTGAGGACTCTGTGATCGCGCTCTCGGGAGACCATTCCATCATTGGCCGCACACTAGTGGTAAGTGTTCGCGTGGGAAGGACGTGCACGTAGCTTCGTGGTAAATGCCACAAAACCAGTGGCTCCTAACAGTCAGGCGTGGATCTTTCACGAAGAGTCCTGGTTCTTAAGGGACCACATACTGGCACCTTGGGCTCCGATGAGCAAAGGCTGCAGGGAAGAGGAAGGAGCACTGGGTCAGTGCTGAGATGAGGATGAGGGCGTGTGGCAGGTCGCCATGGCCGGACCCTTCCCGTCGAACAGTCAGTCTCGGGCCGGCCCAGGGTGGCCCTCATTCACGCCTGCGTGTAGATGGTCAGCCGTGTTTAGCCTGGGAAGCAGTGCCTGGCCTGCACAAGCGTGAGGTACAAGCATGAGGACAGCGGCCTCGGTGGTCACCTCAGTGGTGAGAAGCAGGAAGTGTCTGGATGTCTGAGGAGAGAACCTTCAAGCCCGACCTTCAAATGGTTGAGCTGTTTTAAGGGTTACTCTCATTTATTGGCTACCGTCACGGGGTTCTGATGATTTTTTTGAAGGGGTTCACGTGAGCTCCTGCTTTTTCAAAGCAATTTATGCTGCACAGGAGGGACTGCTGGGAGGGCCGGCCGCACTGGTGGCCGCAGCGGATGACTCGGGTCTCAGTGGTTCATCCCAGTTAGAAGTAACTGATGCCTTTGCATCAAGAGAAAGCTGGGCAGCTGCTATTTCTGTTACTAGGTTAAACATTAGTCTCTTTCTACCAGGTTCCTGTGACGTGTTACTCTCTAATACTGAGCGGTCCTTTAGAAGTCTGGGTGTTTGGGGGGAGGTGTGGTTACGTATCGTCCTGTTACATGGTCTCCATGTCTTCCAAGGTCCATGAGAAGCGAGATGACCTGGGCAAAGGTGGGAATGACGAAAGCAAGAAGACGGGCAACGCCGGGAGCCGCCTGGCCTGCGGGGTGATCGGCATCACCCAGTGAACGTCCCCTGGGCGTGTCTGCGGCCTCAGAACGCCTGTTGTCTCCTAGTTGTAGAAGTTTCACTGATAAACATTAAACACTAACCTTCAAAGTGTAATTTGTGTCTTTTTTAAAAACTGCTTTAAGTTCCTGTAATGTGACTTATGATCACTGGAAGATTTGTATGATTGTGTCAATCTCATTCCATTAAAATGTCTGTTTCAATGATGGTTGTATTTCCCAGACTTAATCACATGTGGTTGTTGCCACTGAATTGTCGAAGTTCCTTGTGTTCTTCCTCAGACCTGTAATGAACAGGCCCCCCGACAGCGCTGCGCCTGGAGCCCGCGGAAGGCCCAGGTGGGCTGTAAACTAGCTGGTCCGCACGAGCCCAAGGGGACACGTCGCGGCGAGTCTCTGAGAACCCCACGCTGACTGCTCACAGCTGCTCTCTGAGCAGAGCCTGACGGGCTTGGATCAGGGACAGGGATGCCGTCCTGGCGGCGTCGGGGGAGGTGGGGCTTCCCCTGCAAGTACATTTACTGTAAAGCTGGGTCCTGTGGCTGAGCCTGTAACTCGGCGACACTGCAGGGCAGCGAGGGCGTGGTTGCCCACTGAGGCGACGTCACCTACCGTGAGCATCTGGTGACGATACAAGCGGCAGCGGCGCAGTCGGCGTTCAGAGGAGCCCTCTGAAGAGCCGGCTGTGGCACGGGGGCCACGGATGTGGCTTCATCTGCTTCTCTGCGTGAGTTTCGTTCCTGTGAGCGCGAGCTCCTAAAGGAAACGTCCGCCAAACTCAGGTTCCCCTGGATGAGCTGTCTGTCAGTTGAACATTGTAAAATACTTGTGGTAGCAAAACAGAAATGAGCTACCGTTCTGAGTGGTTTTAAGTATGTGATGTACTTGGAAAACGTAGATCATTAGGAGGAAAAGCTAATTCAGAAAAAGGCAGTTTTCAAAGCTAAAGTAGGTGAATAACAGGCTCAAATGAGTGGTCACCTGCTGTCGGGCAGGGAATGTCAACAGTTTCACAAATGCAGGAGGGATCCCAACACGGACTCCCCGTGACCAAGGCCTCGAGTGGACGTGCCACCACGATTGGGACTTGGGAGGGTTGTCGTGTGTGAATCGGCTGGTCTCAAGCTTCCAACTGGAAACAGGCTGCGAGGCCTGGAGATCGGAGCTAAGCAACCGAGGTCCGCTTCTTCCCAGAGCAGCTGGCGAGGACGGGAGCCCAGTGGCCAGCATAAGGCCCAGCCCAGAGAGTGTAGAGCTCACGTCTGCAGAAGCAACAGGATGCGGCACATGACTGGAGGCCCTCCCCAGGATCACCACGGCCTCGCTCAGGGCACCAGGACGCCCGGGCCAGCTCTGCCTGGGGGGGTGGGGGTCGCAGAAAGTTACCTTCCCAGCATGCCGACACGCCAATTTAAACGTGACGAGAAACGCGTCCAGGCCGGGAACTCCGGCGTTGTCACGCAGGGTGGCTTCTGGCGCCGGAGCTGCTAACAGGACAGGTCCTTTCGATGTGGCCTGCACGTCTCCGTGTGATTGTTCCTGGATGACCTACCTGTTTCTCCTAGTTCACAATTTTAACAGAGAGAGAAAAGTACTTCATAGGTGGCAAAAAGTTCAGTCCATCCCTGCCCAGACGAGTTCACAAAACCAGTAGAGAAAGGCAAGGCTCATAGGCAGCCACAGGCTGCATCCAGGTCCTTACACATACAGAACACACGTTCATCTTCATTTCAGCCCCTTTGAAAACACGGGACAGTGGTGAGCGAACACTCAATCTTGTCAGGAAGGACACCCAGGCACTCGTATGGCGAGGACAGCGTGCTGCTGGACCCACCGTTTCCCCAGCAAAAGGTCTCTTTACCGATGAATGAGGGCAACGTTTACCGCAAAGCCAATGGCAAAAACAAAACAAAAAACACCAAACAGCAAACCTCGATCGAACTGCAAAGCAAGCATTAAACCACCACCGTGCACCTTAGGATTAAAACGCTCAGTCAAAAGCATCACGAATGAAGCGCGAGCACGCGTGCCCGTCTCCACCGCAGCCTGACAGCCTGGAGGCCGGACGGCGGAGACTGGTGAGCATCCTCCCGGGGGCAGTGCACGAACAACAGCACACGTCACGGTTTGTTACGAAAATAGAGTTTATTAAAAACATCCCTATTGTTGAGCTTTCACTGTTAACCTTGTCTTAAATTAAAAAAAAAAAAAATAGAGAGCACTTCTAATTACGATTTGTAAACTTTTTAAAGTCAAAACTTTAAAAAAGTTACAGCAAAAAGGGTAATATTTATTCATATTTTCAGTATTTTTTGTTATTTTGTGGCTATTTTTAAATAGAAGGGAAGCAATCAAATTGCTTACAGCGCCCCACCACTCCCAGGGCGGCCAGCGGGAGCCAGTATGATACAGCATCTGTACACCGCGCCCCAGCGTCCGTCCCGCCCGGCTAGCGGGCCTCGGCCGCCGAGGGGGCCTTCTCGGGGTCTGCGGGCGAGGTAGCCTCTGCGGGCCGCTCTGCAGCAGGCGGGGCCGGCGCCGGCTCGGGCGCCCCCGTGGCGAGGTCCGGGGCTGGGTCTGCGCCCCCCGCCTGGGTCGGGGGCGGTTCGGCGGCCCTGTCGGCCCCCTCCGCCTTCTCCTTGGCCCGGGCCTCCTCCTTCTCTCTGCGGGACTCTCTATCCCGCGAATCTCTCTCGCGGTCGCGGTGCCCGCCAGCCCGCCGGCCTCTGTCCTCCGCGTCTCTGTGTCTGTCCCGCTCAGGGCTCCTCCGTCCCCACTCTCTCCGCTCCCGGCCGCTGTTCTCCCTCTCGTCGCCGCGGCTCCCGTAGCGGTCCCGCTCGCTGTCCACCCTATTCCCGAAGGACCGCCTCCCAAACCGCTCTTGGTCTCTCCCTGAACTGAACTGCTGCTGCCGGCTGTCATTCCTGAACGGCTGCGGCGGCTGCGTGGGGGGCTGCTGCTGGGCTGGCGGCGGCTGCTGGGGCTGCGCTGGGGGCGGCTGCTGCTGCTGCTGCTGCTGCTGCTGCCTCCCGTCTCTGTCTTCAGGGCCCCCCGGGCCTGGCCCCGGGCCCCCGAGCCCCGGCATGCCCCCGGGCCGCACGAAGGGGCCGTGGGGTGGGAAGGGGCCTTTCATTCCATGGGGCGGGGGCATCCCGAAGCCCCCTGGTCCGGGCGGCGGGCCCCGGTGCATCATGTGGGGCGGCATGGGCCGGGGCGGCATCAGAGGGAAGCGCTGCAGGTGAGGCGGAGGCATCCCCGGCGGGCGCTGCAGGGGGATCAGCCCGGGCCGCGCCCCGAGGAGGCCCGTGGACGGGGCCTGGAGCCCAATCACAGGCCCAGGCGCGACTCCTTGAGAACCTGAAAGGCAAGGAGAGGGACATGTGAGCAGGGAAGGAGAGGCGCCGCCTGTGCAGCTCAAAGCAAAATACAATTCCATCCCGTCTCCAGACCTCGTGCGGTGCCAGGCCAGCCTCACTCGGGGAGGCCCGGCACCCACTCGGCAAGTGGTCGGGAAGACGCCCGTGCATGGGACTCCCGGCCATGGGAGGCGGCACGCACTGGCCTCTGAGCAGAGGTCGGGAGGAGCGGGACCAGGGAACTGGGACGCACCGATTCCCGGGAAGGGACTGGGCCTCCATGAGGAGCGCTGACCACTCAGAACACGCAGGGCGTCCGAGAAGCAACATGCTGCGTGCTGAGGCAGAGCCCACACTTGCTCAAGACAACTGAGGTCCCCAGCGCCTGGGGCAAGGTCCCCAGCGCCTGAGGGAAGGTCCCCAGCGCCTGAGGGAAGGTCCCCAGCGCCTGAGGGAGGCTAACACGCCTTCCTCTGACTTATTGCCCCGAGCTGGGGCGCAGGCCTCGGGAAGCGAGTAACTGCAGCTGCGCGGCCGAGGGGCCACTGAGGAGCAGCGGCTCATCCTCCAGAGGCAGCGGGCCGCGTGCTCGTGCCTTTGAAAGGGACAGACTTGCCCTCGTTGGTTTGGCTCGGTGGATGGAGCGTCAGCCTGCGGACTAAAGGGTCTGGTCCCGGGTTCGATTCCAGTCAAGGGCACATGCCCAGGTTGCAGGCTTGATCCCCATAGGGGGTGGGCAGGAGGCAGCCAATCAACGATTCTCTCATCATTGATGTTTCTCTCTCCTTCTCCCTTCCTCCCTGAAATCAATACAAATATATTAAAAAAGGGGGGGGGGGACGGACAGACTTGCTGGCGTATGTTCCCTTTACATGAGGCCTGGTCTTGCTTCCGTGTGAGGTTATACAAGTTCAACTTGACCCCATCGTTTAGAATGTGGAAGAAGCATTTCTGTTTGGGCTCACACTTAAGTAACAGAAAGGCACTGTAATCTCGCTTTCGATGTATTTCCCTGAAAATATAAACACGACGAGGCAAACACTACGCCGGCGGCGGGGGCTCCTGTCATGGACACGCCGGGGCTGTCGGGTGGTTGACGCTCGCGCTGCAGAGGCCCCTGAGCAAGTCATGGTGCCGGCGTCCAGGCGACCCTGCCCTGAGGCCGGAGCAGCCCCCCCCATGGCACCTGCCCCCCCTCCTGCTGTTCCACTTGCATCTCCAACCCCTTCCTCCTGCCCCTTTAACAGACACTGGGCAAGGCCAGCGGCCCCAGGGGGCCTGTGGGAATCAGAGCACAGACCGACAGGGGCTCCCGCTCCAGTTTTGCTCCTCACAGCGCGCGGCCCCTACTGTCCCGAGGCCGAGGCTGGAGGGGCCCAGCACCTGCCGCACAGGCTCTTTCCTGAGGCAACACGCCCTTCCACTCGCTGGAGACAGAAGCCTGGTGAACGGCGAGCTGGCGGGGTGTGACCTGGGCCAGGCGCCAGCAAGCGGGTCGGTGCCTGCCTCTTGCTGATTAAACAGCACAAACGACACAAGGGTGAGCGCCGGGCCTGGCCAGCGCCCGTGCCGGGACGTTTCTGCACACCTGGGTGCTGGCCGCTGACAGGCCTCCTGGCGCACGGCAAACATGCGTGCCCATTTCTGATCCCAAGATCACTCAGCAAACCGCACTCCCTTCCCACAGCCTTTATTCACGGCCTCGCGGCTGACGCGGACTGAGGGAGCCTGGCAAATTTTAAAACCACCAGGAAAGTGGGCAGGGGTTCAAGGCACGGTATCACCAAGGAGGAAACAGGGACTTGCCTCCTCCTCCTGACCCCGAGGGAAGTGACCTCGCGGCCACTGCTCCCCGGACAAGAGAAATGAGCCTGACTCTGGCCTCTCCAAGTCCTCTTCCCCGAGGCCTGCGGTGCCCGCAGATCCCCCCTCCAGGGTTCACACTTACCTCGGACTGAACCACCCGCACTGCACAGCAGCTCTTACAAAGAACACTTCCTCTCGCCGGCCTGCCCACGGCGTGTGTATCTGGGATTGTGGATTTCCTTACCCTCGTGGACCAGGACACTGACAGGTTCCTGACAGAATATCCCCATCGGCCCAAAGGTTGGCCTTCAGGCCACAGAAAACTTCACCACTTATCTGTTTTTCTGTGTGTGCAGTGGACATGTGTTGCTTTCACAGTAAGAGTTGTATTTCATTTGAAGGTGTATCAGGTGGTGCAGGCCCCTGATAGGCAGCTCGCGGAATCTCTCGTGTTTTTATTAGGAAAGCTGGCATCACCACGCACCAATGGGGGAGAGCGGGCGCCGGCGCACAGGGCGTTCAAAGCACTGATGCGTTTTACCTGGACATGCGCACAGGCCCACTGGCCAGTGTCCTTAAGGCACAAGTTGGCTCTTTCACATGCACGTCCGAGCCTCCCCTCAGGAACCGTTCGTGCGCTGGGACAGAGAGAGAAACACGCACGGCCTTCCCCTTCAGGGGGCAGGACACAGCTGCGGGGAAGCAGCCAGAAGGTGACAACGGGACTGGGTGGCCGGGAGGGCACCGACACACAGGCCGCACAGCGGGGACAGAGCTGGAGTCAGCGAGGCAGCCGGAGTGTGTGATGAAAACAGAAGAGCTTTGCTGCACATGCGGCAAGGATGAACGCAAACTCCAATACCAGGGACTTTAAAAGGGGGGGGGGGGCAGGTGAGGGCGGGCAGGGCGGTCTTCCAGCCACAGGAGCAGGAGCCGGGGCAAGTTTCTGCAGGGAGGGCCCTATGCTCACCGGTGAAGGCTCTTCTAGAAGGAGTTTCGGGTGAGCACGGTGGGAGGGTGATGGAGGCCAAGTGGGCTCACGAGGAAGAGGTGAGGATCTCAGACGCGCAGGGGCAGGCCCACAGGGCTGGGGGACCCGGGGCACAGCTCTGCGTGGAAGACGGCACCCGAGCACCGCGGGGACCAGGGAGGAGCCGCGCTACGAGACAGGTGCCAGGTGCCACTCAGAGAGCCTGCGACGCGGGGGCAACGCCTGGAGAGAGGGGTTCCTGTGCGAACCTAGGGCACGAAGGGAAGTCCCTGCTACCCCGGAAACGGGGAGCGGAGAGGGCTAGGGTCGGGCCCTGTCTAACTGAAGAGCTCAGGGCGGGTGTGCGTGCTCCAGCCCCAGCCTGGGAAACACACTGGAGTTTAACCCCAACAACCGAGGTTCACTGGCGTTTCCTATGAGGAGCCAGAAAGGGCCGTTTCAGGGGACGTCCAGGGGCGGCCACTGCTGTCCGAGCAGAGCTGGTCAGAATCACGGGAGTGAGCGGGCGCCACGGGGCCGGCGGCCGGTGTGACCCTGGAGACCTCACAGTGCAAACCAGGGCGACAGCTGTGAGGGGCCCCCCGAGCGCGTGGTCAGGGAGGCAGCACCGCCCTAGGTTCCAACTGGACACGCGGAGGGACCCCCGCACCCTTCCAGAGGACGCACACTCAAGGGGGAGCTCTGAGAAAAGCCAGGTCTGGCTCCGTGAAAGGGGGAGGGAGGGGGAGGCCAGGCAGCAAGACAGCCAGAGGACAGTGGGAAGGGCAGGGCGGCCCTGTCCTGTCCTCCATGGCCTCCAGGAGTCCCGGCTCCTTCGCTACAAAGAACTGCACTGTTTCCAGATCCTCATCTTCAACCTGTCGGACCCCTCCCGGAGCCATCTTCAGTCCTCCAGGTCCCCAACGCCTTCAAGTTGCCCCCTTACCTGCGGAGCCCGGTCTCCCTCAACCACAGCCCGCTTGTCGACGTGCAACTCTTCCCCCTAAGCTGTGCCCGCGCGCCCCGTCGTCCTGGCCAGCCACCCCAATATCCACTTCACATTGCTCCTCAAGCCCATCGATTCTGAACGAGCTCATATCCTATCTAATAACAGACAAACGTGCTCATTGACCGTACCTTCGCTATGCCTTCCATGGGCGAATCAGCACAATATGCAAATTAACTGCCAACAAAGATGGCAGCTAACTTGCATACTGCTGGCACGGCGGGACAGCGCAAGCCGCCATCCAGGGCAGGCCCGCCCCAGAAGCTGCCTGATATCGTAGTAACTCATTCAGTAAACACTCTGAAAGTCAGTGGCATAAATACACCAATTAAAAGGCAGATTATGAGGGTGAATCAAAAACAAAACCCACTTTAAATATAAAGAGCCAGATTAAAAGTAAATGAATTAAGCTGCAGCCTGTTTTGCTCAGTGGATAGAGCATTAGCCTGTGGACTGAAGGGTCCCAGGTTGGATTCCAGTCGAGGGCATGTACCTCAGTCACTGGCTTGATCCCCAGTCCCTATCAGAGCATGTGCAGGAGGCAACCAATCAATGTGTCTCTCCCTTTCCCTTCACTCTCTCTAAAATTCAATGGAAAAATATCCTTGGGTGAAGATTAACAAAAACAAAGTAAATGGATTAAGTAACATTAAAGAAATTATAAGAGAAATCTATTTCAAATTTTGTTAGTTGTATAATGGTTATGTTTAAATTATTAACACCTATGAAATTGGGTGAAGTGTACATATAATATGCTGTGGTATTTTATAGTTTTTACATATATAAAATTATTTCAAATTAAAATATTTTAAAATTAAAAATTAATAAAATATTAATTGAAATGTGTATGCATTACATGAAAAATCTCCTAATTGCTTCTAGCATAATTTATTAAATTGTGCTAAAATTTATAAGGGTTCAATTAAAAAATCTTAATTCTAAATGATATAATAGAAAATATATAATAGTACTTATCTGAAAATAAAAATTTAAAGAAGTGAATTTAAAGAAGGGATTAGTCAAAGAAAATATATGCACAACCCATGGACACAGACAACAGTATGGTGATGGCCAGAGAGAAGTGGGGGGCAAGAGCTGGGTAGAGGGAGCAAAAGGGGGGAAATAGGGACATCCTATATCTACACTAATAAAAGAGAAAAATGGTAATTGGCGTACGACGCTACCCTTTTCATTGGCTAATCAGGGCTATATGCAAATTAACTGCCAACAAGATGGCGGTTAATTTGCATATGTAGGCACAATGCAGGGAGGGTAAAGGGAAAGCAGGAAGAAGCCCCCTGCCACTGACAGTGATCGGAAACCCAGGGGGGAGCTAAGAGCTGGGGTGCAGGGCAAAGGTGGCCCTGGGGCTGCCTTTGCCCTGCCCCCCAGCCATGACCGGAGAATCAGGCGCCTTTGCCGCCCTGGCCAGTGATAGCAGGAAGTAGGGGTGGAGCCAGCGATGGGAGCTGGGCACGGTCGAAGCTGGCAGTCCCAGGAGCTAGGGGTCCCTTGCCTGGGCCTAAAGCGAAGCCCACGATCGCGGGGCCGCTGCAGCTGCGGGTCCCCGCTGCCCGGGCCGGACGCCTCAGCCAGAGGCGTTAGGCCTGGGCAGGGGCGGAGCCTGCAACCGCGGGGAGCTGGGGGTCCCCTGCCCAGGCCTGACACCTCTGCCAGAGGCCTCAGGCCTGGGCTGGGGGCAGAGCCAGGGATTGGGGGGATATGATGGTCCCCTTGCCCAGGCCTGAAGCCTGGGTCAGAGGCATCAGGCTTGGGCGGGGGGTGGAGCAAGTGATCAGAGGGAGATGGGGGTCCCCTGCCCAGGCATGATTCCTGGGCCAGAGGCCTCAGGCCTGGGCGGGGGCAAGAGCCAGTGATCGGGGGGAGATGGGGGTCCCCTGTCCAAGCCTGACACCTCTGGCGGAGGCATCAGGCCTGGGCAAGGGGCAGAGCCAGCAATCGGAGGGGGCTGGGGGCAGAACCAGTGATGGGGGGAAATGAGGGTCCCCTGCCCAGGCCTGATGCCTCTGTCAGAGGTGTCAGGCCTGGGCAAGGGGCCGATCCTGCGGTTGGAGGGTGATGGGGGTCAACGCCTGAGGGCTCCCAGTATGCGAGAGGGGGCAGGCTGGGCTGAGGGACACTCCCCATCCCCCACACACCCAGTGCACGAATTTCGTGCACCGGGCCCCTAGTAATAATATAAAAGGTGAATATGCACATTGACTGAATGGCAGAATGACCGGTTGCTATGAAGCGCACTGGCCACCAGGGGGCAGATGCTCAATGCAGGAGCTGCCCCCTGGTGGTCAGTGCACTTCCATATGGGGAGTGCCACTCAGCCAGAAGCTAGCTCATGGCTGGCCAGCGCAGTGGTGGTGGCAGGAGCCTCTCCTACCTCCGTGGCAGCACTAAGAATGTCCAACTAACGGTTTAGACCCGATCCCTTGGGGGCCTAAGCCTTTAGTGGGACATCCTCCGAGGGCTCCCTGGCTGCCAGAAGGATGTCTGACTGCAAGCTTAGGCCTGATCCCCGGGGAGTGGGCTTAAGTCGACAAGTGGACATCCCCCAAGGGGTCCTGGACTGTGAATGGGCGCGGGCCGGGCTGAGGGGAACCCCCCTGAGTGCACTAATTTTTGTGCACCGGGCCTCTAGTCTATAAAACTCAAGAGCCCAAGATCACCCATGTGGGGTGCACAATTCAATGGGTTTGGCTATTTGAAGTTGGGTAACCACCACGAACAACTTGGGAACATTTTCATCAACCCCCCGCCCTGCAAACCCAGTGTCCATCCATGCAACCCCCCCCCCCCCCCGCCCGGCCAGCAGCCACATGCTGTGTCTGGAGGGACTTGCGTGCTGCGGATACGGATGTGAACGGAATCCTAGTGCTGTCCTTGGTGACAGGTCCACCATGGCACCACGTGGCACATAGGCACAGCATGGCACAGGCACAGTGTGGCACACAGGCACCGCAGGGCACACAGGCGTACGCAGGCACACCTTTCTTTATTACACTTTGCAGCTATTGCCTTTTTTGTTGCCCAAATTGAAGGTTTGTGACGGCCCCGCATTGATCAAGTCTGTCAGCACCATTTCCCACCTGCATTTGCTCACTTTGTGTCTGTATCACATGTTGGTAACCTTGCGATATTGATATTTCAAACCTTTTCATTATTAATCCTGGGGATCTATGACTCTTGATGTTACTATTATAATTGTTTTTGGAACATCCAAATAGCGCCCATTAAGACAGTGAACAGCCTAAGCTGGTGTGGCTCAGTAGATAGAGCGTCATCCTGTGGACTGAAGGGTCTTGGGTTTGATTCCTGGTCAGAACACATGCCCAGGTTTCAGGCTCCATCCCCAGTAGGAGACGTGCAGGAGGCAACTGATCTATGATTCTCATCATTTATGTTTCTATCTCTCCCTCTCCCCTTCCTCTCTGAAACCAATAAAAATATATTTAAAAAAATAGACAGTGAACATAACCCATACATGTTGGGTGTTCTGGCTGCTCCACCGACCGGCTCCCTCCCTCTCCTCAGGCCTCCCTCATCCCCGACACAGCGATCACTACGCTGAGCCCATGAGCAGCCCCACAGTGGCCTCTCGAGCTGGAGTGACAGGGAAGAGCCGCCCGTCTCCGAAGTGAGACACGGTGAACATCACAAGGAAAGCACAGTGGCGCCGAGGTGGCCCTGAGCTGGGCTTCTGGCAGCGAACAGCCAGCTGTGCAGGCAGAGGGGACGGGCTCGCGGGCGCGAAGGGGAGAAGTGAAGCGGCCACCGCTGCTGCGGGGCAGCGGCCCCCGCCAGCCCCAGCTCTCCCCGCCCCAAGCCCAGCCCAGGGCCAGGCCGCGCTCTCCTCACGGCTGCGGAGGCTGAGAGGCGAGGAGGCTGCGGGCAGAAGGTGCCGCTGGCAGGGCTGGGCCGAGGGTTAAGGAAAGACGCCGCCTCCATACAGAGAGCGGGCGGAGCAGCTGCGGCAGGTCGCCCAGGAGACCCGCTAGGAGTGCATGAAGCAGATTCCACTGCAGATGAAACAGCCTCACATGGAAGATGCCACCTGTGACCTTCCTAGCTCTAGAGGTCAATGCCGGAATTCAAAGGCCAAAGGACCGGCTGACCTGGCGAGGGCGCACGCAGCTGTGACTTGGTGTTGAAGCCGATGCCCACCTACCCACCATCTGCAGCCCAGGGCCCTCGGGCTCCCTCTCACCAGGCAGGACACACTGAGGACAGCTCTCCAGTCTGCCCCCCCCCCCCCCCCGTTAGAAGCACTCAAAGCCCCTCTTGGGGCCTCCTGCCCAGGAGATTCCTCTCCAAGGCCCCCGCTCCCCGACGCACACCTGGCCACCGGCTGGGGGGGGGGGAGTCCCAGGAGACGCGGCTGCCCTCCTGCCCGCGAACGTCCAACCTGCCGCCCACGAGTCAGGAGTGGTTCTACTCTCAGGACTCTTATTATCTAAGAAATACGGTTTGTAAGACTCCAGCCCGGAGGGTCTGGGCAAGGCCCAGGAAAGCCTTCTGGAAGGACTCGCCATTCCAGTAAGAACATGTGCAAGGGAGCGGGCAGGTCCCAGCGCGAGGGGCTGGGAAAGAGGCTGCTACAGCCCCCCAGGATGACCGCGAGGGGTCAAGACCTCAGTGAGAAGTGATGGCAGCTGTGGGGGGACAGTGGGGGAGACCCAGAATCAGGGGCTTGGAAAGAGGTTGCTCCCAGCCCCCCAGGATGACTGGGAGGGGTCAAGACCTCAGTGAGAAGTGACGGCAGCTGTGGGGACAGTGAGGGAGACCCCGAGTCAGAAGTGGATCCAGAGCCCGGACTGACCGCTGCCTCGCACCACGGAACGGAGAAGGAGCTGCTCACGGAGGAGCCCAGGGGTTTCCAGCGGAGACGGCGAAGGCGGTCAGGACGACCATGAGGCCTCAGGGTGCTCCTTCTGCTGTTAATCAAACAGTGTGAGGGTCTCGGGGTCAATTCAAACTTTGAAAAACAGGTCAACTGATGAGGCAAACTTCACTGTCGTCTTAAGAAATTGCCACGGAGTCAGCTGCCAGCCCACCGAGGGGAGACCCTCCCCCCGCAAGACCACGACTCCCTGAAGCCCCTGACAAGGGTTAGCGTGAAAGCGATGTCGTTAGGGCATGCACATTCCTTTAGACCAGCGGTTCTCAACCTGTGGGTCACGACCCCTTTGGGGGTCAAACGACCCTTTCACAGGGGTTGCCTAAGACCATCCTGCATGTCAGATATTTACATGACGATTCATAACAGTAGCAACATTACAGTGATGAAGTAGCAATGAAAATAATTTTATGGTTGGGTCACAACATGAGGGACTGTCTTTAAAGGGCCAGAAGGTTAAGAACCACTGCCTTAGACATCATGCTCGCACTCAGGAGCCCAGGGCACAGGGTAAACGCCCTTCACACCCAGGCTCCCTCTGCCACGCTGGCTGCTGTGTTGTGGTGTCTGCAACCAAACCCATAGGATCTCCGAGGCCCCCGTTCCCCTCTCATTACCAAGTCACATCCATTCTATGGACACACCGCACTTTATCCCAGTTAGTTTATCATGAGAAGAATAAAGACTATAGGAAGACTCTCATCCCCTACCAACGCCCCGCTGCGTCTCCATCACCCCTTCCGCCTAGGCCAGTGGTCGGCAAACTCAGTCAACAGAGCCAAATATCAACAGTACGACGATTGAAATTTCTTTGGAGAGCCAAATTTTTTAAACTTAAACTATATAGGCAGGTACATTGTTATTCACTTAATGAGGGTCCTCCTAAGGCTTAGGAAGAGCCACACTCAAGGGGCCAAAGAGCCGCATGTGGCTCGTGAGCTGCAGTTTGCCGACCACGGGTCTAGGAGCACGCATGCGCTCTAAAGGGTGAGCCCTCTACTCAAACCCGAGTCCCAGCCCTCTCACCCAAGTGAGCCATCAACCGGCAAGTGTTTCTATCCTGCACCAGAAATTCCCTCTACGGGTTTCCAATCACAAAGACGGTCAGTTCACCCCCCTCCTAGATGTGAGAACAGAAGCTCCCTCGCCTGCTTCTCCCTTCAGCAACCGCCCTCTCCGTCCCCATATACAGACCTCAGAAGCCCAGACCCGCCTCATCTCATCTTGGCTCCCTTGGCCTCTCCATAATGGGGCTCTGGGGCCAGCACGCCAGGTAAACCCCCTTAAGGTCGCCCAGACTCCTCCCGCTCAACCCGCTGTCCCGTCACCCTTTGGCCCAACAGCTGAGCTCCCTCCGACCCGGGGGCTCTCTGCTTGGCCCCTGCCCCCTGCCCCCTGCCGAGCCCGTGTCCTGCAGGTTCGGCGCAGGTGTGGGAGTGCCACCTCCACCCCAGCTCTGCCTCGGAGCGGTGACGTCGACAGGCCCCTCGCTCTGCAGCCTCAGTTTCCCCGTCTATAGAGGGGGACCGCGGGGCTACCGCACACGGTAAGGCTTTCATGACCGAGGGACACAGCTCCTTGCGCGGCCCCGGCAGGTACGGACTGTCAGTGCTCAGTGGCTCCAACTGCGCACAGCGATGGACTCCCTCCCCTGCCCGCCACCAGCCACGCAGGCGGCCGTGCAGCCAGGGCTGTGCTGGCCACACTGGATTACGGGGGTCCCTCACCATGTGCCCGAGCACCCGGCACACCACCTGGCACTGGAGCCTGCTACCCTCAGACACCCACTGCTCCCCCATTCCTGCCCCTCCCGGAGGGGCACCGACATCCTACCAGCTCCTCAGCCAGGAACCCTGGTGACTCCTCTCGCCCCTGTATTTAAGTTATGAGCAATTCTACGGCCCCATCTTCCAAATAAATTCAGACCCAACACCCACCGCCTCACTGCACCCCCATGGGTCTCCACCTCGTCGACTACAGCATTCACACTGGTCTCCTCTACGCGCTTTCCACCTCCCGGCCTGTTCTCCATGAACAGCCACGGGAACCCTTAAATGCCGAAGGGGTGACCCTGTTCAAACCCCGGCTTCCCCTCACACCCGCAGCCAGGTCCTCGGCCCCTTTTCTAAAATCGGCGCCCGCCCCCCCCCGCCCCCCCCCGCCTCACTGCCGCTGTGGCCCCTCCATCAGGCGCCCTGCTGCTTCTCTACCTGAAACCCTCCCCGTGTTCAGCAGGCTCGGCCCTCTATCACGTCCCCACATCCCTCCTCACCCACCGTGTAAAACAGCGTCCCACCGACGGCTCCCTGCTGCCCTCTCCTCACATCGTCATCTCCGGGTGAAGGGACTGACGGCCTGGTCACCCACGTCCCCCCGGGACCACGGCTCCAGGAGACAGGCCGTGGCCGGCCCCCGACAGGCGGTAACAGGTACGCACTGAGTGTGCCATGGACGGTGGTGGTGGAGCCACGACCCAGCTCGAGGGGAAGGCCTCGCCCAGGGCAGCAAGGCCCCCCTCAGCCCCGCAGGGCCTGGGCTGGGAAGGCTGCGTGTTCCTCACACCCCGTGGCTGGCCCGGCGGCAGCGCCCCGTTCTGAGTTGATCCAACAGAATGACACCGTGCATTTCGCACGAACCTAACACAGAATTCCCCGCTCTCCCCCGAGGCCCGGAGATCCCAGGTCAGGCTGTGGGCTCATCCGTGCCCTTCACTCCGCACTTCAGAAGTCGGAAACAGTACAACCCATGTGTAGCCTTCTTTGCCTGGATTTACCAATTAATACATTTAAGGCATATTTGACTCCCAGGCATTTCTATAGAAGGCACAGACAGAAGAACAAGGAGCTAAGTTTTAAAGAATTAAAGCACATTTTAGATTATATGAGATTATTATTTAGATTGTCCTTAGAATGTTAAATTTTTAAGAGAAATTTGAGTTTTCGATAATTATAATGCAGTATACTGAGATCTATTTTTAGCATAAGGTACACTATTGATTTGCATGAGAAGCAGAGTGTCAAATAAGGAGAAATCCAAGACTATTATCACTTTAAAATGACTCGGGTTTTGTGAGAAATAATGTGCGACAGGTTTTGCCTGCTCATTCTCCTGTGCTCACTGCGCTGCTTTCTGGAATCCCACTGCAGTAATCGCTACTTACGATGATCAGCAAAGCATCACCGCTCTGACTTCAATGGAAGAGCTGTGCCACCAGAACGAAGAAGCTTGACGTATACAGTGAACCCACCCCTGGGTGGCCGTTTTCACTGTCGGCGGGCAAAACAAATCTTACCTGAAGTTCTTCACAGCAACAGCCGGCTACCAAAGCCGCCAGCCCCCGCTCCCCCCCACCCCCCACCCGCTCCCCGGGCCCAGGCCTGCTCCCGAGGTGAGCGTGGCACACAGGTTTGCACAGGACCCCTCCCCCGGGTTTGTCCTGTTTGAAGGGCTTCCCCTCACGAGAAAAGGCAGTGTGTTCGTGCATACACCCGTGTCCACGCCAGTGCCTGCTGTGGAGCAAGTGCTGTCAATGGCCTGTGAGGACGGCGACACTGAGTGGACAGCCCTGCGATGAGCAAGGGGAGCTGTCCCACACGTCACACCGAAAGCTCCCCAAGGGGAAGCGCCTTTCTCGGGTCGCCCACGGGCTTCTGTTGGTGCCAATACAGCACCTGGTAGGGCCTCTAGCTGACACTTTAATAGAACCAAACATCACAGCAAAATTCACAAGAAAAACTAGTAAAATGCAAAAATTACATTTAGAAAATTCCATGTTATCATTAAAATAAACGTTCTGGGCACGTCTTCATTTCCTTTGAAGTTATTCTCACCAGTACATTCGTGCTTTAATGTTCTGATTCAAATGTTAAAAATTAGTAACTATAAGAAAATTCTGGGCACAGAAATCTAAGTAAAATCACTACAAATCAAATACCAATTTTAAAGTTAGCTACAGAAGTCAGTGATAAAATTATTTACCTTTTAGGCAGTTTTAATAGCTATAATAGACTAGAGGCCCGATGTATGAAGATTCATGCAAGAATGGGCCTTCCTTCCCCTGGCTGGTGGCACTGCCTTCACTCTGGCCCCGAGCGGCTGCATATGCAAATTAACCCATGATCTTTGTTGGGTTAATTTGCATAGTCACGCCTGATTGGCTGGTGGGTGTCATGAAGGTACGGTCAATTTGCATATTTCTCTTTTATTAGTGTAGACCAGAGGCCCGGTGCACAAAGATTTGTGCATTCGGGGTGGGGGGGAGGTGTCCCTCAGCCCAGCCTGTGCCCTTTCGCAGTCTGGGACCCCTCAGGGGATGACCACCTGCTGGCTTAGGCCTGCTCCCCGGGGGGATTTGGCCTAAGATGGCAATCAGACATCCCTCTGGCAGCCTGGCAGCCCTCAGGGGATGTCCACTTGCCAGCGGGGAGCAGGCCTAAACTGCAGTCGGACATCCTTAGTGCTGCTGAGGAGGCAGGAGAGGCTCCCACCACCACCGCTGTACTGGCAGCTATCAGCCTGGCTTGTGGCTGAGCAGAGCCCCTCCCATGTGAGAGCGCCCTGACCACCAGAGGGCAGCTTCTGCATTGAGCGTCTGCGCCCTGGTGGTCAGTGTGTGTCATAGTGACCAGTCATTCCCAGTCCTTCTGCTGTTAGGGTCAGTTTGCATATTACCCTTTTATTATATAGGATAGAGGCCTGGTGCATGGGTGGGGGCCGGCTGGCTTGCCCTGAAGGGTGTCCTAGATCAGGGTGGGGGTCCCGCTTGGGTACCTGGCCAGCCTGGATGAGGGGATGATGGCTGTTTGCAGCTGGCCGCACCCCCTTCAGGGTGGGGGTCCCCACTGGGGTGCCTGGCCAGTCTGGGTGAGGGGCTGAGGGCTGTTTTCAGGCTGGTGGGCGACTGAAGCTCCCAGCCTTTCCTTTTTTCTTTTTATTCTGGGATTTATTTACCTTCTATAGCTGTCACTGGAGCTGAGAGCCGGCTCCAGCTCTGAGGCCACGGCTGGCTGAAAGCAGGTATCTGGGTTTCTTTAGATTCTATAATTGAAACTCTGTTGCCATCACTGGCCGCTCTAAGCTCTGAGGCCGTGCTGGCCTAAAGCAGGTACCTGGAGTTTGTTTAGGTTATATAATTGCAACATTGTTGCATCTGGAGCTCAGATCTGGGGTGAGGCAGGCGGGGAACCTTGGCTTCCTCCATCACTGGAGCAAGCAAGCCTCATGTTTGCTTCAGCTGCCTGGCTGCTGGCCGCCATCTTGGCTGGCAATTAATTTGCATATCTCGCTGATTAGCCAATGGGAAGGGTAGCGAAGTTACGGTTAATTACCATGTTTCTCTATTATTAGATAGGATTGCAATAAAGCAAACACAGCTGTTTAAGTATAACAATTTGCAAACCAATTCTGTCCACGTAATTCCTTCAAGTGTCCAAATGGGAAAATATCAACCCCTGTGCTCAATGCGGCCACGCGAGAGCACGAGACCGCAAGCCTGCCCACATCGGGCCCTGGGCTGCGCCCACCCAGCTCTGCCTTCTGCTTTAAGTCTTTGGTAACAAAATGATGGGTGAGCAGGAAGCAGTCCCACAAATACCCAGTTCTTAATGTGTCAATGCCACCAGCACCCACAGCAGGGCGACAAAGCTGGGGAGACTCTGTATATTCATCATTAAATGCATGTGGCAGGAAAAGAGGCTTTAATTTTCCACCAAGGGAACGAGTCCACCTTAGAGTAATTTTTCCTTGAAAAGACATTTTACATATATTGGTAACAGTAGAGATATGTAACACAAACAAACTTTTTTTGCATGTTTTTTATTGTTTGGAACACCACAGTAACCCAAATTTCACATTTACAGTGAACTTTTTAATAAAAATATGCTGTACACAACATTATAGATACATGTTACACAAAAGTAAACATTGACACTTACACAGTAAAGAGAATGAACTCACTGCCATCATCCTTCACATTCCTCTAACTGGCCAGCACCACTAGGCTTAGCCTCAGCTCTCACTGAACCAGCTGTTCACTAGCTGCCATGAACCGTGAGGACTAAGAATAAATTGCTTTAAGTTAGTCATAATGAATTATTACATTACTGTGTACCAAATACTTCTATATTTTCAGATTGCCAGTTACCAAAACATTCAGACTCTTAAAAGATGGAGGTTCAGTTCTCCACCATGCGGCCTTGTGGGCAACCCCCCTCCGCCCCCCGCCCAAGCAGGCAGCCATGGTCCCAAACTAACACCATGTGTAAGTCTGATGGTCAGAAATCCTTCAAGCCAAACCACCCATAAAGCACCACTGCCTCTCGCCAGGGAATCAGGCCCACCGCAGACTGGGGGAGACCTGTTGACCATCTGCCTGGCCCCTGCTACTTACAACTACTGCTGCGCTATTTCAGAAATTAAGATCCTGGTTAGTTAAGTCTCTCAATGATACATTCACCATCACTGTAAAATGACTTGAGTGTCATTACTGGGAAGAATACAAGTTATCAGGCTGTGCTACTACCAACACACACACTTTCTCAGGGAGCCAGCGGCCGGAACGGCAACACTGTGTGTGGGAACCTGCGGTCTGGCCCAGTTCACCAAAAACCACCTGAGGCAACCAAGTAAGACACATGCCCATCCCCTAAAACAGCAGTTCTCAACCTGTGGGTCGCGACCCCTTTGGCAGTTGAACGACCCTTTCACAGGGGTCGCCTAAGACCATCCTGCAGATCAGATATTTACATGACGATTCATAACAGTAGCAACATAACAGTTATGAAGTAGCAGTGAAAATAATTTTATGGTTGGGGGTCACCACCACATGAGGAACTGTATTTAAAGGGCCAGAAGGTTGAGAACCACTGCCCTAAAAAGTGTGTCCACTTTGCCAGACATGCAGCAGGTACACGAGTCACAGGTAAAGGAAAGGACTTTAGGGCTGCAGAGCAGCACCCCGTGAGGGTTCACAGTATTGCCCATGCCACCCCCCGATGTTAGTGGTTTTACGTACATTCGCCCCCCGACGTCATCCCAACACGTGGCTTGTCATCTTTATTCTCCTTTCCCATGCAGGACTGCAGTGAGCATCACGTGACTTATTCCTAGGATTAATTTTCTGGCACTGCACCTACTTCTTTCCATTCTCATGAAAGGACAGGAGGGCACAGAGGAGCGTGCAGCACCTAGGGCCCAGCCGTCCACCGTCAGGCAAAGACCAGCCGTGCCCGTCGCTGCCCCTTGGGCGCCCGCAGACCCTGCCTTCCTCTAGCACCGGGCGGCGTGGGTGAGTCTCCCCTTCCCTGAACAGACACTACAAGCCCCGTTTCTCTGGAAGGTCACACTCAGGGGACGTCTTTTGGAGCCTCCCAATCACAGGGACACGGGAGGCTTTCCTTCTGACTGAAACGGCATTTTAGGAAAAACTACTTATTTTAACAAGTTTTCAATTTTTTGTCAAATTTTAACCTTTCCAGATTTGGAATCGTCTTCAATTTCTAAACTGTGTTTGAAAAGTCATAACGATCACATGGGTAAAGTGCAAAGAGCAGGGCCCTGAAGACAGGCCACCCACCTGCTGATGCGACCAACGTCCCTTCTCTCAGAGCGTCCATCCCAGTGGGGATGCTGGGGGGTGGGGGCGGGGGGGGTAGGGAGGTGGGGGGTGGGGGGAATGAACAGATGGACATCCAAATAGGTATGAATGGTAACAATAACACTAAGAAATTTATTTTTCTAGTGATGCTTAGCTTACTAATTTTATTTTCCAAGCGCACCAAACTTTTGATCCGTGTTTTATCTCACATGTAGGATGCAGAGTTTAAATGACACATTTTAGTAGCGGTAAGAAATAAAGGGCAGAATCTTTTTTTTTTTTTTAATCCTCACCCAAGGGTATTTTTCTGTTGATTTTTAGGGAGAGTGGAAGAGAGAAGGAAAGACAGAAATATCGATGTGAGAGAAGCCTGCAATTGAGGTATATGCCCTTCACTGGAATTGAACCCGGGACCCTTTGGTCCACATTCTGATGCCCTCTCCTCTGAGCCAAACCACCAGGGCAAGAGCAGAAGCTTGAAGACCTAAAGGTTAGGCCAGAGGCAGGCTCCTATGCTTCCAGGGCATTGGAAAGTGGTGGGTGTCAGACTGGGAAAGAATGGGATCCTCTCGCTCAGTCAGTAACTTTAAGCCCAGAAGAGAAGCATGAGTGCACACATGCTTCTGTAAATGGCCTCCGGGCCCAGCATCCATGGGCACGAGACTAGAACATTTCATTTCACGCAGAATCACAGCAGGAGAGGGGGTGGGAGAAAGGGGTTGATCAGCAAAGTCTATCCAACTCAGATTCTGTGATTCTCATGAACCATCTTATTACAAATATGAAAACAAAACAAACAAAACATAACAAAACTGAGATGCACAGATGTTAATTTCCCAGCTGCCAGTCCAGCGTTCCTTCTATTACATGACTTCCAGGGCACAGGCCTCTTGAGCAATCTCCTCATTAAACAAATCATTTGCCATCATTGTGATGACTACCACTACAGTATTTGTGACCAATTTTAATCCCACATCCTCTTTTACTATTTATTACTCAGTCTGTGTGCTAATGGAAATAAAAGTCAAGTTTATTATCAGCCAAAACTCAGTCTTGGAGAGGCCAGAAGACAGCAAGCCATTTAAAAAGAAATGGATTTTAATGATAAATGTAGTACAGGCACCAAGTGCAAGTTCCCAACAGTCCTGAAAGGTGTAGGTCAGAGTAAAAGTCCTGCATCGCCACCCGTCCTGCAGCCCCACCGCCAGAGGGCCAGTGCGTCCTTCCTAAAGGCAAGATGGACGCACACGTGCGGAGACACCCCTCCCCTCCGAGAAGACAGGGCTTGCGGGCTGGACCCGGAGGACGGAGTGGCCGCCCACTGGGAGAGTCGGGGTTCATTATACTGGGCAGCACCACTGCCGGGCAGCAGTGTACTCATTAGAAGGTGGTCAGTCTGACAAGGACACGATGTATCCATTTGTGACTCAAGGAAGCCAGGCCAAGGCCTCCCAGCTGTGCACAGTGTCACCCTCTTCCTTAGCCACGGGGTCCCGTTGTCAGCCGAGCACAGAGAACTTAGCAGGAGGGGACGGAGGGGCCTGCCACGCGGGCAGCAAAGCCACTTTACTGGCACGGATCAAAGACCATGTTCTTTGCTAGCCCACAAGCAGTGATACCAAGTCCAGGGTTTTTAAAGATATAAAGACTGGTCCACACAGTGAAAAACCTGCGCTGTCACAGAAATGTTCTCTCTTATAAAGCTAGGACACCTGGCGTTATGCCAATCTTGGACTTTTACCAAGTCCTCGTCCCAGAGATCAATCACTTTCCGATACCAAAGAAAGATGTGCAGCCCCGAACGTTCATTCAAGATAGACAGACAAAATTCCACCACGGAGGCTGTCTCCAGACGACTCTCGGTAAAGACCAAGAGCACACATTCATTTAAGAGGGAGATCTTCCTCAAAGAAAACAGCAGCCTCAGAGAAGATTTTACCGAAATTACCAGTTTAAGAAAAACACTCAAAAAAACAACTTGGGAGAGGAATAAAAACGGATGATAGAAAAAGGCACTTACCCAGAAGCGAGACAGGCTGGGTGACCGGAGGGGTGGGCAGACTCGTGGGCGCGGCGGGCGGCGCGGCAGAGCCGTACATTTTCACACCGTCACCAGACTCGGCGTTTCCTCTAGCCCCAGACACCACTGTTGGAATGGGATTTCCAATAGGTAAGTCTTTGGTGGGGTCTTCGCTTATACCAGCGATAGTAGCTAAGGGATATAATCACATCGACATGTGACGCTGAGCAACTAATTCTCTCCCGGCCACGTCTACACCTAGTACTGACCCATCTCCCTCCGCTCCCGACTCCAAGGAGAACTGGACACAAAGGAAACGTGCTTACAGTTTGGGATGCTCATTGGTGGAGTGTGAGGAGGAGGAATGGACACGGGTGGAGTTATAGGAGGTGGGGGTCCGGGAGGAAGAAAACCTAGAATGAGAAAAATAGTCACTTTTGCTCCATCACTTCATCTCACACTCAAGAACAACGTCTTCTCCAACAACTTGGCGTACCTGGCGGTAAATGCATTGGGTTGAATCCTGGGCGTAAAAAGGGTGGCGGCGGCGGCGGCGGAGGAACGCCAGGACCGAAGCCCGGCGGCGGGATTCCCAGAGGCGGCGTGAAAGCGGGCGGCTGGAGAGCACCAACCACAGGAGGCCCTGGCTGATGTGGGGGGACCTGGAGCAGAAGGAAGAAAGATGAAGCCACCCAGCCAGCCAGCCCCTCCCACACAGCGAGCAGACAAAGCAAATGCCTCGTTGGAAAAACAGACGTTTCCAAACTGGTTCTTACTACGCGAGTAAATTAGAAAACAGATGGCAATCTGTACCCGCCCCAAACGACAAACCCAGCGAGCTCTCTGCTTTATGACAGCAGATCCACACGGTGCCTCCCAGCGCCGGCTGCGGCCCGACAGAAGGTGCCCCGCTGAAACAATGTCCCATGATCCGCCAGTACGTCTGAGAACGTAACCTACGAAAAGCTCCCCCACCGATTCCACAGTGATGGGATCTCAGTCAAGCCGCGGGGCTGGCTCTGGGACCGGAGCAAGCGGACCCTCTCTAGACCTCAGGTTATTTATCTGTAAAATGGGAAAGTGCCAACCTCAATCCTCATGGGGACTGAAGAGATAATTCATGTTAAGTGCTAATGCCTGGCACTTAATAAACACCCCACAAATAAATATTTGCTATTGTTTTTTTAAAAAACAGTACGAACAATTTTAACAAATGAGTCGAGTTTCTTAAATGAATGCTGACAGACTTGAATCTCACTTACAACCTACACTGAAGGGCACGTCTAACAGGCGACTACAGGGTGCCCACTCAGGAAGTCCACTTGTGAACTATCACAGCTGAAGAGGCCAGGAACCCCACTCTGTGTCAGTGCGGATTCACCTGGGGGACTGACGGTAAGAAACAGAGGAAGGAAGGTACTGAAAGAAGAGAAAAATCTAGTGGATCATACGGAAACCGGGGTCAGCTATTTACAATTTAAACCAAAGGTTTTCTGTGGAGATTCGGTAACAGGAAACCTGCGCGTGTCGAACGCGCCTCGTTTAGCCCTCACCCGCTCTGACGGAGGAAGGCCAAGGCCAAGGCCAAGGCCAGGAGGGGGCGCTTGCACATTCAGGCGGGGAAGGGCGCGTGGGGGTCGGCGATCTGCTCAAGGTCAGTAGAGCTGGGATTCAAGCTCTCATCTACCAGAACCAGCCCTTTCTCTGAAGTAACAGGACAGCAGACTCTCTAAGACTAACCTTCATGTTAAATGGCACTCAATTTATTTAAAAAAAAATCATGACCGCACCACCCAAACCGAAGATTTACAAACATCTTTCCCTCGAAACAGCTGCTTGTCGGGTATGAATCCAGCTCCCTCAGAGCCTAAGTCCATGAAGAACAAAGATCCGATATGAAAATAAAGTGAGAGTAAAAAGAATAGAAGAAACAAACAGGTTTGCACCTCAGGTCTGACACAGTGATGGCGAACCTTCTGAGCTCGGCGTGTCAGCATTTTGAAAAATCCCAACTTAACTCTGGTGCCGTGTCACATATAGAAATTTTTTGATATTTGCAACCATAGTAAAACAAAGGTTTATATTTTTGATATTTATTTTATATATTTAAATGCCATTTAACAAAGAAAAATCAACCAAAAAAAAAAATGAGTTCGCGTGTCACCTCTGACACATGTGTCATAGGTTCGCCATCACTGCCCTAGTGTAAGGTATCTGTAATCTAGGCAGATGGAAGGCAATATGAACGCATTCTAGTATCATTAACATTATTTAAAAATGTGCTGAAGAGCTTATAAGCAACAGGTTGGACATATCAAAATATGACAAATAACCCACATTTATGACTCGGGTCTCTGACTATGAATGCAGACATACATCTACGTAAGATCTGGAGGGTTTATTTCAGAAACATGGAAGTCGAAAGAACGCCCCGCCCCTCTCACCTGTGGAGGAGGTACTGTGATAGGTGCGGGGACGGGGATAGGAGGGACGGGCACCGGCAAAGGCTTGGGTATGGGTGACACTGGTTCTGTGTGTGAGCTTTCTGCCCCTCCATTCTGAGCAACTTCATTCTCATGCTTCTTGGTAATTCCTTTCCACTCTACGGGAGTTAAAGAAATTTAACAATAGCAGCTTACCATGTTAAGTTAAAACTTTAAATCCAGAAGTGATTTTTGAAATGTTGATTAAAATAAAAATAAAAACACCCAGTGGTCTATTAAAGAAATGCCCATGCTAACCTTATAAATAGGATTTAAATTAGCAACATGCAGAAAGCAACTGCTCGCTGTGTGCCAGGCCCTTTCTTTATACACACTAAGCAATGTAACTCTCACCACCGCCTGGAAGTCGTTCTATTATGATGACGAGTCCCATGTTATGAGGAAAACAAAGACAATCCGTCCCAGGCCTGTACCTCAGGAAGCGGCAGAGATGCCTAGCCTAGGTTCTTGTTTGGACAAAGGATCGGGGAGGGAGGAGCCTCCCAGAATGCCAGGCACACAGCAGACCCTGGGCCCTGTTGCCTCCGACACGGCTGTGTGTGTAAGTGACACACCATGCACCGTGCAGGGAGGAGGGGCTGGGAGCAGT
Source organism: Myotis daubentonii (assembly GCF_963259705.1). NCBI lineage: Eukaryota > Metazoa > Chordata > Mammalia > Chiroptera > Vespertilionidae > Myotis > Myotis daubentonii. The sequence continues at coordinate 1,083,467 of NC_081842.1, forward strand.
CGTCCAGCACCAACTCCTCCAGTGGCTCCAGCCACAGCTCTTGCTTACACTCCCCCCAGCAGCCCTTTCCCCGGCCATGCCACCCTGTGCCCCTCCCGCATCAGTTCCCGGACCCTCTCCAGGTCATGCCCAGAGCAGCTGCCACTTTCCCCCTGCAATCCCAGCCTGGCATCTCTCATAGACCTGACCACACACAACTGCACCTCCTTGCCATACACACCTACTTCCCACGATTTTTCTGGACATTCACACATTTTCAAAGAAATTACTACAAAGCACTGGATTACAGCACAGTGTCGACGACGACCAGGTTAGGGCTCATTGGGTCTGTCTGACCCACGATCAGTCATTGTTTACTTTGGATCTGCATCTCTCCACTTACTGTAAGTTGCAGAAGAGCAAAGACCACATCTATCTTAGTCACCGTGTCCTTGGTTTATCACGGAGAGAATGGCACACGTGGTACTTGAAAAATCTCAAAAAAATGCTTCATCATGGAAAGAAGCACCTGTCGCACGCACCGCACGCCTGGATTTTACATACACCAGCACCGCGTTACCTGGGTTAAGCGTGTCGCTGTCCAACATGCCTCCTTCACAAAAGCCCTCCAGCTCCTCAGGCTTCACTTTGTCCCAAGGAACGTAGGTCACACCCAGCTCCACGTCCCAGTACTGCTTGTAGTCCGCCTTGATGCCTTTGTTTAAGGCCCAGGCGATCTGTTCACCACGAATTCAATATGGAGAGAAAGGGACACAGGGAACGCTGTGAGGTTCGAGAGTTCAGTTCCCCCCATTCTGCTTGGGCAGCAGGGGCATCTGGCCTCGCTGTCCTGGGCCTTATCTGCCACCAGGAAAGTGGTGCCCACTTGTCTCCCGCTGTCTTAGGATGGAAATGTAACTGGCACCTCCTCCTTACCAACTTCCTCCATCACCCCACAACCCAGTCAGCATGAGACTTAGAGAAAAGACAAATGCTAATCAGGGCAACTGCCAACTCCCCTGGACAGCCCAGCACACGGGCCCACTCTCGGAAGCCAGGGACCTTGGGATGATCAGCGTTAGACAAAGCCGCTCTGTGGCCCAATCCCAGGGCGGTGCTAGGACACCAAGGAAGCACTGCCTGTGGCCTCGCAGGGAAGAATAGCCATTTATCTTTATCTTTTCCCTATCTTTGTTGAAGACTTTTCACAGTTAATTCTAAGAAAAATGACAAACTTTACATCCAAAAATTTTTAAATAACAAGATAAAATGTTTTACTAAATATTATATTTAAGCCAGCCAGTGTGGTTCAGTGGTTGAGTGTCAACCTATGAACCAGGAGATCATGGTGAGATTCCCAGTCAGGGCACAGGCCTGGATTGTGGGCTCGATCCCCAGTGTGGGGCATGCAGGGGGCAGCCCATCAAGGATTCTCTCTCATCACTGATGTTTCTATCTCTCTAGCCTTCTCTATTCCTCTCTGAAATAAAAATATATTTTAAAAATAAAAATAAATAAATATTATATTTAAGGCGCTAATACCTTGAAGGCTTGCTCTATCTACGTTTTAAGAAATTAAAAATTCTACCATGAATCTACCATTGAAAATTTGGTAACCCTAACGGATAACTTTTTAAAAGATGCGTATGAAGTACGCTCTGTCCAATCTTACGGCGCAGACAGCGGAGGCTCAGGTAGAGCACGGTACCTTGATGGACTTCTGGTTCACTTTGTAGTTCCCTCGGCTCAGCTTCTGCAGGGCGCGGTAGGCGTCTTGCCTGTGCACCATAACGATGTAGGCACAGCCTCTGGGAGGGATCATCTGCTCCAGGAGATTTCCGTGTGAGAAAATATGGGCACAACATCAAAGAACAACAAGATACCAGTCACCAGTTCCCACAGCCCAGCCAGACCCATCTCCCCGGTCAGGCCAGCCGCCAGCGCTCCGTCACCGGAGAGTAAACACCTCGTCAACTGGCAATGTATGTTTGGTCTCAATTGCCCGTTATTAAGGAGCCGACAGTCCCCTAAGCTTTATTACATAAAGACTTTTCTAGAAAAAGGTTTTAAACGTGGTTATTAAAAGATACATGATTAAAAGCAGAGAATGCTAAACACGGACTCAGAACCCCTAAACTCTAGCCACATTGTCTACAAAACCTGGGAAAATGTTAACTGAGGTCCCAATCCTTAATTTTATGAAATGACAATCACATCTGTCCACTGTCATTAAGTAATTTAATAAATACTCACATTAATCGATTCAATTGGACCAAACTCTTCTAAGAGACTGGCAACGTCCTGCTGAGTCGTCCTCTTGTCCAGCTGTCCCACCCAGAGTGTAGTGCTACAAACTGCGAGGAAACTGTCGTCAGAAACACGCACACCTGACAGCGAGCCCACTGCACCCGACATCAGAAAATCGCTACAGAACCAGCACGAGTGACCTCAGGCTTGAGTAGCAAGTCCCATATACTAGTACGTTTAAATATTCTAGAAACTGCGGTGCTGCTTCCAGAATTGAAACCAGAATAGTGAACACACACAAGCGTTAAAGCAAACTGCCTCCGTGGGCAGCCCCGAGGCTTGATCCTAACCCTGAGCCCAGCAGTGCAGTGCCTGCATTCACCGTGCGCACCGGCCCTCCACCTGCCGCGCGCGCCCCGGAGTCAGAAGCCTCGCAGCTGCCCAGGCCGCCAATTACACCAGGTTAGCTCCCGATGCAGCACACACACTGTTACCCAGACTTCATGCAATTAGAGATTCAGGGAGCAATGCAAGAGCATGCCGTCTGTAATAGCAAATCTCTTAGAAAAGTAAGAGGGGATTAGTGATTCTAGTGGAAAAGGTAAATAAAACCTTCCCACTGTGCATGAGGTTGGCACACTCACTCCTCACTGCTGCTTTACAGCTGGCTTAACGAAAAAGCAAATCCAAGAGTATACAGTCAGCTAATGAGACAGGAGAAAGCAGTGCTTTGCTAACAATCAGGAAACACTTTAAATCCACGACATGAAGAAGTCACGGAGAAGCCTGACTGCAAAGGGGAACATACCGCTCGCGGTCTCGGGCTTGACGGGAGGGAGGCCTTTCTGTCGGCGCTCTCTCTCTTTCTCTCGGTCCCGTCTTTCTTGGGATCGGGAGCGAGGAGAATGGCGGCGTCTGTCTCGGGACCGAGATCGAGAGCGTCGATGCCGAGACCGTCGAGATCTAGAACCAGATCGAGAGCGCCTCCTTTTTGGTGACCTAGTATTTTCAGGAGGAAGAATGGACAGCACACGAAGAAAAAGTTTTAAGCAGGTCAGCACGTGTTAATTTGAAGAAATAAAAATATAAAGCAGGTAATTTAACGTGTGAATACGTAAGAAACCGACAGCAGGGAAAGAGTCTACTGCAATGACTGAAGGAGAAGGCTGGCAGCTTATGGAAGTGCTCTCACCGTCGAGGCCTCCAGCGCTGCACTAACTACACGCCTGCCGTCACAGCTGTTACCTGCCTTCTCAGCCGCCCTCTTCGCTGCGGCAATTACAACGCCGCGTAAACCATCTGTACACAGGCACCTCAGCAACTCCCAGGGAACAAATGTGGGTGAGACCACTGACCTCGGAACGGCGTGCAGGTGCTTCTGCTCCAACTCACACACAGGCACACAATACACCCAGTGCTATCTATTCACCCAACCGGGAACCCATCCAACTCTATGCCTCCTAAGACACATAGAATTGGAAAAACATTTTCCATAAATTACCTGGATGCTGACCTAGATCTCGACTTTCTGTTATCAGACATATGCCGCTTCACCTCTTGAATACAAGGCTGTTCTACTTTCATTTCCTTTAAAAACAAAACAAACAGCTATCATTAAATGAGAAAAGGAAAATAATAAATAAGGCACAGGACAAAACCTAAAAACATTCCATTCCAGTCTCCTGACCTGAAGCAGTTCCCTTTGGGTTACTTGAGACCCAGTTGCCTTCAGTCTAAGAACCTTTACATTGTTTATGAGGCTAGAGGACACACTCTCCTTTCGGAAATGACTTCGTGCAGGTGACACACTGTTCCAATAGGCCATCCTGAGGTACTTGTTAAGCATTCTATACTCTATCCCAATCCTCAATTACGCCCATTTTACAGATGAGCAACGTGGGGCACAGAGAGGCAAATGTGTGTCCAAGGTCAATCTTTCTTCACATTCAAAACTGCAGACGACAAGCCAATAGGCAGGAACCAGAACATCAGTCCCGGCACCGAAGGTCCTCAATGGCGGGAAGGGAGCTAGCTTTTACCTGCTGGGCTTTCTGTGCGAGCGGCTCACTGGGGGCCGGGAAGGGGGCCTGGAACGGCTGCTGCACGGGGGCGGCGGGAGGAAGCACAGGCGGAGCCAGGGCGGGGAACGCAGGCGGGGGCAGAAGGCTGAACCCCGGCATCTGTCCATTAGGAGGAAGTGGAACCTTGGTTTAGAAAGAAAGGGTATGCGTAGATTTTAAATAACAGCTACCAAAAACCAATTTTAAAGCCCCGAATTTAATATGAAACTAAAATACTTTCAAATAAATTTTTATCAAGGAAAAATAATAATGACACACAACAGTAATTAGCAAATTCCACAAATCCTCATTACTCCAAGAACTGTTACACATCCAAGTATATATGCAGGTTAAAAATCCCATGAAGGATTTCAAATATAACAATAAGAGTAAACACACAACTTAACATATTTCTGCATGTGCTATTCCAATGTCAATACAATTACAAATATAATTACGTCACAAAAGAAGTATTCTTTCTAAATTATTTAGAAACTTTCAGTAACTGTTAAAACATTTGGAAATAAGTTCATAGGTTTTCTTCATATTTTAAATAGGCTTATAAAATACTTTTCAAACTTCATCAAGTCATTAAAATATCGATATGAACTTCCTATTACCAAATGTGTAAAATGGACTGAGAGTGTTGTAAGATGAGTACAGTTGGGACAGATTTCTTAGAACCTCGCCTAAACGAGGCCATCAAGTGTTATTCCCAGGACTAGCTGTACAGCAGAATCACTGCACAATTAAAACCAGTCTCTAGATTCACTGTAGCACTGGAGGGCCAGGATTTGCACTTAAAAAAAAAACGCTTTATTGACTTTAGAGAGAGAAGGATAGAAACAGCGATGCTCGAGAGACACAGCTCGATTGACTCTCTCCTAAACACCCGCTGGGGTCGAGCCCACAACCTGGGCATGGGCCCCGACCAGGAATCCAACCAGTGACCTCTGGGTGCACGGATCAATGCTTAACCACCGAGCGCACCATCCGAGCAGCATTTGCATTTTTTAAAATGCCCCTCCCTGCCCCCATTTACTGAAATGCATAGTCAAGCTTAAGAAACTCTGGATTCGAGGATTTACTAAAATAAATCCAATGAACAAATCTCTACCCATTGCCGGCGATTCCCGTGCGCTCTGCTCCTTCCAGTGCAGCCCTCCGGCCCACACCTGCCTGCCGAGCCGAAGGCCTCGGAAGCATCTCCTCGCACACTGAGCAGGCTCCTCGCGGGAGAGCGCTGCCGCTAACAGGCCAGCTCCCGGACACAGGCCAGGGCCTGCTGCTCCCTAAACCACTTTACAGCAATGCTGGCTATTAAGTTAGGAGCATGAAAGATTTGGCATCCTTGTTTTAATTAAAGCAAAAAGCAACTCAAATCAGTTATGTGCTCAACAGTGTTTACTGCAGTTGTGGTGCTACTTATCCAATCACTGAATGGGGGTCTGTGAAGTGCAGCCCGCAGGCTGGAATGAGCATCTGTAGACATAAAACTCAGCTGCAAGAAACACACCTGTACCTGATGGTGCACTGGGTCCTGTTGCATTGCCATCATCGGGGGCTGAAACGGATCCATATTTTGATGTTGGGGATACGCTGGTTGCTGCATGCCATCTCCAGGATACCCACTGAAAAAGCATGAGTGATCCTTTTACCCAGTCCAAAACACACACCTCACTTATACAGAAATATAAAGAATGTTCTCCAGGAATCATTGATAATCAACAATTTACTGAATCGTCTATTTGCCTACATACTAACTAATACACTGAGCACCATTCCCAACATAAAAGCCATTTTTTTGGTACGTTTTTTAGGATCCCTTCCTCATGTGGGAGAAAACCCAAAATATCATTTTTTAAAAAGAAAACGATCTTGCCACTCCATGTTCCTATCCTGTGCCTGTGAACACACGGACTCCACGCGCACTGAGGGACGGAGACTCACAAGGGCGCCTGCGGGGGAGACGCGGCAGGCAGGGCAGCAGCGGGCGGGGCCGGGGCAGCAGCGGGTGCGGCAGCAGCAGAGGTGGCGCTGGCAGCAGCGGCAGCACCATCTTCTTTCTTCGATTCTTCCACAGCTTCTGGCTCATCGTCATAATCAAATCGATCAAGTAGCTTCTGCAACAGGGATGTTGGTTTTCCACTTTAAAATTCCGACAGCATTCAGTGCACAAAAACTTTATAAAAACAACAGATGTTCCCACCACCTCTAATCCTACCACACTGTCACGTACAATCTCATTTTCCCACGTGCTCCTAGGAGCTGGTTCACAGACAAACCATTTTTACACAAATGCCACTTGAAAAAGACAGCTTTTGTTCTGTTTTCTTCCCTAATTATGAAGGCGGTGGTTTCTTTCTGACCATCGTCTATATGCTTACTTTATTAATTTAGCAAGGTAAGTATTCTACTGAAATAGTCGTTTCTAGACAAAAAACTTTTGGAACTTTGCATACATGACAATGGTGTCCATTTCAGCAGGCTTCAGAATGTACAAAATGCAAGACTGTCTTAGCCAATTGCGATAAATGCCCAGGGCTGCCCGCCCACGAATATGTTCATATGAAAAGAAAAAGTGACGGGCACAGACAGGGCTGACGGAGAAGTCTCACCACCTGCGCACTAGCCTCTTTCTCAGAGCTTCCCGGCTCCCTTCAGATGACCAGGCACGTCCATGAGAAAAGGGACAAACGGACAAGGCACTCCACCAGACCACATGTCCAGAAGAGCCATGGAAGCTGCCATCACACTTGCTCAGAAAGGAAGGAAGTTGTGCAATACACACCCGCTACTGTTTTGGTAGATCGCACACACCTCACCATCACGAAAGCATGCACTGTAGACAGCTTTTCTTCTTTTTACAAACAAGAAAACTAAAGCTCAGGACAGTGAGAAATATAACCAGGATGGTACAGTCAGTGAATGCAGACTCAGGAGGCAGACACGGTCTTTTTGACTCCAAAGCCCCAGTCTCTGGCGTCCAGTGAGCAACCTCCTCTCTTAAGCTGGGTCCATTCTGTTCATGGATTTCCAACCTCAAATTCCTAAATCTGTGGGGGCTCTGTGATAGTTCGGCTAGAACTTTACTCAACAGAAGATTTCTGAATGAGGAAGGGAAAACACATGTTTCTTTCTAATTCTAGGCCATGAGATTAAAGGTTCTTACTGTAACTGAGTGATCCAACATGACCCAGGCATCTTGCTGTTTCACACGCATTAGCTTATTTAGCCCTTGCGGCAATCAAATACAGGCGCTACCATCACTGTTTCATAGTGGTGCACACGGAATATCTAAGTAACTCAACATCAGAATAAAGCCAAATTTAAAACTCAGATCTAAACTGCCTACAAAAAAACAAAACCTATGATCTCTAAAGTTTATCACATATAAATGTGCATTTAAAGTCTTAAGGTCTGCCGAACCGGTTTGGCTCAGTGGATAGAGCGTCGGCCTGCAGACTCAAGGGTCCCGGGTTCGATTCCGGTCAAGGGCATGTACCCTGGTTGCAGGCACATCCCCAGTGGGGGGCGTGCAGGAGGCAGCTGATCGATCTCGCTCATTGATGTTTCTAACTCTCTATCCCTCTCCCTTCTTCTCTGTAAAAAATCAATAAAATATATTAAAAAAAATAATAAAGTCTTAAGGTCTATACCTATTGCTTTGGAAAAGATTTGAAACAATTTAAAAAAGGACAATAATATCTATCCAAAAATACATTTTTGTTGCTTTTTAGGCACCTGAAGATCTATGAGTCAGCTGAAATAAACCAACTGTTCAGTTTGACTCGCTAAAGACGGACATTTTTAGCAACAGGAAGAGCATAGAATTCCTTTTCCCAAACGTGACATAAAAACAACCCACTTCAGGTCAAGCATTAGAGGAACACACCTCAAAGGAACAAACAGGCAGAGATGTAGAAGGGGAAAAGTAAAAAAAAGCGGCTACCTACAAAAGCAGAGAACCAACTATAAAATTAGGTGTTTAATACCATGACCATTTTACAGGATAAAATAAAAATCGAAAGCTTTTGCACTATGTCATCATTAACCAAATGAAATGTTATGTAACAGTAAACCTGAAAAATACCTAAGAATAAATAAAACAAACGTACTGAACACATACAAAAAAAAGACATTGTAGTATATGGAGACGGTGTAAAAAACTATCAGTACTTCTTAAATTAACCCATAAACTCATGAATTCTAAAACTTATGCCAAGTTCACCTGGAAAAGTATGCTGAGCTGGTTAACTATGTGCCAACTTGGCTAGGTTATGGTGTCCAGCTGTTTGGTCAAATATTACCCTAGGTCAGCGGTTCTCAACCTGTGGGTCGCGACCCCTTTGGCGGTTGAACGACCCTTTCACATGGGTCGCCTAAGACCATCCTGCAGATCAGATATTTACATGACGATTCATAACAGTAGCAACATGACAGTTATGAAGTAGCAACAAAAATAATTTTATGGTTGGGTCACAACATGAGGAACTGTATTTAAAGGGCCAGAAGGTTGAGAACCACTGGTCTAGAGGAACTGTGAAGATCTTTTTAATGTGACTAACGTTTATATTAGTGGGCTCTGAATGAAAAAATACCCTCCATTACTTGAGTGGCCCCAACCAATCAGTTGAACTTAGGTTTCCTGAAGAAGGAATCCTCAAGACGCAACAGAGCCGTGCCCTTCGGGATGCAGACTCAAGACTCGAACAGTAACTTCTCCCTCGAGTGTCCAGCCTCCAGTCTGCCCTAAGAAGGTCAACTCTGCAACCCTCCACTCCACAACTGCATGAGTCAAAACCTCAGCAGTCAACCACCCTCCCTTTGTCCTTCTTGTCCTCTGGGTGGACGCTGTGTGTATAAACTGGCTTGGTTTCCCGGGAGAACCCTGACTATAATCTTGGCTCAAGAACAGCTAAAGAAAACCGGGATTTGGGGGGGGGGGGGGGGGGGGAGGGGGCCTTAATACCTGGAAATAAAATATGGCATATAAGTTACAAGTACTTAAATTATAATGCAAAATAAACAAATACATTAGTGGGACAGAACAGTGTCTAGAGCAGTGGTTCTCAACCTGTGGGTCGCGACCCCTTTGGCGGTCGAACGACCCTTTCACAGGGGCACCTAAGACCATCCTGCATATCAGATATTTACATGACGATTCATAACAGTAGCAACATGACAGTTATGAAGTAGCAATGAAAATAATTTTATGGCCGAAACCGGTTTGGCTCAGTGGATAGAGCGTCAGCCTGCGGACTGAAAGGTCCCAGGTTCGATTCCGGTCAAGGGCATATACCTGGGTTGCGGGCATATCCCCAGTGGGAGATGTGCAGGAGGCAGCTCATTGATGTTTCTCTCTCATTGATGTTTCTAACTCTCTATCTCTCTCCCTTCCTCTCTGAAAAAAAAAAAAAAAAAAAAAAAAAGAAAATAATTTTATGGTTGGGTCACAACATGAGGAACTGTATTTAAAGGGCCAGAAGGTTGAGAACCACTGGTCTAGAGATAAGCATAGAGATAAATGAGAATTTAGCCTCAGATAAAAACAGTGAGGGAAAATTAGTTCTTTCTGAAAGTATACAGATTTAACTATCTTGAACCATATTCTAAAGTAGGTTCCAAAAGAACCAAAGAGACAAATGTAAAAAACAAAAATATAAAACCACTAGAAGAAAATATAAAATTTAAAAAAATACAGGTGGGAAGGTTTCCTAATCAAAACACAAAGTAGAAATTGAGTAAAACCACAAAACGGAAGCATTTACACTCACATGTACACGGAAGTAGTTCTGAAAGCACACACAGATCTGCTCAGAGAGAAGCGGGTTGGAGCAGGCTGCATTATTCGTGTTCTCCCCTCCCACAGTGGAGGCCCTTTGCACTCGCGCATTTTATCCAACCTGCTTCTAACCAGTGGTCATTCACAGACTCCCAAGACAGAGCACAGCCCTGGCCGGCAGCTCAGCTGGTGGGCGCCATCCCGCTGCCGCACCAAGGCTGCAGGTTCATCCCGGTCAGGGCACATGCAAGAGCCAACCAATGAGTGCACACATAAGGAGCACAGCAAGCGGGTGTTTCTCTTTCCCCCTTCCTCTCTATAAAATAAAATCCATAAAAATCAATCAATCACCAAGACACAACGACAACCAGTGTGTACTGCAGAGTCTTAATTTGAACTACCAGCATATTTTACATAAGATATAATGAGACTTATTTCTTAAAATTAGAATGCTGGAAAGAAATGAGAAATCTCAAAGGTGATTAAAAGTTATCATTTATTTCTAGGACCTTCAAACTTGTGCTTTTTGTAGTGAAACCTGTAGAACGAAATAGAATGTTATACAGCCTTAAACCCACAAAAAGGAAGAGATGAGACGACCGGAGTGGAGTTATCTGGGTTAACATTTCAACCCGAAGCTCGGAGCTATGCTTATTCAACACATCTATACCCTGAGCGCGGCCCCTTGAAGATGGCAAGGCCAACAGAGCATGAGGACACCGCACAACCCACACCCTCGTACAGACGTTGTAACTAGGGTTGTTAACAGCAAAACCTGGAAGCAGTGTAAATGCCTACTGAAAGGGGGACAGCTAAACAGCGAGGTGTCCAGGTCATGGGCTGGGGCTAACAAGCGAAAATGCAGACCTAAATCTATCCACCTTCACGGCACCAACACAAAGATGAGCTAAGATGATTAAGACCAAAGCGAGTGAGCTGAAAGGCATCTGTCCCCAACAAGGAAACTCTGAAAAGGGGCGCAGCAAAACGTTCGTCGTCACGCCACGCACGGGCTTAACGGTACATGCTCTGTTCACTTTCCTTTACACTGTCCACTTTTACTTTTCATCCTTTATTTCTTTATTTACGGAAAAACTTTTGCAATGAGTCTATATAAATTTGTAACCAGAATTGAAACAATGTTTTGATGTTGTGGGGGAATACCTGAAAGCACAAATAATAAAACCAACAAGCCACAGAGACGCTAGAGAAGGGCCAACTCCAACATCACAAGCGAGTGACATGCACACGGGTGGTGTGGTGAGAAGCGTACCTTGTCAAACGCCGTGGCCTTCTGCTCAGGCGGTGGTGCCGGAGTTGTCGTTAACTGAGCTGTGATGGCCTGAACCTGAGCCATCACAGCATTGTCAATGGCGGGAGACTGTGGTTTTGGAGGCTGCTGAAAAGTCTGAAGGATCTGCTGAAGCTTAAAGAATGGCAAAAGCGATAAACCACCTCTCCAAGTGTAATCATTGTATCAAAGACATTTTACTACAAAAGCTTAAAGGTGACTCAAAATAGCATAGGCACAGAGTAAACTAGAAAAAAGAGTCAACACTTTAATACTGTTAGGTTTGCTGTGAATGAATATAGCGAGGATACAATCTGTGTTGGTTAAAGTTAAAAATGAATGTTGACAACCCCACTGGTAGAAAATAATGGTCAAAAAGAGGAAAGACACTGAATTGTGAGCAAGGTAAATATATGGTTTTGGAAAATGTAAACATCATCTCCGATTCAAGTAACTTGAAACCAGTCTGCAACATTAGACCTGTGAGCAGCACCGGCCGCTGGGCGTCCTGCGGCTCGTTCTCCTCCAAGGGCACTGCCGCTCTGTGGCCCGGCTCACTGTCCACACCCCACCCCGCGCTGTCCGTCCAGCCAGGCCTTTCTAGCTGGAGAGCACCACCTCCTCCCTCGAATGTGCTCATTGTCCGGAAGAGAAACAAGGACCCGCACCAGTGCCCACGGCAAACACTCCCGCTCCGGCCGCTTACCTGCTGCCCTTGGGTCGTCTGGAACAGCTGGGCCACAGCAGCAAAAGCGTCCGAACTGGGCAGCTGCTGGACGGATGGCACAGAGTTTGTAGTGACCAGTGGGGGTTCAGAAGAAACTTTAACTGGAGGAGGCGGCGAACCTAAGAAAAAAGAGGTCATGAAGGACTAAGAACACTTTAACCTGCCAATTTTTTTTACACTCCGTTAAGCTTCTTCCCCAAAACAGCGTCCGTTCAGTTTAACACAGAGAAAAACAGAGACTGCGCTGCTAGAGTCGATGCTGGAACAAGTGCAGGAAGGGCCTCATCTTCATTACGAATAATTATGGGCAGAAGCCATCCCTCCATGATGCGATGCGAGCTCAAGCTTCCTCCCCGGAAAAGTCCCGCAGAGGAAACAGACCCACTCCACGTGCAGAGGCCGCCCGCCCACAGCTCAGAGCCGCTCACCTTCATTGTTAGCGACACTGTCGGCCCCCGGGACGGCACTGCTGCTTCCCGCAGCCATGTCCAGAAGGGGCTGGATAATTTCAATTTTGAAGACTCCATTTTTTTGCCAAAGGTTCAGCACACGGACTATTTTACTCTGTTATGTGTGAGAAAATGTGAATACACAATTAATATTTGCATAAGTAATTTATTACACCTTACCAAAAAGAGAGAAATACAATAACCTCACGCCAATTTTTCCATACTAAGCCGTTTGTGTGTGTTTTTTTTAAAATATATTTGTATTGATTTCAGAGAGGAAGGGAGGAGAGAGAGATAGAAACATCAATGATGACAGAGAATTATTTGATCTGCTCCCTCCTGCACACCCCACACTGGGGATCGAGCCTGCAACCTGGGCATGTGCCCCTGACCAGAATCAAACCCGGGACCCTTCAATCCGCAGGCCAATGCTCTATCCACTGAGACAAACTAGCTAGGGCCTAGGAAAATAAAATCTATTGTCAGAATCACAGCCTCATTAAACTAATCAGCCTTTCTTCAGCAGTATAATCTACAATACGAAACAGAGAAGGGAAAAAAGGAAACAAAAGTAATATAACCTACAGAATCAAAAGAAATTGATTATTTAATAGAGAAATGTATTTAAAATTTTCAGGCTTGCCGAAACCAGTTTGGCTCAGTGGATAGAGCGTCGTGGGTTGCGGGCATATCCCCAGTGGGAGATGTGCAGGAGGCAGCTGATCGATGTTTCTCTCTCATCGATGTTTCTAACTCTCTATCTCTCTCCCTTCCTCTCTGTAAAAAATCAATATAATATAAAAAAAAAAAAATTTTCAGGCTTTATTTATGGTTAAAAAGAAACCCCATCCATCACTGACAAAAAAAGTTATAGAACTGAAGAATTTACTTAGGATGATTATAACAACTGCGACAGTTAAGAAACTGACCAGTAGTGGATAGGCAAGCAGTTTGTGGACAGGTAAGTATGAAGGACCTGAGAGGTGTTATTTAGGGCGTAACTCTCGTCTCCTACCCAAGGACTGAGGCTCTTCTTTCTGTGTGTACTTTTCCCACAAGAGCACCCTCCAATATGCACACAGAACCCTCACGCTCAGATTCACGTGCTCTTTACTGTAAAGGTCTCCATTCGTCACGCCTCGGAAGAGACTCACCAGGGCCCTGCTCCGCCTCCTGGAGTGCCTGTCTGCAGAGCCAGCGACGCATGTGCGGGATCGGATGCTGCAGCCTGGCTGCTAACGATACCGCTGATGCTCCCGCACCTCTGATGCCAGGCAGAGCCACCCGCACTGCCCCTTCCTTCTGGAATGTGCAGCCATCTGAGATGAGCCCTGCCTTTCTCTACCACAGAATGTCCTTGTCACTCAACTACAAGTGAATCTTTCCAACAATGTCTTCTTTAAAACACAATGGTCCTCCCGCCCTACTGGTCTGGCTCAGTGGATAGAGCATCAGCCTGTGGACTGAAGGGTCCCAGGTTCAATTCTGGTCAAAGGCATGTACCTTGTTTGCGGGCACATCCCCAGTAGGGAGTGTGCAGGAGGCAGCTGATCAATGTTTCTAACTCTCTATCCCTCTCCACTCCTCTCTATGAAAAATCAATAAAATATATTTAAAAAAAAACACACACCCAAAAACCCCACAATGGTCCTGCCCAGCCAGTGTGGCTCAGTGGTTGAGTGTCAACCTATGAACCAGAAGGTAGTGGTTCAATTCCAGGTCAGGGCACATGCCCGGGTTGTGGGCTTGAACCCCAGTAGGGGGTGTGTGCAGGAGGCAGCCAATCAATGATTCTCTCTCATCACTGATGTTTTCATCTTTCGCCTTCTCCCTTTCTCGCTGAAATCAATAAGAAATATTAAAAAAAAAAAACAAGCAAAAACCACAATGGTGCTTGCATATTTCAACAATATGACTTTCCTAAAGAATTTTACAAGAAAGATAAGTATGAGAAAAAACTATAGAAAAAACTGGAATTTATTTCAAGTTCAGAGATTACTATGATTTCTTTCTAATACTATAATAGGCTTCAAATAGCTAAAATACGTTTAAACAGATCTAGATCCAAATAAACAGAAATGAAAACAAAAGTCTTAATTAAAAAATTAACTATATTAACTATACCTTATCTTCAGATGGACAAAGATATAAATATTGGAATGTGGCGGTTATGTTTTTAGAGAATCTTGGCCCAAAAACATCTTTATCGGTTCCAAACTGGTGACGAGACTGTCGTACAATTGAGTCGATGACATATAACCCTGGAACCTTGTATTCTGGTTTACACTACAAAGATAAAGATGTAAAGTCAATACAAGAAGCAATCTGACACCCATTAATCTCACGTTAATGAAACTGTATGCTAATGGTTCTTTCTATTTAGAAAGAACTCGAATGTTTAGCTGTCTTAATGGCCAGCTTGTCCATTTCCCAGTCTACACAGCGCTGCTATTTTCTTGGTACTTCAGACCCCGTACTTTACTTTTCTCTGATACCCTACCTCCCACAACAATTTCCCAGAATCATCATTACTTTACCAACCCCTACACCAACTCCATACAAATCCAATTCATCCTGCTCAAAACAATAAATTTTACCTTTTAAAGTTGCGAAAAAGGTAATTTTAACAATGTATCAATTTTAATTCTGTTCAAGTACAGTGCCAGAAAAACAAAAACCAAAAGGGAAGGTTTTTGGCCTATGAAACGGAAAAGATAAAAGTAATAGAGAAACAGATACTACATACATTCCAGTGGTATAACCTTTATGGAAGATGATTTGCAATAACAGCAAAGCCTCATTTAATCCAACCACTCTTCGTCTAGAAATTCATCCTCAGAAAAACAATGACGAGGCATCTAATCTTTCCACAAGCCAGGCACCGAGTGCAGCGTCCCACTCGGGGAAGCGGCTGAGTAAGCGCTGGGACAATCACGCAGATCGCGCTGCAGGTGTTCCTGATCAGCCCAGCAGGGATGCAGGCCACCAGTCCGCGTGTGCCCGTTCCCCTCGATGGGTGTCCATGCACATAATCAACAGGAGCAGGTCCAAGTCTGCTCTCTGTGGCAGTGGCGGCGGTGCCCTGCCGGCACCTGTCACCCCCCATTTTGCTTATTTGTACTGTGATTGGCCTCTCCACCGCTCGGCCACTCCTCAAAGGCCATACACGCTACGTCTGCGCCACAGGCACAGCTCCAGGTTGGGGAGAAGACACAGATGCCCCCGTCTCCCTTCTCAGGACCCGGCTGAGCCACACGAGCTCATCACGGCTGTAAACACACGGCAGCCCTGGAACTAAAGACCATGTCATTCTGGGGGAGCAGGGGCAGCTGGAAGAGCTTTACAAAGTGCTTTCACTTGAAACGCTCCCAGATGAGGCACATGCCAGAGTCACAGGGCGAAGGGCAGGGGCACGAGGCTCGGTGCGCAGGGAGCTCGCGCTCAGCCAACAGCGTTGCTCTAAAGTGGCTGTTTTCTTTTTAAAAAACCCTCCACAGGTTTAAAAGAACCTGCCGCGACAACTTTTTGTTTAGTGGCTTTACAAGCAAGCATCCAAATCACAATTTATCGAGTAAATTACAAATACTGAACATAACTAAAATGAGGTAATAATTAAATGGATAGTTACCTTTTTGATGAACTTTTCTACTATTTGAACTACATGCTTATAAAGCTGAAAAGAATTAAAAGAAAATTATTGTCCAGTTTACATTATTTCTACATTTCCTGCAATGTAATTAGAAAATACTTAAAACCTTGAAATTTGCATTATTTAAATAATTCTCAAGATATAAACACCATATATATGATTTCACTTTTATGTGGAATCTAATAAACTAAACTAACGACAGAAAGATTATACTGAATAAACCATCAGAAATAATCTAGCCAACAATTGAAAAAAAATCAGAAATTAACTAAAGCACAAAACTACACCCTCCAACCCCAAAGAGAAGCCTTTTCCTTAGCTTTTTAAAATCAATAAACCTTCACAAAGCAGCCTCTGGGAGCTGGGGACAATGGAACTGGAACTAAACGATGCAGTTTCTAAAATTAGGTGTGATCTTGGGTAAGAAATTTAATTTTGTGGAGCCCAAGTCTTTGTTTTAAAATAAAAATAAAAATGAAGCTAACACTCAGCTGATTTATGACAAGAATGAAATGCAGTAAGAATCCATGCCGCCCTGCCCTCTCCTCTGGGAGCTGAGATTTTCTAGGACCACACGCCCACAGCTGCCACCGGAGGACTGGTGTGCTCAGCAGCCTGACTGTGGCCATCGTTAAGCCATGTGTGTCATCAAATCATCATGTTTTACTACGTATTATTAAGTACTTATAATTTTTATTTAATTATACCTCAATAAAACTGGGAAATATACAAGGGAAATACTAACAACAAAAAGCAGGGAGAACTGTTTTGAAGCAGCATTACACCGCAAACACCCCACGCAACTGCCCTGAACCCGCAGCAAAAGCTGGCGAGCGCTCTTTGGTTCAGGTTGAATGAATTCACAAGATGAATTCTCATGTTTAATAAGTTTCAAAATTTCAAAAACATTTTTTAAATTAAATGTTTATTTTACTCTTACCTTAATGGCTTTAATAGCAGCTTTTGTGATGAGAATCATCTTGGCTCGAGAGATGGGAGGTTTCATATCCATAAGTGAAAAGAGCTTAAAAAAATAAGCAAAATATAAAATAAAAAATGTTTTTAATTAAAGGTAAAATGAGAAGTCAATTCACCAGTTCTACAAGATGTTTGCAATTTATTAACTAACAGAGTAACAAACTTTTGGAACTAAGTTTAAAAATTTGGCTAGTAAAGAAAAATCAAGAGCTTCCTACATATCTGCACGGCCACTCAGAAAACACAACGGGAAAAGGTCACATTAAAACAGAAAACAACAACAACAGAACAGCACAAAGGCCCTGGCCAGTGGGTCAGCTCTAGAGCGGCGGCCTGGGCTCAGAAGGGTCGCGATTTCCATTCTCAGTCAAGGGCACGTGCCTGGGTTGCAGGTTTGCTGCCGGCCCCTGCTTGGGGTGCAGGCAGGAGGCAACCAGACAAGGTGTCACTCTCACATTGATATTTCTCTCTCTTCCCCTAACCCTGCCCCCCCTTCCACCTTCTCCAAAAAGCAATGGAAAAAATATCCTCAGTTGAGGGTTAACAACAACAAAAGCAATAAAAGGCAAAAAAATTACGAAATGTACAGAACCTATAATAGAAACTGATTCCACCTACTGAAGGACACCGTTTCCTGACTGAAAGTGGCAACAGTGTGAGTCCATATATAATGTCCTTCAACCCAAACCTCCGTGAGATTGTGGAGAACTCAAACAATCTAAGGTTCATTTGGAGAAACACGTCTTAAAATCAAACAAGAAATTTAAAATGCCATTTTAAAGCTGGAATCCACAATTTCTTGACTTATTCAGGAATAACAACCACATTTAACAAATCACACAACAGTAAATCGACACTACAAACCTCACTGAGATTTTGTGAGAGTTTAAATCCACCGAGACATAATGAACCCACAGGTTATAAAGATAAAATCCTGACATTAAGACCCTTATACATAGCTTCCTAAATTGTTGTTTCTGTTTTGCTTAATCATAGGCACATACTGAGTTTGTGGGATTTCTAAAAGGGTATTTTGAAATAAACATTATCAACCTTACATGAATCAGATTTCTTGTTTCTTCCCAATTAATGTTAATATTTCAAACACAGAGTTTCCAAGATACAGACTTTATTACTAGACTGCTTCTAAGAAGCTAGCCTAGCCCGGCCGGTGTAGCTCAGAGGTTGAGTGTCGACCTCCAAACTAGAAGGTCACGGTTCGATTCCGGGTGGGGGCATGTGCCCAGGTTGCAGGCTCGACCCTGTGTGGGGTGAGCTGGAGGCAGCTGATCAATGATTCTCTCATCATTGATGTTTCTATCTCGCTCTCCCTCTCCCTTCCTCTCTGAAATCAATAAAAATAAATAAATAAAGCTAGCCTAAAGAACAAAGGTCTCATTTCCCAGAGGAACAGCCCTACTTGGCAACATATTCTAAAGCGTAGAATTTTTTCATAAATAATATCAAGACACAGAAAACAGAAGAAACGAAGATGCTAACACAGAAATCCATTTTTTTAAAAAAGGAACATCTAAATAAATAAGGTCATGGTTCTTTATTATTTACCAACATAATAAAAATTCTTGAGAATGCTCACTAATTGAAAAACAATTAGAAAGAAGATAGTAATCGCTGAGATTATATAAGTCAAATGAAAAACAAGAAAAATTTAAAATATTTCAACTTAAATACAAATTCTAAAAAAAAATTAAAAAATTTTAAAATATCAATACTGTATGAAATATAAAAAACACATTTATAAAGGGAATATTCTGACCACTTATAAATTATAATATTTATTAGGACAGTTATTACTATTCTATTTCTTTCTTTGTACCTTAAAGTAGAGAAAAGGGGGTGCAAAAATAAATTTATATATGGGTCTTAAGAATGAGCAACAGTGAAATTACTTCTCTGGCCATTAAAAGCTTAGAGGATCATTTTAATGAAGCCTACGCCAGAACTAATATTTAATGTCCAAACAGGACTTTTTATTATTCCAGCAGTAAGTAACTTGCCATAAAAAATAAAAAACAACAAAAAACAGCCAACTGAGCTTACAAGACAGACCAGATCAGTGTTATCTTCTGATGAAATACCCCACATAATCTATACATTTAAATTATCATAATTTATTTTAAAAGTTAAAATACTGTACAGACTATTGTACCATATAGCAGTACCATATTCCAGGCGAAAAGACCAGCGAGAGAACCTTCAAGTGCTTTCATCTAAGGTGCAGAGGAAGAGTGTTGTCACACTCCCTAAAGCTGCGGTCGCCAACAGGTGATCTGCAGACCCCTGGTGGTCCGTGAGGTCCAATAGGTTGGCGACCGCTGCCCTAAAGAAGAAACTTGGGCCCTGACTGGTGTGGCTCAGTGGACAGAGCGTCGGCCTGCGGACTGAAGGGTCCCAGGTTCGATTCCGGTCAAGGGCATGTACCTTGGTTGCGGGCTCATCCCCAGTGGGGGGTTTGCAGGGGGCAGCTGATCAGTGTTTCTCTCTCATTGATGTTTCTAACTCTATATCCCTCTCCCTTCCTCTCTGTAAAAAATCAATAAAAATATATTTTTAAAAAAAGAGACTTGGGAAGAGGCAGCCAGCATCGGAGTGCCTGCTGTGAGTCAGGAAGAACTGAGCTTGGAGGTGCGCGACTTTACTGAATCACTAGAGGCCGGTGCATGAAAGTCGTGCAGGGGTAGGGCTCTGGGCCTGGCCTGCGATCAGGGCCGATCTGCGGGGCGACCAGCGGGGCGATCAGGGGGCCTCCACCGGACCGCCTTGGCTGGCCTGGGGCCTGCAGGAAGCTCCTGCATTGAGTGTCTGCCCCCTGGTGGTCAGTGCGCATCACAGCGACAGGTCATTCCACCAGTCGTTCTGCTGTGAGGTCAATTTGCACCTTAGGCTTTTATTATATAGGACTAGGGGCCCGGTGCACGAAATTCGTGCACTGGGGGTGTGTGGGGGGGGGGGGGAGGGGGGGAGTGTCCCTCAGCCCAGCCTGCCACCTCTCACATACTGGGAGCCCTCAGGCGTTGACCCCCATCACCCTCCAATCGCAGGATCTGCCCCTTGCCCAGGCCTGACGCCTCCGCCAGAGGTGTCAGGCTTGGACAGGGGACCCCCATCTCCCCCTGATCACTGGCTCTGGCCCCCGCCCAGGCCTGAGGCCTCTGGCCCAGGAATCATGCCTGGGCAGGGGACCCCCATCTCCCTCTGATCGCTTGCTCCACCCCCCACCCAAGCCTGACGCCTCTGACCCAGGCTTCAGGCCTGGGCAAGGGGACCATCATATCCCCCCAATCCCTGGCTCCGCCCCCCACCCAGGCCTGATGCCTCGGCCAGAGGAGTTGACCCTCATCACCCTCCGATCACCAATCACCGGATCAGCCCCTTGACCAGGCCTGAGGCCTCTGGCAGAGGTGTCAGGCCTGGGCAGGGGACCCCCAGCTCCCCGTGGTTGCAGGCTCCACTCCTGCCCAGGCCTAAAGCCTCTGGCCTAGGCGTCCGGCCCGGGCAGCGGGGACCCGCAGCTGCAGTGGCCCCGCGATCGTGGGCTTCGCTTTAGGACCAGGCAAGGGACCCCTAGCTCCCGGGACTGCCAGCTTCGACCATGCCCAGCTCCCATCGCTGGCTCCACCCCTACTTCCTGCTATCACTGGCCAGGGCAGCAAAGGCGCCTGGATTCTCTGATCATGGCTCGGGGGCAGGGCAAAGGCGGCCCCAGGGCCGCCTTTGCCCTGCCCCCCAGCTCTTAGCTCCCCCCTGGGTTTCCAATCACTGTCAGTGGCAGGGGGCTTCTTCCTGCTTTCCCTTTACCCTCCCTGCATTGTGCCTACATATGCAAATTAACCGCCATCTTGTTGGCAGTTAATTTGCATATAGCCCTGATTAGCCAATGAAAAGGGTATCGTCGTACGCCAATTACCATTTTTCTCTTTTATTATATAGGATATTAACACATTGTACGCAGGAAACGTATTTATACGTTTTACTTATACGTTTTACATTGACTGGTGGTAGAGCGCGGGACACGTATTAATACGTTTTTTATAGACTAGCGGTAGAATGCGGGTAATGTATAAATACGTAAACTAAAGTTATCGTAATTTTACTGAATGTTGCCATTTGCGCAAAAAATTAGCAAAAATGGCCCACGCCACCAGTTAGCACGTGATAAAAACTACCCACAAACAATGGTTAACAACTAACACAGATGCTGTTCCACTTGGTGAGACGATCCTCAAAAGCGTCACATCTGTTTCAGATGATGCCCAGAGAGTGGTCTCAACTAAAATTTGTTGAAAGCTCATTCATAATCCCTAATAGCATACTCACGCCCTTACAGACGCTGCTTACAGAATACAGACACAATAATGAGCAGGCACCCATGCCTGTCTATATCCTGTATTGGTCCAGGGATAATATAATGAAACATACTGAATTGAATTTGGGAAGCCTACTCAATACCCAGGCAGAGACTGGAATGTGGATCTTGAACACAGAAGAGAGAGCCATGCTGAGAACTGAAAAGTCACAAAATCAAAGGCAGGAGGACAGGTGAGAGGACCTTAATAGTGAGAAGGGGCCGGGAACATATGCCTCGCCAGGGTACATACCAAAAATGCCAACGTGGCACAGAGAAGGGGCTTCCTGAGCAAGCACCAAGACTAATGCCAGAAATTAAAGGCATTTGCAAGGTCAATGCTGTGAGGCGAGGATCCAAACTTTGCTCACTCCCTTTGACAATTAGGGCTGAAGTGATACCAGTTTTTGAAAGTGATTTCAAAGTTGAACTGGTTAAGGAATAAGTGGCAGGTGAGAGCAGAAATGCAATATTGGACCATTTTTCCTTCCTTCAACAACTAGTTGAAAGCTGAATGAGGGTGGTACTGTCAGCTCCGTGTCTGGCACAGAGGAAACAGTCATCTTGCAGAGCCCTACAGTGACCACTCTTAAAACAGCTCTGAGAAGGCTTCCATCATAGTTAAGTTTCTCTTTAGATGATGTTTCCTTTCCTTTAGCAATGTCTTTCTTAAGTTATAAATCTGAAAATTTGTATTTGATATAGGTAATTTATGAAGAAAAACACGAGGAGATATAGAAGCTTCAAAACTGGAGGTTTAAAAAATTACCTTTAAAAACTCAATAGATGTTACTAATATTTCATTGACTTCTTGAAGGCACAAATTCAGCACACAGGTCTCCTCATATTTAGATCAATCATTAGATATAGTGATCGATCCCAAAATTAGGCTGAAATTGATATACTTTACAGTAACTATGCAGATTGACACTTCTTATTTGGATAGAAAAATTAACAGCCTTTATGATGAGGTAGATATAATTCCATTTTACAGATGAGAACACTAAGGCACAGACGTTCAAGAATCTACTCCAAGCCATAAAGCTAATTGATAGTAAATTCAATCTGTGGCCTACATTTCCCAAAGCTCAGATTCCTTCCAATAAGCACCTAACAAAAAGGAAATTACTTAATACTCTAATAACATTAGCAAAGGAGAACAGTGCAGATATTAAAGACAATAAAGACTATAGAGCAAAGAAAAAATATATGCATTTAGACCCAATGAAAAGGTAATAAATTGTTATAAGGGAGTGGACCTAAAGATTTTCTCAAAATATATTTTTATTGATTTCAGAGAGGAAGGGAGAGGGAGAGAGAGATAGAAACATCAATTATGACTGAGGATCATTGATTGGCTGCCTCTTGCACGCCTCACACTGGGGATCGAGCCTGCAACCAGGGCATGTACTCTAATCAGAAATCAAACCGACTTCCTGGCTCATAGGTCAACACTCAATCCATGGAGCCACCAGACTGTGCCCAAAGATTTTTTAGTATCAAAAAGTAAGTGGCACAGAGGTAAAGTGGTATGTCCAGCCCAGCAACAAGTGAGGGAGAATGTACCTGAATCCAGAGTGAGACTGCAATTTAATAATTCTATCTAATAGAGGGAATATGCTAACTGACCCTCACGCCATCACAAAGATGACAGCGCCCACAGCCAATGAGGGAATATGCTAATTGACTGCCCCGCCCTCAAAGATGATGGCACCCAATCCCCCCAGCCCCGCCGGGGTGGCAGGCACAGAAAGGCTGGGTCCGCCCCCAGCCCAGCCTGGCCACTCTGCACACCTGCCTCCAGAGTCCCCCAGTTCCCTCAGCCCCCCAGGGCCGCCCGAGGCTTGCGCCGCCGGCAGTGGCAGAGGCAGAGGTGTGATGGGGCGTCACCTTCCCCTGATTGCCAGGTCGCCTCCTGCCTGAGGGCTCCTGGACTGTGAGAGCGGGCAGGCCGAGCTGAGGGACCCCCATCCAGTGCATGAATTTTCATGCCCCGGCCTCTGGTGTTAAATAAAAAGTTATGCCAAGGCCTCCTATGATGGTTGAGAAAGGAAGTCCACAACCTTGAGGAATCTAAGAATTATTTTATTATTTTTTAAAAATATATTTTCATTGATTTCAGAGAGAAGAAGGGAGTGGGAGAGAGAGAGGTAGAAACATCAAGGATGAGAGAGAATCATTGATCTGTTGCCTCCTGCACACCCTGCACTGGGGCGCAAGCCTGCAACCCAGGCATGTGCCCTGACCAGAAATAGAACAATGATCTCCTGGTTCAACCACTGAGCCATGCTGGCCAGGCTTAGATTTAGATGATGATGACTGAATTTCTGAAAACACTACATTTCTGTCAGAGTAACAACCAGAACACAGGCTCAATAGTCAACTGCCTGGGAAATCCTGGCTCCAGCACTGCAGGGAAATTATTTCTTCATCTGTAAAATGAGAGTTGATAGTCCCTTACTTCCTTAGGGGAGGTTAAGAATTAATTCAAACAATACATATAAAAGCACTTAACCCTTTGCGGTCCAATGTTCTTTTTGGAATTCAAACAGTCTGGTCCAAATTAATTGACGGGATTGAATGTTGAACTTTATAATGTTCTTATTGCTCGACGTTGGACCTGCTCCTAGTGCCTGGTCTGTCGAGTCAGCCTCGAGGTTGGACCAAAAAGGGTTAAAGCAGCCCCTGGCACAAAGCAGATGGTAGCTAGCTATTTCTACTACTGCGGCTACCACTGCTGCTACTACTGCTACACATTTTGTTGAAAAAAGAAAGGACCCTGGCAATAACCCAGAGCAGTGTTTTTCACGTTGCAGGTAGAGAATATATTAGATGATGAAAATGAGCTTAGTGGGTGTGACCAAACAGTAGGGACATAACAGTCCTACCCCCGGCAAAGGTGGTACTGTGGGTGAAACACCACCTCCGGGTGTGGAATGCACGCATGAGCACCCGAGTCTCAGTAAGATCGACTTCTTACTGGGGGTCACAGTAGAAATGTGCAAAGGCAATTATTCAGAAAAATGATTTTGCCTTGGAAATGACCATAAAGCCCAAACTAACCGCTGGTCACCTTTCGACAAAGTGCAGAGTCCTGAACCCACTAATGCGTTTCTTATGGACAAGCTGTGGGGGAAGCAGCACTGCCAAGTCAGAAAAACCTTCATATGTTTCAATGACCTTCAGGCCACACGTAGTGACAAACTAGAAACAGGCGTAAAGATAACTTAGACTCTAGCTTTTTCTGAGCAAAATCTAATCTCAGTCAACAAACTTTACGAGAAAAGAAACAACTATCAGCTTTATATGTAAAGCTTGAAAACTTAAAACTTCGTAATTCCAACAAACTCTACTAATGAAAAAAACAAAAGAAACAAAAATACCCGCAGACAAAGTGGAATTATGGAACAAGTCAGACCTAGTTTTGAAACTGGGTCCAAACATGTGATGATTCTGGGCAAATCACTTGACCTCTGTAAGCACCAGTGTCCTCACAGGGAGAAGGATGATTCAGTTTCTACTTTACAGGGATCAGGAGAACTAGTGCTGCACATGGAGTGACCCGTATGCAAGTGCTCCACCAGGGCAAGTGCCTGATCAGTGTCACCAGGGGCAGCACCCTCCCCACAGCCTGCACGCACAATGAATGCCATCCGCCAATGAAAACCAATGTGTCAACGCAGCCAGAGAAACACCATGCAACGCTCTCCCACAGATGTAGCAGCTACAGCCCCAAAAGGCACAAAACCCACTTGCTGACAGAGGCATGAGTATAGCAGTAAAAACGTACTTGCCAGTACCAGACATGAGTCTGACTTTCTGCTTTGTCACTAGAAAATCTAAATATGAACACTGTCCTCCTGCATGACATATAGAAGCCTGATATACACAGTATTCTAGAAATTGTGAAGGCTCATTCATCATGATCCCTTATATCAATAAAAATGTTTCAAGAAAAGACATGAGCCCATCAGCAGATGAATGAATTAAAAACCTGTGGTCCATCTACACAATGGAATCCTACGCTGTGGTAAAAAAGAAGGAACTCTAACCTTTGCAACAGCATGGATGGAACTGGAGAGCGTTATGCTAAGCGAAATAAGGCAGTCGGGGAAAGGTAAATACCACATGATCTCACTCATTTATGGAATATAATGAACAATATAAACTGATGAACAAAAACAGATCCAGAGACAGAGAAGCATCGATCAGACCGTCAAACCTCAGAGGGAAGGTAGGGGAGGGTGGGGGTAAGGAGGAAAGATCAACCAAAGGACTTGTATGCATGCAGATAAGCCTAACCAATGGACACAGACACCAGGGGGGTGAGGGCATGAGTGGGGGGAGAGGGCCAATGGGGGGGGAAAGGGCACATATGTAATACCTTAATCAATAAAGGGAAAAAAATTAAATTAAAAAAAAGAGAAGACATGAGAACATTTAGCCCATGACACCTGTAGAATTCAGTGTTTGGGGTTTGTCAAAGTAACATGATACTCTATTTACTAATGGTATAAACTTGGATAAGTTTAGTTAACCTTTCTAAACTTCAAGGTTTTTTAAAATCTGAAAAGGGGAACAGTATTCACTTCACATCCTAATGTTGTTAGGATTAAATGAGATAATCTGTAATAATAAAAGGGTAATATGCTAATTAGACTGGACAGCCAAACGACCTTCCGGACGAAGCCGCTGCAGCGGGGACCAAGGCAGAGGCAGTCAGGGGCGATGAGGCAGGCAGGCGAGCGGTTAGGAGCCAGCAGTCACGGATTGCAAGAGGGATCGGACCTAAACCGGCAGTCGGACGTCCCCGAGAGGTCGTGCACTGGGCCTCTGGTCTGTATCTAAAACTCCGAGCCCAGTATACCTGACATACCTGGCTCCGTCAATAGAGCTGTGCCCCCCTGGGTGGGATCTTTGTTAGGGCTCACCATACTTTCTGTATTATATCTACTATCCAAATGCTGCCTCTAGAGAAATCTTCCCCATAGTGAAAACGTAGCAGTATCGAGGCTTTAAAGCTGTACAGCACCTCAGCACCTACTCTAGCAGTCATACCAAATTCATATCCACTTTTACAGTATCTCTGGCAGATCCCAGCTAGTGAGAAAGCTTAAAACTCAGCAGCTCCGATGGTTACAGCACCTTCTAGTTCCCTGTTTCTGCAGTAACACAGTACAACCAACTTTGCATCTTAAAACAGGAGGTGTGTTACCTGCCGGTTTTGGAGGCCAGACTCTCACTAGTCTACAGTCAAGGTGCTGACAGGGCTGCATTCGGGAGGCTCGGGGCCTCTTCCTCCCCCTGCAGGCACCTCCAGCAGTGTGGTGTCATCTCTGCTCCGTGACCCTTGTCATGGACTCCCCTGCCTGCCTCACAGAAGGACCCTTGGGGTTACATTGGGCTCATCGGGACAACGCGGGATAGTTAACCCATCTCCTTGACTTAGTCACATCTTTTGCCATGTCAAACACTCACAGGTTTGCCCTGACTGGTTTGGCTCAGTGGATAGAGCTTCAGTCTGTGGACTGAAGGGTCCCAGGTTCAATTCCGGTCAAGGGCATGTACCTTGGTTGCAGGCACATCCCCAGTGGGGGGTGTGCAGGAGGCAGCTGATCGATGTTTCTCTCTCATCAATGTTTCTAGCTCTCTATCCCTCTCCCTTCCTCTCTGTAAGAAATCAAAATATTTTTAAAAAACACAGGTTCTAGGATTCAGAACGTGGACACCTGGGGACAGGCATTATATTGTTTAAAAAGTCGTGCTTAATCTATTGTTAACTTACATCTATAATCTGAAACCCTGACTGTTTTCCCCGGAACCGATCTAGCTCTTCATGCCGACTTTCCGGTGGTTTCTTCGAGGCTGGAAATAATTTTCTGCGACCTGATGTGGCAGCTATTCCAATCGCTTGTATATTTCATGAGCCAACTTTACATGCCTTCCTCCAACTCAATGGTTTTTGTTTTTTTCTTCGGTGAAGGACAATAGCGTGTGCCTTTATTTATAACTCAATGGTTTTTTAAAAATTAAAAAGAACAGGACCTACTTGCAGGATGACCTATCTGATATGACTTGGACATTGCCAGTTAGCTAAAATTCACTTAACAACATATTCTCATCCTGCCTCCATTTTTCTAATTTATTCATGATATAATAAATCATGACCAACATTATTCTGAAATATGTGGTTTATAGTCGTCACTAGACAAAAAACATTTTACAAAACAAGTAAGTTTAATTTGGTGTATTATAAATTGTGAGTAAATCTGTTCTGGCTCCCAGTGACTAGAAATTTCTAGAAAGTCATAAAAGAAACTAACAACTGGCAGAGAAAAAAGTTACTGGCATCAAGCCTATGATTTCTGAAATACATCTATTGCTATGTTTTGAAATTGAGCTGTCAAAGCAATGAAAAGAATTTGACTACATACTAGAATAAGTAAATTTTTTAACCTTTTAAATCCCTCAAGCAATATTTCCTTTTAGCGCTTCTTTCAATGTGATGCTTGCTCTACCCTTTCTTTCTCTAAACTTTAAAAATACAGTGACAGGCTGGTACTCAAATCTCCCCCAATAGACACAGATACAAAAGCGTTTAATTCTACAGTCTTTCTTTTGTTCATTTGACTCAATGTATCAGACATGCTGACTTCAACCAAATCAAGAATTAAGTCCAACATAACTTGAATGTTTATTAGTAACATATAAAAACGTTATAAAAGTACACATTAGATTTTTTTCAACAAAATGTAACATGGAAAAGCCTTTTAAATTATTTTTGCCCTGGTGGTGTGGCTCAGTTGGTTGAGTGTGGTCCCTTGTACCAAAAGGTAGCCAGTTCCATTCCCAGTCAGGGTACATGCCTGGGTTCTATCCCCATTGGGGGGCATGAAGGAAGCAGCTGATCAATGTTTCTCTCCCTCCCTCTCTCTAAGAATCAATAAAAAGATGTTTTTAAAAATAAATAAAACCATTTTCCTGCAAAAATGCTTTGAGCATGTAATTATAACCTGAAGACAATTCCCTAAGACTCCCTGCTAGAACAACTCCCTCCTTACCTGATGTTCCATCTCACGCCTTGACATACCCTTTAGCAGAGGTTTGTTTGAGCTAATGCTTTCTAACCACCAGAAAATTAATGTGATGAGGGATGCAGGATGGGGGCTCAGGGCTGCAAACCAACCACTTAAATAAGTACCACTATGCCAAGCAGAATACAGTGAGTTCATCAATATGTACAAACAGATACTAACGAAATTGAGGAATGTACAGGAAAGTAACTCGATCACCAGAAATAACCCCAATAACTAATTAAGAAACACAAAGTTCAACCTTACCAATAACCAATTAAAACAATGAGAACCCAAAGCATGGAGGCATGGAATAGAATGACATGCTTTAATGTGGGAGTTGGAGGGATGAGGAGAGAGAAACCAAAGAACTGATATACTTATATGCACAGCCATGGACTCGGGCAATAGGGGGTGAAGACCTGGAAGGGGGTAGGGGGCTGGGAGGAGGGGAAGGGGGGTGAAATGGCTGACATCTATAATAGTATCAACAATTAAAATATAGATATATTAAAATAAAAATATAAAAATAATAAGATATTCAATTACCTAACTGGCCTGAGTGTAGATTAGCATAAAGCAAAGAGGATACTCTACTGAGGAGACCTAATGGGCAAGTTTTAATTTCACAGAAAACTTCAAAGCTATCTATCAAAAACTGAAAAACATCAAAATGGAAATCTAAATCTAATACTTTCATTCCTAGAAATTTATATAAAATAGTCTTATGTTCTCAAATTCTCCACGATGGCAATTTAAATTATGTTGATCAATTGGTTGGAGCATTGTCCTGATACACCAAGTTTGCATGGATCTCCAGTCAAGGGCATATACAAGAAGCAACCAATGAATGTAGCAGTAAGTGGAAAAACAAATCAATGTTTCTCTCTCTCTCTCTCTCAAATCAATACATTTTAAAAGTAATAATATCATGTTATTCAACAATCATACAAAAATTTCCAAACACAACTAGAGAAGAAAAAAAGACTGAAATACTCTAAAATGTTAATGGTATTTGGTGGAATAATTTCTTTATTTTCTAATTTAAGTTTACTTAACTTGCATTAACTTTAAAATGAAAAAATTTTTAATTAGTGTCTGCGACACAAAATGCATTTCTCCAACTTTGATTAAAAATATAATAAATGTATAAAATTGTCATCAGATAAACTTTTCCATGGAGTCAATTTTGCTTTGTAAATTATGTCTGTCAATGGCTTATAAATTTTTCTAATTAAGGAATTATTTTATTTTTTAAAAATATATTTTTATTGATTTCAGAGAGGAAAGGAGAGGGAGAGAGAGAGAGAGAGAGAGAGAAACATCAACGATGAGAATCATTGATCGGCTGCCTCCTGCCTGCCCCCACTAGAGATCGGGCATGTGCCCTTGACTGGAATAGAACCCAGGACCCTTCAGTCCACAGGCCGACACTCTATCCACTGAGCCAAACCAGCTAGGGCAGCTTATAAATCTTTAATAAAACTTTTCAAAATTACTAAAACAAATTTAAAAAAATAAATTTAAAACGTTACCCCTTTAAATGTCTTTATAATAATTGAAGGTCTTTTGAATATAAAACACAAATCTGAGAGATCACTGTTCAAATGCAGCAAATTTACAAGACTTTTTACAAAATACACACAAGTGCAAATATTCACTGTTAATACTAAACATGGAACCACTGTTGGGTTAATTATGTCCATGTGTATTGAAGAAAATAGAATACAGCAATGTAACAAGCAGTAGTTGAAACTTCATCTGCACTATTTCCCACTTTTAATTCTATCACCCAACCCTAATCCTGTTACCATTTGCTGCTGGCAGAACTAATTTTCTAAACAGTTAATTTCTGATGATTCACCGTATAAAGTATGCCCTAATGTTTTCTTTATGTGCGACCAACTCCCCTTCCATTTCCATGGGTCTACACGTCACTGAGGCTTTCCACTGAGGGCCAGGGCTGCCTCCCGCCTCCATTAGCTCCAGCAACAGGTGGTTTTCTAGTCTTCATGGAATACTGGGTCACTGACCGGCAGTCCATCCTCAGCTCCTTCCTTTTCATTTGCTCAAGAAACAGGCCAGGAGGTGATTTTAGAAAATGTCAAATGTTTCATTCATCCCATCACTCTATTTTACCACACAGATGCCAGCTTTCAAAATCAATGTTACTGTAACCTGGCCGCATAGCTCAGTTGGATAGAACATTGTCTTGATATGCCCACATTGTAGGTTCAATCCCTGGTCAGGGCACACACAAGAACCAACCAATGAATGCATAAATATGTGGAACAACAAACTGATATCTCTCTCTCTTCCTTTCTAAAAAACAAACAAACAAAAAAACACCACACACACACACACAAAAAATCACTTTTACTGTGCCTCACTAGTGAACTTTGTGTACGCCCCCAAAGTTGACTATAAATAAAGCATTTTTGTGAATTAAATATTTACCACTAGACCTCAACAAGAAATGAAAATTGGTTCCAGGACATACTCTCATTTGATTAGATGAGAAAAATGAAAATTTCCCCCGACGTTATGTGTTTTATTCAGACCCGGTTATTTCCACAAGGTGACAATGACTGAATCTATGCACAGGAAGGGACTAAAACTGAAAATGTCAGCATTAATAAAATCCCTAATCAATTTACAATTTTTATTGTGAGTATAAACTAGTAAAAGAATTATCAATGCTTAAAGGCACACCTGAAGTTTTAAACATTGATTCTATCTATTACATTATGCAGATGACTTAAAAACTAACCAAACTTTGACAAATTCTTCAAGTACACGTTATAGTGCACTCGCTAGCATGCTTTCAAATGTACAAAAAGGGAGGAGCCCTCTTATTTGAAAAATATGTGTTTGCATTTATTAAATGATGGTCAAGACCTTCATAAAGGTCTGAACCCCAAACTTGGCTGTCTTTTCTAAAGTGATTTACCACTCAGCATCTCTTAATTAAGATGAACTAGATGATACATGACTATTAAAGTTTAAAGAATATTTCATCTGTTTCCTAAAGGCTCAAAAGGTATCCTACATAAATTGCCATATTATAGGTTCCCTTTAAGAAGGCTATTGTCGCCCTGGCCGGTGTGGCTCAGTGGATAGAGCATTGGCCTGCAGACTGAAGGGTCCCGGGTTCAATTCCAGTCAAGGGCATGTCCCTTGGTTACAGGCACATCCCCAGTGGGGGGTGTGCAGGAGGCAGCTGATCGATGTTTCTCCCTCATCGATGTTTCTAACTCTCTATCCCTCCCTTCCTCTCTGTAAAAAATCAATAAAAAGTATTAAAAAGAAGAAGGCTATTGTTATTCATTCTACTTCAGCTAAAACACAGCTCTGAGGAAGTTAAAAGAGGGAGTAAACTGGAAGGCTCATGAGGCAGTGCAGAAAGGTGCACTGGGGCCCTGGCTGGTGTGGCTCAGTGGTCGTCCTGTGCACCGAAAGGTCAGTTCAATTCCCAGTCAGGGCACAAGCCCAGGTTTCCAACTTGATCCCCAGGAGGGGTGTGTAGGAGCCAAAACATGTTTCTCTCTATCCCTTGCCCTTCCTTTCTAAGTATTAATAAAAACGTATTTTAAAAATTTTCTGCCAAAAGTAACCTTATGCTTAA
The DNA here is from genome assembly GCF_963259705.1 of Myotis daubentonii. Taxonomy (NCBI): domain Eukaryota; kingdom Metazoa; phylum Chordata; class Mammalia; order Chiroptera; family Vespertilionidae; genus Myotis; species Myotis daubentonii. The sequence goes on from NC_081842.1 coordinate 1,115,696, forward strand.
AACTTCCCAACTATTTGTAGATCTGCTACTTCACATACAACTTTCTAATTAAATGGCTGACAAGCCCTGCTGGTACGGCTCAGTTGGCGGGAGCATCGCCCCTTGCACAGGTCTTGGGTTTGATCCCCGGTCAGGTCCATACAGGAAGCAGCCATTCTGTTTCTCTTACTTTGACCTCTCTCTTTTCCTCTCTCTAGAATCAATGAAAAACATGTCCTTGAAATAACGAGTGTTCTGTCCTGGCCGGTTGCTCCAGTGGTTAGAGCACCGGCCTGCACACTGGAGTTGGGTTCAATTTCCAGTCAAGGCAGGTATTTGGGTTGCAGGTCTGTCCCTGTCCCCAGTCTGGGCGCATCTGGGAGCAACCAATTGATGTGTCTTTGTCACATCAATGTGTTTCTCCCTCCACCCCCTTCTACTCTCTCTAGGAATAAATGGAAAAAATATCCTCACTCCTCAGATAAGAATTAGAAAATAATCATGAGTGTTCTACCATCAATTATGGGTGAAGATAAGATGGACGAGTCTGGCTGGAACTGTCTACCCAACACAAACATGTGAAGATCAACTCTGACATCATTAACAAATATGCAGAAGTTCAGGCTTGAAAAGAAACTGCTATTTTATTATTCGTGATTGGCATATAGATAAGTTTTTCCAAAAAAGTCTTCAGGCAATTAAAAATATTAATCAGCTTCTTTTTTTCATTGTAACATTTATTTGTAACTGGGGTGAAGTTCAAATTTTGTTCCTGGCTGATTCTATGACTATATCTGAAAATAATTTTGCTGTAAGAAGAGGGTTGTGCTTAAAAAAAAGGAAAAATTCTGCTCCAGGTGTCACATATGCTAGATAGATCACTGCTCGATGGTCTCTTCCAACTAGGATTACTTTACCCACATGGATTTATACCAAAAATCATCAATTGTCCACACACAAATTATAATTTTCAAGAGGTAATTGGATGGTCTTCCACTTTTAACTTGAGCCCAACAGCCATCTTTTGTTTTTCCACATCAAAACTGTGCCTTCTAATTCTTTTTAAAAAAATATATATTTTATTGATTTTTTACAGAGAGGAGGGGAGAGGGATAGAGAGTTAGAAACATCGATGAGAGAGAAACATCGATCAGCTGCCTCCTGCACATCTCCCTACTGGGGATGTGCCTGCAACCAAGGTATCTGTCCTTGACCGGAATTGAACCTGGGACCCCTGTCTGCAGGCCAACACTCTATCCACTGAGCCAAACTGGTCAGGGCTCCCACACAATCAACTACTATTTTGCCAATTTTCTATTAGGTAGTTTTATCTCCTGAACTAGAGGCCCGATGCACAAAATTCGTGCAAGAGTAGGCCTTTCATCCCCTGGCTGCCAGCACCGACTTCCCTCCAGCACTCAGGACCTGGGCTTCCCTCTCAGTCCTGGCTTCATTCGGTCGTCTGGTCTAATTAGCATTATTACACTTTTATTATTATAGAAGATTGTTTCACTAGATTTTATGAGCCGACTTTTCCATTTTCCCAATCTTTCTTTGAATCAGTTCCTTATCATGTGCCTAATTTTTGTCTAAACAAAATGATAGGCTAGGAGGGGTGTTTTCCACATAAACGTAGGTGATAGAAGTGTGCAAGCCAGCTGCATCCCTCTCCCCGTGAAGCCAGCCTGCTGCTGCTGTAGAGCAGAGAGCTAGAACTGTAACTGTCAACATCCCAAACTTCCTGTGATGCCAGCATAACATGATCAAGTGAGGCCGGAGAAACCTCCACCCCCTTCTCTTGTCCCTGCGCACAGTAAGCCTTGCATCTCTTTAGATAGGCCTCAGAGAAGAAAGGAACGATCAAAACTACCGAAGATCAACAGTCCAGGTTAAAAGAAAACATACTCATCATGCGCTCTAACTGCAGAAGACAATCACACCTCGTCATCCTTAGGTAAAAACAGACAATAATCCACACAACAATTTCCAGTGGGGACAGGCTGGAACCCAACTCTTCCTTCAGGACAACAGGGCGGCTCGAGATGGTCAGCTCACGCAGGTGAGTGCACGCCATCAACTCACACCCAGTGTTCATAAAGCTCACTCAGGCTTTAAAGAGACAAGAAGATGAACGGGCTGAAAGCACCCCATCTCCCTCCTGCACTTCAATGAGGCCTCCTGTCCACACCACCCAGCACTGCACTTTTCAAAAAGTAACCCAGGGGTGTGAGTTCCATTCAGTGGTTTGTGAGGTAAACTGTTTTCACACTAATATTAGACATTTCCCTTCTCATTCGTTTTCTCACAAGGCGATAGCAATATACCAGAAGCTATCTGATGTGCATAATGCGAGACAGAAGTAGTTGCTAAAAATCCAGCTTTTATTAAACCAAAATTTAAATGAGATTTACAAAATGCAAAACAATGCCACTCTTCTCGCTAACTTTTTTGTTTTGAAAACAGTTTTCATAAAAATGTTACTTATACCCTGGTCGGTATACTCAGTTGGTTAGAGTGCCATCCAATATGCCAAGGTGGCGGGTTCAATCCCCAGTCAGGGCACATACAAGAATCAACCACTGGTGTGGCTCAGAGGTTGAGCGGTGACCTATGAACCGGGAGATCACAGGTGGGGCACATGCTGGGTTGTGGGCTCGGTCTCCAGTGGGGGGTGTGCAGGAGGCGGTTGATCAGTTCTCTCTCATCATTGATATTTCTCTCTCCTCTCTCTCCTTCTCCTTTCTTGTTTAAAATCAATAAAAATATATATTTTAAAAATCAATCAATGAATGCATAAATAAGTGGAACAAATCAATGTTTCTCTCTCAAATCAATAAATTTTTTAAAATGTTACTTATGTTCCCATGCAACGGGTTATTGTCAATGCATTTTCAGCTTAAATTTCTAATATGGTAAATATCAATAGATATAATCCATAGATACCAAAGCTCTCAGTGATCCTTAGCTTTGATGAATTGCAAGGAGTCAAAATCCAAAGTTTGAGAACTCTTACACTAGGAGATGTTTAAGAATGGTCACTGCAGTGTTTGTCAGCAAAACATGAGAAACAACCTATCCGTTTATCAACTGGGGAACCAGATAAATAAAATGCAATTTATTCAAAGGATGGCATATCACATAGCCATCACATAGCAGTTAGAACAAACTACATCTTATTATATACTATTAATGTTCGAGCAAAAAACCACATTGCCGAATATGTGCAATACACTGCCCATGTGTATCAGGAACACAGAATAATGTATTTTGTTTAAGAACCACAGAGATTGATAATCCATTATTTGCCTCTGATGGGGAGTGGTGGGAGGAAGAAGGGGGCAGATATGTCCTTTTGGATTTAGAGAAGATTGATTAAAGGCTACAAATGCAATCGATGGATTAAAATATCCCATTATAAACTTCATTCATTCAACAAGAGGAGTGCACAAACATCGCAGAACACAGCGAACTGGCCACAACTGATCTCTGATCTTTCTCACTCATCTTCTCATCTTTTACAACACTTACTGTGTCTTGCCATAAAGTGCTGTAAATGGGTGTCTATGAGATCCTCTTCTTTCTCATCTTCCTACACCAGAAACTGTCCTGTTTGACCTGTGCTTCCAAGCCCCTTCCTCAGGCACAACTCTGCCCTGCCTTGCGCCCCCCACCCCCCCTTGTTTCTTTAAAATCTGCTTTTCCATCCTTGCCTCCTCCAACATCTCCAGTTCTCCTCCGCTAACAGACCGCGGGCTGGACCACCACTCCACGCCAGACCTGGGACACACCACGTCCACGACAAAGGCCCAGCACCGGTGCCGGCGACACTGCTGCCGCTCTTCCTTCCTTCGTCCTTGAATCCTCACAACCAAGCTTCTACAGACGGCTTGACTTTGCTACCTTATTCCATCTTCCCCATCACCACTTAGCCTTCAACTTCAGATCCCATTACCCTAAAACACCGTAGACACCTTTTTCTCCTGATACCACAAAATATCGTCTCCAGGTAACAGGCATGATGGGAGATCCGCTTTCAAATCCCAGCATGCCCTTGGGCGAGTCCTCACTTCTTTCCGCCCTGTCTCCTCGTCTACACGTGGGTGCCCAGGTCAGGCAAGAAATAGGAAGTCAGGTCTGTGTGAAGTGCCTGGCAGCCCACAGAGGCTCCCTGGACAGTATTCCTTCTCTCCCCTGCCTCAATTTCCTCCATGCACATGGGGAGTGACTCCTGGACGTCTGCCCTGAGCGTCTGGATGCTTCCAAGTTTACGTCCTAGATGCCCAACTGAATGCCAAATTCCCCACACTTTCAAATTCAAACTCAACCTGCTCAGAAGCCAAACACATCCCCCACGGCATGTGCTTCTCATGACTGCGGGACTGAGTTCATGGCGCCACCTCTCCCAGCACTCAGAACGCGGCCAAAGGTGCCTGCGAAGCCTGCGGCTGCCCAGGTCCCTGGGTTCCTCGGGCCCACGTGCCCTCCTCTCCGTTCACACCACAGACACGCCAAGCACAGATCCTGTGCCCACTCTCCCAATCCTGCCCTCCACCACACATGCTACCCGTCGAGCGTCTTGACTACATCCCTCAACTTCCAGCCTTCAGTTTACCCACCGCCTGAAAAGGAGTCAGAGACATCAGACACAGAACCTGTCAGCTCACAAACCACTGGACCACCTCACTCCCAGCGGCGGATCATCTGGCCACTTATCCCAGCAGCTGCCCCTCAGTTGCTCTCTACACCTTTGTCTCTTCTCAAGTCTTCGGTATTTCACAAACCATCACATGTTAGAACCATTCCCTGTCGGTGTGGCCAGTGGGCTGGAGCACTGTCCCGTATGCCGAAAAGTTTTGGGTTGAATGCTCGGCAGGCCAGGTAGGGAAGGCAACACATGGACGTGTCTGTCTGTCTGTCTGTCCGTCCTTCCCTCTCTCCCTCCCTCTATTGGACAGGCTCCCGGGGGCAGACCCTCAGGGGGGCACAGCTTCGCAGCTGAGTGGGCACCTGAAGCCTGTGAAGTAAGGACAGACTTGGGAGACTGGGGTTCCAGAGAACTCCTCGGTCACTTCTCGTGACCCGGGAGAACAGAAACACTGCGAGCAAGCAGGCACACGACGGATCTGCACTCAGGCTAACTCCTCCGAGTGGAACTGACAACAGCACACCTAACACGCCACTGAAGTTCATCAAGACCAGGAGCGGAAACGAAAATCATTTGAGGAAAACGAGCAAGCCTCAAATTCTTATTTTGTACATTTAAAAAGGATAAAATACCATCTCCCTTTTTCATGACGTCTATATCATTCCTACTTTTGATTTTTTTGAGTAAAAACTACAGTCATCACACTTTTTCAGAACGAGAGCCTTTTCTTACTAACTTCCCTGATGCCTACATCAGAATTAAGTACTTCTGATCTTTTTTTAAAAAAATTTTTTTAGAGGGAGAGGAAGGGGGGAGAGAGAGAAACACTGATTTGTGCCACCTATTTATGCGCCCACTGGTTGATGCTTGTCGGTGCCCTGGCTGAACCTGGGCGCATGGAGCTCTAACCGACTCAGCCAACTCAGCCGCGCAGCCAGGGCATAAATACTTCTGATCTTAATACACTAAAAACTGCCATTAAAATTGTTCAGTAAGTGGTTGCTCTCTTCCTCCTGGAGCACACCCTGCCTTCCCCCTCCTTCCCCCACGGGCGTGCACCTCCTAAACTCTAAGGGACCCCCAGCCTGTCTCCTAGGCCCCCTTCGCTGCTTCCTCCCTGAGCCACTCCTGCCTCACTGCCCACAGCTTTAACAAACGGACTCTCCAGATAAAAACAGCAGCCCTGGCTGGTGTGCTCAGTGGGTAGAGCGTTGGCCTGCGGACTGAGGGGTCCCAGGTTCGGTTCCGGTCAAGGCCACACGTCTGGGTTGCGGGCTCAGGCGTGCACCCGTGATTCTCTCTCATCAATGATGTTTCTGTCTCTCTCCACCTCTCCCTCTCTGAAATCAATGAACATGTATTGGAACACAGTAACAGATAATAAATAAAAAAACAATAAAAAACCCTGTGAGTTTTTATCTTGGGAAAGAAATGTGCTCATCCTGTTTCAGAAGCCGGCGTGCCTTCAGCAGGCACCTGCCGGGCACCTGCCGCGGGGCGTGCGGGGCGCGGGGAGGGGCTGCCCGCGCCGGGGCCCGACCTCCAGCCCTGACCCTCGGAGCCTCCGCACAGGCTCCGGCCGCCAACCGGAGGGACAGTCAGTGACCCCGCAGGGGACGGACGGCGTCCAACCGGGGCGCTGCGCCCCCCACTCACACGGCCTGCCGTCACCTGTCCCCGCAAACAACACGCTTTCGGGAAGGGGTGCTCCCCCCGCCCCGGGAGACACAGCCCGCCCGGACCCGCTAAGGGCCCCGGGAGGACAGCCCGCTTCCAGCCCGGCCCCCGATCCCGTCCCGGCCACGCCGGGGGGACCGGGAGCCCCGTCAGACGCCCCGACCGCGGCCCCACCCCCACCCCGGCTGCACTCAGGCACCGGCCCGCCCTCCCCACCCCGGGGCCTGGGGCTGAGAGTGCAGCCCAAGGCGGCGGCGGCGGCCGGACCCGGGGCGGGGAGGTTTCCGCCGGCAGAGGCTCGGGAGGCCGGGCGGACGGGTGCCGGGCGGGCGGAGGAGCTGGCGGCGGACTCGCGCTTCCCGTGCAACTTCGGGGGTCACGCTGGGCTCCGGTGCCCCCGGGGTGCGGCGTGCGCGGCCGCACAGGACCGGGGACCCCGTCCGTCCCCCGGGGGCGCGGGGCCGAAGGGAGGAGCAGCACCCGCGCCTCCCGCCCGGGATCAGAGTCCAGCCGCCGCGGCCGGGCGCGAGAGCCCGGGCCGCTCCCGCCCCGCCTCCGTCCTCCGCGCCGCGCACGGGGCCTCCGGGAGCAGGCGGGCGAGGCGCCGCGCGGACCGGGACGCGGCCGAGGTCGCCGCCGGGCCGTGGGGGAGGGGAGGCCTCGCCGCCGCCGCCGCTCCCGGGCCGCAGCCCTTCGCGCGGGCCCGGTCGCCGGAGCCGGAGCCGGAGGCGGAGGCGGAAGCGTCCCGCCGGCCCCGCCGCCGCTCCGGCGCGGGGAGCGCCCGCCCGGGCTCACCTCCTGGTTGAAGGCGTTGACGGCGTCCATGTTCGCGCTGTGGCGGCGGCGCCGGGCCGCGGTCACATAGACCTCGCGCGGGGCGGAGGGCCGGCCGGGGGCGGGGGCGGAGCGGCGGGCGGGCCGAGCAGGAAGCGGGGCGGCGGGCTGCGGCGGGCGGTGGGCCCTCAGCGCCGTTCGCGGGCGGAGGAGCGGGCGGCGGCGGCGCGGGGCCCCAACATGTCCGTCCGGCGGCGGCGGCGCTCGGCGTCTCGCTGGTCGGCCCGCGCCCCACGCTCTGGCCACACGGCCCGGCCGGCGAACGGGGCCTCCTCAGCCTCTGGCGGCGGGATGGCGGCAGCGGCCCGAGTCCACGCCGCGCGGGGCACCCTGGGACGGCTCGGGCCTCCCGGCGCTTCCGGTGCCGCGCTGGCCCCGCCCCGACGCGCGCCGGCCCCGCCCCCTTCTGGCCCCGCCCCCCGCCCGGCCCTGCGCGCCGCGCTGCGAGCGCCTGACGCCCACCCGCGCCTTCCCGCCCGCGGGTCGCGGGCCTCGGACGTGTTCCTGCGGGAGAGCGCGGAGCCGAGCGCGGAGCCGCCGATGGTCCCGCCCCGCCGGCCGGCCGGGCTGGAGCCCGGGACAAAGGGCGGGCAGCACCCCAGCCGCGGGGCGTGCAGCCGGGGCCGCCCGGCTCGGCTCCTCCGCGCGAGATGCGGCGCCGAGAGGACTCCCCGGCCTCGCGGGCCCCCAGCCCGGGGAGCGGCCTGGGGAGCGGGGGCGGGCTCGCTGACCCCGACGGCGACTCCTCGGACCCCGGGTTCTCCTCCCGGTGGGAGGACTTGGCCCGGGCCCCTTCCCCCCGAGTCCCTGCCGGCTCCCGGCTCTGGGCGGCCTGAGCCGATGGAAACAGAAGGTCACCCTCCTGCCCTCGCCGCTCGGGTTCGCGGGGTGAGCAGGCACCTGAGCAGACAATGGCCAAGGCGCGGGCAGGGTCAGGGCCCAGACCCCGGGGCCAAAGACAGGCCTTCCTCCGACCGGCAGGCCAGGAAGGCTTCTCGGAGGAGGCGGCACTGCGCTACGTCTGGAGAAGCAGCAGCGTTTGGAAGACATTCCAACCGCAGATGGATGAGTCCCGTGGCACCACCGTCCCCCCAGGGAGGACCAGCTGGAGCGGGGCAGCGAGGCGGGCCAGGGCCTGAAGAGTTTGGATTTTGTCCCCAAAGTGGGGAGACGTTGAAAGGCTAGAAGTGGGGGGGGGGGTGCCCTGCAAGGTGCTCTTCTCCAAGAAAGGCGGGGAGCAGCACGAGTGGGGTCAGGGAGAGACGAGCCCCAGGCCAGGGGGTGCTGAGGGCTCCAGGCACCGGGGCGGAGGAGAGACAGGTCAGGTAGTTGAGAAGTGGAGTGGGGGCATGTCGCCCAGTTGGTTAGAGCATGGCCCTGCTACACCAAGGTCGTGGGGTCCACCCGGGTCCGGGCACATGCCAGGAGAATCAGCCAGGGAATGCATAAATAAGTGCAACTACAAATCGATGTTTCTCTCGTTCTCTCTCTAAAAGCCATCAGTACGGCCCTAGCTGTTTGGCTCTGGATGGGGCGTCGGCCAGCGGACTGAGGGATCCCGGGTTCGATTCCGGTCAGGGGCATGTGCCTTGGTTGCGGGCACATCCCCAGTGGGGAGTATGCGGAAGGCAGTTCATCGATGTTTCTCTCTCATCGATGTTTCTAACTCTCTATCCCTCTCCCTTCCTCTCTGTAAAAAATCAATAAAATATATTTAAATAAATAAATAAATAAAAGCCATTCGTACGTAAAAAAAGAAAGGTGGCTCCAGCTGGTGTGGTTCAGTGGATAGAGCGTCGGCCTGCAGACTGAAGGGTCCCGGGTTTGATTCCTGTCAAGGGCATGTACCCGGGTTTTGAGCTCAACCCCCAGGAGGGGGTGTGCAGGAGGCAGCTGATCGATGATTCTCATCACTGAGGTTTCTATCTCTCTCTCTCTCTCCCTTCCTCTGAAATCAATAAAAATATTTTTCTTTAAAAAAGAGATGGTTCAAGGTTCTGCCTTGAACGATGTGGGTGGTTGGGTTTATGTCAATTTGGGGAATCTGGGGGCAGAAGAAACGGGTTTGTGTGAAGGCGGGTAATGGTTAACACCTGTGCACCGCTCACACGTGCCAGGGTCTATCTGACATGCTCCCTGTTATTTAATCTCCCTCCCGGGCTTCTGGACGACTGGCTGTTGGTAATACCCCTGAGTTCCACTTGAGGAAGAGGGGCCCTGTTCAGTTAACTAAAGAGAATTAAATGACTTCCTCTGGGGCCTATGGAGTTGGAGTTGCCCCTGGGGCAGATAAATGAAGACGTCTCCGAGGCAGTGGGGTAAGCGCAGGTGGAGTCGGGAGAGAGGGCTGTGAGGAGGTAGGATCTGGGAGTCGTTAGCACACAGCTGCTGCAGGAGGGGCCGCAGCGGGGAGCACAGGTGTGCGGGGGTAAGAGGCGGGGAAAAGGCATGCAGGAGCCGTCAATATTTTTATTGATTTCAGAGAGGAAGGGAGAGGGAGAAAGAGAGAGAAACATCAATGATGAGAGAGAATCATGGATCAGCTGCTCCTGCACACCCCACACTGGGGATGGAGCCTGCAACCCGGGCAGGTGCCCTGACCGGGTGTCGAACCCTGACCTCCTGGTTCATAGGTTGACACTCGGCCACTGAGTCACGCTGGCTGGGCAAACGTACTCTTAATTATAGAAGGAACAAAGTAGATGCCAAATATCCTTCCCAAACCCTCCCTCTCCACCCCCCCCCCCCCCCACCGCCCCAGCATCATCTGCTTCATAGCGTTACCATTTTACTGGTAATCTCTCAGCCAAACTATCATGGTTTTCTTTTTTTATATATATATTTTATTGATTTTTTACAGAGAGGAAGGGAGAGAGATAGAGAGTTAGAAACATCGATGAGAGAGAAACATCGATCAGCTGCCTCCTGCACACCCCCTACTGGGGATGTGCCCGCAACCCAGGTACATGCCCTTGACCGGAATCGAACCTGGAACCTTTCAGTCCGCAGGCCAACGCTCTATCCACTGAGCCACACCGGTTTCGGCAAACTATCATGTTTTTCAAACCCATTTTGCTTCGGTACGAGTTACCTGTAGGGCCACTAACGCTGGGTTAGAAGATGCAGTTTTTAGTGCCCCCATCCCTGAGCTTTCTGGGTAATTCATTGTCTCCCCAACACTGTCCAAGGCCCCACACCGTTTCCAGCCGACTGCCGGGCACAGCCCAAGGCCTGTCCTTCCCCGGACGGGTCTGGGATGGACACGGGTCTGGCTTCGTGCTCAGGGACAGTCCCTTTCTGCTCCTCCAAGTAAACAGGCCCGTTTAGCATCTAGTTGATGTCCGGACATCACCTCCTTTCACTTGTTAATCACTTGCCAGCACCCACTCTGTGCCAGGCCCTGTGCCGAAAAGCTGCCCGCCCTCCTCCCAGCCAGACTTGACCTCCTCCCACACGCCCCCTCGGCCCGGGGTCTCACCTTGCGCGGCTATTGCTGAAATAAAGTCTGCGTGACTCCAGCATGCTCTGCCCCCACCGTCCTCTGCCCTTTCAGTGAACAGGAGTAAAACTTAAGAATGGGAGCACAGACCTGGCCGGTTTGGCTCAGTGGATAGAGCGTTGGCCTGCGGATTGAAGGGTCCCAGGTTCGATTCCGGTCAAGGGCACATGCCTGGGTTGTAGGCTCGATCCTCAATGGGGGGCTTGCAGGAGACAGGCAATCAATGATTCTCTCTCATCATGGATGTTTCTATCTCTCCCTCTCCCTTACTCTCTGAAATCAATAAAAATATATTTTTTAAAAAGAATGGGAGCACAGAGCCCCAGGAGCCTTCCTCCCCCTGAACGAGGGGAATGCATGTGGCTAAGTTTGAGTATTGAGCCGGAGTGGGAGAGGCTTGTGGGAAGGTGGCGGGTTCCCTCAAACAGTTTGCATATGCGGTTCATCTTTGCAAGTAGCTAATAAAGGAAATCATTTCCCTCGGCCGCTTCCTGTCCTACTTAAGAATGGGGATCTAAGCCCCGGCCAGGGTGGCTCAGTGGTTGGGTGTTGGACCATGTGCCAGGAGCTTGCCAGTTCCACTCCTGGGCAAGGGCACGGTCCTGGGTTGTGGGTTCCATCCCCAGGAGGGGGTGTGCAGGAGGCAGCCGATCAACGTTGTGTCTCACATTAAAGTTTCTCTCACTCTTTCCCTTCCCCTTCCTCTCTAAAAACCGATAAACCGTCATTTAAAAAAAAAAAAAAAGAATTGGGATCTAAGTTTCTTTTTCCAAAATTGGAAGCATTAAAATCAAGTCTTGACTGAAGTGACATGTCACTCTCCAAAACCCAACCACCGGATCCAACATTCGTCCATTCACAGGGTAAGCACGGCCCCGGCTCAGGACGGGCGCCTGCGAGGGGCCACCTGTGCCGGGGTGCGGGATCCTGGGCAGCAAAGCAGACAGCGCCTTCCTCCACTCCCCAGAGGCCAGCTCTGCCCTACGCTGGGCGTCGGCCCATGTGCAGGTCGGCCAGTCGTACACGGTCCTGTCTCATGTGAAGAAAGACGGTTTTGCTTTGTTTTCTAGTCACTGTTTATGCCTTTCGTTTACTTTTCTTACCTGCACTGACGAGTCCTCCGCACAGGCTGAGTGAGAGAGAGAGTGGGCACCTCCAGCAGGTGTGGCACCTCGAGGCAAACATTCCTCTGCTGCTCAGCCTCTGGCCACCGGCTTTCTCAGATGCTGGTCACAGGTGGGAAGTCGCCTTCCAGCACTTTCTTGAGAGGTGGTTGTTCTCTTTCCTTTTAAGTCAGCGGTTCTCAACCTGTGGGTCTCGACCTCTCTGGGGGTCAAATGACCCTTTCACAGGGGTCGCCTAAGACCATCGGAAAACACATATATAGTTACACATTGTTTCTGTGATTCATCACTATGCTTTCATGATGTTCAATTTGTCACAATGAAATTGGGGGTCACCACACCATGAGGAACTGTATTAAAGGGCCGCGGCATCAGGAAGGTTGAGAACCACTGTTTTAAATCATGGGTGGGTGTGGAATGTTGTCCGGTGCTGTTTGCATATCTATTGAGCTGCTCATCTGGTTTTTCTATTCTATTCTGTTATGGGGGGGAATTACATTGATGGTTTTTGTTTTTTTTTAAATATATTTTATTGATTTTTTACAGAGGAAGGGAGAGGGTTAGAGAGTTAGAAACATCGATGAGAGAGAAACATTGATCAGCTGCCTCCTGCACACCTCCCTACTGGGGATGTGCCCGCAACCAAGGTACATGCCCTTGACCGGAATCGAACCTGGGACCTTTCAGTCCGCAGGCTGACGCTCTATCCACTGAGCCAAACCAGTTAGGGCTGATGCTTGTTTTTTAAAATATATATGTTTAAATATATTTTTATTGATTTCAGAGAGGCAGGGAGAGGGAGAGAGAGAGAAACATCAATGATGAGAGAGAATCATGGATCGGTTGCCTCCTGCACCCCCCACCCCCCCACACTGGGGATGGAGCCCGAAATCTGGGCATGTGCCCTTGACTGGAATCAAACCCGGGACCCTTCAGTCTGCAGGCCAACGCTCTATCCACTGAGCCAAACCGGATAGGGCAAAATTATATATTTTTATTGATTTTGGAGAGGCAGGGAGAGGGAGAGAGAGAGAAACATCAATGATGAGACAGAATCATCCATTGGCTGCCTCCTGCACACCCCACACTGGGAACTGAGCCCCGTAACTCAGGCATGAGCCCTGACCGGGAATCGAACCGTGACCTCCTGGTTCATAGGTCAACACTCAGCCCCTGAGCCCCGCCGGCTAGACGGTATTTGTTGGTGTTTGAATGTTAAACCAGCCGGCCATTCCTGAATTAGCCCCGCTGGTCATGGAGTGTCGCCCTGTTTATGCATCGCTGGGTTCAGTTTGCAAAGATTTTGCCAAGACTGCTTCCTCCTCCGGTTGTGAGTGAGACGGGCTGTAGGTTCCTTTTCTTGTCATGGTTTTGGTGTCCGATTCGTCCGTCCTTATTGAATGAGTTGAGAAATGGTTCCTTCCTCCTCCGTTTCCTGCAGGCGTTTGTGTAGGATTGATATTCTTTCTTCCTGAAGATTTTGTTGGAATTCACCGTGAAGCCCTGGCTGGGTGGCTCTGTGGTTAGAGTGTCCGCAAAGCAACCGTTGTTAGTATCCGATGAATCCGTCCATGTGAAAGAAAAAGAAAAAGAAAAAGCGAAAAATCCTGACAGAGCCCAGAGAGAAGCAGGTTACACGTGTGTCTGAATTCGGGGCTGCGTGGTCGCACTGAGCGCTCCTGGATCCTAGCTGCAGTTTGAGTCCTTCGTTTCCTGTTTTGATTGCTGATTTTCATATTTGGAAAAATAAATAAAATCTATTGGTGTGTATCTTTGCATCCCAATACTTCATAATTGGTATTCTATACCATATATGTATATTATTGTTTGCTAACTGGTCATTGAATATAACCAACCTTGTCCGGCCGGCGGGGCTCAGCAGTTGAACATCGACCTATGAACCAGGAAGTCACGGTTCGATTCCCAGTCAGGGCACAGGCCCGGGTTGTGGGCTCGATCCCCAGTGGGGGGCGTGCAGGAGGCAGCCGATCCATGGTTCTCTCTCATCATTGATGTTTCTCTCTCCCTTCCTCTCTGAAATCAATAATTAAAAAAACAACAACAAACGAATATACCAACCTTTTGTCAGAAGGAATAGAAGTAACATGAAACACTATCAAACGCAGCATCACCCCTGAGAGGCGCAGGAACTCTGTGAGGTAGGGAGGGGGGGCAGGGGGGAGGGCAGGGGGCGGGGGTGCGGGGAGGGAGGGCAGCATCACTGATCTAGACTTCCCACCGAGAAAACTGGGGCTTAGAGTCGCCTGTCTAGCTAGTCAGGGTGGTTGGGGTGGAAGGAGGATTTTAACCGCCTCCTGATAACATTTCTGTGAGCGTCTGCCCTCATTTGACGTTCTTGTCTTTGCTGGTTACTAGCTTCGTGGCCTTGGGCAGGCGACTTAGTCCCCGCACGTCTGACTTTCCTTATCTGTCAGACGGAAGCTAACGTGCTTTATGATAGGGTTGTTTCGGGAATTAAGTGAGCTGATATTTATAAAGCGTTTGGACGACAGCCTGGAACTTGTAAGACCTATGCAAGCGTTTGTTAAAGAATCAGTACACATGTCCTTTTTTTCTTCCCGTTACTACTCCCGCCATGGTTAAGTCTCAATTTCAACTATTTCTCCTCAAATGCTAGCATCACTTTGATCTAATTTTTTTTTCCTTTTGTTTTTTTTTGCCTGCTATGCATGAAAATATGTTTTCTATGAAAGTGCATTATTTGTTACCTTTTTGTACAGTGTTTTAGATCAGGGGTCGGCGAACTATGGGCCAAATCTGGCCCACTGCCTGTCTCATATGTAAAGTTTTATGGGTACATAGCCACGCCCGCTCATTTGCATAGCGCTTGGCGGCTCTCAGCTCCCACCGCCCCCCCTCCCCCCACCTCACTGCCCCTCTCCGCAGCAGAGCCCTTCCCAAGAGAGATCCCCACTCTTTCTCGATTGCATGTCACCCCTTCATCTGGGATATTCATCTTCTCGATCTGCCGAGAAGAGAGGCAAGGAGGAGAACTGCGGTGGACCAGCTCAAATCCATTGTGATTCGCCTGCATAAACAGGCCCGGTTTAAGCAGAGGGCGTGTGGCCGTATCATGACGTATTTTTCATGTCTTCGTGTTTGATGCTGGGAAACGATCGAGTAGGCAGTAGCTACGTGAGCGTTAGCGCACATCTCGTTCTTTCCGTAAAATTGCTTTTGGCAGCTTGTCTGGAGAGCTTCTTAGAATTAGCCTCGCCTTCTCCTGGGACACCCGCCGCGCTGGGACCGGCCTCCCCTAGACACAACCCTGCCATTCTGCCACGCAGTGACGCCCCTCTAACCCTCTAATGCCTGTCACCACTCAGGCGGACAGGCTCTGGGCTCATCCCCGGGCGTTTCACTGCCTTCTTTTGCAAAGTGACATTCTTGCCGCCCCAGCCGGGCCAGGTGTGACACCTGCATCCGTTTGTCATCACCATTCATAACTCCCTCTCTTCCCCCGGTCCCTCTGCAAAGATAAATTCAAAGACTTCTTTTTAACCTGTTTCCTTGGATACTTTTCTCTAATCATGACTTGCATAAATGCCCCTAAAACACCTGTGAACACAATCATAGGTTTTTCTTCATCTCTCTCTCTTTAAAAAAAAAAAAAATATATATATATATATGTATATATATATTTCAGAGAAGAAGGGAGAGGGAGAAAGAGATAGAAACATCAATGATGAGAGAGAATCATGGATCGACTGCCTCCTGCACGCCCCCTACTGGGGATGGAGCCTGCAACCTGGGCATGTGCCCTGATCTGGAATCGAACTCGGGACCCTTCAGTCCACAGGCCGACGCTCTATCCACCCAGCCTAACCGGCCAGGGCTCCTTCATCTCCTGAATAGATTCTTAGCAATTAGCATCTCTGACCCTCTTGTGCGATTCCTTCCATACGACGCTGGGAATGGAATGTTGCGTCTTTGTTTTGAAATGAAATCTACACAGCGATGAGATGGACAGATGGAGATGTTATACTGAACCTGAAAGTGGGCTGGGAGGGTTCCTGTCTTTTCCTAGGCTCCGCGGCAGTTTCTAGAGGTTGATGCCTTCTCTACGGGGCTGGTAGAACCGGCCTGGAAAGCCCCTGGAACCTGCAACCCAGGCACATGCCCTTGGCCGGGGACCCTTCAGTCTGCGGGGCAGTGCTCTAACCACTGAGCATGGCTGAGCTGACCGATTCTTTTGCTGGGTGAGTCTCTGCTTTAACCAGGCCAGCATCTTTCTCAGTGAGAAACCAGGCCTGTGAGCGAGGGAGGGAGCCCCCCGAAAGGAAATCCCCGTGTCCTTAAGTCCTGGGCTGTGCAATGAGGAGCCAGAAAGGCTGCAAAGCGAGATGCAGAACAAGACCTTGTAGACGTGAATAGTAACAGGCTCCCCGTGTCAGGCGCGGAGCGGGCGCCTTTCCTACATTCCCTCGCTGATCCGCACCAGGGGCCGTGCGGTTGCTGTTCTGGTGACGGAGGAGTCAGCTGAGGCTCAGGTGCAGAGCAAAGCCAGGGCTCAGTCCACGGCGCCCTGACTCCAACCTGGGGCTCCCTCGCATTGCACCTTCCGCTCGCGGGGCGCAGCGGCCGGAGGCTGCAAGGCAAAGCAGTGCCTGGTCTTCAGACGTCCTTTCGCTCCTCTGAGCCTCAGTGTCAGCGTCCGTGGAATGGGGGTGACGGTGGCCCTGGGCTGCAGGCCGGGTGGCAGGAAGGCGAGCCGCCGGGCTCTGCAGGTGTCAGTCACTCCGTGTCTCTCCGGAGAAGACTGCGTTAGGCCCTGAGCCTGAGCGCCTCCTCACAGCAGCCTCTCACTTCTTCAGACTAAAAATACTGCTCAGTCACACGAGAGACCGTTGGCGGCTTCTATTTTAAGGGCTCAACTTTCTCTCCAGCATCGCCTGTAGGTGTGCAAACCTCAGCCAGCTTCTGTTCCTCAAATCAGCCTCTTGATTTGCATGGGGCCGGGGGGTGAGGTGTGGGGGGGGGTGTAGAGGGAGCTCAGTTTACTGCGGTCCAGCCTGTCATGGTCTTTGCTGGGAGACAGCGTGGGGTTTTGGGGGGCCCAGTGGGTGGTCCGAGCTGGGGTGGAGCTGAACCCGATCCGTAGCCACGTGACCTGGCTGGGCTATTTCACCTCTGTAATCTCAGGCTCCCCCTGCAGAGCCATGATGGGGCGTTTCCCCTGAGGCGCCCCCCCCCCCACTACAGTTTAACAGTAATCGCCCTGTGTTCAGCAGAAGTGAACACCTGCTGGGATGTCTGCATCAGCAGCTCCGCCCGGGCAGTCCACACTGAGTTGTGCTGGACAGTCCTCTTCCTGCTTCGGCGCCTCCTGCCTCCCGTCACCTGTGATGACACCTGCCCCCTTTCCCTCTGTCCGTGTGGGTGAGAGGCAATGGGCCTCCACATACTTGTTTTATTATACCTGTCCACCACCACCCTTTTTAAAATATATTTGTATTGATTTCAGAGAGGAAGGGAGAGAGAGAGAGAGAAACATCCATGATGAGAGAATCATGGACCGGCTGCCTCCTGCAGGCCCCCCACTGGGGATGGAGCCCGTAATCCAGGCCTGTGTCCTGACCAGAATCCAACCGTGACCTCCTGGTTGCTGGGTGGGCTCCCCGGGTTTGTAAGGAGGCTTCACCTAGTCATGACTGACCCAGTCATTGGCCCTGGTGACAGAACGCCATCTCCTCCCCTCGCCCCTCCCAGAGGTGGGGAGGGAGGGGCAGGACGAAGGTTCGAAATCTCTAATCACAAGGTCGGTTCTCCGGGCAACCAGTCCCCACCTTTGATTGAGGTCCCTAATTCACCTCCCGCACTCCCGACCCGTCAACCACACAGAAGACACCTCCCTCACTCCAGACCCTCAGCCACATACAAAGACACCTCCCTCACTCCAGACCCTCAGCCACATACAAGACACCTCCCGCACTCCAGACCCTCAGCCACATACAAGACACCTCCCGCACTCCCGACGCGTCAACCACACAGAAGACACCTCCCGCACTCCAGACCCTCAGCCACATACAAGACACCTCCCGCACTCCAGACCCTCAGCCACATACAAGACACCTCCCGCACTCCCGACGCGTCAACCACACAGAAGACACCTCCCGCACTCCAGACCCTCAGCCACGTACAAGACATCTCCCGCACTCCAGACACAGAAGACACCTCCCTCACTCCAGACCCTCAGCCACGTACAAGACACCTCCCGCACTCCAGACCCTCAGCCACGTACAAGACATCTCCCGCACTCCAGACACAGAAGACACCTCCCTCACTCCAGACCCTCAGCCACGTACAAGACACCTCCCGCACTCCAGACATGTCAACCACACAGAGACACCTCCCGCACTCCAGACACAGAAGACACCTCCCGCACTCCAGACCCTCAGCCACATACAAGACACCTCCCGCACTCCAGACACGTCAACCACACAGAAGACACCTCCCACACTCCAGACCCTCAACCACACAGGGACACCTCCCGCACTCCAGACCCTCAGCCACATACAAAGACACCTCCCGCACTCCAGACACGTCAACCACACAGAAGACACCTCCCACACTCCAGACCCTCAACCACACAGGGACACCTCCCGCACTCCAGACCCTCAGCCACATACAAAGACACCTCCCGCACTCCAGACATGTCAACCACACAGAAGACACCTCCCACACTCCAGACCCTCAGCCACACAGGGACACCTCCCGCACTCCAGACCCTCAGCCACACAGAAGACACCTCCCGCACTCCAGACACCAGGACATCCTGGGGTGGAGGAGCTTGAAGCAGTAGCTGGGGCTGAAGACCAAACAGCTTCTGAACCTCCACATGGCAGCTGGCTCCAGAGACCCTGGCGCTGGGCTCAGCAGGCCCGCTGCCTGGCGGTGGCCGGGCTGGCACTGCATTTTGTTGTTGTTGTCGATCCTCACCTGAGGATCCGTTCCCATGGATTTCCAGAGAGAGTGGGAGGGAGAGAAACCGAGAGAGAAACATGGGTTGGTTGCCTTCCACATGCCCCGACCAGGGCTGGGGGTCGAGTCTGCAGCTGGGGGTCGAGCCTGCGACCGCGGTACATGCCCTTGACTGGGATCAAACCCAGGACCCTTCAGTCCACAGGCCGGCACTCTTTCCACGGAGCCAAACGGGCTAGGGCTACATTTAAGAGAAAAGTCAGATGGCGCCATTTCCCTGCTTAAAACTCTGCTCGGGCTGCCATCTCACTGAAACACAAAAGAACCCGAAGGTCCTTCCCCGACCGACAAGGCTCCATGGCCGAAGCTTTGCTGTTTCTTCTCCTCCCGGCACCCTCTTCCGAGCTCCCTGGGGACCGGCAGCGCTGGCTTCTTACAGCTCCTCCGCAGCCCTGCCTCGGGGCCCGTGCCCGCTGTTCCCAGGCTGGAACCCCTGCTTTCCTCCCAGCCCCCGTGGCCGTCAGCTTCTCAGAGGCCTTCTCTCACCACCCAGCGGAAGGAGACAGCCCCTCAATAGGCTTTCTTGTTTGTCTCTTTGTCCAAATTTACTTCTCTTTGTGGCACTTACCACTATTTGAGCTCATGTCATAAATGGAGGTGTTTGCCCTGGCTGGTGTGGCTCAGTGGATAGAGCGTCAGCCTGCGGACTAAAGGGTCCCGGGTTCAATTCCAGCCAAGGGCACATGCCCCAGTTTCGGTCTCGATCCCCAGGGTGGGGTGTGCAGGAGGCAGCTGATCGATGTTTCTCTCTCATCGATGTTTCTAACTCTCTATCCCTCTCCCTTCCTCTCTGTAAAAAATCAATAAAATATATTTAAAAAATATAAACAAACAAACAAATATAAGAAATAAGACATTGCGGATAGAATGCGAGTTCTGTTGCTTCTTCCCACCCCTGCAGCCTCTCCTGCTGCTGTAAATGTGGGGAGTCTCCTCTGGCCCCTGAGAAGATGTGTACACACCCGAGGAGAGAGTGCAGCTGGGAACATGGGAGACGGAGCCACTTTAACCAAGCTGCTAAAATGACGGACGTGACGAAGGTTGAGGGCTCACATGCTAACTCGCCTGGGAATGGGGACGTGAACTCTCCAGCCCGTGTCCATGCCTGGTTGGAGGTCTGCACCTCCAGGGAGATCGCTCACTGCCCTCGGAAGGGCTCCCGGACCCAGACCCCCCCCCCCCGCCCAGGACCCCGTCCACCTGCCATCCATTGTCCAGACCCCTGGACGTGACCGGGCCTCCTGGAACCCGTGCTCCTACCCCCCGGCTCCAGCGCCCTGACGCCTGGGCCGCCCGGGCCGGGAACGCAGGGCTGAGGGGTCTCGGCCGCACGTTTTGCTGTGAGAACCTTCAGCGTTTCTTCCCTCCTGAACACTCCTGGGCTTTGCCTGGCTGCGTTCCTGTTTGCAAACTCTAAGAGCCTTGAATAAGCCTGTCATTTATTTCAGCAAAGCCTGCAGACTCTGAGTTCGTTCGACATACCTTTAAGCATATATATATTCCTTTAAACACTTTCCAGAAGTAAAATAGAACATTATTTTATGTGTTTATGAAACACCTTCTACACTAAATGTTCATTTTGAAGCATATTTTCCCCACTCCGTACTATATTTTTGAGCACTAACCACACACACACACACACACACACACACACACACACACACAGACACACACACAGGTCTAGCTGATGTCTATTGCCGTGTCAAATTCTATCCTGTGGATATATCACATTTTATTTGTCTATTTTTTTAATATATATTTTTATTGGTTTCAGAGAGGAAGGGAGAAGGAGAGAGAGATAGAAACATCAATGATGAGAGAGAATCATGGATCGACTGCCTCCTGCATGCCCTACGCTGGGGATCGAGCCCGCAACCCCAGGCATGTGCCCTGACTAACCGGAATCAAACCCGGGACCCTTCAGCTGGCAGGTGGATGCTCTAACCACTGAGCAACACCAGCTGGGCGTATCGCATTTTTTATTTGTCGATTTCTTTACTGAGGCTTCGATGTGGAGGTTGTGCCTGGGTGTGATGGACACGCAGGCGCGGCGGCAGAGGCCTGCGGGGAGCGGGTCACGCCCTCACCTCGCCTGGTGGCTTCCTGCTCCCAACGATCCCAGTTCCCGAGGCAGAACACCTACCTGCACCGCCCTGGCGTGGGCCCAGCGATGTGTGAGGATTGGCCTTTAACACACCATCCATCCACTGAGCCAAACCAGTCAGGGCAACACACCCCGTTCACCACCAGAGCGGGCGCGGGGCGTTCTACTCGCCGGCTGCCTGGCACCGCTTCTCCGGAGGCAGCTGACCCGCCACAGAGCCGGAGGCCGCCGGAGGGAACATTCTGGTTTCATCAGAAGCGAGATGTGGGGGCTGATGGGGATGAGATGAGGCCAGGCCTCTGTGGGCGGCGGCCAGGCCCGCACAGGGACGTGACCTCTGACCGGCCTCCCTCCCTCCGGGCACTGTCCTGACGCTGGGCCCTGCAGGAGGCCAAGGAAGCCAAAGGTTTGGGGAAAGTGCTGCTGACTCACTGAGCCGCTTAGTGTAGTGGATGCAGCTGTGGCTGGGCTGCCCGCGCCCCTCTCCCCGCCAGCTCCTCACCAGGTGGGCGTAACCTGTGCTTCAAGAGCCACGGGGAACTCCCACACCTGGTTGTATAGGTGCCAGGCCTTTGTCATGAGTTCGTTGCTCTGTCCCCCACATCACAATTCTGGGGGGACCTGGTGCAGGGAGGAGGAGGAGAAGGAGGAGGAGGAGCAGGAAGTTTCAAGATGGGAAGGGCTTTGCCTGGGCCAGATTCTTCTAACAGAGCCAGGGAAACAGATCAGAATTCCCAGCCTTAAAGGTGTGGCCCTCGGAGTGGTCATGGGGGGTGGTCATGGTCAGAGTTGATGCTTAAAATATCACTAGTGACTAGTCCAAGGTCAGGATGGAGGTATAGCCAGCCTGGGAGTAGGAAGATGATGGTACAGGTGGGCCTGCTAGTAACCATCTCGGATGGTAAGGTGGGCCTGCTGGTAACCCACTCGGATGGTAAGGTGGGCCTGCTGGTAACCCACTCGGATGGTACAGGTGGGCCTGCTGGTAACCCACTCGGATGGTAAGGTGGGCCTGCTGGTAACCCACTCGGATGGTAAGGTGGGCCTGCTGGTAACCCACTCGCTGTTGTCAATCTCACCGAGGATATTTTCCCCATTGATTGTTGGAGAGAGTGGAAGGGAGGGGGAAGGGAGGAAGGGGGAGAGTGAGAGAGAAACATCGACTGGTTGCCTCCTGCATGTCCCTGGACCATGGCCAGGGATCGACCTGCAACCCAGGTACAGGCCCTTGATCAGAATTCGAACCCACGGCCCTTCAGTTCCCAGGCCGTAGCTCTAACCATTGAGCCCACCCAGAGCACTGTTTGCTGTTGATGAAGGTGGAGCCTGTTTCCAGGGCTCCGTGTGACGGCTGATGCAGCCGCCGCCTCTCCCCAGTGTTGTTTCTCTTCCCGTGACCCTCTTGGCTGCGGCCCCTGTGATGTCTGATGTGCAAGGTTGTGAGAGTGCCTGGACGACCATTCTTCCACCAGCTGCTCCCCTCCTCCCCTGCCCTGCGCTCACCTGCTGCACACCTGCCTCACACCTGCCTCCTGGAAAGCTCCCCGGACCCTGCTCGTCACTGTCCCCTTAGTGAGCTTTCTGGGGTCCCCGCAGCCAGCCAGTGAAGGCGATGCTGAGACCCCCACCCTCCCCCTCCCCCACCTCCACCCCACCTCCACCTCCCCCCTCTGGAGTGCTGGGTCCTCGGCTGGCGGTGTTCCTCCGTCCAGCACACGCTCCACGGGTTTCCGCACGTCTGTGTCGTCAAGGACCAATTCACACCCTCGAAGGCATCTACATCCTGTTTTAATTTTTATTTTAATTGATTGATTGTGGAGCGGGGGAGAGAAGCATCGATGCGCTGGCCCACTCGCCCACGCATTCATGGCGGCCTCTTCATGTGCTCTGACTGGAGCTCGAACCTGCAGCCTTGGCGGATCCGTCCAGGCTCCAACCCATGAGCCACCCCGCCTGGGCTGACGCAATACTTCCAGAGTCGCAGCTGAAACTGGGGCTGATGGTTTACCCGGCCGGACAGCAGAGGGCTCTGCTGCCCCAGCAAACATTGTAGCTGCTCTCACCGAACGAGGAACAGGAGGCGGGAGGCGAACCTCACGTCCTGGTCCTGGCCGGTGCCTCTGAGGCCAGAGTTACGGCTGTGGCCACACCCACCCCGCATGTCTGTTCCCTGAGGTTGTGGAATGGAACAAACTGGGGTGCGGCAACTCTAAAGTCAGATCCACATGAAAAAAATAGTGTTAATCAGCCCGGCTGGTGTGACCAATGAACCGAAGGGTCACGTTTCGATTCCCGGTCAGGGCTCAGGCGAGGGCTGCAGGCTCCATCCCCTGTAGGGGGTGTGCAGGAAGTGGCCAATCCACGATTCTCTCTCATCAATGATGTTTCTATCTCTTTCTCCCTCTCCCGATCTCTCTGAAATCAATAAAAATATATTCTTTAAAAAAGAGCAGGATTTAAAAAGTATGTGGCTAATCAGTAAAATGTAGGAGAGTGAACCCTCCTTCCCGCCTCAGTGCCCCGTGGCTGTGAGGTCGCCAGGCGAAGGCCACGGAGGTGCGTGAGCTGTCGGATGCCCCGGGAGCCGCACTGATGCGCGGTGTTTGCTGCCTCCTTGTCGAGGGCGCCGATCGATCGAACATCTCAGGGCTGCTCTCGCTGTCCGGCTTCGGATTCCTCCCCTTCTCTCACAGGCATTTCAGAACCCACCCCCTCCCCACCCACGTCCCAAAGCAGGGGAGCCAAGTGATGACTCCATCGTGACTTCCGTTGCGTAAAGGACGCCAGCGTCCACCCAGCTGCTCAGGCCAAACCATCAGATCCTTGGTTCTGCTCTGCCTCCCACTCCAGGACCCGACACAGGCCCCTCCCTCTCTTCTTCCGAGACACCTTCCCGCCCCCCCCTCTCCGCCCCCTCTGCTCCCGCCCGCTTGGCCACCGGGACTGTTGGCCTGGGCTTCTGGCCGGAGCGCCTCCTGGTCCTGCTCCTGCTCTGGCCCTTTAACCCACCCTTCAAACACAGCCAGTGATTTTTTAAAAATTATTTTTAAAAATATTTTTATTGATTTCACAGAGGAGGGGAGAGGGAGAGAGAGAGGGAAACATCAATGATGAGAGAGCATCATGGATCGCTGCCTCCTGCACGCCCCACACTGGGGATGTGCCCTGACTGGGAATTGAACCCTGACCTCCTGGTTCATAGGTCGACGTCAGCCACTGAGCCACGCCGGCCGGGCCGGCCAGTGTTCTTAAAAGCAAATCACATGACGCCAGCCCCTTGCTGGAACCACCCTCCACCCCATGAAGGCTTCCCCACTGCACTTGCAGCCGTTCTCAACCTGTGGGTCGCCAACCTGTGGGTCACGACCCCTTTGGGGGTTGAACGACCCTTTCACAGGGGTCGCCGAAGACCATCGGAAAACACATCTATAATTACATATTGTTTTTGTGATGAATCACGATGCTTTAATGATGTTCAATGTGTAACAATGAAAATCCATCCTGCAGATCAGATATTTACATGACGATTCATAACAGTAGCAACATGACAGTGACGAAGTAGCAACGAAAATAATCTTATGGTTGGGGGTCACCACAACATGAGGAACTGTATTAAAGGGTCGCGGCATTAGGAAGGTGAGAACCGCTGCCTTAGAGCCAAACCCAGTCCTTTCCTGGCCGTTCTGTGCCACCCGGCCCCACCTTCCCAGGTGGCAGACCCCTAGCTGCCCCCCGGCTGCTGCGGACGCTGCACACCCGTCCCCGCTCCCGGCAGCTCCTTGGATGGAGCTGATTCTTCGCTTAAGTGTCATCTCTTCAGAGGTCCTCCCCGTCCCCGATCCACGGGGGAGAGCGGGTCCCCGGTTCCTTCTCTCTGCCTGACTCGGACAGGCTCGCCACCGGTGACATCGCCTACGAACTGCCCACCGTCCTTCCCACAGCACCGACACGCGGCCCGTCTGCGGACATCGCCGGGGCCGCGTCAGGGGGGCGGTGGGCCGCGTGCTCCTCCGGGACGGACGCCAGAAGCAGCATTGGGTGCTTCGCAGCAGAGCACGTGCTGCTTCCTCCCGGCCCTGCCGCTCAGCAGAGCGCGAGTTTGACGCTCAGGAGAGACCAGCCGGGGAGCCAGGTGGTCACTGCTGAGACCCACCGGGACCCTTCCACAGAGGCGCCCGGGGGGGGGGGCACGGCCCGGCTCTGTGTCTCCGCTGGCTGGGGGTCCTGGGAGACAGAGCCTTTGAAAGGGCTGCTGGCAGACACAGCGGAACCAGGGACCTGGGTTAGAGAGAGAGAGAGAGAGAGAGAGAGAGAGAGAGAGAGAGCCCCAGGGCTGCCGCAGCGGGAGCCGGGAGCCGGCCTTCCTGAGCCAGGCCCGCAGCAGCCCTGCCGTGAATGGGGGCCGCTGCCGTGACCCGGCGTGAAGCGATGGTGATCACGACTTGCAGGGACAGCTTTCGCCGGTGGAACACGTGGTCTTGGGAAGCACGACAGCAGCATTTCCAGGAGAGAATCCACCGTTGTCCTGGGAACAGGAACCAGGCCAGGCGGCCCCGGGCGCGCTCTCGGGGTATTGACCCGGCACAGGAGCCTCGCACTCGCAGCCCTCCCGCCCTCAGACCCCTCCTTCTCCTCCACCGGCTCTGCCCCAAGGAAGCCGGAGACACGCCCTCCCACCACAGCAACCCCTCCCTCCAAACCTAGTCTTCTCCCCTCTCCCGGGGTGCTCCCTCAATGCCACCCCCTCCCCACCTCCACTGAGGACTCCCCGTAGCTGCGGTCACAGCTCATGACAGCGCTTCGCACAGTGTGTGAGCGACTGACAGCCTGCCCTGACGGGGCGATGCTTTTCCACTGCGAGGACAGCCGTTAGGAATGCTCATTCAGTCTGTAAGTTAGAGCCGGTGCCAGGAGCCTCTCCGTTCCTCTCTACTGACCAGCTGTGCTGTCTGGGGCATTGGCATGACCTCTGTGCTCCCGCTGCCTCATATGTAAAAGGGATCGTTTAGCGCCCGCCCCAGGTTGCGTGTTGCCCCCAGGCAGTGGTCCTCAGGGGGGTGAGTTTCCACAGGGGGGCAGGTGCCTCTGCCTGGGGGCTAATTGTTACTTTTCATCTCTTGAGTGGCCTCAGGGCAAGGTGTTTCCCAATAGGGTGTGTCACTGTCTTCCCCCGGGCAAGGCAGCTGTCTCTGTGGAAAGACGTCCTCCGCTGTGAGAGGGAATGGCTCAGCCCAGGAAACTGGGGTGTCTGCCTTCTGAGCTCTATCCCCCGAGTCCCCAGTCCTGTTCTGCTCTCACTTCACCCTCCCTCTGCCAGAGCACAAGGTGGGTGGCTCCACAGGGAGTTTAATGCGTTGGCCCTTTAAGAGCGTGCCCAAACTTTCAGCTGCCACTCCCTGGCAGACAGCACCCCCCTGCTTTCCACAGCCAGATGTTATGTGGGTACCCTCCTCAGTTTGTGCTCTCTGCTGGGGAGCCCCGCTTCGGGATTAGATCCCAGAGTTCTCAGTGGCACCACCCCCCCCTCCCCCAGGTCTCTCTCCGGGACTTCAGTTGCCGTCTGGGTGCCGGGCCAGCCCTTTTGTGCCTCCCCGCTCCTACCAGTCTCTATGCGGTCTCCACCTTCGGTCCTTGGGTATCAGGGTTCTCTCCTGAGAGTTTCCCATTGATTATTTGGGAGGTTTTCCTGTATTTCAGTTGTAATTCCAGCTTGTTCCTGGGAGCATGTCCATGCAGCATCCACTTACTCTGCTGCCCCCCGTCCCATAGGTTATTGTAAAGATTAAAGCATTTGCCATAGAGCCAGGCATAGAGAAATGCTACATACATATCCGCTATTACTGCCATCACCACCACCATTACCATAATGACTGCCATAATCACCACCATCACACCCTCACCCTCACTATCACCACCACAATCATCACCATCATTATCACCACCACTACCTCCATTATCAACCTCATCACCACCCCATCCATACCATCACAACCATATCATCACACTATTATCATCATCACCATCATTATCACATCATTGCACCACCACCATTCACCATGGTCACCACTACCACCATCACAATCATATCATCACCATTATTACCATCACAATCATTATCATCATCATTTCACCACCACCATCACCATCACATCACATCACTACCATTATCAACACATCACCATCATCATCATTTTCACAATCACCACCACCATCACCATCATCATCCCGATCATCATCACCATCACAATCACCACCACCACCACCATCATCCTGATCATCATCATCATTTTCACAATCAATCACCACCACCATCGCCACCACCATCACCATCACCACCATCATCACCACCATCACATTCAATCACCACCACCATTACCACCACCAGCACCACCAGCACCATCATCACAAGCAGACATAACACTTTTCCTCCATCAGAGGATCTCAGGGCAGCAAGCTGCCTCTTAGCTTCTAACTCTCCTGTTTTCTTCTGTAAATTCAACCTCGAGCGAGTTTGTTGCTTATTAACATCACCAGAGGTCAGACTATGAAAGGAAAAGGTCTACGTTAAAGGAATTTTTATCTGATTTTGGCGCTTTTCGTGTACAGATTCCTCCAGACTGCTCCCCGACGCCTGCTTCACATGTCTGCTGAGCAGTGCTATTTTTTCCGTTTCTCTGTCACAGGGAGTTTCTCTTGTTCAGGGAAATACATATGGTTTTGAATAATTGGACCCAATGTTTTTATCTTTGCTCTAAATTCTGCAATGTTTTGTGAAATGTGGAACAGGGAGTGCAATGTAAGTGAACTGCATTTTTTTGCTGCCAACAAGCTATTTTGACTTTGGGCTCCAGTCACAGCTGAAAGGTGTCCACAGTCGGAGAACTCGCCTCCCGGGCTGCCCACCGAGGCGGCGCTGACGGATGTGGCGTTCCTTCCTGCCGACTCCACACGCAGTTTCAGCTCCTCTCCACCCAGCACTCAGGCAGCCGCTGGCAGTCGGAGGCACTTGTGGCCAAACGCTTTGGTGTCCCCGAGACTTCTCCCGCCCCTTCTCCCGTCACTACCCCTCAGAAGCCTAGCCTCCTATTTTAAGAATGTGTCCAGTAATGCTTCATTGGGGAATTTAAAAAGTTGTGCACCAGCTTGGCTGGTGTGCCTCACTGGTTCAGTGTCAACCTATGAACCAGGAGGTCACGGTTCGATTCCCGGTCAGGGCACAGGCCCAGGTTGCGGGCTCCATCCCCAGTGGGGGGCGTGTGGGAGGCAGCCGATCCATGATCCTCTCTCATCATTGATGTTTCTCTCTCTCCCTCTCCCTTCCTCTCTGAAATCAATAAAAATATGTTTAAAAATAAAATATGTACATATACATGGATTTAAAGAAATACACACTTGGCAAGGAAGGACATGCATCAAGAGCAGCAGCAGGGGGCTACTTCACTCTCAGAGTGGCCGTGAGGCGGACCCTCGCTCCTGACTGCGCGGGACAAGTTGGCAACTTGAAGCGATTTCATCGGGAGCAGAGCTTCCCAGCCGTGCAGTGCTGCCTGCGCCCTCCTCTCGGTCCGCCGGTGGCCCAGGCCCTATCTTGTCATCTTGTCAGGAGGGAGGACGGCCACTACCTGACTCCCAGCTCCTGGGGCGCCCTCCCCCCCCACCCCCCCGCAGGCACTGGGCCCCACACAATGCGCACCAGGGCGGAGACTCCAGCCCGCGGCCTCCTCTCCCCCACCCGCCTGCCCCTGTAGCTGCTGCTTCCCGCAGCGTCCTGTGAGCTCCCAAATCACTTTGTACCCGCTGTACTACTGCTGCAATGAATTCATTTAACTAAATGGCACGTTAACCAACTTTTAATTAAATATTATGTGAACACTACAACATGCTGGGACCTTTTCTTTTTTTATTGAAATATCTCTTTATTGATTTCAGAGAGGAAGGGAGCGGGAGAGAGAGAGAGAAACATCCAGTGATGAGAGAGAATCATGGATCGGCTGTCCCTGCACGTCCTCCACTGGGGATCGAGCCCACAACCAGGGCATGTGCCCTGATGGGAATTGAACCCTGACCTCCTGGTTCAGACGGCGACGCTCAACCACTGAGCCACGGCGGCGGGCTGAGCTGTTTTTTTTGTGCTCAGAATGAAATCGGTGGACGAAACAAAGCCGTCCTTTCCCCGTAACTTCTGCTCCCTGCAGAAGGATGCCGTTCACCGCACAGACCTGTGCCTGGGAGACTAAGTTGGATGCAGCCACGAGACTCAAC
This sequence comes from Myotis daubentonii, assembly GCF_963259705.1. NCBI lineage: Eukaryota > Metazoa > Chordata > Mammalia > Chiroptera > Vespertilionidae > Myotis > Myotis daubentonii. The sequence continues at coordinate 1,144,822 of NC_081842.1, forward strand.
AAATGGGAGTTGCTCGGAAATGCTGCCTGATTGGCGTCGCCGAGACAGCTGCGAGGGGAGCTGGAGAAATATTGCGAGGATCTGGAAGGGTTCCACGCCCAGGGCGCTTCACACGTCTCTGTGGATCCTGGTTCTGTAACCAAGAAGCCAGAACAGGAACACAGAGACGTGATGTACACGAGAAAAACAGCGAGGCCGCCCCTGAGCAAGCCCGTGCCCAAGAAAGGCGCTGGGCGTTCACCCACAGGTAGGAACGGACACGCCGTGTCTTACGTTAAAATGCGGTGCTTAGGATAAGCGTGTGCCTTTTCTTTCCCCTTTTCTCAGATGGTGTTCACTATAAGCTTCTTTAATTGGCAACCGATAGCCCGGCCGGTGTGGCTCAGTGGTTGAGCGTCAGCCTATGAACCAGGAGTTCAGGGTTCAATTCCCATCAGGGGCACATGCCCAGGTTGTGGGCTCAGTCCCCAGTAGGGGTCGTGCAGGAGGCAGCCGATCCATGATTCTCTTTCATCATAGATGTTTCTATTTCTCTCTCCTTTTCCATTCTCTCTGAAATCAATAAAAATATATTTAAATATATATATAGTAGAGGCCCGATGCATGAAATTCGTGCAAGGGGCTCGACCCTTGCAGCCCCTTGCAGCCTCGGCCGGCCCTCGCAGCCCTGGATTCGTCCAGACGGTCATCCAGAAGGATGTCCAGACGGTCGTTCTGCTGTTTAACATATTAGCATATTAACTCTTTATTATATAGGATATTTAAAAAATAACAAATAACCTGGCACCTGACAGCTAGTCCCGCTCGCTGGGATGACAGGGTCCATGCTCTCCTTTCCAAAGACCAGTGGCATGAGGATGACCAGGGGGGCGGTGGCCGCATCGGAATCCCTGGGGGGTGGGGGGCTTGGGATCTGCATTTAAACACCCCCCTGGGGCACCCACGGGGCAAAACCCTGCCTCCCTGTTGGCCTCACCCTCCCAGGCATCAGGGCTCAAGAGATCCCCTGGGGGAAGGCTCACCCTGACGTGAGAGGTGACACCTGTTAGGGCTGTTTTCCTCTCTCTGAACCCTCCCCTGCGGACATTTGTTTAAATTTCTCTTCATTGTGGAAAGTATTGCAGATGCTGCCTTCCGCCCTCCCCCACTGGCCCCTCCCCCCAGCACCGCGACCCACGCCCCCCCAGGATAGCTCTCCATTGCTTGTCAGAGTGAGTGGAAGGGAGGGAGAGAGAGAAAAACACACGGATATGAGAGGCACATCAATTGGTTGTCTCCTGCGCAGGCCCAACCGGGGGCAGGGAGCGAACCTGAAACCCAGGCACCTGCCCTTGACTGGAATCGAACCCAAGGCCCTTCTGTGCGTGGGCAGATGCTCTAACCACTGGGCCACCGTCTCCGGCCCTTTTAGGGGTTTTATTTTGAATTGTCATAGCAGAGACCTGGTACTCAGATGACTGATACCTTAATACCAGGTCTCTGCCATGGCAATTGCAGTGCAGGGCACCTGATCAGCCAGCGGTAATGGGTGGGGAAGGGGGAGCTTGCTGGCCATGTGGGGTGACGTGTGGGCACCAGGGGGCATGTCGCATTGTTGTCTAATGATTTCATGTGTTTTAAATCTTGTTTAAAAATATTTTTTATTGATTTCAGAGAGGAAGGGAGAGGGAGAGAGAAACATCCATGATGAGCCCGGCCGGTGTGGCTCAGTGGTTGAGCTTTGGCCTATGAACCAGGAGGTGGCAGTTTGATTCCCAGTCAGGGCACTTGCCCGGGTTTGCAGGGTCGGTCCCTGGTTGGGTGTGCAGGAGGCAGCTGGCCCATGATTCTCCCTCATCGTGGATGTTTCTGTCTCCCTCTCCCTTGCTCTCTGAAACCAATACAAACATATTTAAAGGCAGGTCGCTGGAATTCTGGTGGAACTGCATTACCTTGGTAGATGCTTGGGGTCAGCTCGGATGTCCCCTGGACGGTCAGGACTGTGGGAAGCCTCTCACCTGACTGCAGGGGGCTGGCCTCAGGGCTGCCCGGGCTCTGTGCCCCGAGGGGCGACCCTGGGACAGCGAAGCCGGGGGACGTTCAGTGCCTGGCTCCCCCAGCCCTGCCCAGCTCAGCGCATCGCCTGGGCCACGCTCGAGCACCGCGTCTTAGTGGCGGATGAATCAGCACCCAGTGAGGCCTGAACTGGGACCGACTGGGAGCCCCCAGGCCACCGGAAGCAGGCATGCGGCTGTGCTTAGCTTTCCAGCCACGCTGCCCACTGCGTGTGTGTATGTCGTCCGCGTGTATTTAAATGTATCTTCAGACTCACGCAGGGATCCGCGAGGAAGGCGTTCCGTGGCCGCACAGACGCTTCATTTCTCGCACAGTAAGACGCTCGAGGGGGGGTGGCTCCTGGCAGGAGCCTGGCCCTGAGGGCGTCTGGGTTGGCATTTGTGAAGTTCTTTCTGCCTCCACGCCCCAACTCAAGATGGTGTCACCCCTCAAATATCACATCTACATGCGTGGGGGGGGGGGCACCGGAGCTGACACACGGGGCAGGCGCCACCCTGGAGGCCTGGTCGTCCTGTTAGATATGCTGTGGGAACTGCGTCCCCTGGCACAGGCGCAAGGACCTGGGGCCCCGAGGACAAGATGGTAGCCTGGCCGCGGTGGCGCAGTGGTTGGGTGTCACCCCCCACACCCAGGGGTCCCGGGTTCGATTCCGTTCAGGGCACATGCCCGCTTTGCAGGCTTGATCCCAGTAGGGGGCGTGCAGGAGGCAGCAATGATGTTTCACTCTCACATCCCTCTCTCTCTCTCTCTCTCTCTCTCTCTCTCTCTCTCTCTCTCTCTCTCTCCCCCCCCTCTCCTTGCCTCTTTCTCTCAAAAATCTTTTTAAAAAAAGATGATAATGACTGGCTAAACCAATGCTGACCCAGTGCTTGGAGCTGGCACGACACCTTCCCCGACACAGTTGGGTTCTCCAGGCAAGGAGCCGGGAGTAGGGTAGGGGCACCGGGATCTGCCTGTACAGTCACGAACCACAGGTCTCTGCCTCTGTGACCGTGTTCCCACCCCGGGCGGCGGAGAGGACCAGAGGGCATCTGGGGCCTGCGTCCCTCTGGGCCTGGTGTGTGCACGTCGGGGGGCACGGGGCAGGGGGGCATCGCAGCAACACACGGAGGCAGCACCTCCAGGAGCGTCCGCGCGGGAGGGGTGGGAGGGCTCCCCTGCTGATGGGGTGGGGGTTCCCCTGCTGATGGGGTGGGGGTTCCCCTGCTGATGGGGTGGGGGTTCCTCCTGCTGATGAGGTGGGGGTTCCTCCTGCTGATGGGGAGGTTCCCCTGCTGATGGGGGGTTCCTCCTGCTGATGGGGGGGTTCCCCTGCTGATGGGGTGGGGGTTCCTCCTGCTGATGAGGTGGGGGTTCCCCTGCTGATGGGGTGGGGGTTCCCCTGCTGATGGGGTGGGGGTTCCTCCTGCTGATGAGGTGGGGGTTCCTCCTGCTGATGGGGGGTTCCCCTGCTGATGGGGGGTTCCTCCTGCTGATGGGGTGGGGGTTCCCCTGCTGATGGGGGGGTTCCTCCTGCTGATGGGGTGGGGGTTCCCCTGCTGATGGGGGGGTTCCTCCTGCTGATGGGGTGGGGGTTCCCCTGCTGATGGGGTGGGGGTTCCCCTGCTGATGGGGGGGTTCCTCCTGCTGATGGGGTGGGGGTTCCCCTGCTGATGGGGTGGGGGTTCCCCTGCTGATGGGGGGGTTCCTCCTGCTGATGGGGGGGTTCCTCCTGCTGATGGGGTGGGGGTTCCCCTGCTGATGGGGGGGTTCCTCCTGCTGATGGGGGGTTCCTCCTGCTGATGGGGTGGGGGTTCCCCTGCTGATGGGGGGTTCCTCCTGCTGATGGGGTGGGGGTTCCCCTGCTGATGGGGGGGTTCCTCCTGCTGATGGGGTGGGGGTTCCCCTGCTGATGGGGGGTTCCTCCTGCTGATGGGGTGGGGGTTCCTCCTGCTGATGGGGGGTTCCCCTGCTGATGGGGGGTTCCTCCTGCTGATGGGGTGGGGGTTCCCCTGCTGATGGGGGGTTCCTCCTGCTGATGGGGTGGGGTTCCTCCGTCCATGGAAGTCTGAGGAGGTGATCAGGGTGGAGGAGGTGGGATGCGGCCTCCTGTGTGGCCGGAAGCCTCGGACAGGGTCACAGGCTGTGCCTTTAAGCCCCTGCGCCCCACCGCCCTGCCGTGTGCTCCCTAAGGACAGCCTCCAGTGTTAACACGCCTCTGTCCTTGCCCTTTAGGGAAATCTGTGCTTCAGTAACTCATCTCACCAGGGCTCCATCAAAGAACTGTCCTAATTGGAAGACAAAGAGAAAAAAAATCCCCAGTTTGATATCTGGGTACATTTCTACAGTTAATTTAGATTTCAAAATGTGAATCTCGATTAAAAGGCTAAATGCTTAAAAGTCAAAAAGATTCCTGTTTGACATTAACGCGGCGGCGGCTTGGTCACATGTGCTGAGTGCAGCCAGTCAGAGGTGCTGACGGCTCAGGCCTCCGACAGACAGATGGAGGCCCGGATGAGCTCCCCCACATCCGCGTGCCATGCTGTTCCCCCGCACACGCCTGCCGCTCCGTGTGGTCCCGCGGCCCCGGGAGACACGGAAGCGATGTACATCAGCTTCGCTCACGATCCCCGAGAAAGAGGGGGTGACAGAACCCGAGACTCAGAGGAAAAATACAGAGCCCGGTTCGATGTTCTTGCTGGTTCCTCACTCACATATTCCTCTTTTAAAAAAACGTTCTTAAAGGATATTTTGATTTTTTTTTAATAGAGAGAGGGAGAGAGAGAAACATCAATGATGAGAGAGAATCATTGATCAGCTGCCTCCTGCACGCCCCACACTGGGGATCGAGCCCGCGACCTGGGCATGTGCCCTGACTGGGAATCAACCTGGGACCCTCTAGTCCACAGGCTGACACTCTATCCACTGAGCCAAACTCAATAGGTCATGCACTTTCTTTTTTATTTTTTAAAAATATGTTTTTATTTATTTTAGAGAGAGAGGAAGGGAGAAGGATAGAGAGATAGAAACATCAATGATGAAAGAGAGAGAGCTATCATTTGGCTGTCTCCTGCACGCCCCACTGGGGATGGAGCCGGAAACCGGGGCATGTGCCCTGACCGGGAATTGAATTAGGGACCTCTTGGTTCATGGGTCGATGCTCAACCACTAGTCACATGGGCCAGGCACTTTTTACTTTCCTTTTTTTAGTACTTTAAAAAAATATATTTTTATTGATTCAGAGAGGAAGGGAGAGGGAAAGAGGGATAGAAGCATCAATGATGAGAGAGAATCATTGATTGGCTGCCTCATGCATGTCCCCTACTGGGCAGCGAGCCTGCAACCTGGGCATATGCCCTGTCTGGAATCGAACCCGGGACCCCTAAGTCTGCAGGCCGACACTTTATCCACTGAGCCAAACAGCTAGGCCTTCACTTTCTTGATGGTGTTCTTTGAGGCACAAAAGTTTTTAATTTTGATGAAGTCCAATTTATCTGTCTGTTTGTTTTTCTGAGGGGGGCTGCTGGTTCATAGATCGACGCTCAACCGCCGAGCCATGCCAGCTGGGGGGTTGCTTGTGCTTTTAATGTCGTATCTAAGACACTAAGACCCTAGGAAGTCCTCACCCATTTTACATTCTAACTAGAGGCCCGGTGCACGAAATCGTGTGTGGGTAGGGTCCCAGGCCTAGCCTGTGATCAGGGCCGTCTTCTGCCCGCTCGCCAGTCCCCAGTCCTGCCCCACGGCCACCCCCAGTTCCCGTGGTTCCCCAATCGCAGCATGGCTCCGGTTCCCTGGGGGGGAGGGACCAAGAGGTCAGCTGTTCCGCCTGCTCACCAGTCCCGCCCGCCGCCACTCACCTTGGTTCGCCGTGGTTCCCCGTTTGCCATGCTGCGATCAGAGCCTGCGGGTGGGGGCGGGGGGGGGGGGGAGGGCGGAGGGACTGAGAGGTGGTCAATGCACCTCATGGCGACTGGTCGAGCGGTACTTCCGGTCGTTACGCTCATGGTCACTGGCCTTTTATTATATAGGATACTCCCCTCACGACATTCTGAGGCCCTGTATGCGAAACCCTGACTTCATCCTCCAAATCTCGTAACCACTCTCCCACCTGGTTTTCTTTCCTTTTTTCACTTTAATCGCCAGTTTTGAGACATAACCGACAGGCGTCCCTGTGTCAGGCTGAGGTGCACCGCGTGACGATCTGATTTACACACGGTGTGTTGTGACGGGGCTGCCGCACAGGGTCCGCCAACACCCGTCTCCTCGTGGAGGACAATAAACAGGGAAGAAAGATGAAAAGCAAACGAAACATTTTCTCCTTGTGATGAGGACTTTTAAGATGGAAAGTTCCTAATCTCTTACCTGTCCACACAGCAGCAGTACATGTGTGGTTATGTACATCCCCCCGCCCGCACTTGCGCATCGTCTCACTGGAGCCGTAAGAAGCGATGGCTTCCCCTTTTCTGCAGAACTGGGAGCGCGTGGCCGTGGCCGCTCAGCAGGGCTAGCGGCGGACAGATGCCGCTGGCGCACAAGACGCAGGAGGGGAGGTACGGCTGGTTCTGCGGGAACGTGACTCGCACTGTCTTTGGCAGAAGGAGAAGTTGTGCCAGCGAGCCCTGGCCGCAGCGTCCGGGCCGGCTGCCTCGCGCTCTCAGCGTCCCCTCTCATCGCTGGGACCCCTGTTGCCGGTGCTCCAGCCCACTCCCTGCTACAGCCCCGAGGGCCCCTTGGCTCCCACACTGCTCTCCTGGCTTACCCGTCTCGGCGTTGGGTCTCCGTGCAAACATGGCCTCCTCAGGGAGGCCTTGCCTGACCACCTCGTCGAGTGACTCACCCCGTCCACGCACACGCTGATTTCGTGAGTCCACACACAGTGAACACATGCCTCCCACGTGCCGGACTCTGTCCCGTGGGCTGGGACGGTGGATCGAGCAGACAAGAGTTCCTGCCACGTGGCGGTTACTTTCAAAGGGCGAGGCGAACAATGACGGGCGGTGAATTTTGTGTGCCCACGTGGCTAGGCCACGGTGCCCAGACGTTTGAGCAGACACCAGTCTAGATGTTTCTGAAGTGTCTGTGGGCGTGGGTAACATTTAAATCAGCAGACGGAGTGGAGCAGGGGCTCCTCCACCTGGGAGTGGGCCGCACCCAATCAGGCGAAGGCAGGAGAGGAGGGGAGGTCTGCGAGGAAGGAGGGCTGCTTGGGCTTTCCAGCCCGCGCTGCGGACTTTGGACTTGCCAATAAGGTGAGCCAATTCCTTAAAATAAATGTGTGCATGTCTGTGCACGTGTGTATTTGTGGGGCCCAGAGTGAGATGATTATGTAGGGCTCCTTGTTACAAAAATGTCCCAGCCGGTGTGGCTCAGTGGATAGAACGCCGGCCTGCGGACTGAAGGGTCCTGGGTTCAATTCTGGTCAAGGGCACGTATCTTGGTTGCAGGCTCCTCCCCAGCCCGGGCCCTGGTCAGGGCTCGTGCAAGAGGCGACCAATCGATGTGTTTCTCTCACATCGATATTTCTCTCTGTCTTTCCCTCTCTCTTCCACTCTCTCTAAAAATCAATGGGAAAATATCCTCCAGTGAGGATTTTTTAAAAAATTACCCTAACTGGTTTTGCTCAGTGGATAGAGCATCGGCCGAGAACTGCAGGGTCCCAGGTTGGATTCCGGTCAGGGGCATGTACCTTGGTTGCGGGCTCGGTCCCCAGTAGTGGGTGTGCAGGAGGCAGCTGATGGATGTTTCTAACTCTCTATGCCCTTTCCTTTCCTCTCTGCAAACAATCAATAAAAATATAACAAAATCAATAAAATATAACAAAATCAATGAAAATCAATAAAAATAAAAAGCAAACAAACAGCTGAGTGCTACCCAGGCATGGAGCCCGCTGAGCGTGGGTCTCCGTGGGCCTTCGTGTCCCTCCTGGCCTCAGCCGCTGGGCAGGAGCAGCGCCTGGGAAGCGCGCAGGGTTTTGGAGCCCAGAGGGCAGGGCCAGGGTGAATTCCACTCCCTGCCCTTGATGCCTGGGAGGTGCGAGCTCACAGCCCCCACAGGACAGGTGTGGCCAAGTGCACCCTCTTTGTGTGTGTGTGTGTGTGTGTGTGTGTGTGTGTGTGTGTGTGTGTGTGGTGTTTGCTTTTTTGTCTCTTAAAAAGGCTGTGATTGAAAAATGGGCCTTCGATCCTAATGCAATTGATCTGCATCGACGGTGTGAAGTGGGGAGTTAATTTGAGTGCACACGTGTGCACACTTTCCTAGGGGTTCATGGTTTTGTAACTGAACATTTTTTCCAGTTCCAGTTGGCACTCAACATGACGTCCTGCAGCACAGCCGCTAGGCACTTCCGTGCCTTCCTAAGCGACCCCTCAGCCTAGCGCCCGGCCCCCACGCCGTTGTCCCGCACCCCTGTGCTGTCCCAGGGATTCTCCCCAGACAGGGTCCGGGTCGGGGTGGGGGGGTGACCTTCCCAAGTTCTTCACAGACATTCGGACGATGCGGTTCCTTCCCTGTGAGGCAGCCACACGGGATGTCTAACAGCATTCTTGCTGTGTGTTGGAAATCAGTCTTATTTTCTTCTGAAAAACAAAGGGTTAATGTACTTTCAACTCTCTGAGATGTTTATCTTAATGGCTTTTGCTTTTGGCACTTGGCATTTAAGACACTCAGCGCCTGGAGAGGAAGTGTTGGGAGGCTTTCCATAAATATCACATCTTTGCACAACGCTCGGACTTGAAAACGAAGCGTGTCCCTATAACCGAGTCCACTGAAGCCCATTCATCTCAGGAGCAAAGGAAATTGCGTGGCGAGCGGCGCTGCTCGCACTGCCGGGACTCGCACACCCGCCCGGACAGACTCCCGGAGCCCAGACGCGCGCCAAGAGGAAACGCCGTTTCTGGTTCCGTGACTTTGAAAGGACACTGCGTCTCCCAGCACATGAGCAGGCTGTGAGCTGATCTCGTCAGGGGCCACCCCGTCTCTTTCATTCCTGCACACCTATGGTTATGCTAACGCTGGGGGCGACCCTGACGCGTCATCTGATGTCATAGTCGCACCGCAGTTGCAAAGAAACATGCTGTTACATCGCCTCCCATCGCATCTTCTCGCATGTGGTACAGATGTTTATAATCTGCGTATACTCAGCTCTCTACACTTGCGTTTTCACTTCTACATGCTTACAAGTAGCGCGTTCTGTGAACCGGTGGGTCTCACGGTCTCTAATATTAACGAGTGTGATCGTTAGTACAACTGTACCAAGAATTAGGTCTGTAAAGCATGCATCCGTCTATCTGTTTGTCAGTCTGTCTATCTGCCTGGGAGTGAATGATATCAGCAGAATGAAATACTAAAGGCTCCAAGTTCTTAGATTGAAAATAAAATGATCTGTATTAATTTTCTTCCCCTCCGAGTTTTGACCTATAATTGACATAGAGTGTTGTATTCGTGTAAGTTACAGCGTTATGATTTGATGTGTTTACATATTGCATAGTGATGACCAACTTTAGTTACTGTCCACTACCTCACAGAGTTGCAGTATTTGACCCTGTGATGAGAATATTTAAGGTCTACTCTCTTAAGAGGTTAATCAAAGGACTTGTATTCATGCACATAAGCATGACCAATGGACACAGACAGTAGGGGGCAGGGACATGGGAGCAGCTAGGGAGAGGTCAAGGGAGGGGGGGAGACATATGTAATACTGTCCGCAATAAAAAAATTTAAAAAATGATATGGAGGTTCCTAAGAAATGTAAAATAGAACGACCTTATGACCGAGCAATTCCACTTCTGGGTGTTTATCTGAAGAGACCCAAAACGCGAATTTAAAAAGATAAATGCACCCTATTTTTACTGAAGCACCATTTACCCCAGCCAAGGCATGGAAGCAGCCCAACCAAGTGCCCTGGACAGACGATGGGATAAAGAAGAAACGGCGCCTACGTACAGTGGAACATGACGCAGCCATCACCAGGAATGACAGCTTATCGGTCGCAACAGCTTGGGTGGGCCTAGGGCGTCCTGCTCAGTGAAATCAGCCCGACAGAGAAAAGCAAGTGCCGGACGATGTCACTGCTGTGTGGACTCTAAGGCATAAAACTCGGGAACAAAGACACAGACTCAGATCCAGAGAGCAAGCTGAGGGTGGCCAGACGGGCCGCGAGCGGGGCTGGCTGCGAAGGGGCGGGATTAGGAAGCGCAGATCAGCAGGTACTGACTGGTCACAGGGACCAGGGACGCCGACTACAGCAGAGGGAATGTGGCCGATGATAGTGTAATAACTGTATATGGCGCCATATGTAAAATAATGCTGAATGTCGCCTGTCATTAAAACATTTTAAATAAAATAATAATAAAAAAAGAAAAAAGGACCTACTTTCTTGGCGCCTGCCAGTGCTGTTACCTGCAGTCTCCCTGCTGAGCACAGGCCTGGGTTGCAGGCTCGATCCCAGGTACGGGGCCTGTAGGAGGCACCCAATCAATGTCGCACCCTCACATCGATGTTTCTCTCTCTCCCTCTCCCTTTCTCGCTCCCTAAAAAATAATATAAAAAAGAATAAAAAATGCGCCAAACTTTCAGGTGTGAAATTAGCTCCTGTAAGTTCATGCTGCAGACTCAGACAACAGTGGTCACTGTGGTTCGACCAGGCAAGTTTCGGGGATCAGCCAAGCCGTTGGGCTGGAGTTCCCCGAGGATCGTGCACTTGTAGCGGGTGCCCCCCGGGGCGAGCCAGCCTGCTGGCGGGATATGGGAGCGCCAGCGGATGACGTCACACTCGGGGCCCCGTGTTATCTCCCGTCTTTCCCAGGCGGCCCGAGGCTTCCCCTGCTGATGGCCTCCGTTCCTCACTCTGATGCCAGGTCTGTGCAACCAGGCCCTGCCCTGCCCCCTGCGAACATTCCAGATGTTTCCAGAGTCCCCAGCGTCTCAGGCCCACCCCGAGTTGGCAGAAATTGTGACCGTTATTTCTCAGGTTGTTAGGCCGTCAGCGCTCAGCAGAAAGCTGCCACCTCCATTTATTTCAAATTCCGTGTTTTCTAACTTATGTCAGACACTTTGCACGTTGACTTAAGACAACAGTAAGCACACGTTTCTGCGGGGCGTCCCCAGAACGGACACACCTGCCTTGAAAAATCACAAAGGCTAAAAAAAAAAAAACTCACAAAGGCTGAGCTGGCAAGATCCACCCTGGTTCCCAGCTGAGCCTCCGCAGGCATCGCCCATGGAGCCCGGGACGAGCAGCAGGAGCTGTTTCCTCTGCAGATGGAGGAACCGGATGCTCAGAGAAGGCACGCGCTGGCTCAGGGCCGCCCAGCCCGCAGGGGGGTGACCCAGCCCGCAGGGGGCCGCCCAGCCCGCAGGGGGGTGACCCAGCCCGCAGGGGGCCGCCCAGCCTGCAGGGGGGTGACCCAGCCCGCAGGGGGGTGACCCAGTCCGCAGGGGCCCCTGGGTCTAGCTCCCCGCGTTCTGTCTGTGGACAGAAGAGCCGATCCAACCAGCAGGGGGCGCCCGCCCCTCTGGTCCGCACGTGGCCGCTGGGGTCCGGGCAGCCTTCCGCCCAGGCGGCCTGAGTGCGGGTGTGGCTGGCGGAGGGGCTCCGCCCCCCAGGCCTCGCTCTCAGCGCCCCCCCGCCCCGGGTCCCCTCTTGGAGCTGCCCGGGTGCCGCTCACTCTCCCGCATTGACGCGCGGGTCCGGGGGAGACACAGCCCGGGAGGGAGGACGGACAGACCAACGACCTGGAAGAAGTGGGGGGGCGGGGGGCACCAGGGACCGAGACTGAGCAGACGGCGCGGGGCGCCGCGGGAGAGCCGGGCAGGCGCAGGGCTCGGGAGCAGCTGCCGAGGGCGAGGGGCCAGCGGGCACCAGGCACCCCGTGTCTCCTGTGGGCCCTGCGCAGCGCGGGGCAGGGGCTGATGTGACCCAAGCCCCATTTTTAGGAGCTGGTGTCCCCCGACCTCGTGGCCCAGGGGTTGGGCGTCGACCTAGGAATCAGGAGGTCAGGGTTCCATCCCTGGTTGCGGCTCGAGCCCCAGTGGGGGGCGGGCGTGCAGGAGGCAGCCGATCCATGATCCCCTCATCACTGATGTTCCTCTCTCTCCCTCTCCCTTCCTCTCCAAAACCAATACAATATATTAATAAATAAATAAAAAAGATGGTGTTGACTTTGGTGTGGGAGCCATGGATACCCCAGGAGAGGAGATGAGCCTGCAGAGGGCGAAAGAGGGAAGTGGCCACGTGGGGAAGCAGAGCCTTAGAATCTGCCCAGGGACCCAGGGATGGAGGGATCTAGGGATGGGGGGGGATCCAGGGATGGGGGGGATCCAGGGATGGGGGATCTAGGGATGGGGGGATCCAGGGATGGGGGGATCTAGGGATGGGGGGGGATCCAGGGATGGAGGGACCCAGGGATGGGGGACCCAGGGATGGAGGGATCTAGGGATGGGGGACCCAGAGATGGAGGGATCTAGGGATGGGGGGGACCCAGGGATGGAGGGATCTAGGGATGGGGGACCCAGAGATGGAGGGATCTAGGGATGGGGGGATCCAGGGATGGGGGGATCTAGGGATGGGGGGGATCCAGGGATGGGGGGATCTAGGGATGGGGGGATCCAGGGATGGAGGGACCCAGGGATGGGGGGATCCAGGGATGGAGGGACCCAGGGATGGGGGACCCAGAGATGGAGGGATCTAGGGATGGGGGGGATCCAGGGATGGGGGGATCTAGGGATGGGGGGATCCAGGGATGGGGGGATCTAGGGATGGGGGACCCAGAGATGGAGGGATCTAGGGATGGGGGGGACCCAGGGATGGAGGGATCTAGGGATGGGGGGGACCCAGGGATGGAGGGATCTAGGGATGGGGGACCCAGAGATGGAGGGATCTAGGGATGGGGGACCCAGGGATGGAGGGATCTAGGGATGGGGGGGACCCAGGGATGGAGGGATCTAGGGATGGGGGACCCAGAGATGGAGGGATCTAGGGATGGGGGACCCAGGGATGGAGGGATCTAGGGATGGGGGGGACCCAGGGATGGAGGGATCTAGGGATGGGGGACCCAGAGATGGAGGGATCTAGGGATGGGGGGGATCCAGGGATGGAGGGATCTAGGGATGGGGGACACAGGGATGGAGGGATCTAGGGATGGGGGTGACCCAGGGATGGAGGGATCTAGGGATGGGGGGATCCAGGGATGGGGGGATCTAGGGATGGGGGGATCCAGGGATGGAGGGATCTAGGGATGGGGGACCCAGCGATGGAGGGATCTAGGGATGGGGGACCCAGGGATGGAGGGATCTAGGGATGGGGGGGACCCAGGGATGGAGGGATCTAGGGATGGGGGGGATCCAGGGATGGGGGGATCTAGGGATGGGGGGATCCAGGGATGGAGGGACCCAGGGATGGGGGGATCCAGGGATGGAGGGACCCAGGGATGGGGGACCCAGAGATGGAGGGATCTAGGGATGGGGGGGATCCAGGGATGGGGGATCTAGGGATGGGGGGATCCAGGGATGGGGGGATCTAGGGATGGGGGATCCAGGGATGGAGGGACCCAGGGATGGGGGACCCAGGGATGGAGGGATCTAGGGATGGGGGACCCAGAGATGGAGGGATCTAGGGATGGGGGGGACCCAGGGATGGAGGGATCTAGGGATGGGGGACCCAGAGATGGAGGGATCTAGGGATGGGGGGGATCCAGGGATGGGGGGATCTAGGGATGGGGGGGATCCAGGGATGGGGGGATCTAGGGATGGGGGGATCCAGGGATGGAGGGACCCAGGGATGGGGGGATCCAGGGATGGAGGGACCCAGGGATGGGGGACCCAGAGATGGAGGGATCTAGGGATGGGGGGGATCCAGGGATGGGGGGATCTAGGGATGGGGGGATCCAGGGATGGGGGGATCTAGGGATGGGGGACCCAGAGATGGAGGGATCTAGGGATGGGGGGGACCCAGGGATGGAGGGATCTAGGGATGGGGGGGACCCAGGGATGGAGGGATCTAGGGATGGGGGACCCAGAGATGGAGGGATCTAGGGATGGGGGACCCAGGGATGGAGGGATCTAGGGATGGGGGGGACCCAGGGATGGAGGGATCTAGGGATGGGGGACCCAGAGATGGAGGGATCTAGGGATGGGGGACCCAGGGATGGAGGGATCTAGGGATGGGGGGGACCCAGGGATGGAGGGATCTAGGGATGGGGGACCCAGAGATGGAGGGATCTAGGGATGGGGGGGATCCAGGGATGGAGGGATCTAGGGATGGGGGACACAGGGATGGAGGGATCTAGGGATGGGGGTGACCCAGGGATGGAGGGATCTAGGGATGGGGGGATCCAGGGATGGGGGGATCTAGGGATGGGGGGATCCAGGGATGGAGGGACCCAGGGATGGGGGACCCAGGGATGGAGGGATCTAGGGATGGGGGACCCAGAGATGGAGGGATCTAGGGATGGGGGGGACCCAGGGATGGAGGGATCTAGGGATGGGGGACCCAGAGATGGAGGGATCTAGGGATGGGGGGGATCCAGGGATGGGGGGATCTAGGGATGGGGGGGATCCAGGGATGGGGGGATCTAGGGATGGGGGGATCCAGGGATGGAGGGACCCAGGGATGGGGGGATCCAGGGATGGAGGGACCCAGGGATGGGGGACCCAGAGATGGAGGGATCTAGGGATGGGGGGGATCCAGGGATGGAGGGACCCAGGGATGGGGGACCCAGAGATGGAGGGATCTAGGGATGGGGGGGACCCAGGGATGGAGGGATCTAGGGATGGGGGGGACCCAGGGATGGAGGGATCTAGGGATGGGGGACCCAGAGATGGAGGGATCTAGGGATGGGGGGGATCCAGGGATGGAGGGATCTAGGGATGGGGGACCCAGAGATGGAGGGATCTAGGGATGGGGGGGACCCAGGGATGGAGGGATCTAGGGATGGGGGACCCAGAGATGGAGGGATCTAGGGATGGGGGGGACCCAGGGATGGAGGGATCTAGGGATGGGGGACCCAGAGATGGAGGGATCTAGGGATGGGGGGGACCCAGAGATGGAGGGATCTAGGGATGGGGGGATCCAGGGATGGAGGGATCTAGGGATGGGGGACCCAGAGATGGAGGGATCTAGGGATGGGGGGGACCCAGGGATGGAGGGATCTAGGGATGGGGGACTCAGAGATGGAGGGATCTAGGGATGGGGGGAACCCAGAGATGGAGGGATCTAGGGATGGGGGGGACCCAGGGATGGAGGGATCTAGGGATGGGGGGGACCCAGAGATGGAGGGATCTAGGGATGGGGGGGACCCAGGGATGGAGGGATCTAGGGATGGGGGGATCCAGGGATGGGGGACCCAGGGATGGAGGGACCCAGGGATGGGGGGATCCAGAGATGGGATAGGAGGGCCAGGAGGAGAAGCGGAGGGCGGCTCTGGGCCTGGGTGCGAGTCCTGCTCTATTACTTACTGGGAGCTCTGCTGGGGGAGGAGCGGTGTGTGGGCTTCACAGACGCCTCCCAGGCGAGGGTTACGCGCTGTCTGGCTTGGCCATCCCTCCGTTCCCAGTCCCCCGCCGGCTCTTGGCAGCCGAGTGCTCCAGCCAACTTCACTTCCTGGCGCGCCAGCCTGCTCCTGCTGCCTCCGACTGCGGCCCACTGGGCCTCCTGGCCGGCGTGGGAACCTAGTCAGTCTCCCCACCATGGGGAGGGGGCGCGGAGGAGGGGGAAGGAGGGGGGGAAGGAAGCTGCTGCTGCCAGTCAGCCCAGAAGGCTTCTCAGGCGACAGGTAACGCCGTTTAAATGTTGACTCCTCCACGTTAGGGAATGGCCCATCTTTGAAAGGCAACCAACCACCACCTGCAGCTGCTTCTATTTTGTTTTTATTGATTTCACAGAGGAAGAGAGAGGGAGAGAGAGAAACCTCAATGACTTGCCGACTGCACACCCCACACTGGGGAATGAGCCTGCTCGCAACCCCGGGCATGTGCCCTGAGCGGGAATCGAACTGTGACCTCCTGGTTCATAGGTTGACCCTCAACCACAGAGCCACGCCAGCTGGGCCTTCAAGAGCTTTTAGAAAGTTACTGGATGTGTCCTCCCCCAAGACAGATGAGGCCTTGCTCTCAGGAGCCATGAAACCCGCTCACTGGAGACGCAGGGAACACGGACTCCGTTTATTTGACAAATTTTCATTTGTCTCGGGCACCGTGCTAGGTGCTCCAGGCAAGTGAAATGTAAAGGAAGATACAACTCCCGCTCTCAGGGAGTCTCAGAGAAGAAAGAAACAGACGCCGGAGGGAGACGCGGAGGGGCCGCTGGCTCTCACAGCTGGCTGGGGAGGGCTTCACGGGAAAGGGCACATCTGGACCAGGCAGGAACGGGATGGAAGGGGCAGGTGGGGGGGGGGGGCGGCAAAGGAAAAGGTGTAGGGGTGAGGACAGCTGGAACAGTGCCCAGGGCGACCCCACGGGGGGAGAAGGAACTCAGCTTAGGACAGGCGGCACGTCTTCGATGCTGGACAACGGCTTTTCAGCCAGACGTTTTCTGGGAACGTCTGGGGGCATTCCTCCTGAAACGGCCATTGTAGAGAGCAGGCCCTGTGGTTCCGAAACCGAAACCATCGCCAAGCCCAGGCAGGTGTAGGATGTGGGAAACTGTTTATTGCCTTCACTATCTGATAAGCATAGACAGAGAACCCCCCAGAAGGCTGGGTGCCTTTGAAGCCCTAGCAAAGGTCGGAGCTAGGCGCCACCTCTGTTTGTCCAGACAGTGGTAGCTGAAACTACTCCCCCATTTATTATTATGTAAATCCTTGCTGATGGGCTAGTCTGCCTGTTGCAGGGGGTCACCTGCCTAGGGCCATGCTATGGGTGCATCCCAGATCAATAAAAGCTTGGTGAGGCCTGAGCACGGAGGAGGAAGTCCTTCGGGACTTGCCGCCTGGTCCCCCAATATTGCAAAAATTATCTCGTGTCTTTTTCTCTCATTTGTTGTGCGGCTCCTCTTTCAGATACCGAACCCTACTCCACGCGAGTCGTGGAAGGAAACACTCAACAGTAGGATTTTGACTTCTCTTCGTCATCCGTCCCAGCTGACGGAATTAGCAGTGAACCTGAATCAAACCCAGCATCAGGCTTGGAAAAGAACTAATGGTCCTGTTTTTTTCTCTCTTCTTCACCCCTTTTCTGACCTCCACCCTGAGAGGATAATTAAGGAAAGAAAATCTCTATTTCATTGTGAATGTCTGCCACCATTTTATGCCTGAAGCTAATTTTTTTTTAGGTCATAAAGACTTTGATGAACAGTCGCTGACATCCGCCTCACACCATAACAAGGGGATTTCTGAATTTTCATGTAGAGCTAATGTCCTGAATTAAAAAATAAGTCATACTCTATTAATACATTGGCAGATGCCCAAAGCTTTTCTTTTTTAAAAAATCTTTTTTTAAATTGATTTCAGAGAGAGGAGGGGAGAGGGAGAGAAAGAAACATAATCATTGATCAGCTGCCTCCTTCACGCCCCCTGCTGGGGATCAAGCCTGCAACCCCTGACAGGGAATTAAACCGAGACCTCCTGGTTCAGGGGTCGACGCTCCACCGCTGCACACCAGCCGGGGGCCCAAAGCTCTTCTGAAAGAAGATGCAGAGTGGGGTGACCCCACAGTGAGCCCCATATCCCTCATTCACTAGAAAACTGTCCCCTCTCCCCCAAGTTACTGTCCTCAGACAAATGTGAGTCTTGGCCCAGATGGTGTGGCTCAGTGGACAGAGTGTTGGCCTGTGGACCGAAGGGCCCGGGTTCGATTCTGGTTAAGGGCACACACCTTGGCTGCAGGCTCCTCTCTGGCCCGGGCCGTGGTAGGGGCTCATGTGAGAGACAACCAATCGATGTGTTTCTAAAACCATCGATGTTTCTCTCTGTCTCTCCCTCTCTTTCCACTCTCCCTAAAAATCAATGGAAAAATATCGGGTGGGGGAGGGGGAGGCGATCAACCACAGGACTCGTATGCGTGCGGACGAGCATAACCAATGGACACAGACACTAGGGGGTGAGGGCACGTGCGGGGGGTGGGGGTGGCTGGGGAGAGGCCAGTGGGGGAAAAAGGAGACATATGTAATACTTTCAACAATAAAGAATTAAAAAAAGAAGAATATCACTGAGTGAGGATTAACAACAACAACAAAAAACACAACAAAAAAATGTGATGAATTAGAGGCATTAAAGAGATTGAATGGGCCTTGCAGAAATTGTGGGGGTGGGGTGGTGGCAAGGAAGTCCCTTAAACACAGCAAGAAAAACATTCAAAACTGTACCTTTAAGAAATATATCTTTTTATTGATTTCAGAGAAGGGAGAGGGAGAAAGAGAGAGAAACATCAATGATGCATCATTGATCGGCTGCCTCCTGCACGCCCCCTGCTGGGGATGAGCCTGCAACCTGGGCATGTGCCCTGACCGGGAATCCAACGGTGACCTCCTGCTTCATAGGTCGACACTCAACCACGGAGCCATGCTGGCCAGACTAGAAACTGTATCCTATATAATAAAAGGCCAATATGCAAATAGACCGAATGGCAGAACAACCAAACAACCGGTTGCTATGACGTGTTCTGACCACCAGGGGGTGTGCACACGGAACATGGTGGGCGTTGGCCGCGGCGGGATGGTGGAGCAAGTGAGGTGGGCACCAGACCAAGGCGGGGCGCCGTTTGCTGTCATCAGGGCGAGCCTCTGCTGGTTACTGAAAATTCTTTGCTCCTGCGTGCTGTGGTCCCACCTGGCGCTCACACCTGCTGCTGGCACCAGCCCCGCTTGCACCTGCTGCTGGAGCCGTCACTGGCCCCGATCGCCCAGCGCTAACAGTTGTGAGCAGCAGCTATGGGCCCCGATCGCCCCTCAGGGCTTCTCTACCTCCCCCTGCTCCTGAGAGGTGATCGGGGCAGCAGCAGCCGCTTGCACCAACTGATGGCACCGGCACTGGCCCTGCTTGCACCCGCTGCTGGCGCAGGCCCCAATCACTCTGGGGAGCAGCGGCGGCAGGAGAGGGGCTGCTGGCAGACAGGGGACTGGAGGCCACAGTGGGAGGGGCCGGGCAGGGGCAGAGGATGAGCCGAGACCCGCCCCTGTGCCCACTGCAGCCTCACGTCCCACAGTTCCTTTCAAGGTGCACAAATTCGTGCACTGGGCCCCTAGTATTTAATAAAGAAAAACTGAAACATTGGGAAGATGGATAAAAAACAGCTGTTGCCCTAGCTGGCCTGGCTCAGTGGATAGAATATCAGCCTGTGGACTGAAGGGTCCCAGGTTCAGTTCAGGTCAGGGGCACCGGCCCGGGTTGCAGGCTGGATCCCCAGTGTGGGGCGTGCAGGAGGCAGCCCATCAATGATTCTTTCTCATCATTGATGTTTCTCTCTCTCTCTCTCCCTTCCTCTCTGAAATCAATATATATTTTTAAAAACATATTTAAAACCCCCAGCTCAGTCGTACAGGGCTGGCGGCTTGTAACCCTGTGAGTAGCCGGGTACAGATCTCATTTGAAACTGCATCTGTTTAAGACAGATGTCCCCCGGGGTCATTTTGGGATGGGTCGGAGCCCCCAGGCCGTGGGTTAATGACAGCGCCCCCGCCCCCCCATTTCAGAGCAGGGACCGGGTCAGGTCAGGCTTGTTTGCCGAGGAGTCAAAGGCAAGGAGCTGGGCAAGGCCCCGCTTCCCTGGGCGCTGGCGCAGCGTGTGCGGGAGCCGCTGGCGCCGCTCGTCCCGCGGCTCAACAGGTGGCCCCGGTAAACGCTCCCGTCCCGTCCCCGCCAGCCGCCCAAGGGAGACGCCTCGCGTTTGGGTCGAGGAGGCGTCGGGGATCCGGGGAAGACCCAGGCGTCCGGGCAGCGGGGCGGGTGTGAGCGAGGTTGCGGTCAGGGGCGCGCGGCTCCAGCCTCCGGGAGCGCGGGGCCCGGACCCATTCCGCCGGCGCCCGCGGCCGAGAGCAAGGGGGGACCTGCGGCAGCGGCTGCCAGCGCCCGGGTCCTGCGGTCGCTCCCATGGAGGCGGCCCCTCCTCCTCCTCCTCGGAGCAGTCCCGGCTGCGTGCGACCCGGGAGGAGGCTGCCGCCCCTCTTCTTTCCACTCGCCCCCGCCCCCATCTGTCCATCCGTCCGCTCGCCCCGGTCCAGAGGGCCTACCGTCCGCCCGGCCCGGGCTGGACACGGTCGGGGCGCCTTCCTCCCTCTCCCGGCCCCGGTGGGCGCGGCCGCGGGGCGGCTTTCACCGCCGAAAGGTCCAGAAGCCCAGCTCGGAACCCGCAGGAGGCGGCCCTGGCGGGGCGGCCGGGAGCGCGCGTCTGGCGGGCCGCGCGGGGTGCCCCCGTCCGCCGCCCGGAGGCCGCGCCGCTGCCCGCCCGGCCCCTCCCTCTCCCCGGCGGGGGGCGCGCGGCTGCTGCGCGCGGGGAGGGAGGGGCCAGCGGGTTTGAAAGCGCCCGGGCCGCGCGGGGAGCTCGCTGGTCCCGCCGCCGCGCGGATCGAGTTTCCGCAGCTCCGGGCTGAGCGGGGCTCCTCCCGCCGCCGCCCGCAGCCCGGCCAGGAGCGCCCCGAGCCCGCGCGGACCGGCGCCGCGATCGGGGACCCGGGACCCGGGCACCGGCCCGCCCCCCGCCGCTCCCCCGCGCCCCCGAGCGGGGCCACGGTCCTCCGCCGCCCGGGCAGCACCGGGGCGGGGCCCGCGCCCTGGAAGGGGCCGGGCGACCCGCCGAGGAAGAACTTGTTGGGGGCGGGTCCCGGCGCCGGGCGCCCGGGGCGGCCGCTATTGTCTGCGCGCGCTCGGCGGGGCCGGGCCGGCGGCGGCGGGAGGAGCCCGAGCCGGAGCCCGAGCGGGAGCCGGAGCCGGAGGAGGAGCCGGCGGGCGCGATGCCGGCGGCGGCGGGGGACGGGCTGCCGGGCGAGCCGGCGGCGGGGGGCGGCGGGGCCGGCGGGGACGCGGCCCGCGAGGGGGGCTGCCTGCCCGCCTGGGTGAGCGGCGTGCCCCGCGAGCGGCTGCGCGACTTCCAGCACCACAAGCGCGTGGGCCACTACCTGGTGGGCAGCCGCAAGCTGGGCGAGGGCTCCTTCGCCAAGGTGCGCGAGGGGCTGCACGTGCTGACCGGCGAGAAGGTGAGCGCGCCGCGGGCGGGGGGTGGGGGGTCCCGGCCGCCCCGCCCGCCTTCCCTCCCGGTTGGGAGGAGGGTGCGCCCCCTGTGCGCAGGCCCGGCGCCGGGCCCTGGCCTGTTCCGCAGGGTGGTCTGGAGTCCGTTGGGGGGTGGGGCTCCCCGGGAAGCCGCCCGCCGCCCCTTGGCTCTGGGACCGCGCCGCCTGGCGGACACCGGCGCGGATGGGGGCCTGGCTCCGGGCTTCCGGGCTGGAGGTGGGGGGAGAGGCCGGAGCCAGGGCGGGAGTGCGCGCACGCTCACGGGGAGGGAGGGGGGGAGCAGCCTGCTCTGGGGGGAGCCCAGAGCCCGCGCCCCCACCGGGGCCCCGGGGGAAGGGGGGCCCCCTCTCCACCTGCGCGCCGGCGGCTGGAAGTTTTCCTGCTGAGGGGCCCCCCGCCCCGCCCCACTGCCTGCGTGGAAGGTCCGCTCCGGCAGGTCCCCAAGTGCCGGCGCCCGGGCTGCAGGGCTGGGAGGCGTCCTCAGGCTTCTGCTTCTGCGGGAGGAGAAGGCAGAGGAAGAGCACACCCCCCATTCCCCACCCCCACCCCACCCGGGGCGCCGCCTGGAGCCTCGGGGCGGTCAGAAATTAGTTGGTGTGAACTCTTGCCGGCGTGGCCGGGTGGACCAAGTGGTAACTTAGATCCGTGCAAAGAAGCCCGGGAGGTGATGACTTCCGAGGTGAGCGCAGGCCCTGGGTCACCCCATGCCAGCCACTTGCCCCAAGCTCAGGGCCTCCCAGGCTCCAGGCCTCCAGGCTGGGGTCCTCCCCGCCGGCCTGGGGTGGTGGCTGCTGTGGCCCAGAGCCCAGGAGGCGTCCGCAGTACAGTATGGGGGGTGGGGGGTGGGCAGGGTGTCTGTGGGCTCCCTGCCCTCCTTGCCACCTGGGACCTGGGATTCTGTGCCCAGCTGGGAGCCCCTGGGAATGCTGTGCGGGGACCTCTGACCGCAGCGTGAGGTGCCGGCCCTTCCGCCTGTCCCCACGCTCCCCTCCCCTGGCTTTGGTCCCCCCCTGGGTTCCCCACTGAGCCCCGGAACCCCTTGCACTTGAGTGCAGGCCTCCTCACCCTGGCCGTCTGCCCGGTGTTCCTACAGCCCTTTGTGCTGGGAGAGGAGTGGGGTAGAGCGAGTTCTCGAACAGTGCCTCTGGCTGGAATTTCCGCGCTGAAAGGGAGCAGCGCTTCAAAGGAGGCGCAATCACAGCAGAACGCAGGCCTCGCTCTAGTCCGGGAGGGAGGGGGGCTCGTTCACAGGCTGGTTCCCAGCCCCCAGGACCACCTGGTTCCCTTCGCCCTGAGGCCTGAGGCTGGGCCTAACCCCAGGGGCTCACTGCCCCGGTCGCTGTTTGAGGTCCTGTGGGCCAGGGAGGTAGAACTTCATTCTGGTTCCGAACGTGTAGGGTTCAGGCTGCTTGTGTGTGTTCCTCGTGAAGCGTCGCAAGGGGAGGCAAGGCTTTATGCCAACAGCAAGGGGCCAAGCCCCTGGCGAGGGCACCTGACCGCGCCTGCCGCCAGGCTGCCTCTAGCTCCTCCCACTTCCCATCCATGGGGGTCTGTCCTGGCACCCGCTCCTCCCCTGGGCGCTTTTGCTCCATGACGTGGGGCTGTTGGCACTCGGCGCCCAGTCCCTACCTGGCCCTCGGGTCCCAGGGCTCAGTGCTGGGCACACTGGCAGGCAGGGAGCTCCTGCCCAGACGGGGTCGAAATGAGGAGCCCCCTGCAGCCCAAGAGCCCCCCATTCCTCCCTCCTGAGTCTTTCTTACGCGACCCGTCTGGCTTCGCCTGGGCCAGGGCGGGCCTGGGAGTGGCTGTGGGATGACTGCTGGGCCCGAGGTCCATGTGGTGCTTAGCGTAGGAGGAGGCGGACGACTTCCCTGCCCGGCTCTTCTCCAGCCGCGGCGTCGGCGTGTGAGGATCCTGAGAAGCCTGGTCCTCCCTCCCGTAATTGCCAGCTTTCCAGAAACAGTGGGTGTCGCTCAGCTTTTGTCCCCACCCAGCACCTCTGGTGTGTGACTGCCGGGGTCCAACCCCAGCAGGTCCAGGGGTCCCCAAAGGTGTGGAGGGAGTCGGCGAAGAAGGAAGGGCATGGGGACAGTGTTCAGTTGATCTCTTGCCAGGCTCCGCCTCCATCTCCAGCGAGGTTCTGTAGCCATGTTCCCTCGCTAGGTTCTCCAGCCAGGTTCTGTCCAGGCTCTCCAGTCAGGTTCAGTGTCCAGGTTCCAGTCAGGTTCTCCTGCCAATCTCTATAGTCAGGTTCAGTCCAGGATCCCTTGCCATGTTCTCCCGCTAGGCTCTGTCTCTAGGCTCCGAGGCCAGTCCCTCTCCAGGATCCTCCGGCATGCTCTCTCCAGCGAAGTTCTTCTGTTTCCAGGCTCCGTGTAGGTTCTGTCTTCTTGATTCTGTTCTAAGTTCTGAGTGTTTCTGTCTTGTTACATCTGTATTTATACCAGTTGATTCAATCCTATCAATCTCTATTACAAAGGTTAGGGCGTTTCTTATCTCCATTCCAGGGAGAAAAGATTATGTAGTTTAAGCATGATTGTTCGTAGTTAAAGGGATTAATTACCCACCTGGCACTTAGTTGAGGGGTTTCATCCCCTCCCTAACTTCAGGGGAAAATCCCTACCTGGGGATTCAACCTTTCTCGGAGAGGTGACCTTGGTTAAAACACAGCGCCAAGAAGGTGAGCAAACATATTAAGAACCGTATGCCATATATGCCAGGTCCCTTGAAACAGCAAGGATGGACCGGCTCCCGGCATGTGTCTAGCAGATCTGGGGCTTGGCAGATGGTGGAGGTGAAAATGCTGGGGTGCATCTGTGGCTCTGCCCCGAAGGAGCACCGAGTTCACGAGACACCCCCTTCACTCCCCCCCATCACCCCCACCCCCATTCGGGATGTTGTCTCATTGAGGCCCAGACAAAGGTGAAGTCACCCTCACGTACCTGCTGCCTTTCAGCCTTTTTAAAAGGTGAGCTATGCCCCACCAGCGTGGCTCAGGGGTTGAGCATCAGCCTATGAACCAGGAGGTCACGGTTTGATGCCCAGGATGGCGGGCTCGATCCCCCCAGTGGGGGGCGTGCGGGAGGCAGCCAATCAGTGATTCTCATCATTCATGTTTCCATCTCTCTCTCTCTGAAATCAGTTAATATATATGTATATATATATATTTTAAAGGTGAGCTATTAAGAGGGGTTTCCCCGGGAGGAGGGTTGCTCAGGTGAGCCACGCAGGGGGAGGTCTTGAGTGACAGAACCAAGGTGGCCTCTCACCCCAAGGGGGTGTACTTTTTGGAGAAAGCACCTCACTTTTCTCCTTTCCTTTTCTAAAGGACATAGACCAGGGGTGGGCCAACTTTTTGACTCGAGGGCCACAATGGGTTCTTAAACTGGACCGGAGGCCGGAACAAAAGCATGGATGGAGTGTTTGTGTGAACTAATATAAACTCAAAGTAAACATCATTCCATAAAAGGGGACGGTCTTTTATTTTTTTTTTTTTTTAGTTTTATTCATTTCAAACGGGCCGGATCTGGCCCGCGGGCCGTAGTTTGCCCACGGCTGCCATAGACCATAGTGGGAGAGGAAGTAAGTTGTGGACACTGTAGTAAGAAATAGACGTATGCCCCCATGGCCACCCCTGACAGGATCCAGGGCAAAAAGTTGGAGTGGGGGAAGGAGTGTGTGTGTGTGTGTGTGTGTGTGTGTGTGTGAACTTAGTGCACGTTTCCAAAAAGATGGACGGAACCCTCCATGGCTTGCCAGGAATGACCGCGTCCAGGTGACAAACAGCCGCTTTTCTGACCTTCACCGCAGGCTCCAGCCTCATCCTAGTCCTAAGAGGCTGCCTTTCCCACCGCCGCCTGCCGGACGGGGTTTTGCCTGCTTTTCCTCTGAACTTGTTCGTGTGGAAGTCACTTGAGTCTGGAGGGCCCTGCTGCTGCTTGGAGAGGAAGGAGGCCTGTGGCCGCCACCGGCTTTGTCCTCCAGCTTTGAGGTGAAGCAGGCCCTGCTAATGTGGCTTTAAAAACGGAGAAGTCCCTCGGTCACGTGACACGTAAATGGCACGATCTCAGTCAGGGCTGAGTGTCTGACTGAACCTGGGTGGACGATTGGAGGAGGGAATATGATCAGAAAATCAGATTTTGAAAAGCATTCTCCGTGGCTTTGAGCCCAAGAGCCAAGTTGCTGAGCAGGAGTATCGGGCGATGACTTTGAAAGACCCAGAGAGGCTGTGCTCCCTGCCCTGACATTGGCTCCTGGGGCCTGTGAAGTGCAGAGTTCTGGCACGTTTAGGACACACAAAAATCGCCGGAGGATCTGTTTTTATTGATTTGAGAGAGAGAGAAAGAAACATCGGTGAGTTGCCTCCAGTATGCATCCCGACCAGGGATCGAACCCGCAGCCTAGGTATGTGCCCTGACTGGGAGTTGAACCTGCCACCTTTCGGTGGACTGGACGATGCGCAGCCAGGGCTCTTGGTACATTTACAGAATCACCGATACAGTGTCGTTGGGAGGGCTCATAGAGCGCACAGGTGTGTCAGGAACAGCGGTCTCCTAGGGAGAGCAGCCGGTGCCGCGTTACCTTCTGCAGGATGCACTCTCTCTAAGACGCCGCATGGGTGGACGGCCCGGCTGGCGAAGGTGTGTAAGTGTTTTGTTCTAACCTTTGGTTAAAAACAGCCTGTTTATTACTCTCCCTGGCGCGAGCTGTTTGGGGACTGAAAATAAAAGCTGCTGCTGAGTAAGTCGCTAATAGTGCTGGTGGCTCACGCGCCGGCTACCTGGCGGGAAGGAGTTACTAAAAATACCGCGTGGGCCGTGCCTGCAGGAAACACGACTCGCTGTAGCGGTGGCCTTTCGGCAGATCTGTTTTTAGCAAGTGTTTCTGCAACAAACAGGTGCTGAATCCTGTGTTTTCATTTGTATTTCTTATGCTAGAAATTGCGGGGTAGCAGCTCCGAGGAACGAGACCTGTGTGGGGACCTGGAGGCTCCCAGCATCCTCGGCGGCTCCTGGCCAGCCGGCCGGTGGCCTTGGCACTCCCTCCTGCCCCCGCTCTGCAGTGCTTGTGAGTGACGGGGCTGGGCTCTTAGAGCTCGCTGGCACCCAGGCCCTCGGACCTCAGAAGGTGCAGAGTCCACACGCGTGCTGGGTGCCGCCCACGGACCGGATGCCGCCTGGGTTTACGGCAGGTGTGGCCCCCGCACGGCAGGCTCCAGTGCCGGGTGGCGGTCATCCTCCCGGAGGTCACCCCCCAGAAGGTGTGGGGGGTGGCGGCTGTGTCCGCCCCAGGAGCTGGGAGGCCAGTGCCCTCTGGGGGTGGGGGGGCAAGTGTCATGTACCTGGGAGTAGACACCCCTCTCGATTATCCATGGTCACTGAGCAACCTGCTCTCCTGGCTGGTCACCCGTGGCCTGGCCTTATTTTAGCGAACACACCTCTCCCCGGCTCGGCCTGGGCTCCGGCCACGGCCAGGTGCTGCCTGGAGTTCCACGCTCTCGGGTGGGCGCTGCTGGCTGGGAGGATGGACGTAGGAGGGGACCCCCGGGGCCCAGCAGGCTGGTGCCTGTGCGAGGCGGAGAGCGCGTGGCCCGTCCTTGGCCGCCGCTGCCCACGCAGCGTGTCGTGTTCGTGGTCCACTAGGGTCCTCTGGGCTGTTCCCCCTCAGAGGCTGCAGGGGCCCCGGGCGGGAGACACGGGCCCGCCCTGACGAGGTTCCCACTGACCTTCTCTCGTCTATTGCTGGGGCTGCCATGACAGTGACCACCGACCGGGGCGCTTAAAACAATAGAGACGTGCCCGACCGGTATGGCTCAGTGGTTGAGCATTGACCTAAGAACCGGGAGGTCAGGGTTCGATTCCTGATCAGGGCGCATGCCCAGGTTGCGGGCTCGATCCCCAGTGTGGGGCGTGCAGGAGGCGGCCAGTCAATGATTCTCTCATCATTGATGTTTCTCTCCCTCTCCCGTCCTCTCTGAAAGCAATAAAAACATATTAAACAAACAAACAACAAATAGAGACTTATTCTCTCACGGCTCTGGAGGTCAGACGTCCCCAAACAAGGACCCCACTGAGCCCTGCTCCTGGAAGGCTCGAGGGGAGAACTCTCTGTCCGGCGTCTGGTGGCTGCCAGCATCCTTGGCTTGTGGCTGCATCACTGCAACCTCTGCCCGTGTCCACGTGGCTCTTCCCTCTGTGGGTCGCCTGTCTCCAGAGCTCCACCTTCCTAGCAACCTCATCCAGTAGGACCTCATCTGAACTTGAGGACATCTGCAAAGGCCCCATTTCCAATAAGGTCACACTCACAGGAACAGGGGCTCGGACTTGAACGTGCCCTTTGGTGGGACACAGTCCGACCCACATCACCTTCCTAGATGGTTAGGATGGCGTTGCTGGTGACTTGCTGGTACACAGGCCTTGAGGGGGAGGCCAGGGGGTTTTAGGTAATGGATTCAGGAGGAGCATCTCAGAGGGGAGGTGGGGGAGGAGGAGGAGGAGGAGGAGGAGAAAGGACCAGGAGGAGAAGGAGGAAGGACGACGAGGAGGAGGGGGAGGAGGGGGAAGCAGCACTGCCCAGAGGGGGCAGCTGGGCTCCCGGGCCGTGTGAAGGGAAGGCCCTGCCGCCCCAGGTGAGCCCTGGAGTTACCTCTGCAAGCCCCTTGCTGGGTGGGGCTGCCCGGAAGGGGTGTGGCCTTGGACATGCTGAGGGCAGTTCCTGGCCTGCGAGCTCTTCAGCTCCCTAAACGCAACCTGGGCCGTGGGTCTGGCGTCCACTGCTCCCAGGCCCGGGGCCTTTCCCCGTGTCCAGCCCAGCCCCATAACGAAGGTGGGCACCTCTCCGCCCCAGCCGCCCACCCAGGTCCCTCTCTACCCGCTGTGGGGAGCCCAGGGTCTGGGTCCGACCCCCGGAGCCCTGGAGGCCTTGTGGCCCCACGTGGCTCTAGTTGGGCTCCCGGCTCCCCGTTGTGGGGGGCACTTCCAGGGCGTCCTCTTGGGGATGTTGTGTGGATAGAGCTGGGCTAACTGGTCGACCTGACCGTGGGCCTGGCTCGGACGGTGGGGCTCTCCTGGGAGAGACCCCTCCCTTTAAGGCGCAGTAGCCGCAGTGGCCTTGGACGCGAAAGGCACAGAGCGTCGCTTCCAATGTATCTGTGCTTGTGAGTGACAGGGCTGGGCTCTTAGTGCTCACTGGCACCCAGGCCCTCGGACCTCAGAAGGTGCCCTGACCGGGACTTGAACCCTGACCCCCTGGGTCCTGGGTCAGCGATCAACAGCTGAGCCTCACCGCTGGGCTCAGGGGAGCGTCTTAACAATGTCCATCAGCTCCCAGCTGTTTTGCTCTTTCAGGATCGTGGTCTCCACTGATTGGTCGGGGCCAGGGCCGGGGTCATTCATCAGCGCAGCTGGTCCTGAGGCAGCCGCGGGGGGGTGGGGAGGGGGGGTGTCACCTGTCTGGTTTTGCCGCTTTTCTGGGCCTGGAGCTGCAATGCAACTGAGGCCGATGTTGTCTTTAGGGCGGAAAGGTCAGGGGCTCAACCGCAGGACAGGTGATGTGCTGGGGGGGGGGGGTCACCCCGGGGCGAGGTGCTTGTTCCCAGTTCTGCCCAGCTCGGCCTCCACCTCCGGCTCTCTGCCTGCTGACCTGGGCCGGCCATCGCCCGGCTCTCTGCCTGCTGACCTGGGCCGGCCATCGCCCGGCTCTCTGCCTGCTGACCTGGGCCGGCCATCGCCCGGCTCTCTGCCTGCTGACCTGGGCCGGCCATCGCCCGGCTCTCTGCCTGCTGACCTGGGCCGGCCATCGCCCGGCTCTCTGCCTGCTGACCTGGGCCGGCCATCGCCCGGCTCTCGCCTGCTGACCTGGGCCGGCCATCGCCCGGCTCTCGCCTGCTGACCTGGGCCGGCCATCGCCCGGTCTTTAGATCCCAGGGTTGGCGGAGAAGTTTGGTGGATTTATTACCATCGGCCACATTTCTGTGCGTCCAGTTCTTTCCGTGCCCCCCAATAAGTGACTTTATTCCTGTGCCTTCCCAGCCACATGGGCTGCCAGGCGTCCTGCGAGGTGAGAATAGAATATCGATTTTCCCTGCTGCGCCCGGGGCAGAACCGCTCTTGGATTGGAGCTAATTTTGGAGCGCGAAGCCTGACGTGTCAGGTTTTGGGGGGGCCTGTCGGACCTCTTCGCTGTGGAAAGGAAGGTCGCCCGAGGCCCAGGGGAGGGACGGCGAAGCGGCCGGCGGCTCCCCCTCTCCTCACTCACGCCCTGTCCGTGGGAAGTCTCCCCGTTTGCGTGACGTTCTTTAAAACCGCATTTCTCCCTCGAAGGCCGTGTCTCGTGCACGGTGAGGTCGGCTGTCCCCGTGGTCACTGGGATTGGGGGGCCCTCCTTGTCCCCAGAGGCTGGTGGGAGTGGGGTTCCTGCGAATCCCGAGGAAAAGGACTTCCGAGACTCACACAGAGTCAGTGGCCCCTCAGGTCCTGCTCCTGCTTCCTTGCCTTGGCCTGTGCTCCGTCCACCGCCACGGGGCCCTGCGGGGCCCACACGCCACGGGGACCCTGAGGTCAGGGTGTGGGCAGGGCTGGTCCCCCTGAGGCCCCTGTCCGGCCTCGGCAGCCCCTGTGGGTCCCACCCCCGCTGCTCTGTGATTCATCTCCCGACCAGCCCGGTGCCCCTTCCGGTTTGGTTCTCCTGGGTCCTCGCCACCCCAGTTCCCCACGCGTGGTCCACCCTCCTCGCCTAGAATCAGACTCGCATCTGCTGCCGCGCTGCAAGACCCGGGGTCGCTCAGTCCCCTTGTCGCCTGCGGGTCCCGGCTCTCACCCTGTGTCGGGCGCCCCGATCAGCCCCTGGGCTGTGTCCTGGTTTCTGTCCCAGCTGCCAAGGCGCGTCCGGGGGAGTCTGGAATCGCCCCCCGAGTTTCCAGCGACCTGCTTCCCTTCGTCCCACTTTGCTTCCGGCAGAGCTAAGGCCAACGCCAGTGCCCGGAGTTTCCCTTCCTGGCCCGCACAGTCTGGCCAGCATCAGGTTGGCTCCGTGTGGCTCTCGCTGCTGGCTCCCGCTGCCGGCTGCCAGCCCCTTGTGTGTGGGGTGCGCAGGGCCCCATGGCTGTGGAGGGAACACAGGCGAACGCCAGGAAGCAGGAGCAGAACCCAAGGGGCCAGAGAGCCAGGCGCGCCAAGAGCCAGTGCTGGAGGGCCTCCTTGTGGGGGGATTATCTGTCCCCAGATGTTCACGGCCTTGCAGTGCCCCCCCCCCCCCAGTGGTCTCTGTTTCCGTTTGACTGACCGGCATCTTCCCCGTGTCACTGCCCACGCATCCACCTCCCCTTTGTTGGGCCCCTCCCCCCAGGGACCCGCAGGGAATGGGCCGCGGTGCCCTGGGGAGAGTGGAACTGCAGCTTCCTGGTGAAGCTGCCTAAAGACTATGCTGCTTTATAATGCCCGGCCTCCCCTTGGCTCCAGTCCTATTATTGTTTTGACTAGGGGCCCGGTGCATGAAATTCGTGCACTTGGGGCTCAGCCCGGCCTGGGCCCTTGGGGGATGTTTGACTGATGGCTTAGGCCAGTGACGGCGAAGCTTTTGAGCTCGGCGTGTCAGCATTTTGAAAAACCCTAACTTAACTCTGGTGCCGTGTCACATATAGAAATTTTTTGATAGTTGCAACCATAGTAAAACAAAGGCTTATATTTTTGATATTTATTTTATATATTTAAATGCCATTTAACAAAGAAAAATCAACCCAAAAAATGAGTTTGCGTGTCACCTCTGACACACGTGTCATAGGTTCGCCATCACTAGCTTAGACCCACTCCCCACAGTCAGACATCCTTAGCGCTGCCATGGAGGTGGAAGAGGTTCCTGCCACCGCCCATTTGCTCGCCAGCTGTGAGCCCGGCGTCTGCCCCCTGGTGGTCAGTGTGTGTCATAGCAGCCGGTCCTTCTGCTGTTTGGTCGATTTGCATATTAGCCTTTTATTATATAGGATTGTATTTAAATATATTTTATTGACTGTTTAGAGAGAGAGGGAGAGAGATATGAACATCCATGATGAGAGAGACTCATTGACCGGCTGCCTTCTGCACGCCCCACACAGGGGATCAAGCCCACAACCCAGGCATGTGCCCTGACCAGGAATCGAGCCATGACCTCCTGGTTCATAGGTTGATGCTCAGCCACTGAGCCACGCCAGCCGGGCTGTTTCTATTATTAATACCTAGCTAATTACCACGGTATTATAACCAGTTTAATAAATAAAAGCATTACCTCCACCTGGCCCTCGGAAAGGGTCATGCGTTTCCTCTTTCAAACACGATCGATTGTCGCCTTCAGGCAGGGCTGCTGTGGGCGTTGGAACCAGGTGGGAACACGGTGCCTCCTCAGCCGCCGGGGAGAAGGAGGCGTCCCCTCTGGGGAGACCGGCTGGTCCGGGGTGCCCCTGGGGCGGCTGCAGCCCCTGGCGCATCAGGAGGAGCCGCTGCCTTGATTCCAGAGCACACAGGCGGGGGGCCGTGGGGTCCGGGTGCCCACCCTGAACAGCCCCTCCAGGCGTGTTTCTGTGTCAGGCGCCGGCAGGGCTGGCAGGCCCTCCCGGTGGAGTTCTAGCTGCCTCAGAGCCAGGGGCCTGGTCGGTCACAGGTGTGTCAGCTGGTGTTTGAGATTCTACGTCACCCTCCTCCTTACACTGTCCCACCCTGCAGAGGGGCTGGCTCCATCTTCCTCTCAGATCCTGGCTGCGCTGAGCCACTTCCACACACTGGGACCCACGGCCCAGGCGTCTCAGTAGCAGCCGAGTGACGTAGAGATTTGGAAATTCTGCTTTTAAAGTGACCGGTGTGCAGCCCGGCCGGTGTGGCTCAGCATTGGAGCGTCGACCTATGAACCAGGAGGTCAGGGTTCGATTCCCGGTCAGGGCACAGGCCCGGGTTGTGGGCTCGATCCCCAGTGTGGGGCGTGCAGGAGGCAGCCGGTCCATGATTCTCTCTCATCATCCATGTTTCTATCTCTCTCCCTCTCCCTTCCTCTCTGACATCAATAAAAATATTTAAAAAATAAATACAGTGGGGCCTTGACTTACGAGTGTCCCGACGAACGAGTTTTTCCGAGAGACGAGCCGTCTCTCGGCCGATTTTTTACTTTGAGTTGACAGAGTAATTTGAGTTAACGAGCTCCTTAATGAGCTCCATCACGAACGATTCGTAAGTCAAGGCCCCACTGTAAAGTGGCCAGTGTGGGAAGTCAGATCACTGGTCTTGCTCTGGTTCTTGTTGAGTTGCCCGCGGGCAGCCAGGGGCGAAGCAGCTCGGCTGTGGGTTCGAGTCCTGGCGGCTGCGCTGGGCCCACTGGCGCCGGGGGCATGTTCCTAAGCGCCAAGGGCTTCCCTCGCGGAAGGGAGCCGGGGGGACCTTCCCTGGGCCAGGGCCGGGGCTGACGCGGACGAGGCCTGCAGGGGCCTGCCTGCTCAGTGCGTCCTCAGGGGCTGGCTCCGTCCGAGAGTTCTGTGGCTGTGGCCGGCCGCACGCGGGCCTTTTATTTGCTTTCACACGACGCGGTCGACGATCGTGGCCGCGGCCCAAATGGCTCATTCCTTTTATGTTTATGGGCAGCTCCAGTAGATAACTTAGCTCGCTCAGTGGACCCCCGGCCAGCGTGGGTGTTTACCCAGCTCGCGTGGCCTGCGCTGACTGCCTGACTGATAGGTCTGCACCCAGAGACCCCTGTCGATTCCAGCGTGAGCGTTGAATGCTGTGTGTGCTCTCAAGCTCTTCCCTTTTAAATACATTTTTATTGATTTCAGACAGGAAGGGAGAGGGAGAGAGAAACATCAATGATGAGGGAGAATCACGGACCGGCTGCCTCCTGCACGCCCCTCACTGGGGATGGAGCCCACAACCGGGGCCTCTGCCCTGACCTCCTGGTTCATAGGTCAACACTCAACCACTGAGCCATGCTGGCCGGGCCCTAGCAATCTTGTCTTTTTTTTTTTTAATATATTTTATTGATTTTTTACAGAGGGTAAGGGAGAGGGATAGAGAATCAGAAACATCGATGAGAGAGAAACATTGATCAGCTGCCTCCTGCACACCCCCTACTGGGGATGTGCCCGCAACCAAGGTACATGCCCTTGACCGGAATCGACCCGGGACCCTTCAGTCTGCAGGCCGACCCTCTATCCACTGAGCCACACTGGTCAGGGCAGTCTTGTCTTTACGTAAAGATAAAAATGTCTTTTTAAGAAAACCCTCACCTGAGGATGGGTATATATATGTGTTTAGTGTGTAGAGAAGTTAACGTCGAACAGCATGGTGATGTTTACCCGCAGGAAACAGGAGCCGGAGGGAAGGAACCGCAGGGCCGGACCCCAGCCCGTTCCTAGTCTCCTGGTGACGTCAGGGTGTTGGCGAGTCTCCGCCCCAGTGGGTTCGTGGTTCTCTCCGCTGCCACTGAGACTGTGAGGGGTTTTACGGGGGTGATGGCCTGAGCTCTGCACCCCCTCCCTCCTCTGTGGAGGCCCTGACCCCTGGCACCTAGAATGTGCTGTATTGGAGATGGGCCTTTAGAGGTGAGCAAGTTGAACGAGGTCCCTAGTGAGCCCTGATCAAGCTGCTGGTGGCCTTAGAAGGAGAGGACATTAGGACACAGGCGGGCACAGAGGGAGGAGCAGGGGGAGAGAGGGGGACAGGGCGGCGTCTGCACATCAGACTCGTAGCTTCGGGCCGTGAGAAAGGCCTTCCTGTTAGCTCGGTGCCCAGCGTGTGGCCGCCCTCGCAGTCACACCTGGGAGAGGGTAATGAAAGTGATGGACAAACGGCTCGGTTGTTTTTTTTTAAACGAATCACGTGCTTGGTGCACAGTTTCACCGGGCGATTGCCAGGCAGCCCGCCCCGGGCACACATGGGTGCAGACGCGCACACGCCTCCCGCCGCCCGTGTCCTCCCCGCCCGCTCTGTCTGCGCTGGCGGGGCCGCGGGGTCCCACGGGGTCCCACAGGGTCCCCGGGGTCCGGGTTCCCAGCAGCAGGAGGGAGGCCGGAGGATTTATGGGGTCATTGCGGGGTCACTGACTGCTTTCACACAGAAGATGCCAGAGGTGCCCGTGTGTATATCTATTTAACAAATATTTGTATTGATTTCAGAGGGGAAGGAGAGGGAGAGAGATAGAAACATCCATGATGAGAGAGAATCATGGATTGGCTGCCTCCTGCAGGCTGGCTGGGCGGAAATGCCCAGGTACGAACCCGGAAGGTGGGGATGGGGAGAGCCCTCTGATGAGCAGGTCCGGGCCAGCCTGTTTGGGTGGGGGAGGGAAGGGGAGGGAAGGGGCCCTGCGTGCAGGTGTATCGGGCTGTGTGGAGGGTCCCTAGCACCCGGGCCAGCGGTGTGGGGGGCGGGGTGCTGGTGAGGATTCCGTGCTCGTGCACAGCTGTTACTTCCACTCCTGTCCTGGCACCACGACCTCCGACCCGCCCCGGGCCTGGCCCTCCCGCTGGCGGGGGTGCTGGTGAACGTATTACAGCTAAGCGGTGGTTTGGTGAGAATTCCCACCACTGCCCGAAGCGCTCTGCGCCCTGAGCCCCCGCTCTGCGCGCTCCTCCCCCGCCCCAGCCGCGGGAGAGGGGGGGCAGGGGCAGGGGCAGAGCAGCAGTTAGGGGCCCGGGAAAGACAGGCCTGGAGCCCTCTCGCTTCCTCCCTGCGACCCGCGCTGCTCTGAGTTCACCATGAAGCCGCGGAGACGCTCTCTGCTCCTGCTGAACGCCGGTCTTCCCGCGGGCACGCCCTCGGCGCTCTGTGGTCTCGCATCTGTGGTCTCGCGTCTGTGGTCACACATCTGTGGTCTCGCATCTGTGGTCTCGCATCTGTGGTCTCGCATCTGTGGTCACGCACGCCGGGCCTTGGAGGAGGGCGTGAAACCAATTTCCTTCCAGCCGCCCACGGGGCCTGGCATTGCCTCTGTGGCTTTTGGGGCGCTGCCCTGGCGAACCCCCGCTCAGTTCATTGCATCCAGGTGCTACTGTCGAGATGTGATTGACCGGGCAGGCCGCCCGTCACTGCTGATCGCGCCGGAAGGTCTGTGTTGGGCTGCACCCCCAGGCCCGCTGCTTACCCAGGAAATGTGGGGGAGTCCCGGAAGACGGGTCCCTTTGTGAAACTGCGGGAGGCCTTGCAGCTCGGATCCCGTGAGGAGCTGGCGTCTGCGTTTCTACTTTCACGGCACCGTCGTCCTTGTCGTGCTCGGGGCGGCGTTCAGGGTCAGACAGGCGGCGCCCCTTCCTGTCGGCTCCCCAGGACCGGGCGTCCCGTCTGGGCCCTGCGCTGCCCCGGGGGGTGTGCGGCTCCATGTCCCTCCTCGGGGCGCCGACCGCCGACCGAGGCTGTTAATCTTCTCAGCGGGAGACGTGGTCACGGGTCCGAGCCTGGGCTCTCGGGTGCCTGTGGGATCCCAGGTGCCTCCCTCTGGTCCGCCGTGGCTTCCCCTAACCGCCCTCCGGTCCCCCTGCCGATGAGGCCCCCCCGCGGATGAGGCCCCCCCGCGGATGAGGTCCCCCCGCGGATGAGGTCCCCCCGCGGATGAGGCCCCCCGCGGATGAGGCCCCCCTCGGATGAGGTCCCCCCGCGGATGAGGTCCCCCCGCGGATGAGACCGTGATGGGGTCTGTGGCATCGGCAGCTTCGCCTTCAGGGCCAGCCGTGCAGGGCGTCTGCGTTTCGGGGTGACTGCAGACGCCCCGGAGGAGCTGGCAGAGAAGTGGGGGCGCCCTTCATAGGAGACCTGCCCGCCAGGCCCTCAGGCTCAGGGTGTCCTGGGAGGGACTCGCGGAGCCCAGAGGCGTGAGGGTGGGGCACACCCCTGGCTGTGTTGTCCAGCCCGGGGGCTGTGGGTCCTGGCGTATGGCCGCCCCCTCCCCCTGCCTCTCCCCTCCCCCCTCCCCCTCCCCCCTCCCTCCCCCTCCCCCCTCCCCCCTCCCCCTCCCTCCCCCTCCCTCCCTCTCGGGGTCCGTGTGCCATCGGCTGCCTCGGGTTGATGTCTCAGAACCTTCCCCGGGGAGGTCGCAGTCACACCCCCAGGGGCCGGGACTCTGTCCTGCGTGGCCGATGTGTAACCTGCCACGGCAGCTACCGAGCTGAGTCACCCTCGTCATCTGGGCTGTTGAGGCGGGCGATCCGTGACCGCGGCTGCAGCCGGGGGTGCATTCATAGCGGAACTCGCAAGGATTTCGGTGGGGGGTGGGGCGGGGGGCAGCTTTCAAAGCTGCAGGGCGACCCCAGCAAAGACAGAACCCCTCTTCCTCCCACCCCAGATGGTGGATGTGTATGGGTGTGTGAGTGTGAGTGGGTGTGAGAGGGCTGTAAGTGTGTGAGTGAGTGGGTGCATGTGACTGTGTGAGTGTGTGTGTGTATGACTGAGTTGTGAATGGATGAGTGTGTGTGTGTATGTGAGTTTGGGCTGTGAGTGATTGCATGTGAGTGTGAGTGGGTGTGAGTGGGTGTGAGTGTGTGAGTGTGTGTGTCTGGTTAAGAACAAGTACAGTTTTTGAAGCTGTTAGTCTAGCACCTACTGAATGAGTTGGGGCCAAACCGTGGCGGGGTGTGCCTGCCTCCCTGGGGACAGCAGCCCCCAGCTTGTCTGGTCCCAGGCCAGTCTTGTCTGTGTCATGAAAATAGCATTTGAGCCCATTACTGCAAACACGTATGTATGCATGTGTGTATCTTCCATTTACTGACCACTGACCACTGACCTAGGTCTGTCACACTCCTGTGTTAGTACAGCGAGCGCTTCGTGGAGCAGTCACAACACGGACTTACAGGAGGAAGGACTCGTCAGTAGGGATGGGAAGGCCCCGCTTTCC
The DNA here is from genome assembly GCF_963259705.1 of Myotis daubentonii. NCBI lineage: Eukaryota > Metazoa > Chordata > Mammalia > Chiroptera > Vespertilionidae > Myotis > Myotis daubentonii. The sequence continues at coordinate 1,181,856 of NC_081842.1, forward strand.
TCCCGCGCCAGGTGGCCCGGCAGCCTCGTGTGGGTGCCCTTGGGCTGCTGCGTCCCACGTAGACGCAGTGTGTCTGGGCGCTGGGAGGCGGGGTCCTAGGTGAGGCAGACTGGGTGATGGACAGAGAGGGACAGGGGAGAGGCAGTTAGGAAGGAATTTGGCCAGGGCAGGGAGAGGGTGGGGCCGGTGGCACAGGGCAGGGAGCGGGCGGGGCCGGTGGCACAGGGCAGGGAGAGGGCAGAGCGGGGACCGTGGTGCCCTGTCAGTGGACGCTGTGTCCGCCAGCCCCTGCCTACGGCCTGGGACTGAGATGGGGCAGCGTTGGCTGCTCCAGGAGTTGGGGCTGGGGGGACCCGCCTGGAGGGAGGTCGCAGGCCTGAGGGGCGGGGAGTGGCCCTTCGCTGGGGAGAACCGGTATTTCACCCTGTGACGATCCATGGTCATCGCTCACCCTCCTGGAGCCGCCCAGACCACCGGTCAGGTTTGCTTAAGTGAAGTCCATTCTCTCCCTTAAGAACTGAGCCCCGGCCGATGTGTCCCAGTGGACAGAGCGTCGGCCCTCGGACCGAAGGGTCCCGGGTTCGATTCCGGTCAAGGGCGCGTACCTCGGGTGCAGGTCCCCGGCCCTGGCCCTGGTCAGAGTATGTGCCCCCCCCCCCCCCCCCCCCCCCGCTCTCAGAGGATGCCTCTCTCCCGGTGCAGCAGGCAGCTCTGAGGCCCTGGGCGCCCGTGAACGGTCAGGAGTGACCTTTGCCCGCGGGGCCTGACAGCAGCCGTGCTCTCGTGTCCCCCCAGGTGGCCATCAAAGTCATCGACAAGAGGAGAGCCAGGAAGGACACGTACGTCACCAAGAACCTGCGGCGGGAGGGGCAGATCCAGCAGATGATCCGCCACCCCAACATCACCCAGCTGCTCGACATCCTGGAGACGGAAAACAGCTACTACCTGGTCATGGAGCTGTGTCCCGGCGGCAACCTGATGCACCGCATCTACGAGAAGAAGCGGCTGGAGGAGGCGGAGGCGCGCAGGTACATCCGGCAGCTCATCTCGGCCGTGGAGCACCTGCACCGGGCCGGCGTGGTGCACAGGTGAGCGGGCGGCGAGGCCGGGTCCGCAGCGAGTGTCACATCCGTCGGCGTCTGTGTTCCAGGGAATCGTCCTGTGAGTCGGGTTAATGCCAGCGCGAGGCTGCGCGGGGCGTCTGAAGGCACAGGGCCGGGGTTTGCATCCCGGCTCTGCCCGTTAGTTGTGGGGCCCTGGGTTACGTGACGTGACCACTCTGACCCTCGGTCTCTTCTTCTGTGAACCGGGAATAACGATGGTGCTCACCACGTGGTGGGCGTGAGGGATGCTGTACCGACGGCGATGAGTGAATATGTGGGGAAAGCTCGGAACGGTGTTTGGTACATAGCGAGCGACATGTAAGTGTTGGTTGCTGGTCTTATTATTTGCAAAATACTGAGAGCCGCGCTCGCGGCCTGAGGAGGCCTCGGGGTTAAGATGGCAGGCGGCTGGGCTCCAGCGTGCAGGCCGGTGCCGGCGTGGCATCTGCTGTGTGTGTGGTAGTGGCTCAGCCGCTGTTTTCTTCAGCGACGTCACATCACCGTTGGAATTGGGAACTTGCTCTGGAAAGCGCGGTGCTCCCTGCACCAGCCACCCTGGCAAGTCGTGATGAAACCAGACATTGGAAAGCAGGCTGTTTCCTCTGAGGGGAGTTCCACAGCAAAGGGAGGGAGCTGTCCCAGACGTGGCCGCCGGCCGTGCCTGCTTCTGGTGCCGCTGCAAGGACGTTAGAAGGAGAAGTGCCCGGCCCTGGCTTCTCACTCAGTCCCCCGTCCGCGAGGCGCACCCGTGTTGTAGGGCGTCAGGGCTCCGTTCCTTTCATGGCTGCGTAGTAGTCCATCGTATGGGCGTGCCGCAGTCTGTCCGTCACCAGTTCATGGGCCCGTGGGCTGTTTCCACCTTTGGCTGCTGTGAATATGCTGCTACAAACATTCGTGTGTTAGTGGTTGTGTGAACATTCATGTACTTGTGTGAGCATTTGTGTACTTGTGTGAGCATTCGTGTCCTTGTGTGAATATTCGTGTACTAGTTGTGTGAACATTCATGTACTAGTGTGTGAACACTCATGTACTTGTGTGAACATTCGTGTACTTGTGTGAGCATTCGTGTACTAGTTGTGTGAACATTCGTGTACTTGTGTGAACTTTCATGTACTTGTGTGAGCATTTGTGTATTTGTGTGAACATTCATGTACTAGTGTGTGAACATTCGTGTACTAGTTGTGTGAACATTCGTGTCCTTGTGTGAATATTCGTGTACTAGTGGTCGTGTGAACATTCGTGTACTGGTTTTTGTGTGAACATTCGTGTACTAGTGTGAACATTCGTGTACTAGTTGTGTAAACATTCGTGTACTAGTGTGAACATTCGTGTACTAGTGGTTGTGTAAACATTCGTGTACTAGTGTGGACATTCGTGTATTAGTGGTTGTGTGAACATTCATGTACTGGTTTTCGTGTGGACACATGTGTTCTCTGCTCTGGGCAGTGCTGGGTCACTCAGCAGCTCTGTGCTGAACCTTTGAGGAAACAGCTTTAAACCTCGGCTTCTCCTGGTGCCTTGATCTGTGTGGAGGCCAAGCACAGTCTGACTCGTGCAGAAAGTGGCTCTGGGTCTTTAGGTAACCAGACTTGTCGGCTGTGTGGCGACAGCACCATCTCCTTCCCAGTGGGATGGGCCCCTCGCTGCTCCCCGGCCCGGAGTCCTGGGGGCCCCCCCGGTGCCCTCCAGGCAGTCACTTCCTCACCGAGGGACAGAACGTCTCCTAGGACCTATTTTTAGTCCTCCGCGCTGTCACACAGTCTGCTCGTGAGGGCTCTGCGTGGAGATCAGCAGGGAAGGGGCCATTCAGAAATTTCGAGTGAGTGGCGCTATTTCTGGCTCTTTGCAGCGACACCCATGTGGCCTGCCACATGCGAGCTCTGCGGTCAGGAACGCGATGGTCACAGGTGTGCCAGCGTCTTTGCTTATTAGGACGACCAAGGTGGGAGCCTGGGTGGGCCAGCTTGGATCTCCGACTCCAGGGGTCACGGTGAGGTCAGCGCCGGGCGCGGGGCTGGGGGTGTGGTCACAGGGCTCGTGCTGTCAAACCCCACACGCCCAGCTTCGGGGTTTCAGGGGCAACAAGGCGACGCGGTAACGGCCATTCCGTGGTCCCTCCCGAAGGACATGCCACATGTCAGAGGAGTGGATTAATTAATGTTTTTAATATATATATATATATATTATTACTAGAGACCCGGTGCATGACATTTGTGCACTGGAGGGGGGGTCCCTCAGCCTGGCCTGTGTCCTCTCACAGTCCGGGACCCCTTGGGGGATGTCTGCCTGCCGGCTTCGGCCTGCTCCCCGCGGACATCCCCCGAGGGGTCCTTAGCACGACCCCCGGAGGCAGGCTCCCCCCACTACCCCTGCGCTCGCCAGCAGTGAGCCCGGCTTCTGGCTGAGCGGCGCTCCCCCTGTGGGAGCGCACTGACCACTAGGGGGCAGCTCCTGCATTGAGCGTCTGCCCCCTGGTGGTCAGTGCGTGTCATAGCGACTGGTCATTCTGCTGTTCATTCAGTTTGCATATTAGCCTTTTATTAGATAGGATTTCAGAGAGGAAGGGAGAGGGAGATAGAAGCATCCATGATGGGAGAATCGTTGATTGGCTGCCTCCTGCACGCCCCCTACTGGGGATCAAGCCTGCAACCCGGGCATGTGCCCTGACCGGGGATTGAACTCTGACCTCCTGGTTCAGAGGTCGACACTCAACCACTGAGCACAGTGGAGTGAATTTCATAAATGACCTCGAGGTTAAGGTTTTTCGTTGGATCAGGGTGCGCTGGCGTCGCTCCTGGGAAGATTTCTGAGCAAACTGATCAGATCGCCCGGAAGAAAGGGTTTGGGAAGGATTTGGGGGCGACCTTATATGACTCAAAGGGCTTTGGGCCCTGGCCGATGGGCTCAGTGGTTAGAGCACCAGCCCGCGGCCCAAAGGGTCTCAGGTTCGATTCCCAGTCAAGGGCACGCACCTTGGTTGCAGGTTCCATCCCTGGCCCCTGGTTGGGGTGTGTCCGGGAGGCAGCCAGTCGATGTGTCTCTCTCATGGATGTTTCCCTCTCCATCTCGCTCCCTCCCTTCCACTCTCTCTCTAAAGATCAATGGGAAAAAATATCCCTGGATGAGGGTTAAAGGGCTTAAAAAATCTTTATTGTTGAAAATATTACAGATGTTCCCCCCCGCCCCCATTGACCCCTTCTAACCTGCCTCCCCCCACCAGGCCCTCACCGCCCATTGTCTGAGTCCATGGGTCATGCATATATGCAGTCAGGTTCATTGGTTGATCTCCCCCCTCCCCCCCCGCCTCCCCCTGAGGCTCCTAGTCTGTTAGGGTGGAAGGGCTGGCCGTGCGGAGAGGGTGCTATAAAGGCCCAGCTCGTCATCCGCATCCCCCCCAGGAGCCCCTTCCTGTGAGGAAACCCGCATGATACCCCCAGGACTGTTTCAATAGCGTTTAAAGGCCAAGCTTTCAAAGTCATGAAAACTCTACACAAAAAGGGGACAGACCTGGCGGGCCCCCCTCCCCTGGACCCGCTGGACGTGTGTGACTCTGGCTGCGACGGGCCGTGCGGCTTGACCTCTCCGTGTCGGGGCGGCCCGAGAGCCTCCGGGTTTTAAGTCTAACGAGGTCCCCCCCTTTCCTCAGCCGGGCCCGCCCAGCGGGGGGCCAGCAGCTGACGGTTTGCTTCTTGTGCTCAGAGCTCGACTCGGAACAGCCGTCATCTGTCGATGCGCTAATTTGAGAGTCATTCAGCTGTTCATTGGCGCTGACCAAGTCCAATCGGGCTGCACAGACGACACAGAACAGGGTCACGCACGCGTCCCGGGCGGAGGAGACGGCCCTGGGCCGGGAGGAGGCCCCGGATGTGTCAGTGCGACCTCATTCCTTCACCCGCACGGAAAGGTCAGGGCCGTGCCCGGGAGGAATGGTTGGGGGGTCGGGGGCAGCCCTTGTTCCGGGGCCTGCGGAGAAGCAGGCCCAGCCTGCACCCTCTCGTCTTAACAGGTTCTTTAACTTGTAGGTTTTCTGGGCGAGGGGTGGGCGGGGCGGGCACAAGCGAGGGAGCTGGAGGTCCAGGGCTGCTCTCTGCAGGCGCTGGGTATAGAGACGGAAGGTTTTGTGTTTAACGGGGTTTTTATTTTTTAAGTGTATTTTTATTGATTTCAGAGAGGAAGGGAGAGGGAGAGGGAGAGAGAAACATCCATGATGAGAGGAATCATGGATCGGCTGCCTCCTGCACGCCTCCCACTGAGGATTGAACCCGCAACCTGGGCCTGTGCCCTGACCAGGAATCGAACCCTGACCTCCTGGTTCATAGGCTGACGCTCAACCCCAGAGCCCCGCCGGCCGGGCTGACTGGGTTTTTGGCAATGGGATGGGGATGGGGATGTGAGACTTGACCCAGCTCTCGCTCACAGCTCTGGATCGGGTGCACAGCGGTCAGAGTGTTGACCCTGGGCAGCCTGCCTGCGCCCACACTACAGCTTGCCCCTCATCAGCTGCACCGGGCAGCCCGGCCGGCGAGGCTCAGGGGTTGATCGTCGATCCATAAACCAGCAGGTCACGGTACGATTCAAGGTCGGGGCACAGGCCTGGTTGCGGGCTCGATCCCCAGTGTGGGGCGTGCAGGAGGCAGCCGGTCAGTGATTCTCTCTCATCATGGATGTTCCTATCTCTCCCTCCCTCCCTCTCAGAAATCAATAAAATACACATTTTTTAAAAAGCCACACCGGGCAACCTCTCAGGCTTCTGTGCCTCTCCTGCCGCCCACGCAGTAGGAGTCGGGGGTTCCCACCTCCGGTGGCTTCCGGGAGGATTGGAGGAGCCGGTTCGTGCAGAGCGCGTCCCACCCAGGCACGCGGGCGGGACAGCGGGGCCTCACGTGGCCTGCCGTCCGTTCTGCTCCACGCACCGTCTTCGAGGCGAGCTGCTGCCCACGGAGCCCGTCCTCCGGTCTCACCAGCGTCGGCGGCGTCACGGCCCCCGACCGGCTGCTGTGTGAGGACTGCCGTGCTGAGGGCGCTGGCTGTGGTCCTCCCGCGTCGGCCTCACTCATTTCACTCACGGAGGCCGCGCCGCTGTTCTCCGCTCCGCAGCTCTTGCCGTCCGTGTCTGGCTGAATCCTCCTCCTCCTCCAGGTCCCAGCCCCAAGCCCGCCTCCTCCAGGAGGCCCTCCAGGCCAGGCCCCGGGTCACACACTCCCACGGCACCTTCTCCTCGGCTTTGCACGCACTTTCCGCCGGTAACTTGCCTGTTTGGTGTCTGTCTTCTGCTCGGCCACGACCGAGCTCACACCCAGCCCCGGGGACACACACGGAGACTTGTTGAGTGGCCGGAGGGAAAGTGAACGAACACGGCGGCTGGCGCGGTCAGCGCTGGCACGGAAGCTTCCTGGCCGCCAGTTCCGTGTACTTTCTGGAATATTCCATATTTCCCTGGGATTTCAAGGGAGGTTTTTTCTTTTGTTAACCTTACCTGAGTGTTGTTGTTTCCCATTGATTTTTGGAAGATGCGGGAGGGGGGGGCGGGGAGCATAAATGTGAGAGACACGTCTATTGTTCGTCTCCCACAGGCGTCCTGACGGGCGGAGATGGAACCTGCAGCCCAGGTGTGTGCCCTTGGCCGGAAATGGAACCCGCTACGCTTGGGTGCGTGGGCCGGCGCGCCAACCACTGGGCCACCCCGGCCAGGGCTAAGGGAGTGTCTCCTCTGACTTCGCGCCGATTTGTTTATTTTTCGGGCCACGGTTTGTAGAGCGGCACCTCTTAGTGAATGACTCGCTCTCTCGTTCTATAAACGTTGTAGGAACTCGATTAAGGTTTCGTTTTGAATAAATAAGGTCAGGTACATGCTTAACAAGTTATCCTTGTGTTCTACCAAATTGCCCATATTGGGAATAAATCAACGATCAGAAAACCACTTGGCTTCACTTCAGTGCTTTTGAAGATGAAGCCCAACCCCTAAACTCGTTCCCCGCCACGTGCCCACGGCCTCGGGGTGCTGTGCTCGTCTCTGATGCTTAGGACCCACGTCCGCCCTGTGGCCGCCTCCCCGGGAAGTGGCTCCTGCAGACCCGAGCTGCGTGAGTGGCCCCTTCTCTCCCACCTGTAATCGCAGAGCGCAGGCCCGTCCTGCTGGCTTCTCACCAGTGAGTCACCTGTCCCGTCCCCCGGCCCCTCCCCTGCGTGTGTCACACTCCCTCAGGCCTCCCTTACCTGCTGGTGCCGGGAGGGGCCCCAACACTTGGCACCTTTCCCACTCCCCCCGCCGGGCAGCCTCATTTGAGGCCGTTTTTCAAAGACGAGGCCGAGAGTGTGAGTGTGAGGGTGACGTGGGGGAGGGGGGGTGCGCGGGGGGGGGGGCAGAGAGAGCCCAGCCAGCGCTGCCCCCTCGTCCCCAGCTGCCGTGGGGTTTCGCTAGGCCTCTCCACGGGGTCTCCCGGCCCCTCCAGCTCTCCTCTGGCCTCTGCCCCCTCCCCTGAACCCCCGCGGCTTCTGTTCATGTCATGGGGCTCCTCGCTTTCCTCTCATTGGCCCCTGGCTGCCCCTTGAGTTCTGGGCCTCGGGGATGTCCCATCCCGACCTTCGACCTCTGCTGGGTGGGCCTGGCCTGGTGAGGCCGGGGGAGAAACGCCGTCATCCCCTTCCCAGGGTTCTGGACATGTGTGTCTCTCTCACATACATGTGGTGTGCACGCACCCACACACGTGTGCACACCATGCCTTCCCCATATGCATACACACCCACATGCATGCACACATGACTGTTCACACATGCAGTGTCCGCGCACAGACCCGGTGTGCTCACACTCCTTGCACACGTGCAGGCGTGCACACGCACGCTCACACTCACTCTCCCCTCTGCCCGCTCCGCTCCTGGCGCCTCTGCTCGACGGTCTCCGCACCCCAAGATTAACTCCGTCTTTGAAGACTCGCCAGGAGGGTGGGGTAGGCGGGGGGCGGGCGCCTGGCAGCTTGTGGGTGAACCTCTGATTGGGAGCCGGGCCTGTGGGGGCTTGTCCTTGAAACTCTGAGAACAAAGGGCTGGGGGTCAGGCTCTCCCCGGGGGCCTCTCTGTCTCTGACACCCCACCCCGCCCCCAAGCACAGGAGGGGACCCCACCCATGCTGGGCCTGCGGGGCCTTGAGGGGCGGGGAGGGGGGTGAAGGGTGGGGTCATTCCCGAGACAGGGTGGAGCCGCTGTGCCCCCCGCCCCCCATGGGGCCTCTTCTCCCGGGGCCGCCTTCTGGGCGCCTTCCTCGTCCCAGGACACGGGCCCTGCTGCCCCCCCACCTCCCCGTAACCCGATCATCACCCCCGTACAGAGCCATGCCCCATCCCTTCCCCCTGGTCCTAACTTCCTAGCAGCCTCTTTGGCCGAGAACATCCCGCTTCCCTCCACCCCGTCCCTTCCTCCTCCTTCCCTCCTCCACCCTGAGCTTCCGGCTTCCTGCCCGGGAGGTACTCTTCTCTCCACAGTCCCTACCCCTCCAGGAAGGGGCTGCCTGACGGGGGCATTAGGGTGAGGTCAGCTCCACCTCCACCACCAGGGGCAAGCCGGGCAGCGGTCAGGCCTTCCTCCCATCCTGGTCAGCGGTCAGGCCTTCCTCCCATCCTGGTCAGCGGTCAGGCCTTCCTTCCATCCTGGTCAGCGGTCAGGCCTTCCTTCCATCCTGGTCAGCGGTCAGGCCTTCCTCCCATCCTGGTCAGCGGTCAGGCCTTCCTCCCATCCTGGTCAGCGGTCAGGCCTTCCTTCCATCCTGGTCAGCGGTCAGACCTTCCTTCCATCCTGGTCAGCGGTCAGACCTTCCTTCCATCCTGGTCAGCGGTCAGGCCTTCCTTCCATCCTGGTCAGCGGTCAGGCCTTCCTTCCATCCTGGTCAGCGGTCAGGCCTTCCTTCCATCCTGGTCAGCGGTCAGGCCTTCCTTCCATCCTGGTCAGCGGTCAGGCCTTCCTCCCATCCTTTTTGGTGATTCAAGAAGGTCTCTCTCAATGTTGTGGCCTCGGGGCTCAGCCGCGGTCATTGCTGAGTGGCTGGGCGCAGGGCCTGAGTGACCACTGTGCTGAGTGGACTGGCAGTGACCTTCAGGCGGTGGGACCCTCCACCCTGCGTGAGGCACCCGGGTGCAGCCATGACCATTCCTGATTGTCACCTCTTAGGAAGGGGAAGAAATACCCAAATCTACTTTAGAAAAATTAGCAGAACTGCCCTGACCGGTTTGGCTCAGTGGACAGAGCGTCGGCCTGTGGACTGAGGGGTCCCAGGTTCGATTCCAGTCAAGGGCATGTACCTTGGTTGCAGGCACATCCCCAGTGGGGGGTGTGCAGGAGGCAGCTGATCGATGTTTCTAACTCTCAGTCCCTCTCCTTCTCCCTTCCTCTCTATAAAAAATCAATAAAATATATATTTTTTAAAAATTAGCAGAACCTTAATCAATAAAGAAAGAGAAAAAATTAGACTGTATTTTTAGAAGACTTTGAGGTTTACACAAACATGGTGCTGAAACTAGAGTCCCCACCCCCTCCCGCGTCGGTTTCCTGTTCCTAAGCTCTGGTGGCCGGGCCTGCTTGTTACACTTGCGGAGCCAGTACTGATACTGTCTGTAGCTGAGGTCCCCGGTCACAGGAGGGCTCACAGGGGACGTGGCCCCTCGGGGTGCTCCGTGCTGCGAGCTGGGTTCTGAGCTCCACCCCCTCCCTCCTCCCAGCCTCTGGCAGCCACGGATGTTCCCCTGGCTCCGTGGACACTGGCTCCGTGGCTTGGCCTTTCCTGGAAGAAAGGGCTCTAATTGGAGTCATGCGGCCGCCGCCTTTCAGACCGCCTCCTCTCACGGTGAAACGCGTGGCAAGTTTCCCCGCCCTCGTGACCGGATGGCGCGCCTTCTCACTGAATGCGAGGCCGCTGTAGACGGGCCGTGGCTCCTGTACCGTCACCATGGAGGGACGCCCTGGTGGCTCCCAGATTTGGGTCCTTGTGAAGAAGCTGCTGAGAACGTCCGAGCCCATGAATTTTCAACGCATTTGGGTAAACACCTAGGCAAACGCCACTTTTAAAAATATCTTAGCCTGGCCGGCGAGGCTCAGTGGTTGAGAACCAACCTATGACCCAGGAGGTCACGGTTGGATCCCGGTCAGGGCACCGGCCTGGGTTGTGGGCTCCATCCCCCCGTGGGGCGTGCAGGAGGCAGCGGATCCACGATTCTCTCTCATCATCAATGTTTCTGTCTCTCCCTCTCCCTCCCTCTCTGAGGTCAATACTAATATATTTTTGAAAACAGGAATTTGGAGCCTGTTTCCTAGAGTCGGGAGGACAGCGTCCTCCCCTTTTCGGGACCGTCGCGGGGAGGAGAGGAGCAAAGGCCAGGGCTGGGTGTCCTCCCTGGGGAGCGAGGCGCACGGTCTGCAGAGGCCACGCGCTCACCTTCCTCCCGCCAGGAGCTCGTTGCCAGGAGCTCGGGGCGGTCGGGCGGTCGTGTGGTCATGGCCGGCCTCTCTCAGGAGCCCAGGCGGACTGGACGGGTAGCAGGAGGGTAACCAGCCCGGAAAGGGGGGAGCCGGGCTCGCTCTGTCCCCCGGGGGCGGGTGGGTTACGGGAATGCAGTGGGCGGGACGGAGTGACTTCCAAAGGGTTGCCTTTTCCTCCTTTGCTACCTCTTCCCGCAACCGCTGTCTCCCTCTCCGCGTTCTCCATGTTCAGTCCCCGCCGACAGCGCCTGCTCACGTGGGTCCTCAGGCCGCCCGCCCGCCCGCCCGCCCGGGGTCGCCCCGGTGGTTGTACCCTCTCGGCAGCCGAGTCTGCGACCTCGCGTCTCACGGCCATGCTTCCCCCGGCTCGCTCTGAAACACGGGCCTCCTTTGTGCCTTCACGGGGCTCCCGGTCCTGCCCGGGAAACAGGTTTCATTGGCTGGGACAAGCGGGGGTGAGGGCGGGGGTGGGGGGTGGTGGTGGGGCCTCCCTGACGGAAACGTGCTGCTTGGGGGTCAGGCAGCCTGGGCTGTTCTGGCTCGTGTGTGTGTGTGTGTGTGTGTGTGTGTGTGTGTGAGCGTGTGTGTGTGTGCTTATGTGTGTACGTGCACACGTGTGTGTGAGCATGTGTGTGAGAGTGTGTGTGTGTGCGTGTGTGTGAGCGTGAGCACCGTATATGCTCGAATAGAAGGTCAGGGTTATAATGTGCCCTGGTGTCCTCAGCAAAGAGGGCGTGCCCCACAGGGAACTGGGGACGTGTCTGCGTGGACGGGGCACAGTGTCAGTTACTTTATTTTCAACAACAAAGTGGGAGCCGGAGAAGACACGTTAACCTGACGTACCGTCACCGGCCAGTTTGGACTCCACACATAGAAGTCAAGTGTTATCTGTGTTCAATTTCCTAAAAAAATATGTTTCAATTGATTTTTAGAGAGAGAGGAAGGGAGAGGGAGAGAGAGAGAAACATCAATGATGAGAGAGAGCCATGGATCCGCCGCCTCCTGCACGCCCCCCACTGGGGATCGCGCCCGATACCCAGGCCTGTGCTCTGACCGGGAAGGGAACTGTGGCCTCCTGGTTCATAGGTTGACGCTCAGCCACTGAACCACCCGGCCGGGCCGTGTTTGGTTCTTTTAAGCCGCTTCCCCGAGTCTGTTCTCTCTCGGGCGGGCGCTGCCCACCGGCTTGCAGCGCGGCCACGATGTCCCCGGCAGTTCAGGCCGCGCTCTCCCCACCCGGTTCGAGCTCACTCCCAGGGCTCAGCATCGTCCCACTTCTTCCCGGAGCTGCAGGGACGGGCTCTGTCCCGGGCGCCTGGCCCTCCGGGGCCCTGGCTGTCGGGTGGGCAGCAGGGACCTCCGTCCGGCTCCGCCTGCATTGCGATCGGCAGGTGCCGAGGGGCAGCCCGGGGCGGGTCCCAGCGGCTCAGGCCCCCTCTCCCTGCAGGAGCGAGGGTGCCGCCGTCACTTCACACCCGGCTGACATGCCCTGTGCTTGTTTGTTTCAGGGACTTGAAGATAGAAAACCTGCTGCTCGACGAGGACAATAACATCAAGCTGATCGGTACGGCGTGTGTGTGTGTGTGTGTGTGTGTGTGTGTGTGTGTGTGTGTGTGTGTGTGTGAGAGAGTCCTCAGTGTGTGCTGATCGGTACGGCGTGTGTGTGTGTGTGTGTGTGTGTGTGTGTGTGTGTGAGAGTCCTCGGTGTGCGCTGTCCCAGCCGCCGGCCTGTTTCCGGACGCCTGACTGAGGGCCGGCTCCCGGGCTGTTTCAGTCCCCAGACAGTCCCCCTTCGTCCCGCCTCGACCTCCAGTATCGAGCCATGGCTTTGAAACGAAGATGAATTTTAAAATAATTTAAACCCAAGAGGAAGGCGAAGTGCTGTGAAAGGACCGTGGGGCTTCTCAGGAGGGAACTGCTGGGTCTGGTGCTGCCGTGGCTTAGCCACACTGTGCCCCACTCGCCGGTGAACGCTGGGCACCGGAACTGGGAACCGCAGTCTCCCTTCTCTGCTTTAAAAAAAAATTATATATTTGTTACTGATTTCAGAGAGAAAGGGAGAGAGAGAAACATCCATGATGAGAGAGAGTCATGGATCGGCTGCCTCCTGCTCGCCCCTCACTGGGGATCGAGCCTGCAACCCGGGCCTGTGCCCTGACCGGGAATCGAACCCTGACCTCCTGGTGACACTCAACCACTGAGCCACGCTGGCCGGCCAGGCTCTTTTCCTTTTATGGTTCCTGCTTTTGATGCTTTAAACACTCATTTCAATGGCAGGTTACATTTCCTGTCACGTTGTGTCAGCTCAGGTGTCGGGCGTAGCGGTCAGCCAGCCATAGACCAGGCCCGTTCCCCTCCATGCCTCCGCCGTCACCCCTCGGCCCGGCAGCTCCGGTCGGCTCCCAAACAGGCTTTTCGGCTCTTTGGGCCCAAAGGGGTCGCGGCAGAAGCTGGGGGTCAGAACCCGGAGTCCCCGACCCTGCGGGAGGGGCTCTGAGAGCCGCTGTCCCTTTGCTAGAACCTTCATGTGGCTCCCAGCCTGTCAGAGCAGCTCAGACCAAGAGCGACTCATGGCCGAGGCTGAGAGAAACAGGTTTAGGGGCCACATTCTTGGGGCTGAGCTGGGTTTGCAGGGAGGCCTGATGGGAGGTGTGTCCGGAGGAGCCAGGGCGCCCCCGCCGCCCCCCTTCTGCCCCGAGACCCGCGTCCACGGTGATCGATGGCGGCCGCCAGCGTTCCGAACGCTCAGCGAGGCCTTAGCCAGGGGGGTTCCCCTTCCTCTGCCTCCTGCCCTCCCTCCCTCGCGTCCACAGTTTTCTGACCCGGAGCGTCCGTCCTTCGCAGACTTCGGACTGAGCAACTGCGCGGGGATCCTGGGCCACTCGGACCCGTTCAGCACGCAGTGCGGCAGCCCCGCCTACGCCGCGCCCGAGCTGCTGGCCAGGAAGAAGTACGGCCCCAAGATCGACGTCTGGTCCATGTGAGTCCCCGCTCGGGAGCCAGCGCCCCTCCCTTCGGAATCCGCGCCTGAGTGATGAGGGCGTTTGGGGTAGAGCAGTGGTTCCCCACCTCCTGGCCCTTTAAATACAGTCCCTCATGTTGTGGCCCAACCATAACATTATTGTCGTGGCTACTTCATCACTGTCATGTTGCTACTGTGATGAATCGTCATGTGAATATCTGATCTGCAGGATGGTCTTAGGCAACCCCTGTGAAAGGGTCGTTCGACCGCCAAAGGGGTCGCGACCCACAGGTTGAGAACCGCTGGGGTAGAGGCTCTGGGACAGGTGTCTAGTGGTTCTTTTTAAAAAAATATGTTTTTATTGATTTCAGAGGGGAAGGGAGAGGAAGAGAGAGAAACATCAATGATAAGAGCGTCATGGATCAGCTGCCTCTCGCATGCCCCCCCCCCCCCCCCCCCGCCCCTGGGATGGAGCCCGCAACGTGCCCTGATGGAGATTCAAACTGTGACCTCCTGGTTCTTCGGTCGACGCTCAACCACTGAGCCACCCGGCCGGGCTTTCGGGCAGCTCTTAGAGGCGCAGACACCTCTGCCGCCCTCCAGTGCCCGGCTGGCTGCTGCACCCTCGCCCCTGCCCTCACTCAGCTGCTTCCGTGTGATGCTGAGGTTCTAGAAGGTTCTGGGAAGGGACAGAACAGGAAGGCGGCCCAGCCCTGCCCTCATTGTCCTGCCCTCCGGGCCTCACTCTGCTCTCGCTCGGCTCGGCTCTCTCTCAGAGGCGTGAACATGTACGCCATGCTGACCGGGACCCTGCCCTTCACCGTGGAGCCGTTCAGCCTGAGGGCTTTGTACCAGAAGATGGTGGACAAGGAGATGAACCCACTTCCCACCCAGCTTTCCACAGGTAAGGCGCCTGCTGCCCCTCGAGGCCTCCAGGGCGGGCGCAGGATAGGTTTTGCGAGGGGTGAGGGCCGCCGTGGCCCGAGGCCTCCCCCAGAGCTGGGACTAGTCCCCAGCGCTTGCGTCTCCCGGCTCCGAACGGCCACGCGGTCACCTCTCCTCCTTCTGTCCCTTCCCATCAGAATTCCCGACAAACTCCTTCCTTCCCCTCACGCGCGGAAAAGGCTCTTAGCGGCTCCGCTGCGGGAATAATTGCGGGCTTGATTGCTGTCAAGCCCACCCGGTGACGTGTTGCCTCGGAAAAGAGCGTTTGCAATCACGTCCTATTGTGTCTTCCTCCCGCTCACGGGGGGAAGCGCTGGTTGTATTCGAGGCTGGCCTGTGGCTTGTTTGAGCCTCTGAGTGTGTGAGCCTCTGAGTGTGTGAGCCTCTGAGTGTGTGAGCCTCTGAGTGCCTGAGCCTCTGAGTGTGTGAGCCTCTGAATGTCTGAGCCTCTGAGTGCGTGAGCCTCTGAGTGCGTGAACCTCTGAGTGTGTGAGCCTCTGAGTGTCTGAGCCTCTGAGTGTCTGAGCCTCTGAGTGTCTGAGCCTCTGAGTGTGTGAGCCTCTGAGTGCGTGAGCCTCTGAGTGCGTGAGCCTCTGAGTGTGTGAGCCTCTGAGTGCGTGAGCCTCTGAGTGCCTGAGCCTCTGAGTGCGTGAGCCTCTGAATGTCTGAGCCTCTGAGTGCGTGAGCCTCTGAGTGCGTGAGCCTCTGAGTGTGTGAGCCTCTGAGTGTCTGAGCCTCTGAGTGTCTGAGCCTCTGAGTGTGTGAGCCTCTGAGTGTGTGAGCCTCTGAGTGTGTGAGCCTCTGAGTGCCTGAGCCTCTGAGTGCGTGAGCCTCTGAATGTCTGAGCCTCTGAGTGCGTGAGCCTCTGAGTGCGTGAGCCTCTGAGTGTGTGAGCCTCTGAGTGTCTGAGCCTCTGAGTGTGTGAGCCTCTGAGTGTCTGAGCCTCTGAGTGTCTGAGCCTCTGAGTGTGTGAGCCTCTGAGTGTGTGAGCCTCTGAGTGTGTGAGCCTCTGAGTGTCTGAGCCTCTGTGTGTGAGCCTCTGAGTGTCTGAGCCTCTGTGTGTGAGCCTCTGAGTGTCTGAGCCTCTGAGTGCGTGAGCCTCTGAGTGCGTGAGCCTCTGAGTGCGTGAGCCTCTGAGTGCGTGAGCCTCTGAATGTCTGAGCCTCTGAGTGCGTGAGCCTCTGAGTGCGTGAGCCTCTGAGTGTGTGAGCCTCTGAGTGTCTGAGCCTCTGAGTGTCTGAGCCTCTGAGTGCGTGAGCCTCTGAGTGCGTGAGCCTCTGAGTGCCTGAGCCTCTGAGTGCCTGAGCCTCTGAGTGTCTGAGCCTCTGAGTGCGTGAGCCTCTGAGTGCGTGAGCCTCTGAGTGTGTGAGCCTCTGAGTGTCTGAGCCTCTGAGTGTCTGAGCCTCTGAGTGCGTGAGCCTCTGAGTGCGTGAGCCTCTGAGTGCCTGAGCCTCTGAGTGCGTGAGCCTCTGAATGTCTGAGCCTCTGAGTGCGTGAGCCTCTGAGTGCGTGAGCCTCTGAGTGCGTGAGCCTCTGAGTGTCTGAGCCTCTGAGTGTGTGAGCCTCTGAGTGTCTGAGCCTCTGAGTGTGTGAGCCTCTGAGTGTGTGAGCCTCTGAGTGTGTGAGCCTCTGAGTGTGTGAGCCTCTGAGTGTGTGAGCCTCTGTGTGTGAGCCTCTGAGTGTCTGAGCCTCTGAGTGCGTGAGCCTCTGAGTGCGTGAGCCTATGAGTGCGTGAGCCTCTGAGTGCGTGAGCCTCTGAGTGCGTGAGCCTCTGAGTGTCTGAGCCTCTGAGTGCGTGAGCCTCTGAGTGCGTGAGCCTCTGAGTGTCTGAGCCTCTGAGTGCGTGAGCCTCTGAGTGCGTGAGCCTCTGAGTGTCTGAGCCTCTGAGTGCGTGAGCCTCTGAGTGCGTGAGCCTCTGAGTGTCTGAGCCTCTGAGTGTCTGAGCCTCTGAGTGTGTGAGCCTCTGAGTGCGTGAGCCTCTGAGTGTGTGAGCCTCTGAGTGTCTGAGCCTCTGAGTGCGTGAGCCTCTGAGTGTGTGAGCCTCTGAGTGTGTGAGCCTCTGAGTGTCTGAGCCTCTGAGTGCGTGAGCCTCTGAGTGCGTGAGCCTCTGAGTGCGTGAGCCTCTGAGTGTCTGAGCCTCTGAGTGTCTGAGCCTCTGAGTGCGTGAGCCTCTGAGTGCGTGAGCCTCTGAGTGTCTGAGCCTCTGAGTGCGTGAGCCTCTGAGTGCGTGAGCCTCTGAGTGCGTGAGCCTCTGAGTGTCTGAGCCTCTGAGTGCGTGAGCCTCTGAGTGCGTGAGCCTCTGAGTGTCTGAGCCTCTGAGTGTCTGAGCCTCTGAGTGTGTGAGCCTCTGAGTGTGTGAGCCTCTGAGTGTCTGAGCCTCTGAGTGTCTGAGCCTCTGAGTGCGTGAGCCTCTGAGTGCGTGAGCCTCTGAGTGTCTGAGCCTCTGAGTGTCTGAGCCTCTGAGTGTCTGAGCCTCTGAGTGTGTGAGCCTCTGAGTGTCTGAGCCTCTGAGTGTCTGAGCCTCTGAGTGCGTGAGCCTCTGAGTGTCTGAGCCTCTGAGTGTCTGAGCCTCTGAGTGCGTGAGCCTCTGAGTGCGTGAGCCTCTGAGTGCGTGAGCCTCTGAGTGCGTGAGCCTCTGAGTGTCTGAGCCTCTGAGTGCGTGAGCCTCTGAGTGTCTGAGCCTCTGAGTGTCTGAGCCTCTGAGTGTGTGAGCCTCTGAGTGTGTGAGCCTCTGAGTGTCTGAGCCTCTGAGTGTCTGAGCCTCTGAGTGCGTGAGCCTCTGAGTGTGTGAGCCTCTGAGTGTCTGAGCCTCTGAGTGTCTGAGCCTCTGAGTGTCTGAGCCTCTGAGTGTGTGAGCCTCTGAGTGTCTGAGCCTCTGAGTGTC
This sequence comes from Myotis daubentonii, assembly GCF_963259705.1. Taxonomy (NCBI): domain Eukaryota; kingdom Metazoa; phylum Chordata; class Mammalia; order Chiroptera; family Vespertilionidae; genus Myotis; species Myotis daubentonii. Next base: position 1,199,215 of record NC_081842.1, read on the forward strand.
TGAGCCTCTGAGTGCGTGAGCCTCTGAGTGTCTGAGCCTCTGAGTGTCTGAGCCTCTGAGTGCGTGAGCCTCTGAGTGTCTGAGCCTCTGAGTGTCTGAGCCTCTGAGTGCGTGAGCCTCTGAGTGTCTGAGCCTCTGAGTGCGTGAGCCTCTGAGTGCGTGAGCCTCTGAGTGTCTGAGCCTCTGAGTGCGTGAGCCTCTGAGTGCGTGAGCCTCTGAGTGTCTGAGCCTCTGAGTGTGTGAGCCTCTGAGTGTGTGAGCCTCTGAGTGTCTGAGCCTCTGAGTGCGTGAGCCTCTGAGTGTGTGAGCCTCTGAGTGTGTGAGCCTCTGAGTGTGTGAGCCTCTGAGTGTCTGAGCCTCTGAGTGCGTGAGCCTCTGAGTGCGTGAGCCTCTGAGTGCGTGAGCTTCTGAGTGCGTGAGCCTCTGAGTGTCTGAGCCTCTGAGTGCGTGAGCCTCTGAGTGCGTGAGCCTCTGAGTGCGTGAGCCTCTGAGTGCGTGAGCCTCTGAGTGTCTGAGCCTCTGAGTGCGTGAGCCTCTGAGTGCGTGAGCCTCTGAGTGCGTGAGCCTCTGAGTGTCTGAGCCTCTGAGTGTCTGAGCCTCTGAGTGTGTGAGCCTCTGAGTGTGTGAGCCTCTGAGTGTCTGAGCCTCTGAGTGTCTGAGCCTCTGAGTGCGTGAGCCTCTGAGTGTGTGAGCCTCTGAGTGTCTGAGCCTCTGAGTGTCTGAGCCTCTGAGTGTCTGAGCCTCTGAGTGTGTGAGCCTCTGAGTGTCTGAGCCTCTGAGTGTGTGAGCCTCTGAGTGTCTGAGCCTCTGAGTGTCTGAGCCTCTGAGTGTGTGAGCCTCTGAGTGTCTGAGCCTCTGAGTGTCTGAGCCTCTGAGTGTGTGAGCCTCTGAGTGTGTGAGCCTCTGAGTGTCTGAGCCTCTGAGTGTGTGAGCCTCTGAGTGTGTGAGCCTCTGAGTGTCTGAGCCTCTGAGTGTCTGAGCCTCTGAGTGTCTGAGCCTCTGAGTGTGTGAACCTCTGAGTGTGTGAGCCTCTGAGTGTCTGAGCCTCTGAGTGTGTGAGCCTCTGAGTGTCTGAGCCTCTGAGTGTCTGAGCCTCTGAGTGTGTGAGCCTCTGAGTGTGTGAGCCTCTGAGTGTCTGAGCCTCTGAGTGTGTGAGCCTCTGAGTGTGTGAGCCTCTGAGTGTGTGAGCCTCTGAGTGTCTGAGCCTCTGAGTGTCTGAGCCTCTGAGTGCGTGAGCCTCTGAGTGTCTGAGCCTCTGAGTGTGTGAGCCTCTGAGTGTGTGAGCCTCTGAGTGTCTGAGCCTCTGAGTGTCTGAGCCTCTGAGTGTGTGAGCCTCTGAGTGTGTGAGCGGGATGAAGGCTTTTAGGTGCACGGACTCCGCTGCCCGATGAGCCGGACCGTCGGTTGCTTGGCAGCAGACGCTCCCACGCCCGCAGTTCACGTTTCAGCCAACAGTTCGCCTCAGGGCTTGGTTTCGGATCCAGTAAATTATACTGTTTATTCTTTTGTGTGGATGACAGTTCACGTTCCCGGTCTCGGGTCGGTGTTGACAGCATCGGACTGGCTCCTTAGAATAAACTCAGCTTTTTCAGTCACAGGAGGTCGGGCATGTGGCTGAAAAAAAAGCCACGACTCCACTTTAACTCATGAAAAGTGGTTAAAAGATGGCATTTTGTTTGACGATTGTTGTGTGTCTGTCCTTGAGTTTATAAGCATCCATGAAGCTGACCCTGAATTGGTTTGCAAAATGGAATCCCAGCGGGAAAGCATTCTGGTCTGAAATGACCTGGTTTGTCTCCACGCGCACCTTCGCCAGGGAGGTGGTGGGGGTGGGTGCGGAGGCGTCGCCTGTGCGGGAGGGAAGTCGCGCTCAGGGAGACGGTCCAGCTCGGAGGGGAGGGAAGTCGCGCTCAGGGGAGACGGTCCAGCTCGGAGTCAGCAGATGTTGAACAAATCGTCATGCTTGGGCTTGGAGCTCTCGGAAACGCTGGGAGGCCTCCAGCTCTGTGGCTGCCCCTCCGCTCAGCCCAGGGTTCGTGGTCACTCAGTGACTCCGAGTGTATCCTGTGCCAGCGCGAGGCGAGGGGCATGCCCGCGCCAGGACAGCAGGAGACAGGACGGGCTCGCTCTCCCCGGCACGGAGCTCTCACAGCCACGGGGAGGCAGATAAACCTGAACCCACAGGTGGGAGGCCTAGAGTGAGAAAATCAGGCACGTCAGGCCACGGAGATGAGAGGAAAGACAGTCATGTATCTTCAAAACAGTTTATTGACTTTAAGGAGAGAGAGAAACATCAGTGATGAGAGAACCACTAAGCGGCTGCCCCCTGCACGCCCCACACTGGGGATTGATCCCCGCAACCTGGCCGGTGCCCTGACCAGGAATCGAACCCTGACCTCCTGGTTAATAGGTCGACGCTCAGCCACTGAGCCGCATCCCGGGCAGCCCCTCTGTCCACGGCTTCGTCCCTCCCTGCAGACACCCGTGGACAGACAGTGCCCGTCACTCGTAAAGTTCAGAGCTGACATGACAGCGACGCCCGTGAGGAAGTGGGAATTCAGTGGCTTTTCCTCGGAAGGTCAGGGGTCGCAGGAAACGGAAGAGCTTTGGAGGGAAGAGAGAAGCGTCTGGGGCCTGGGGGCCTGCTGCCTGACTCAGTGCGTGGACAGCAGGGCGGCCGTGGAGAGGCTTTGGAAGAAAGGACCTGAAAGAATACGCGTGCACCGCCCCTCCCCACCCCTCCCCGCTGCTTCCTGAGCCTCCGCTGTCGCACGATGGGGCCACGTTAGAGCAGTGGTCGGCAAACCGCGGCTCGCGAGCCACATGCGGCTCTTCGGCCCTTGAGTGTGGCTCTTCCACAAAATACCGACTTCTGTGCCTGGGCCACGAAGTTTCAATCGCACTGTATGTGCGCGCCCACACGTGGTATTTTGTGGAAGTGCCACACTCGAGGGGCCAAAGAGCCGCATGTGGCTCGCGAGCCGCAGTTGGCCGACCACTGCGTTAGAGGGTCTGGTTCCAGGCCCTGACCCCTGGTTCCTCTGAGCTCAGGGACCTGCCATGAGAGGAGTGTGTCCGCATTGCTCTCCCATCCCTTCGAGCCGAGACCGGGGTCATCGCTGGGCTCGCTCCGAGGGTGGCACAGGGCACAGGGGCACTGGGCAGTGTGGGCCCCAGATGCAGCTGTTGGACAGCGTCCTAGACCCCGTGGACTTGTGGCCCCGGAGAGCCAGGGGGCGGCTGGGGTGGGGGTGTGGTTGGGAGGCGGGCCCCCTGCCTGAGTCTCCCTGACGTCTGCCTCCCCTGTAACCGGGCGTCTGGGCCGAATGTCTCCCCAGGAGCCGTCAGCTTCCTGCGCTCACTGCTGGAGCCCGACCCCGTGAAGAGGCCCAACATCCAGCAGGCGCTGGCCAACCGCTGGCTGCACGAGAGCCACACGGGCAGGGTGCCCTGTGTCACCTACCCCAACAGGTAGGCCCGGCCCACCCCCTCCCCAACAGGTAGGCCCGCCCCACCCCCTCCCCAGCATGTAGGCCCACCCCCTCCCCACCAGGTAGGCCCGTCCCACCCCCTCCCCAGCAGGTAGGCCCACCCCCTCCCCACCAGGCAGGCCCCACCCATCACCTCCCCACCAGGTAGGCCCCACCCATCACCTCCCCAGCAGGAAGGCCCCACCCATCACCTCCCCAGCAGGTAGGCCCCACCCACCACCTCCCCAGCAGGAAGGCCCCACCCATCACCTCCCCAGCAGGTAGACCCATCACCTCCCCAGCAGGTAGGCCCCACCCATCACCTCCCCAGCAGGAAGGCCCCACCCATCACCTCCCCACCAGGTAGGCCTCACCCATCATCACCTCCCCACCAGGTAGGCCCCACCCATCACCTCCCCACCAGGTAGGCCCCACCCATCACCTCCCCAGCAGGAAGGCCCCACCCATCACCTCCCCAGCAGGTAGACCCATCACCTCCCCAGCAGGTAGGCCTCACCCATCACCTCCCCAGCAGGTAGGCCCCACCCATCACCTCCCCACCAGGTAGGCCCCACCCATCACCTCCCCAGCAGGAAGGCCCCACCCATCACCTCCCCAGCAGGTAGGCCTCACCCATCACCTCCCCAGCAGGTAGGCCCCACCCATCACCTCCCCACCAGGTAGGCCCCACCCATCACCTCCCCACCAGATAGGCCCCATCCATCACCTCCCCACCAGGTAGGCCCCACCCATCACCTCCCCACCAGGTAGGCCCCACCCATCATCTCCCCAGCAGGAAGGCCCCACCCATCACCTCCCCAGCAGGAAGGCCCACCCCCTCCCCAGCAGGAAGGCCAGACACCACAGAGGCCTCCTTGGCCAGACGGGCCAGTCCCCAGAGCCCTGAGTGGTCTGGACAGGAAGTTGTCCGTGACTCTTGAAAACGGTGGCCTCGTGGCTGCCCGCCCCCTCCGCACCCACCCAGCCCAGACACGCCGCCTCCGTGCGCAGGAGGATGTGAGGACGACCGCCCCGCGCCCCGTCGGGCTGCCTGGTGGAGGCGGGGCCTGCCTCCCGTGGATCTCCACGAGGCGAGAGGGAAATGCCGCCACAGGTCAACCTCACAGTTGACGTGCCGGTCAGTCCGCTGGACGTCCGGCCGGACAGCCTCCCGTCCCTCCCGCTAGCTCTGGGTGGAGGGCGGACGGGGAGGTGGTGAGACGGGCAGTTAGACCACAGTGGCCTCCACGCGGACGTCAGAGCTTACTCGTTCCACCTCGCGGTCCGGAACGCTTTCCCGTCGTGTCGTCCAGACGCGGAGAACACAGGCTCAGGGCCGACTGCTGAGGGAGGGAGGCTCCGTGTTGCTGGGTCGGCAGGCAGCGCGGTGCGGAGGGCAGAGCTGTCCTGGTTCTGCAGAGATGGGGTGTCTGCCTGCTCCTGTCCCTCCTCTCGCCGCCGCCCCCAGCCGCACCTGGTGGCGCCCACACCCAAACCGCCCAGTGAGGGGGGCTGACTGAGTGTGCCCACGGGTGGATGGCCAGGGCTAGGTCACCAGGCCGTCATCTGATCGGTCAGGCTGATGCTACGAGGCTGGGGTCTGATTGGCCAAGGTTAGGTGCATGGGCAGGGGTCTGATTGGCCAGGGGCAGGGCCCTGTACCAGGTTGTTTCAGACATTGAGCCTCAGTGTTCAGCGTCTTGGCAATCTTCAAGTCATTGTATTCTTTTTTTTTTAAGTTTTCTAAAACAAAAAGTTTATGTTGATTTGAGAGAGATGAAGAGAAAGAGAGAGAAACATGAATCAACTGCCTCCTGCACGCCCCCTACTGGGGATCGAGCCCACAACCTGGCATGTGCCCTGACCGGGAATCGAACCGCGACCCTCACCCTGTGTAGAGGGCACCTTCACCCTCTGCCGCCGGCGGCTCAGCTGTGCCTGGGCAACGGGATTTACATGTATGATCAATGCTCACCTCTGAGCCACTGCCGGGCGAGTTGATACTGTTGTATGACCTGCGAATGATATAAATTTCCAAATGGCCCCTGGCAGAAAGAGGTTCCTGCAGGCTGCGGTGTTTTAGGAATGACATGTCACAATGGCTGGGGTTTAAAATACTTAGGAAGGAAGGAGAGAAGGGAAGGAGGAAGGAGAGGAAGAAAGGAGTGTTCACATGGCACATCAGCGTTTAGCGTCGTTACACCATCCCCTCGACCTCTGTCTATCTGGCCTTTTCCCGAATGGCAAGTCAGGTGAATGACCGTGGAGCTGTCCCCCGTGTCTGGGCGCCCCTCCCGGGCCTCAGTGGACTGTCCCCGTGTCTGGGCGCCCCTCCCGGGCCTCAGTGGACTGTCCCCCGTGTCTGGGCGCCCCTTCCTGGCCTCAGTGGACTGTCCCCCATGTCTGGGGCGCCCCTCCCAGGCCTCAGTGGACTGTCCCCCGTGTCTGGGCGCCCCTTCCTGGCCTCAGTGGACTGTCCCCCGTGTCTGGGGCGCCCCTCCCAGGCCTCAGTGGACTGTCCCCGTGTCTGGGGCGCCCCTCCCGGGCCTCAGTGGACTGTCCCCCGTGTCTGGGGCGCCCCTTCCGGGCCTCAGTGGACTGTCCCCCGTGTCTGGGCGCCCTTCCGGGCCTCAGTGGACTGTCCCCCGTGTCTGAGCTCCCCTCCCGGGTCCGGGGGGTACGGGGGGAAGAGCTGACGCAGCCCATCCCGCAGGATCTCGCTGGCCGACCTGAGCCCCAGTGTCGTGCTGCACATGACCCAGAAGCTGGGCTACAAGAACAGCGACGTGATCAACACGGTGCTGGCCAACCGCGCCTGCCACATCCTCGCCGTCTACTTCCTCCTGAACAAGAAGCTCGAGCGCTACGTGTCGGGGGTGAGTGGCCTCGTGTCGGTGTCGGGTGAGTGGCCGCGTGTCCGTGTGGGGTGAGTGGCCTCGTGTCCGTGTCGGGGTGAGTGGCCTCGTGTCCATGTCGGGTGAGTGGCCTCGTGTCCGTGTCGGGGTGACTGGCCTCGTGTCCATGTCGGGTGAGTGGCCTCGTGTCCGTGTCGGGGTGAGTGGCCCCGTGTCCGTGTCGGGTGAGTGGCCTCGTGTCCGTGTCGGGGTGAGTGGCCTCGTGTCCGTGTGGGGTGAGTGGCCTCGCGTGTGCGTGTCCCTCCGTGGACAAGGCGCTGGGATGATGGTCTTTCCCCCAGCTGACTCGGGGTCTGTGCTGTGCATTCACCCTGAGGTGAGGCTGGCTGTCCCGAACGGGGGATACGACGGTAGCAAACCACGCCGGCCGGTTTGGCTCAGTGGGTGGAGCATCGGCCCGAGGACTGAAGGGTCCCGGGTTCGATTCTGGTCAAGGGCAGGTACCTCAGTTGCAGGCTCGATCCCTGGCCCTGGTCGGCACACCTGCGGGAAGCAGCTAATCGATGTGTCTCTCACATTGATGTTTCTCTCTGTCTCTCCCTCCCTTCCACTCTCTAAAAAACTCAATGGAAACATGTCCTCGGGTGAGGACTAACAGAAAAGAAAAAGAAAGAAAGAATCAAGAAACGGGCCTTTACTGGGGGGGCCGGCGGGGACGGGGGCTGCGTGTGGGAAGCGAGTAACCCACGTCTGCAGCCTGTGCAGCAGCTCAGAGGGCGTCACCTCCTGGCCCAGACCTGGGCTCGGCGTGCACATCCAGAGGGACTCACTGCACAGCCGGGCGCTGAGGCTGGCGAGGAGCAGGGCCTGCCCGGGACCAGCTTCCCGGCTGAGCTGGTGGAGGAGCAGGGCCGCCCGGGACCGGCTTCCCGGCTGAGCCGCTGGAGGAGCAGGGCCAGCCCGGGACCCACGCTTCCCGGCTGAGCCGCTGGAGGAGCAGGGCCGCCCGGGACCCACGCTTCCCGGCTGAGCCGCTGGAGGAGCAGGGCCAGCGCGGCGTCAGGGCTTCTGCAGGGGCCTGGCTCCGGCTCTGGGGGCTCTCGGCCCAGCGCGGGTTTGAGAATGAGTGACGGCTTAACGGCCGCGGCCACATCTGTGAGGTCAGTGCCCATGAGGTCAGCGCGCTTCCTCTTCTCTTGGTAGAAATCCGACCTGCAGGACGGCGTCGGCTCCAAGGCCCCGCTCTGCCCGGCGGACAGGTGCCGGCCTGGCAGGGAGCCCTGCGAGGTGAGCAGCCGCTTCCCTGGGGGCAGGTGGGGGGAAAGGAAAGTTTCCCGGGACCCGAGCCCCTTCTCAGCATAGAATCGCCAGGGCACTGAGACGGGGTGCCCGGCGCACCCCCACCCGCCCCTCCCGTCCACTCTGGGGTGATGGGGCTTCTGGGGTGCTTCCGAGTCAGGATTCCGGCACCAGCAGGTCCAGGATGGAGATGAGCTTTTGGGAGGCAGGTGGGGCGGTGGCTGAGCGGGCAGGGGGGCGGAGGTGGGGGGCGGACTCCCTGAGCTCCACCCTCAGAGCCTCCTAAACCTCCTCCTGCCCAAGGAAGGTGTCGTGAACCTCGCCTCCTGAGACCAACCCCCACGTTGTTTCTCTGTCTCCTCGTGGCCGCCCCCTCAGCCCAGGGCAGAAACCTGTACTTCTCATTCCTCCCCTCGCCTCAGCGCCAGGCTGTCACCAGGCTCTGCCAACTTGGCTCCTAAAACTCTCCAACCCCTCTCCTGTCCCCATCCCATCCCCCGGTGGGGACCGCTTATCGCCTCCACCCTGGCCCCGCCCCATCGCCTCCACCCTGGCCCCGCCCCTGTCGCCTCCACCCTGGCCCCGCCCCATCGCCTCCACCCTGGCCCCGCCCCATCGCCTCCACTCTGGCCCCGCCCCATCGCCTCCACCCTGGCCCCGCCCCCGTCACCTCCACCCTGGCCCCGCCCCATCGCCTCCACCCTGGCCCCGCCCCATCGCCTCCACCCTGGCCCTGGCCCCGCCCCATCGCCTCCACCCTGGCCCCGCCCCCGTCACCTCCACCCTGGCCCCGCCCCATCGCCTCCACCCTGGCCCCGCCCCTGTCGCCTCCACCCTGGCCCCGCCCCAGCCTCGTAGCTCGCCTGCCCCTAATGGACCCTGTCCCTTCTCTGCTGGAACCTTTGCCGGCTGCCTTCACCCCTTAACCCAAGACAGACACCGGCCGTGGGCACCAGGCGAGGCAGAAATTCACTTCTACCCTTTCCTGCCTCTTGTTTGCATTTGACTCTTTTTAAAAAATATATTTTTATTGATTTCCGAGAGGAAGGGAGGGGGAGAGAGAAACATCAGTGATGAGAGAGAATGATGGATCGGCTGCCTCCTGCACGCCCCACACTGGGCATCGAGCCCTTAGCTCAGGCCTGTGCCCTGACCGGGAATGGAACCGTGATCTCCTGGTTAAAGGTTGGTGCTCACCACTGAGCCACTCTGGCTGGGCCGAATTCCCCCTTTTCGTAAGAATACCAGTCGCACTGCATTGGGGTCCGCCCTGTGACCTCATTTTAACTTGATCGACAGGCTGACACCACCCGGCCTCCTTTAAAAGGCAAAGGACAGCGAGCTGTCACACGCCCCCCGTCCCACCCCCCACCCCCCACCCCCGTCCGCAGGCTGCCCGGGGGACACGCCGGCTCGCCCTGGCCCTGTCGCCCCGTGAGGTCCCGTTCTGAGGACCTGGGGGTCAGGACTCCACCAGGGACTTGGAGTCCCTGTGCCGTCCTCCGTGATGGGGACTGTCGAGGCGAGGACGGGATGTCCACTTCGGGCCTTATTTCAGCATTTCTGACCCTTTTGAAGCGACGTTTCTCGAGCGGTCGGTGCTGTTGGAAATCAGAGCAGCGGGCGCCTGGGGGACCGACGCGGGTTGGGCAGGAGGACGTCTGAGCGCCGGTCGGGTTTGTCTCCTGGGGAGGCTTTGATGTCTGAGAAAACGCACTGACCTGCTTACTCGTCTCCGGAGACGCCCGTGCGCCTCAGACTCGCAAAGAGGCGCCTGGAAAGTAGGGCACCTGCAGCCGCGTCCAGGGTGACCCGGAGTTTGGTTTCTTGTGTGACCACTGGCGTGAATAATTCTCTCACAGGGGCAGGTGCTGGGCTGGGCTAGAGGGGCAGGGGGTGGGCTAGAGGGGCGGGGGGTGGGATAGGTGGGCGGGGGGTGGGCTAGAGGGGCGGGGGGTGGGATAGGTGGGCGGGGGGTGGGCTAGAGGGGCGGGGGGTGGGCCAGAGGGGGGGTGGGCCAGAGGGGGGGCGGGGGGTGGGCTAGAGGGGCGGGGGGTGGGCCAGAGGGGCGGGGGGTGGGTCAGAGGGGCGGGGGGTGGGCTAGAGGGGCGGGGGGTGGGCCAGAGGGGGGGTGGGCCAGAGGGGGGGCGGGGGGTGGGCTAGAGGGGCGGGGGGTGGGCCAGAGGGGCGGGGGGTGGGTCAGAGGGGGGGGCGGGGGGGTGGGCTAGAGGGGCGGGGGGTGGGCCAGAGGGGCGGGGGGTGGGTCAGAGGGGCGGGGGGTGGGCCAGAGGGGCGGGGGGTGGGCTAGAGGGGGCAGGGGGTGGGATAGAGGGGCAGGGGCTGGGCTAGATGGTTGACGGATGCTGCTTTCCACAGGCCTCCCTGGACACCTGGACACGAGACCTTGAATTCCACGTGGGGCAGGTAAGCATGTAGGGGCCTGGACGGCTCAGCGGGAGCCTCCGGGGAATAGCACGCGTCGCGTGTGTGTCTCCCGCGTGGACACCCAGGGGACAGAGTCCCGCAGCCTGTGGACGCAGAGCCCCTCCGCCTTCAGCCCCTCCGCCTTTCCCCTCACCACCCTCACCTGCTGGCACCAGGCCCACCTCGGCGCAGGGTGACCTGCTGACTCGGGCTGCTTCCCACCTTCCTCTACAGCCCGCCCCTCACACCCGCCTCCGAACGCGTGTGACCAAACCCCGGGTGCGTGGCCTGGCCCACCTGACACCTGACTTGCCCGTCACAGGTGCCCCGAGGGCTGGCGGGACTCCGCCTGGGCTCTGGGCTCTGCGCCCGCTGCCAGCTCCCCTTCGTCAGTCACAGGAGGGTTTGTAGAGACTTGGCAGCGGCGATGGCTCGGTGGGGCCGGTTTAAGGACACAATGAAGGGCTCGTGACCATTTCCACCGGGTCGGACACTCCCCGGGCGGCCCAGCTCCTCGCCTTGACAACTCGCAGAGTGTCCCTCCCAGATGCAGGGGCTCCGTTCCCGTTGCAAAGCCGCCGCCATGGCAGAGCTCGGGGCGCCCGTGGGAGGCGGGTCTGCAGAGCCCCTCTGCTTGGCCTTAGTTCGCCCAGCTTGTTCTGGAATCCTCGGCCTCCTAGGGTGACCTTGGCCGGCTGGGGCACCTCACGGTGCAGGTTGCCAGGGGCGACGGGAGCCGAGGTGGCCCGGGCAGGGCGGTGGGGTCCCTGGAGCGCCCCGGCTCTTCGTGGGGAAGCGGGGTCTCAGGTCTGCGCGATGACCTTCCCACGGGAATCGCGCTCCAGGCCCCGCGTGCGTCTCAGCCCGTGTTCGCTTCTGATTTGCAGGACAAAACGCCCAAAGAGCAAGAGAAAAAGGGGGACTTCCTTCCCCGGCCGTGTCCCCAGAAGCTGGAGAAGCACCTGCCGGCGCACAGGCAGCCCCCGGCCTCGCTCCTGACGCAGCTTCAGAGCACCAGGGCCCTGCTGCGCGACCGCAAGGCCGCCAGGCCCGGCCTCCCCGACAGAGGTGGGTGCGCCCGCCGCCCTCAGGCCACCCGCACGCACTGAGCTGCCTGGCCGCCGTGCCCCCCCCCCCCCCCCCAGTGGCCGCCTGGCCGCCGTGCCCCCCCACCCCCCCCCCCCACCCAGTGGCTGCTTGGCTGCCGTGTTCGCTCACGGGTGGCTGCATGGGCCCCAGGGACAGACAGGATCCTGTGCCCGTGGGAAAGCAGAGTTAGTGCACCTGAGGCCACCTGGGAGCAGTACAGTCGAGGTCTGACTATGCTGTCAGCCACCTGGGCAGGAGGGGCCTGAGAAGGCAGAAGTGGGGTACAGTATGGTGGGCACAGAGGTGGGGTGCAGTGGCCTGTCCTGGGCTGTCAGACGTGCAGTGGCGGGAGGAGCCGGGCGCAGCCTGTGTCCAGGAGCGAGGCTGGTTTCCTGGGCCCCACGCCGGGGGCGTTTCTCTCTGTGGGCACCGCCGGCCGACGCGGGCCCCGTCTGCCCAGCTCGGGGCGGGAACCAGGGTGGGCTCATTGCCTTGGACAGAGAGGGCTTCTGTCTGTGTAGTCAGAGCAGGAGGAGGCTCCGCTGAGATCGGGGTCACGAGGGAGCCTTGAGAAGACGCAGGCTGCATACAACATGTATGACCCATAAGGACGTCACGCTAAGTGGGACAAGCCGGTCACTGAAGGACAAACGTGTAGACCCTCTTACAGGAGGGACCTCGAGTGGCCAAGCTCAGGGAGCAGGATGGCGGGGCCCGGGCTGGGGGGGGGGGTAGTGGGGCCCGTGTTAGATTTGCAGGGAGGAGGACTGTCGCGGTGTGACCGTCCCGTACACTGACCTGGACACTTACCGTGCGAGGATGGTCGGCGTGTGTCGTGTGCTTGTCACCACGACGAAGAAGTCGTGAGGGAACGGCCCTCCCAGCACTCGGGCCTCAGGGCTGCCCTGGAGCCTGGGCCTTGTTTAAACCCTCCCCGAGATGTTCCCATTGACCTCTAGAGAGGGGAAGAGAGAGGGAGAGACAGAAACATCTATCGCTGAGAGAGACACACCGATCGGCTGCCCCCTGTACACACCCTGATCAGGGCCTGGGCCGGGGAGGAGCCTGCAGCCGAGGCACGTGCCCTTGATGGGAATCAAACCCGGGACCCGTCGGTGCGCCGGTCAGTGCATAGCCACTGAGCCAGGGCCTGGGACCTTTTATTCAAACGCTCTGCAGGGTCCAGACCTTTCAGCAACCAAGCAATAGCAGATGCCACGCTGGTGCCAGGAGGCAGATCTGTGCCCGTGGCCTCGGTGGCGCCGGTCTCAGCCAGGCTGTGGGCCGAGCCGGCGGGAGGCCCCGAGGTGGTGCCCTCACGGTGCCCTCACCGTGCCCTGTGCTCTCTCCGCGTGCAGATTCCTTCGGCTGCCGCAGTATCTTCCGCAAAACCTCGGACCCCAGTTGTGTGGCTTCCTCTTCCATGGAGTTCATCCCCGGCCCCCCGCCCAGGACCCCCCGCATTGCCAAGAAGCCGGAGCCGCCTCCACAGGGCCCGGGGGGCAGCGGCATCGCCCCCCGAGAGGAGCCGCTGGTGCTAGACATGGTCCGCTCCTTCGAGTCTGTGGAGCGCGAGGACCCGCCGGGCCTGCTGTCCCCGGCCCACCCCTGCAGGGCGCTGGGCTCCCCCGGGGAGCGGGCGCTGTCCCCCTCCCTGCTGCCCCGAAGCCCGTCCCCTCTCCAGACTCCTTTGCATCCCACCCTGGTCTCCTTTGCTCACGAAGAGAACTGCCTCCCGAAAGAGGGGGGCGTGTGCTCCCCTCCTCTGGGTCCCGGTGCTGGTGCCCCGCAGCCCCTGGGGAGCCCCAACTGTGTGAAAAGCCGGGGCCGGTTCCCCATGATGGGCATCGGGCAGATGCTGAGGAAGCGGCACCAGAGCCTGCAGCCCCCCGCGGACAGGCCGCTGGAGGCCAGCCTGCCCCCCCTGCAGCCCGCGGCGCCCGTCAGCCTCCCCTTCAGCATGGCCGAGGCCGTCCAGGGCCAGTGCTAACCGGGCAGCAGCGGGACCGGCCACCCCAGGGAAGCGACGGTACGAGCCCACAGTCCTTCAGGCGAAGGTTCAGGAACTCCAGCCACGCAGCTCCCTCCTGGGGGCGCTGAGCCCCAGGCCCCACGCCTGCTCCACCCCGTCTGGGTCAGAACCTGCAGATGCTGGGATTCCCTAGCAGGTGGGCTGGGGTACAGCCAGTAACGCTCGTTTCCTCGCTCCCCCCGCCCCTCAGTTGGGCTGGGGCGAGCACCTGCATCGGCCCCGGGAGCACCTGCATCGGCCCCGGGAGCACCTGCATCGAGTGCACACCTGCATCGGCCCCGGGAGCACCTGCATCGGCCCCGGGAGCACCTGCATCGGCCCCGGGAGCACCTGCATCGAGTGCACACCTGCATCAGCCCTGGGAGCACCTGCATCAGCCTTGGGAGCACCTGCATCAGCCCTGGGAGCACCTGCATCGGCCCCGGGAGCACCTGCATCGAGTGCACACCTGCATCGGCCCCGGGAGCACCTGCATTGAGTGCACACCTGCATCAGCCCTGGGAGCACCTGCATCAGCCTTGGGAGCACCTGCATCAGCCCTGGGAGCACCTGCATCAGCCTTGGGAGCACCTGCATTGGCCCCGGGGAGCACCTGCATCGAGTGCACACCTGCATCAGCCCCGGGAGCACCTGCATCAGCCTTGGGAGCACCTGCATTGGCCCCGGGGAGCACCTGCATCGAGTGCACACCTGCATCAGCCCCGGGAGCACCTGCATCAGCCTTGGGAGCACCTGCATTGGCCCCGGGGAGCACCTGCATTGAGTGCACACCTGCATCAGCCCCGGGAGCACCTGCATCGGCCCCGGGAGCACCTGCATCAGCCCTGGGAGCACCTGCATCAGCCCCGGGAGCACCTGCATCGGCCCCGGGGAGCACCTGCATCAGCCCGGGGAGCACCTGGATCAGCCCTGGGAGCACCTGCATCGAGTGCACACCTGCATCAGCCCCGGGAGCACCTGCATCGGCCCCGAGATGGCTGTTACCAGGCCCCTCCTCACTGTGCTCTGCTTGCCTCTGGATCACTTTCCCTTTGGCCACGGTCACCGCACGGGGACTGAGGCCGTGTCCTCCAGCCCCTCGTCCAGCCACGGTTTCCTGTCCTGGATCGCCAGCTGGGCCTCGCAGGAAGGCGGGCAGGAGCCGCGGCCACGGGCTGGCCCCTCAGCGGGCAGGGGCAGCTGGGCACAGACCGGGCCCGATGGGGACCCGTGAAAGGGGCTCATTTCCGCAGCGAGGTTCTGCCGGTTTCTTTCTTGGGTGAGACTTGCTGCTGGTGGAGCCTCTCCCCCGAGGTGGCCTTTCGTTACGGGAGCTTCCACCGAAGCTGCATGATGTGTGAGCCCGCGGAGAGCTGGGCATGGGCCCACCCAACCTGTTTGTGGGAGAGGATGAGCGTGGAGGCGTGAGGAGTCACGCAGGCCCTGCCGTGGTGGCTGGTGCCCGTGTGACCTGCAAGCCCGGCTGCCCTGTGTTCGTGCCGTTGTGTCAGCATGGCCCTGACCCCCGGGAGGCGGAGCGCAGTGTCCGTGGGTCATTTAGAGAGAAGATGGTTGAGGTGGGCGCGGATGCATCTGGAAGGCACGGTCCCTCCACGCCGGTGCAGGCGGTGTCCTCGCTGCCCGGAGAGCGCGCCCGCGGGTTCCAGCGGAGCCGGTTTGCCGTGAGCTCGCCTGGAGGGATCACGGGCCAAGTTCAGCGCCGGGCCTTCCCAGAGGAAAGCAGCTCCGAGTCCCTGCCCCGCGCTCACACCTTCCCCCAGGACGGAACCCACGCGCACCTCGGCTCCCTGTCCGCGCCCCCTGCGTGCGCGTCTGTGGGCCCCGTGCGGCCTGGGCCTGGCGCCTGGGCAGCACTGGAAAGAGAACTGGCACAGGGTGGACAGGGGCTAATTCAGGGGCAGCTCACACAGCGGCCGGGTCCTCCGTGCTGGCCGGTGCAGGAGGGACACGAGCCACCGCGGCGGCCGCCCCAGGCCGTGTCCTCAGCCCACGGGAGCGGCCTCAGCTCGGGAGAACGGCAGAGACCGTGCCCGTTGGCATGGTGGCCGGGCAGTGCCCGGGAGCAGGGCGGCTCATCTTTGCGTGTCTGCCAGGGAGACCCCCTCTGCCCCAGCCCCTGTCTGCCTGGGGAGGGGAAGGGGGTGTTTGCTGAGCCCCGAGCCCCGAGTCACTGCAGAGCCCCCTCTCGCTCACCTGGACGGACCTGCAGCTGCGCTCCCTAGCGGGGGCCGCCACCCCCTCCCGGGCCTCCTGGGCTGTGGCTGCAATTCCCTTGTCTGGCTCCAGTCCGGGTTCTGGAACATTCCATTGGAAATAGAGCTTTGGAAGCTGAGAGAAGCGTCTGGAAAAGGCCCGTCCATGGACAGGAGTTTGGTTGCGATGGGGGACGGGCCTGTTCTGAGGGTGGCTTCCCGCTGCGCGTACGTGCCTTGTGGGCTCCTCGCCCGTGTCCCTCTGTGTCCAGCGTCGTGGACGCGCGTGTGCCTGTCGCTGTCCCCGTCCTCGCTGGCCGGCTCCCATGCAGCCCGCCCGCTGGGCCCCGCTGGTGACTGAACCGCGGACGCAGCCGCTCCAGGCCCGGCGAGGGGGGGAGCGGGGGGCGCACCTGTCCGTGTGTGAGGACCTGTGAGTGCAGGTGAGCGAGGAGATGTCCGACGCTGTTATTTTGATATTTATACGGAGAGCCTGACTCCCTTCGTCGGTACGAGCGCGCTGTCTCTGTGACCCGGGCCTGTCTCGCGTGTGCGCCCGCGTCATGGCCGCGTCAGCCGGAGCCCCCGACGGAAATGCCTCGCCGTCTGGGGTCCAGGGGACCATGGTGGGCGACCTGGGCGTGAGCAGGCCTGTGTTCGCCCGCTGGGCAGTGTCTGTGCTTTCTTACGACTGTGAAATACACGTTCCCTCACTGTGGCGGCTGCTGTGTGTGTGTTTGTTGACAAATCGGGAACATCGGGTGCGTTGCAGGCAGTTCCATCTTCTGAGTCAAGCTCTCGGCCCACGGGGGACAGAGCGTGGGTGGCGTCGAGGTGGGCGTGGGGGCTTTTCCTGCTCCCGTGCCCCTGCTTTGTCCACCGATGGCCGTGGGGCTGGCCTGGCAGGTGGCAGTTCGGGGTGAGGCAGCGTTTTCCTTGGGGTGGGGGCGGGGTGTGGATTCAGGGTCTCCCGGGAAGATGGAAAGGCGAGGGATGGGGAGCCGTGAGGAGGTGGGAAGGCGGGTTGGTGGCCGCTTGGGTCGGCCCCGTCCTGGGGCCTGACTCCCCCCGTGAGCGAGCACAGCGTGTTTTGTGTGCGTCCCCTGCACGCGGTGGCTCCGTGGGTGGCGCCGTGGGAAGTGAGACCCTACGAGGAGCCTGGGGTTGGATGGAGCAGGGACGGGGCACGACTGGCCATCTGGTTTTTGGGTTTTATTTGACTTTTTAAATTGATTTCAGAGAGGAAGGGAGGAGAGAGAGAGAAACATCAATGATGAGAGACTCTTTGATCGGCTGCCTCCTGCACGCCCCCCACTGGGGATCGAGCCCACAACCCGTCACGTGCCCTTGACCGGAATTGAACCCTGACCTCTTGGTTCACAGGTCGACGCTCAAACCCTGAGCCGGCCGGCCGGGCAGTAACCAGGACCTTTTGGGGCAGAAAGGGCCTGAGGTTCTGGGACTGAACCCGGCTTCTCTGAGGACTGAACCCGGCTTCTCTGAGGACTGAACCCGGCTTTTCTGAGGACTGAACCGGGGCCTCAATAAAGCTTTGTTTCTTACGGAAACGCTGCTGTGGCCGGCCTCCCGGGCCCTTGAATGAGCTGGGCGGGGGGGGGGGGGGGCGGAGGGGGTTGGGGTGCAGGTCAGAGAACAGGAGAGGCCGACGGCAGGGCGCACGGACGGGGAAGGCGGCAGCACGCGGAGCTTCGCGGGTGCCCCAGGTCCCTGCACGGACCAGGCTGCACTCCAACTGGTGTTCACATTGTGCGGCTCTGAGTCTCGGCCCCACACTCCGCACCCCCCCCCCCCCACCGCTCTGGGCGCCGGAGGCAGCTGCTCCCCTTCCCCGCAGACGCCCAGGGGGAGCAGCCCGGGAGCTGTTCCCCTGTCGCCTCTGGGCTGTGAGGCCGCCGGGTTTCGCCAGATTGACTCAGCACAGCGTTTCTCAGGCAGGAAGGACTGGCGTTTTCTCTCCAGGCCTCACCCGGGACATTTTCCCATTGCTTTTTGGGGAGAGTGGGAGGGAGAGGGAGAGAGAAACATCGATGCGAGAGGGACACGTGGCTGGCCACCGCCTGCACCGAGGTGCATGCCCTTGGCAGGGAATCGAGCCCACAGCTCTTCGGTCCGAGGGCCGAGCTCCAACCGCTGAGCCGCCTGGCCAGGCCGGATGGTGTTGGTGCAGGGGGAGGGCCTGGAAGCCTCTGGGTGAGGGACTGGGTCCCGGCGGCCCCACTGGGCTGCGGGCTCAGTGGGAAGCAGTCAGCGGCGCCGGGAGCTGGTTCAGCTCCGGGCCATCACCTCTCCGCACAGCCATTTCCTGAGCCGGAGCGAGCGCGTCCTTTGTGGAAGCGTTTCCGTCGGGGCTTTTCAGACGTCTGGTTGCAGAGACCAGGGGGAGAGATGCTTGCACTTCTGACCCGTGGGCCTGCCCTCAGGACACGGTCAGCTCCGAGCTGGCGTGAGGCAGGGGGGACGGGAGGCGGGTGTGGAGTGGCCTCCTTGCTCCCGTTCCTCAGGTGTGCCTGTCGCGCTGCTGTGCACACAGGGAGGGTTCGGGGAACCAGCTCAGGGAGTGTTGAGTATCCGGGTGTGGAGCCAGCTGAGGGGTCCCCTGGAGCCGCGAGGTGTGGCACTGAGCAAGGGAACCTGCAGAGAGGACGTGCCAGGCGGCAGGACAGTGCCAGGGAGCTGTGTCACCACAGGTGAGCTGTTGTCCTCACAGGTGAGCTGTGTCCTCACGGGTGATGGGTGAGCTGTGTCCTCACAGGTGAGCTGTGTCCTCACGGGTGATGGGTGAGCTGTGTCCTCACAGGTGAGCTGTGTCCTCACGGGTGATGGGTGAGCTGTGTCCTCACAGGTGAGCTGTGTCCTCACAGGTGATGGGTGAGCTGTGTCCTCACAGGTGAGCTGTGTCCTCACGGGTGACGAGTGAGCTATATCCTCACGGATGAGCTGTGTCCTCATGGGTGAGCTGTGTCCTCACGGGTGAGCTGTGTCACCACAGGTGAGCTGTGTCCTCACAGGTGATGGGTGAGCTGCGTCCTCACAGGTGACAATGCTCGCCCGCAAGGCCCAGCGGTCACTGAACGCGTTCCCTGCTCAGAAGACGCCCGAGCGATCTGGATGGGGAGCCTGGCCTGGGTTTATACGCCCTCGGGGAGAGTGAGAATGGATTCCTAGGCCTTGTTCCACAGCCAGCCTCCAGGGGCCAGCCTCTCGTCCAAGCGTAGGCCACGGGTCCACGCGGGCCTGGGACCAGGTCGCCTCCATCCGTGTCCCTCTCCGGTGACCAGCGTGCTGGCCGGATTGGGCTTTGCTCTGAGAACAAGTCCCCCCCAGTCGCTGTGACTTCCCGGTGAGGTGACTTCCCGGTAAGGTACCTTACACACGTTGCCACGTGGCTGGACAGCAGAGCGGCCTGCCGTCCTCCACGCTGGACCTCAGCACCTCCCAGGGCTGCCTCCCCGACGCGGCCAAGGCCCCAGGTCAAGTCCAGACGAGCCAGCTTCCGACCCGGGGGACAGACACAGCGGCCCTTCCCCAGCGTGTGGGGTGAGTGGTGCCGCCTGGAGCCGCAGACTGTGGCCTGGCTGGGAGTAGGGGTCTGTGGAGGGCAGTAGGTAAGATGAGGTCACCCTGGGGCAGAAAGCACCCTGAATCCAGCGGCTGGTGTATTGATAAGAAGGGCAGGTGGCCCAGCCAGTGTGGCTCAGTGGATAGGGTGTTGGCCTGGGGATCAAAGGGTCCCGGGTTCGATTCCGGTCAAGGGCAGGTACCTTGGTTGCAGGCTCCGCTCCCTGCGTGTTCCTGGCGCTCCCGGCATCTGCCCTCCTAGCGCAGGCCTTGGGACCCCTCAGCCTTCA
Organism: Myotis daubentonii; assembly: GCF_963259705.1. Taxonomy (NCBI): domain Eukaryota; kingdom Metazoa; phylum Chordata; class Mammalia; order Chiroptera; family Vespertilionidae; genus Myotis; species Myotis daubentonii. The sequence continues at coordinate 1,218,445 of NC_081842.1, forward strand.
TCACCACACGAGCCAATTCCTCATACTCTCCCTCTCACACTCTCTCCCCCTCCATCTCCATAACTATCTACCTATCTACCTACCTGTCCATCCACAATCCACCCATCCATCCGTCCATCCATTCATCCATCACCCACCCACCACCCATCCATCCACCCATCCGCCCACCCACCCATCCATCCATCCACCCATCCCCCACCCATTCATCCACCCATCCCCCACCCACCATCCATCCGCCCACCCACCCATCCATCCATCCACCATCCATCCATCTGTCTACCCACTCACCCATCTGTCCATCCATCCATCTACCCACCCATCGCCCACCTACCATCCAACCATCCACCCATCCATCCATCCATCCATCCATCCATCACCCACCCACCACCCATCTATCCACCCCCCCACCCACCACCCATCTATCCACCCCCCACCCATCCACCCCCCCATCTATCCACCCCCCACCCATCCATCCACTCATCTATCCACCCATCCCCCACCCACCATCCACCCACCCACCCATCCCCCACCCACCATCCATCCACTGGTCGAGCCATCGGTTCAGCTTCTCTGGCAAACTGACTAGTTCATGGTCCTTCGAAGGGGAAGGCGCCGTGAGCTGATCCTCCCTGTGCCCCCCCAACACCCCCAGAGCCCAGAGAAGAGCAGCGTCGCCCCAGGGGCTGCAGGTGGGGTGCACAGGCAGGCAGCCGGCAGAACCAGGGGGGGTGGGGACGGCCCGAGGCCCTTCCTCGCTCGCGGGGCGGCCTGAGGGTGGAAGGTTAGTGTGGTCAGCGTGCGGTGTTGCCAAACCACAGTCGGCACTTGGATCCCACTTGGAACCCCAGCCACCCTCGGGGGGGGGGGGGGGCGGTGAGTCCCTTGACTCTGGGCCCGGCCCGGAGCTGCGGGATTGTGTGCTGTCCGCTCCCCCGGGGGCAGGAGCCCCGCACCCTGACCTGGGGCGGTGCCCATCACCCGCCGGCCTGGCATCTGCTGGGCTGTGTAACCTGTGCCCTCAGGCTCCCAGGGTGGCAGGGGTCTGGGGTGATGTCCAGGTGGTGTGAGGCGGCTGGGGAGAGAGAGGCCCCCTGCGGATGGCCGTCCGTCAAGAAGCTCCGGTTCCCGATTTGCCAGGCGACTCTTCAGTTGTAAAGCCAAACCGGAAGTGTTTGGGTGTCTGTGTTCTGATCCATCGTCTGTCCATTCGCCGTTTGGCCAATAACTCACGACCTCGCTGGCTGTCGCCCAGATCACGTCTCATCTCCGGCCCCAGACCCGCTCAGCTGTCCTCGTTCAGGGCTGTCTTGCTTATTCTTTTTAATTGATATTATTTTAAAAATATATTTGTATTGATTTCAGAGAGGGAGGGAGAGGGAGAGAGAGATGGAAACATCCATGATGAGAGAGAATCACTGACCGGCTGCCTCCTGCACGCCCCACACTGGGGATCGAGCCCACAACCGGGCCTGTGCCCTGACCGGGAATCGAACCCTGACCTCCTGGTTCATAGGTCAACGCTCAACCACTGAGCCACACCGGCCAGGCTAATTGATTTTAGAGAAAGAGACAGAAAGAGAGAGAGAAAGGGGAGGGAGAGAGAGTGGCCGAGTGGGAGTCAGTTAGCACTGGGTTTGCAGCTCATTGATTATTGATTCCTGGCAGCAGGTCACACAGATGTGCCTCTTCCCTGACTCCCCAGGGATGGGCACTGGCCCCAGCACCCGGTGCTGTAGGGATGCTGCCGCCGACACCCTCAGAGGTGAGTCTCCCCGTGTCCTTGCGGGTTTCACCGTTTCTTAGAATAGATGCCAGGAGCAGCGCTGCCTTTCAGCGCGCAGGCGTGTGTCAACGTCTTCTCCACGGTTACTTCCACGGGAAAGCGGGCCGATTGATGGCAGCGCGCGATCCGTCACCTCCTCAGGACAGCGTCCCTTTCCATACACGTGCTCGTGTCTGACAGCTGGAGTGACACGCTGTTGTCGGCTGAAATAACACTCGACTTCCAGCCGTTTGCGCTCTCGCTGGGTCTTCCCACTCGCGGTCTGTGAATGCGATTTGCTGTCCTGGCTTCCCGCCGTGCCCATGGCGCTGTGAGGACTCTGCTCGCCGCGTTGCCCGTGTCGCAGGTGCTCCCGGCTCGTCCCTTGCGCCCCGGGCGCCTCTGGTGCGAGAAGTTGTGTTTTATGGGCTGAAACCGCACAAGCCTTTCCCTGCGACTTTGCCGGCTCGTGTGTGGAAGGCTCGTCCCTGGGCTCAGCCTCAGCCCGAGCCCCTTTGCAGTCTCTCTCGATGGCGCCACGCCTCGTATCCACGCTCACGCCATCTGGAACCCATCGGGTCCGGCTCTAACGCCTCCTCCCCCAGAGCGAACCATCTGATCCGCTTCGCGGACTCACCCTCTCCCGCAGTCCCCGCGCCTGCCTCTCTCCCGCCCTGCATGATGCGGGGGGCGGGGGGGAGGGATGCTCTGAGCCACACCCCAGAGCCGCCAGGGAGCCCCGCGGGGGCTGATCCCAGCAGCCTGGGACCGAGGCCACTCTGGCCCCAACTGGGAGGGAGACACTGACAGGGCCCAGCTCACGCTGAATGGTCAGCCCCGGCGGGGGCAGGTAAGCCCTGCCCAGGCCCTCCCATAGCCGCCAGCGTGGGCACCAGCGGACTCTGGGGGAGCATCGCCCTGCCCCCAGGTGCGGGTGGCCCCGGGCTCCTCGTCCTCCCGTTACCCAGGGCTTCCAGGGGGGCTGGCTCCTCGCCCGGCTCCCTGAGGCCAGGCCCGGGCCACACCCCGGCTAGTGGTGCACTCCCTGCTCTGCCGTGTTTAAATATTTTTAAATTAATTTTTTTAAAAATATGATTACATTGACTTTGGAGAGAGGAGGGAGAGGAATAGAGAGACAGAAACATGGATGGGAAAGAAATGCATCAATGGGCTGCCTCCTGCACGCCCCACACGGGATCGAGCACGCAACCCAGGCGTGTGCCCCAACCAGGAATTGAACCAAGACCTCCTGGTTCATAGGCCGACACTCGACCACTGAGACACACCAGCCGGGCTGCCATCCTATATAATAAAAGGCTAATATATGAATTGTCCCCTCAACTGGGAGTTTGACCAGGAGGTGGGGCCGGCCCACCAACCACCCACGGCTCCTCCCCCTGCTGGCCCCACCCCTGATCAGCCTCCACACCACGATCAGGGGCAGGGCCGGCTGGCCAACCACCCAAGGCCTGATGGCCCCGATTGGGATGGGCTGGCCGGAACCCACCCCTGCACGAATTCGTGCACCGGGCCTCTAGTGCAGTGATGGCGAACCTATGACACACGTGACAGAGCTGACACGCAAACTTATTTTTTTGGTTGATTTTTCTTTGTTAAGTGGCATTTAAATATATAAAATAAATATAAAAAATATGTCTTTGTCTTACTATGTTTGCAAATATCAAAAAATTTCTATAGGCGACACGGCACCAGAGTTAAGTTAGGTTTTTTCAAAATGCTGACACGCCGAGCTCAAAAGGTTCGCCATCACTGGTCTAGTGTCTAAATATTTTACCCCTCCCTGCCCTCTGGGGACTCACAGCCCGAGGGTGTGGCTGCAGGGGGGGGGGGCTCTGCTTGGGTGGTGACCCCAAGACCACCTGCCAACCCTCTGCCCGTGTCCTCAGCCAGCGCTCCCAGGCACCTGTGCTGTGCGGACACTTGGCATCGCAGGAAAGACTTACAACACGTAGCTAAATGGCTGCCGTTCCTACTGCACGGATTTGATGGACACACTTGTGCTGCGCTCCTCACAGGCAGCTCGGCTGAGCTTTCCTGGCTGGGTTCCCCCGCCACGGCTCAGGGGGACCCGGGAAACGCAGCCCTGGGGGCACCCCGAGCTCCCCTGCTCTCCCTGGCCTGTTTCCCTCCCAGGTCACGGCCCTGACCACAACAGGTCATCGTTTCGCCCCTCCGCCCCAGCCCCGTCCCCAGCCCTGGCCTCCTGGGCGCCCCCTGGGCCCCGCAGGGTCACTGTCCTCCCTCCTGGCTCGCTCCCGCTGGCACCCAGCACGGCCGCCTGCCCCCTGCGAGCCCCCCTCACAGCCTCCACCTCGGAATGAGGGCCTCTGTGGGCGGCCTGGGCCCCAGCCCGAGGACGGTCCCTCAGCCACAGGGGCGTGGCGGGCACTCACCCCGAGCCCACAGCGGCCCGGCGACCCCGCAGAGGAAGGTCACGTGCAGACGTCACCTCACACCAGCCTCCTGGACTGAGGCCCGTCACACGGACACGGGAGGCCCAGGCGGGAGGACCGGGAGGCTCGCTGTGCACCACGGAGGACGCCCTGGCGTAAATGCAGGAAAGCAGGAGCCCCTGTCGCACAGAAAGGAGCCACGAGGACTGGAAAGGGCAGTCCTGCAGCAAACGCGGGAGAGGAAGTGGGTTTCCTGTTCTGTTTTTCCCGCAGGGATCCGATGAATCCGTGAGCTCAACGCCGTTTACAGTAGGACCCTATTTCTTTAAATCTTAGACGAAAGGTTGGAGCCCTGCAGGAAAACATAATAATCTGGGCCAATTGACAAAGATCTCAATAGGAGTTCGTGAAAGTTAGAATTACGGAATATAATGGAGGAAGCATAATTATACCTTCCAAGTGTCCACGTGGGAAAAAGGGTAAAGTGGTGGCCACGTAGCAGTCTTCCGGGTCAGCTGTAATGAGCAGGCGACTGCCACACGCCATTTCACATTATATCAGTCTGAACTGGTGGGACTCGGGCGCTTGAATAACGTGGGAAGTACGTCCCATTCTTAATCAGGTTAAATATTTTCCTTCCGAGGCCTCTGAGGGAGGTTGGTAAACTTTCTAAAATAATCACTCTCGTCCCTCATGGAGATGGGGAGAGGAGGGGTGGGAATTCATTCCTAAATTAACGAGGAGTGAGGTGGTCTGAGTGAGTTGACAGGGCACAGGTCTCGAAGATCACGGGATGGCTTGCTCCCCAGACGAGTAGGTCCGCGCTGGACACGGACGGCCCGGGAGGCACTCTTCATCCTCCACTTCCCTCCATGTGTCACTTTCGGTGCAAACTCTGCTCAGCAAACGTTCCTTTAAGTCGCCTCTCATTTCGGGCCTCTTGTTTAATGTCTGCTGATTCCGAGATGCAAACGCCGTTGTCCTCACGGGTCTGCATCTGCGGGGGGTTCCCAATGACGGCGATTTGGGGTGACACCGGCCTCCTGGTGGGTTCTCGCAGAGCACTGAGAGGGGGGTGCTCCCCTCCTCCCGGGTGTACAGCCAGACCCTTCCCAGACTCCTTTGCGGTCCCACGCGGTGACGTGGCTCCATGCCACGCGCACAGAGGTCACGCCCTCGGCAGCTGGGCCTCGGCCTCCGCAGATGGCACACCTCCCGCACACGCTCTGTCCCTGCAGCCGGGACAGCGCGGTCCAGTCGAGAGAATGACTCGGCGACTTGGGAAACATTGCGTCCCTGCCCACAGCCTGGCACCCCGAGGAGCAGATGGAGCCGGACGGCCCACAGCCTGGCACACTCGCCTCCAGGCTGTTCCTTCAGGGGCAAAACGAAAAACAACCGCAGTTTTAAAACCGCTTCAGGAGGAGGCCTTTTCACGTATTTCTGTCATGAAAATTGTCAAACGTAGCAAAGCTGAAAGCATCGTACCGTGGGCACCCGTGTGCCCGCAGCTCGAATTCCACCACCAGCATTTTACTGCACTTTCTTCTTCTTGTTACAAATCTACCCGTCTCGCGCCCATCTGTTTGTTGATCAGTTCTTACCCGTGGACCAGTTCCCAGCGCAGGCAGACGCTTCCCTCTGAGCACCTGGCCTGCTTGGGATTAACTAGCCCGAGTGATTGTTTCTCTCTTGACGAAATACTCACTTCCATAAATGGAGTGCACCAATCTTCAGTTCAGATTTAACAAATATTACACCCACACAACCCAAACCCCCGTGAAGATAAAGACCATTCCATTTCCCCAGATGTTCTCTCAGGATATTTCTGTTACCGTTGTAACATACAACACGTTATCGTATAATATGCTAGAGGCCCAGTGCACGAATTCGTGCACATTGAAAGGAAATTAATTAGACGGTGGCTGGTGGGGCGGGACTGGGTGAGATGGGCTGGACACGCCCTGGAGCCAACCTCCCGCGGTCCCTCCCCAGCCGGCCGCACCGGGGGCGGTGCTGTGGCTCGAAGGGCGCCTATGGAGTGAGCAGGGTCCCTCCAGCAGGTGGGGTCCCTCGGCCTGGCCGGTGGGGATCGGGCTGAAACCGGCTCTCCGACATCCACCGGGGGGTCCCGGGGGCACTCTGCAAAGTTGCTGTCGTACAGGGAGTGGAAAGCAAACGCACGTGTGCAGTAAACCAGATGCGGGGCCGACAGTGCCCCGGCAGCAACATAACCCACGGCCGAAGGCAGAATTGTGCAGCCCCACAAGGAATCGGGCTCCCTCCTCTCTGGTTTCGGGGTGCGTCACCCAAGAACTGCTGCTGCCAAGTCACTGCAGCTCACCAGCTCCTACATTGAGCATCTGCCCCCTGGTGGTCAGTGTGCGTCATAGCAACCGATCAGATGGACACAGCACATTAGCCTTTTATATATATAGATGATAATGTGCCCAGCCTCCCTCCATGTGGTCAGGTTCAGGCCGCTAGGGCATGTGCAGAGGCAGTGTGGGATTCTGGGGTGTCCCTCCTCCCCCCCTCCTTCTGGGCTGGGACGTGGAGGTGCTGCGGAGCCTCCTGACAGTGGGTTCGAGGCGACTCGGGTAGTAAGACCACAGGGCGGGAGGCCTGGGCCCACGCGGTGAGCTGCGACCCCCGATCCTCGCTGACGTCTCACACGGGGACCCACCGCCTCGCTGGAGCCGTGTGTTGGAGCCCATGGTGCAGCAACGACAGAGTCCAGGGCCGCGAGGGGAGGGTCCTGCCGGGCGGGCTGACCTCGGCGACCTGTCAGTGCAAAGCGTGGGAGGAGCAAGGTCCGGGTTGCCCTCCACGCGTGCCGTCGCGGGGCCTCGCGCAGGCTGCCTCGCCGCTCGGACCTGTCTTGTCCCTTAGCAGGTCTCCAGCCTGCTAAGTTATACTCAGGATCTGACGGGTGATGGAGATGGTTGCCGGGGTCCAACCCCAGCAGGTCCAGGGGTCCCCAAAGGCGTGGACGGAGTCGGCGAAGAAGGAATGACACGGAGACAGTGTTCAGTTGATCAGTAGCCTAGCCAGGATCTCCAGCCCGGATCTCCAGCCAAGTTCTGGTCTCGATCTCCAGAGAGGTTCTGCTTCCATGTTCTCTTGCTAGGTTCTCCAGCCAGGTTCAGTCACCAGGTTCTAGTCAGGCTCTCTTGCCAACCTCTGCAGTCAGGTTCAGTCCAGGATCCCTTGCCATGTTCTCTCCAGCGAAGTTCTTCTGTCTGTAGGTTCTGTGTAGGTTCTGTCTTCTTGGCTCTGTGTTCTAAGTTCTGTCTCTTTCTGTCTTGTTACATCTGTATTTATACCAGTTGATTCAATCCTATCAATCTCTATTCCAAAGGTTAGGGCGTTTCTTATCTCCATTCCAGGGAGTAAAGGTTATGTAGCTTAAGCATGATTGTTCATAGTTAAAGTGATTAATTACCCGCCTGGCACTTAGTTGAGGGGTTTTATTCCCTCCCTAACTTCAGGGGAAAATCCCTACCTGGGGATTCAACCTTTCTCGGAGAGGTGACCTTGGTTAAAACACAGTGCCAAGAAGGTGAGCAAACATATTAAGAACCGTATGCCATATATGCCAGGTCCCTTGAAACAGCAAGGATGGACCGGCTCCCGGCAGATGGTGATGAGGAAGATGGAGATGGCTCCGACACTCCAATAATGCCAAAACTCTTCCGGGAAACCAGGACTCGGCCTGAAAGCCCAGCTGTCCGAACCCGAAATAACATCAGGCTCTCCCTCCGTTCCGCCCAAGGCCGGCAGGTCCACAATCACAGGGACGAGTCCCCAGTGGAGTTCTCAGCTACCAGGTCCCTGAGGCGGCGCACAGCGTCGTTGGCAGGCACCCCATGGCCGTGCTCGGAGAGCCCCTACCCCACCATCGACCGCACCGATGGCAGTGTGGTGCCCCAGAGCAGGAGTACCCCTGACACCCGCCTGGCTCAGGACAGCCAACAGGAGAACTCGGACTCCCCACAGACGTACACAGAGGGCAGAGATACAGACGGCACCGAGTCTCAGGGCGGGAAGGAGTTTGGAATAGGGGACCTCGTGGGGGAAAGATCAGGGCTTCCCCTGGTGGCCTGCCCTGGTAGTGTCTTGGAAGGTCACCTCCAAGCGCCGGGCCAGGGCCGGCATGCAGTGGTCCGGCGGTTTGGCGCTGGCAAGGTCTCTGAGGTCTCTGCAGATAAGCTGGTGGCCTTGGGGCTATTCAGCCAGCACTTTAATCTGGCGACCTTCAATAAGCTGGTCTCTTACAGGAAGGCCACGTGCCACGCTCTGGAGAAAGCCGGGGTGCGGCTGGCAGCCCCGGAGACTCACTGGGGGGCCAGCTGAAGCCCATGGTGGAGTGGGCCCCCCGAGATCGAGGGCCTCAAACCCAACAACAAGCAAACAGCTTTCCAGCACCCGGTCAGTCCTGCTCTCACCCTGTGACGCCAGGGCTGTGGGAAACAGGCAGCCCAGCCGTTCCCAGCTTCGCGGGTCTGCGATGGAATCTGTTCTGTGAACTTGAGTCAGCAGGAGATGAAGATGGAATCCACTAGCACCTTTCCTTTTCAAAGGGGTCAGGGCCGATACAAGCACAAGCTCTGTCCCCACTGCTGTCAGGGGCTGAGCCCCACGGGCGCCCCAATGGCACCGGCTCTGAGCCCCGGGAAGGCGGAGGCGGCCAGTCAGCCCGAATGTCCTGCTTTGCAAACTGTGTCCCCGCGGCCATTTTTAGCAGCAGCTTAAGTGAGGACGCTGCCCTGGCCTCAGGCTGTCGCTGGGACCTGCAGGCCTCACTCCCCTTCCCGCTGTCATGGCCCCTGCTGACACCCCCCTGCCTCTCACACTGAGGTGTCGGTGCGGCCAGGACAGCTGGGGACAGTGCCCGTTACCGCGGCAACCTGAGTGCCTGGTGGCCTGCGGGCCTGGGAGCCACCTTCCAATGAGAGGCCCTGGGTGAGCAGCTTAGGGACCTGTCAGCCCCTGCGTGAGGTCTGCTCTGCGGCCGGTGGGCGTCACTCACTCCCCTCACGGGGCCCAGCCACCTGGCCACCTGCCTGCGATGGGGTCAGGGCGATACAAGCACAAACACAGACTAACATGCAAATGGTTGTCTGCCAGTCACAGGTGGGGGCTCTGTTTCGCCCTCCATGATGGACAGGGGTCGGAGGGAGCTGGGGAGGGAGGGGAGGGAGGGGGGGAGAGGCGTGGGGCCCCTGTGTGGAGCAGGGTGTGCAGGAAGGAAGCAGAGGTTCAGCTTCGTGAGAGGCACTGAGTCTAGCAGCCTGGGGTACCCACTGGGACCCCGACATGCACAGGGGTGAGGCTCCATCACTCCCCCCACCCCTCGGTTTTGCATGTGGTGGCGAAGCTCAGGACCCTGACGGCTTTGGCTGAGCGGAGGGCTGTGGGGCCAGGCCACTGGCCGAGGGCCGCTTCTCCGAGGGCAGCCCCCCGCCCCCCCCGCCCCCCCCAGCCGCTGAGGGGCTAGAAGCCCGGGGGGTGCTGCCGCGGGACCCAGGGCTGACGACTGTCAGTCAGGGATTTAAAAAATATATATATTTTTATTAATTTCAGGGAGGAAGGGAGAGAGAAACATCAGTGATGAGGGAATCGTGGATCGGCTGCCTCCTGCACGCCCCTCACTGGGGGGCAAGGCCACAGCCCTGAACCGCTGGGCCGGCCGCGTGGCTCCGCGGCTGAGCGTTGACTATGAGCCAGGAGGTCAGGGTTTGCGTCCGGTCAAGGGAACATTTTTCCTTTAAAACTCTCTCCCGGCTCCAGTGCTGAGAAGTGTGGGGCCATGGTCGTGGGGAGAGACCTCAGGTGCCTGGCCCTGTGCTCAACGCGCCTCTGTGTCCGCTGCCTGGGGCCTCCAGCCCTCGGCCGCCTGGCCCTCCGACTGCCTTTCTGTCTGGGACGTGACCTGAGCCAACTTATCTGTAGAGAATGCTTTTTTGTTCTTTTTTGAGAAACTAATCTCCCGGCTTCTTTAAGAGCTCCCAGTGCAAAACTGGGTCACAGAGAAATAGCGGCTCCGTCTGCTCATTTTCTCACAGACGATCCGGCCGGCCGCGCCAGGCCCTCCCCCTCCGGGCCGTCCTCCCGGACAGGCTGCTGCTGCCTGGGCCTAGGGCCCGCACCCTTCACTCACCAGCCAGCTGCTCGCCCCTTCCCTGTCCACGCTGACGGACGCCGCCCCCTCCAGGGCCCTCCCGCTCCCCCCTCGGCCCCCTGTCCCCCAGGACGCCCTGTGATCCAGGCCAAGGACATTTTACTGGGCCGGGTGCTTGGGGTGGAACCTGCGTCTGTCCCCGAGGGCTCGATGCTGAGACGTCATCGGTGGCCCCGTTACCTGGTCCTTCCCGGGGGAGAGGGCTCCCTGCTGTCCCCGCCCCCCCATCCCCTCCCGTCCCCTCTGCCAAACGGACCAAAGACAGGCCAGGTGACCAGGCGCCTGGGGACGGTGGAGAATACAAAACTGGATCGAACGTCAGCGGCTGGGCTTCTGGCTAAACAGACTCAGCAGGACTCTGGCTAAAAGCGAACAGCAGAGGTGAACAGCAGAGCCCCAAAGTCAAGGCCTCGCTGAGAAGGTCGTGGGGACAGTGGAGGCCCTGGCGGGAGGCTGGGGAGGGGGAGGCTGCTGTAGAAGTGAGCTTGGCCCAGGTCCCGGGCCTCCCCCGGCCCCTCCCGCCCTCCCTACACCCATGGGAGGGCAGCTCGTGCTGTCCAGCCCGGAAGGGCCAGGGCCGGGGTCCTGGGCCGTTGGACCGGCCTCTGCAGGGCGTCGTCCAGTTCGGTCCGTGTGGAAGCTCTGTCCAGCCCGTCCCTGTCCCGGCTGCGCTGCTGCTCCCAGGCCCACCCGGCCCGCTGGGCGCCGTGCCTGAGCCTGAGCCTGCGCCTGAGCCTGAGCCTGCGCCTGCGCCTGCGCCTGCGCCTGAGCCTGCGCCTGAGCCTGAGCCTGAGCCTGAGCCTGCGCCTGAGCCTGAGCCTGCGCCTGTGCCACCCAGAGAGAACGCGGGAGCCGACGGGGAACCGCTACCAGCCAGGCCTTGCCAGGCTCCTTGATGACGTGGAGCCGGGAAAGGGGTGCTCGTCCAGACGCAGCCTCTCCCAGGCTCCGGCTGGGGCTGCGCCCTCCCCCGGCAGCCCCGTCCTTTCCCAGGTCAGACGCCGCCCCTCACACTCCTCATCGTTTTTAAAATATGTTTGTATTGATTTCAGAGAGGAAGAGAGAGGGAGAGAGAGAAGCATCCATGATGAGAGAGAATCATGGATCGGCTGCCTCCTGCACGCCCCATCCTGGGGACCAAGCCCACAACCCGGGCCTGTGCCCTGACCCGGAATTGAACTGTGACCTCCTGGTTCATAGGCTGACGCTCAACCACTGAGCCACGCCGGCCGGGCTGTGGTCCTCATCTTGCCTGCTCCTGGCTATGCGCCCAGAGGAATTCCCTCGTCCCCTCTCGCCCTGGACACAACACGAGTCCCTGGAAGGTGGCTAGCGCACAGTAGGGGCTTGCGGGAGGGCAAGGGACGTGATGAGGCTGCATGACTCGCACGGCTGGAGAGGAAGACGGAACCGACCACAGGACCAGGGGAGAGAGTTCGGGAGACAGTCCGCCCGAGTGTGGGCATCAGGAGGGAACTGAGCTCTCCGCGCTGGCCGCCTCCGGAATGCGTCTTCAATACCCACTTTCACACACACACACTCACACACACACACACACACACACACACACACATACACATTCACACACACACACACATACACATTCACACACACACACACAGACACACACACACACACACACAGAGACACACACACGGGAACGGGAACTAGTGTTTGTTTTGCCCTGAACATAAGGTTCAGCTCAGGGGCCCAGCGTCCGGTTTGTCCTAGTGAGCTGTGCGCCTCGGCCTGTGAGGACTGAGCCCTCAGCTTCATCGAACCCCCTCCCGGCCTCCGCTACCCTTCCCTGCTGTTAGAGCTGGGGTGGGGGCGGGCCTGCTCTGTGTTAGGGCTGGGGTGAGGGGCAGGCCTGCTCTGTGTGGGAGCTGGGGTGAGGGTGGGCCGGCTGTTAGAGCTGGGGGGTAGAGGGGAGGGTGGGGGGTGGGCCTGCTGTTAGAGCTGGGGGGTAGAGGGGAGGGTGAGGGCGGGCCTGCTCTGTGTGGGAGCTGGGGTCAGGGGGGGGGGGCCTGCTGTTAGAGCTGGGGTGAGGGTGGGCTGGCTGTTAGAGCTGGGGGGTAGAGGGGAGGGTGGGGGGCGGGCCTGCTCTGTGTGGGAGCCCCCTGGGGCTGCGATTGGCCGCAGGAAGAACGAGTCCCGAAGGGCCTGAGGCTTAGAGCCGGTGGAAGTAACCCCGGTGGAACCGGCACGGGGAGGGGCTGTCTGGCTCCTGAGGCCGGTGCAGGTCCTCGCTGAGCGTCCGGGAGCCGCGGGGCCTCGGGCAGAGCCGCTGCAGCGGGCGGCCTGGCACCGCGCCTTCCTCCCCCCGCGGCACCTTCTGCCTAAGGCGGGCCTCCTGCTTGTGCCCTGATCTCCGCTGGGAGCACGTGGCGGGGGCCCTGGCCCCTTCCTGGCGGTGAGTGACGTGGGGACGTGAGGGCTCGGGAGGCCCGGCCCAGCTTCTGCCGAACAATCATCCTGGAACCGGGCTCCCTCCGCCCGTCCGGCTGCTTCGTCGCGCGTTGGGTTTCGTGGACTCGCGTTTCTTAAAACGGGGCTCACAGCTCAGGCCGAGAGAGCGGGAGCCGGGCCCACGGGAGCGCGAGTGAGCGGCGTCGTGACCACGGCCACAGCTGAGCCCTCGCCGGCACGAAGCCTCGCGGGCCTTTGTTTCCAGCTCCAGGAGGAGGACGGAAAGGCACCTGGAGCTCATGACTGTCCCGACCCCCCCCCCAGAACTTCAGAAAGCAAAGGGCGCCCCAAAAGGCAGAGGAAAGCGGAGGCGCCAGCTCCCACCAGCCCTCACGCCCGCCCCCGCCCCCGTGGGCATCCCCGTGGGCATCCCCGTGGGCATCCCCGTGGCCACGTTGCAAACACATGGAGCACGAGGGTCAGGCGGGACCCTTGACAGCCACCCGCGCTGCAGGGAGGGAGCTGAGGGGGCCCAGGCCCCGGCCCCCAGGCTGCCAGCCGCCTCCGGCCACTCCTGGGCAGCCTGGAGCCCAGCCAGCGCCTGCGCCCCGAGGCCAGCTCTGTCCCCCACCAGCCGCGTGGGCTGCAGGTCCCACCCCCAGAGGCGCAGGACGCGGCGTGGTGAGAAGCGGCTTGGAGAGCCCAGCGTGTGCACTTGGTGCCACGCACGACCCCGTGGCCTCCGACTCCAGGCAAACCCCGTGTCCCCACGCGGCCCTTCCGCCTGCTCCCTGCGCTGCCCGGACTGGCTGTCACTCATTCTCCCTCCCCCCATAACTGCTCCTCCAGACACCCACACACTCGGGCAGCTCGAGCAGCCCCCACACACACACTCCTGCACCGGGAAGCCCTTCCCAGCCCATTTCCACACCAGAAAATGGTGCCCATTTTGAAAAACATTTATTTTTATTGATTTTTAGAGAGAGAGGAAGGGAGAGAGACAGGGACATCCGTGTGAGAGGGGGGCGTCGGTCGCTGCCTCCCGCACACACGGCTGCCTGTGTGCTCACGGTGCTGTCTTCGTGCCCAGAACACCGCTCTGCTCCAGCGGCAGCTCCGAGGTGGGTTCTGAGGTGGGTTCCCCCAGCGCCTCACCTCCCGACTCTGAAACAGGCCTCTCTGGCCCATTCGGGCAGAACCCAGCCTCCCCACTCTGCACCAGCAGCCGCACACACCTCTACGATGCACTGGTCACCACGGCAACACTACTTCCGGCCCACTCTCCAGCCAGACTGTCAACGCCTCATTCACTTGTGTCTGCCACACCTGGTACAGTGCCTGGCGCATTACCCATCTATATATATAAAAGGCTAACACGCTAAGTGTCTGGTTGCTATGATGCCCACTGACCACCAGGGGGCAGGCGCTCAATGCAGGAGCTGCAGTGACTTGGCAGCAGCGATTCTCAGGTGATGCACCCCGAACCCAGAGAGGAGGGAGCCCGATTCCTTGCGGGGCCGCGTGATTCCACCTTCAGCCGTGGGTTATGTTGTTGCTGGGGCGCTGTCGGCCCCGAATCTGGTTACTGCACACGTGTGCTTGCGTTCCACTCCCTGTAGGACAGCAAGTTTGCAGAGTGCCTCTCACACTCAGGGACCCCTCAGGGGATGTCAGGGAGCTGGTTTCGGCCTGATCCCCACAGGCCAGGCTGAGGGACCCCACCTGCCAGAGGGACCCCGCTCACTCCACAGACACCCTTCAAGCCACGGCACCACCCCAGGTGCGGCCGGCTGGGGAGGGACCGCGGGAGGTTGGCTCCAGGGTGTGTCCAGCCCGTCTCACCCAGTCCTGCCCCACCGGCCACCGTCTAATTAATTTCCTTTCAATGTACACAAATCCATGCACCAGGTCACTAGTATTTAATAAGGAATGAATGAACATATGAATGAATGAATGAATGAATATGGAAAGCCACGTGCTCACCTCCAAGGGGGACAGAAAATGCCTGGGAATGAGCTGCAGGCGGCCTCCATTGCTCCTCGCGAGGCCAGGCGCAGGGCCAGCCGCCCGGAGTTCCCATCCTGCCGGTAACGCGTCTTGTTGGGCCCACGGCTGAGGGACGGCGGAGGCGAGCGAAGAGCGGCCGAATCTCGGTCTCTAAGTCCGTTAAGGGGCCAGGAGCCCAGCCAAGCCGCGCCTGACATTTTGCAAAGAAGATGCAGGCACAGCCTCACGGGACAGCCCCTCACAGGCGGGGCCTCGGCCGGAAAGCCGTCCAGCCGGCTGTCAGCTCAGCAGGCGCACGTTCACTCCGCGGGCCCTTTGGCGCCTCTGGGCAGCTCCGAGCCAGGGGCGTGGAGACCTGGCCGGCCACCAGCTGGCTGGCTGGAGCGAAGGCCACGGCAGGTCATGAGCGGCGCTGTTTGCCAAATCCCCGCGCCCTTCTCTGCTGGGTGGATGGAGCCCTGGGGTGACAGACAATTTATAAGCAAGTTGCCCGGTTTCCCTGCTGGATCCTCCTCTCTTGACTCACATCCTCCATCCTCCCTCCCGGCTCCTCCCCGTCGCCTTAGACACCAACGAGAGGGAGAGGATGCTCACAGCACCGGGACCCTGACCCTCGCACCCGGTCCCACCAGGACCCTGGCGGCCTCGAGTCCAGCAGGTCAACCCGCCAGGGTTAGGAACGTGCCTTCCTTCCTCATCGGCATCCACGCGTGGCTGCTCCGCCCACCCTTTGTCCCGGGAGCCAGGGAGCGAGGTGCCTCCACGGGTCAGGAGGGTCAGGCGGGTCAGGCGAGAGGGAGCGCTGAAGGGTGGACCTCGTTCCTCCCGTGGTGCCCGACGCCCTGCACGGCCGGGAGGGGCACGGCTGGGAGGGGCACGGCTGGGAGGGGCACGGCTGGGAGGGGCACGGCCGGGAGGGGCACACCCCCGGCTGCCCAAAGGCGAGCTGGGGCCAAGGCCGGGCGCGGGAAGGTCGGGTGATGTTTCTAGACTTTTAAAAGGAACGTTTCTAGGTTAAACCTAGAGGCCCAAAGAGGCTGTGTTTCTGCGACGGAGGGAACACGACTTTGTGCATGCGTCCTGCAGCTCGTGGACACGGGAGGATGAGGATGAGGGAGCTACACTGAGGGTCCGGGGCTGAAAGGCAGGTCAGCAGACACATCCTGACTTTGCACAGAGCAAAAAGGATGGAACGTAGTAATGTGGAGGACGCAGCACGTGGTACCAGAGCGATTGTACAGGTAATCGCAGCGGCACGTGCTGGGGTTTGGGGATGAATGAAAGACATCCAGCCAGAGTCAGGGACGCCACGGACCCAGGCGGAACCGGCAGGAAGCGTCATATCTCGGCACCGGGTGGACTTGCTGTGTCTCTCACTTGCCCGAGGGGAGACACAGTGCTCTCCAAGGAGCAACGAAACCCGGACATTCAACAAAAGGAAGGAGACGGAGGCCATGGATGTGCTAGGGGCTGAGTGGCTGGTCCCGCCTCCGAGTTCATAGGCTACAGCCCCAATCGGTGTGGGTGCCGGGAGGGGAGAGCTAAGGAGGTCACGAGTGCTGGGGTGCAGCCCTCAGGGGTGGCTGGTGCCCTGATGGAGCAGACAGACTGGGAGCGGTTCTCTGCCAGGCGAGGGCACAGAGAGAGGAGGCGCCAGCACACCGAGGGGAGCCCACGGGGCCTGGACCGGCCGGCCCCTCGAGCTCAGGCTCCAGCCTCAGAACCAGGAGAAACGCCGATGCCACCGGGTGGTGATACTCGGTAATGGCAGCCTGAGCGGACAGACAGATGTGATACCCAAAGCGCTCAGAAAATAAATGCCAACACAGAAACCCACCTCAGAGTCGGTCTCACTTTTATGAGACAGAAATAAAGGCATTTTCCCTGCCCAGTGTGGATCAGTGGCTGAGCGTCGACCTAGGAACCAGGAGGTCACGGTTCGATTCCCAGTCAGGGCACAGGCCCGGGTTGCGGGCTCCATCCCCGGTGTGGGGCGTGCAGGGGGCAGCCGGTCCATGATTCTCTCTCATCATTGATGTTTCTCTCTCTCTCCCTCTCCCTTCCTCTCTGAAATCAATAAAAAATATAAACAACAAGTAACAGGGAGGCTGGGCGGAGAGATGAAGGAGAGCGATCGGAAGGTAGATAACTGGGTGCGATCCTACTCGCGGACCAAGCTCTCAGGCCCACCCCTCACCTCTCCCGCCTCTGCCCCCCCCCCCCCCATGCCCTCGCTGTAAGATGGGAACATCTGTGCATCCTTGCAAGGTTGTCGTGAAAAATAAGAGAACATCAGTGAAGTGCTTCGCCCGGGCCTGGTGCAGAGCGAGGCCTGAGTGAAAGCCAGCGGTCATTTCCCATCAGCACGACTGCTGCGATATAGCATTTTGCATAAACACGTAGAGTATCCCTGCTCTCTGCAGCCTGGGGCCAGCGGTGGGAGCAGCTGCCACGCCAGGACCGGGGCTGGCTTCCACTCTGCGTCCGTTCTGATCGATAGGCAGTGACTGCCTGCGGCGAAGGCCCGAGGCCAGGGGCTGCTGGAAGGAGCAGCAGTCGGACCGGCTGGCGGTGTCGGCTCTGGCGCTGGAGGGGAGAGGTAGCAGGCGAGCCAAGCACCCCTGCCCCTGGCCTTTTTCACCACTTACCCGGCAGGAAATAGCGATGGAGAGAGTTCCCATGTCCAGGCTCTCAGGGGGGACCTGCAGGCAGACCCCAAAGGGCCGAGTTTTAACTGAGGCCGTGGCAGGAGGCTCCTGGGAAGCCGTGCCGGAAGCAGGCCCTGCCTCCTTTTCTGTCTGAGGAGTCTCCTTGCTCCCCACCGCTCACCGCACCGGCACCCGCTCACCCACCAGACAGCCAGTCACCCACCGGGCAGCCAGTCACCCACCGGGCGGCCATTCACCGCACGGGCAGCCATTCACCGCATGGGCAGCCACTCACGGCATGGGCCCGGCCGCGGTGGCGAGCCTCAGGTGGCTCCCCGTGGGCAGAGCTGGCAGAGAGCAGTGGGAAGGGATCCAGAACGCGGTGCCCTGGGCACAGCCCGGGTCGAGCCCATCTTCCAGCGTCTGCGACGCCCGCACGCTGACTTCTCAGGGACCGGTCACCTGTCTCTCAGGTGCACGACCACCAAGAGCCCATCCATTTTGTCACAGTTCTAGGGAAGGACAGGCACCTCTTGCGTGGACTCTGCCTTTGAAAGAGGCCGAGACGTGGGCACCGACGCATACGTGCATGTCGGAGCCCCGCCTCCCCACGAGCACCCTCCGGATCCTCCTCGTCCCCAAATGGCGGCCCAGGTCGGCCACGGACGGTCACGCCTGCCCAGCGCCGCTGACTCCAGACCGGCCTCGCTCCCTCCCGCTGTGACCGCCCGCGAGCGGCTGACGTTCACTGCGGCTACGGGCCGGGCCGGCGCCTGGACTTGAATCCCACGCCTGTGGGTCAGGTCCAGCCACTGCCGCATAGAGTCTGGCCCAGGGACCCGGGAAGAAAGGTTTTATTTTATTTTTAGATACATTTTTATTGATGTCAGAGAGGAAGGGAGAGGGAGAGAGAGAGAAACATCAATGATGAGAGAGTCATGGATCGGCTGCCTCCTGCACGCCCCCCACTGGGGATCGAGCCCGCAACCCGGGCCTGTGCCCTGACCGGGAATCGCACGTGACCTCCTGGTTCCTAGGTCGACGCTCAACCACTGAGCCACACTGGCCGGCAAGAAAGGTGTGAACATGGACGTTATGTTTCTGGTTTCTTGCTGCGTCGGGAACAGGTCTGTGCGTCCCTGAGGATGGGGCTGTGGTGTCGGGTGACTTCACCGCAAGTGAAATGACCAACATTAGAAACACTGAGGTCACGTCTGTGACACCGCCTGCCACTGCTGACAGCCCGGCCGCCCGCCAGCAGTCCCCTCACCACCTCCTCCCCCTCCGCCTGCTCCTCCCCCCTGAGGGTGGGACGTCTCAGAGCCACGGAGCTTTAGGGAGGAGAGGACGTGTCCGTCCCATCGTCCCTGCTGGTTCCAGGGGGTTCCAGCCGCAGGCGCCTTTGGCGCCGTGAGCTCGGCCACATCATCCGCGGCTGCTTTTAGTCCCTGAGCTTCTGGTTCCAAGAAAACGCCCTTTGGCTTGGCTCCCACCTTCCTCACGCGGGAGACCCACCCCTCCAAGCCTCCCGGCCAGGAACACGCAGGGAGAGGTGAGGGCAGCCGCCGGAGCCGGTGCCGGCTGTCCACCTGCGAACTACACGGAGAGGGACTCCTCCGCGTCCTGGCCGCTGGCTGTGGCGTCACTGCCTCTTGCTCTTGAGATTGTTCCCAGAACGCGGGGACCGGGAGGCAGGACCCACACTCCTGCACGGAGGGGGTGTGCACGCGCACACGTGCATGTGTGTGAGTGTGTGTGCATGTGTGTGGGTATGTGTGTGTGAGTATATGTGCGTGGGGGGGGGGTGTGAGGGAAGGAAGGAGCAGGGTGGTGGTGGTGCTGAGCGAGGAGCCCTGGCGAGAAGCTGCTGGCCGGGAGTGAACATCCCTCCCCCGAATCTTGCTCCTCACACGTGGGCCTGGGCCACAGCCTCGGCTGGAACCTGCCTGTGAAATAGGAAGCTTAGACGGACGCTCCCGCTAGATGGACGGCAACACTGAGAACTCAGAACAAAACACTAGAGACCTCGAACAGAAGGTTCTTTCAACAACAAAACATAAGGTGTAAACTCAACCAAGGAAGTGAAAGACCTGAACTCGGAAGATTACGAGCCCGAAGGGCATCCAGGGTGACACAGACGGGGAGCACATGCCGTGCTGCGGGGAGGAAGTCACCTCATGAACATGTCCGTGCCACGCAAAGCCACCCACAGACTCAACACCACCCCTTCGCGGCACCAGTGGCGCAGCTCACAGAACTGGAGCAAACATCCCCAACGTGCACGTGGAGCCAGGACCCCGAGAGGCCGCAGCGACCTTGGGAAAGAAGAACCAGCTGGAAGAATCGCGCCCCTGAGGTCAAACTAGATCCATGGCCACAGTCATCAAAGCACATGGGCAGCCCCCGCGGCAACCTGTCCGCTCAGCCACACACACAGGCACGCACACAGCCACGCACACAGACACACACAGGTACACAGCACAGTCACACACAGACACACAGACACACACGGACACACACACATGCTGGGGTCCAACCCCAGCAGGTCCAGGGGTCCCCAAAGGTGTGGACGGAGTCGGCGAAGAAGGAATGACATGGAGACAGCGTTCAGTTGATCATCATAGCCACGTTCTCTTGTCAGGGTCTCCATTGAAGTTCTGGTCTGGATCTCCATTGAAGTTCTGGTCTGGATCTCCAGCGAAGTTCTGGTTAGGATCTCCAGCCAGGTTCTGTGGCCATGTTCCCTCGCTAGGTTCTCCAGCCAGGTTCTGTCTGAGATCTCCAGCCAGGTTCGGTCACCAGGTTCTAGTCAGGTTCTCTTGCCAATTTCTGTAGTCAGGTTCAGTCCAGGATCTTTTGCCATGTTCTCTCCAGCGAAGTTCTTCTGCCTGTAGGTTCTCTCTTCTAAGTCTGTCTCTTTCTGTCTTGTTACATCTGTATTTATACCAGTTGATTCAATCCTATCAATCTCTATTACAAAGGTTAGGGCGTTTCTTATCTCCATTCCAGGGAGTAAAGATTATGCAGCTTAAGCATGATTGTTCGTAGTTAAAGTGATTAACTACCCACCTGGCACTTAGTTGAGGGGTTTTATTCCCTCCCTAACTTCAGGGGAAAATCCCTACCTGGGGATTCAACCTTTCTCGGAGAGGTGACCTTGGTTAAAACACAGCGCCAAGAAGGTGAGCAAACATATTAAGAACTGTATGCCATATATGCCAGGTCCCTTGAAACAGCAAGGATGGACCGGCTCCCGGCACACACAGCCACACAGACACACACAGATACACAGCACAGACACACACACAGGCACACACACAGCCACGCACACAGACACACACAAGACACACACACAGATACACACAGAGACACACACAGACACACACAGACACACACACAGACGCACACAAGACACACACACAGATACACACAGACACACACACAGACACACACACAGATACACACAGGCATGCACACAGCCACACAGACACACAGATACACAGCACAGTCACACAGACACACGCGGACACACACACAGACACACACACAGCCACACAGACACACACAGATACACAGCACAGACACACACACAGACACACACAGCCACACACGCAGACACACACACAGACACACAGACACAGACACAGCCATGCAGCACAGACACACACAGCCACACACACAGACACACGCATACAGACACAGCCACGCACACAGCCCCGCAGCACAGACACACACACAGACACACACACACGCAGTGAGCGCCGCTCACAGGCTGCTCCCTGTGGCAGAGCAGAGGCCCTTGGGCGACTCCAGCAGGAGAAGGGCCCCCCCGCCCCACGACCACCAGAGAGGAGCGAGCGAGGCTCCGCAGGGAGGAGGGCCCAGACCCCCCATCCCCCGGGTGGTGGCCTTGCCTGGTCCTGGCTTTCCCGGGTGGGGGGGGGGGGGATGGGTGACAGGTTCTCGGGAGGCGCTCGGCTCCCAGGACTGTCCGGTCAATTCCGGCTGCAGACTTACACGCATGCGCCCTAGTGCCCCCTCGGGCAGCCTCCGCCTGGAGCTGGAAACCCCAGGATTCTTTTTTTTTTTTTTTAATATATTTTTATTGATTTTTTACAGAGAGGAAGGGAGAGAGATAGAGAGTGAGAAACATCGATGGGAGAGAAACATCGACCAGCCGCCTCCTGCACATCTCCCACTGGGGATGTGCCCGCAACCCAGGTACATGCCCTTGACCGGAACCGAACCTGGGACCTTTCAGTCCGCAGGCCAACGCTCTATCCACTGAGCCAAACCGGCTTCGGCAACCCCAGGATTCTTGATGGGAATGTTTTCCCAGACTCCCTTCCCAACGCCATGTTGTCTGACAGTCATTGTTGTCTGGCAGCAGCGAGAAGAAGGGAGAGGGAGGGAAGAGGGGGAAGGGAGAGGGAGAGAGAGATGGAAACATCAATGACGAGAATCATTGTTCAGCTGCCTCCTGGATGCGCCACACGGAATCGAGCCTGCAACCCGGGCCTGTGCCCTGACCGGGAATCCAACCGTGACCTCCTGGTTCATAGGTTGACCCGTAACCACTGAGCCACCCTGGCCAGGTGACTCTTAATTCTTCATCAGTGCAAGATCATCAGCGATGCGCAGACTGGTGAGCTGTGTGCCTTTGAAACACGCTATTAACCGGCCGCCACGAGCAGTTGCGTTTGAACCCCGCGTCCCAGCCGGGGAACGAGCGTGACTCAGACGTGTCCTCAGAGCAGCAGCCGGGCTGGACCTGCGTCTCCCCACTCGGGTGGCTGCGCCCACGAGGTTCTCGTGAGCCAGGTCGGGAGATTCTCCCAGGTTTCCCTTCACGTAGAGACAGCGGCGGTTGCCTTGGAAACGGCCGGCGCTGGCATCACGGGCGCTGCTCCGGCCACCGTCCAGCCCTGACAGAAGCGCTGTGGTCGGGCTTTGATCAGGGCTGAGGCGATGGGGGGGGGGGGGCAGGGGGCAGCTCAGGGGGAGGTGCAGGTCGCCTGGAGGGGTGTCACCTGGCAGGGGTGCGGGCGGCCTGGGGTATAAGGTGCAGGCGGCCTGGGGGGAGCGGGTGGCCTGGGGGGTGCGGGCGGCCTGGGGGGTGCGGGCGGCCTGGGGTATAAGGTGCGGGCGGCCTGGGGGGTGCGGGCGGCCTGGGGGGTGCGGGCGGCCTGGGGTATAAGGTGCGGGCGGCCTGGGGGGTGCGGGCGGCCTGGGGGGTGCGGGCGGCCTGGGGGGTGCGGGCGGCCTGGGGTATAAGGTGCAGGCGGCCTGGGGGGAGCGGGCGGCCTGGGGGGAGCGGGCGGCCTGGGGGGTGCGGGCAGCCTGGGGGTGAGGGGGTCACCTGGCAGGGGTGCGGGCGGCCTTGGGCGTGCGGGCGGCCTGGGGGTGCGGGCAGCCTTGCCGTCACTTAATGAAGGAGCTTGGTCACAGAGGCGGGGACAAACTCCAGCTGAGATGAGGCAGCCGTTGGCCGTGTCCACTGGTGACATGCGGCCCCTGGTGGACGGAGCAGGAAAACCCAGCTCAGGGCCCAGTGACAGCACCTCCCGTGCAGGGTCAGGCCGAGGGCACGGGAGTGGGAGGAATGAGCCCAGGGGGGCGTGCCCGCCCTCCACACCAGCCTCTCCCGCGTGACCGCCCACGGGGACCACCTGGGGTGCTGGTGGCTCAGCCTGTGGGCCGGGCCTGTCATCCCCCCAGGCCCCCCCAGCCATGCCCCTCCCTGGGGGTCCCGGGGGCTGAAGGCAGGCGCCCCCCCCACCCCCCGTGGGTGGCCCGGCTGCCCCATCCGATCCCCATGCAGGGGCCACAGGCCGGTGCCTTCTTCCCACCCAGGCCCGGGAACCTGAGACCCAGTCTCCTTGGCCTGTGGGCCTGGCCCTGAGGGCCGCTCCCGCCGCCTCCGGCCACCAGGACCTGTCCCAGGAGGAGCTGCTCTGGTCGGTCGTCTCTGCTTCCCTTCGCGGCTTCCCGACCACGAGAGCAGCAGGTGGCTCCCCACGCCACATGCTGCCCAGCCTCCGGGCACACACTGACCGGGCGCATGGTGTCCACCCCTGTGACCTTTCCACGCGGACGCACACACACATCCTCTCGCGTCAGGGGCCGGAGTTGCATTCTCATCCCTCGCCCATTCCAAGAATTCATTGTATTTGCTTAGGAAACATTTTTGATACAAAATATTTTATTCTTAACTTGATGTGGGGGGAGGGGGACGGACTAGATAGGCAGCAGAACGTCACTCACTCACGGGGGGGCGGGCAGCTCCCTCGGGTCCCTCTTCACACGGTCAGCACGACCCCAGCCCCTCACCACTGCACTCGGCCGTTTCTCTACTCTCAGGCGTCAAGGCCGAGCAGGCCAGTGCCCGGCAGGAACGGCTGCCCACGGGCTTCCCGCTGTGCCCAGGCCGGGGCTGCGGGATCTGGCGGGCGCAGGAGGGAGGTGGGCGCAGGAGGAGGGGGCACAGGAGGGGGGAGGGCACAGGAGGAGGGGGCGCAGGAGGGGGGCGGGCGCAGGAGGGGGGCGGGCGCAGGAGGAAGGAGGCGTATGGACACTGACTTTACATGAAACCTCGCCACCTGCTTTCGGGTGCAGCCAGCCCTCTGCTCCCCAGTCCCAGGTCCCGGACTCAGCCCCCCCCCCCCCCCCCCGCCCAGGTGGGAAACAGAAGTGGCTGCCGAGGCTGCCGGGTGTTGGGTCAGGCCCATGGCGGTGCGTCTGTGCGGAGCAAGCAGACCTCCTTCCTGTCTCCACTCCCTCAGGCAGCAGTTCCCCGTCCGGCTTCCGATGCTCCGCAGGGACGTGGACAGGAGGGCGTGTGCAGGTCACGCCATTTCATGTCAGGGACGTGGGCACCCGAGGCTGTGGCACCCAGGGCGCCCCAGAACCAGCTCCAGCGGCTCCCGAGGGCCCCCCACCAGCCCCTGTGGATCCCGGGGGCCCCCCACCAGCCCCTACGGATCCCGGGGGCCACCCACCAGCCCCTACGGATCCCGGGGGCCCCCCACCAGCCCCTGTGGATCCCGGGGGACCCCACCAGCCCCTACGGATCCCGGGGGCCCCCCACCAGCCCCTGCGGATCCCAGGGGGCCGGCGGCAGTGCTGTGCTCTCTCCAGAGGAGGACATGGTGCCGTCACCAAAGCGAACGACACAGCTTTTGCTTTAGATCCAGTGACAATGTCACCCTGCTGTGCTGCTGTTGGCAGAGAAGGCGGTTTCTCTCCTCCAGCGTCAGGTGAAGCCGGTGGAGGGAGGGGCAGCCTGTGATGCCATGAGCTGGGCACCCGCCGCCCGGGGTCCTGACTGTGGCGCCTGCTTTCTCGGGTGTAAACGCTCCCGATGGCGAAGGTGAAGCTGCCAACAACTGCCCCCCGGCTCTCCGCTCCGCACCCCGGCCACGGGCAGAGCAAGTGGTGGGTTCTTTCCCGCCTGAACTTCTGACAAGAAAGCTCAGTAGTTAGCCACTGGAGAGCGACTCTCACACGCTGTCACATGTGAACAGGTTTCTACAACACGTTCCGTCCAAGGTGGGCGCTGCGCCAGTCGCAGATGCTCGCGCTGCAGAGGCCCTGTGAGCTGCCTCACCCGGGCCCAGCCCCAGGCGCACACACTGCCCGCTTCTCGGGCGTTGACCTGCAGCGTCACCGCCTTGCACGGGGGCTCATCAGGCGGAATGGGGGTGCCTTGAACACAAGCACGGCAACACCCCGACAGTCCGCCGGTCACCGAGACGGAAACGGAGTGACCAGCGGGCCGAGCGTCCAGGCATGGAGACGGGTCACGTCCAGCAGGACGGAGCCAACAGCACGAGATTTCATCACATACTCAGAACAGCATGCGATTTAAACGTATAAATGGTTTATTTCTGGAATTTTTCCTTCGATACTCTCGGACCCAGGTTAACTGAAACCCTGGGAACGGAAACTGTGGGCAAGAGGGGCTGCTGCTCCGTCCGAGTGTCATCGGCCGACCTGTGGCCTGAGCCAGAGGCTCCCCGACTCGTGGAGGGAGACAGTCTCCGGGGACGCAGTGACCTGCCCCAGGCCACGCGGCTGATCAGCGGGAACTGGGCTTGGACCGGGACTCCGCTGCCCTCGGCTCCTGCCCGAGAACCAGGCTGAGGGGAGCCTCTTCCCAGTCACACCGCCACCTGCCCACCCCCACCCCTCCGCCAGAAGGCCCCGTGCTGCCCACCTGCCCACTCCCTCCCCCTCCGCCAGGAGGCCCTGTGCTGCCCACCTGCCCACCCCTTCCCCTCCACCAGGAGGCCCCGTGCTGCCCACCTGGTGCCCGGATGGTGCGTGGACACGGATGGCACAGAGTGACGCCCACGCGGCACCTGAGCGTGGAAACTTAGGAACAGTTTGCGGAGGAGGCAGAGCCCACTCGTGGGCAAGAGCCGTGGACGTCCTCACACGCACTTACAGCCGAGGCCACGCATTGGGTCTGCTCGGCCTCCCAGCCTCTCCCTGGGGCGCAGGGAGCACCTCCCGTCTCGCTCCAGCGGGTCCTGGGGACGCGGACTCACGGGCAGGGTGAGCCCAGACCTGGTGGCCGGGGACAGACCCCACACGAACGCACGAGGAACGGAGACAAGTCACCCTCAAGTGGCCGTGGTCACGCGTGAACACTGAGGAAAGTCGCCGTGCCTCTCGGGGCGGCCGGGAAGGTGTCAGGC
This sequence comes from Myotis daubentonii, assembly GCF_963259705.1. Lineage (NCBI taxonomy): Eukaryota > Metazoa > Chordata > Mammalia > Chiroptera > Vespertilionidae > Myotis > Myotis daubentonii. The sequence goes on from NC_081842.1 coordinate 1,244,568, forward strand.
AGCGGCCGCCCCGGCCCGGAAAGCAGGCAGGTCTTGGTGCGAGACTCTCCCTCGTCAAACGCACTTGGAGAAGGTGCCACCGAGCGCCCGAGACGTGTGGCAGCAGCTGGCTCCCGGGCTCCCCAGCCGTGAGGAGGCAGAGGGCTCGCTCGCTCCACACACGGGCGGCTGCTGGCCACTGGTCAGCAGGAGGCAGTAACTGGATGGCCGGTCCGTCCCCTTAGGACTTCCGTTACAGCTCTAAGTCATCTCAGCAACAATGGGGAGCTTCAGAGCAGGTGAGGTGAGTTCCCACACCCGCACCCCAACAGAGGGCGACCTTCACCCTGAGCAGGCCACGCACACGCCACGTGCAGGAGTGGAGGTGGGCCCTGGGTTTCTGGCTCACGCGCCACAATCCAGTCCGTCACAATCACCCTGAAGCGCTGCTTTTATCTTTATTCTCGTCCTGACTGAGCCTCGCGTGCGCCCTGCAGGTCTGACATCACGGAAAACGGGACACGAACCCCCAGGCCGCCCTGGGAGACACCGCTTCCCTCTGGAAGCACCGATGGGCGGGCGGGCGGGCACCACAGGAGCAGGAGCCGGGGCTCCGCTATGAGCTCGTCAGCTCGGCTCCCGGCAGGTTTCCAGTCCCCACAGATGAGCCCTGCTGCTCCCCAGAGCTGTGGGCGTTTCAGAGGACCCGGCCGCACGGGGCCGGAAAGCCACGCAGCGCTCATCTCACTCAGCACCGAGGGGAGTGGCGGGCAAGTACAAACTGAAGACGGACGTGATACAAGGAGAAACAGGTCAGAAAAGCATGGCCGTTCCTGATCAGAACAAACGCTCCTGCATTCTATTCCCAGCAAGTGTCACAAAACGGGTGTAAAACTCAACACGGGAAACAGTCATCTCTTCACCGTCAAACAGAGCCCAACAGCAAGTCCACAGCTACTCCCGGTGCCGGTGCGCGGACACGCCGGTGCCCGGCCAACGAGAGCCCCCCGTCCGGGGAAGTGGCAGCCAGAACGGCGACCTCAGCGGGAGCCGCGGGCACTAGGGGCGCAGCTCAGACCTGGAACTGGCCAAGGACAACTTCGTTTCCACGTCGCGCAGCTTTGTCTGCAAGATTTTCAAAACGTCTTCCATCTGTTGCAGCGAAAAAGGGGATTAACAATCACACGACTGCGACTGAAATCAGACATGGCTGAGTGATTAGATACACATCAGTGATACAACTTCTGAATGTGTGCATTACACAGATAGTCCATGTGTATCAGTGAAATCACTTAAACTAAATGTTATTTAAATAACACATAAGCCTATGAACAGTTCTCAACCTCTAACTGACAGCTTTTTAAAGAAAGGTTTCTTTTGTTGAAAATAGGCTTTTACTTATTTTCAGAGAGAAAAGGAGAGGGAGAGAAACAGCAATCGGCTGCCTGCTGCACACCCACTGGGGATGGAGCCTGCAACCTGGGCCTGGGCCCTGACCGGGAATCGAACTGTGACCTCCTGGTTCAGAGGTCAATGATCAACCACTGAGCCACACGGGCAGGCTCGGCAGCTCTTATTCACTCCTCACCATCTTGCCTCTGCCAGGAGGTGTCACCATGCACAAGTACGACTGCTTCCACCGTGAGAACCGAGTCCAGTGGAGGAGCCGTGTGGCGGAGAGAGATTTCTACGTGTGACCGTCCTGGAGGCCGTGCCCTCTGGCCTGGCATGAAATGGCTTCCCTATTTCTTTTGATTGAGCTTTAGCTTAACTTGTCCCCAAACCACAGCCTCTGACGCCGGGACCAGAGGCAGCGCGGAGGGGGGGCTCCTCCAACAGAGCGCGGGCAGTTACCTGCTTCAGCGAGTTCTCCATTTCCGTTCTGCTCTCAAGACTGAACGCCTGGTCGTCCGACACGATCTGCTTCTCGGAGGACCCTAGGACATAACTGCACCACGGAGTCAGAGACGGAGCGAGCAGGTACTGAGCCTGCGTTCGCGAACGATGTTTCAGTTCTAAGTCTATTACACTACGTGTCAGCACCCAGTGAACACAGAGCTGTGTCTGTTACCAGCCCGTCGAAAGCTGTCCCACCTAACGTCACGTTTCCCGCCATGCAAGTGTGGTCCAGACAGTCCTACACATCCCCCCGATGCGACGGCCCTGCATGATGGGCATAAGCCGGCGGCAAAGCGTTAGCGCTCACAGTTCAAAGTCCTACCGCCAAGTCTCTGTACGTGACACCCGGGAGCGTGCGCTCTCACGTCGGCCTTTTAGTGAATAGCAATCTGTCCAGTCCAACCTGGCAGCTCCCACAGTCACCCCCCCGCTCCCTGCTGGCCTCCCGGGGCCGAGACGCCGCTCCAGAGAAGCTGAAGAGCCGGACCGGCCGGCAGGGGCGCAGCAGCAGCGCCGGGAACCCACAAACTCTCAGCAGCGAGGGGGACGGGCCAGGAGCTCCCAGAAAACGGGCTCGGTTGCACTCAGTCAGCACAGCCTGTCCCCTGCAGCAGCCTCCCGTCACTCCTCTGCTGGAATCAGCGGGCCTGTCTGGGCAGCCCGGCTGATGAAAGGTCTAAAAGCGGACGGAGGCGGGACTGCGGGCACTAACCAGCTGTTTGGAGGAAGGACGATGAGGCGGGAAACGGAAGAGGCACCGAGGGATTTAGGAAACGGTCAGTGCCCCTGGCGGAGGGCGCCCACGGCTGAAACCAACCAGGCTCCTCGCCTTAGGGTTCCGCCCAGAGCAGCGCCCGTGTGGGTCCTGGGCTGAGTCCTCCCCTCACTTCCTTCCACAGACGCGTCCCTTTCGATCCTGCACCAGCCCCACAGCCCCGAGAGCTCCCGCCTTCACAGCGTCCTCCCCTCCCTCCCTCCCTCCCTCGTCACGGATCCATGTCACGTCCTCACGGGACCAAGGGCGCCCGCTCACTGGGCCTCTGTGCGCGTGCAAACAGGGGACCTGTGCTCTCACCAGGCCTGCAGCACCAGCCGCGCCCGCACTGCTCCCGGTTTAAAATGTTTATCGAAGCCTTTCCAGTTTCCCTTATCAGAGCATAATTAGAAGTGTAATAAAAGAAGGAAATCTAAGAAACCCCTCTGGAGTGACAACACCCGGGAGGACCAACGCCCAGGCACTTCCTCTCTCACGGGCTCTGTCCGTCCGTCCGTCCAGACGCGCAGGCTCAGAGGCGTCTTTCTTTAAGGTGGTGAGGCCGCGTCCTGCCCAGGACGAGCGGAGGTACAGTGAGGCCAACGGATTTATTTAACTTCGTGTTTCCTATAAAACGGCTCAGGGACTGGAAGGCCATTAAGACACTGAGCTGCCACCAGGCCCCAGCCCGCCTGGCTGCCTGGAGACCCGGGGGCAGCCCTTCTCGGCCCTCGGAAGCGCGAGGACGATGCCAGGCGGGGTTGAGACACAGGCAGCTGGACCTGGTGCCCACGTCACGGAGCACCAAGGCCTCCCTTACCGACCGGCTGTGAAATCCCCATTTCTCCTGGACGTCCGAGGAGGCTGACCACTGAGGGGGAATCAAATGGACAAAACGGACTGATCCCCACGGTCCGGCTCCATCAGAGCCGACCCAGCAGCCACTGCGCCGGCATCACTCTGGGAAATGCTCTCACGGCGCTTCCTCCGCACAATTCACAGCGTCAGACGCTCCCGTCACCGGCTTCGCGGCCAGAAACTGTGACCTGGACACGCGCTCGCACAGGTGGACACTGGTGTCCGCACACCGACTGCTCACGAGCCGCCCAGAGCGCTGGCCACGCGCACTCACCTCTCCGTGGCCCCCACGCCGAGGCAGAACAGGTCCCTCTTGTAGTCCAGGTGGCCGGGCGTGCACCGGTAGATGTAGCCGAGGGACAGCGCGCAGCCCGCACAGCGCAGGGCCTCCAGGATGCTGCGGGAGAGACGTGCTCAGACCAGGCGGCACCTGCCCCAGCAGCCCCTGCTCACACGCAGGAGACACTGAGGTTGCTCAAGTGACTCCGCCCTCAGCCACACCCATAAGGGAGACGACAGGGAGGTGCTGGTATGAGGAACAGTCATTCCCGGGCTCCTAGCAACAAGGGCACACACACCGCAGCCCAGAGCCAGCCAGCAGCATGCCTCAGCCAGCACTGACTAACGTTTTTTTTTGTTTTGTTTTTTAATATATTTTATTGATTTTTTACAGAGAGGAAGGGAGAGAGATAGAGAGTTAGAAACATTGATGAGAGAGAAACATCGATCAGCTGCCTCCTGCACATCTCCTACTGGGGATGTGCCCGCAACCCAGGTACGTGCCCTTGACCGGAATCGAACCTGGGACCTTTCAGTCCACAGGCCGACGCTCTACCCACTGAGCCAAACCGGTTTTGGCGACTAACGTTTTTTAAAACTGATTTTAGGGGGGGGGGCGTGGGGGGGGGGAGAGAGAGAGGGAGAGAGCGAGAGGGAGAGAGAGTGGGAGAGAGAGAGAGAGAGAGAGAGAGAGAGAGAAGCACCACACCCTGAGCAGGGGTCGAATCCACAAGCTGGGCATGTGCCCTGACCAGGACTAGAACCAGTGACGTTCAACCAGCTGAGCCACACCCACGGGCTAATCACACTTGTTTTCCTTGTCGCTGTCTTCAGTTACTGTCTAGGCTCAGCAATGACACCTCCGGCAGAATATAAAGGTTCTGAGTCGATAAATGACAAACATTAAGCCCGGACAGCACAGCAGGTGCAGGGGCGACAGGAATGAGGAAGGCAACGGCACAGTGACCAGCGCTGGGAGGCGGGAGGGCGGGCTCTGCAGGAAGAGGCGGCGCTGTCCTGGCTCTACGACCGAGCGACCGAAGGCCCTGTGGCCTCAGCCACGCCCCGGCCGCCCAGCGTTCCTCTGTTCCTCTCCAGACGCAGACGGGAGCGAGCCCAAGGCCGGCTTCCCAGGTGACCACCTGCAGCCAGAGCGCTCTCCATTACAGCCACACACTCCCGGCCTGCACGGGGATTGCATTCCCCTGGAGTAGTTTTTAACGGAAGGAGACTTTCTTTGACTTCAACAGCCCAGCGTTGCTACAGTGAAAAACCAGCATTTGAAAATACACTGAAAACACACGTTTACTGGTCTGTGTGCCACCTGACGCTATTTCACCAACACCAGCGGGACGGGCTCCGGGACACACACAGGCACAGCTGCCCATGCGGTGTGTGAGGGTGCCATCACAGCAGGGGGGGCGGGTGCCCAACGCGGTCCCTGCCCGGGGGGAGGGGCCTTGCTGTCATTTCTGGCCCCGCCATAGCCTTGTCTCTTTACCACCACAGGCCATGTGCGCGTGTATGTGTCCGTGTGTGTGTGTGTCTCTGTGTGCGTGTATGTCAGTGTGTGCAAGTGTCCGCGTGTGCATGCATGTGTCCGTGTGTGCGTGTAAGTGTCCGTGTGTGCATGCATGTGTCCGTATGTGCGTCTCTGTGTGCATGTATGTGTCCGTGTAAGTGTCCGTATGTGTGTGTATGTGTCCGTGTGTGCATGTTTGTCTGTGTGACAGCAGCACTTCCTACGGGCGCCCTGACATGGAACGGTGGGTGGCGCTGGTTGGAGGCGCGCTGGGCTGAGAGCTCACGACACAGGTGTCTTCTTTTCTCGGTTTATTTTCTGTTTCCTCAGCACCAGGCCCCACAGCCCGGAGAGGGAGGGTCCCCGTGAGCCTTTAGAAACCAACCCTCTCCCCCCGCAAACTTGACGGGCTGCCATCACCCGAGAACCGGTGCGTCCCTCGGGCTGTCACACCGATCCCGGGGGGGAGTACCCCAGGTGACCTCACGGGTAATAACCCTTTCGGAGATTCTACTTGAGAAGTAAAGGTTTTCTTTCACATCCACGTTCACGTGGACCGAGCCGCACTCACCAGCCATTCTCGTTTTCCCGTTTGGACAGTATCTGCTCCTTATCCACAGAAACGTTGCTGGAAACACCTAGAAAACAGACCAGGGACTTGTCCGTGCGGTTTGTTATAACAGATACAGACACTTAGACAACTTCTAACTCAACTTTTAATGTGGAACTCGGAGGACCAGAAAAAATAAGAGCCCAGAGTCCCCAAGTCTCTCTCTCTCTCTCTCTCTCTCTGGCGGGTGGTTTAAAGCAATGTCCCCAGAAAACCATTCAAATGGACAAAATGAATCAAGTTGGAGGGAAGATTCAATGGACAGTAAAACGTGGAACAATTAGAACCTCAATGCGGAGACCACTGAGAACCTGCCAGACACAGCGAAACCGGGATCAAAACCAGGGAAGACGCTACAGCCAGCGCGGGCATCTCCAGGCCTCGTCCTCTGCGTGTCACCGAGGGTCCTCAGGACGCGGCCACAAACTGAGGCCGTGACTGCGCAGGGGTCACAGCTGACCCGAGAAGAGGCAAGACTCACCCCGAGGGCCGGGCCCTGAAGCCGGGGGTGGGGTGGGGGTGGGAGGTGAGGGGGGATGTCCCCCTAAAACGGCCAAAGCGTCTCGGTTTCACCTCCTCCGAGTCCACATTCCACTCCACCCTCCAGGCGCTCAGACCAGAACTGGGTGTCACCTTGACTCTCTGTCCTCATCCTCACTGCCTGGGAGACTCTGATTCTGTGCAACAGCCTAAGGCCCTGCGTTGTCGGCCCTTCCTTCCTCCTCAAGTCTGATCTTTACTCCGTTCCTGGGCCACACCGGCCCCAAGGCCGAGTCCTCGCTGCCCCAGGCCGGCCACAGCAGCGAGCAGGACCCCGGCTTGCACGCACAGCCAGGCGGCCATCGCGCACAGAGACGAGAGACACCCCCAAGCAGCCCATCTGAGCGCTCTTCAGGAGGGGGGGCAAGCGATGCCTGTAACCAAGTCCCCAGCTCAGGAAGGAGACCCGATTCCTCAGCCGGCGCGTGCCAGTCAGCCCCGGACTTGGGAAACGAGCTCACGTCAACGTTACATTAAAGCTCAGTGGTGCCCTGGCCCGTAGCTCAGCTGCTCAGAGCATCGCCCGACAGGAGGCTGTGGGTTCTGGCCAGTCAGGGCACCTGTAAGAGAATCGACTGCTGAGCACATCAATAAGCAAAAGGACAAGGCCACACTCTCCCTCCCTCCCTTCAATCAGTATTTTTTAAAAAGCTAATGATCACGCTATAGCTACGGAATAGTATGTACGTGTTATGAATCTTGACAAAGTAAAAATAACTCAACTTGCTCACACTGGGGCAGGAGGGAATGAAAATTAATCCAAGAGTCCATTTTGTCTTCCACTGGGGACTGGGGTGGGTTTGTCACATCAGTTTGTAAAATCCCCATTTTACAGAGAAGATAGAGGCAGCGAGGCTAAGGAACTTGCCCAAGGAGACACGGCTGGTAGGCGGCAGGCCGGGGTTCAAACCCGCAGAGGGGAGGGGCCGTCGCCAGGCCGTGCTCCCTGTCAGCAAGGGTGCAGCACCTGCTGAATCCGTGAAGAACATCCGTATACACCAATACGGAGAACATCCAGAATGTGTGTGTGGACCAAAAGGATACATGCTTAACATATACACACTACAACCTCCAGCGTGCTCACAGTTCACACGGTTAATAAGCTGGTCCATGCAGGGAGCCCCCGGCAAGTCCAGATGGGAACAAACGCGGGGGCCACCTCAGTGTGGGGGTCAGCAGGGCAGGTCCCCGCTCTCGCACCCTCTGCACATAGTGACTCCCACGATCAAAGGGCTAATCCCAATAAATCACCATGGAAATGTCTGCTCCTCGGCTTCTGTTTAACCACTAAAAGGGACGCAGCAATTTACTGTTTCTTTTAAAAAATATCTTTTTATTGATTTCCGAGAGGAAGAGAGAAAAGAAACATCACCGATGAGAGAGAATCATGGCTCGGCCTCCTGCACGCCCCCTGCTGGGGATGGAGCCTGCAGCCCAGGCAGGTGCCCCACGGGAATCCAGCCCTGACCCCCGGGTTCACAGGTGGACGCTCAGCCCGAGCCACACCCGCCGGACCGGCCATCACGGTCCGTGAACCGACGCCTCCCGCCGGGAAACAGCGGGCAGCAAACAGCTCCCGGGCACTGCGGGCACCGGTGTCCGCCCTTCTCCCCAGTGTCTCACTCCAGGAAGGAGTCTTCAACTGGAAGCCCACAAGCCAAGAAGAACAGCCATTTTTACACCAATTCAGAAAAAACGTAGTAAGCCGCTCCCCTAAACAAACACGAGGAAAGCAACCAAACCAGGCGGGCGGGAGCCTGCGGGTGGGACCGAGGCAGGAGCCCCCTCTCACTGCCCTCCGCCCCGGGTTCCTGGGGCGCCCCCTGCAGGCTCGCTTTACAAACCACCACCCCGGACACTCAGACCGCCGGGCGCCCGCGGATGCGCCTGTGACGTCAGTGCTGAGCCCCCGCCCCCGCCCCCCGGGAAGCAGGCAGCGGAAGGGCGGAAGGTCCCACATCAGCCTGCCTGGGAGGGCTCCGGGGCGGCTACAAAAAATGCTTAGAATTTAGTTTTTTTGTTTTTTTTTACGAACGCTCACAAGGATGCTGATCCAACCGCTACCGATGCATGGACGACGGACCGGGAGGCCACGGAAGGGACCTGTCACTCGCGAGCGCACGGGGCGGGGCAGCGCACCTCCCGGTGTCGGTTCTCACCGACCCTGGCGGCCCCGGAGCACCCCACCCCCCGCCCAGCACGGCCCCCGGGGCCCGCCACTGACTGCGCAGCAGGATGCAGCTGGTCTCCGGCCCGGCCACCCAGCTCAGCGAGTCGCCCAGCGGCCGCCGGCAGCCGGCGCACAGGAACACGAGCGGCCGGTCCTCGTCCCGCGCGGCCGCCGCCTCCCCGCTCCGCGTCCGCTCCGCGTCCGCCGCGGGCCCGTTCGGGGAGCCCCACGCGCTCGTCCACTGCTCCAGCAGCCGGCGACCCGGCGAGCCCCCCGAGAGCCGCCGGCTGAGGAGCGAGGGCTCGCTCCATGCGCCCCGGTCGCCGCACGCGCAGCTGGCGGAGGTGCAGCCTCTGCAGCTCTCCTGCGCGGGAGCTCCCGCCATCGCGACGAACCAGCCGGCCGCGGGGCACCACGGGAGACGGGGAGCCAGTGCGCGTGCGCGGGGCGGGGGCGGGGGCGGGCCCAGACCGCCGACGCCCAGCCGGGGCCGTGGCGTCAGGGGCGGGGCCTGGCGGAGGAGGGACGGCGAGCCGCCCACTAGTGCGCATGCTCGCTGCCGGCCCAGCCCGGCTGGTGGCGCTGCGCGTGCGTGAGGTTTCCGTCGCTTTGCGCGGAGGCTGCGGGCGGGGGCCACACCTCCGCGGGGTGTGCAGCTGCGGGCCGCAGCGGCGGTGTCTTTGAGGGAGTGAAGCGCCCGGACAGTCAGCAGCTCGTCCCCGAGGCCGTCACCGTGCGCCTAAAGCGAGTCCGCCGCCCCCGCTGCCCCGGAGGCGGAGGGGGACACACCTGCCTGTGGCTCCTCCCTGAGTCACCTGCAGCCCCTCCGCCCCAATTGGGGGCGGGGCCCGCCGGCCACTCACCTGTGGCCCCGCCCCCCAGCCGGCCGCCCTGATTGGGCCCTGATGGGGGCAGGTCCAGCGGCCAACCTCCCGCTGTCTCCTCCTCCCGACAGGCCTGGCCTCTATCTGCTGATTGGGGCTGGGCCGGCCTGACCCCACCCGTGCACGAATTCACGCACCGGGCCTCTAGGAGGACTATGAAAGTAAGTGTAGGGTGTGCGTGACTTTTAAAAAATAAATTCCTATCATAGACCATTTCAAACATTTGCAAAAGCAGCAGGAACAGCGGAGTGAACTCCATGCAACCCCCACCTGGCTTCTGGCTCTCAGGCCTCCAGCCCACAGCCTCCACAACCACAGGAGTCCATGCCTAGGACATGCCTCTGTGCATGTGTGTGTGAATGTGTGCACGTGCATGCCTGGGTGTGCACACATGAGTGTATGAGCGTGTCTGTGTGCATGCTGTGTGGGTGTGTATGTGGGTGTCTGTGTGTGGATGCACAGGTGTGTCTGCATGTGTGTGCGTGGGTGTGAGCACGGGCTGTGGGGCGGTGATGGAGCTGGAGGTGGGAGCTGCCTGAGGTTCTCCAGGGAGGGAGGCCCACTGCCTTGCATGGCAGCCTCGGGGTTCTGTCTGTGTGCGGAGGGGGCGGGGGAGTTTGCCCCCTGAGATGTGGGATTAATGATTTCTGCTGACATGCCCACCGAGGTCTAACCTTCACGGAGCTGCTGACCACGGCACGTGCGGGGAGTGTCGCCCCGTGGACGGGGCCGCTGCAGGCTCACCCCCCACAAGGCCGAGCTCCTGGCTGCCGTCTACACGTCCATGCCGCTCCCCTCCGCGGTGTGACCTGCGTGGAGAACATGGGAGTGGGGTGCTGGAGGGAGAGGCCCCAATGCTGTGTTTGAGCTCCCCCACTCGGAGGCTGAGTGCTCACGTCGCCCTGCTCCTCTCCAGCCTGGAGACGCCCCCAGACTGCGCGCCTCGGCCGGGCGGTGACCTGTGGGGCCTGTGTCCCCAGAGCTCAGCCCATCATGTGGGACCTCGGCCCAGACAAACCACCCCGTCCGTCCCTCTGTCTGTCTGAGCCCGGGCAGCTGCCTGGCGGGTCCTGGGGGCCTAGATAAAACGGGGGACACTGGGTAGGGGCGGCTGCTCTGGCTTCGCGAACGCCGTGTGTTCATGAGCGAGGTCACAGTTCAGGGCCCACATGGCCGTCGCCGCCTCGGACGATGGCTCTGAGCCAGTGACGGTGGTTGCTCCACGGCCAGCGCCTCAGCGTGTGCCCAGGGCAGCGCCAGGCCTCCACTCGGAATTTCACTTTTTTATCTGCTTAAGGCAGAAAGGGGCGTCCTCCCAGCTCTGCTCGGCACCCCCCCTTTCCAGGCCCAGGGTCTGCAGTCCCGTCCCCCCTCCCCCCGTCCCCCCTCAAGCGCTGGGGCCGCCCGGGCCTCCGCCCGCAGCTGTTTGCTTTGGAGCCTTGTCAGGAAGGGGCCAGGGAGGGCCCAGTGCGCCCAGCAGGCGAGGCCCCCCCCCCCCCCGCTCCCCCCTCCTGTCCCGGCCTTTCTCCAGCCAATGGCTCCAGCCGGCAGCGGCCTTGGGCCCAAGACCCACAGACACACTTGGCCGCTTCACAGAGGCCGGTTGGCCAATCGCGCCGCGGCCTGCCCAGTGCCGGACACGCCAGTGCAGCCATGGCCACGGCCAACAGCAGCAACGCCTCGGCACCCTCCTTCGGCTACGAGTACTACCTGGACTACCTGGACCTGCTCCCCGTGGACGAGAGGCAGCTGAGAGCCCACAAGTGTGAGTCCTGGCCGGGGAGGCAGCGGGCGGGGCTGGGGCCCCCACGGCTCTCTCTCCACCCACTGGACAGCTCACGGGTGGCTGGGACCCGGCCCGCGCTGGGAGGGATCAGTGAGCGGGGACAGTGTCTGTCATCGTCCTCAGTGAGTCTGGGACTCACCTGAGAAACGCGGACACTCGGGGGCACCCGTGCGGTAACGTAGGTCTCTTGATGGAGGTTCGTGGGCCCGGGGTTCGGTGAGCGAGGTGAATGTCTTCACCTTGCAGGCTTCGGGGTTCCTGCGTCTGTGCACAGACTCGGGAGAGAGCTAGTTTGCCGTCCCCGGAGATGTATGACTTAACGATTCTATGGTTCGTGTCTCAGGAAGGACGCCCGGACGAGTTAACGCCTTTGGCTCACCCCCCTTCAGCCTCGATCTCTTGGGTAACTGGGCTTTGTCAGCCACCCCTTGGGATGACTCCAGCTTCTCAGGCAAGATAACAAGTTAGCTGAGGAGACACAGGAGCACGACACAAAACAGAGGCCAGGCCCTGGGGACCGGCTCTGCCCTCCCCGAGGTCGGGGTCCACGGGGGTTTCATGAACTAGTCACACGCGTCTGTCCAGGGCAAACGCATCGCCAAGGACCGGAGACTTTCTCATGAGGAGATGGTCTCTGCCCGCCAGCTCAAAACGAAATCAATGTCCTTATTTAAAAAAATATTTTTATTGATTTCAGAGAGGATGGGAGAAGGGGAGAAACATCAATGAGGAGAGAGAATCATTGATTGGCTGCCTCCTGCTGGGGATGGAGCCCACAACCCAGGCATGTGCCCGACCAGGAATCGAACCGTGACCTCCTGTTTCACAGGTCGACGCTCAACCACTGAGCCACGCCGTCCGGGCCCAGGGATATGTTTAAGGGTGGACTTGCTTTGGGGACATAGCTAAGGATCATGAAGAAGTTAGTCGGGCGAATGAAATTAAGCCGATCAGTACAACCCGGGTGTCAAAAGTAAACAATGATCTCATAACATAGCAAAATGGGGGTGTGTCCCTGAAGGTGATTCCGAAAGAAGAATTTGTAAGTGTTTATTAATGCTTGATCAGTACATGCATGTTAGGGACATTGACACAACTCTACGGTAGAGACAGGAGGACTATTTCGAAGGTCAGTATGCATTTGGATTTGTAAGTGTGAGTACTTTTACTTAAAAAGTCAGGTTTTTTTTTTTTACTGATTTGCCGGGGTCCAGCCCCAGCGGGTCCAGGGGTCCCCAAAGGTGAGGACGGAGTCGGCGAAGAAGGAATGACACGGAGACAGCTTTCAGTTGATCAGCAGCCTAGCCAGGATCTCCAGCCAAGTTCTGGTCTCGATCTCCAGAGAGGTTCTGCTTAGGCTCTCCAGAGAGGTTCTGTCCAGGTACTCCAGTCAGGTTCAGTGTCCAGGTTCCAGTCAGGTTCTCCTGCCAATCTCTGTAGTCAGGTTCAGTCCAGGATCCCTTGCCATGTTCTCCCGCTAGGCTCTGTCTCTAGGCTCCGAGGCCGGTCCCTCTCCAGGATCCTCCGGCATGCTCTCTCCAGCGAAGTTCTTCTGTCTCTAGGCTCCGTGTAGGTTCTGTCTTCTTGATTCTGTTCTGAGTTCTGAGTGTTTCTGTCTTGTTACATCTGTATTTATACCAGTTGATTCAATCCTATCAATCTCTATTACAAAGGTTAGGGCGTTTCTTATCTCCATTCCAGGGAGAAAAGATTATGTAGTTTAAGCATGATTGTTCGTAGTTAAAGGGATTAATTACCCGCCTGGCACTTAGTTGAGGGGTTTTATTCCCTCCCTAACTTCAGGGGAAAATCCCTACCTGGGGATTCAACCTTTCTCGGAGAGGTGACCTTGGTTAAAACACAGCGCCAAGAAGGTGAGCAAACATATTAAGAACCATATGCCATATATGCCAGGTCCCTTGAAACAGCAAGGATGGACCGGCTCCCGGCACTGATTCAATACAGAAAATTGGTCACAACGCACAGAGCACCAGGTGAAACAGAAGTTGCTTTCTCTCCCAGGTAGCCGTCTGCGGGCGGGTGCTGGGCTGCGCCCCCCCCCCCCCCTGCACCCAAACCCTCGGGAACCAGCCTCGCCCGGTTCCTCGCTCTGCCCTCGCAGGCCGTGCCCACGCCCCACGCCAGGCTCTGCGTCACAGCCATGCTCTGGGCAGAGACCATGGCAGGAGGATAGGAAGGGACACAGGGAGCAGGGGCCCTGCAGCCCCTGCAGAAAGACTGCAAGAAACTGTGCAGGAAAGATTCCACTCGCACCTCATTGGCCAGCACCTTGTCACATGCCACACCTAGCTGCAAGGGAGGCTGAGAACTGTCGTCAGCAGGGGTTCTGTTACTACGGAAATGCGGGGGGCAGACAGGACTGACAACCAGCAATCTATGCTGCAGTTCCTCACAGCTCACTTTTCTTGTTGTTAATCTTCACATGAGGTATTTCTTCCATTGCTTTTCAGAGAGTGGAAGGGAAGGGGGGGGGGGGGAGAAACACTGATGTGAGAGGCACATCGGCTGGTTGCCTCCTGCACCCACCCCAACCGGGGGTGGGGAGCAAACCTGCAGCCCAGGTATTGAACCCTGGACCCTTGGCTGTGCGGGCTGACGCTCCCACCACTGAGCCACACCAGTCAAGGCACATCTTCTATTCTCGTGAGCTAGAAGGATGCAGCGATATCACTTGCTACAAACCCTCTTCAGAGAATAACGTAGTTCTGTTTACAGATCATTTCACAGCCAGTGACTGGGGATCTATGCATGTGCACTGTACAGACATCTCACCGTATTAATCTGTATGACACACACTATCCTTCCATCTAACGGACGGGAAACGGCTTTAGAGATGTAAAACCCCAGGTGGTTTGAGATCATTAGAACTCAAACCCGGAACCCCGGGCCGTGACCCCGCGTGAGTCCCCACGAAGGGGAAAATCTTGGAATTAATCGGCCAGGACCTGGGACTCGAATGGGAGCCTCCTGTGAACAGGAACTGTCCTAATGGAATGAAGGTGCTGCCTCCAAGTTCGGATGAGAAATCCCCCAACATGCCATGCAGCCGACCCCGCCACCCAGCGCCTTCTCTTGCCAACCCACTGTGGCCCCTCACTCCCCTGTCCAGCCAGTATCGCCCCAGAAAGGACGGGAGGAACCAGGGAGGGGGGGAGGGGGGTGGGGGGAGGGGGGTGGAGAAAAGGGATGTCTCTGGGGCTGGGCCTCCCACTGCCCAGCATGTCTCCCTGGGAAACAGGCGCTGGTGCTGAGCTCCCAGCCGGGCCAGGACGTCCTGTCCTCCCGGAGCAGAGGGGCCTCCGGGGGGGATGGGGGTGGAGAGCGAACCCTCCTTCCGGCTGCCTTTCTCAACGGAACAGGATGAGGGGACTGCAGCCAGGAAGCAGCTCCCGGCCCCTGTGGGTCTGGTGGGATTCAATGGCTTGTCCGCAGGCCTGTGCTGTGAAAGGTCTGTCCTGCTCGGTGGGCGGGCGGGTGGGGACACTGACCCAGGGCAGGGGCAGAAGACAGAGCCCGTGGGGGCCGGGGAGGGGAGGCTGGGGGAGGGGAAGGGGAGGTGGGAAAAGGGGAGGGGAGGTGGGGGAGGGGTGGGGGAGGGAGAGTGCCCACGCCAAGGGTTTGAAGCTGTTTCCTTAGGCAGCGGTCCTCAACCTGTGGGTGGCGACCCCTTTGGCGGTCGAACGACCCTTTCCCAGGGGTCGCCTAAGCCCATCCTGCAGATCAGATATTTACCCGACGATTCATCACAGTAGCAACATGACAGTGATGAAGTAGCCACGGAAATAATTTTATGGTTGGGCCACAACATGAGGAACTGTATTTAAAGGGCCAGAAGGTTGAGAACCACTGCGTTAGAGGCTCTGACAGAACTGACCTGGGTGCTAAAGAACACGTTTTTATTGATTTCAGAGAGGAAGGGAGAGGGTCAGAAACATCAATGATGAGAGAGAATCATGGATCGGCTGCCTCCTGCAGGCCCCACACTGGGGATGGAGCCCACAACCCGGGCCTGTGCCCCGACCGGGAATCAAACCCTGACCTCCTGGTTCACAGGTCAATGCTCACCCCCTGAGCCCGCTGGCTGGGCTCACCCCTGTGGCCATTTAATCCCAAAGACGCCCACGCAGGCCCTGCCACCGCACAGCAGCCCCCATGCCACGGGCTGCAGGTTCCTGAACGGGGTGAATGGCACCCCACCGGCCGGTTCTCCCCAGGCGGGTCTAGGGTGTCTCCTGGGTGTCCCCCTCCCCTTTAGCCTCCGGCCACACACACAGCCACAGGGTCGCTGCACAGGTGCCCTTTCCTCCTGTTGGCCCAGCTGCCTGCCCAGCAGACGGAGGGCCCGTCCCCCCAGCTCCTCACAGAGCAGGTGCCAGGGAGGCCTCGGCGACATTCCCGGGAAGGAGCGCGCTGCTGGGCGGGCAGGGGCTCGGCGCAGCCCCTCGCTCCGGGCTCGGTGCTGCCGGGATGGGGCTGCGCTGACGGTGCTCACCAGGCCCCGGCCGGCCTCTCAGAGGGGGGAGGCTGCCCATCACAGGAGCTGCCGGGCCCTTTCTTCTCCCTCCCAAGGAGAAAGGGAGCAGGGAAACCAGTCTTCTTCTTTTTAAAGAATATGTTTTCATTGATTTTAGTGAGAGGAGGAGAGAGAAATATGGACCGGCTGCCTCCTGCACGCCCCCTGCTGGGGATGGAGCCCGCAACCTGGGCATGTGCCCTGACCTCCTGGTTCACAGGTCGATGCTCAACCCCTGAGCCGCCTTGGCCGGTGGGAAACCCACCTTCTGAGCAGCAGCAGCAGCCGAAAAAGTGCATCCATTGGCACTGCCTGATTCATTCCTGCTTCCCCTCGACAGACAACCCTTCACCACCCAGTGGCCAGGGCTCGGGGCAAAGCCACTTCCCGCTGCCCTCACTGCCCACAGCTCAGAGGCCAGCAGAGGACGGACATCGCCCTCGCCGTTCCCCAGCCCCCCCCCCCCCCCCCGTGGTGCCTGTGGGTCACACACGCACCTGTCTCTCCTGCAGACTCGGTGGTGATCGCCTTCTGGGCAAGCTTGGCCGCCTTCGTGGTTCTCCTCTTCCTCGTCCTGCTCTCCATGTCCCGCCGGGCTCCCGCGGCCAGGTGTGTGCGGGCCAGGTGCATGCAGGTGGCAGCATGGGGGGCCAGGTGTGTGCGGGTGGCAGCGTGGGGGGCCAGGTGCATGCAGGTGGCAGCGTGGGGGGCCAGGTGCGTGCGGGCCAGGTGCGTGCAGGACAGGTGCGTGCGGGCGGCAGCGTGGGGGGCTCAGGGCTGCGCGGTGAAGAGCCGCACATCCACGAAGGCACTGCCGGAGGCGGACGAGGCCCTGACAGCCGCTCCACGTGGGGAGCCTGAGGACGCGAGGCCCAGGGAGTCTGATGGGGAGCGTCCAGAAGAGGCACCCCTCGGGCAGACGGAGGGGCTGTTGCTGACGGTCCATCTTTGGGGATAAAAATATTCTGAAACAGACTGTGGTGCCCGGCTGGTGTGGCTCAGTGGTTGAGCACTGACCTACGAACCAGGAGGTCACAGTTCGATTCCCGGTCAGGGCACAGGCCCAGGTTGTAGACTCACTCCCCAGTGTGGGGTGTGCAGGAGGCAGCCGATCCATGATTCTCTGTCATCATGGACGTTTCTATCTCTCTCCCTCTCCCTTCCTCTCTGACATCAATAAACATAATAAAATAGTGTGGTGATGGCTGCAAAATTCGATGGATATGCCATAGCTCATCGATTGTACATTGTAAAATGTATCTCACTTGAGCTGTTGACCCAATGGAGCAGGGGAGTGACTGTCCTCCGCAGCCCTGACCCCACCCTCCCATCTGTCCACAGGAGCAGCGCCCCGCGCCACCCTGCGTGCCCCTGCGGCCTCCACGTCAGCCTCCCCTTCTGCATCCGGAGGCACCCGCTGCTCCACAGGGCCTCCCAGGGGACCCCGACGGCCCCACCCAGCTCAGCCAGCGAGCCAGGCAGCAGGGCATCCGGGCCCTCCGCCTCGCCCCTCACCGCCCCCCAGGCCCACCCTGCTCTCCTGTGGGAACGGGCCCTGGACGGGGACCCCCACGGCATCAGCTGATGTCGGGCACAGCCCAGCTGGCCTCCCACTGGAGACGGTTCTGCACCAGCGAACAGCGGCCACTCCGAGGGGCTCAAACCTGGACACGTGCCTCCTGAAAGCAGCAGCAGCACAGCTGCCAAGAACCACCACCAGGAGGCACAGCCGTGGGTGTGTGAACCCGCACTGGTCCCAGCAGCACCAGCCCCCTGGCCTGGCCGGGGAGCAGCCCCAACGGGGCAGAGCTTCAGTGCCCAGCTGCTTACTCACTCCCATGCTCACTTCGGAAGCGTAGAAAAAGAATAAACACAAATAAAGATTTAATAGCCACTCACTCATCCCTACTCGGCCACTTTCTAGCCTCCGCCATCACTGCTGCACACGGTATCGACCTTGAGTTCCCGGCTGGCCTATAGTGACGAAGCCGGGAGCCCTGTTGTGTGGGGTGCGGGTGCGGGGCACGCAGAGCTCTGAGCGACAGGCTAAACTACACGGAAACTGCCTCATCCACATTCCATGTGCGTCAACGATGACACCAATTAACGAGGGATCTTAAAAGTCAAACCCTGACCGCAAACATGCAGGTCTCTGTGGAATAAAAATAGCTTTTAACATCAATTAAGCAAAACGCAAAAACTTAACAAAAATAGACATTTATTATCAAGTTAAAAACACAGGCTGCCTTCCCTAAGCAGAGGTCAGGGGACTGCACCCTGCGCGGTTCTGAGCAGCCCCGCGGATTTAAGGAAACAGAAGCGGCGGCAGGAGCTGACCTGACAGTTACAAGGAGCTCCGCCCCGACTCCTACAGAGACCGCCTGAGGCACCTCCGCTTTGTGACTCATTTGTGGCCGTTTAGCTTAACTTTACCCGGGAGCCCTCGCGTGCTCAGAGCCACTCACTTTGAGGCGTTTCCTCTAAGAAGGAGGAACGGAAAAGGGCCGGCCCACTGACCGCTGTGCGGCCCCCTGGCCCCGAGGGAGCCCACGGCCCCGTCACGCTGGCCGCCTCACGCAGGCCCTCCAGTCTGTTTATTGGACGAATAAATAAAGCGAGCTTTCCCCCCAGGACCCTGGTCACTACACACACCCCTGGACTCCTAGAGCCTGCGAGGGCGTCACGTGTCCGGGGCCAGGGCAGCGATGTCCTCGCAGAGCCCGACGATGGCCTCCTGGTCACCGCCTGGCGCGTCCTCCGCAGCCTCACGGACCATCTGGATGTGGGCGAGGAGGGTGTCTGGCCGCTGGGCCCCCAGCCAGACGTCCTGGATGTACAGGGACAGCAGGAAGGCGGCGGAGGCTGCGGGGAGGACACAGGGCCGTCAGGACGCCATCTACTCGGCCAGACAGCCCGTCACCCACCCTCGCGGGACGGACACGCGATGAACCGGGCGCACTCCTGTGGCCACTGAGTGGGCGAGTGTATAAACAAATGCATCTGCCTCCGTGTAACTGCTGGTTCATCACTTCTGCTCCCTGAGGAGCCTGTCTTACCTGGTGACGCAGGAAACGCTGCTGTAGGCCAGTCTCCTCTTGGTCTGACCCCCGCCCCCGCCCCCCGGACAAGCAGAGACTCAGTCCCCAACTGCGGCCGGATGAGGACAGTCACCCACTCCCAGGTGAGCCCACCTGCAGGCTGCCCACCCCGCCCTGCTCCCTGCGTCCTGGGAAGGGGCCCCGCGTGCCCTCCTTCAGGCTCCAGCGCCTCTATTCACTCGCTCGCACACGCAAGCCTTTCCTAGGCAGCTGCCGAACGCCAAACATGGCAACTGTGGGTATGCGTACTTGTGTGCATACATGTATATGCGAGTGCACACACACACACTCGTGCACACACACGCACTCATGGGCACACACAAGCACTCATGTGCGCGCACACATGCACACACACACACACGCACCTGGCCACAATGTGGAATGTAACTCTGGTTGGGAAACGGTGGACACTTGGGGAAGTCCCTGGCCTGCAGGGAGGGGCCGTCCTGGGGGGATTGGAGGTCTGGGCGAGCACCCCCCACTGTGAGATGAGCATCACTAAAAGCTTTCCCGCAGGCAAAGGCCCGGCCCCGCTCACGGTCAGGCCCACGGTCCCCCAGCCTGTGCCGAGCTGCTCCCCACCCCCCACCCGCCCACGGCATCCCCATAATCACCTCGTGTGGCTTCCTCCTTGTCGTCCAGGGAAGCCAGGCGGAGGGTCTTCACAGCCGGGGGGAGGGGGGTCCCTGAGGGGCTCAGGGCCGCCGCCAGGGGCAGCATCACCGCGTTGAGCTCGGGCCCCGCCAGCCCGTCTGTGCAGAGGCGGCTGTACAGCCTGAACAGGCCACTCCTCACCGCACCGTCCGCAAGGAGCTGGGACACGACCTCCGGCTGCTGCCCCACGTGGCCCCGAAGCCAGTGCAGGAGGCCCGCAGCCTCAGCCCCACTGAGCGGGTGCTCGGTCGCCGCGCGCAGCACCCAGCTGACCACCAGGGCGGTGACGGTGCACATGGGGCCTGCGGCCTCGCTGCGGGGGACGGCTGGGTCCGAGGGCCCCTGAGTGGGCGCAGGGCCGGGGAACACGGGCCCCCAGTGCGTCAGTATGGACCTCAGGAGGCCCCTGCACGTCTCCAAGCTGGACGGCTGCAGCTCGGGGCCGGCCGCCTCCTCCGCCTCCCCAGGCCTCCTCCTCCGGCCCCGAGGGCCTCGGGCTCGGGTGGGCGCCGCGGGCTTGTTGCTGTCCTTGAGCGTTTCTGTGAGAGAGAGAGGACGGGTGGGACTGTGTCCCCTGCAGGCCAGGGTGGGTGCAGTGGAGGGGCGGGCAGAGGGGCAGCTCAGAGGCCACGCTGCCCCGGCACAGCGAGCCCTGGCCCTGGACTGGGGTTGGCACCGCTGCTGTAGTAGGGGGCTCCCTGGTGGGGCAGAGCCGACCCAAAACCCTGCGCCCCCTCTAGGCGACCCCGCGGACCCGCTCTCTGCGCCTCACCCGCTAAGGAAAGGTTGCTCAGAGAGGGGAGGACGGGGCTGCTGGGGTGGGGAGAGAGGGATGGGGGGGGGAGGGGGGGTAGGAGAGGCGGGGAGAAGACCACAGGCCGCACGCACTCAGCAGGTCCCGGGCGCGGAGCCTCTCGGCGGCGGCCCGCAGCGCCCCCTGCAGCTCGCCGTCCCGCTCGATGAGGCTCCACTTGTGCAGCAGGAGCAGTGCGTCCGCGGTGGACAGCACCGTCTCGTTCACGGTGAAGCGGCCCAGGTCCTGGAAGGCCCGCAGCACGGAGGCCCGGTACCGCAGCACCGAGTCGAGGGCCCCGAAGAAGCCGGTCAGCTGCGCGGAGGCCAGGGCGGGCCTGCGGGAGGAGGACGCGCTGAGCACGCCGCCCCGTCCTGCGGCCTGGACAGTGGCCGGTCACCGCCCAGAGCCAGCTGCTCACAGGCCGCCCACCAGCTGCTCCCTTTACAACAGACACGCGGACCCGCCCAGGGTGGCAGGAAGCGAGTGCTGGGGGGCGGGGCGGGGGGCAGAAAGGGCCGGAACGTCTCTGGAAACCACGGCTGATGGACAGCCGGGCGGAGAGCCCGAGGGTCCGGTGTCCCCCGGGCACGCTCACTGCCCTCGGGGACCAGTGTGCCCTTGGCCCAGGCAAAGGCGTGCGGCCTGCACTGCCTCAGGTGGCTCAGACACACACGGAAGGCCTGCTCGTGACCAGCAGGTCTCGGTGCTGAGGCCACAGCCGCCTTGCTGCCGACCAATGGGTCCAACCAGCGCACCTGTCCCAGCTCAGGGCGCGTGTGCAGAGCGATGTCCCGCCCAGAACCCGAGGACGGAGCTCTCCCGGGCCCGGGTGTGTGTGTGTGCGTGTGCGTGTGTGCGTGTGGTGTGTGCGTGTGTGTGCGTGTGGTGTGTGTGCGTGTGGTGTGTGCGTGTGCGTGCGTGTGGTGTGTGTGCGTGTGGTGTGTGCGTGTGCGTGTGCGTGTGTGGTGTGTGCGTGTGCGTGTGCGTGTGTGGTGTGTGTGTGCGTGTGCGTGTGAAATGCTGACGCTCCCAAGGAGGGGCAGGGCAAGGAGCCTGGGCAGCGGGCGGCGGAGGCAGGTCGGGGACGACCGGCACTTTCTTAGTTCAAGGTCACGGAGACACATTCTATCTTCAAAACAACCCCCGACGCTGAACTCAGATGTCAGGGTGGACGGGCTCCTGCCCAGGGACCTGCCCAGCAGGTGTTAGTTCCCAGGCCCGCGAGGCTGACGTGGGAGAGGAAACAGCGACGACAGGGCTTCCCGGCATCACCCGCACGGCAGCAGCTCTGCCCGGCTCACCAGGCCGACCGCTGAGGGCACGGTGGCCGCGGACAGTGAGAGGGGCGGCCGTGGCCCCAGGGAGGCGGGCGGCGGGCGAGGGCGTACCTCAGGTGCTTTGCCAGCGCCAGCAGGACGTACAGGAACTCGTTGACCAGGTGCAGGGCCAGCAGCTTCGGGGGCTCCTGGGTTCCGGGCGGGCTGCCCGCCTCCGCGCCCCTGCCCCCCAGGCTGGTCACCCACAGCGTGTGCAGCAGGTCGATGGTGCTGGACAGCAGCTGCGTCTCCAGGAACCTGGACGAACGGCCGGTCAGTCACAGCCCCTCCCACCGGCGCCTGCGAGGGGGCGGACCCCGGGGCGGAGGACGAGGTGGGGGCAGTCCCTCCCGGAGGGGGGGGCCCAGCAGGCGTCCCAGCCCCATCGTCCCACTGGCTTAGCCCCCGCAGCCCACACGGGTACAGGGTCCAAGTAGGAGCAGGCGCCTGCCACACCCCCAACTTCACACAGCACGGCCGCTGCTGGCTTCATGAGAACTCCCTTCCCAACAGCCAACAGCCACACGGCCGCCCCAGGCAGTGTCTGCCAGCCGGTGCCGAGACGCACTCCTTCAGAGATGACAAAATGCTCCCGAGAACGCACCAGGGCCTGGCCGCCCTGGCTCGTCTATGAGAGCAAGGCGAGCCGGGGAAGCCCCTCGCAGAAATGCAGTCTGGGACGGGATGCCATCCTCCAATGAGGAGACGGTGAGGAATTAGATCGGCTCTGGACTGACTGCGCCCCTCCCCCGCTCCTGTGGAAGCCCTAACCCACGTGGCTGTGGCTGGACAGGGGCTCAGATGAGGCAGGCGGGTGGGGCCCGCAGCGGGATTAGTGCCCTGTGACAGGAGAGACTCCAGAGCTCGCTCCCTCTCCCACGTGAGGATGCAG
This sequence comes from Myotis daubentonii, assembly GCF_963259705.1. Taxonomy (NCBI): domain Eukaryota; kingdom Metazoa; phylum Chordata; class Mammalia; order Chiroptera; family Vespertilionidae; genus Myotis; species Myotis daubentonii. Next base: position 1,267,139 of record NC_081842.1, read on the forward strand.
AGCGGCCGCTGTCCGCAAGACAAGGACAGAGGCCTCCCAGAAGCCGCCCACACGGGGCTCACCTGCCCTCCAGCGCGTGCAGGACCCAGGTCAGGAGGCTGTAGTCCCGCAGGAGCTCGTAGGCGGCCCTGGCGTCGCGGGCGGCGTTCTGCAGGATCTCCAGAACCCAACCCTGAAACCCAGGAGGAAGCCAGCCCGTGCTGACGGCCCGCAGCTTCTGGGGCCACGCGGAACCGAGCTCCAGGCCGCAGCCTGAGCACCTCCTCGCTTGCGGGTGACTTGTTTCTAACTCCCAGCAGCTCGAGGCTCAGGATCACTGATCAGCTTGAGTATCGACCTGCACCCCCGCCCCCCGCCCCCCGCCCCCCACCACGCAGCCACACCCGCTGCGACCCTCCTGAGACTCAGGGCAAGGACATGCCCATCGGGGTGAGGAGTTACGGCTTCCTTCCAGGTAAAACCAGAGAAAGAGCCTCGGCCCTCCAGGGCACACGGAGGGGGGTGGGCGCAGGGACCTGGGGGCAGATGCGCGGCGGGCGGCACCCACCTGGGCCGTGGGGTCGCACAGCGGGCTGCCGAAGAAGGAGAGCACCACGTGGAGGACGCCGCGCCGGGCGTACAGCTGGTAGCAGTGCTTGTCCCGCAGGCCCTGCCGCAGGAGCCCGAACAGCCACTCGCGCTCGGTGCTGTGCTGTGGCCGGGACAAACGCCCGTCAGCCGCGGCTGCGCCTCCCTTCACGTGGGCACCGGGCAGCCGGCCCCCGCTCCCGACCGAAGCCCCCCCACCACCTTCCACGCGGAGGACGGGGCAGGGCCCTATGAACACGCGTGACCTCGACCCCATGACACAGGAAGAGACAGTGACGGGAGCACCACCAAGCGCAGACTGAGGCTGCCAGAGATGAGCCATGGACGACGCCCACTCCCCCACGCAGGCCTGCGTGACCGAGCGCCGGCCCGACCTGCTAACACGGCACCGCTGTGCGCGTCGTGGTCACCGCTGGGAAGCCGTGCGGAGCCGCGGGCCTCACCTGGAAGTCCGAGCTGTAGAAGAACTGGAAGAAGCCGGGGACCTTGCTCATGTTCAGGTCCTCATGTGACAGCAGGAACTTGTTGATCTTCAGGTACATGTGCTCCTCTGGACAGGGCAGAGGGGCGCTTACACCGGGCCTGCGGGCACCCGCCTGCTGCCGCGGGCGCACGGGCGTGGGCAGACACGGACCCCGCCTGCGGGCGCTGCCCTCGCATCCCGGCTACTGACTCTCGAGCACGGAGTGCAGCCAGACGCTGGGTCTACACTGCACGCAAGCTTCTTGGGGCTCAGAAACCACTGCAGGGACCTCACCCCCACCCGGCCGTCATCATTCCTGCAGAAATGCCAACCGGCCTGGGCGGAGTGGACCAGGTCCCACAGACCGTGCAGGGCCAGCACCCACCACCGGCTCCCAGTAAAGGGGCCAGACGCCCAGGGCCACTGGTCCCGAGGGCAGCAGGTGACGTGGGCAGACACCTCCTCCCCTGCCGCTTCCCACCCTCGGGTCAGACTCCGCCCGCAGCGACCCCGTGACCGCAGGTCTGACCTGGGCACCCTGCACCGGCCTCTCACTCAGTCTTCCTGGGTTTGGTCCCACAGGGGCCCTACAGCGCCTCCTCGCAGCCACCAGCTCTCCTGTCGGCCCGAGGCCCCGGGGGATGCCCTGGCCGTCCTCCCTCCCTCGTGGCGGAACCTGCTCAGCCTCCACGTTCCGATCCCGCCTCACCCTCACCCTCACCCTCACCCTCGCCCTCGCCCTCGCCCCTGGTACCTGGCTTTAGAATCTGCAGGGCTGCTTTGGCCACGAAGAGCGCCAAGGTGAAGGTGAGCCTCATGTTCTGAGTTCGGATCCCGTTCCGCACGACATCCAGCAGGTAGAGCACCTGGAAGCAGGAGGAGAGAGCATCTTCGGACCCGGAGTCAGCCTGGCCCTGCGCAGCCTCAAGCACAGCCCTGCGGGCGCCTGCTCCCCGCGTCCCAGGGTTGCACGTGGCCGAGGGCAGAGAGCCCTGGCTCCAGGCCTGACGATCCAACCTGCTCCTGTCCTGCCCCGGGCACCGTGGCTGGACAACAGCCGCCTTAAACACCGAGTTTAAACCAAAGGAAGAGCCAGAGGAAACCGAGCCGCTTTGCCCGTCGACGACATGAGGGTGTGTGTAAGGGGCGACCCGTCCAGCTGCCCGCACGCCCTGCAGGAGGGACAGAGGTCTCCCGGCAACTCGGCCTGCAGACCAGGCGGAGTGCAGCCTCGGCCCACTCACCTGGGGCTGCTCTCGGAACCGGGCCCCCTCCACGTGCGAGTAGTAGGCCGCCAGCACGGAGTAGGCGGCGGCTCGCATCTGGGGGTCATAGCTGCTGAGGGCCGCGGCGGTCAGGCCCAGAGCGTTTGAGTCCACAAACTTTCGGCAATCCACCACGAGCTCTATGGGAAGTGAAACAGCATGAATTACACACGCATGCACACGACTCCACGATGCCGTGTGACACGCGAATTAAATGTCCTTTGCAGCCCACCAACATCAGGTACGTGTGCTAGAAACTGCCATAAATTGGTTAGTAGCATAAACCCTAAAGCAACATACACACACACACTGTAGCTAAAAGCCAAGGAAAATACAGTTGTATCAACAATCACATTAAATGGAAGTGACATATACATTCCAATGAAGAGGCAGAGGTGGTGAGATCGGATAAACACGCAGAACCCAGCGCCTCTGCCCACAGGAAACCACTCCAGCGCCGCGGGGCAGGTGAGAAGTGAGGACGGACGGGCACTCAGACGCCTGGGCTCCAGCAGGTCACAGTGAACCCGGCCTCTTCCCGACGGAGGGAAGCAGCCCCAGAGCCTGCGAGGCATCGACGGGAGTAAACGCAGCGCCCGGGGGAGAGGTGCAAAGGCGCACGTGTGCCCTGTCGGCTAGCACGGCGGGTGGGGTCCCTCTGGGATTGATGCTCGCTCAGTGGTCATGGCCTTCCCGAGACAGCGGGTCCCCACGTGTCGGGAGGAAGGCGGTGCTGTGCTCTGTGCTCTTCCCTGTCGCTCTGGAGCCGGGGCCTGGTGACCAGAGGGCCCTGGGCTGCCGAGTCCACAGGCCGCTGCGCAGCAGTGACGGCGCTGCTCCAGGCCTGGCCCCGATCCTCAGGTCCTCAGGTCCCGGTGCTCCGGGTCCAATCGGCAGCCCGCTCTGTGGCTTTCGCGCGGTGCTCCAGGCCTGGCCCCGATCCTCAGGTCCTCAGGTCCCGGTGCTCCGGGTCCAATCGGCAGCCCGCTCTGTGGCTTTCGCGCGGTGCGGTGCGGCGGGAAGACCTCTCCTCACCCCGCTGTCTCCTGGGGGCGGCCTGGTGGCAGGCTCGCCGCGGGGGGTGCAGGCACCGGGGCAGGGCCCTCTGCACGCGAGGGGGAAACGGGGCTGACGCGGGCTCAGGTCCCGGCGCAGGCGCCGCCGGGTCCAGCGGTGGTTCCACCCAGACGCTGGCCACACACACGCGGCCGGTGGGCGTCCACGCGCCTCGCTTCGGTGAACACTTGTTTGTCCGCGGCCTTCTTCACCATGGCAACCGCCGAAGGAGAGGCACGCTCTTCACGTGAGGAAAAGGCCAGGACTCCACTCGGCCACGCGAGCCTCGCCGGCCTGGCCACGGTGCTGGGCGGGCGTCTGTCTGTCCAGCTTCGCGCTCCCTGCTGTGCCTCCCTCCCCGACGCCTGCTTCCTCCCAACAGACGTTTCTTCACAGCGTCATGCTCCCACCTTTTGTTCTGGACGACAGGCAGCCACAGCAATGCTTAATAAGCCTGTTTCCTTGTAAAAAGTGTTTATATTTCTCTTCCTGTCTGTCCACCTCCGTGTTGTAACAAGTCTCCCTCCAGCGTGAGTGGTTGCGTGGGGCTGGCACCTTAAGCTGCTGCAAACCTTCCGCAGATGCTCTGCAGTCCCCCCCCGCCCCCCCCAGCCCCCCCGCCCCTGCCCCCGTCAGGCAGCGGAGCCTACAGGGCCGTATGTGGAGAGTCCCACCGAGAGACCCCTCGCTGGTCACCTCCCCCAAAGGCCTCCGGCCCTGTCCCCTGCCCAGAAAAGGCAACGTTCCGGATTCTGAGAAAAACATGTCCTGGTTTTACTGTTCCTATCAAGCATCTCCCAAGCCTCTGCCTGTTTCCTAAAAGCCCTATTGAGACAGATCAACAGGCTGGCTGGCTGTGACTCACGGGTCGCCTGGTCTCTCAGACTGTGGGACACGTGTCCAGTCGGAAGAGAAGCAGACTGAGCCGGCGGCCAGGCTGTGGCAGCAGCATCTTCCCGGCCACGCACGGGGGTGGGTGGGGGTGAGGGTGGGGGGCAGGCGTGCCTCCCAGCCCGCCGCTGCCACCAGGCCAACGCAGGCCGACGGAGAGCGGACAGCTGCAGGACACCGCGGTGGAGCGGGGCTGCGGTGCTGGGGGAACTCTGTGGGCCGTGCCGGGGGAGCAGCCACCCGTCACAAGGAGGCAATTTCAAGTTGGAAAAGGGAGAATCAGGACAAACAGCGAGTCTCGGACGCTGACGCGCCTGCACGTACTCGGCGGGGAGGAGCCTGGGGAGCCGTGGCCGGCACCCGCTGGCCGGGCCAGTGAGCAGACAGGACCCTTTCCTTCCTGTCTCTCTGCACCCAGCCGCCGAGACCCCACCCTCAGGCCACTGGACACGAAATGCAACTCCAAACACACACGTACAGCCAGAGCCAAGCTCCGCGGCTCCCTCCTTCCCAAGGGAAAGACCTGTGGGTAGCTGACGGCTACCTGGGGAGACCTCAGAAAATGCCCTGCCACTGAGAATCAGGATAAACGTCCAGGACAGAGGGACATAATAAAATTACGTGTTAAAAAAAAAATATATATATATATATATATATATATATATATATATATATATATATATATACACACACACACACACACTGATTGGTTTCAGAGAGAAAGGGAGAAGGAGAGAAAAACATCAATGATGAGAGAATCATTCATCAGCTGCCTCTGCACGCCCCCCACTGGGGAACGAGCCCACAACCTGGGCCTGTGCCCTTGGCCAGAATCGAACCCGGACCTTTCAGCCCACAGGCTGATGCTCTATCCACTGAGCAAACCCAGCTAGAACTATGCTTTTTGTTTTTCAAATCACTGTAGCCCAGCCAGCGTGGACCCGTGGTTGAGTGTCCAGCTATGAACCAGGAGGTCACGGCTCAATTCCCGGTCAGGGCATAGGCCCGGGTTGTGGGCTCCATCCCCACTAGGGGCGTGCAGGAGGCAGCCGGTCAGTGATTCTCTCTCATTAACGTTTCTCTCTCTCTCCCTCTCCCTTCCTCTGAAACAAAAAAATACACATATTTTTCAAAGTCCCCGTGTATCTGAAACATCGGCTATCGCTTTGCTGGAACTCGCTGGCAGGAAGGTGAGAGGCAGGAGAGCTTCCTAGTGAGCTGCACGGGGACCGCTGCGGTGAGGAACCCGACCCTGGGCCCCGCGGGCACCCCACCCCAGCTCCTGGGCCCCGCGGGCACCCCACCCCAGCCCCTGGGCCCCGCGGGCACCCCACCCCAGCCCCTGGGCCCCGCGGGCGCCCCCACCCCAGCCCCTGGGCCCCGCGGGCGCCCCCACCCCAGCCCCTGGGCCCCGCGGGCACCCCACCCCAGCCCCTGGGCCCCGCGGGCACCCCACCCCAGCCCCTGGGCCCCGCGGGCACCCCCACCCCAGCCCCTGGGCCCCGCGGGCACCCCACCCCAGCCCCTGGGCCCCGCGGGCACCCCCACCCCAGCCCCTGGGCCCCGCGGGCGCCCCCACCCCAGCCCCTGGGCCCCGCGGGCACACCAGCTGCGGTTACCTGGCCTGGTCAGCTCACTGAAGAGGTGGAGCAAAAAGCAGGGGTCGTACAGGCCATCGAGGTCACTGGGGCTTCCGTCCCTGAATATCGGGTCCTGTGTGTCCTGTGAGAGCCCGAAACAGAGGTGTGTGTCCTGTCCCCACTCTTATGTGTAACACCAGGGGGCGCTCACCCACCATCAAGAGTCCAAACTGCCTGGAACATCCGAAAGCACTGAAATGATTCTGTAACAACTAGTGCTTGTATCTGAAATATGATCTTTGGGGACAAGTTATAAACAAAACGTGCTGGTAACTGGTGGATATATGGGGCCCCGGGTGGGTATTCGGGGATCCTGGGTTAGTATAGGGGGTCATGGGTGGGTATAGGGGGGTCCTGGGTGGGTATAGGGGGTCCCGGATGGGTATAGGGGGCCTGGGTGGGGATAGAGAGCCCCGGGTGGGTATTCGGGGCCCTGTGTGGGTATAGGGGGGTCCTGGGTGGGTATAGGGGGTCCTGGGTGGGTATAGGGGGCCCTGGGTGGGTATTCGGGGCCCCAGGTGGTTGTAGGGGGCCTGTGTATGTGGCTGACAAGTGACCCAGTAAGAAGTTAACAGGAAACAGCCTGTACTTCAGGCCTCTACAGCTGAGGGTACAGTGGAGCCCTCGGAGGGCCCCCCACCCCCCGCCCCCGTGTGTGCTCCCTGGTGGCTCTGCCCGGCTCCCGCACCTCGGGGGGCAGCAGCCTCCGGGTCTGGGGGAAGTGGAGGATGGTCTTCATCATCTGGTCGCGGTCCAGCAGGCGGAGGATGTCCCCGGCGCTCGGCTGCTGCCACAGCGACTTGCCCAGGCTGCGGCTCATCTTGTGGTGCTCCACGGCCGCCGGGCCCCACAGCAGCACCCTGGGGGGCGGGGGGGGAGAGCACGGGGTCAGAGGCCCCGATGAACACCCTGGGCGGGGGGAGGGCATGGGGTCAGGGGACCTGAGGAGCACCCTGGGGGGGTGGAGAGCACGGGGTCAGAGGCCCCGATGAACACCCTGGGCGGGGGGGAGGGCATGGGGTCAGGGGACCTGAGGAGCACCCTGGGGGGGTGGAGAGCACGGGGTCAGGGGCCCCACAGGAGCACCCTGGGGGGGCGGGAACAGCACGGGGTCACGGGCCCCGTGGGAGCAGAACTGACGACGGAAGGACCATCGCAGCAGCTTTGCAGAGCAGCTGGCCGTTCTGAGTGCAGGACACGGGTCCTATCACTTCATCTCCACCATAACTTGGGGAGACGGGGGGATGAGGGTGATGCTGACGTGAGGAGGGTGGGACAGTGTCGCGATGACGACAGAGGACCCCTCACTGGAGCTCGCGATGCGCCAGGCACTGCTCTGAGCCCTTCCCCTGTACTAACTCCCCGGATCCCACAGCTCAGCCAGCAGGCGGCCGCACCGAGCCGGGGAGCCGGGGAGCCACACCCACCCCTCCGGAGAACCAGAAAGGAACGGAGGAGATCTGGGGCTGCTGGGCCCACTGAGCCCGTCTCGGGTGGCGCCCTCCGGCCTGCCACTCGCCCCTCAGCCAGCGCCCACCTGAAGCTGACGAGGCTGAGGTTGTTGTGTTCGTACGCCCGGAGGAGGAGTAAGATCTTCTGGTCTGGAGGGCAGTTGAAGGTCAAGTTAGAGGGTGAATCCTTGCCCCCCTCCCCCCTCCCCCCTCCCTCCCGCCCCCCTCACCCCATCCTCCTCACCCAGGACGCTGAGCGAGGCGCCGTAGGCCCCCAGGAGCACGGCGAAGTGGCTGCTCTCGCAGACGGACGGGCACAGCTGCACGAGCCCCGCCAGCAGGTCCACCAGCGCCTCTGGGAGAAGCAGCAGCGTGAGCAGCAGCGTGTGTGTGTGTGCGCGCGCGCGTGTGTGCATGGGCGTGCGGTCGAAATGAGAGGAGGACGCGTCCAGGGAGACCAAGAGCGTGAGCCCTCCTCCGAGCGAGCCTGGGCTGGGGGTGCAGCGCGCCGTCCTCGCTCCCCCGCTCTGACAGGCCGACTGAACTCAGCCCACGGCCCCTCCCCAACCTCAGCCACCAAGGACCCCACGGCCCGCCCTCCCCACGGCCCTCATGCTCCTCCCCCGCCTGAGCTGAGGGCGCCGCCTGCTCGCCTCCTGCCCACTGACTCGGGGAGGCTCTCTTCACTGTGCAGTGGGCGACCTCAGTGACTTCCAATGGTTTGGGGGCGTCAACTGTGTGGCTTCAGGAGGGCAGGGCCCTCAGGCATCTCCCTGTGTGTCCACAGCCCACGCCAAGCTGGGCTCTCGGGCGCTGAACACACGGACCCGGACGGAGGGCACTGAGCCCGGCTCTCCGAGTCCCAGCAGGGACCTGGCCCTCGCCAAGGTTCCCATCCTCCCACTGAGATGTTCCATGCAGCCGAACAATTCCTCTCGGGCGACTCCCTACCCCAGGTCTGCCCTCCCGTGCCCACGGCACGGCCCCAAGGCCAGGAACCAACTCTGTGGGCGGGAGCGGCTCCGGGCCGGAAGGGCCTGCCCCGCGGCCTGGCCTCCGCAGGGGACACCTCGCGTGGCCTGGATCTGACGGACAAGCGCCCTCCCTCCGGCAGAGCCCAGCGGCAGGTGAGTCAGGGCTCTGCCTCGGGTGGGGGGGTCTCCTCACCTTTCACCTGGCCGTCGGGGGCTCCCTCCTCCGCGGACGCCAGCAGGGTGGGCAGGAACAGGGAGTGCTGGGCCAGCATCATGTGGACCACGGGGAGCGGGACCAGGCTGGCCCGCACGGGGCTGTCGGGCCGGTACAGGAGCTGCACGGCGGTGTGGAGCGCCCTCAGAAACGTGGGGTCCTGATACTGAAACCTGGGGGTAGCATCGAAGGGAAACTGCTTCCTAAGGGAACTTCGCTTCCCAGGAAACAGAAAACACGTCTGGGCCGTCTGTGACGCCTCTCCCATCCCCAAGGGCCTCCTGCTCTAGGACAGGAAGTTCCGGTCACAGGTGAACACTAAGCCACGTGACATGCAGTGGGCGTTCTAGAAACATCCACCACAGGCGGACAGACACCGCCACCGTGTGCTGGCGCTCGCAGCCTCCAGCTTGTGACCCGCCACTCGCTCCTCTGCTCGTGGGACAGCGTCGGTGTCAAGGGGAACAGCCAGGAGCGAGGGCCGCAGCCCATGGCACGGCTCCGGGCGCCGGGCGCCAGGATCAGAGTCCGCTCGATCATGTCAGCGAGGACGTGGGGCGCGGGGAGGGAGGAGCTCCCCACCCCGCTCAGTCGGCCCAGCCCTGGGCCCGGGCTGCAGCGGTGCCCACGCCGGCCGCCGGTGCGGCCCTCCCCGGGAAGCTGGTGCGTGGGCACCGAGGCAGCAGCCACGGCGGGGAGGGCGGGAGACGCTGTCCACCTCGAACAGTAACTGGTGCAGCCGAGACGCGAGGCCCCGCAGCAGGAGCCGTGAGTGACTGCGAGGCCCCGGGTCCACACGGGTAACGGGGACATCGAGGTAACAGGAGGGACCCACACGGGCACTGTTGTTCAGGGACACAGTGACGTGCCCGGTATGAACACACGCGTGGCCACGGCAGGCTCCACCTCAGCGGGACACGGCGGGCAAGGGCGGGAGGAGGACAGCGGGACAAGCACAGGCCGCGGCCAGCAGTCTCCACGCTTCTGCTTCTCTAACAGCATTTCCCGGTCCAGAGGCTGCCTCTCGCCCTCCTCACAGCACACTGCGCCGCGGGCGGCCTGCCACCTCGCGCTACACACCGTGTCCCTGAGACGGGACTAGCAGCTGCCCTACGTCACCAGACATTCGCCCCAGGACACAAACCACCCGCCAGTGCGGCTCAGCGGTCGGAGCATCGTCACAAGCGCTGAAGGGCCAGAGGTCCGACTGCCCGTCAGGAAAGCAACCGACTGACGTTTCCCTCTCACATCGACGCTCCTCTCTCCATCCCTTCCCCGATGCCCGCGGGTGAGGGTGGAAAGGAGAGAAAAGCCATCGACTTACTTGAGTCCCGTCTTCACAAACTGCTGCCAATCCCCAGGACCCACTTCATCAGCTGAGCTCTGTGAAGACAGCGAGGAACAGACAGGAAACATCCCGGGGGAACCAGACATGGAACTTAAACTCGAGCTGCTCCCTAAACGCGGGACACAGTCACCTAAACAGGCCGCACAACGTGCTCATCGCACGGGGTTTGTAAGGCTGCTTCACACGAGGAGGGACCCTGTCCCGCACCCAGGCTCACCCAGGAGCGAAGGGAACGCCCCGGCGCGGCTGCTGTCCCTCTGCTGCTCCAGCCAGCACTGGATTCACTGCACACGGCCCCCACCCCGGCTGCTAACACACGTGACAACATCCACCCGCAGGGCCAGGGCGGGTCCCAGCCACCAACGCGGAGACAATCTCCCGCGCGCTCTCCCGTGACGTCAGAGGAGCGGCTGCTCTGCCGGGAGGGACCGGCTAGGACATCGGGACTTTCTGGGAGGACGGGAACCGTGGCGGGAGTGTGGGCACCAGGGGCGTGTATCTGTCAACACGAACTGTGCACCTTAGAGCTTACATCTCCGACCTGAGAATACACTCCCGGCCCCGCGGGCAGCGCCAATGGTTAGAGCGCCGCCCCAACCTGCCAAGGCTGCGCGCTGGGTCCCCGTCAGGGCACACGAGAGCCAACCCACGAGCGCACACACGAGCGGGACAACAAACTGACGCCTGTCTGTCTCTCTCCAAAATGAATTTCAAATAAAGAAAATGCATTCCAATGACAAGAAAAGGGCTGGCGTGGGTGTTGATGGTGGGGAGGCTGTGTGTGTGCTGGGGGGGCAGAGGGGATATGGGGACCTCTGCACTTTTCACTCAGTTTTACTGTGAGTCTAAAACTGCGCTGGGAAATAAAAAGGTCTATTAGCAAGGAAGAGAGAGAAACAGGAAAGCCGGGGAGGAGGCAGGCCTTGAGGACTCAAATCCCTGAGAGCAGAGCCTGTCACTCAGGCACCAAGCCAGCCTGCTGGGCGGGCGATGGCCGCGCAGGGATTCCCACGGTGGGGGTGGCAGCAGCCCCGCCCGCTCCTCCTCGTCCCTGGTTCTGCCATCGGGGGCCTGGGAGCCAGCCTGACACCCACAGCCCATCACACACGGGTCCAGGCTGGAATGCAGGCTGTGAGGGCCCAGGCCCAGGACGCAGACACACTGCTCGGTCTCTGACCTCCGAGTGTATGACACTCACCCAACCTCCACGTCTATACACACACGTCAGCGTCTATGACTTTAAAGGGACATTCACTGTGCCCTGAGGAGTGACTCCTACGTCAGCTTTCAGAACGCTAATCATCTCCACGTAAAAACGTAACGTTAAAAAACCCACACTCCAATAGAAGGATATAATGGCCCAAAATAGCTGAATATTTCCAAATTTTATAGAAGCTCCAAACTCACAGAGACAACAAGCTCCTTGAACTCAAAGCGCAGGAAACTGGAAGGAAAGTAACTAAGGCGCCTCAGGTCATACTCCAGCTGCTATGGCTGCTGTGCAGAAAACACCCTAAAAGCAGCCAGAGAAAAGGATGTGCTTTACAGGAACAAAAGCAAGAACAACAACTGTCTCATCAGAAACAGCGCACGCCAAGGACAGGAGAGCAACACCGTGAAATGCTTAGGAAAACGGAAACCTGGGATTTTACACCCATCCAGCCTCTTCTCAGCCCACGCTGCGGGCAGTGCCACCCGATCCTAAATCCAAACAAGGACATTGCGTGAAGTTAAAATTAAAACTACCCTCATGCACACAGATGCAAACGTTCTTAATAAAACACCAGCACATCAAGTCCAACAACATCTAAAAATTAAAGCGGGAGGGGGAAGTAACGCCCACAGCCCCGGAGCCCAAGGTTGGTCTCATCTTCCAAGGCCCACAGAACTCACTCACTGGCGGACGAAGCAAGACGGAAAAGCCAGACAGTCTCAGAAGATGCAGCAACGTGCCTGCTGAAGGCCACCTGCCCCGCGGCCTCCCAGACAGGGCCCTCGCCCGCCCTGGCCCCGGCCAGGCCCCGTGAGCGTGCTGTGCCCCTGGCCGGTCGTCCTATCCCGGACGACCACCCGGACCTCGGGAAAGGCGGCACACCTACCAGCAGCCGGCGGAACCGCAGCAGCATCTGCTCCTCCTGGCCCTGGGCCCCGTCCTGGCCGCGCTCCCGGCCGCCGAAGGACCCGACCAGCCACTTCACGCAGCACTCCAGCAGCTTCTCTCTCCAGGCGTGCAGCTCTGCTTCCGCCCCCTCCAGGGCGGCCGAGACGGCGTCGGCCACGATCCAGCTGCAGCAGAAGACAGGTCTCAGGGTCAGAGGTGGTGGCCTACACCCCAGCTTTAAGGACAACCCGACGTGACAATGGGCCGCACGCCCCGCGCCCCTCCCTGTGCTGCCCAAGCACAGGGACCACAGCGCCTCCTGCCCTCGTCTGATATCGAGGATGGGCCAGCGCTCTCACGGCTGGGGGACCACAGAGCAGCCAGAGAAAGGGCACCTGCCCCGATGCCGTCAGGTCAGGTTGTCTAACCTCCCGACGACATTTCCAGCGGATCCTTCTTCCTTGTGGGGGTGGGGGTGGGCTGTCCTTGGCTTCCACCCTCTGGTGCCCCCGCCCCGTGTTGTAATAACACAGCAGACATTGCCCCTGTCCGGGGGGGGGGGGGGGGAGCCCGCCAGCAGGATGGCTGGAAGTTCGTCAGGAAAGGGCTTCCCCCGGAACGGTGACGGCGCAACAGCACCGCGGGGCTCACCAGCAGGTGCAGCCCAGGGAGCAGCCACCAGGCCCCAGCCTTCGCACCTCTTGTGACCGTCTGGAGTCTGGAGCGAGCTGGGCAGACGGTCCTTGAGGACACTCAGGTCCTTGGCTCTCGCGAACGGGACCAGCTGGGCCAGGACCTCTGGATGCAGCCCAGCCTCTGAGGGCCCGTCAGCACCGAGGAGCCGGGTCCGCAGCCGTCTCCACAGGGCCATCCTCAGGGTCAGGACGACAGCAGAGGGCACTGGGCGGACACAGGGCGGTGTCACATGGGCGGGTGTGTGGAGCCGCGTGGACGAGCTCACGGAATCTCGTGAGGGCCGAGGTCCCACGGGTGGCCTGACACTGGTCCTCCTTGGCGGCCCTGCTTCACGTGGCAGCTCAAGGTTGAGGGGAGCTGTGTAGGGGTGACTCCTCCAGCCGTAAGGTCAAGGGGGGGGGCTGCTGAGTGAGCATTTCTCGTCTTTCTCCCTCTCAGAGCTGGTCAGGCTGGGAGAAAGGAGCTGACCACCCCAGCACACGGAGTCCGGAGCTCACAGGGGGACCCGCCGCCCGACCTCACGCCGCCCTCCCGTACCTGCTGCTGGGCGCGTGGGGCGTCCCTGGGTCCGGCGCTGGAGGTAGCTGTGCACCAGGGGCAGGACGTCTTCCAGGCCCTCCTGCAGGCGGGGCCCCGCGCCTGGCTGCCGGCACCACAGCTCGAACCGCAGCAGGTGGGGCCAGCTCCGCTGCACCAGCAGCGCGGCGATGCCCAGGGCCGCGGGCGTGCGCCGCGCCAGGCAGTAGTCCAGCAGGCCGACCCCGACCACGGCGGCCAGCTCGGGCTCCCTCTGCAGGGAGCGCAGGAACACGGCGTCCAGCTCGTCCACGGCCAGCGTGGGCAGCAGAGCCCCCAGGCCTCGCACGTACTCCGCGGCCCAGAGGAGCTCGCCGCTCGGCAGCTGGCCCTGGGGGCTGCCGGTCAACAGCTGGACCAGGGTCTGGCCGAGAGCGCTCAGGCCCCGCTCCTTCCCGGCTGCCGTCGTGGGCCGCTGGGCCACCAGGTGGGCCTCGGGCAGGCTCAGCAGGGCCAGGGTGACCTCCCGGAGCTGGGCGCCCTCCATGTACGCGTGCAGCGCCTGCAGGGCCTCGAGCTGCGGGAGGGCCTTCGGTGGCGCGGTGGCCGGGCCCGCCCTCCGGTCCCGCAGCTCCCTCAGCACGCTCTGGGCGACGGCCTCCGAGTACCTGGCCAGGAGGCCCAGCCGCCCGCAGCTGCGGAGGATCGGGGCGCTCGCCGTCAGCAGCGGCAGGACCCCTGCACTGAGGTGGGCGCCCAGGAGCTTCGCCAGGACGGGGCTGAGTGTGTGCGGGGGCAGGGCCTGCCGCTCCAGGGCCAGGAACCAGCCCTCCAGCGTGGGGTGGCGGAGTGCGGCCACCAGCACCTCCTCCAGTGTCTGGAAGACACAAACGGCCACTCTCAGGGGACTGGGGCCAGTGGGGGGCCGGCAGCCGCTGTGCCAGTCTTCACCATGTTGAGTAGGATGGAAGCCCCTCTCAGGGGAGCCCAGCACCCCACCCTGGGCCCGGGCAAAGCTGGACCCCACTGCCACGCGTCTCTGCCCAGCAGGAGCCTGAGGGCTGGACCGTGGCCTGGGCAGTGCCCCTCAGCCTGCAGGTCCCAAGATTTAGCCCGAATTCACTGCAGCAAACCACCCCCCCACCCCCACTCAGCGAGGATGGCCAAGCAGAGCCACGGTACCGTGTCGCCGGCCAGCTCCAGCGAGGCCGCAGACTCCGCATCCAGGAAGAGGTCGGCCTCGGCCCGCGCGGCCTCGCACTTCTCCCGGTTCTGGGTGTCCAGCTGCGCGCAGTGCACGACCAGGCGCCGGAGCAGGTCCAGGAGCAGCTGCAGGAGGGGGGGCCCCGCGCCCCTGCCCAGCTGTGGGGAGAGCCAGGCAACCTCAGGCCAGGCAGGGCTGCCCGTCACCAGGCAGTGCCGGGCCCTCCCTGACCAGGGGCACGATGCCACCAGCAACAAGGACCGAGGCCAGGCTGGCAACTGCTTGAAAAAGGCTGTTAACCTCAGAGTCGTTTCCCAATAGGACGTGGCCTCCTGAACCCTGACCAAGGCACAGGGCTCTTCTGACCAAAACGTGAGCAGGCCCAGCTCCACCCCTGCCCTGAGGCTCCATATCCACGTCAGGGACAGAGAGCTCACTGCTGAGCCACCGTGCGACCACGTACAAAAGAAGGAGCTGGCCGTGCCTCGGCGCCACCACGGTGGGAAGGGCCCCGCCCCGCCAGCAGCTGCCCAGCGACCAGGCCCAGCAGCACGTGGCCCCGTCTGCAGCTAGGGGCTCGCGGGAGGAAATGGGTGCCTAACCCCCGGGTGCCTGTCCCAGGAGGAGAGGCTGTGGGCACAGGGCACTGAATTAGCTGCCGGGACCTCGGGGGCGGCTGCCGGGACCTCGGGGGCGGCTGCCGGGAGGCGTGTGGCCTGCGGAGAAGGCGCTCACCTGGCGGAAGCGCTCCACGCTGGTCCGCAAGTACAGCAGCACGTGCCTCACGGACAGCAAGACGCGGTGCATGGGCAGGTGGGGGACGGCCTCCCGCAGCCGCGCCTGCACCGCCTCGTCCAGCAGCGCGGCCTTGTCCTCGCTCCGGAAGGCCGCCTGCAGCAGGGCCCCGAAGGAGGGGGCCCGGGGGTCCTGGGGGTCCTGGCTGCGCGGCGTCTGCGGAAGCTGGAGGAAGAGGACAGACAGTCACCCCAGAGGCAGGTGCACAGCCTGGGGGGCAGGTCCAGGCGACACCCCAACCAGGGGACGTCCCACAGCAACCGGACGCCCACTGGGAAACACGTGACCACGCGGCACATTAGGTGTCTCACACCCGAGGACACAGGCTGCCGTAGGGGCCACGGGACAGACAGCCTGCACCCCGCAGCCACTGTGCTGGTCTCTGGGACAGGAAGTCACCCAGCAGGCAGGGCACTGGCTCCTCAAGCGGGGAGCCTTCCACAGCCGCCCCTGCCCACCCCCCCCCAGGAGCCTCAGTTAGAGGAGCTCATCGGGGAGAGAAAGCAGCTGCAGGCACAGCTCTGGAGTCACTCAGTCTCTCACTCCCAGCTGCCTTTTTTTTTTTTTTAAATATATTTTTATTGATTTCTTACAGAGAGGAAGGGAGAGGGATAGAGAGTGAGAAACATTGATGAGAGAGAAGCATCGATCAGCTGCCTCCTGCACACTCCCCACTGGGGATGTGCCCACAACCAAGGTACATGCCCTTGACCGGAATCGAACCTGGGACCCTTGAGTCTGCAGGCCAACGCTCTATCCACTGAGCCACACCGGTCAGGGCCCAACTGCCTTCTTTACCAGATGGCAGCTTGTATTTATACCGTCCAAACACCACGCCCCCCCCCCCCCCGGAAGCCGCCCCCCCCCCGGAAGCTGCCCCCCCGCCCCCCCAGGGAAGCCACTCCCTGACAGGGAAACCACGCCCCCAGGGGAGGGAAACACATTCGGGCAGGGAAAGGGCTGCACATGCCCTGAAGCTCAGCGGGTCCAAGGTGGGGCTCTGGACAGCAGTCACTAGGGAACGTGCTGGAAATGCCACTGCAGGCCCCACGCAGACCTGCTGGGTCAGACCGGCTGGGGTGCAGCTGCAGGGGTTCGGAGACCCTCAAAGGGGAGAAGCCCTGTGCCCTCCGCAGGGCGGACGCTCATGCTCAGGGCGGACGCTCATGCTCCAAGCACCTGCCCCAGAGTGCAGCCCGAAGCGGCCTCACCTCCACACAGGTTCTAGCCCGGCCTGTCGCGTGGGCCTGGGGCCGCTGGTGAAGAGCGTGGGGGCTGGGGAGGGTCTGACAACTGAGCTCAAGAAGCCCTGGGTGCTAAGGGCCATGGAGGACCCTGGAGGACGGCACAGCAAGGGTGCAGCTTGCTGGGGGGGGAGGAAAAGGCACCCCGCCCAAGGCCGACCCCAGCAGCTGCCCCGTTACCCAGCAGCCAGAGCGCATGGCTCCCCACCAGCCGTGTGTGCTCTGACGCAGGGAAGCGAGGTGAGGAATGTCGCCCGCACAGCGACCCAGCTAGGCCTCGGGAAGCACGCTCGGTGTCCCGGGACAGGCTGGTCCCTGCGGGAGCGCTGGGGCGTGGCACCCACTCACCGCGGCCTCCTGGGCGGGCTCCGGGATCCAGAGGCGGTAGTAGCTGCTGAAACAGCACAGCTGTGGGACCGGAGGCGCCAGCTGGTCGTAGGCCTGGAGCAGGAGGCACAGCGCCAGTGGGTCCCGCTGGCTGTGCAGGAGGTCTGTGAGCACGGCCGTCAGGTACGCCACGACGCTGTCCCCTGCGGAGGAAGAAGGCGGGGGGCAGGGCTCAGGGCCAGCCTCTGGTGACCCATCCACACACCCACTCCGTGTTCAGAGCAGGGAAATCCACCAGGGTCAAGTGACCACGCTGGGGGCAGATGCCACCGGCACAGGCCCCAGAGGCTCCAGGTCCTGAGGCCAGAGGGGCACCCGGGCATGGGAGAGGCGTGGCACCACCTTCTGGAGGACGCTGCCCTCGCCCCCTGGGGGACGGCCCCGGGCCCATCACCAGGTCCAGAAAGAGACCTTTACTCGCTAACACAGGGACACGCTGGGGCTTGTTTGTTGCTGCAGCCACGTCTGAGCGAGCCTCACTCATGACACTGTGATCTGGGCGCACTTCCTGGGGTCTACGTTGCCTGGACACCCATCAAATACGAAGAACTCATGCTTTAGCATCAAGCAATCGAGAAACAAGCCCTGACCGGTTTGGCTTAGTGGATAGAGCGTTGGCCTGCGGACTAAAGGGTCCTGGGCTGGATTCTGATCAAGGGCACATGCCCGGGTTGTGTGCCCAGTGGGGGGTGTGCAGGAGGCAGCCAATCAATGATCATCTCATCACTGATGTTCTATCTCTCTCTCTCCCTCTCAGAAATCAATAAAATTACGTGTTGTCTTTTTTAAAAGCAGTGAAAAGATGGGTGTTACAGCAGGGTCTGTGCAGGCGTGCACACACGGGACGTGAGACTCATCCTCCAGCGGCCCCCCCCCCCAGCGGCCTCTAGCCCCTACGCTGCCCGCTGAGCCCCGCCCGCCAAGCCCCGCCCACTGAGCCCCTCATCCTGAGCCCCGCCCACTGAGCCCCTCCCGCCGAGCCCCGCCCACTGAGCCCCTCATCCTGAGCCCCGCCCGCCAAGCCCCGCCCACTGAACCCCTCATGCTGAGCCCCGCCCGCCGAGCCCCTCCCGCCGAGCCCCGCCCACTGAGCCCCTCATGCCGAGCCCCGCCCACTGAGCCCCTCATGCTGAGCCCTGCCCGCTGAGCCCCGCCCACCGGCAGCTCCCACTCTGGTGGGTTTTCAGCGACTATCCTCAGGCCCCTGGAGCCCACCTCCCCCCACAGGAGCCCCGCTGGCCCGACGCCCACGTCCGCCCGCAGACACCTGCTTCGCGCTCCGTCCCCAGCAGCAGCTTGTTCCTGGCCTCCAGGGCGGCGGGGGCCACGGGGCTGAACGGGAACGTGAGCAGGGCCATGTCTTCGCTCAGCGAGCATCCGATTTCCTCGTCCAGGCCCTCGCTGCCCTCCACCAGCACGTCCACCATGTCCAGCACGTCTGAGGCGGGGGGAGGGGGAGAGGTCGCGCATGGTGAGAGCCAGGGAGGGAGGAGCAGGAGAAGGTGGGTGAAAGGAGAGTCAACACCCTGCTTCTGGGGGGGGGGGAGGCTTAACATAGTCTGATTCTAAGCAGATGAGGACACGCCCAGCTCAGGGGACAGTGAGCCGCCAGAAGGCGTCCCCTGGACACTGAGGAGAACAAGCCACACCTGGGCGCACCAGAGCCGGGTGGGCGGCACCCGGTTCCCCTCCCGCCCAAGTGCTGCGCGAGGCTGACAGCGGCCTCGAGAACACACCGTGAGGACTGAGCCCGTCGGGCTGTCATGAGGTTGGGCAGTAGGACCTGTGAGCTCAGATCGGCCCTGCACGAAGCAAGCCCCGCACACGTCTCCGCCTCGTAAATGGACGGTGTGATGTCATGTCCACATGGGCTGGGCTTTGAGCAGGTTTGCGCTCGGCAACCCAGAACGCGATTCCTGTTCTGGGTCTAACAGGCCAGGGCAGCTGGGCCTAGAAGCAGGCACAGGGAGCGCACTGACCGTCGATGTGGGAGATGGGGATGCTGGCGTCGTCGGCGTCCTGCTTGGCCGCGGCCTGCAGCGTGCTGGCTTCCTGGACGAAGTCGGAGGCCTTGTCGGTGTACACGTAGGGGTTCGCCACCAACGTCAGCAGCACCTGGCACAAGGGAGCCGAGAGGAGAGCAGCCAGAGGTCACAAAGTGTCCCAACCCCCCCCCCCCCCCCCGGGACATGGGAGCAGCTGCAGTGCTCACGCCTCCGCGAGAACGGGAGCTTCCTGCCAAGCTCTTAAAGCATTTTGTAGAATTTTCAAAAACATCTCCTTCCAGTGCGTCTATCGTCGCTTTTACCATCACTTAGCTACCACTGTCCTGTGCAAAAGCAGGGCCTTAAAGGACATCAAACAGCATCGTCTCCTCTTGTTGTACAGGCTGAGTGTCGGCAGGAAGCAGGTGAGCCAGGAGGCCGGGGGGCCTGGGCCTGACCCCTCGGGGGACCCTCCCGGCACGCTCTGGGCATGGGCAGTGCTCACTCGTTCCAGGAACCGGAGGACGGCCTCCCGTCGGTGCTCCGTGGGGTCGTGCAGGTGCTCCAGCCACAGCTCCAGCTCCCTCCACGTGTGCTCGAACACGCCCGTGTCCCGCAAGATCTGCGCGAGCAGACGGCCGGCAGGTCAGCAGGGCCTGGCTCTGTGGGGCTGGCCGGGTGGCGGGCCCCATGGGACGCGGACCCCAGGGAGCCCGAGGGCCCGAGACTCCCCCGCAGTCTCACTAAACGCTGTTCTCTCTGCCCCGCCCGGAGGGGACAGGAAGAGCACCTGTGCTCGCCTTCCCTCAGCGTCTCCCAACGCACAGGACACGCCGGCTCCAGGAGGCGCGGCCTCGCCCCGGACCCGCCCTGTCCCAGGCACACGTGTGCGACGCGGCCCAGGCAGCTGCGCACCCCCAGCCTGCCAGATGCCCGAGCCTCTTGGGCACCGAGCCAGCCACGCCCACCCCCTGGGCGAGGCCCACCCCCCTGCCCACGAGGACGGTTTGATGTGAACCTGGGGCGAGCAGGTGACCAGGCTGCCAGGAAGCAGGACCAGGACCCAAACCGCAGAGCCGACGCGAGCTCACACGCCCCCACAGCCCGCGTCTCTCAGGGACACAGCACGTCTAAGACGCCACCCCTGGGACGCCCACAGCGCCTTCAGGCTTAAATGATCGGAGTCGAGACCCTCGATCCAGCAAGCCTGACGACGCACCTACTGTGCGGACTGTGCTCAGCGCCTGGAGCCAGGAGCAGGCGCGGGCGCGGGCGTGCTCACCTTCACGATGAGGCGCTTGGTGGACGACTTGAGCTGCGAGTGGGCGCTGGCCACAAACATCTTCATCAGCAGGTAGAACACGGACCGCTCGCCCCCAAGGAGCTCCGCCTCCGGGCCCTCCTGGGGTCGGGACAGCAGAGTCAGCGGGCTCCCCCCAGCCAGGACTGGACCCTCCACTTGTGGCTGAGACCCTGTGCTCAGCGCCTCATCTCTAAGTTATGGCCAGCGAGCGTGCAGCAGCCAGCGAGCCATCACAGAGCACACTCGTGCAGCAGCCAGCGAGCCGTGACAAAGCACACGCGTGCAGCAGCCAGCGAGCCGTGACAGAGCACACGCGTGCAGCAGCCAGCGAGCCGTGACAAAGCACACGCGTGCAGCAGCCAGCGAGCCGTGACAGAGCACATGCGTGGAGCAGCCAGCAAGCCGTCACAGAGTACACGCATGCAGCGGCCAGTGAGCCGTGACAGAGCACACGCGTGGAGCGGCCAGCGAGCCGTCACAGAGCACACGCGTGGAGCCTGGCACGTAGGAAGTCCTCCAGCGGAACACCTCAACCAGGATGCAGGGTGACCTCAGAGAGAGGACTTGGGGGGTGACGAGGGGAGAAATACAATGACCCCATGGCCACAGCATCCTACCCCTTTCTGGAAATATCACGTGTAAAGATGTAAACACATGCTTCCATGCTATGGGTCCCACGAGATCTTAAGTTTCGAGTCTTATAAAAACGTCACCTGAGCCCTGGCTGGTTTGGCTCAGTGGCTAGAGCATCGGCCTGCGGACTGAAGGGTCCCAGGTTCGATTCCAGCCAGGGGCACATGCCCGGGTTGCGGGCTGGATCCCCAGTGGGGGGTGTGCAGGAGGCAGTCAATTGATGATTCTCCCTCATCATTGATGTTTCTCTCTTTCCCTCTCTGAAATATATATTTTTTTAAAAAATCACCTGAACTACTGAGAAACACGCAGACAACGCTAACTGCCTGGTTTCCCCTTTTCAACAGAAATGATGAGCCCGTGTTTCCATACAACCTGCTGCACTTTGAGTCCCTTTCACGACGCCCCATCGTGCTCTCCAGGGAGCCCCAGAAGACACGCTGGTCACAGAGAGCACCAGCGCCCCACTCCCCCGCCCACCCCCGCTGGGGCTCTCCCCTCTCTGCCTCAAGTCCCTCCAGGGCGCGGACAGAGGAGGCACGTATTTTCTTTCCCAAAAGGTTTTTTTTTTTAATGTATTTTTTATTGATTGCAGAGAGGAAGGGAGATCAAGCCCGCCATTGGGGATTGAGCCCGCAACCCAGGCATGTGTCCTTGGCCGGAATCGAACCTGGGACCCTTCAGTCTGCAGGCCGACACTCTATCCACTGAGCTAAACTGGCCAGGGCTGTTTTCCAAAAGGTTTTAAACAACACACAGCAAGACAGCCAGGACAGACAGTGCCAAAGCGCCAGGGCCCAGCAGGCCAGGCTCTCAGTTATGCAAGTGCAGGCTTCCTGACTCCACGCCTCCCTCAGACGGGACCTGACTGCCGCCCTCCGGGCCCGCCTAACGGGTCCTGACCGGCTGGAACTCCCAGCGAGCCCGCAGGTGCGCGGGCAGAGGCGGCGCCCACTCCTACCTGAGCCTTCAACCAGGAGAACTTGCAGGCGGGCAGCTCCAGGGCCACCTGCAGGAGGTGGTGCTGCAGGACGGGGGGCACCTCCTCCCGCAGGCCCTGCTCCGAGATGACACCTGGCGGAGAGAAGTCCCGTCACGCGGAGGCTGCGCCCGGCGGCTGCTGCCCGGCCCAGGGCCAGATGAGGGCGCCGTGTCCAGATGAAAGGGCGAACGCCGGGTCCGTCCTGACCTGGGGTCGCCCTCACACAGGCTGTGCCCTGCTCGGCCACACCTCGCCTGACATCCCCTCTGAGGCCCATTCAAACCCTCCACACGCTGCCTCGGCCACTGACGCCTCCCACAGGTGCTGCCCCCACGACGCCCTCCAGGGGGCCTCCCGCTAAGGCAGCCCTGGCGTGGGCACAGGCCTTGCTCCCCGGCTGCAAGCATTCTGTGAGCGGACGGCGGCCACCGGCCACCGAGACTGCTCCTTGGCCCTGGCCCGGTTCCCAGGAAGGACACAGCCACTGCAGACAGACGGCCACGTTCTAGAGCAGCCGTGGGCACACTACGGATGCGGCCCGCGGGCCCACGGCTGTCCTAGAGGCTCCTGATACAGTGATCTTACCAAACTCCCCCCTCGAGGAAACGCGACCAGAGGGTGAGTCACGTTCACAAGTGGGTGTGCACCGCCGCACAGGTGAGGGCGATCATGAGGGTGAGCAATGATATCAGAGGCCGGGGCGGAAGGGGCGGGAACGGCGCCCTCCCAGGGCCCACACCCCCTGAAAGAGGCTTTGTCCTGAGTGTCCCATGGGTCCTTGCTGACGCCTGTGATGCCCGAGTGGGGAGAGTTGTGAGACTGGCAGGAACGGGGGTGGGGGGTGGGGGTGGTGAGACCGGCAGGCACAGCGGGGGCGGGTGGGGGGGGGGAGGCGCACCCCGCAGGAGCTTGCTGAAGTCGAAGTTGTACTGCGTGACCACATGCGGGACCACCCGCTGGTAGAGGCAGATGACCTGCAGCAGGACGGCCTTCAGAAGAATGGTTTCCGCGTCGTCTGAACCAAAACGAAAGCTTTGTTAGGAAACACCGGCTTTGTCCTCCTTCGGCAACCAGTCGGCACGGCCCACGACCCACCGCCGTCAACTGCGCGCTGAGCACCGAGCCCGCGGACAGACCCACGGACGCGACTGCAGGGCCCCGTGCTCAAGGTCGAGCTGCTCGAACAGCCGGGTTTACCCCCATTTCCACGCTGCGACCTGGACAGGTCAGAGCACTGTCTGAGCTTTGGTGCCTTTTGCCGGGGGCGGGCGCGGGAGGGGAGGGGGGAAGGGGGGAGAGGAGGGGGGGGACACAGCAGTGGGGCCGCCATGAGGGTTCACAGGACACAGACGTGAAAAACAGAGCCCAGCGCCCGGCTAACAAGGGCCGAGTCACAGCATCTTATCCCCGGGGTCCACGCAACGACCTCCCCCTGCACAGCACGAGGCACCCGCCCGCCACTGACGGCCCAGCCCCGGACACCCCGGGCCCAGGTCCTCAGACCGAGCGTGTGGAGCGCACAGCGTGACACACGTCAGAGTCCACGCACGATGCGCTCTAACGCTGCCCGCTGAGCGAGGACACGGGCCCTCCCCGCCGTCCGCAGGCAGCGACCCCGCGAGCCCTCACCGCCCAGGGCAGCCTCACCGGTGGGAGCCCTGCTGTCCTGCTTCCGTCCCTGCTCGTCCCCCTCTCTGGTGTCCTGCTTCCGAAGGGACTGCCAGACCCACACGACAGTGTTCAAGTCTGGAAAGACCTAGAAGGGGAACAGAGAGAGGGGGTCCCGTGAGAGCGACGCACAGAACGGGGTGGGAGCAATCGCCCCCCAGCCGAGGCAGGACGCCCAGAGCCGCGCGCGCCAGGACTCGGCGAAACACAAGGGCTGGCCCTGCAGCCCTTAGGCTCAGTCCCCGAGCGAGGCCCTGGGAACAGACCTGTCCGTGACCACGGGGGACCTGCCCAGGGCGACCTCGCTCAGGCAGCGGCCAGTTTCAGGCCGTGCCTTCCGACCCGCGGGGAGGGGGCAGCGAGAGGGGCTTCGAGCGGCCGCACCTTGTGCGCGTGCAGCCTGGGGGAGGGCGGGCACGCCGGCTCCTGGAGGGACTCAGGCCCTAGGGACACAGACCCCTTCACTTCGCATCCACCTGAGCTCCCGAGATGGCCTCCCAGCTGGGCGCTGACCTGGACGTCCCATGGAAAGCCCTGGACATGCCCCGCCCACGCCGGGCCCCAGGCCTACCTTGCTCAGGGCCTCTCGGAAGAGCCGCACAAAGTCCTCCATCATCGCGGCCGTGTACACGCCGGGCCCCTGCCAGGCCTCGCTGCTCAGGCAGAAGTCAATGGTCTTCAGTGCTCTCTTCAGAATGAACAAGAGCAGGGCCAGGGCCGTGTGCCTCACCGACTTGCTGTCCAACTAGGAAGGAAAGTCAAACCCATAAGGTCCTTGGGCTGCACGGTGACAGGCACAGACCTCCCAGCCAGGGCTGCACCGGGCACAGACCTCTCAGCCCGGGGCTGCACCGGGCACAGACTCCCAGCCGGGGCTGCACTGGGCACAGACCTCCTAGCCGGGGGCTGCACCGGGCACAGACCTCCCAGCCCGAGCTGCACCGGGCACAGACCTCCCAGCCGGGGGCTGCACCGGGCACAGACCTCCTAGCCGGGGGCTGCACCGGGCACAGACCTCCCAGCCGGGGCTGCACTGGGCACAGACCTCTCAGCCGGGGGCTGCACCGGGCACAGACTCCCAGCCGGGGGCTGCACCGGGCACAGACCTCCCAGCCCGAGCTGCACCGGGCACAGACTCCCAGCCGGGGCTGCACTGGGCACAGACCTCTCAGCCGGGGGCTGCACCGGGCACAGACCTCCCAGCCCGAGCTGCACCGGGCACAGACCTCCCAGCCGGGGGCTGCACCGGGCACAGACCTCCCAGCCCGAGCTGCACCGGGCACAGACTCCCAGCCGGGGCTGCACTGGGCACAGACCTCTCAGCCGGGGGCTGCACCGGGCACAGACTCCCAGCCAGGGCTGCACTGTGCACAGACCTCCCAGCCCGAGCTGCACCAGGCACAGACCTCCCAGCCCAGGGCTGCACTGGGCACAGACCTCTCAGCCCAGGGCTGCACTGGGCACAGACCTCCCAGCCCGGGGCTGCACTGGGCACAGACCTCCCAGCCCGAGCTGCACTGGGCACAGACCTCCCACTCGAGCAGGGACAGGGCAGCCATCGCCTGGCCCTGGCAGGAATGCCCCCTCCCCAGGTGGGTGGACACATGGAGAGCCTCCGAGGCTCCCTGACGAGTCAGAGTCCAGCACATCCCGCAGAGCCAGTGGATGAGCAGGAGAACGTTCTAGAAGCGAGGCGAGCACTCACATTCAGTGCCTGGGTGAACATGATCTTGTTGCACACTGGGGGCACGGTGGTCACCATCACCATGGCCAGCAGCCGGGACAAGGGGATGAACTCTCGGGTCTGAAACGCCCGGGAAACGTCCGGCTGGGCCTCGTAGATCTGTGACGAAGAGAAAGATGAGGGGTGCGGAGGTAAGTTTCACCCCTGAGGCTGGTCGCCGGCACCCGACAGCTGGGCCAGTGACAGTGAGCGTGATCCGGCCCCAGGCTCGGAGGAGTGGCCCCCGTCCACGTGGGAGGGAAGCAGGCACCAGGCCGGCCGTGAGCAGGGACGAGCCAGGCCAGCACCAGCGGTCACTCAGCAAGGGCAGCGCTAGGGGCACCCGGCAGGTGATGTGACCTCTCCGTGCGTCCTGACAACCCCACAGGGCAGGGATCTCTTATATGAAAATAAAAATGTTTTCAGAGGCCAACTGGCGTGGCTCAGTGGTGGGGCATTGTCCTATGAACCAGAAGGTCACGGTTCATTTCCCGGTCAGGGCACAGGCCCGGGTTGTCGGCTCCATCCCCAGTGTGGGGCGTGCAGGAGGCAGCCCATCGATGATTCTCTCTCATCATTGATGCCTCTATCTCTCCCTCTCCCTTCCTCTCTGAAATCAATAAAAAAATAATTACTATTTTTAAAAAAAGGTTTACAGATAGAAAAAAATGAGACTCCAGTGAAGTTAAGTAATTTCCTTCGGGACACCGGCTAGAGACGAGGACTCTCACCCAGGCCTGGAAAGCCTGCACCTGCCCCGCCCCTTCCCGGGAGCCACCCAGAGCAGCGCCCCACAGGGCAGACACGGGGTCTGCACACAGCCCTCGGGACACGTGGAGAAGAGGAGAACAAAAGGATATCCTGCCCAGGTCGAGGCAGAAGCAAACCAGCCCAGGCATTTCAGCAGCATGTAGGCCGTAAAGGAGAGAGAGAAGGAAGGGGGGGGGGGGACCTGCCGAGGGGTGTGCAGTAGGACTGCACTGGTAGACGAGGGGTGTTAATTAACATCTTTGATCAGAAGGAAATTTATATCCACTCAAAGCAACGGAGCATCCACAGCCCATTTCCAGTTGTTCTAAGTCCCTGAGACAGCAGAGCTTAAACACTACCCTACAACAGGGACATTTCCCTCATCCCAGCCCAACTCTGCTGCAGCTCACAGACTCTCGCTGCCTGAAAATCGGGGTGAAGAGGATAAAACTGGCTCCACGGACTCAGGCTGAGCCACGGCTGAGCTCGGTGAACAGGAGCCGTGGAGAAGGGCCGCAGCTGCGTGACCTACATCTCACACTCGGCGGGTCACCGTCACCCTCTCCCGGCCGCCCGATCCGCCGCGGGCCCACCCGCAGACGCCCAGCTCCGCCGCCTCACCTTGTGCAGCAGCTTGACGTTGTTGGCCCACGTGGCCTTCGCTCGGGGCAGGAAGGAGAACGTGACCTCCTTGAAGTACTTGTGCAGCAGGTCCGGGCACACCCTCAGGATGCTCACCACCAGCTCGGCCACCAGCTCGTCGTCTGGGGCCGTTCTCAAGCCCAACAGGAAGTGCAGGAGCGTCAGGTTCCCTCCTCTGCAGAGGAGGAGGGTCAGCGGAGGAGTCCCAGCCTCGCCCGCCACCCGCCTCCCTGCAGCCCTCCAGGCCCTCCCTGTCTGGTGCCCACCACGTCTGAGGTGCCACAGGGCAGCTTTACATGCAGTCAACACTTTTCAAAAATTAAATACAAATAATTTTGATCAGAAAGCCATCCTTTTAAAAGCTTAAAATCTTTAACATGAAAATTTCATAAGGAAAACATAGTTTGTGCTGCGCGGTCACATGAAGGAATGAAATCCAGACGAAATGACCACGCCCACAGCCACGGGACAGAAAGGAGTGAAAGCCACAGGCAGGTAAGCGCCTGTTCATGTCCTGCTGCCTCCCTCCTGCAAGGGCACCGCTGAGCGGTCGGGGCCCACAGACGGTGTGGCCGCCAGACCCAGAGCGCAGTCCCTCGGTCCCGGAGCGCAAGCTGCCGGCCTGTCCACGCCGCGGCCCTCGCCGTCACCAGGCACCACAACGCGCCGGGCTCTGCAGAGCAGCCTGTTCTCACCCTCACCCACCAGGTAACAGACAAGCAGTCAACCAACACGCGGGGGGGGGGGCAGAGCCGGGAAGGACAGGGACGCGGGAAGGCCTTCCTGAGGCAGGCGCCGGCACGGAGACCCCGGCATCGAGGGCTGGTGGGACCCTCACTCTAGCTCTCTTCAGGCTTCCCGCTAAGGCCCCCACACGCCAAACTCCCTGCCTCTCCCGGAAGCACAAGCATTTTGCCGTGGCTTCAAAAAACGTGTGTAAACCACCGCTTACTTAGACGGACCCACACGCTGACTCAGCGTGCTCCTTTAATGACCAGCTAGCTCAGCGGTCGCCAAGCTCTCGGACGTCACGGACCGCCAGTGGTCCGCGGAGCCCCGGTTGGCGACCGCTGATGGAGCTTACGGATCTCCTCGGGGGACAGTGTGTGACTGAGGCATGGACTGTGTCACATTAGACTGTAAGCCCTGCTCCAGCACTGGAGGAGACTGAGCTGTCCTGACTGCTGAGAAAAAGAAACGCTGGGGCAAGTTCGATCCGAACACTCAGAATCAAAACGAGGCCCAAGTGAGGGCAGGGAGGACAGTCCCACTGTGTGCCCCCTCCCTGATGGCTAAAACTAAACCACACAGCCCTCCTCCCCGTGAGAGAACGCCAGGGCTGAGAACCAGCAGTCCCCACGGAGACCACATGTCGATACGCTCACTGTCCCAGAAAGAAACAGCTGAGGACCGTGTCTAGCAGCGGCACTTGCTGCTACAGCAACACCACGAACGTGCCTGACAGCGACCGAGCTACAAAGCCTCCAGGAACAGATCGAGCCCCGCTGTGGACTGCTGTGTGAAACAGCATAATCGGGGAATGAAGCCGGGTGGAGGCAAGCCTCGCTGGTCAGCCGCCGTCTTAGGGGAGCGGCGATGACGGTGACCGTGGAACCAGACCTCCTGGGGTCCGGCCTGAGCCCTGCCACTCACAGCGGGACTGACCCGGCCCCTCTGCTAACCTGAGCAGCAATGCCACCCTCGGGAGGCCGGCGAGGCCCACTCCGGGCAGCCAGGGGGAGGACGAATCACGCCCGAGTGTCAGGCCCCGCCCCGAGGAAGCAGGCGGCCCCTCCCTGGTGGCAGGTGCCTGAGACCTGTTCCCGGAGGGAGGCACAGGCTGGAAGGCTCGGCTCTAACTCTCACGGGGAACCGGGTCAGGCAGGGTTCCCTTCCCGTCCTGCCCAGCACGATGCCCCTCTAGCGCTCGCGCAGTCCCTGGTGGTGGCCCCTGAGGACACCCCGGGCTCCGGGAGCGACACTCACCTGCCGGAGGTCCCCAAGGACGCGTCGTAGAAGTTGATGCCGTGCTTGAGCGAGCAGCAGAGGTCCGTCAGGAAGCGGTGGACGCGCTCCCGCACCAGGCCCCTCCCTGCGTCCTCGGCAGAAGCCTGGGAGGGTGAAGAATTCAGTGACAGCCCAGGAGAGACCTTAGGGACCCAGGGCAGCTCGGGAAACACTTCAACGTAAACACTCGGCACCATTAAAAAAAAATAAGGAAACAAACACCAATCCACATGGAAAAGCTCTCCTGGAGGGGCACGTTTAAACCTGTGGCTTAAACAAACTGAAGAATGACCTCACTTCCCTTGCTCTTTTCAACAGAATTCCACACTTGGGAGTGTTCTGTGGAGCTGAGGCTCCCGGCAATGGCACGCAAGGACACCTTCCCCACCAGAGGCCCGGGAGTCGGAGAGGAAAGGCAGGAAACGGGCTCTGGGGTAACTATTAAGTCCCCAAAAGTCGCAGCCTTCACCACTCGGCCAAGTCCCGGTTCACAAGGGCCCCCAGCGGTCTCAGAATGAGAGAGACCTGCCTCGGCCCCGTGAGCAGCTGTGCCCGTTCACACGTCAGTGACGGCGGCCAGAGCGCACACGCAGGCGAGGGCGGCCGCTTCCCGCTGCTGAGGGTCTGAGTGACAGCAGCCAGCCTTGGGGCTCCAAAAGCAGGATTTGAAAAGAATGGAAGGAAACGAAGAGGCGGGTGAGAGGAGGCAGAGCCGGCGCGAGCCTACGATTCTCCTGGGCGAGCACCGCGGGACATTCAGGTGTCACTCCGCTGAGGGGAAGTTTTCTCGTTACAAAAGTAAAGTTCAGCCCTGGCCGGCGCGGCTCAGTGATTGGGCGTCATCCCATGCACCAGGAGGTCGAAGTTCGATTCCCATCAGGGCACATGCCCGGGTAGGGGGCGTGCAGGAGGCAGCCGATCAACGATTCTCTCTCATCATTGATGTTTCTCTCTCCCTTCCTCTCTCTCTACAAAATAATAAATCTTTTTTTAATACATTTTTTATTCCAGACAGGAAGGGAGAGGGAGAGAGAGATAGAAACACCAATGATGAGAGAGAATCATTGATCGGCTGCCTCCTACACGCCCCCTACTGGGGATGGAGCCCACAACCCGGGCATGTGCCCTTGACCAGAATCGAACCTGGGACCCTTTAGTCTGTAGGCCGATGTTCTATCCACTGGGCAAAATTGGCTAGGACTAATAAAAAGTCTTTTTAAAAAAAATGTAGTATCATGACACCTTAGAGTAGGGGGGAAAAATCTTACTGTAACAAAAAAACTTTAAAAATCATATTGAATCTACGTAGAAAACTAACATAAGCAAAAGCCAAAAGAAAGCCGGTCCGAGGGAAAGGCACGGCATAGGCAGGTGAGAGCTCCGCCATCAGTGTCTGGCTGCAAGGCCACGCACAGCGACGCACCTCGGGGGGTCCCAGGTCCACGTCGACACTCCCGTTCCAGCTGTAGAGAGACGCGATGTGGGTCAGCAGCTGCCCGGTGAAGAAACGGACCTTCTGGGTTTTTGTGATACTTTTATTGTGAACCACCTGGACACAGTGAAACAAAGCAATGTCAAGGGATTCCGTTCGTAAGAGTGTTCGTTGCATCTGTCGTTATAAAGGTGATGTAGGCTTATGACAAAATATTTGGCCAAAAAAAGGGAACAAGCCTGGCCAGAGTGACCCGTGCGCCCGGTCATAGGTCACAGAGTGATCCCGGGCTGCAGGCCCAATCCCCAGTGGGGGGCGTGCAGAAGGCAGCTGATCTAGGATTCTCTCTCATCACTGATGTTTCTCTCTCTCTCCCCCTCTCCCTTCCTCTCTGAAATCAATAAAAAAATATATTTTTTACGAAGAGAATATGAAGAAAAAGCGCAAGTCACTAATATCCCCGCCCCCAACTCAGAGCGTCTTCGCTAGAACGAAACACAGTTTTAAGCCGACACCAGTGTGGCAGGGGAAACCCTGCATCTCTACTCGGACGACTTTAAACCAGGGCTCCCCAGCGCAGCACCCTGGCACTGGGGCCCGCCGCCGGCCTGACTGGGGGTGAAGAGCAGCGCCCCCGCTCGACCGCTGGACAGAGCTGCAGCCCCCAGTTCTGACAAGCACGCCTCCAGACACCGCCAGATGCCCGGGGGAGACCGCGGGGAGGACCGCTGGGAGGCCCACGCTACGCCCATCGCCATTTCTACCCGGACTCCCAGTCCACGGCCTCCAACCTCTCTGGGGGGAGGGTTTTTCTGACTGACCGTGCAGCAGGCTTTACCATTCCCCTGCGATGCTTGTAAAAGACAGACATGCGGACGGCACAGCCCCCACCATGGCTCCCAGCAACCGGCTTCCCGGGACGGTGCCCGCAGCTTCTCTCCGCCTCATCTCCGTGCTGCTCAGCCCGACCCTCAGGGCTGCGTCCCCAGCACCGCTCTGCCCAGGAAACGGCTCCCTCCACCCCGCGGCCACCTCGGTAGCTGAGGCTGGCCACCGAGGCCCGTGAAACACGAGGACACGAAGCGAAGGGCAGGCGTGGGTGCCAGACGCGCACCTTTGTCTGCAGCGTGGACAACAGCATCTCGACCGTGGAAATCCGATCCTCCTTGACGCCCGAGGCGAAGATGCAGGGGATGAACTCTGAAAGGAAGGTGGAGCAGTGAGCCTGCGTTCCGACACGAGAGCCGAGAGCACACACCTCCCACGTGCACAGCAGACAAGGCCCCAGGTTCTTCTTTAAAGTTCTGCCTTTAATCAGGCAGCGGCCACTTCCGCGACGCGGGGTCCCTTCTCCCGCCAGAACCAGAGCCTCGGCGGCTCCGCGTCCTGTCTGCTTCCCCTTTCCCACGTTCCCTGCAGAGAATTAACTTCGTCGACCTTTCCAAAGACGACATACGCTGTGACCGTTTCCCATAATTCTCTTTGCTTAGACTTGCTCAGAGGTGTCTTTAAAGCAGGGGTCTTCAAACTACGGCCCGCGGGCCACATGCAAATACAAATATTGTATTCGTTCCCGTTTTGTTTTTTTGCTTCAAAATAAGGTATGTGCAGTGTGCATAGGAATTTGTTCATAGTTTTTTTTTAAATTGTAGTCCAGCCGAAACCGGTTTGGCTCAGTGGATAGAGCGTCGGTCTGCAGACTGAAAGGTCCCAGGTTCGGTTCCGGTCAAGGGCATGTACCTGGGTTGCGGGCACATCCCCACTGGGGGATGTGCAGGAGGCAGCTGATCGATGTTTCTGACTCTCTATCCTTCTCCCTTCCTCTCTGTAAAAAATCAATAAAATATATTTTAAAAAACAACAACAAAAAAAACAACTGTAGTCCGGCCCTCCAACGGTCTGAGGGACAGTGAACTGGCCCCCCGTTTAAAAGGTTTGAGGACCCCTGCTTTAAAGTGATGGTGGTCATTTCACTGAGTGGTGGTAGAACTTGGGGTGCCTGTGACCCCAGGGACTGGGCAGCACCGGTGCGGAAGCTTTTACAGCCCCCTCGCTCTGCACATGCTTCCCGAGCACAGAGTTCTGAGAGCAGACCCATTCTCCTCAGAGAAAGGAAAACCAGGAAACACCAGGCACACCACAGGACGGGGTCAGAATCGAGCGTTAACACCGCAGCCAGAGGTTCGGGTTAACACTACTGACCCTGGGTTCCCAGCCGCCTGCTCACCGCTGGGGGAGCCGCACTCTGTGATGTTTAACTTCAGTGAAATGGTCACACACACCGTTTCCTAACTGAACGTGTCCCATCACAGGCGGTCAGCAAGCCTGATGTGAGTAACGCCCCCCTCGCTGCGGCAGCTGCTCCCCACCCAGCCGTCCTCCGTGCTCCCCAAGGCCTGCGGTGAGAGGGCTAACTCTCAGCTGACGGGAGGACGGCTCCTAACAAACCCCCCCTCGCACCCTCCGTCACTCCCTAGGACAAGCGAGCGGACATGGCCTGGCTGCACCCAACATTCTAAGAGTTCCGCTGCGCCCAGCCAATGCCCGCAGGAACTGAAGCGCACCCTGCCCAGCCCGCACCACAGCAGTGCCGATGGGACCCCAGCTCCATCCTGAGAGGCATGGCCTCCCCGCAGACAGGGCTGCACCCCGGGGTCCCACTGAGCGTGGCCCAGGACCGTGGGTCCAGTGCTGCGCTCACTGTCCTGCTGAGTCTCCTATGAGGCAGGGCCCTACAGCCACACGCCACCGCCACCTGGAGGGAGGCAGCCACCGGGGCCAGCGGGTTCCCAGGAGCTCTAGCACCGATATCGGGGTGACGCCAGGCACAGTGACTAAGCGCTGGGACTCGGGAGAGCAGGCGGCGGACGGTGACCTGGCACAGGGCCCGTTTGCAGGTTGTGCCACGTGCACCGCCCAGCACGCAGCCCCGCAGCCGGAGCGCCCGGGTTCGCACTGATCGCACCAGGAAACCCCACCCTTCCCTCTCGTGTCCCGCAGGCCGAGGCAGCAGCCTCCTGCTGACCCGGAAGCAGTGCTTCGTGGGGAAGCTCCGGGCAGAGGGGCCGCTGCGCAGGGCACACCCACCTTTCAGCTCCAGCACCTGCACCACGGTGCTGTCGTCGCCGGCGATCAGGAAGGACAGCGCGAACTGGATGTAGGCCAGCCGGACGTCGTGCACGCCCTGGGACACAGGACAGGTCACGTGCATCCTCACCCCCAGAAGCAGCGCCCGCACCCTCCCGCCCAAGGTCACATCTAAAACCCCTGGGCTGCTCCCCACGCAGGACGGGGTGCAGAACCCACTTCTGGCTGCCGGGCTCCGGGGCGCCAGCAGGGAGCGTGGGCCTGTCACTCGGAGGGGCCGACCTGCACCCCGAACCCGCAGACTGGTGCCTTCTCCTGCGGCACCGCCCACGCCCAGGGGACACTCCAGGGCCTCCCGGGAACGTCTGGCTAACAGCCCCGACACCCCCAGCCGCGCTTCCATTCTCTCTGGAAGAATCGGCTCCTTCTCGTTACGAGACGCACTTGGGAGGCACAAGAAACGTTAAAAAGCCACAGGCGTCTCTCTGAGAACGTCACTGCCTCACCTTCCAGGGGTTTCCTCCCACAGGGTCCATGCCAAGGCCACGGAGATGATTTCATTTGCTCACGAGCTAAGTCACCCCCACGGCAGGAAGCACTGTGACACTCAGCCCACAGAAGCTGCCCTCAGAGGCCCCGTCATTCTGCTCTGCCTGTGACAGGCCCCCTGCGGCCAGGAGCCAGGCCTGCCCTCCCCCATTCCCCCATGCCCCCTGCAGCCAGGAGCCAGGCCCGCCCTCCCTATGTCCCCCTGCAGCCAGGAGCCAGGCCTGCCCTCCCCCGTTCCCCCCTGCAGCCAGGAGCCAGGCCTGCCCTCCCCCATACCCCCATGCCCCCTGCAGCCAGGAGCCAGGCCTGCCTGCCCCTCCACACAGAGGCCTGACTCCAGGCGTGTGAGGACCGAGGCCGGAGAGGGATGGACAAACACCCGCCCGCTCTCTGAGGGGAAAGGACTCACGCGGGAGGCAGGAGAGGCAGGGGCTCACCTTGGAATCCCTCTTGGTCACCAGGGCGTACAAGGTCTTTTTATTCAGATCGAAAAGGCTGCAGACGTCCCTGGCGGCCTCGGGGCCCTGGGTCACCATGGCGGTCATCAGGCTGAGGCAGGCTCGGGCCACCCTGCACGGGGACAATGGGGAGATCAGACGCACGGGACACCCACACCGCTGTGGCTTGCTGTCCCCCAAACCAGAGGAGGGGGAAAGCAGATATGCGGACGCGCTTTCTTTCTTAAAAAAAAAAAAATCATAACTGAGTCTGAGGAGGACCCAGGAATACGCAATGGGAGCCAGAAAGACGGCCCCTCTCTGTGCAGTAAGGCGTCACGGCGGGCGAGCCCACCCAGCTGCCTCCGTGGGCAGAGGGCCCTCCAGGCACAGGGGACCCCCCCGCAGTGCCATCGCCCCTCCACAGGCACCCGGACCCGTTTACTGAGCACCCACCCACCGTGCACCAGGCCATGTGGGCACCAGGTGCACCAGGTGAGGCAGCCGAGGCCCCGCCGCCTGCACTTGGTGCTCTGGTGGCGGGAGAGTCGCAGAGTGATGGGAGCAGGGAGTGGAGTGCACAGCTGTGCAAAGTGGGCACAAGTGGGCATTTCCTCTATGGCGGGAGGGAGACGGCGACAGGGATGAGGACAGCACAAAGGCCCCTGAGAACCTCTGCAAAGCTCTGAGGCACAGGAAGAGAGCCCGTGACCAGGCCACAGGAGGGTGTCACAGTGTCCCCGGGGTGCAAGGAGAGCAGGCGGGAGTGAGAGGGACCCGGTCGGAGGAGTCGAGAGAGCGAGGGGCCACCAGCAGGAGGGGTAGAGCCGCGGCCGCAGGCTCCACGTCATGAGAGGAGGAAAGGCCACGTGCGCTCGTGGGGAGCCGGACAGTGGCAGCCTGAGCTGGTCCCGCCACGCGGAGGCCCCTCACCTGTACCCCGAGGCGTACAGGGCCTCACAGATGAGCTTCATGTGGTTATTCAGCAGCTTCTTCACGATGTTGGTCCCCACGACGTGCAAATGGGAAAGGTCGCTCGCCGTCCGCAGCAAGATGGCCTCGAGAGCTTGAAATACCAACAGCACCTGGGAGGAGGGAGTGACGCTACGGACCTGCTCGTTTCTCCCCCCAGACCTGCCCTGGCTCAGCCAGGCACTCCAGGACGAGGCCTCCCAGGCCCTGAGCTGAGGCGGAAGGCGGCAGCTTAGCGGGCGCCCCAGGCCCCGGCGGAATCCGTCTTATTCCCACGACCGAGCTACGTAGAGAATTGCTTGCTTACAGCCACACCAGGTGACGGTGACGTGAGGAGAGAAATTTCTAGCCACGCCTGGGCCTCACTGCTGGGCAGGTCGGGTCTACGCCATCGCCCCTCCCCACGAGATGCAGTGGGCCCCTCAACACCTGGTTCTGAGCCTCCCAGGAACCACAAAGCAATTTCTACCGATGTCCCCTTTGCTAAAACAAACCCCCTGGAACCCAGCACATCTGGATGAAGAATCTGTGACCCTCCCTTCTGCTGTTATTCACCGATAAGAAGTTCGTGTTTCCCCTAAAATGCTTCCTAAGGTCATGACGCAAAAATGCACGCGTCCCCCCAGCACGGGGCCAGGCACCCCTCTCTGCAGAAGGCGGGTCGCGCCTTGGAAATCTGCATCGCAGCCTCTTCCTCGAGTGGACACGACCGCCGCTGCACAGGCCGTCAGGAGAGACCTACCTCGCTCTCGGGGGGCCGCTCCCCGCTCAGCAGCTGGAACACCTCGGCGCACTCCACGGAGATCTTGACGTAGCCTTCCACCACGTCGTACACGCCCTCCCGCGGCAGCTGCTTGGCGGCAGCCACGAACGCTTCCAAGGCTGAAACGGGCACACGCATGTGTCAACAAGGTCGGTCTCCCTCGGAACCATCGCAGCGGCGGCAGGAGCGCAGGGCGGTGGGAGCTGCGCTGACCGAGGTGGACAGAGCAGCCATGTGGGGGTGGGATCAGTAACGACACTGCCTCCTCTCTGTCGCCAGGGAGGCCTGGGGACTGCCCACCCGGCAAACCCTTCTCCTTCAGGGTCCTGGCTGATCGCACGCCGATCCAGTCCTGAGCACCATGGTCTTCACCAATGCAACCCCATGGTGCTCTGCCTCCCACCCCAAGAAGAGAATGAGTACAATCAGAGAATGAGTACAGGAAGTGTGCTATACCTACGTTTATCTATATACAGCTATACATACACATATATACACACGATGGAGAATTATCCAGCCTTAACGAGGAAACCCTGCCTTTTGCAACATGTATGACGGGAGGGTCTTCAGTGACATCAGACACAGAAAGACAAGTGATGTGTGCTCTCACTCATGTGGAACCCAAACAGCTGAACTCACAGAAACAGAACGGAGGTTGCTGGGGGTGGGGAGGGGCGGACGTGGGAGATGTTGGTTGGGGTACAAACACGCGGCTGTAAGATGAGTAAGTCCTGGGGACGTAAGGTACAGCGTGGCGAGTGCAGTTAACAGCACTGTGTCATGTACTTGAAAGTTAAGAGAGTAGACTGTAAATGTTATCCCCACCGAAAGAGGGAACGGTGTGACGGCAGGGCGGTGCTCACTGACCTCAAGTGGTCACTGCATGATACACGCATGTGCCAAGCCATCGCCCTGTACACCTCAGGCTTACACATATGTCAACACTGTCTCTGTAACGCTGGGGCAACACCTTCCCTCGTGCCTGCATGAAACAAAGCTCCCTAACACCTGCCCGTGCCACTCCCTGTGGGGCGAGCCTATCACAGGAAGTTATGAGAACACCCGCAAAGGGAGAGAGAATCCAAGACAGGGACCAGATTCAAGCACACATCCGACACGGCCTCACAGGAAATACACACTTTCGCTCACCGCCAGGCCTGCCAGCGATTCCACCTGCACCCACCCCGTCAGCCCGGGTTCCCACCGGAACTGTTCCAATGCTGCACCTGAGCGACACGATGCTCTCTGAGCAAAACCACGGTGCGTACATGGACGCAACCTTTTAAATAAACATGCTTTCTTCTGCCACAGGGCTCCTGCCCCTGCCCTGCCCCATCCTACCCCTCGCTGAAAGCCACCTCCTCCGGGAGCCTTCCTGGATCTCCCAAAACCGTTCCCGGGCGATTTATTGATTGATACCTGCCTTCTGCACTTGACCGTGTGCACGCTCACAATGGCAGCGCCCCTGTCTGATTTTCCCTCACCATCTATCTCTAGCCTAGCAAATAGTAGCTCCTCATAAAACATGAACAAAGGGACGAACAAACGACACGGGTAACTCTGTGCTGACGCAGACATCATCTTCCCAGCACTGCCCAGCAGCTCAGGCATCAACCACGAAAAACACAACCTGTGGGCGACAAACTGGAAATTGAGGCTATCCTGCAGCAATTCATAATCCTAAGCCATTCAGCTAGTCGTTTCTTTAACCTGGGAGAAGCAATGTCAGTTTTATTTTGACACCGTTCCAGAGTTTACGTGTTCCCCCATAACCTACACGCTTTCTCGGGGTTACGTGGCGCCGTGGAGGGCAGCACACTTTCCAGAACGTGGAATGGCGGAATGGGCTCCCTCGGCCGCCAGTCCAACCTCGGTCACCTGGTCCCTGGGCGGCTCTGGGCGAGGACCGCAGGCGGACTGACAGCTACTTGCTGAGAATGACTACACGTGCTCGCGTCCCTAACAACGCAGCCAAAGGGCTTTAGAGCTGCAGCCGGGCAGGAGGCGTGCAGCCCGGAGCTGTCACTCAAACCGGCCGGGCCTCGGGGCGCCGGCAGCCCAGAGGGGAAGCGCTGCGCGCAGAGCTGGGGCCGCCGGGCCTGGAGCCCAGCCGCCGGCCTCGGTTTCCCTTCTGCAAACGGGGGGCGCGGGGGGAGGGCTTTGGCCCGCGGCGCCCGCAAAGCCGCAGAAAGGACGGGCTGCGGGCACGGCGACACCCCACCCCCGGCCCCCGGCCGCCCGGCACGCACATCTCCGCGCCGCCGCCCGCACTCACCCGGCCCCGCGCCCTGCGGGTCCCGCAGCTGAGCCTTGAAGCGCACGCCCGTGAGCTCTTCCGTGCGGGCCCGCTTGGCCGCGCCCACGGGGGAAGCCGCGCCGTCCGGGCCGCGGGCCTTCCTCTTGGGGACCCCCATGCCGCGCGGGCGGGGTCGCGCGGGGTCCACAACCAAGGACGAGGCTCCAGGAAGCTCTGGCAGCAGACGCCAGACTTGTCCACACGTGCGCAGGATGGGGCGGGGCTGCCGGAAGAGGCGGGGCCTCAGGAAGCAAGGCCGGCGGAAGAGGCGGGCCTAGGTTGGGACAGGCGGAAGAGGCGGGGACTAGAGGTGGGGCGTGAGGGGCGTGGCAGTCGAGGGGCGGGGCCTGAGGGGCCTGGCTGTTTACGGGCCGGGCCTGCGGAGGGCGGGGTCTGCAGGGCGGGGGATTGGGGCGGAGTCTTGGAGGGCGGGGCAGACGGGGCGGGGCCTGTGGGAAGGAAGGGCGGGCGCGCGGGAGGTCGGGCGGCAGGCGGGTCCGGCGTTCCCACGGTCGCTGCCGTCCCCGCTGGCTCGGTTTCTGGAGTCCTGGGGGGCGGGGAAGGGGGAGAACCCCGATCCTCCGCTCCCACGGGGCACGCGTCGGAGCTGCACCGTCAACTCAGCGATCGTTTTGCCGGGCGAACTGCTGGCCGCCGCGGACGCCTGGCCGGCGGGGCCCTGCGGGTTGGCTGGAGGGTGGGCTGATGCGGAGGTCCTCGCTCTGGCGCCTGGGCCGAGGGGGTGCGGGCGCCCCTAACCGGGACCCATAGCGCCTCTCGGCCGGAACCAGCCTGACCTCCGCCCCAGGTGTCCCGCGGAGGCGTGCAGGGCGCGCGGGTGGGAGAAGAGGAGCAACGGCGAGTCGGGGGATGTTCGGACAGTGCGGGGCCTCCATGCCCAAGAGCCCGTCCTTTGAATGGGGTCAGCGAAGCCAGCCCTGCCCAGGGCTGGGGCTCCCTGAGCGGGGAGGATGCACCTAGGAAAACGGCTTCGAGGGGAAAGCGCTGTGTTTGCAAGCGCATCGATGCTCTGGGGGACAATGGAGGCAGAAATGGATCCGGAACGCCGGCTGGTGCGTGTTCAGTGGTTCCCCCGCACGTGGTTATGTCCCAGTGAATCGTGAGCCAGCTTAGGTGAGAGTGTGGTGATTCCG
Organism: Myotis daubentonii; assembly: GCF_963259705.1. Classification (NCBI taxonomy): domain Eukaryota; kingdom Metazoa; phylum Chordata; class Mammalia; order Chiroptera; family Vespertilionidae; genus Myotis; species Myotis daubentonii. The sequence goes on from NC_081842.1 coordinate 1,306,355, forward strand.
GAGGAAATGCCGGCGGAGAGCAACGGGACCACGTTCTACACCTGCAACAAGTTAGACCTCGATAATCAGAGGATCCGTGTGGTTTTTAAATCTCACAAGCCTGAGAGGGGAAATCCTTGGACAGAGTAAAGGGAAGTAGGAAAGCTTCGGGACACAACACAAAACAGCAGTGGAGGAAGGTCTCAGAACTGCTCGTCTCCAGGGGCAGCTTTATACATAAAAGGCCAAGTGACCGGCCGTCCGACCAACCGGCCGGTACTATGACGCGCACTGGCAATCTAAAAATGAACGTTGACTCATGCATGCATGATACATACAAAGCTCTCGCTGGAGCCAGTCACACGCGTGTGTTTCCAGCTGTCATTGTCGATGGTGAGTTTGGTTGACACTTCTATTATAGAGAAAGGCGAATAGCGATATTAAAGTATTTCTTCTAATTCATGTCCTTTCAATGTGCACAGGCCACTAGTTTAAGTATAATAATAAAAGACTGGTTACGGGCAATAATGCATCCAGAAGGAAGGGAAAATGCTCTCTGCCAACAGTCGCCAACCTTCCGGACCTCACGGACCCACAGCGGTCTGCGGACCACCGGCTGGTGACCGCTGCATGGACTGTTCCTGTGTGTGTGTGTGTGTGTGTGTGTGTGTGTGTGTGTGTGTGAGAGAGAGAGAGAGAGAGAGGTTTTAAATTATTAGTTTTAAAATGAGTACTATTTAATGGAAACATCTTTTTTAAAAAATATATATTTCTTTATTGATTTCATAGAGAAAGGGAGAAGGAGGGAGAGAGAGAAACATCAATGATGAGAGAGAATCATTGATCGGCTGCCTCCTGCACACCCCACTGGGGATCGAGCCTGTAACCCGGGCCTGTGCCCTTGGCCGGAATCGAACCTGGGACCCCTCAGCCTGCAGGCTGACTCTTTATCCACGGAGCCAAGCCGGCTAGGGCAATGGAAACATCTTGACTAAAAAATCTGTTGCAGACTTTTGAGGCCCACTGAAACAAAGTTTAATGAGAAAGTAAAATGGCACTGCTCGGCCGGTGTGGCTCAGTGGTCAACCTATGAACCAGAGGTCACAATTCAATTCCCGGTCAGGGCACATACCCTGGTTGCGGGCTCGATTCCCAGTGTGGGGCTTGTAGGAGGCAGCCAATCCATGATTCTCTCTGATCATTGACATTTCTATCTCTCCCTCCCTTTGCCTTCCTCTCTGACATCAATAAAAATATATTAAAAAATAAAATAAAGCGGTACCAAAAATCAGTAGGAAATGGATGGTGCTCGGTCGATGGCACAGCATGGCCACAGACCCCTCCAGCCTGGGGGTTAGCACCAGGACTTTGTGAGTCCTCGATTTGGGAGGGACGCCGTTTCTCCCCCTGCCTGGGACGGGCAGCTGTGCCAGTGCCGGCGGGACCGTTATCTTTCCTCGCCGGACGTCCCTGGCTTGCTTGGCGACACTGGGACAATGCTGGGCACTTCCGTTCTCCCCTCCACTTTCCACAGATTGGACTGCCTCTCTTCGATGATGCCGCGGCTTCACAGAGCTGGGCTTTCGCTGGTTGCCGTGGAAATGCAGGTGGCGCTGGCTGATCTGATTTAAGGTTGCAGAAACTGCAACATGCCCAATAGGGCACCCCCCTCCCTTAGTAAATAATTGGGATATTAAGGAATAAAATAAAAATACCTTTTCTTTCTACATGTATTTTATGTCAAACAGCTATGTAATTGTTAGAACATAAGTCCTTATTAAGTGTCTGGAACTATTTACTGAACATAACAGTTCAGGCCTTTTGTTTTTCTGTTTTATTTTCCTTTACCCAGGGGCACCGTGAAAAACCACCGGGACACAAGGACACGCTGAGCTGGGAAGTTGGGCACCTCCGCTCCACACCCTTCATCAGAACTCACTTTTGTTGGTGCTGAATTCCTCTCAATGGACGTTGATTTGTGTTCTTGGTGGTAGCTTTAAGCTTTCCCTCGAAAATTATCATGAAAAATGTTTACATATCTTTGTGCACCCAGATTCATAGCAGCGTTTATTCACAACAGCCACGAGAAGGGGCAACCCGGCGTCCATCGGTTGATGAGTGGATAAACGAGGTGCAGCTTATCCACGCAGTGGCATATTAGTCAGCCTGAAAAAGCGAGGGAATCTGACAGCGGCTACAAGGTGGATGGCACTTGAAGACATTGTGTTAAGTGAATACAGCCAGTCCCAGGAGGACAAAGGCTGTATGATCCCACTTCTGTGAGGCACCTAGAGTGGCCCAGGTCCTGAAGACGGGAGAGTGGCTGCCGGGGACTGGGGAGGGGATGGGGAACTACGGTGGAAGGGGTAGAACTGCAGTTCTCCCGGGTGAAAATGGGTGGCGGCGATGGTGATACGACTCTGTGAATGTACTGACGGCCAGTGACTGGTACACTGAAATGGTTAAAGTGGTAAATTTTATGTTACATATATTTTACCACCTTAAAAATTTTGGCGGGGGAAGTCATGAGGTACAATCACCATTTCTAAGACATAAATTCAGATTCTCACCTACAGAGGGCGCCATTGACAGCAGCTAGACTAGAGGCATCCCGGGTTGGCCATCAGCCGCTGACCTCCTGAATCCCAGGTGTCACCCCTCCCGGCTCCTGGGCGGGCCTCCAGCCTCTCCCCTCGCCTGGAGGCTCTGCCAGAGGTTTTCACGTGTGTTCACCAAGAACCATCTGGACACACACGTGAACACCTCCTCTTGCCTCCCTCCTGGGAGACACTCGCCGGAGGGACCAATGTGCTCTATACATACAGAGTGCCCCTCAGCCCAGAAGAGGACGGCCTGACCCCAGAGGAGCCTCGAGGGCATCATGCCCAGTGAAAAGAGCCAGTCACAGCAGGACAGCCCGTAGGATGCCACTCGATGAGGCACCTGCCGTCCTCAAGCTCAGCAAGACAGAGCGTGGAACAGTGGTACCGCGGGGACAGTCCAGCAGAGAGTCCCGGGGGCCAGCATCCAGCCCCTCACGGCGCTCCCAGAACCTCCAAGTGTGTTTGCACCACGTGTTCTTCTGCAAAGAGAAAAATACCAGCATCATAGGAACAAACTGAGCTGTGACTCACATGCAAAAACGAATGAGCCGGGCCGGGTGGCTCAGTGGTTGAACATCGACCTATGAACCGGGAGGTCACAGTTCAATTCCCAGTCAGGGCACAGGCCCGGATTGATCCCCAGTGTGGGGCGTGCAGGGGGCAGCCAACCCACGATTCTCTCTCATCACTGATGTTTCTCTCTCTCCCTCCCCTCCCTTCCTCTATGAAATCAATAAAAATATATATTAAAAAAACAAATGAAAAAGTGCATGTAAGAAAAGATGAAGGGATGTCAAGGCATTAGCACGGATTTCACCAATTTTCTGAAACCCACATCTAGTTTAAACGTTACGGGGCTCTGAGAGCCTAAATGGACTTCAGAGCCTGGCCTTTCGCTCTGCAGACGTGCAAAAGCAAGAGGCCAGGTCCGAGGCCTCTGTGGGCAGCTGGCCGGCCGCGGCAGGACACGGTCTCCTGCACCCGCTGCCTTTGACCTTGGCTGGACTGCACACGGGCCGGCACCATTCCGCTCGCATTCCTTCAAGGCCTCCTCCCGCGGCTTTTGAAGTCGGCCTCCCCAGCCGCCCAGCTTTCTGCGCGGCGAGCAGGCCCTTTGCTGCGCTGCGGCCTCCGATGCCAGCTCCACAAACAAACCCCCATTTGTTGCCTCTAAAAATAAGCCTTTTTAGCTCTGGACCACATTCAGCTCGCTCTCCGGCTGAAAGGTTGGTTGCTTTGTGGCTGACAAATGGAGGCTTCTATCTTCCCAGAAGGGCCGCAGCCCGGCCCGTCTCACTGACAGCCTGCGGCCCCACCTGGGTGGCAGGTGAGGGGAGAGGCTCGGGGCGGGAGTCATGAGCATCTTCCAAGAGGGGCTTGGAAGGAGGGACGGGATGTAACAGAGCTGGGAAGGCGGCACAGGGCTCTTCCAAAAGAAAAACACAAAGGCAGGAACCCGGCCCGCGTGGCTCCGTGGTTGAGCACTGACCTATGAACCAGGAGGTCAGGGTTCAATTCCCGGGCAGGGCACAGGCGCAGGTTCAGGGCTCGATCCAGCGAGTGGCGTGCAGGAGGCAGCCGATCCGTGATTCCCTCTCATCACTGATGCTTCTCTCTCTCTCTCCCTCTCCCTTCCTCTCTGAAATCAATAAAAATATCTTTAAAAAATAAACCAAGGCAGGAATTAGGCCATGAAAACAGGAAATGTACAGTCATCCCCCCTCATCCGTGACGGATTAGTTCCCAGACCCCAGTGGACGCCTAAAGCCACAGACAATACCCGAGCCCTACATGTATGATGCCCTTTGCTATACACACGCACCTACAATGAAGCTTAACTTGTAAGCTGGGCACAGTGAGAGACGGGCACCCACAGCTGATGAGAGAACAGCGAGACGATGCCCTGGAGTGGAGGGTACGAGAGCGCGGTCTCGCTTACTGGCACCAGCGGGGAGATGCTGGGCAGAGCGGTGACTCACAGCCGAGCTCCGAGGACAGAGCAGATGGCAGACGATGTCATCACAACGCTACTCAGAACAGCGCACGGCCGGAAACTTATGAATTGTTTATTTCTGGAATTTTCCATGTCATCTTTTCAGACTGCCATTGGTCGCAGGTAACTGAGACCGCGGAAAAGAAAGCTTCAAATACGTGAAGAACCGTCCTTTAGGCTTCCCGCAAGGACGCCGCCTCTCGCACACGGGATGGGTGTAGTGGGTACAGAGGCGCGCCACCACCCGGCGGGGCTGCAGCACAGAAGGGAACGCGGCCACGTTATTCCACCGGGTGGCCCTCCCTGATTTCGGTGATTTTGCCGGTTGAGGGGTGTGGAGTCCTGCCGCAGGTGGTCTGTGTGAGTCTGTGCCGCCAGCGTCAGTCCCGTCGGGGACAGGAGACGGGTGGCACCAGCCTGGCGGGCCTGTGGCCGGCGCAGGAGCTCCGAGCCCTGCCGACTGGCTCACTGGGAACTGCTCGTCACCTGTGAACGAGGGGCTCCCAGCCCAGGTGGCAGTGAACGGTGGGGCTGGTCCTGTCGGCGCCCAGGTCACAGGGCTGTGGTGAGTGGTGGTATGTGGGGGCGCTTTACTGTTCGGCTGAGGTCCCAGCTCCGGTCACTGTGCCGACCTAGACCTACGACCGCGTTCAGTTCTGTAAATCCCACCGGAAGCGGAAGGCGCCTGGGGAGAGGGTCACCCCTCTTCTGCCCTGTGGTTTTACGAGGGTTCCTCCAGCTTTGAAGTGGGGCTCCCTCCCCCGCCTTCCTGTCCTCCGAGTTCTTACAGTGCCCCGGGCTGGGCATTTGGTTGCATAATAATTACAGACAGAGAGTGGGAGGGGGGTAATTGGTTTCCATTTGGTTGGAGGCACAGGCCCTTGGGACCGAGTGCTCCAGAGAGGAAGATAAATGGAATTATTTCACTTTCTCACGTGACTTAGAAACCCTTAAAGAGATCAGATTAGGACTAAAACCTGATTTAACGGAGAGCAGCTGAGGGGCAAGGCAGAGGGAAGCCAGGCCTCCTCTACGCCCCACAGCTGCCTGGCCGCACTGCGCTGTCCACCCTCCATCTCCCCCACTCGCCCCCGTCCTCTCCCCCCTGGGCCTGCACAGCCCCAGCCGGACACAGCCACAGCCCCTGGCTACACTCGGACTCAATCCCGTCCCTGGACCCCCTCTGTCACTGTTATGGTTTGATTTTTTTTAATATATATTTTTTATCGATTTTAGAGGGGAAATCAATGACGAGAAAGAATCATTGATCGGCTGCCTCCTGCACGCCCCATGCTGGGGACCAAGCCCGCAACCCAGCATGTGCCCTTGGCTGGAATCGAACCCGGGACCCTTCAGTCTGCAGGCTGACGCTCTATCCACTGAGCCAAACCAGCCAGGGCTGTTACGGTTTGATTTTAAGAAAACACACCAATAGCTTTATGGAGACAGAATTCCCAAGCCGTACAACTCACCCGGGTCAAGGGTACAGTTCAATGGGTTTTGGCACATTACCTCATTCCCGTTCTGAAGTTCTGGCAAATACATGCAACATGCAATTTGCCACTTTAAGTGTAGAATTCAGTGGGGTTCGTCACATCCACAATACTGTGCAACCATCACTCACCACTGTCTATTTCCAGAACTTTCTCATCACCCCAAACAGGAACTCCATCTCCCTCTCCTCAGCTGTTGGTGACCTCTCATCTACTTTCTCGCTCTGAACGTGCTGATTCTAGATCTTTCGTGCAAGTGGCATCGTGTTGTGTCTGGTTTATGGGACCTAGCCCAATGTTTTCAAGGCTCACCCATGCTGTCTTATTGGAAGTTCATTCCTTTTAAATATATATATATACATATTTTTATTGATTTCAGAGAGGAAGAGAGGAGGGAGAGAGAAACATTAATGATGAGAGAGAATCATCAATGACGAGAGAGAATCATGGGTCGACTGCCTCCTTCACGCCCCGCACTGGGGATGGAGCCTGCAACCCGGGCCTGTGCCCTGACTGGGAATCGAACCCTGACCGCCGGGTTCACAGGTCGACGCTCAACCACTGAGCCACAGGCCGGGCACTCCATCCTCCTAGGGGGCCACGCTTCTGTGGGTTTCCCGCATGCTGGCCCCTTTCCCTAAACGGTCCCCCTTCCCAAGCACCTAGCTTTTGCTTGGCCCCTCCTTCCCACCTTTCTCATCCATCTTGTCCTGGAAAAGGTTCCCCCACCCCTCCCCCGCTCCCTCTGGCTCGGGGCCCCCTCTTCTGCCCCCTGGGCCCTTGTTGTTCATGACTCTGGCTCGCCTGGCATTGCCTGTCCAGGTCTGTCCTCCTGCCTGTAATGGTACTGATACTGACCGGGCATTGCTAAGTCCCAGGCCTCCTGCCCAGGCACCTGGATCAGCTCACTAGAGCCTCACAGAGGAGGCAGCGGGCTGCCACCCAGTGAGCGACTGTGCCCCGCGCATCTGGGAGCCTGGGTGCCCACAGGACCGTGGGGCGCGGCCCCTGTCTGGGCCACAGGCTCTCAGAGGCCCAGTTCATAGCTCAACCGGGTGGTGAGTGGACGGGTGGGGTGACAGCCCACGAGGGACCTGAGTTTGGGGCAGGTGTGACTAGGGAGTGGCTCCCAAGTGCAAGGCACCCATACCCACCAGCCAGCCTCAGTTTCCCCAACTGAGAAAGCCCACACGACTCAAGCCGGAGCGTCACTGAGAAGGTCCAGCCCTCGCTGGCTTGGCTCAGTGGATAGAGCTCCGCCTGTGGGTCCGGGTTCCATCCGGGTCAGGGCACAGGTCCGGGTTGGGGGCCCCATCCCCAGTGGGGGGCGTGCAGGAGGCAGCCGACCCATCATTGATGTTTCTCTCTCCCCCTTCCTCTCTGAAATCAATAAAAATATATTTAAAAATGAACAAAATCAATGGAAAAAATATCCTCGGGTGAGGATGAACAGCAAAGGTAAATAAATAAATAAGAAATGAATAAATAAATAAGAGGGCTCAGCACTTTAATGCAGAGTTTAAACATCCCTGCGCATCGCAGGCCCCTGCCCTCAGCAAACACTAACACTAATGACGGGCCCTCCCGCCGGCTGCCCCGGGAGGAGTGGACCGACGCCGTCCGTCCGTCCGTCCGTCCCGGGACCCTCGCCGCCCGCCCCGAGGAGGGTCGCCCAGGTGGGCGGCGCGTCTGGTCCCGGTTTCCGGCTCCGTTTGCCCGGGCAGCGCCGTGCAGAGCCGCCGGCCGCCGGGGCAGCGCGCCCGGTCCCGCCCGCGGGCCTCATTATCTGCGTTTCCGCGTCGGGCCCGGCGCTTGGCCGGCCTCCCCGCGCGTCCGGAACACGCCGTGCCGGGCCCGCCGCCCACGGGGCCCTCCGCCCTCTCCCGGCGCCGCCCGCGGTCCGCGGGGTGTGGGTCCCGGCGGCCAGGTACCCGCTTCCGCAGCCACAGCCCCCTCGCTGGTCCCGGGTCCCCCTCCTCCCCGGCCCGGCCGCTCGGTGCGCCCCTCGCCCGCGGGACCCCACGCGCAACCAAGAGGCGGGGCGGGCCACCCACTTTCCGGGCGCGCGTGGGTCCCTCCGGGTCCGAGCGCGGCGCACGACCGGCCGCCCGAGGAGGCGTGAGTGAGTCGGAGGCCGAAGAAACCGGCTCCGGGCGGCCGGCCGCTCGCCGCCCCCCGCCCCCGGCGGCGCGTGCCCGTCCGGCGGCCGCGACCTGGGCGCTGCGGGGTCTCGTCTCGGGACCCGGGAGACGGCGCGCCCGGAGGCTCTGCACGTGGGGAGAGGCGGTCCCGGGCGTCCGCGTCGCACCTCCGGGACCCGCCTTCCGCGGCCCCACCCTCCGCGGCCCCCGCCTCGGCCCCGCCCCGCCCCGGGCGCCCGGGCTCGCCGCGCGGCGCTGGCTCCAAAGTGCGTCACGGGCACCGGCCGGCTCCTCGGAGGCCAGGGCGAGGCTGGCGCGGGGCCAGCGCGGGCCGGGCCAGGGGTGCCGGGCCGCCTCGGGGCGGGGACCGGGCGTGGAAGCCGCTCCGGTGGCCCGGCCCTCGGCGCGCGGTGGGGGGCCCCTCGTGGCGGGCAGCGCGCCAGGCACCGGACCCCCAGCCGCGGGGCGCGCGAAGGCGACACTGGCCCTGGGCCCCCCTCGTTTCCTCCCGGCGGCGGGCGAGATTTCCTCCCGGGGAAACGCGCGGCTCCCTCCCGGGGGCCCGCCCCGCCCCGCTCCGCCCCCCGCCCCCTCCCTGGCTGGGAAGCCGGGGCCGGGAAGCAAGTGGCAGGGGCCGCGGGGCGCTGCCGCCCACTCACCCGCCATGTGACGCCGCCTCCGGCCAGCAGCCCCCCGCGCCCCGCGCACCATGCTCCCGCCGGGCCCCGCGCGCCCGCCCGCGCCCCCGCCCGCGCCGCACCCCGGCGTCCGCAGGCAGGTGGAGCCGCCGGGCCAGCTCCTGCGCCTCTTCTGCGCCGTCCTCGTCTGCTCCGGGGAGATCGCGGCACTCGCCGACTTCTCCGGTAAGACGCGCCCCCGCCCTCCCGTGCGCCCCGGGCGGCAGGTGCCCAGGTGAGCCCTCGGCCCGGGGCAGGCGCCCGAGGGGGCTCGACGGGTCGGATGAAAGTTGGGGTGCGCTCCCTGCCAGTGTTCTTGCCTGCGGTGAGCCTTTAGCATCTGGTGGCTGCGTGTGAGGCGGGGCGGGGGGGGGGGGTCGCCGCCACCCCCACCCCCATGGAAGGGGGGGTCACCTGTTTGAAGCTGGTCGCCGGCTGCGGACCTCAGTTTGCCGGCGTCAGCGACGCCTCCGAGGGTCGGAGCTCAGCCTATGCCCAGCGCGGGAAAGGCACGTGCGGGGCCCGGGTGCCCTGGGCTAGCCACCCGCGCCGTCCGGGGCGCATCCAGGGAGACCGGCCCGGGCACACCTGACCCGAAGTCTGCCTGCCAGCGGCAAGGGGACCCCCAGGGAACGGAAGCTTACAGAACAGAGAGGAGCCTCGGGTGGGCGCGGGGGCGGGGCCTGACTACCTCCGAAAGGTACCAGCACCCCCTCCCTTCCCAGTCTCCCTTAAACCTAAGGACTTCCTCCATCCAGCCACCCATTCGGCTGCTCCTCGGGACACTGGGGCCCGGGCTGTAGGTTGGCACCCGAGGGAGGGTGGACGAGGGTCTGGCGCGGCCTCTGTGACCGGTCCTTGCCTGGAGTCACCAGCCTCCTCCCCTGTGGTCTCCCTCGGGGAGCCTCTCCCAGCCCAGGAAGCAGCTCTGAGCCCCTCCCCTTTCCAGCATCTTCCGCAAGCCCAGGTTTGCGCGTCCTGGAGGGCCTGCCGGCAGCGGCTTTTGTGGTTAACTCGGGGTGAGGGGAGCTGGATCCCCGGCCTCCGTGCGGGCGCCCAGGACGAGGCGGGCGGGAGCTCTGGAAACCAGAGGCGAGTTGGGTTTCTCGTTCACTCACAGAGCCGGTCATTGTTAGCCCAGAGCCCTCTGGTCAGAGGTTCTTTTCTCTGAATATTTAATATCAGGGCAGTGTTTCCACCTGGCAAAGGAAGCCAAGATATGCCAATTTGGCAAGCAAGCCTCGGTCCTTAAAAAAAACCAGCCGCTGAGGCGGAGTGCAGGGACGGCTCTCCCAGCGAGTGAGCCATGGACTTTTTTGGGAAAGGACTCCCTTCGCCGCTGGGAAGTCCTGCGTGTGCGGATTGCAGCGGGGAGAGCAGCTCTGCCTGTTGGAAGGAGAGAACTGAGCCCACAGGCCCTGGTGACATCACTGCGAGGGAACAAACACCGCCGCGGGGAGTGCGTGTCACCGGGAGATTGAGCAGATCAGGGACACGGTGCCGGCGGTCACCACCCAGGCGTGGCCCACGTGCGGCCACTGTTCAGAGGGTGGACCTGAGCCACGGACTGGAGGCTGCTCCCTGAGGGCGTGCTCGCGGGACACCCGTCCTTCTAATGGCCCGCCTGCGTGAGAAAAGCCATTTCCTTCTGCTCCTGGTGGGAGCCTGCATGGGGTGGAACCCGCCCCAGCCAGCGGGTGGGCGGGGAGGGAGAGGGGGGAGGGAAGGCCGCCAGCCTCACCATCAGCCGGGCCCCCAGAGATCCCAAGACTAGGGAGAAAGGTCAGGGCCCTTTTGTGGAGAAGAAAACGCCCCCCCCCCCCCCAACCACAGAGGCACTCAGGCTGTGTCTGAATTCTATGGGGGCGGCATCAGACACGGGAACAGGGGCTCCTGCAAAGTGGGTTCATGTGACTTGAGCCTCAGGGACCCCTGACCACGTGCAGGGCAGCCACGAGAAGAATCCTGAGTTCCCAGGTCGGCAGGCTGAGTGTGCCGTGGAGGTTTTCACTCAAAGCGGTGGGTGCAGACGTGTCACCCCCGCCCCCCCAACCCCCATGCCACTCCCGTGGCCTCTGCCCGAGGCCTGCTTTCCTGGGGGCGGGCAGCCCTGTCCCTGGGCATGAACTTGGGCGGGGGGGAGCAGAGGGGGAGGGACGCCCCGCCCCCTGGGGGACGGACTGCTGGGAGACAGGCAGGCAGCTTTCCTACTGGAGGGAAACGCCAGAGACCAGCCCAGGGAGGCTCGAGGGAGCCAGGGACCCCTCGCCTTGCGAAGAGGGGGATGCAGGAAGGATGGTGTGTCCGCGTGAAAGAAAGTGCCGGAACATCCGGTCCCGGGGGTGTCTGTCCAGGCGGGAGCCGTGCAGGGCTGGGGAGTTACTTAAGCCTTTCTCATCGGCACCTCCCCCTTGCAGCCTCTGCGGGGCTGTCAGCTGGGGCAGCTTTCCCGGGTCATTGATTTTCCCTTTGCCCGGGGGATCCCAGCATGGATCTCGCTCGCTGGCCATAAGCCCGAGGCTGCATTGTGAGCCCTGCTCATCCCCTGAGCCTGCTGGGAAGGGCCTCCGAGCCCCTCTCCCTCGCCCTGAGGGCAGGAGATGCTGCCAGCCTTAGAAACACCCCCAGGAAGGCCAGAGCGGCTCCTGCGTCCTGCACCCCGACCCTCAGGTCCACACACAGACGCACTGGGCGCGGCCATGCCCCCTGTGGGCGGGCTCTGCTCCTCGGACTGCGTCCCCCAGTTGCAGGTTCAGCCTGGGAGGTTCGCATTGACCACGATGAAAAGAAAACACAGAAATATCCCAGCAGCCGCATCTTTGCTCCAAGACCAGGGCCAGGGTGAGGCTGAGCGGAGGGAGCAAGGGAGCCTCCAAGTTTCGCCTTAAAGGGCGATGTTTCAGCCGCGTCCGCACACTTTGTTCGCCATCCCGGTTCCGTTTGTGTTCTGGGTGTCTTTGGTGGATTTTTTTTTGTGATGGTTTTAATCTCATTGTCTCTCTGCTGAGGGCAGGCGGGGTCCTCTCTCCCTGCTTCTGCTCACTCTGTCTCTCCGGCCTTTCTCCTTCTTCTCACAGAAGGCCTGAGTGATGGATGGGCTGTGGAGAGGGTGGGATGGGGGGCAGGAGAGGGTGGGGGGAGCAGGGGAGGGTGGGGGAGCAGGGAGGGTGGGGGCAGGGGAGGGTGGGGGGAGCAGGGGAGGGTGGGGGAGCAGGTGAGGGTGGGGGGGAGCAGGAGAGGGTAGGGAGCAGGGAGGGTGGGGGCAGGGGAGGGTGGGGGAGCAGGTGAGGGTGGGGGAGCAGGGGAGGGTGAGGGGAGCAGGAGAGGGTGGGGAGCAGGGGAGGGTGAGGGGGGCAGGGGAGGGTGAGGAGGGCAGGGGAGGGTGGGGGGAGCAAGTGAGGGTGGGGGAGCAGGGGAGGGTGGGGGGCAGGAGAGGGTGGGAAACCGTTCTTGTTCCCACTTGGATTCCTCAAGCACGCCTGACTTCAGACAGAGCGGTCAGACGGTGTGTTTACACATTTGGCGTGATCCGGGGCGCAGCCGGGAGTGTGGGAAGAAGAGGGAAGAAGATGAGGACCAAGGAGGGGGCGGGGCCGCTGAAACCTTCCCGCCTGGCCTGCCTGATTGTCCCCAGGCCTCAGCTGCGCCCTCCGCCCTCCAGCGCAGCCCCTGCAGGAAGTGATGCCAGTGACCAGGCACAGGTACACGGAGAGGTTCCGACTCCCCAGGCAGCCCAGCTGGGAAACAAGCCAGTGGGCCAGGCTGGGCCTCGGCCTTGTGGGTGCTGAGTGCAGGGCCAGCTGCCTGACCGTTCTAGACGGTTCATGGGGTGCCAGCCCTGTGTCAGCTCCCCACCGAGCAGGCTGACCTTTTCCGGTTCCTTCTTCACTCCTTTCCTCACCACTGCCCAGCCTGGGCTCGGCTGGAGGACAGTCCTGTCCCTGGCGCATGTGCCCACAGGCCTGCCTCTCCAGCAGCCTGGGCTCTGAGTCCACGTCACTTCACCAGGACGCCCAGGCTGAGACCGACCACGCTACCCCAGGCGGGTGGTGCCCGGGCACTTGGCAAAACCAGACACTCGATACTCCAGCGCAGCAGCGTCACCAGCACGAACCCCGCGGGGTGCTTGGGCACGGCAGCCGGTTGGTAGGAACACACAGTGCAAACCTGTGTTGTAGGGGCTACAGTCGCGGTCAAAGCAGCCGAGTTCTCACAGAACCGCGGGACTTTAAACACGGGGACGGGAGGAGAGGCCGTGGAGTGGGCATACTGGAAAAAGAACCAACTAGATCTGCTCACTTTACTGAAACTGTGTGTTCACGAAAAACGGTGTTGGAGTTGAAAGCTCAAGGGACAGATGACACTGAGCGGAAGAGAGACACGGTGAACCGGGAGAGGAAGCGGGGAAAGTACCCAGAAGGCGGCAGGAGAGGTCAAGGCGTGACGCACGTCGGTGAGGCGTGGAGGATGGAGTAAAGGCTCGGCCCTGCAAATCCTGGGACGCGAGGTGAGGAAAACCAGGGCGAGGCAGCTCCCAGAGCGGCCCTCTCTTGGAGTCAATTCTCAAGAACGAGTGAAAGGTCCCGATCCACGCGTCCCAAGCAAGTAGAACACATGGACGCCTGTCGCATTGATGCTATAAGACACCGAAAACGAAGTAAGTGCTGGTCTTGGAACCACTGAAGAGGGGAGAGCACATAACTAACGAAGCCTTTGCAACAACAGCGAGGGCGGAAGCCGGTGCCGTATTTCCCAGGGTCTGAGAAAACAGCCACCAACACAGAACTGAACCCCTAAGCCAGCTCTCGCTGCAAGGTGCGCAGGAGGCGCTGACCGCTGACGCGCCCTCCCTGAGAGATCTGCTAAGGGCTGTGCTTCAGGAGGAAGGACACGGGGTCTGGAAGGACAGACGGAGATACAGTGGTGAGCACAGAAGTGATACAACTTGGGGTGCTCTGTACCCACGTCCTGGCTGCCCTCCCTCAGCGGCTCTGCCGTCCCCCGGCCTCCAGGCCGTCTCTAAGGAACCCAGTCCGTTCAGCAGCTGCAGCCAGAGACAGGTGTGTGTGTGTGTGTGCATGCGTGTGTGTGCATGTGTGTGTGTGCGCGTGTGTGCGCGTGTGTGTGTGTGTGTGTGTGTGTGTGTGTTGTTTCTTTTTTTTTTTTTTTGTTAATCCTCACCCGAGGATATTTTCCCATTGATTTTTAGAGAGAGTGGGAAGGAGGGAGAGACAGAGAGAGACCACAATGTGAGAGAGACACATGGATTGGTTGTCCTCTGCATGGGGCTGCAACCGGTGTGTGCCCTTGACGGGAATCAAACCCGGGACCCTTCACTCTGGGCTGTTGCTCTATCCACTGAGCCAAGCCGGCCAGAGCAGGAGACAGTGTGTGACTCAGTTGAGCTCTTCCGCTGACTGACGAGCTCCCCCAGCGATACCCCCGCCTCCCCCGCCCCCCAAGGTGGGCCGCGTGCCCAGGTGACGACACTGGGGCATCTGTATGAAACAGCAGGAAATGCCAGGGCGCCCAGGAATCCGAGGCTGTGCTAACCGTGAGCCAAGTTACCCTGAGAGGCAGCCCTGTCCTGGGCAGACTTCCTTCTCCGTGGGCTGCGGCCACACGGATAACAAGGGTTTGAGGCATGACTGATCGCCTGGGCGGGCACAGTCCGCAGGTGTGTCCAAACCACAGCGCTTGGCACCGAGCTGTGGGAGTGTGTCCACAGACCTGCCAGGCAGCAGGGCCCCGGCCTGGGTGCCACATCCCCAACCTGCATCCCGGACCCCGGCTGTCCCGCGCCCGCGGGGCCCTGAGGTTGAATTCTGCACCGCAGGCTGGGGAGTGAGAGGACGCTGTGGTCAGCTTCACGCTGAGGGCCGAGCTCCGCACGCACCGGGGCCAGGCCACGCTGAGACTCCGCACGCAGGCCGTGGCGTCTGGGAGGTATGTTTGCAAACCGTCTGACTTCCCGGCGGCCTCAGATGCCCCATGAATACCAGTCGCCCGGTTTGGGGCGGGAAGAAGAGGGAGGACGAAACCCAAGAAGGCTCTGTGGGGCCGATCTTGAGTCGGATGAGCACAATAGCGCAGTCCCGTTTCGAGTCCGTCGGCATTCCTGCGATGACTACACACGAGGGCCTGCCCGGCGATGCGGGGGCGTCTTCGGGGGAAGAGCCCTTTCTGTCTGCACGGCCCCCGCGGCCTCCCAGCAGCCTTGCCGTCCGAGACGGGACCCTGCGCCCGGCCCTCTCGCTTCCTCCCGACTTGGAGGATTTTTCACTCCTTTTGGGCTCAGAGATCATAAATCTCCATCCCGTAGAGCCAGGAACGGGGGACCAGCCCGAGCCCTTCCCTCTCCGCCTGCGGGGGCCAGGTGGGAGCGGGAAGCCTGATGTCATCCGGCCGATTTGTTGGGCTTGTAAGGCTGTGCTGCAAGGCGTGCGCACGGCCCACAGTCCCTTCTCCGTGAGAAATACCGCGCACCTGACCCGGGGTCAGGCCGACACACCTCCTTCTGTCAATACGACCGTGACCGAAGGGACGAAGGGACGGTCCTTTTGAAACACCTGCCTCTCTTCTCGGAGGCCCGAGGGACTGACACGCCTCCCAAAGCTAACAGGCCCGGCGCTCTGGGGCAGGTCACCCGCCCACGGCCTCCGCACGGAGGGGGTCCCAGGCCCCGGGGCTGCGGGCCCCCGCGGGAACGGGTCGCACAGGCTGTGCAGAATGTCCCAGAGCACACCTGTGGTCCGTTTTGCCTCCTTAAACCCCAAGTTCAAGTCCTGATTCACCCCCCCTCCTTTTGTTTTTGAGCGAGGCGCCCCAGCATTTTTTCCAGGATTATTTAAAAACAGCTTTATGGCTCCCGAAAGCCATAAACCCACGCTTTGAGGTAAAAGGTCTGTCTTTGTCTGACTGTTCAAGGCAGGGAAGGTGGCCAACCTCCGCCAAAAATGCCGCCCGGCCGGCATGGCTCCGTGGTTGAGCATCAGCTTTTGAACCAGGAGGTCAGGGTTCGATTCCCGGTCAGGACACAGGCCTGGGTTGTGGGTTCGATCCCCATTGGGGGGGGGCGTGCAGGAGGGGGGGGCGTGTTTCCCTCTCCTCAGGGATGTTTCTCTCTCCCTCTCCCTTCCTCTCTGAAATCAATAAAAATATATTTAGAAAAGGAGACAGTGGGAGGCCCAGAGAGCCCAGAGCCCAGAACCTTCCTTCACCTGACAAGCCAGGGCTGCCTGGCTGCTCACATCCCTCTGGCTCACGCGGGGACCTCCTCGCGACGCTGTCCACGTGCGCCCCCGTCTGCGCTCCTCCCGGGCGGGGGGACGGAAGGGGAGCCCCGGGCGGGGCTGGGGAACCGGCACCCTCGCCCTCCGCACGCTCAGTAAACACCATTTCCCAGACACAACGTGCAGGAATGGTACAAAGGGTTCTTCACGCCCTCCCCGGATTCCCCGAATGCCTCGTTTACTGCCGCGGCTCTGTTGTCCTCGGAGTTGCCAACGGTCCTCCGCTCCTAACCCCAAGAACAAGGGCTCTCTGACCCGCCCCGGGCAGCGCCAGACTCCGGGGGTTACGGCCCCGCCGTGTTCTGAGCCACAGGCCTCGCTCCGTGTCGCTGGGTCCCCGGACGCACGGCAGAGCCCGGGGAGCCCCCCGCGCCGATCTCCGTCCTCGGGTCTCCGTCTCCGAGACCCGACCAGCTCCCGGGGTCTGTCCGCCGTGACCCGCCTCTTGGAAGGCGGCCAGGTGGTCCTTTTACCGACTGTCCAGCTGGGGTTTGGCGGGGCTTCTCATGGTTCTGCTCTTAGGCGTTTGCGCAGGACCCCCCCGGCCGGGATGCTGTGCCCCTGTGCGCATCGCGCCCCACGAGCCCGGGAACCCTGGAGCTGGGAGGACTGACCGGCTTCGCCCCATTACTCGGGAGCCACGCAGATGCTGTTTGCTCGTTTGTTTAGTTACTAGGGGCCCAGGGCACGAATTCATGCACCTAAAAAGGAACTGTGAGCTGCGAGGCTGCGGTGGGCACAGGGGCGGGTTTGGCCCATCCTCCACGGTCCCTCCCACCGTGGCCCCTGGTCCCCTGCCTGCCAGCAGCCCCTCTCCCACCGCCGCCACCCCCATGCGCTGACGTTGCCGGTCCTGCTTGCACCCACTGACGAAGCAGAGCGATTCGGGCCAGCGCCATCAGCGGGTGCGAGCAGTGGGTGCTGCCCCAATCGCCCCTCAGGAGCAGGGGGAGGTGGAGAAGCCCTCAGGGGCAATTGGGGCCGCAGCCGCTGCTCGCACCTGCTGACGGCTCCGGGCACTGGCAGGTGTGAGCTGTGGCTCCGGCGCCGGCAGCAGGTGTGAGTGCTGGGTGGGACTGTGGTGCATGGGAGCAAAGAATGTTCAGTAACCACCAGAGGCTCAACCAATGACAGTGACCGGTGCCCTGCCTTGGTCTGCCCCCCCACCCCTCACCTCCACCTCCCGCCTCGGCTGACGCCCGCCATGTTCCCTGCGTGCCCCCTGGTGGTCAGTGCATGTCATAGCGGCCAGTTGTTGTTTGGTTGTTCCACTGTTTGGTCTATTTGCATATTAATTAGCCTTTTATTATATAGGATTTATTTATTTATTTGTTTATTTTAATTTTCACCCAAGGAGTGAGGACATTTTTTTCCCACTGATTTAGAGGGAGTGGAAGGGAGGGAGTGGGGGGGAGAGAGAAACATTGATGTGATAGACACACATCGATTGGTTGCCTCCCGCATGTGCCCTGACCAGGGCTGGGGGTCAAACCTGCAACTGAGGTACGTGCCCGGGACCAGGAATGGAACCCAGGACCCTCCGGTAGGAAGGCCGGTGCTCTAACCACTGAGCCGCGGGCCAGGGCCGCAGGCCTCTTAGATCACAGATGTCGCCGTCAGCCACGCATGCCCGGGTTAGTTAACTGGTCCCTTTAATTAACAGCTTACCTGGCGAAGCTGTAATGTGGACGCAGGAGAAGCAGGTCTGAGGCAGTGGAGGGAAGGACCAGGGTTCTGGAGCCGGGAGCTTCGGCTGGGGACCTGGTGCGGGAGGGCACCACCACGCGGCTCCCGGAATCGGGATGAAGCCAGCGCGGGAGCTGGCGTTTGGGCTGGAAAGGGCAGGTTCGGGAGCGCGTGGGAGGGAGACTGCGGGGTCCCCTGTGGCTTGGCCGAGGCCGTGGTCGCCACCAGGGCAGGGTCCTCAGTGTGCCCTCCAGCACTCCGCCCTGGACAGAGCAGCTCCTCCCAAGCGCTGGCCACCTGGCAGCCCGTCGCCTTTTGGGGGGACGGGAGGGGGTTGGTTGCTGACTTCCAAGTCAGTCCCCGACAGTGGCTGTCGGGACGATGCCGGCCCCACACGCTGGGAGCGAGGCCGTTGCCACCTGTTGTTTATCTCAGATCAGAGGAGTCTCACCGTCTCAAACGGCGAGAGCTTTGCTTTGCTGCCGGCTCACAGCTTCCACCTGTCACGGGTTTAATACGTTATTAGAACTTTACACCCTGTGCCTGTTTCTTATCAATTAAGATGATTGGGGTGACACCGGTTAATAGGATCATATAGGTTTCAGGTGGAATGTCTTTCTTCAATTTTATTTCCCAACTTGAGGCCCGGTGCACGAAATTCGTTTACACCCCTCCATTCCCCACCCCCCCCACCCCCCCCCCCCCACACACACACACACTCCTGTGAGGGAATGCTGTCGGTTCTCTTAAAGTGAAACCAAAGAAGGTGCTCGCTCAGATCCTCCATCCAAAATCCTCCCCTGAGCCCACGAGGAGGCGGGATGGAGACCGGGGGTCACCAGCCCGTGTCCGGCCCGGCCTCTGGGACACTGTTTGCCCCGTTTCTGCTTTAGAGACTCCTGCTCCGGGAGCTCCTAGGGAACAGGCACACGTGCCCGGCCGCATGGCTCAGGGGTTGAGCGTCGAACTGCGAACCAGGAGGTCAGGGTTTGATCCCGGTCAGGGCACAGGCCGGGTTGTGGGCTCGATCCCCAGTAGCGGGTGGGCAGGAGGCAGCCGATCCATGATTCTCTCTCATCATGATGTTTCTCTCTCCCTCCCTTCCTCTCTGAAATCAATAAAATATATTTAAAAAGAAATGGAAAGAAAAGGTGCGCCAGTCCCTAAGAACTCGCTGTACCCTCCCAAGGAGCTGGCGGAGGTCCGCGGGCCGCTCTCCGAACAGCCTCCCGAGGGCAAAGGACACGGCTTCACTGCCTGGAGCCGTGACGTCCCGTGTCCTTTCCCACTTGGCGGGTGAAGCGCCCAGCGCGGCCCGCGGCCCTCGTTCCCGCCGGGAGCGCATCGCAGGTGCCGGAGGCCCCGGCCTCAGGGGCGGCAGGTGCGGCCAGGCCGCCCCCACACCGGCTGCGGCTGCGAGCGGGTGCCGGCCCTCGCCTTCCGGCGGCCAGCTTGCCGAGCGGTTCTGAGAGCCTTTTGTTGTGCCCGGGGCTGGAGCCGCCGGCTTGGCCGAGTCCAGGCAGAAAAGATCAAGTGTCCAGTCCATACCTGCGCCTGCGGGGCCGGTAAGAGTCGCATCAAGTTACCAAATGCTCCGCTCGTACCCGAGGTTCGGGGTTACTCTGCCTCCAAAAGAAAGGAGAAAGTGACCCGTTTCGGTGCTCGGGGCGAGTGGGGGCTGATCCGGTCACGGACGGGCGTCCCTGAGTCACCGCGTGGGCCTGGAACCGGGTTGCCCGACGCGGCGTTCCCTCCCTTTCCTGAGATTTGAACCCTGTGGTGGAAAAGGCACGAAAGGCTCCTGGCAGGCGTGTCAAAAAGGAAATAGTGAGTGTAAGTCCTGAGAGGCCGTTCAAGCCCTGGCCGGTGGCCCAGTGGTCAGAGCACCGGCCCTCTGGATCGAAGGGCTGTGCGTGCGATTCCGGGGAAGGGCCTTTGCGGGCTCCATCCCCGGCTGGGTTTGGGGTGCGTGCAGGAGGCAGCCAATGGATGCGTCTCTCTCACAGTGATGTTCCTCTCTCTCTCTCTCTCTCTCTTTATCCCCCCTCCCCATTACTCTCTAAAAAAGAAAAAAAATCAATGGGAAAATATCCTTGCGTGAGGATTAAAAAAAAAGAAGATTGCTATTGGGGTCCAACACCGAGCGTTTAGAGAAGTTTTTAACCCATTGATCGCTCTCCCTGTGTATGTGCATGTACACACATGTATGCTTACAGATGTTGTAAAGTCCTCTTCAGCGGGTCTTCCAGCTGCACTCTGATATGGCCACGGAGGTGCCACTTGGAGAGGCGTCTGAGGGGAAAGGGTTTACTGCCCTCACCCGCCCGCAAGGGCGAGGACCCCTGGGCAGTGCCATTCGGGGGTCCCACACAAGCAGAAGGCATGAGACGGTTATTGGTGGCTTTGAAGGCCCCGGTCACAGTCGGGGGACCCCGGGAAGGGGCCTCGCCGCAGGGACCCCCTCGTCCCCCTGGCCTCCTGGTCACGGCTCACGGCCTGGCAGTGGGGATGTCGAGGCATCAGGAAACCAGGAAGTCTTAAAAATGGACGATACAGCCCGGCCATGTGGCTCGGTGGTTGAGCATCTACCTGTGAACCAGGAGGTCAGGGTTCGATTCCCGGTCAGGGCACAGGCCCGGGTTGTGGGCTCCATCCCCAGTGAGGGGCGTGCAGGAGGCAGCCGGTCCATGGTTCTCTCTCATCGTTGATGTTTCTCTCTCTCCCTCTCCCTTCCTCTCTGACATCAATAAGAACAGAATTTTAAAACATGGACATACCGTCGCAGAGAGAGCCCGTGGGTCCTGGTGGTGAGGGCAGTGCTCGTTTCTCAGGGCGAGTCACAGAGCCGGGTGGTCAGCGCTCGCAGTGTCGGCAGCCACCTCCAGGGCCGCTCTCTCCGGGGGACGAGGACGGTCCCCCGCGCTCTGGCCTTCCCGCACCTGCTCCTGAAACGGTGGCAGCGCACGTGTGGCAGGTTTGTGGGCGTGCCCTTGGAAATGGCGTGCGCGTGGCTTGAGGAAACCCAGGGAGTTCGGCTGTCAAAGAGAAGAGCCGAGTCTGAGAAAAATCGCTTGGACTCTGGGGTCCGGGGATCTGTGGGCTGGAACGCGGGTGCCAGGGGCCAGCGGCCTGTCCGAGCGGCCCTGGCGGGTCCTGCAGGCGCATCTCACTCGTTCCGCGCACCCTCGGACCCGGGACACGGGACCCGCGGCGTCGCGCCAGCACGAAGACGAGCCCTCTCCAGGGCAGCTGTGTAGGAAACGAAAGCCGACGTCACCTACCGTTCCCCAGCTCTTCGTCCTCAGGCCAGACCCCGGCAAAGCAGGCCCTTGCCCTCTTCTGGGCCCCTTCTTCCAAAGTTGGGGCTCCGGGTCACTCTTTCTCCCCCCTCCTCGGCGGTGACCTTGACCGCCCTGCCCCCACACCAGGTGCCTGCTTCTGCTGTTCCTATCGCCTGCCCATCAGCCCTGTGAAGCAGCCCGAGCTCCCATTCTACAGACAAGAAAACTGAGGTCTAAAGAGGTTGTGCTCAACGTGTCCAAACGCATCTGACCCGAGGGGTTCCAGAGCCCGAGTTCCCTGCATCGTCGCCTGCGGCCACCCCCTGCTTGGACACCTTTGATCCCGGCCAGCGCCTCTGGCGAGCCACACCGGCCCGCCCTGTCCCCGCCCCGCTCCCACACCCACCCGTGTGCGGGCGCTGCTGCCTGTGAGGCCCGTCCCAGCAGGGCCCACCCGCCGCTGCCTTCCACTTTCCCTGATGCAGTTTTAAAAAGTCAGTTGGGGAAGAGTGAGGCTGATGAATGAGTTCCCTGGTCCCTTTAATCTCCTTAGCAATTGAACTCCCTTCAATTACGGCGCTTTAGTAGCCATGTCTTCAAGAAGTGACTCCCCCAAGGAGGAGCGAAGGAGGCAGGAGATGATGCCAACTCCACCATCACAAACCAGTAAGATGTGTTTGGCGAGTCTTTGGTTCGCCTCGAAGTCCTGCCAGCCTTCCACTCACCACAGGAACCCGCTCCCTGGTCAGGTCGGCCGCTGCTGAAACCAGCCCTCGCACGCCTGGGAGGAATGACAGGATAAAGGGTTATTTCCTGCTCGTGCCTCCATCTGGCGTCTTTAGAAGACGGGGGAGGCTGTGCTCCAGGCTGTCACTCAGGGACCCAGGTTCCTTCCATCTTCTGCACCCCCAGAGGCTGTCCTTGTCCCCCGCGTCTTCCCCACGTGGCAGCAGACGGAGAGAGGGAGCGGAGTGTCCCCGGGGCCTGCAAGTG
Source organism: Myotis daubentonii (assembly GCF_963259705.1). NCBI lineage: Eukaryota > Metazoa > Chordata > Mammalia > Chiroptera > Vespertilionidae > Myotis > Myotis daubentonii. The sequence continues at coordinate 1,328,493 of NC_081842.1, forward strand.
GCAGATGTCACTCTGCCCTCCCCACTGGCCAGACTTCCCCTGTCCCCTGTGCTGCAAGGGGCACTGAGCCGCCACTCCTCCCGGGGGCTCCCAAAGAAATGTGTGTCTCCGCCCCATGGAGACTCTCGGGTCCTCCCCGGTGGGTTTTGAGGCCAGGATCTGAGCGCATCACTTAGGAGCGGTGAGAGCTCCCCTTGGCCCCCCCATGTGACCCCCAAAGTGTCTGAGAAGCAGGCTGGGGCTGTCGTTCCAGTCACAGTCGCCTCCAGGTTCAAGTGTTGGTACCAAACCTGGGATGAGAGAAAGGCTTTAATCTGAGGTCTCAGGTCACTCTCAATGCTCCTGAGTGTGTGTGTGTGTGTGTGTGTGGGGGCAGCCACCAGCCCTTTATCTGCTGTGAGGCCGGTCCTGCCCCCCCGCCCCCCCCGCCCCCCGCAACACTGACTCACCCCTCCCGACGCGTGGGCTGCCCCCTCCCCGGGCTCCCACCACTTCTCGAAACACGCTCGCAAACACGAAAGAAAAAACACCCTTTTCTGGAAAAGAACCTGAAACGTGTAGCAACACCTTGGAGTATTTGAGAATAGAAGGGTGTAGCCTCTTATCTGAACGTTAATGGGGGGGGGGGGGGAGGCGCCGCTTGTTATTTCTTTAAAGAGGGGGAGGCAAGGACAATAGGATTGAATTCCACCCTCTTCCCAGAAGCCGTTGCGAAACGGGCCGGCGGTTCGGGGACTTGGCAGGGGCGTGGGCAGCGCCCATGTGCTCCCTCCGCGCAGCGGCCTGGCGAGCAGCCTTCGTGGGGTTCTGGCCTCGGAGGAGGAGGAGCGGGAGAAGGCCAGCCGGGGCCTCTTCTTGAACCTCGATCGTCGGGGGTCGGCCATGGTGCCGGCCGTGCCCGTCCCTGGGCGCTTCTGTAGAATGGGTTTTCCTTGTGAATGTGACTCCCCGTGTCGGTGTGAGGACGGAGGGGAGCTCCTGCCGTTCTTGGGGGTCTGTTCCCCAGAAAGTCTCCATCTGCCTTCAAAAAAAGGGAAACCTGGCCCCAGCCGGTGTAGCTCAGTGGATAGAGCCTCGGTCTGCGGACTGAAGGGTCCCGGGTTCGATCCCGGTCAAGGGCACAGGCCCGGGTTGCGGGCTTGATCCCCAGAAGGGGGCCGTGCAGGAGGCAGCTGACCAGTGATTCTCAACACTGATGTTTCTCCCTCTCTCCCTCTCCCGTCCTCTCTGAAGTCAGAAAAATATACATTTTTTTAAAAGTAGACGCCTCTAAGACGTGCCTTTGGGACAGACCTTGGAGCTAAGTTGTGGCCGTGGCCGTGGCCGTGGCTGCAGAAGTTTCTGCTGACAGGCAGTGGGGGTGGGGGGGTGTGGCCAGGAAAGAGAGTATCTTGTTAAACACCAGCTGCATCGAGGCCCCTGAGCCACGGAGCTGATGGCGGGTCCCCCCTTCCCCTCCCCCCCGCAGTTCGACACGGTCAACAGAGCGTTTCCAGGCCGTTCCCGGCTCAAGGATGGGTTTCCTAACAGCGTGCCCGTCTGCCTTCTCTCGGGAGCAAATATTTGCCCACAACTGTAGTGTGGAGACGGGCCAGGGGTGTTGAGAAAGAAAGCATTTCCACCACCACCGGATGGGCCACGTGGTCCAGACGGAGCGTCCACAAAATGCTGCGCACGAGCCAGCCGAGGAGCCAGGTGGGGGGGCCCAGGGCTAGGGTCTGTGTGCTTGTGCCCCCCCCCCCGATTCGTGGTTGGTAACCCCCAAAGGTGGTGGTGTCGGGAGGTGGGGCCTTTGGGGCGTGATAGGTCAAGAGGGAGGAGCCGTCATGAATGAGACCACTGCTCCCGTTAATGTCACGTAAATGAGTTTCCCAGCCCGGCCGGCGTGGCTCAGGGGTTGAGCGTCCACCTATGAACCAGGAGGTCAGGGTTCGATTCCTGGTCAGGGCACAGGCCCGGGTTGTGGGTTCCATCCCCAGTGCGGGGTGTGGGGCGTGCAGGAGGCTGCTGATCAGTGATTTTCTCTCATCACTGATGTTTCTATCCCTCGTTCCCTCTCCCTTCCTCTCGCAGAATCAATAAAAATACATTAAAAAGCAAACAAAAGAAACGTATGCTGCCATGTCCCCACCATTAGAGTATCAGACAGCACAGACTCATCGCCCCAAAAATCCTGTGCTCCCCCGATGGAGCCTCCCTCCCCAGCCCTGGGGCCCGACCCTCTCACGTCCGCGTGGCGCAGCCTTTCCCAGGTCCCGTGGCTGGACCCACACGCGTGGGGCCTCCTAGACGCCCCTTCCACTTGGCCACGTGCCCTGCGGGTCCCCGTGTCTCGTGCCTTCACAGCTCATTGCGCTTCAGCCCCGGACGGACCCCTCGTCGGTCGTGGGCACAGGGTCTCAGGAAGAATTGGACTGAGTCTCGAACCGGGTTTACAGCCGGAGAACCTCGTGGACCCGCCTGCTAGGCCTGACCCCGGGGACGGCCCCGCCTCGGCCGCCAAGGGCCCATCCTCCCAGAACAAGAACGGGGGGGGGGGGGGGGGGCGCGGTCCTCTCGTTCCGAGGGGAATGGTCCCGTGGAGGCCCAGCCCTGTTTCCCGGGACGGACGACGCGACAGACGGAGGAGAGAGGCAGTGGCCCCACGCTGGTCACCCAGGATGGCCAGGGGAGCGTGGGGAGACGAACGAGACAGCTTTGCTGTTAATCCTCACCTGGGGGTGTTTTCCCATTGATTTTAGGGAGAGAGGAAGGGAGGGGGAGAGACAGAAACATCGATGTGAGAGAAATGCATCGATAGGTCGCCTCCTGCATGAGCCCCACCAGGACCCGGGCTGGGGAGGAGCCTGCAACTGAGGTACCTGCCCTTGACCGGAATCTAACCCAGGACCCTTCGGTCCGCAGGCCGATGCTCTATCCACTGAGCCCACTGGCCAGGGCCAAGGCAGTTTTGATGGCCAGTGTGCAGAGCCGCGTCGGGGCGCCCGGCGGGGAGCTTCAGGCGGGAGCTGGCCGGGGGCAGCATCGGGTAACCCTGAGCCCCCTGAGCGGCCGCCGTGGGTGCGGAGGTCCCACGAGGGAGCTGGCCCTCGGAGCTCCGGCTCCGTCGGGACCCACCGAGTTCCCCGTGAGGACCCTGACCACCTGCCGGGTCACGGGGTGGGGTGTCTGCCTGGCCCTCCTGGTCCTGGCGGGGGACACCGAGAGGGGGCCCCACAGGCGGGACCCTGACTCCCGCGCTGATGTCTGTGCGGCCCCCCAGGGAGCTGACGCGGGGGCCGACTTCGCGGCCGTTGAGGGCGGGCTCCGTGCGCGGCCAGGGCTGGTGAGCGCTGGGTGTGGGCCGTGGCGTGAGCTCGCCCGCGTTCACCCTCGGACTCGCTGGCTGCGCGTGAGGCCGGGGGACACCGGGCCGTCGGTCCCTCCTGTTGGGGCTTCAGGGAAACCCACTGGCCGGGCCTTGGCCCAGGAGTGGTTCTGGAGGTTGTGAAACCGACGGGAGTGACTCGGCACGGCCGTCCCTGTGGGAACCCGGCGGTTCTGACGCTGCCTTCCTCCCCCACCCCCACCCCCCGCCCGGGCCGAGGGCTGCCCCCCCCCCCCCCCACGCCTCCCAGAAAGTCCCTGGCTCTGCTCCCGGCCGCCAGGGACTGAGGTGTGAGGAGGAGGAAAGGAATCCACGTTCCGGCCGGACCTCCTTCCTCCTTCCTGAGAGGCAGCCAGGCCGCCCGCTGGCCGGGCCGTCCACCCTCAACCCTCGCGGCCCAGGCCCTGCCCACCAGCCGGTCCGTCCACCCTCGGCCCTCGGGGCCCAGGCCCTGCCCACCAGCCGGGCCGTCCACCCTCAACCCTCGCGGCCCGTGATCCCCTCCCGACCCGTGACCCCCTCCCGACCTGACCCCCTCCCGACCTGACCCCCTCCCGACCCGGGGAGGAGCGGTGAGCCCCCACCTCTGGTAACCGGTGGCTGCCTTCCAGGCTACCTGACCAAACTCCTGCAGAACCACACGGCCTACGCCTGCGACGGGGACCACCTGAGCCTGCAGTGCCCGCGCCACTCCTCCATCAGCGTCCAGTCGGCCTTCTACGGGCAAGACCACCGGGCGTGCAGTGGCCAGGGCCCGGCCGCCCAGGGGGACGGCCTGACCTGCGTGGCGCCCACCACCTTCCAGGTACTGCGCCTCGTGGGTGTTAGAGTGGCCCGTGGTTCTCTCCTGCCTGTCTGTCTCTCTCTGTCTCTCTGTCTCTGTCTTTGTCTCTGTCCCTTCAGGGTGGGAACCTGCTTTCCGTGTCCACCTGTGGCTGGGCTTGGGTGGGGTCGCTCAGGCCCCCAGGTGCTAGCTCTGCCTGTGTCCCTAAGGGTGCGGAGCTGTGCCCGGGCCTCCTGGTCCCAGAGAGCCCTCGGCCTCCCAGCCCGCAGCACGTGGCCGGTGGGCAGTGGTTCCGACGCGGTGACGCGAGGCTGCTCTGAGGGCCGCTGGGCCCGCTGGGCGCTCCCCGGGCCCGACCCGGCCCAGCTGTGGGCCCCGCAGCCGCCGGTCACCAGCCTGTCCGTCTCCTCTGCCAGAAGGTGTTGGACGAGTGCCAGGACCAGCGCGCCTGCCGCCTCCTGGTCAACAGCCGGGTGTTCGGGCCGGACCTCTGTCCCGGGAGCAGCAAGTACCTCCTCGTGTCCTTCAAGTGCCAGCCGAGTAAGTGCCCGCGGGACCGCGGCTCCGGGCCTCCGCCCCCCGTGCCGTGGGCCTCAGCTCACGTGGAAACACCCTGGGTGCGACGTGGGCCCTCCTTCCAGCTTTTCCTTGGGTGTGGGTTTGCGTGGGTGCGAGTGTGAGTTTACAGCCAGGTGTGTCCCTGTGCGTGCTGACCGTGCCCGCGTCCCTGTGCGTGCTGACCATGCCCACGTCCCTGTGCGTGCTGACCGTGCCCGCGTCCCTGTGCGTGCTGACCGTGCCCGCATCCACATGTGTGCTGACCGTGCCCGCGTCCCTGTGCGTGCTGACCGTGCCCGCGTCCCTGTGCGTGCTGACCGTGCCCGCATCCACATGTGTGCTGACCGTGCCCGCGTCCCTGTGCGTGCTGACCGTGCCCGCGTCCCTGTACGTGCTGACCGTGCCCGCATCCACATGTGTGCTGACCGTGCCCACGTCCCTGTGCGTGCTGACCGTGCCTGCGTCCCTGTGCGTGCTGACCGTGCCCGCATCCACATGTGTGCTGACCGTGCCTGCGTCCCTGTGCGTGCTGACCCATGCCTGTGCCCACGTGCATGCTGACTGGTGCCTGCGTCCCTGTGTGTGCTGACCATGCCTGCATCCACGTGCGTGCTGACCCATGCCTGTGCCCACGTGCATGCTGACTGGTGCCCGCGTCCCTGTGTGTGCTGACCGTGCCCGCATCCACATGTGTGCTGACCGTGCCTGCATCCACGTGCGTGCTGACCCATGCCTGTGCCCACGTGCATGCTGACGGGTGCCTGCGTCCCTGTGTGTGCTGACCATGCCTGCGTTTGGAAAGCCTGCCCACTCTGCACCCAGCTGCCCTGATGCTGTGGGTCTCGGGCGAATGCGGGACCAGCGCTCCTGTCGGGAAGTCCTGCCCGAACGAGAAGGCGGCCTGTGCTTCCGGGCCCAGGGGCACGGCTTTGGGTCCCCGGGACCCGCTGCTCCCGCTCCACGTGTGGCAGGTGCTCCTGACTCGGGGCCTGTTCCCAGGGCGCCCGGCTGCCGTGTAGCTGCCGTGTGGGCTCGGGCGGTGACGGGAACCTCCCTCAGGCCCCAGGACTCGGTGTGAATGGCTGAAAGGCAGGGACATGCGCGTGGCTGGGAGGGTGGGGTACGGTCTGGCCTGGGCGCAGGCAGCAGCAGGGCGCGCTGCCTGTAAGAATTTAAAACTCTCTAAAAGCGACTGAAACACGGGCTGCGCGGTCCTCTCGCCCGCACCGGAGCGTGAACAGCGGCGGTGACGACACGTCCGCACCCGGCAGGTCCCTGAGGCTGGGCCGCGTCGCACGCACTGGCCTCTGACTGGTAACTCCGTGCGGAGCATTTGCCGCTGTTTTCCTTTAAAAAATATGTTTTCATTGATTTTTAGAGAGAGAGGAAGGGAGAGGGGTAGAGATAAACATTGAGGAGAGAACATCATGGACCGGCTGCCTCCTGCACACCTGCCCCCCCCCCCCCACTGGGGATCGAGCCCACAACCGGCCTGTGCCCTGACCGTGAATCGGACCGTGACCTCCTGGTTCCTGGGTTGATGCCCAACCACTGAGCCGCACCGGCCGGCCAGGCTGCTGTTGTCCTTTAAGCAGAGTCTTGGCTCCGCCTCCTCCCAGGCCATTGCTCTCCCCATTGAGCCCCGTGGGGGCCGGTGCCGCCCGCACCTGTCTACCCCGCGCCCGGTGAGCGCTCCCCGCCTCCGAGACGAGCGCTCGCTCCTAGAAAAGGAGCCGTTATGTCCTGAGAACCCAGGAATGTCACTCTCGGGCGACGGTGACTTAGCACATTCCCGAGGAACAGGGTGAGTCAGCGTGACACACCGTACCCCCGCCTGTCGTGACACCCCGGCCCCCAGTCCAGGCGGCGATTAGCCCGTAATCGGGGTGATCGCTGGAGGCCGCCCCGCGGGTGTGGTGTTACCGGGAGAGCCTGGCTGGCTTCGGGCTGCCTCTCGTGAACGGCCTTGAACTTCGGGGAGGTGGTGGCTTCAGAGCAGAACTTACCACTTAGAACATTCTGGAGGAGACAGGGAGGAGGCGCAGGAAGGAGCCCATCCTGGAAGCATCTCCAGGTGCCGCGATCGGCCGGCTTGGCGTCCTGCCCCCCCTGCCCTCCCGCCGGCCTGCTCTACCCCGGGAGGCATTCTTCACATTTCTGGGTGTTCTCCCGGCTGGGAGGGCGCCCGCCTCGAAGCCAGTGTTCGGCCCTTTGTGGTGTGGCTCAGTGGTTGAGCGTCGGCCTGTGGACTGACGGGTCCCGGGTTCGATTCCCGGTCAGGGCACCTGCCCGAGTTGCAGGCTCGATCTCCAGTGGGGGGCGTGCAGGAGGCAGCTGATCCGTGATTCTCTCTCATCACTGATGTCTCTCTCCCTCTCCCTTTCCCTTTTAGAAATCAATAAAAACATACTATCCATATAAAAAGAAAGTGGAGTTTATGTTGGAAATCATGTTCTTTCGTGCTCCTCTTGGGGCTTAAGCTTCATCCGCTTCAGGTCTCGGGGGTCCCACCTGCCCAGGACCGGTGTTGGCCGCTCAGGCCTCCTCGGCCGGGAGCCTCCCAATAGCTTGATTGCAACCCGAGTCAGGAAAACATTTGACTTTGGCCCGATCAAATACACAATTGAAAAGAAATCCTAAATGGTGGAAACAGGGCTTGTCCGTCCCTGGCGTGGCGGCCCCGGGTCCCTGGGCCGCCCTCCGTGTCGTCAGACGCTGGCCGCAGCACCTGCGGGCCACGGCCGTGGAGGGGGCTCCATGAGGGCCGCAGGCGGCCCCGAGGGTGGGGGGCCTGGGATCCCGGCGCCCCCTCGGGCGGCGCTCCCCGCGAGCTGACGGCGCCCCGGTTTTGTTTCTGCCCCAGATGAACTGAAGAACAAGACGGTGTGCGAGGGCCAGGAGCTGAAGCTGCACTGCCACCCGTCCAAGTTCCTCAACATCTACGCGGCCGCCTACGGCCGGCGGGCGCAGGACGCGGACCTGTGCGCTGGGGGGCCCGGCCGCCCCCCTTCGGTAGGTGGGCTCCCCGGGGGTGCGTCCCGCTGGGCTTGCACGGGGTTAGAGGGCGCTTCGAGGGCAAGGAGGTACCAGCCCCCGACACAGGGCCTCCTGCCGCCCCGCGTTCCTGCCCCGGCCGTGGCCCCTCATTCCACACCGAGTAGTTACTGAGCGCCTGCTGGATGCACGGCCCCTGCTCCAGGCTGCGGGCGTGTTCGGGGGCCCACAGAGTCACACACGGAGCGGAGCGGACCTCCCAGCAGCGGGCGAGGGGCGGTGAGGAGGCAGACAGCGGTGGGCTAATGGGTCGCGGAGAGGAGGGAGGGGAGAGAGGGGCTGCAGGGAGGGGTGGGGCCAGGCAGTGAAGCCAGAGCAGAGCTGGAGAGGAGAGGCTGCAGGCCCCGGGAAGGTGTGGGGCAGGGACCCAGCGCTGGCCGAGGCTGCACTCAGGTGGAGGGTCAGCAGGGCGCCCTCAGGAGCCGGCGGGTTAGAGCTGAGACCAGCACGGTCCCTCCGCTATGACAGCCGGGTTCTCCGGGAAACGGCCAGTAGCAGACACGGGGAGAGAGGAGCCGCTGACGGGGTGAGGGCCCAGGGCGCCTGCGGCCAGGAATGCGGAGGAGCCGTGTCCCGCCTTGACCCGGCTCGCAGGACGCCGGCCAGAGGCCCACGGAGACCACCTGCCGCCCCAGAACGTCCTTTTTCTAAAACCTCGGGCTCCGCCCTCCAGGCCTCCACTGCTCGGGAGGGCGAGCCCCCCACTGGAGGGCTCTGCCTCAGGCACAGTCTCCTGGTTTAAACGTTAGTCACACAAAATATGTAAAAATAAACTTCAGTCCCAGTTTCAAAAGTACCTTCCTGCCCTGGCCAGTGTGGCACAGTGGACAGAGTGCTGACCCTGCGGACTGACGGGTCCCGGGTTTGATTCTGGTCAAGGGCACCTGCCTGGGTTGCAGGCTTCTGGCCTGGTCGGGAGCACGTGAGAGGCAACAGTCGATGTGTCTCTCTCACATCGGTGTTTCTCTCTCTCTCTCTTCCTCTCCATTCTGCTCTCTCTAAAATCATCCTCAGTGAGATTAAAAAACAACAACAAAAAGTACCTTCTCCACAGCATCCAGACGGGTCTGACCAGACGACTGGGCACTAGAGCCAACTAAACTGACACCTAAGATTAACTGCCACCCCCACCTGTGATGGTTAACCCCACCTGTGATGGTTAAACACCCACCTGTGATGGTTAACCCCCACCTGTGATGGTTAACCCCCACCTGTGATGGTTAACCCCCACCTGTGATGGTTAAACACCCACCTGTGATGGTTAACCCCCACTCGTGATGGTTAACCCCCACCTGTGATGGTTAACCCCCACCTGTGATGGTTAAACACCCACCTGTGATGGTTAAACACCCACACTGTGATGGTTAAACACCCACCTGTGATGGTTAACCCCCACCTGTGATGGTTAACCCCCACCTGTGATGGTTAACCCCCACCTGTGATGGTTAAACACCCACCTGTGATGGTTAAACACCCACCTGTGATGGTTAACCCCCACCTGTGATGGTTAACCCCCACCTGTGATGGTTAACCCCCACCTGTGATGGTTAAACACCCACCTGTGATGGTTAAACACCCCACCTGTGATGGTTAACCCCCCACCTGTGATGGTTAAACACCCACCTGTGATGGTTAACCCCCACCTGTGATGGTTAACCCCCACCTGTGATGGTTAAACACCCACCTGTGAGGTTAAACACCCACCTGTGGTGGTTAAACACCCACCTGTGATGGTTAACCCCCACCTGTGATGGTTAACCCCCACCTGTGATGGTTAAACACCCACCTGTGATGGTTAACCCCCACCTGTGATGGTTAACCCCCACCTGTGATGGTTAACCCCCACCTGTGATGGTTAAACACCCACCTGTGATGGTTTAACCCCCACCTGTGATGGTTAACCCCCACCTGTGATGGTTAACCCCCACCTGTGATGGTTAAACACCCACCTGTGATGGTTAAACACCCACCTGTGATGGTTAAACACCCACCTGTGATGGTTAACCCCACCTGTGATGGTTAAACACCCACCTGTGATGGTTAAACACCCACCTGTGATGGTTAACCCCCACCTGTGATGGTTAACCCCCACCTGTGATGGTTAACCCCCACCTGTGATGGTTAACCCCCACCTGTGATGGTTAACCCCCACCTGTGATGGTTAACCCCCACCTGTGATGGTTTAAACACCCACCTGTGATGGGTTAAACACCCACCTGTGATGGTTAAACACCACTGTGGGTTAACCCCACCTGTGATGGTTAACCCCCCTGTGATGGTTAAACACCCACCTGTGTGGTTACCCACCTGTGATGGTTAACCCCACCTGTGATGGTTAACCCCCACCTGTGATGGTTAACCCCCACCTGTGATGGTTAACCCCCACCTGTGATGGTTAACCCCCCACCTGTGATGGTTAAACACCCACCTGTGATGGTTAACCCCCACCTGTGATGGTTAACCCCCACCTGTGATGGTTAACCACCACCTGTGATGGTTAAACACCCACCTGTGATGGTTAACCCCCACCTGTGATGGTTAACCCCCACCTGTGATGGTTAAACACCCACCTGTGATGGTTAAACACCCACCTGTGATGGTTAACCCCCACCTGTGATGGTTAACCCCCACCTGTGATGGTTAACCCCCACCTGTGATGGTTAACCCCCACCTGTGATGGTTAAACACCCACCTGTGATGGTTAACCCCCACCTGTGATGGTTAACCCCACCTGTGATGGTTAAACACCCACCTGTGATGGTTAAACACCCACCTGTGATGGTTAACCCCCCACCTGTGATGGTTAAACCCCCACCTGTGATGGTTAACCCCCACCTGTGATGGTTAACCCCCACCTGTGATGGTTAACCCCCACCTGTGATGGTTAAACACCCACCTGTGATGGTTAACCCCCACCTGTGATGGTTAAACCCCCACCTGTGATGGTTAACCCCCACCTGTGATGGTTAAACACCCACCTGTGATGGTTAACACCCACCTGTGATGGTTAACCCCACCTGTGATGGTTAACACCCACCTGTGATGGTAACCCCCACCTGTGATGGTTAACACCCACCTGTGATGGTTAAACACCCACCTGTGATGGTTAAACCCCCCGCCTGTGATGGTTAAACCCCACCTGTGATGGTTAACCCCCACCTGTGATGGTTAAACACCCACCTGTGATGGTTAACACCCACCTGTGATGGTTAACCCCCACCTGTGATGGTTAACCCCCCCACCTGTGATGGTTAAACACCCACCTGTGATGGTTAAACACCCACCTGTGATGGTTAAACACCCACTGTGATGGTTAAACACCCACCTGTGATGGTTAAACACCCACCTGTGATGGTTAACCCCCCCACCTGTGATGGTTAAACACCACCTGTGATGGTTAACCCCCCACCTGTGATGGTTAAACCCCCACCTGTGAGGTTAACCCCCACCTGTGATGGTTAACCCCCACCTGTGATGGTTAACCCCCCACCTGTGATGGTTAAACACCACCTGTGATGGTTAAACCCCCGACACCTGTGATGGTTAACCCCCACCTGTGATGGTTAAACACCCACCTGTGATGGTTAACCCCCCGCCTGTGATGGTTACCCCGCACCTGTGATGGTTAAACACCCACCTGTGATGGTTAAAACCCCCACCTGTGATGGTTAACCCCCCACCTGTGATGGTTAAACACCCCACTGTGATGGTTAACCCCCACCTGTGATGGTTAAACACCCCACCTGTGATGGTTAAACACCCACCTGTGATGGTAACCCCCACCTGTGATGGTTAAACCCCCCACCTGTGATGGTTAAACACCCACCTGTGATGGTTAACCCCGCACCTGTGATGGTTAAACACCACCTGTGATGGTTAAACACCCACCTGTGATGGTAAACCCTCACCTGTGATGGTTAAACCCCCCACCTGTGATGGTTAAACACCCACCTGTGATGGTTAACCCCAACCCACCTGTGATGTTAACGAACCCACCTGTGATGGTTAAACACCCACCTGTGATGGTTAACCCCCACCTGTGATGGGTTAAACCCCCACCTGTGATGGTTAAACACCCACCTGTGATGGTTAAACACCCACCTGTGATGGTTAACCCCCACCTGTGATGGTTAACCCCCACCTGTGATGGTTAAAACCCCTCACCTGTGATGGTTAAACCCCCCACCTGTGATGGTTAAACACCCACCTGTGATGGTTAACCCCCGCACCTGTGATGGTTAAACACCCCACCTGTGATGGTTAACCACCCACCTGTGATGTTAAGACCCCCACCTGTGATGGTTAAACACCCACCTGTGATGGTTAAACACCCACCTGTGATGGTTAACCCCCCACCATGTGATGTTAACCCCCACCTGTGATGGTTAACCCCTCACCTGTGATGGTTAAACCCCCCACCTGTGATGGTTAAACACCCACCTGTGATGTTTAACCCCCCCCACCTGTGATGGTTAAACACCCCACCTGTGATGGTTAAACCCCCACACCTGTGATGGTTAAACACCCACCGTGATGGTTAACACCACCTGTGATGGTTAACCCCCACCTGTGATGGTTAACCCCCACCTGTGATGGTTAACCCCCACCTGTGATGGTTAAACCCCGCCTGTACCTCTCCCTGGAACGCCCAAGGCACTGAGCTGCGTTCACCAGCATCTACCAGGAGCTGCTTAACAGGCTAAATTGCTACAATGTATTCATGGGCCCCAGTGAACGGGAACATTGAGCTAAAAGAGACCCTGCGTAGTAACATGTCTGATCGGGAAAAAGCCTAAACGCCCTCCCCCACAGGCAGGCCTCCCCGGGAGCAGAGCGCCGTCACCAGGCAGCAGAGCGCCGTCACCAGGCGGCGCCCAGGCCCAGGCCGTGTCCGTGGCGTGTCACCTGCCGGGTGGGATGCTGGGCGGTGTTGGAGGCAGACCACACCCAGGCCGGCCGAGGGGGCCGCCGGCCGCGCTGCCTTAGCTCTGGGGAGAGGGCTCCGTCTCGCTGCCCGGCCGTCAGGTGGGCAGAGGTGAGGGGCACCCCAGCCGCGTGTCCCAGGAGCGACCAGCGAGTCCCGCACCCCGTCCCCTCCCAGGTAACAGGCGTGTTCAGAACGTCACCCCTCCTCCCTCCTCCGGCCTCCGTGTCAGGACAAGGGACCCCTCCCTGGTCCTCGGGGGAGCGTCCCTGTGCCGGGCCAGCCTGTGCGCCCAGGTGGCCGAGGCCGATCTGCTCAAGGCCCCGGACACCCGAGGGCCCACCTGGTCTGTCTGGACACGGCGGCTAATAAAGCGCCCTGGGACTCGGACCTCTTTCTGCAGAAGGGACTCCATTTCTTTCTCTTTTTAAAGAATTATTTCAGAGAAGAAGGGAGAGGGAGAGAGAGAGAAACATCCATGAGGAAAGAGAATCACGGACCGGCTGCCTCCTGCACGCCCCCCACTGGGGATGGAGCCCGCAACCCGGGCCTGTGCCCTGACCGGGAATCGAACCTCCTGGTTCATAGGTCAACGCTCAACCACGGAGCCCGCCAGCCACGGGGGTGGGGGGGCTCCATTTCCTCACACTGGGAGGCGGCCCCGTTCCTCAGGCTGAACCCCACGCAGCCCCCAGGGCCACCGGAGCATCTGGTTTAAGCTCCTGGCTGAGCGGATGAGTCAGCCCCAGGAGGTGCCCCTGCGGCCGGAGGCTCCCCTTCGGGGGGCGCCGCGTGCGTGGAGCTGAGCCCCCAGTGGTGCCGCCGGCGGCCGCGGTGGATGGCCGCGGTGGATGGTCGCGGTGGATGGCCGCGGCCGGAATGCAGGCCGGTGTGGTCCCAGCTCCTGACCTCCCGGGAGATCGGAAACCCATTTCTGTTTTCTTTTCATGTGAAATGTTCCAACTTTCAAAACACTGGGAGCCAAACCAAACATGCCTGCAGGCCACATCCGCACCACGGCCGTGTGTGTGTGTGTGTGTGTGTGTGTGTGTGCGTGTGCGTGTGTGTGTTCCGCCCGCAGCTCCCACAGGACCGCAGCCCCCCGTGGAGGAGGGGGCAGGGCCTCTCCCGGCTCAGAAAGGTCACGGGGCCTCGGGAAGGTCACGGGGCTTTCCCTCCTGCTCAGTGGCTCCAGGGCTCAGGGGGGCCTGGCGGTGGGGAAGCAGCGCCAAGCGGCTCCGGCCCTCAGACCGGGGGGGGGGGGGCAGCGTGTCCAGGCCTCACTGAGGGCCGGTCACTGTGGTCACCGGGTCCTCCTGTGCAACACCCGCCCCCCCCCCCCCCCAGGCAGCAGGAATGAGAGCGAGGCAGCAGAGCTCCTGGTGGAGGAAGAGATCTCTGTTCCCCTTTCATTTTGTTAATCCTCACCCGCGGGCATTGCCCACTGATTCTCAGAGAGAAAGGAAGGGAAGAGAGAGAGGGGGGGGAACATGGATGCGAGAGGCACATCCATTGGCTGCCTCCCCCGTGCCCCCCACTGGGGATCACACCCCAGACCTAGGCATGTGCCCCGACCGGGAGTCAAACCCGTGACCCTTCCAGGCACAGGCCGACGCTCTAACCGCTGAGAACTGGCCAGGGCAAGATTTCTTTTTGTTTTTAAATACATTTTTATTGGTTTCAGAGAGGAAGGGAGAGGGAGAGGGAGATAGAAACATCAGTGATGAGAGAATCATTGATCGGCTGCCTCCTGCACGTCCCCTGCTGGGGATCAAGTCCACTACCCAGGCCTGTGCCCTGACCAGGAATTGAACCCTGACCTCCTGGTTCACAGGTCGATGTCAACCACTGAGCCACCCGGCCGGGCCCACTTTAAAACTCCAGGGCTCCAGGCAGGTCCCTGCTGGGCGTCCCCTGGGACACTCCGTCCGGCCGCAGTTACATTTCCTGGGTGGACGCCTGGGACTCGGCTGTTTCCTTAATAAGAGAAGGAGAACCCGCCGTGGCCTCAGAGGGGGAGCGACGGGCATCCCAGGGCCACGTGCGGGCAGGCCCGGGCTCCTCAGGCGAAGATCCAGGCGCCAGGGCTCCCGCTGCCAAGACAGCCTGGGAGCAGCCGCCATCACCTAAGGACACGCGGGTTCCGAAGGCGCTCGCTCAGAGCCAGCGTCAGGCAGCAGCCAGGAGACCAAAATGGAGGGCCACCTCGTCATCACATGTGGTGGGGTGGGGCACCTTGTCATCACATACAGGGGGGAGGGCCACCTCGTGTTCACATGCAGGGGGGAGGGCCACCTCGTGTTCACATGCAGGGGGGAGGGCCACCTCGTCATCACATGTGGTGGGGTGGGGCACCTTGTCATCACATACAGGGGGGAGGGCCACCTCATCATCACATACAGGGGGGAGGGCCACCTCATCATCACATACAGGGGGGAGGGCCACCTCGTCATCACATACAGGGGGGAGGGCCACCTCGTCATCACATGCAGGGGGGAGGGGCACCTCGTCATCACATGTGGGGGGGTGGGGGCAGGGAAGGTCGGTGGCCAGGAAGAGAGCACACAGAACCAGGCTGGGAGGGAAAGACGGCTTTATTTTTTAAAAAATATTCTTAAAATATATCTTTATTGATTTCAGAGAGGAAGGGAGAGGGAGAGAGAGACAGGAACATCAGTGATGAGAGTCACTGATCACCGAGCCACGCCCGCCGGGCCGAGTGGCGTGACTCACCGAGGCAGGTCTGCGCCCTGGGCACCGTGGGAGCGAGGGGCTTCATCCTGTGAGAGTGCGGGACCCAGAGTGGCCTTCAGGCCCCAGAGGACCACGTAGCAGGGGGAGCAGGCCCCAGGCAGTCGGGCTGGCACACCCTGGGCCACCCTGAGCTCCGGCCGTTTGTAGGAGACAGCGTTTTAACGTGGGCCCGCCCGTGTGGCTTGGGTGAGTGTCGACCCAGGACCCAGGAGGTCAGGGTTCGATTCCCGGCCAGGGCACAGGCCCGGGTTGTGGGCTTGATCCCCCGTGGGGGTCGTGCAGGAGGCAGCCGGTCCATGATTCTCTCTCATCACTAATGTTTCTCTCTCTCTCTCTCTCTCTCTCTCTCTCTCTCTCTCTCTCCTTCTGAGGCACGCCGTGGTACTTGGCCCACGCTGGGGGCCGGCTCCTCCGTGGTCCGTGGCCATCTGGGGGCTGGCTCCTCCGTGGTAGGTGGCTCACGCTGGGGGCCTTCCTGAGACAGGAGTCATCAGAGCCACTGTCCACATGAGACAGCCCGGCCGGTGTACTCATTCCCCGGACACAGCGTGGGCCATGGGGCGCCGTGTGCCGGACGCACCCTAACGCTCTCGCTGCTGTTCCGCCTGCAGACTGCTTGTCCTACTCGGCGTCGCACGTGCTGGCCCGGAGGTGCTACGGGCGGCAGAGATGCCGAGTCCTCGTCGACGACCACCACTTCGGGAGCCCCTGTCTGCCCGGAGCCAGGAAATACCTCACCGTCGCCTACGCCTGCGGTAAGATCATCCCCTCAGCCCGGGCGGCCTGCCCGGAGGAGGTGGCCGTGACAACCAGCGCAGCTGCCGCCAACCAGCCCAGTGGCTCTGCTCCTGAAACCGTCGTCCCCCCAGAGGGCCCAGGGCCCCTTCTCGGGCTTTATTGCTGTTGATGACGCGCTCACCCGATAAGCAGCCGAGTTTGGTCCAAATCCGCGTTAAAGCTCTGTAGCAATCGGATCGGCAGCCAAGGGGGAGGGTGGGGAGGGAACGGACAGGGCGAAGCTGATGTCACCGAGAGCAGCGATCTTCATCTGGGCTCGTAGGAGGCGCCGACGTTTGGGGGGGGGGGGCGTGCGAGGCCATGGGAGCATCGCTGTCCCTCCGGTTGTGCTTTTAGGCCCCAAATGACGGATTTCCGGGGCTGCAGCCGCCGTTCCAGCCACAGCCCCCGGCGCCGAGTCAGCAGGCCCAGTGCCGGCCCTGCAGCAGTGAAATACGACAGGACACGGTTGTCCTAGTGTCCAAGGAACCACGTGCAGGGCTGGGCTCGCTGGACTGCGGTTTCACAAAACGACTTAAAAGGAAAGCAGCAGCCGGTCTTCTCGGGGGTGAGGCGGGTTCTGGTCCTGTGAGCCTGCCGCGTGGACTGTTGTTTTTAAGGAGCATAAAAGCAAAGGGTGAGCCCTGTCCGGTGTGGCTCAGTGGATAGAGCGTCGGCCTGGGGACTGAAGGGTCCCAGGTTCGATTCCAGTCAGGGGCATGTACCTTGGTTGCAGGCACATCCCAGTAGGGGGTGTGCAGGAGGCAGCTGATCAATGTTTCTCTCTCTCATCGATGTTTCTGGCTCTCTACCTCTCTCCCTTCCTCTCTGTAAAAAATCAATAAAATATATATTTTCTTAAAAAAGCAAAGGGTGAGCCCAGCCCGCAGGGCTCAGTGGTTGAACACCGACTTAGGAACCAGGAGGTCAGGGTTCGATTCCCAGTCCAGGCACATGCCCAGGTTGCAGGCTCCATCCCCAGTGGGGGGCGTGCAGGAGGCAGCAGGTCCATGGTTCTCTCTCCTCATTGATGTTTCTGTCTCTCTCCCTAAAATATTAAATATAAACATTTTTTTTAAAGAAGTTATTTTTAAATGTATTTTATTGATTTTTTACAGAGAGGAAGGGAGAGAGCTAGAGAGTTAGAAACATCGATGAGAGAGAAACATCGATCAGCTGCCTCCTGCACACTCCCCACTGGGGATGTGCCCGCAACCAAGGTACATGCCCTTGACCGGAATTGAACCTGGGACCCTTCAGTCCACAGACTGACGCTCTATCCACTGAGCCAAACCAGTCAGGGCAAATATAAACATATTTTTTAAAAGCCCCGGTGGCCCTTCCCTGGGGCCCGACCGCTAACTGGTCGCAGCGGCTGCACGCGCCTGCCCCGTCTAAAGGGGCCTCCCCACCGACGGGGACGTTGGTGCGAGGAGCCCAGAGGCTGTCCGTGAGGAATGTCCAGGCGAACCCCTCAGTGAGGGCGAGGGGTGGGCCCGGGAGCAGTTGGAGCTGGTTGAAGCCGAAAGGGGTGGGTGGAAGGTGGGGAAGTTTCCGTGGTTCTCACAGCCTACAGGACAGATGCAGGGAACCGGGTGCTGGGGACTCAGGGCCTGGAGGGCTTCCCGGGGGAGGTGGCGTCTGAGGCCAGGGAGATGCGGGCGTGTAGGCGTCAGCGCAGTGATGCAGGGGAGGGCACACGGCACACGCAGGGCTGGGAGGTGAGAGCTGGTGGGGGGCTGGGTGGGGTTGAGCCTGGCTCTGCAGGGCACGGGCCACGGCCACGGAAGGACTTCCTCAGGGGACACGCCATTTGCGTTTTAAAAAGAACAGCCTCCCTGTTGGTAGCTTCCTTCCCCTGCTGCTCCGCCTCAGGCTGGGTGTGAGCCTCGGGGAGTGAGCGTGGCTGGCCTTTTGCTTTTCTCCCACTGCCCCTCAAGTCTGACCTCCAGCCACACTCTGGACTCGCTGGCTGTAGACTTTCCTCCGCAGAGGCCTGGAGGCCGGAGCCCTGGCCCAGCTCCCCTTGGCTCCGCAGGGAGGCTTCTCAGCAGACCTGTAGCCACGGTCCCCGGTCCCCGAGAGTCACCAGCTCAGGGGCATGGCCAGCACTGCCCCCCAACCTCCTGGGAGCACAGAACTCATGGGGCCCCAGCCTGGCAGCTCTCGAGGACCCGGCCAGGCAGGCGGAGGGGCTGGGATGTGGGCAGCAGGGAATACGGTGCCAGGGTTTGCAGGTGCCGCGACCCGCCGAGGGGGAGGAGCAGGTGACAGAGTAGAGTCTTTACGCGCAGAATTCTTAGGGCCCGAGTTCATCCTGCGACGCTTCTCTCTTTTTTCTTTACTGTTTTTTTTTAATCCTCACCTGGGAATATGTTTATTGATTTGAGAGGAAGAACAAGAAAGAGGAGGAGGAGGAGGAGGAGGAGGAGGGGGAGAGGAAGAGGAAGAGGAAGAAGAAGAAGAGAGAAACATCCATCAGTTGCCCCCCGCACCCCCGACCAGGGGTGGAGCCCGAAGCCTGGTGTGAGCCCTGACCAGGACCCGGACCGCGACCTGGTGCACCGACGACGCTCCAAGCACCGAGCCCCCGGCAGGCCAGGCTCCTTTCCTAACGGCTCCGCCGACCCCTCGACACAGAGTTTTCTTCAAGGTCCAGTGCCCTCCAGACCCCTGAGACTCACCGTGTCTGGTTTCACCCGAGGACGCCAGGGGGCCGGCCTGGGGGCGGCCGTCGTCCTAACCCTTAAGGCAGCGGGTTCCCACAGCGGCCGCCGTGCTGGACTCTGGTCGGGGCACCAGCCTCTCCCGTGGGCTGTCCCCGTGGCGTGGCTTTTTCTGGCGGATCCGTGGGACCCGCGTGTCACGTTCTGAGGTTCGTCCCCGTGGTGGTGGCAGGTGTGTTCTGCAGCGAGAGAGGCACCAGGCTCTGTTGACTTCCTCTCCGGCTGTCATGGTGAACGCTGCACAATCAGCCCAGGACGGCCTCTCTGGGGTCAGGCGGTCACTGGCGTGAGTGCCCCTGACGCGCCGTGACCCACGCCCCGGTGGGAACTGAGTGTTTAATCTCGTCTCTCTTTCTGGCTCTTAGTGCCCAGGAGCATCCTCACAGCAGTGGACCCCGCCCTCGCTGACCAGGACCCTTCCCTGAGGCAGGAGGACGAGGACGGCGGCCACGGTAACGTGCCGGGCTCGCTGGGGTCTCTCGGCAGGGGCCCGGCCGCGGGCGGAGGGAAGGGGTGTCGCGGGCCGTGCAAAGGCGGCCAGTGGGGGCCAGCACTTCATTTCGCTTTTTAAGTTCCCACCCAGAATAAGTCCTCCCCCCATTCCACTCTCTTTCCTGAAAGAAAAATCAAATGGAAACAGACACCTGCACAGAACACACGCGGGATCCTGCCGGGGCTGCTGGCTCTGATCGCGCTGCGCCTGGGCGCCCGCGCCTCCTGGAGGCCCCCCGGGCTTCTGCTCATCAGACCCAGGATGGAGCTCTGCCCTGGGCTCCCGGTAGAACTGGCCAGCCCCTGTGGAAGCTGCGGAGCTCTGGGCGGGGAAAGGTGGTTTTTTCATATTTTTATTGATGTCAGAGAGGAAGGGGGAGGGAGAGAGAGAGAGAAACGTCCATGATGAGAGAGAATCATGGACCGGCTGCCTCCTGCACGCCCCACACTGGGGATCGAGCCCGCAACCCGGGCCTGTGCCCTGACCGGGAATCGAACCCTGACCTCCTGGCTCATAGTTCGATGCTCAACCGCGGAGCCACGCCGGCCAGGGGTGAGGAACGTTGTGTGTTACGTCCGTAACATGGGTGAGGTCTTTGCCCCCTACATGTGAAAACACGCTGGATGTGCACATGACAGGGCAGCACCGAGCAACAGAAACCCTCTCTCAGCTCACATTTGGGATCATTATGGCCGGCGTTCCCCAGCCCCCAGGCTGCCCCGCCCACTGCTCTCTCTAGTCCCGTGACCGCCCGCCCCCCCAGCAGCCTCTGACCCCCCCCCCCCCCGTGCCCTCCTTCCTCTGAGGCTCGGGCCCCGTCTGACATCCCAGAGCTCCGTGGATGCTCCATCGGGAGCCCCAAGCCGGCGCCAACGTGGAGCCAGGATCCAACTGTCATTCCGAGAAACGTGACCCAGCACGGCCGCCCGTCTCACGGGGCTGGCTTCCCGGTGCTCACAGAGCAGCCGCGGGGCGAAGTCGGACGTTACTAGACGCGACACGCGCGTTGCCACTGGGACAGGAAAACAGATTCGCTCCCGTCGGCAGGGGCGGTGAGCGGCCGGAGTCAGCCAACGCGGCTTAGCGCTCCCAGCCCTTCCTGTCTCACGTCTGCGGGCCCCGACTTAACGCTCTTCCTGGCTTAGCCTTTGTTTGATTTTTGTTTTGTTTTGTTAATCCTCACCTGAGGGTATTTTTTCTCCATTGATTTTTAGAGAGTGTGGAAGGGAGGGAGGGAGAGAGAGAGAGAGAGAGAGAGAGAGACATCCATGTAAAAGAGACACATCGCCTGGTTGCCTCCCGCACACGCCCCCACAGGGCCGGGGATCTAACCTTCTGGCCAGGCTCGTGCCCCTGACTGGGAACGGAACCCATGACCCTCTGGGGCGCGGGCCGACGCTCCAACCACTGGGCCGCACGGCCAGGGCGGCGTGGAGGTCTGTGGCCGCTGCGCCTCACGCCCTGCACTTCGTTATGACCCAGGTGTCAATGCCGACCCCAGCGAGTCGCGGGTCCCGAGGAAGGACGGGGTCCTCGTCAGCAGCTCCCTGGCAGCCTTCGCCTACATCAGAGGTGGGTCGGGGGCGGGCGGGCGCGCCCTCAGGGAGCTGGCGAGTCACTGGGTTCACAGACTCCGCTGGCCGGGAAACGACTTCACACCTCACGTTGACTGTGCATTGCGTCTGCTGGGATCTGGAAACACAGAGGCCTGGATTCAGGTCCAGCTCAGCCGGGCGACCAACAGAACCGCTGGGGGCGGGGGGGTGGCAGACGGGAGAGTCACGTGTAGGGACAGGCTGCAGGGGAACCGCTGGGGGCGGGGGGGTGGCGGGCAGGCGGGAGAGTCACCGTGAAAGGGGCGGGCTGCACGGGCATCCTGTGCTTTGAGACGCAGGCGCCGAAGGAATGCGTTTCCAGCTGGAATCGGGGGAAGGGCCTGGGATTAGCGTGTTCCCCCCTGAGCTGGGGAACGCTGGGTCAGAGATCGCTGAGTCCAGGAACAGGTCGTGCCCTGCGAAGACAGAGCCCCTGTCTGAGTCACCCGCTACCTCGCACGGCTGCCAAGTTTCCCCGGATAATCTCCCCTGAGGGCCAGTGGTTCGCAGCCTGCTGGCGGGCAGAGCCCAGCCTGTCCCGGCGAGGGGAGGGCACGGCCCACCTGGGCACGGGCCGCAGTTTGGAGCGCTGGCTGCAAGTTCTGGCAGCACCCGCCCGACCGTCCCGGGAGCCACACCCTCCGGGGCCTTTTTTTATATATAAATATGTTTTTATTGATTTCAGGGAGGAAGGGAGAGGGAGAGAGAAACCTCAGCGATGAGAGCGAATCATGGATCGGCTGCCTCCGCACGCCCCCCACTGGGCTTCGAGCCCACAGCCCGGGCCTGTGCCCTGACCGGGAATCGAACCCGGAACCCTTCAGTCCGAAGGCTGACACTGAGCCGTGCTGGCTGGGCTGTATTTTCTTTTTAATCTAGAAGGACTTAAGCTTTGCTTACATCACATACTGGTTCCTACGTGCACATTTAAACTTTCCGTATAAATTAATTTTTCAACGTTTATGACTACTGGTAGCTGACAGTTTACTGAGCATCTACTACACGTCACGGAGTGTTCTGGTAGCTTTATAGGAATCAGTTCACTTCGTCATGAGAACTCTAACGGGAAGGCGCTGTTGGAAGCTGCGTCACAGAGAGGGTGTGTGTCCTGCAGGAAGTCACACAGCGAATGAGAGGCACACCTGAGTTTGACCTCAGGGGCGGGACCCCCTCTGCCCCGTGTCCTCTCACGGACATACACGCAGTGACTCTGCTCCAAACCTTTTTTTTTTAATCCACGGGGGTCTGTGATCGCTGAGGACGCGTGGTCTGCGGGACACTGCCCAGGCCTGGCTTCGGCGCTAGCCTCCTGCCTGGGCCCTCCCCGCCCTCGCCCCTGACCTGCCCTCTCCCCCACAGCCCACCCCGACAGGGCCGCCCTGCTGTTCGTGTCCAGCGTCTGCGTTGGCCTGGCCCTCACGCTGTGCGCCCTGGTCGCCCGAGTGTCCTGCGCCAGGGACCTGCGGGCGCTGCGGGGGGCGCGGGAGCGCCTGGTGGCCGGAAGCGACGGGGCCTCGGAGGACAGCGAGGACGCAGAGGGGAGCGAGGACTCCTCCGCCCCCAGCTTCCCCGGGGAGCTGTCGGGGTTTCGCAGGACTCCGTGCCCTGCGTACACGTCCATCGAGGCCGCGGAGCTGGCGGAGAGGATCGAGCGCAGGGAGCAGATCATCCAGGAAATATGGATGAACAGCGGCCTGGACGCCTCGGTGCCGCGGAGCGCCGGCCCCTTCTACTGAGCTACTGAGCGCGGCGCCTCGCGGCCCCTCGACGCCCCTCGACGCCCGAGCTGAGCGCGGCGCCGGCCCCTGGACGCCTGACCTGAGCGCGGCGCCGGCCCGGCCTGGCTCACTCGTACCTTCTGTGAAGGAGACTGGTGCCCCCGGACCCGGAGAAGCCGACGCGACTGCAGGACCTTTCCGGTGTCCGCAGCGCGTCCCTCACAAACCGGAGGGCGGCTTCGATCTCCGTATTTATTGAGGTTCCCGTCTACACGGGACACGATTACCGTTCACACCGATTGAGCGATCACGCCGCCTGTCCCACGCTTTCCTGGTGCCGTCACCAGCCCACGGCGACCGCAGGCCCCTCTTCCTGGTGGGCAGGCGGCCACCGTCCAGCCAGCAGCTGCACTGTCGCCAGGACGCACGCAGTCACCGCTGGCGGGTTTTAAACAAATATTTTTATTGATTTCAGAGAGGAAGGGAGAGGGAGAGAGAGAGAAACATCGATGATGAGAGAGAACCATGGATCGGCTGCCTCCTGCGCGCCCCACACTGGGGATCGAGCTGCAACCCGGGCCTGTGCCCTGACCGGGGATCGAACCCTGACGGGGAGTCGAACCCTGACCTGGTTCGTAGGCCGATGCTCACCCCTGAGCCGCGGCCGGGCTTGCCGGCGGATTGAAGCACTAACATTACCTGACAGAGCAGGGGAGGCGGCGACATCTTTCTCCAACGGCAGATGCTAGAAGGCTGGGCGTCTGCGTCCCGGCCGGTGTCTGCCGACCCTGCTCCGGGGCTCAGGGGCAGCCGTAGCCGATCCATGATGAAAGCCACCGTGTTCCAATAAAACTTTATTTATACACAGTGATGTTCGAATTCATTGTCACATGTTGCATGTTATTCTTAAGCCTCAAGTGCTCCCTGTCTTGCCCTTTACAGGAAAATTCCACCTGCTACTTTAGAGGCTAAGATGGCGGGACTTCCAGTGGGAAAGGGTGGGCCAGGCTGCCTGGCAGCTCCGTGCCCAGGGCCAGGGGTTACCTTCAAATTGTCGCAAAAACCCCCAACCACACGCACGCACACACAAACGCACACTCACACACACACACACACATCACACACATGCATGCACACAAACACACATGCACTTGCACACTCACAAACATGCACACACTCACGCGCGCACAATACACATGCTCGCATGCACACATACGCACACACATGTGCATGCACATACATGCGTGTACATAACCCCTTTTCCCCTCTGAGTGCAGGGGTGGCGTGCGAATAGGATGACACAGGTGTGAGGTTGCATGTCCATGGCCCGGAGTGACGCTGCCTGTGCAGTGATGGGGCCTCCCGGGCCCGCTGGTCCCGCAGGAATGGGGCTCCCCGTCCCGTCTCCCCCTGCAGACGCTCCCACCGCGAGTCACTGAGTCGCTGTCGGTGATGAGATCGGCTGTCGGGGTGTCACCGTGCTGTGTGCATGTGGCCCCCGTTTCCCTTAGTGACGCCCCAAAACACAGGAGCAGCGAGGCTGGCGATGCAGAGCCGCCACAGAGAAGCCGGAGCAGGCGGGCGTGGCAGGCGTGGCAGGCGTGGCGGGCGTGGCGGGCACGCTGCCATGGGGGCCAGACACCCGCGGGGGTCCAGAATGCCTCCCCCATCGGTGCGGGGGGCTGTGCTCCTCCTGAGAGCGGCCCTTCAGGGAGTCCCAGGCCAGGACCCCCTCTCGGTGAGGGCTGTGGACGGGGTCCTGCTGGCACTGTCACCCCAGCCTCAGGGGCGCCAGGCCTGGGGGACGCTGGGCACCGTCCCCGTGGCAAGTGGGGTCAGGGAAGAGCCAGCTGCCCACTGGCGTCTGCTGGGCCTTGGAAAGCGGTGCCCGCACAGCCCTTTCGGGCTGCCCTGCCCCACGGCCCCTCCGCCCAGGTGGGGGCACCCAGGCCAGCTGCCGAGGCCCTGGCACACGGGCGGGCGGACTGAGCGCTCTCACCCCCCTCCCCTGGCTGCTCCTGCTCCCGGGGCGCGCTGTCTAGGGGGCACCTCCTGAGAAGCACCCCAGCCCTGGCGCCTTCACCCCACTCGGACCCCGCCAGACCCGGGAGGCTGACGTCAGCCCGTCGGAGGCGCCTCTGCCCCCGCCCTGGGCTCGGGACCTCGCTGTGCTGCCTCTGGCCTCTGACCGGGTTCCGGCTTGGTCTCGGGGTGGCCTGTCGGTGCCTTCGTCCCCTCACCTGCGAAAGGGGCGTCATCCCCACAGCTCCTTCCCGGGGGGCTCGGGGCCGCAGCTCCTACGGGTGGGGGCGGGGAAAGGGGCCCGGCCGGCGGGCCCCGCGCTGGGGGATCGGGCGGCCGGAGGCCCCGGGGAAGGAGGAGACGGCGCCCAGGCTGCCTCCTGCGCGGAGCCCTAGCCGCACGGGCTCGTCAGTGACATCAGCCACCGCTGACCTTGAACTCCACGGGCTTGAGCTTCCAGGGCCCACTTCTACGCAAAATGTTTCCAATAAATGCATTTTCTCTTCATTCTGATTTTTAAAATATATTTTTTACTTGATTTCAGAGAGGAAGGGAGGGGGCGGAGAGAGATAGAAACATTAATGATGAGGGAGAATCATGGATCAGCCGCCTCCTGCACGCCCCACACTGGGGACCGAGCCCGCAACCCGGGCCTGTGCCCTGGGCCGGAATAGAACCTGGGACCCTTCAGTCCGCAGGCCGACGCTCTGTCCACTGAGCCAACCAGCCAGGATTTCCTTCTGATTTTCGTGGTTCCTATCTTTTCCTTTTCCTGGTTTACTTTGTTGTAAGGACACAGTACATGACACAGGCACAAGACACGGGGCTTCCAGTCGGCGGTAGCCAGTTGGCAGTTACCGGTCGGGGGCGTCAAAGGTTATGCGCAGACTTTCAGCGGCACCAGCGTGGGCGCCCCTCAGCCCGCGCCTCGCCAGGCTCAGCCCGCGCCTCGCCAGGCTCAGCCCCTCCTCACCCTGGTCACGTGTCAGGGCTCAGCGGGCCCTGCCAGCGGCCATGGCGGCAGGTGCTTCTGAGCTCGGTATGAGTCAGCCCCGGAGACCCCTGCCCAGCCCTGGGCCCCGCCAACCCTGTGATCAGTGAAGACCCCGGGCCAGGGGGGCCCCGGGACCCGCCCCTCCTCTGCTCACCTTCCTGGGGGCCCCACACGTCCGAGTCTCCAAGCCCGAGGCCTCTGTGCTCCCGTGCGCCTCGGTGCCCGTGCCCACGGCCGGAGCTGCAGCCTCGCTCAGGCGGGCCCCACCTGTGCAGCCCACCTGTGGCCCGTCTTGGGCGGCCCCGTCATGGGCGGCCCTGTCATGGGTGGGCCGACAGGGGCGGGGCCCTGGACTAGTTGCGCCTGATTTTAGGTGCTGAGAGCCCCCCAGCTGGTCCTAATACCTTGGCAATGAGCCAAACCCTGAGGGAGAAATGAACCCAGCGCCCCGGAGGGCGTGGCGCACGTGGCGCGGGGAGAGGCAGTGAGCACCGTCAGCGCGGACAGACGTCGAGGCCCAGCGTGGCCTGCCCCGCGGGTGGGCGGGCGGCCCCTCTCTGGGTGGCCTTTGCCCGGAGACTCCCCGCCTGGCTGGTCGCTCCTGTCGGGCCAGCAGCGAATTCAATCGGGAATTATCTCGAGCGAATGAGGCCGCCTTCCTGCTGCGAACTCGAGGGCAGGCCTCGCAGGACAAAGAGAGGAAAGCCGGTCACTTCCGACGGTCGCGGCCCAATTCCAGCCCTTTCCCTGTCCCAATGCCGAGGCCTCGGCCGGAGCCCTTTCGAGAAAAGAAAAATAGAGCCTGTCATTTCCTCTTGTTTTAAAGACGAAGGCGGCCGGGGAGGCCGGGGAGAGGAGGGGCCGTTTGCGGTCAGTGACTCAGCGGCCTGACCCGGAAACGCGGGCAGGGCGGGGCGGCCTGTGTCCCCGACGCCTCCCAGCGCAGGGAGAGGAGCACGGGCGACAATGAGCCGCAGGACGTGCTGCTAACCCGCCGAGAACTTGCCAACGGGAGGCGCCCTGGGCTCTGAGCTACTGGGCTTCCTTCCTGAGGCGCGGCCCCTGGTTGGAAGGTGCTGGGACGGGGGTGGAGGGGGGGCGGTGGGGGGAGCGCAGGGGATTCGGCTACACGCGTGGGGCCTGCATCGCCCGCTCACGGCGTGGGGCCTGCATCGCCCGCTCACGGCGTGGGGCCTGCATCGCCCGCTCACGGCGTGGGGCCTGCATCGCCCGCTCATGGCGTGGGGCCTGCATCGCCCGCTCACGGCGTGGCAGCTTCTCCCCCTGCAGAAGTTTAGGAGGAACCCAGCTGCTCTGGGGAAGTCCTGCGCTGTGTCTTAAGGCAGACACATTCTTGAAGTCAGATTGTTAAATAAAAAGTGCAAATTAGCCCTCGCTGGTGTGGCTCAATGGACAGAGCGTCGGCCTGCGGGCTGAGGGGTCCCGGGTTCGATTCCGGCCAAGGGCGCATGCCCGGATCGCAGACTCCATCACCAATAGGGGGCGTGCAGGAGGCAGCGGATCGGCGATTCTCTCTCCTCATGGATGTTTCTGTCCCTCTCTCTTCCTCTCTCTGAAATCCATAAAACGTCACCTCTCTCCTTGTCAGACGCCTGGAGAATGACCGTGAAGGCCAGGTTCAAACGTGGAATTCTCCGGCTCTCAGGGTTTGGTGCTGAGACGCGGCCGCGTGCGGGAGATGGGCCAGTGGTCCCAGCCTCGGACCCCTGTCCCTTGTGTGAGGGCTGTGCTCCATGCGTGCGGAGTGAACAGCTCAGTCCGCATGTCCGTGCTCTGCCCCCACCCCCAGGCGGCCAGCGCTCCACTGGCCTCGGGAGGCAGCCACGCTCACCGCCCGAGCTCAGCCCCGGGGGGAAGGGTGCACAGGCAGCCGGGCCTGGCAGGCGCTTACACTGACCCCGGCCTCACCTGCTCGCGCCCCCCCCGCCCCCCCCCCCCCCGTGCACATACGCACAGACACATGGTCACCTCCTCGGGCTCCCGTGTCAGGAAGCAGCCGGCTGAGCTGAGCTCTGGGCCACGCGGCTCAGCCTGCTCTGCACGCTGTCAGCGGTCCTGAGGCGACAGGGCGGCCGGGGGGGGGGGGGGGAGCCGGGAGTATTTCTCGAGCCTCTGGACCCCCCGCACTTGGCCTGTGGGCAGCTCGGTGTGATGCCCCGTGAAGTTGAACTGACAGGGGCCTCGGCCACCTGGGCTGGGGAGAGGGGTTGGGGGAGCTGATCACACCCAGGGGGCCTCCCCCAGGTTCCTCCCTGTTGGCCACGCAGGGCTCTCAGGCCAGCGCCAGGGGGGCCTGCGCAGTGGGGGGTGGGGGGGGGCACTGACTTCCCCTCCGCCCGGCCTCGCAGTGTCGGCCCGAGGCCTGCAGGGCAGCCTCACTTTCCTGAAAAGAATCGGCATTGCCTCCCTCCGTCCCTCTCATCAGACCTGTTGAAAAGCAGCCGTTCCTTCCTGAACCCCGCTTTCACTCTCTTTTAATTTTCTTTAAAAAGAAGAGGGAGAAAAGGCGACCGGGCCTGAAACTTCAAGGTTTGGCCGAAAGCCAGAGGGAATATTCATTTCAGCAAAATCCACTTGGGGCCTGAGTCAAGGTGTGAGTGTAAAACGCCCCTTTCAGCCTGAAGTTCCGCCTTCCTGCGCGTGGAGGCGGGGCCACGGAATGTCAGGGGGACACATGGCGCCCAGGAACGTGAGCCCCGAAACAGAGAGCAGGTGGTTACGGAGACGGGCTCCTGGGGGGGAGGGGGACCTGCCGGGCTGGTGTGAACGTGAGACCTGGGAGGGGTCGGCCGGCCTCACCCCGTGGGTCCCAGCCTGTCCCCGGCGGCTCTGCTGGGGGGAGGGGGTGTCACTTAGTTGTC
The DNA here is from genome assembly GCF_963259705.1 of Myotis daubentonii. Classification (NCBI taxonomy): domain Eukaryota; kingdom Metazoa; phylum Chordata; class Mammalia; order Chiroptera; family Vespertilionidae; genus Myotis; species Myotis daubentonii. Next base: position 1,357,141 of record NC_081842.1, read on the forward strand.
ACCTGCGCCCTGGTTGCAGCCGGCGGTGTGACTGCCTCTCACACAGGTGCCTTGTGGGGCGGGGGGCGGGGGGATCCATCAGCGCCTTCCAATTCCGGCCCCGGCAGCCCCGGCAGAGCGTCCGCGCTCCGCTCCGGAGCGGCCGGGAAGGCTCCCTTTCACTGCTCGCTGTTCATCCCTCCTCCCGGCCTTCGGTAGCTGTTGAGGGACAAGCAGAGCACTCATGTCTGTGCGTGTACCTCTGTGTGCATGTATGTATCTGTGTGCACGTCTGTGCACACATGTGTGTATGTGCATGCACGTGCATGTGCACGCACATGTACGTGTGTGCATCTCTGTGCATGTTCCCATGGGTGCATGCATCTCTGTGTGTGCACGTGCGTGTGCATCTGTGTGCGCATGTCTGTGTGGCTGTCTGTGGTCATGTGGGGCCATTTCAATGATAAATGGGCATCGGACACTAAATGTGTCGTCGTGTCCGGGTGGCTCCCTCTCGGCAGAGGCCACGCCCCAGAGACTGGGCAGCAGGGGCCGGTCACAGCCCACGGGGGGTGGGGGGGCACCAGCCAGTGAAGCACGCGGTGGGGGGTGCTCAGGGCGGCCCCAGGAGGGACGGCGGCTCCGTTGGTGGGATCGTGAGGCGCGTTGATGGCCATCCTCCCGCCACTGGGGGGACGGGGACCACGCCATGGCCCGCGGGGCTGCTCCCAGCGCTGGCCCATCCGCAGGGCCCCAGACCTGGGCTTTCCCTCCAGAACGAAGACTTTGGCCCGAACTCTGAGGTCAGAGGGGAGCCCGGCAGGCGACCAAGGCTGGGGGTGGCCTCTCATTCCCTGGCCCCCCAGGATGAAACCCCCTCCTCTGATCTTCGGGGCGCCCACCACGGTGCGAGTCTTCACAGCCTGATCCAGTCACAGAAGCAACGAGGTGGCTTGTACCCCCCCGCCCCCCGCTGTCTGCCCCGGCCCAGCTCGGCCCAGCGGGACGGGCAGCGGGGGGCCGGGTGCCCCTGCCCAGGGCCGAGGAGCAGGAGCGAGAGGAGTGGGCGGGCCGCCGGGCACGGGGCCTGCTTGGCTCACCGGGTTCCGGCAGCCGGGCCTGGGCCCTGCCCTTCTCCCGGCCTCCCGGACGCCCCGAGCTCCGCAGGCCCCGGGACCTTCCGCTGCTGCTGGCGTTTATCAGTCCTCCTGCCGTCGATCAGCAGCGGGCTCCCGGGACTCGGCAGGACGAGACTGGAGGCCGCGTCCACCCGGAGCCGAAGGCCGTGAGACTCCCCGCGCCTTGTCCGTCTCCCAAGGCGAGTGGTGGTGCTGAGGTGCTCCTGTATTTCATTCTAACGCCTCAGCAGTGGCCTTGTAGCCCTGGCCGGTGGTTCAGTGGTTAGAGCGTTGGCCCAAGCAGTTAGGACCGAAGGGTTGTGGGTTCGAATCCCGGTCAAGAGCACGTACCTGGGTTGCTGGTTCGATCCAAGGCCCTGGTCCGGGTCCGTGTGGGAGGCAACCAGTGTGTCTCTCACATTGATGTTTCTCTCTCCTTCCCTTCCACTCTCTAAAAAGCATCAATGGGAAAATGTCAATGGGTGAGGCTCCCTGCATCCCCCGCCCCCGACACACACACAGAGTGGCCTCCCGAGCGCGGTCTGCAGCGCGCCCTGGCCCTGACGCTTCGGGCCCACGTGGAGAAGCGTGGGCTCACCCTCCGGCGTGAAACGAATGAGTAAAATGTATGAAACGTCTTCAAGCCACTGGACGGCCGACAAGGAGGGCCAGGGCTCGGGCCGCAGGGGCGGACATCCCAGGGGAGCCGGAGCCGGTGGGTAACAGGATGGAAGCCGGGAGCCGAGGGCCCAGGGAGACCACGCGGCTGGAGCACCCAGGACGGGGTGAAGGACGGGACAGGCGCACAGGCACCCGCTGGCCTCCCAGTGATGAGCCTGGGCTGACGGTGGGGCCGGCTCTGTGTCCCGTCCACGGGGTCCCCAGTACTGACCCTCCCAGTGACGAGCCTGGGCTGACGGTGGGGCTGGCTCTGCGTCCCATCCACGGGGTCCCCGTACTGACCCTCCCAGTGACGAGCCTGGGCTGACGGTGGGGCCGGGTCAGTGTCCAGTCCACGGGGTCCCAGTACTGACCCTCCAGTGACGAGCCTGGGCTGACAGTGGGGCCGGGTCTGCGTCCAGGGAAGTGTCCACTTCCCACGCTCGGGAGACTGAGCTGAGAGCAGGGAGGGGGGAGCAGGGGGGAGAGCAGGGAGCTGAGCCGGGGGGGTGGGGGTGGGGGACACTGCCTGGGGACGCGTCAGGTTCCGGGTCAGAGGGCACCGACGGCCCCTCCACCTGGTGGAGCCTCAGTGGGGAGGCGACCTTCACCTCTGACCCGAGCTGCCGGGCTCCAGCCTAGGACAGACCTGCAGCCCAAGAAAACGGGAGGCGACGGCGCCCTCTAGTGGCCACGGATGCTGAGCTCTGCTCCAGGGCAGCGGCTGAGAACAGAGGCCAGGACCCCAGGACAGACAGACGGAGGGAGCGGGTCAGCCTCCGGACCCGCCCCAGGAGGCCCTCCCAGGCAAACAGCCCGAGCGGAGGGGAAGGCAGACTCTCCGAGGACGTGTTTAAGTTCTACGACCTTTAATACATTTTATCGTAAAAACTCAAACTCAGAAACTTGGAAATTCCAACGTCTTTCACAAGGACTGTGCGACCGGTCACCATCACTGTTACTATGGTTACTGTTTGCCTAGAGAGGTGAGCTCGGGCTTCTAGAAGCTTCATCTTGGTCTCCACCTGATGTCCTTCACGCCTTGAAAATGTCTTTTCAGAGCAGTGTTGTCGGCCCACGGAGAGTTCAAACACGAGTCGTCATCATTTTCCTCCAGTTTCTGGAAAGAAATGTTTTATTGAGACGGAAGATGAGCCTGTAACTCCTCCAGCCCCAGCAGGACGCTTCCGGACTCTATGGGGGGCGCGGGGCGGGGGGGCGCGGGGCTGGCAGGACCCACAGCCCAGGAGAGGCCGAAGCTCTGGAAAGCCCCCTGCAGCACTGCTGATCCCTGGGGGAAGCGAGTGTGTGTGTGTGTATGTACACGTGTGCGTGCATGTGCATGTACATGTGTGTGGACACAGGCTCCCGCACCTTGAGCTCCTCCTGCCGGCGGTGGTAGAACAGCATCAGCTGCTTCTGCTCCTCGCTGCTGATCACCGGCTCCCGGGCGGGCGCGCCCTGTCCCCTCTGCGAAGACGGGAGAGCAGGGTTAGGCCTGCGTCAGGGACGACCAGGAGGTGACAGTGAGCGTGTCACCTGCAGAGGTTAATAGGTCGACCGCAAGTCCCGGGGCCTGAGCTTCCGCCGCCCGCTCTGGCCCCCGTGGCGGACAGACCAGGGCTGGCCCACGTCAGCCTGCAGCCCAGGGGGAGGGCAGGTGGGAGATGGTTGGACGCCGCGGCCACAACAGCCCTGCAGCGCCGACCCTCCTCCCAGACGGCAGCACCAGGGGGCTGGGCCGGGCGCTCAGGCGGCTGTGCATTTCGACAAGGATTTTCACTATTATGGCCCAAGTTCTTTTAAAAAAATAAATATTTTTTATTGATTTCAGAGAAGAAGGGAGAGGGAGAGAGAGAGAAAGATCAATAATGAGAGAACCACTGATCGGCTGCCTCCTGCACGCCCCACACTGGGGATGGAGCCTGCAGCCCCGATATGTGCCCGTGACTGGAATCGAACCCGGGACACTTCAGCCTCAGGCCGATGCGCTATCCACTGAGCCAGACCGTCAGGGCAGCCCACGGTCTTAATGCTGAAATGAACACGGCCAGCCCCTCCCCTGAGAACGGCTCCCCACGCTGTCAACCGCTCCGGTTCCCGCCAGTCGGGGGGACGAAGGGGAGGTGCTTGAGGTCCAGGCCACCGGCGTCAGGAGCTTCAACGTGGAGGCGCGTCCGAAACGCGGGTCAGTGTGGAAGTGACCGGAGCGGCACGCGGGCGCGCTCACCTGCTGAATCTTGACGATGATCTTGGTCTTCTCGTTCCGGCCCACGTAGTCCGACAGCGTCTTCGTCCTCCGCAGCTCCTTGGCGGCCCACCACAGCTGCGCGTCCGGCTCCGCGATGACGCTCAGTGCGGCCTGGGCCGCGGGGGAACCGCTCAGGTCAGAGGACACACGCGCACGCGGTCTCCCCGGCGCCGGGAGCCAGGCCGGTGCCCTGTGAGCGTGGGGCCGGCTTCCAGGACCTGCCCTCCTGCCCGAGCCCCGGGGGCACGGACTCCCCACCTCTGGGCCCTCCTCGGGGAGCGCCCGCCCCGACGCTGACCTCCCTGCGCAGGGAAGGGCGAGCCCTGCTCGTCTGCACCCTCATTTGGATGCAGGCCCCTCGGAAAGGACTGGGAGGCGGCCTGGGAGGCGGCCAGGGATCCGCCGGGTCTTCAGTGGGCTCAGGGTGGTGTCTGCCGGCCCCTGTGCGCCCCCCTGTGGGAGATGCTCAGGGAACGCTCTCCCCACAGAACAAGGAAGAAACGAGACAGAAAGGGGAGAAAAGAACACGAAACAAGCGGAAGGGCTGGAACACAGAGTTCACGCAGAGGGACCTAAACGTTGGGTGCAAACAGGCACAAGGTAGGGTTCCGGCTTCCGGTGGCCCCCAAAAGGCAGCGCCTCAGTTCCTGCTGAGGGGCAGCCTCCCAAGCCTGTCCGCCCGGTGTGAGCCACGCCCTCGGCCATGCACACCACCCTCTGGCCCCCTCCCCCAGTTCAGAACTCCCCTGAGCACAAGCTGCCCCCGGAAGAGGGTGAAGGCCGGGCCCTGCTTGGGGTGAGCTCGCTGGTGGAGAGCCACACACCTGAGTTCCCGACAAGTCTTCCTTATTTTCAAACTCCATCCGGATGGGGTCGTAGGGTGGCAAGCCCATGGGATACACAATCATCACTGCCCCCCGCAGCCGGTCCAGGGCGTCCTGCACCATCTCCATGGTAACGCAGACACCGGCTTCCACTTGTTTCTGAAAGCGGCAGCCCATCAGGTCACAGGCACCGATCCAGCTCCTGGACCCAGCGCGGCGCCCACCTCGGGGCTGGCTGCTGGCTTCTCAGTTCATGCCAGGGCGGAGGGAGGAGGCAGCACGGCCTCATGCCCACGGGCTCCACAGGGAGCCACCTAGCCGCGCATCCTGCTGACTGGGGACGGGAGGGGCGGGGCGAAGGGCTGTGCCATGGGAGGAGAGGCCAGGGCCCTCACTCGCCCCTGCAGGCTTAAAAGCAGCAGGAAAGGGGGCCGGTGGGCGGGGACTCGGCTGCCCCACGGACAGGCTCACCTTGGAGATCATCGCTTTGGCTTCTTCTATCGTCTTCTTCAGGACGTCCTTCATCTTTTCGTTTGGAGCTGCAGAAACGGAGGGGGAGACGCCACCGTTAACACGTAACACGCTCCGAGCGTCCCAGCCTTCGTCCGAGGAGGGAGGGGGGGCAGGGGGGTGCGAAGGGACCGACGGCTGGCCGTGCAGACGGGTGGGTGCTCCACGCACAGGGGCAAAGGCACACAGAGCAGGAGCTGTGAGGCCCAGCACACATTTCAGCCGCGTGGTGAGTCTCTCTGGCCACCACTCAGTGTGACGGCAGCCGCAGGCGCTGCTCAGACAGGCGGGGGGCGGGGGGGCGGCTTTACAGAAGCAGGTGCAGTGGGGGTGGGCTCGGGGCCCAGAGCTGCTCAGCCCTAACGGGGAAAAGTCCTAACTTGAAAAACAACGGAGACGGAACGTCCAGACCTGAGGGAGACGGCAGGTTCCCTCCTCACGTTCGTGAGAACAGTGCTAACGAGACACTGAAAGCACCGGACAACGGAACGCTGTCTTCAGGACTGTTTTTTCACTGATGCAATTCCTTCAAAACGCAAAGACTCTCCAGGGTGAGAGCGAGTTTAGGCCTGAACAGGTATGGAAGCCAACCAGCCACTTCCCAGGCAGAGGCACAGGAAGTGCTAGAAATTCCCATTATCCCCCAAACACGTGTTTACATATGAAATGAAAAACACACATGTCTAGGTGAGCACACGCCTCTAGGTGAGCGCGCACATACTAGTACACGTCTGGGTGAGCGCGCACATACTAGTACACGTCTAGGTGAGGGCGCACACACGTCTGGGTGAGCGCGCACATACTAGTACACGTCTAGGTGAGCACACGCCTCTAGGTGAGCGCACACATACTAGTACACGTCTAGGTGAGCGTGCACACGCGTCTGGGTGAGTGCGCGTACACGTCTAGGTAAGCACACGCCTCTAGTGAGCACGCACATACTAGTACACGTCTAGGTGAGCGTGCACACACGTCTGGGTGAGTGCGCGTACACGTCTAGGTAAGCACACGCCTCTAGTGAGCGCGCACATACTAGTACACGTCTGGGTGAGCACACGCCTCTAGGTGAGCGCGCACATACTAGTACACGTCTAGGTGAGCGTGCACACACGTCTGGGTGAGTGCGCGTACACGTCTAGGTGAGCACACGCCTCTAGGTGAGCGCGTGCACACATCTAGGTGAGCACATGCCTCTAGTGAGCGTGCACATACTAGTACACGTCTAGGTGAGCACACACCTCTGGGTGAGGGCGCACATACTAGTACACGTCTAGGTGAGCGGGCAGAGACCACGCGTGCAGGACGTGTTGTATCTCTCTGCTCCTCAGTGTTGGGCGCAGCGGACAGTGTTTGCTGGTGACACTGATGTAACTGCTGCTGCTGTGCAGGTGCAGGAGTCACCGCCCCTCATCATCAGACCTGCAGGCTCAGCCACCCACTGACCGGGCGCGTCCTCTCCTGGGAGCACCGAGCGGGTGACGGAGACCCAGGGGAGACCTGGAGCTGTCACTGCCTCTTTCCCACAAACCTCTACGTCAGTGGTTCTCAACCTGTGGGTCGCGACCCCTTTGGCGGTTGAACGACCCTTTCACAGGGGTCGCCTAAGACCATCCTGCAGATCAGATATTTACATGACGATCATAACAGTAGCAACATGACAGTTATGAAGTAGCACTGAGAATAATTTTATGGTTGGGCCACCACATGAGGAGCTGTATTTAAAGGGCCAGAAGGTTGAGAACCACTGCTCTAAATGAAGCCAGTTCTGCCCACCGTAACAAAACACCCTTCCATACGTCTTCAGAGATTCCCCCCAAAACTCAGGCTGTACCATACGAAATCGCCAATGTTCAACCATGTGTGACCCACAACAATGGCAACTTCACATGGCCCATCCGATGTTACAAGCCAGCTGCGACACGAGGGAGACCGGCGCTTTCCTCGCCCCTAACCCACGGGGCCGGTGCTCCTGGCTTCGCAGGACACTGGGCTCCGCTCCTGAACACGCCCACGCCGTGGGGGTCAGGCCCGGGGCGGAAGAGCGATTACCGTGGCCGTTCCTGCGCCCCACGTCGTCCTTCTTGAACACGGCGCCTCCGCTGGGCACGCACTTCTCGCCCCACTCGTCTCTGAGCTTCAGCTCCTCAATCTGCTCGTCCGTCAGGCCTTGCATGTTCGGAGGCAGAAACACGCCGTGTTCCGCCAGCTCCTCCATTTCTTACAAACGAGAAAGACAACACGTGTTCCCGAGCGGCACGGACACCCGCGCCTCCTCGGTTAGGGGTCTGCCGGTGGCTTAGCTGCCTGACGTGTGCCAGCCCCTATGTGACCTTTAGCACATGACCTTCCTGTCCAAGGTCCGCGGAGGCGCAGAGACCGGGGAGCTCGCCCGGTCCCGGTCCCGGCGGCGGGCTGGGGGCTGGGGGCGGCGGCCGAGCGTGGCCTGTGCTCTGTGCTGTGCTCCCCGGGGCTGGGGAGGCACAGGTTGAAGTTCGCCGCCGTCTGCACAGCCCCCCACGGGCACCCACTCCCGGTGACTTCCCAACACCCACCTCCCCCGCTACAGCTGTGGCCCGAGGCTGGCTCAGGTCCGACAGCCGCTGTTTTACAGGCAACTTGAGAAAAACACTTTACGAGTCATTTACGCGAACCCACGCAGCGGGAAGACTGCAGGCAGCGGGCACCTGGGAGTGGAGACAGGACCAGTCCCCGGTTCTCTGGGGTCACGCTCGCTGCTCAGATGATGGCTTTGTCTTCTATTCCACGGTCACTCCCAAACTGTCCGCATTTTAACCTGACGATATTTCCTCCCTCTCTCCCCCCCTCCCTTCCCCCTGAACTAGAAAGGGGCACAGGGACGTGGAGACACCGCATGAGGTGGAACCGCGTGGAGTGGTCATGACCCCCCAGCCTGAGCCCCTGGCCTCGCCCCCTCCTGTGTCTGGCTCAGGCCAGGCCTGTCTGGGCGGCGGTGGACAATGGCCACGTGCAGAGTAAACGCAGGGACACCAGTGCTCTAACGTGCCCACACTCAGCGCCACATTTTCAACGGCCATTTTATAAAAATGACAAGTCGAGTCCCCTTTCTCCCCCAAATGCTTTACTTTTAAAATAACATTTACTGTGGAGCTTGTTTTGGGATAAGGACATTTTACGGATAAGCGGTAAGTATTCTTCACAAAGACAGACCACGCCCCTTCCGGCGCTCCCCAGGGCACCCCAGCTCCGTGCGTCTAGGAAGGCAGCTACGGAATTAAAATGAAATACATTTAAACGCCGCTCCGGGGCCCCTGTGGCCGGTGGACCCCTTAGGGGCGGCGCAAGCGGGGCCAGTGCCCTCGGACAGCGCCGCCCAGTGTGCGGAGGCGGCGACCAGGACATCGCGCGGGGTGGGGGGTTGGGGGGGAGGCCCCGCGGGCCTGGCTCGCACCCTGGGGGGCGGCCCGGGCCGGTCTCCCACCGCAAAGTGCTCCACTCGGGCCCCCAACACCGTCTCTCTCTTCAAACGCCAGCGCTCGCCCCGTCCCACCTGCTCTTCGCCCGGCCTCTGGGGTCCCGCCTGGGCTCTTCCCTCTCCACCCGGAGGCTCCAGGGGGCCCCCCGCAGCGCCCCAACCCTGGCCGAGACACCCAGGGCCTCCTCGGCCCCCGGCCCCGCCCGCAGGCCGCACCTGAGCAGACGCGCTGCACCTTGAGCCGCGCGTTGTAGACGCGGGCCGCCTGCTCCGTGAGCGCCCCGAGCTCCGCGCTCCCCGGCGCCCGCAGCAGGAACTGGCTCTCGTCGCCGCGCTTCACGTGCAGCAGCACCATGGCCGCCCCTCCGCCTCCGCCCGCGCGGACCGCCGCCGCCCGACGAACCGCCGCGCCGGCCGGAACCCAGGCTCCGGGGCCGCGGGGCCGCGGGAACTGCACTGGCTCCCGGAAGTGACTGTTGCCAGGAGCAACGAAGAAACACAGCGTCTTGGGGGGGCGGGGAGCGGGGAGCGGCTGCTCCAGTCCAAACCCGGGTCGGGAGGCTCCGTGCGCGGGGAGCCGGCGACCAGGCCTGGGCCAAGCGCCGCCGCCGAGACCCGCACGGAGCCCCGGTCCGACCAGACGGCGGCCTCACCCCGCCTCCGGAAGTGACTGTTGTCCGGGCAACGCTCCCAACAGACGGAGCCGCGGGGGCAGCGGTTCGCCTAGTGAGTCCACTCGCCCGGGCCGAGTCCCGGAGGACGGACGGGCGGGCGGAGGCTGTCGGGTCGGAGCGGGCGGGAGGTGAGCGCGGGCAGGGCCGGCCCCACGACACCTTCCTCGCGCCCCGGTTCAGCAGCACTTCCGCCCCCTGCAGCGCCGACTTCCGGAAACGCCCCGCTGCTTCCGGTCCGGACGCTCGGGTAGCGAGCGCGGCGACCCGGTGGTGGCCGCTCCGCTGGTCCGGTCCCCAGGCGCCGGGGACGTGTCCGTAGCTCCAGGGGCGGCCGCCCCGAGTCGCCTGGCGGGTGGGGCCGGTCACGGTGGCCTCGCAGCTTCTGCGCCGCGAGTGACCGAGAGAAGCGGCCGCCACGAGCCGGGACGAGGCGCCTGCACATAGGACGCCAGGGAAGCGGGCGGGCGCCGCTGCCTGTGTCGGGGGTCTGGGTTGCCCCGCGGGCGGGAGTCGTTGGCTGCGTCCCTGGCAGCCAGGCACCCCCCCTGGTGTCCCCCGGGAGCGGCCACGCCGCGGTGAACGGACTGGAAGATTCCCAGCGCCTGCCACGCCCCTTCGGAACCTGGGGCTCCCCCCCCCCCAAATCCGCACCCTGGCGGGCGGGGCGGGGTAGGGGGAGGGGTGGCCTCAGGCCCAGAGCAGGCGGGGCGCTCACGGGGCCAACGCCTCTCCCCTCGCGGGGACCAGCGGGATCCTTGGCGATCAAGGAAGCGGACTGTTGACACACGCTCTGCTCCTGAGGGCTCTCCAGAGAACTGTTTGGAGTGAAAACAGTTACATGCCATGTGGATCCATGTCTTTATTTTTAAAAGTATATTTTTATTTCAGTTTGGGAGAGTGAGGGGGAGAGAAACATCAGAGATGAGAATCATGGATCAGCTGCCTCCTGCACAACCCGCACTGGGGATGGAGCCCTCAACCCAGTTACGTGTCCTGACCAGGAATCCAACCGTGACCTCCTGGTTCATAGGTGGATGCTCAACCACTGAGCCCTGCTGGCCAGAATCCATTTATATAAAATTCTCGAAGTGGCAAAAATTACAGAAACGGAGAATAGATTAGTGGTTACCAGAAGTTACGGACAAGGGGAAGGGTGATGGGACCGGAGGATGTGGGAAAAGGGCAGCGTGAGGGAGGACCTTTGCAGAGATGAAAATGTTCTGTACCCATGCCATGTCCTGGTTGGGATGCTGTACTAGAGTCGTACAAAATGCATCCACTAGGGACAACTGGGTAAAGGGTACCTGGGATCTTTTATTTCTTACAACTGCATATCTATATTAATAAAAGGGTAATATGCTAATTAGACCAGGCATCTTCCGGACAAAGCCATGGTGGGGGGGGGGGGGCCGAAGCAGAGGCGGTCGGCGGTGATCAGGCCAGCAGGGGAGAACAGTTAGGGGTGATTAGGCAGGTAGGGGAGCAGTTAGGGGCATCAGGCCAGCAGGCAGAGTGGTTAGGGGTGATCAGGTGGGCAGGCAGGCGAGCTGTTAGGAGCCAGCAGTCCCAGATTGTGAGAGGGACATCTGACTGCTGCAGGGATCAGGCCTAAACCGGCAGTCAGACATCCCCCAAGGGGTCCTGGATTGGAGAGGGTGCAGGCCAGGCTGAGGGACACCCCCCTGCCCTGTATGAATTTCATGCACTGGGCCTCTAGTATACAGAATAAGTGCACGGGCTTCTTGATGATGATCACTAATCTCAGTATCTTTCTTCTCAGAGTACTGAGAAGTAAAATGGATGAAAATAAGATCTTGAACTAAAATACCTGATTTGACAACAAGAGTTAATCCTAACTTGTACATGTCAAGTAAAGGTCAAGGAAGACAGCTGAGAAAAACTCTTCCCTTCTGAGCAACGTGGTCAATATGGTAACGAAGGTCCATTTATTTCATGTGACAGCACATCTCACAGGATATGTACAGAATGTATACCACTGACTGTAATATATACTTCTATAAAGTACAGTTATAAATATCATATGCCACATAAGCAATAAAGTTCTTACATATAAACAGCAATCTATTATCGAGAACAAAGAATTCACAGAGAGCCTTAGTGTCTAAATTCTGCTCTGCTTTTAATAGAACTGGTGGATATTTCAGTAAGACACAGAATAATGGCGTTATTGGCAGCGTACCTTTAACTTCTGTAGCTTTGTGCACTTTCAGCAACTTGCCGAATACAGTTTCCGATAAAGGCCACGGTGCCGCACGGTGTGTGTGTTTCAGGCAGTAGTTCAGGTTCACCGGGAGACTGCTCACGGAGCCGCTGCTGTGGGGAAGGAACTGTTCGTCTAATAGAGAGCAAATACCACACACCAATCACATAGAAGCTAAAGCCACAGTTGGGACAAGTTAGTTCACATTTGAAGCATATCGCCGAGAGGAATACTGCCGTGTAAGACATACTGATGCTGAAATGCTTAGAACCCCAAAAGCACAACAGAAAACTCACGAGTTCCTGGCTGTTAACAGGATGACGTCTGTAAATAGAGTGTGATAGCATTTAAGCATCTAGAGAAGAGCTTTGCCTGTGGATTTGCTTTCTGTGGGGAAGTGCGATGCAGTTCTGTGCTTTTCCACGTTCTTCCCACGGACCCTGCTTCCTGCCACCCCCGACGCACACCAGTGAGGTCCAATGAGGACGCGGGGTGTCGGCGGACACACAGCGCTCTGTAGAAAGGAGCGCTAACGTAAGTCTTATGGGTACAGATGACTTTCGCTTAAACTGACAAAACAACTGCTCACGGATTTTCTGATTGGGATTACTTAATGATATCAAAATACTACATTCTTAAAAATTCCCTGTACTTCAGAAAAGGAACAGAAGCGGGGTCAGTGGGTGCAGCAGAGCAGGAGAGGGAATCCACGGCCAGGAGCTCTGGTGGGCCCCAGCCCCTCAGGGCAGCCCCAGTTCGGAGCAAGCCGCTCCCCCTGCTCGCCCTGCTGAGGAAGCCTGGAGCAGGGACTGGGGGAGGAGGAGGCAGCAGGCAGCACAGGCCGTCATGTACAGAGAGGACACTTGGCGCTGAATTCCTCCCTGAACCCTTGGCCTGTGCCTCGCAGACACACGGCCATCGGCTCCTTGGAAAGGGCTGGAGTGTGTGCGGGACAGTGACTGCGACACGTGCTTCCAGCTGCCAGGAGCCGTCCCAGAGGGAAGGCCCGGGGCCTGGAGTGGGGATTGCCGAGGTGTGCGCGCACGCGTGCAAGGAGAGAAAATGCTGTTTCAGGAGTAAGGGTTATTTTAGTTTTGGAAAGAAAATTAATGTCCAAATTTCACTTACAGTGGTCCATCTGATAATGAAATATTGAAAAGAGAACTCTCAGAACTTTTAGATACAGATTTGGTCTGGGTCATGGCCTAGAGTTTAGGTGAGTGTTAGACTGTGTGTGCGCATACACCACACGTGTGCGCACGTGTGCACTCTCTCTCTCTAGCAATGCCTCTCAGAGTCCGGTTCAGCGTCCCGCCCCGCGGACAGCTCTTCGGTGACTGCTCGTGAGGGTGGAGACAGGCCAGCGGGGAGCTGCGAGTCTTTCTGAGATTCTTGGGGGCCTCACGAGGATCTGAGTGGGGTCTACTTCCCAGAGTAGTTCTGAGCACTTTCTATGGCTACTGCTCTCAGTTATCCAAACAGAAACACACCAGAACTCCAGTTAATAATGAGAAGGGTTTCCCCTATTTCCAATATACACATACTCCAACTCTGTACACGTGACACAGTGGTATTTCTTGACATCAGTGCAGGAACAAGGACTATTGCACGTAATGAATAACAATGCCCGGTTCTCTCGCTCTGCCCAGCACACGGAGCGCTGTCCCCTGTGGGCTATCTTTCCGTGAAGTCTACAGTGGGAGCCACGGGGGCCAGAGCGGTGAAAGGGTCGGCTGGAGGGGCAGGGCCTGCGGGGAGCGCAGAACTGGGAGGCGGGGGCGGCCTCCGCGAGGGCAGCACACAGGTGGGAACCCCTGTCCCTTGACCCCAGTCATCTCCAAAGGTCACGCCTGGGCCGGAGGACGGGCCTGGCCGAGGGCCCAGGGAGTCTGGACAAGCTGCCTTCAACTTGGCTCTCACACCAAAGTCCTCCTCTTCCTCGAAGGTGACCCACCCCCTCGGGGGGCTGGCGCTCGCTGTGGCCGGGGCCTGCGGGTCGGAGCTGTCCTGGAAGCTGGGGGGCTGAGCAGGAGGCTTGCCGCTGCTCTGGCCCCGCCCGGGAGGAGGGAGGGGAGGGCAGGGGACGGGCTCCACGGGCTGCGCTGCCGCCTCTGCGTCCCTGGACGGGGCTCTGAATGGGTTCGTCCTGCTGGCGAAGAGGTCGGTGCCAGGGAAGGTCGGGGCAAATGGGTTCGGAGAGCAGCGCACGTTCTCCTGGGATTGGCTCCGCACGGGAAGTGGAGGCAGTGTCGGCATGCAGCTCACAGAACTCAAAATGCTGATGTTACTTGATGTTGCAGGAGGCAGGGGGACCACCCCCTTGGGGCCCGGGGTGAGGACAGGGGCGGGGTGCACAGGCGGCTGGGCCTGTGACACGGCCAGCAGACTAAGTGACAGGTCTTCAAACGGGTCGCTCTTCGACGGCGATTCCAGTCTGACTGCAGGGACGCCGTTGGGTCTCACCTGGAAAGAAACAGCACCGAACCGTCAGAAACACATTTACAGCGACACATTCTCTGTCCCTGGTCCCTGAGCTGGCTCTGTCTCAACTGCTCTCGATTTGGGGGCAGGGATACAATTTAGAAAATAGGACGCAGCTTGTGTCCTGCTGCTCTGGTGGGTTAAGATAACACAGCTAACATCTCACTCTTGAGAAGCTCCCAACTGAGGAAGCCCACTATAAACAGAGCTTATTTCGTTCCTGCAAGTATTGATTTGGTAAAACGGAATGGTACGGGATTAGCCCATAGTTTTGCTCATGCCCAGTTCTCTTAGACGTCAGCACAAACTGGAGAACCCGTTGATGCTAAGCCCTGTAAAATTCAACACCCATCTGTGATGAGGACGTGGTTTCACTCTTCTTCTAAATCTGCGCTCAGTCAGGGCTCATGTGACCATGGAAAGGCAGCCGCAGGGATGAGCATGAATGATGGGCGCACGTGCATTCCTGAGCGAACAGGGCGCCTTTCCTGCTCCGGGGATGGACGGCCCGGCCTCCTTTGCTGTTTGATGCAGGTTCTCCTTTGTGGAACCAGCGGTGAGTGACGGGGTGACTCCTTAACTGACCTGCCTCATCTGTAAAAATGTCCCCCAACGCCCAGGTGTGCTTGTTAATCATCAGGCCCTGGTTCCTTGACCGCCCTCACTTAGAAACCCACTTCTACGTGGTATATTAACTATGACCACAGCGCAGCTGAGCCAGCGTGGTCCGCGGCGCTGGCACACGCAGCTGTGCCCGGGCTGGAGGTCAGTCCGCGGCCTCAGTGCCACAGTCGCTCGGGCCTGTGCACAGGAAGCCGGGGAGGGGAGCGCAGCCGCACTGAGCTCGGCACCTTCTCCCAGGGAACAGGCTTTGACCCCAGCCACAGGCAGAGCAGCTCACCAGGCACTCGGTTTTCATGTGAAAACAGGTGGATGACGGGATGTTAACGCCTAATTTAAAATAGAACAAACAGGCCACTGGGTTGGAAAGAACAGGAGAGGAGAATTTTAGCTCAAGACGTGCAATGTAACACAATGGAGCGCTGCCAACATGAATTTAGCTGTTAGGTCGACAACTAAAGGTTCATGGGCCGCTGCAAACCAGGGCGGCGCCCCCCCTCCAGCGTCCACGGGCCTCGCGAGCAGGGCCTCGGGCTGAGGACAGGGAAGGCTGCGCCCGGAGGACAGGGAGGGAAGCGAGCAGCTTCAAGTATATGAGTGTCTTACTCAGTTGGCCCACAGCATACTTTACACTTGAATAAGTGTGTTTTCCCTCAAACAATGACAATAAATTTGTAGACAATGAGAGCGTGAACATGTCTGGCTCTAAACTGTATTCTGAGTGAGTAAAGGTAAGCGGGCTCGTACATGGAAATTACTTCAGAGACAAATTGATCCGCATCGGGAAGTCAGTCAACCCCATAGGCCAGTCACGCCTGGGTGGTTTATGGTTAACCCCACAAAGCAGACCAGGGCCCGGGCCCGGTCTCCATGGCGACACCCAGTCCACACCAGACGCCACAGGGAGGACTGACGGGCTGAGCCCGCAGCTGGCGGCGTGTTCACAGAGAACGGTGTGGGAGGGACTTTAACTCACCCTGTTATGAAATTAACTTTCCATCTCTCTATCATCGAGTCTTTCTTACTAAAAACAATCTTGCAACTAAAATTATTTGAAAACATTTTTTTCCAAAAGAAACCCAAGAAAAAAATTAATTATGCCAAGAATCAATTTAGTTTTGCCAAATAGACTTTCATATACATAAAGCTTACCTTATTGAAGTTATAAGTTTTAGTCTTGTTAATTTTCATTAAAAAAACAAAGCAAAATATCATAAAGCATAAACAAGAACTAAAATGGTTCCTAAAAATTCAAAATACTAAGAAAAAAAAGCAGGTTTGATGATATGAGAACAGAGTTTATTAATGTGACAGGTGGCTTTAAAAATGGGTGAAACTTAGATGTATGAAACAGAAAATCCATACATCTATGCGCTATGACAGATGAGAAGCAGGTAGGAGGTGGAGAAACAGTCCGATACCTGTTACCCTGACGGCCGCTCCTGCTTGGAGAGAAGGAACACAGACAGCAAAGGAAAGAGTTAGGAAGACGTCCGGAGACAGCCAGCAACCCTCGCGATGCGCTCTCCAAGCCGTGACGTTTGCAGGTCACAGCGAGAGTGCAAGCAACAGTTCCAACTTACTTTATCATTTTGAACAAAAAATGTGTTGCTGAATTAGGGCTCAAAGTTCAATTTTATCTGAGGTTGATTACTAACCAACGTATTTAAAGTTTATTCTAAAAATAATAATCCAAATAGGTTTTCAAAGCTCTAAAATATTCTAAGCAGCCCATCATGGATGACATGTTTGCACCCCCCGCCCCCAGCCCCATTCAATGATGAGAGAGAGTCACGGATCGGCTGCCTCCTGCACACCCCAAAATGCGGATTGAGCCCGCAACCTGGGCCTGTGCCCTGACGGGGAATGGACTGTGATCTCCTGGTTCATGGGTCGTCACTGAGCCACACCGGCCGAGCTCACTGTGCTTTTATGTTTCAAATACTTTGCAGATTTGGGGCAGAATTAATAAAGACATAAAAGTTACTAAACGTTCAATTCTAAAGCTATTTCATATTATCAAAATATCAAATATTGTATTTAAAAACCTCATGTTTTTAAACTTACAGCCACTGCAGAAGATTTTTAAAGTTGTGTTTATTATGTTTTGAAGAGGCATTATTCTTATGGTCCAAAATCCAAAAGGACACAAGGTAAAACACTTCCCCTTCCTCCGGCCTCCAGCATGTACTTCCCGGGAACCGCTCTGCGAGCCTCCACAAGGACAGTCTACAAAGAGCAGGACCCTCAGCCCCCAAGAGAGGGTGGCCCGGCTGGGGTGGCTCAGTTGGTTGAGCATTGTCCCATGAAGTGAAAGGTCCCCGGTTCGGTTCCCAGTCAGGGCACATGGACGGTAGGCAACCCATCCGTGACATCAATGTTTCTCTCTCTCCCTCTCCCTGCCTCTCTCTAAAAATCAATTAAAACATTTAAAAATACATATACATATATATATACATACTTCATCGATAATAAAATATATTGTTCACTAGGGGCCCGGTGCACGAAATTCGTGCACTGGGTGTGTGTGGGGAGGGGAGTGTCCCTCAGCCCAGCCTGCCCCCTCTCACATACTGGGAGCCCTCAGGCGTTGACCCCCATCACCCTCCGATTGCCTGATCGGCCCCTTGCCCAGGCCTGACGCCTCCGCCAGAGGCATAGACCCCCATCACCCTCCGATCGCCTGATCGGCCCCTTGCCCAGGCCTGACGCCTCCGCCAGAGGTGTCAGGCTTGGACAGGGGACCCCCATCTCCCCCTGATCACTGGCTCTGGCCCCCGCCCAGGCCTGAGGCCTCTGGCCCAGGAATCATGCCTGGGCAGGGGACCCCCATCTCCCTCTGATCGCTTGCTCCACCCCCGCCCAAGCCTGACGCCTCTGACCCAGGCTTCAGGCCTGGGCAAGGGGACCATCATATCCCCCCAATCCCCGGCTCAGCCCCCCGCCCAGGCCTGATGCCTCGGCCAGAGGAGTTGACCCTCATCACCCTCCGATCACCAATCACCGGATCGGCCCCTTGACCAGGCCTGAGGCCTCCGGCAGAGGTGTCAGGCCTGGGCAGGGGACCCCCAGCTCCCCGCGGTTGCAGGCTCCGCCCCTGCCCAGGCCTAACACCTCTGGCCTAGGCGTCTGGCCCGGGCAGCGGGGACCCGCAGCTGCAGCGGCCCCGCGATCGTGGGCTCCGCTTTAGGCCCAGGCAAGGGACCCCTAGCTCCCGGGACTGCCAGCTTCGACCGTGCCCAGCTCCCATCGCTGGCTCCACCCCTACTTCCTGCTATCACTGGCCAGGGCGGCAAAGGCGGCCCCAGGGCCGCCTTTGCCCTGCCCCCCAGCTCTTAGCTCCCCCCTGGGTTTCTGATCACTGTCAGTGGCAGGGGGGCTTCTTCCTGCTTTCCCTTTCGCCTCCCTGCATTGTGCCTACATATGCAAATTAACCGCCATCTTGTTGGCAGTTAACTGCCAATCTTAGTTGGCAGTTAACTGCCAATCATAGTTGGCAGTTAATTTGCATATAGTCCTGATTAGCCAATGAAAAGGGTATCGTCGTACGCCAATTACCATTTTTCTCTTTTATTAGATAGGATTATCAGAAACTTAAAAACAAAAGTGTGTCTGTGTATATAATGTTCACAGGAATTAGACATCAAAGACTGAGGCAAAAAGAGCATTTAGAATTTAAAACTAACGTCTTTGGTAGTTTTGATGAACCAAATACAAGATTCCAGAACACAATCTCCCAGGCCCCACAGAGCACGTGCTGCCTGCCACGAACCACGAACCACGAACCACGGCCACTCCCCTGAAAACCAGGCTCAGCACAATGGAGAGGACCCTGAAAATGACCTCCAACCCCCTGCTCTTTGGTCACAAGACGACCTTCTGCTAAGACTGACTTTTCCCTGACAGCCTGCCCCCGGGTGTCTTCCGGAGCAGTGAGTCCTCACCAACGTGTGGTCAGGCTCTGTGACTGTAAGCGCACCGGGTCAGAGAGAGAGACCAGTTCTAGCCGCCACAGGCCACCGATGCGCAGTCAGGTGCGCAGGCGCCCTGTGGGCGGGAACATGGAGCCCCGCACCTGCAGCCCCGGACCTGCTTTCACGCTGTCCATGAGCCTTACTCATCACAGAACTTTAGGAGTGAAGTCACTTTACCCTGGAATGGACGTGCGCCTTCTGTCCTAAGACAATGCTAGAAAGCTCCGAGACGACGAGTTGGAAAGATGATAAAAATACAATAGTGCATTGCACAAGAAAATGAGAAAAACTCAGGACCGCCGGGTCTCAGAGAGGAAGGGACAGCGGACACAGCATCTTCAGGGCGCTCCATTTTCTGAACCAAAGGCACAGCCGACTTTTAGGCATTAATTAGCTTAAGCGAAGAGATTATTTCCTTGATTATATGTCCTCCTTCAGCTTTTACAGATGTGACCCCTA
This sequence comes from Myotis daubentonii, assembly GCF_963259705.1. Lineage (NCBI taxonomy): Eukaryota > Metazoa > Chordata > Mammalia > Chiroptera > Vespertilionidae > Myotis > Myotis daubentonii. The sequence continues at coordinate 1,376,367 of NC_081842.1, forward strand.
GTCTGAGTAAATGCTAACTGCTAACAATATTTACAATTTTAAGCCACATTTACTTTAATATTTTTTCACTATGGAGAAGCATACTCTTAACTTCTGTCACCTAGGCAGACGCACTCTGACATCTGTCAAAATAAACGCCAACTCCAATCACCAATGTGCCTCAGGGACGGTGCCAGCACGCAGCATTTCTGTACTAGGCCTTCCGAAGTTTAAATGCAGACTTGAATCTTTACACATTTCTTTGGCCTTCATGGTATTCCCCAGTTAACGCTTTAGGATAAAATAAAATGTAAGGCCAGATACAAATGTACTTAATATAAATTCTATTTTAGTAATTTTTCTGTAAAGATGTAACAAAAACCAAGTAAAACAGCACCCAGATAAAAACACAACAATTCACCTCGCGCGACGGCCCCTGCGTGACAGTAACTGTGAGGGCCACGGCAGCCTCCCTGCGGGCGCCGCCTCTCAGGCACCCACCAGCCCCCAGGCCAGAGCACTGCTTCCTGGGCGGCTCCCCGCAGTGGCAGTCGGATGGTGTTCCCTCGGACAGGCCTGCTGCCACACCCGCCACCGAAACTCCAACAGGAGCTGCCTCAGCCCGAGGACCCAGGCCTCCCTGCAGGGCACCCGGGGCGGCAGCAGCAGCAGCAGGAGCAGAGGACCTGCCACTGAGAATCATCAGCCAGACAGGAGCTGTCTCCTCAGGGGACAGCAACCCCCACACGGGCGGGGCTGCGCCAACTGTCTCCTCCAGGAGTGAGAGCCCCAACTGACCCGCTGGCTGTGAAAAGCCACACGGAAAACCCACTGCTGCCATCACCCGACGATTGACCACCCGCAGAAGTGATGCACCGAGACCGGCACGAATGCTTTAAAAGCCAACGAGCCACCTGCAAAGTCCCTCAAGCACCCCCGGTAGGCTCACTCTCCGAGAAACGCTGATCCAAGCAACAGGCTAAAAAAAAGGCAAACCCTTACATATCCCTTTGTCACGTGACGATCTGAGACGTCAAATGACACTCACTGGTTGAAGTCGTATCTTAAGATGCTATTTCTACTAACAAGAAAGAGACAGGGAAGCCGGATGTCTGTCTGTCGCCGAGAGCCGCCGCGGGACTCACCTGCTGGGCCGAGGGCTCGGGGGGCAGGCTGTGGGAGGACCGGCTCCGCGGCGGGGGCTGGGGCGGCGTCTCCAAGCCGGGCTGGGGGGCAGCCTGAGGCGGCGGGGCTGCTGTCGGGACGAGGGGCTCCTGCATCTTTGGACCAGGCGGGGCGGCCTGTGGCTTCAGGGGTTCAGGAAGGAGAGGTGAACCTAGAAAGTCATTTTCCGAGTTAGGTGTTTCCTGGGAAACCGTGTCGAACCCTCTTCACAGAGGCTGGGGCCTCGGAGACCTGGAGGCCGGGCCTACCTCTGGGGGCTTCGGAGGCTCTGCCCTGGCTCTCGGCAGCCGGCCTCCCAGCAGACGCCGCGGACGCCCGGGCCTGGCTCTGCGGGGCGCTGATCACCCCGGCGCGGGGCGGGATCGCCGGCATCGTCTGCACGGGGAGAAGCACAGGCATCACCTCAGACCCGCGCTGGTCTCCTCCTTCCTCTTCCCCTCCCTCCTGGCCTCCCCAGCCGGGCGGGCGGGCTGCCTGGATGCACAGCCACCCCCTCCCCCGCTTAAGGTTGGCATTTGTGCTTCTCAGTTGACAATGGGCTGCACTGTGTGGATGAAGCTCATAGAGGCGTGCCCCTCGGTGGTTGGCATCGCTTATCGAGAGCAGGCATGGCTGCCCTTCTCAAGGCCACCAGCCAGAGAACAAAGCCAGGGCACCAGCTGCCGGCGGTCCCGCCCCACAGGCCACGCCCAGGACAGAGCAGGTGCCGAGGCTGACGCTGAGGACTGACCGAGACTTGGTGCCACACAGGAGGAAGAGCTCCCATGACTCCTCGGGCTGGTGAGGATATTTTACACAGATTTGGGGGGGGGGGGGGAGTGTGGTAGAGTCAGTGAAGGGCACAGGAGAGCGGGGACAGGAGTCTGTGGGAAGCTCCCTCAGACATAGTGTGACCTTTAGCTTGGATGAGAAATAGAGCGATAAGAGAAGACAGAACATCTCCAGCTCAGAAGTTTTATGAGAAGCCTAATTAGAAATGAGTCGTGGCCTGTTAATTTCTAGTTATTGTAACGGGTCCCGGTTCCCGCTCTCCGCTGAGGGCTCCCGCAGGCCGGGCCACTGACCACTGTCCACGTCCTTCCTTCTTCTTCACATTACTCCCACCTGAGGGCATGTTCTTCGGGTGAATAGTGGACGACTACGCGAGTAAGGTAAGGCGTGAGGAGTGCACGGGGACAAGCCCTGCCCTGCCCTCTGACACCCCGTGAGAACCAGTTCTGTCACGGCTCCTTTTCCTGAAACCTTATTACAATGATGGACTTTAACATCCTTCTTATTGAAGGGTGACTACATCCTCACTAGCCCCTCAGGAAGCAGGACCAGAGCCGCCTGCACACCCCTCACAGAGGCAGAGGCCATGATGGGCCACACGCCTTCCCCAAGGCAACCCTTGTGGCTGGAAGCAAACTGGGACCTCGAACCCAGACCCCCCCCCCCCGCCCCTGGCAGGTGCTGCCTACCGGTCTGGGCGCGCCGTGTCCAGCGGGTCCTGGGCCCGCAAGTCCCGCTGGAGGGAAAGGCTGGCTGTGGCCTGCAACAGAGTCACATGTGCATTTGAGATTGAAAACAGAAACGAGAAACCGTGAAAACAGAAACGAGAAACCGTGCACTGACACCCCGTCTAGTCACGGTCTCGTTCTAAGGAGAGTGGCTCAAGCCACGTGCCTTTGCCCAGGTTTTCTCTCCGTGGCGCTCCGGGGCTTTGGGGGGCTTGGAAGCGGGAAAGAAAAAACAGTCGTGAGTGAGCAGCACATGGCCCGGGGTGGGGCTGCTCTGTCTCTGGTCACAAGGACTGGCTCTGGATAATGGTGAAGGTCATCGGTCCTGAATGCCCCGAGGGCTCCTGAACACACAGACCCGCTGACACGGGCTCCAACCACACGCTGGGGGGGGGGGGCAGCCGTGGGCTCCTGATGGGCAGAGGGCCTGGGAGGCGCCCTGTGGGGTTTCTGTAACAATCCCACGGCCTGAGGCCGAAGGCAGGCGGCCTCCTTGCTAAGTCTCTGCCTCTGGGAAGAAGTGGGCCACGGTGCAATGCAGACCTCAGGTTGACTCTTTTGAAAGGAAACTGTTATATGAGACTCATCAGCCCCTTAACGACTGTCACCACCATGAACGGCTTCTGCTCTTAAGCGTCTTTTAAGCAAACTTAGTTCAGCATCATTACAGAGAGAACTACGTTATGTGAAATCACTCACAGATAATTCCTGGACCTGAATTAACAGGGCTTATCTATAATTACTAAAAGCTTAGGGTTAGAATAGCACATTTCTAAATATTTGACTTATTCTGGAAAGGATTTTGAAAGTATTTTCCTTAAAGTAACATTGTACAGCAACTTCACATCCTCAGCGCAGATGAAATAGACACAGGACAGCGTAACACCGCAGAGGAGTCGCAAGGAAAGGAAGGGTACCCATTGGAAACCGGACACACAGAATGAAGGGAAAGGAGGCTTCCAGGTGCACAGAGGGGGGTGTTCGTGGCTGGTTTGCCTCCTGCACTGGAGGGGCTGACCTGTAGCTGCCCCGGGACCGAGAGGGGCCCCGACACCTTCTTAGAGAAGGAACAGAAGCCGAATGTTGTTTGGGGCCCGCAGCACGGAGCGGACAGCTGGCACACAGACAATGTCTGCGTTAAACTTAATTTTGCAAAAAGACTCTTTGTCTACGTGAAGCTCCTCCTCCTATTTAATCAGGACAAACCAGTGACGTAGACGCCTGCCCACCCGCCTCCCTCCCTGGGAAGAGCAGAGGGACTGGGCCTCTGTCTGCACGGCCGCTGCAGCGGGAACAGGTGCGAGGAAAGCTTCTGCCACCTGCTCACCTCGCCCCGAGGGTCAGAGCTGAACCACTGGTAAGAGCTCAGGACACGACGGCCAAACGGAAAAACTCCATGTGAATTTCATTTTAATTTCTGAGACGACGTTAGCCTCTCAGAAGTTCATTTTGCTTCCTTATTTCTAAAAAACTCCAAGAGCATAGAGTGACTTTCTTGAAGCTCACTGCCTTGAAGAGTTACTGGTTTACAGGGGGAAATGCGCACACACTGCCGACAAAGGGTCACTAGAGGCGATTTAAAAAAACTAAATCGGATTTCTAAGTTGGTAATATGACATACCTTTTCACAAATTCATTAAAAATTTACTTCCTACTGGTTGTTTTCCTCATTGAAGGAGAATATAAATAGAATTATCAAGGAAATAAAACTAAAAGCAGGAGTTTGTAACAGGAAAAACTAACATTTCTCTGAGTCCATGGGAAAATGACCAGCTAGCAGTGTTTTGTGGCTGTAATGCTGAAATAATTTAGCAATCAAATATATACCTCCAACTGAGCTCTGGAGTTTTCACATAAACCAAATAAACTACATTTAAACCCAAAGTGATTCGGTTGCTAATAAACATTGTCCTTATGTTTAGAAAACGGAGGCGTAAGATTCATGGCAAGTTAAGACAAGGCCACGCAGAAGGAAGGCTGTGTCCGCATGGCGATTCTGCTGGAATCAGCTCGGGACGCCCTGCCGCCACGGCGCGTGTGGGCTGCTGGACGAGGCGCCGGACGGAGCGCCGCCGAGCCAACGCTGGGGCTGTGATGAGCCCGCGGAAACCGGCATGGTCCTGGGAAGTGAGCCTCTGTGGCCACTGACTCTCCTGACTGAGGCCAGTGCCTGAGGCTGGCGAGCAGCCCACGCTGTCCACCGGGAACGGGCAGCCTACACTGAGCTCCAGGCCTAACTGAAAGGAGGAGAGTGGGAGGTGGAGCCGTTAAAAATATGAACGTCATTCACTTTGGCTTTTACCAAACAAACCTAATGCCTTTCAGTTACAGGGATCAAACTCCAAACACCATGGCCACGTGCGCAAGTGATAACAACAAAACGGTTACCTCCAAGCTCCTTCCGGGCCAGCGCGGGACTCCTGGCCCCTGGGCCCCAGGAACACGCAGCAGAGAGGAAAGGACAGAGTAAGGCATGAGATGTCAGATGTGCTAACCGTCCGCCGTCAGACACCATGCAGGAGCTATGTATGAGCATCTTGCTATTACAAAAGCTGTTATTTAATGCCAGCACTTCTAATAACTCCAGTAACAACACATACTTATTAAAAAGAACACTGAGCCCTCGCCGTTTGGCTCAGTGAATAGAGCATCGGCCTGTAGACTAAAGCAGCGGTCGTCAACCAGTGGCCCCCGGACCAGTGGTGGTCTGTAAGATCCAAAAGGTTGGCGACCACTGGACTAAAGGGTCCCAGGTTCGATTCTGGCCAAGGGCACAGGCCTCGGTTGCGGGCTCGATCCCCAGTGGGGTGCGTGCAGGAGGCAGCCGATCCATGATTCTCTCTCATCACTGATGTTTCTATCTCTCTCTCCTTTCCTCACTGAAATCAATAAAATAAAATGAAATAAAAAGAACATTTACACAAACATGTAAAGCTTCATAGTAAGTATGTATGTTCTCTGGGTCTGACTATAGTGAACAGGAGTTAGCACGCTGCAGCCGTCAGCTTCAGCGACGCAGACTCTTGCACACTTGGAGAGGCAGCTACGGAAGCCTAGTGGGCAGACCAGCCATGGTTGCGCCTGCTGCGTTCTGCAGAGAACAGCGAGGAAGTAGCAACAATGACAAAAAGACAATGACATCTAGAAGCTGAGACCTGATCCGTGTCGCGGGCAGGGCTTTCTGTCCAGCAGGGGGACACGGTGGTCTATTACCTGACGGCGGAGGTGGTCGCTGAGGGGGCGCTGGCCGCGCAGGAGGGGCCCCCGGGCGGGGAGGCGGCGGCCGCTTGGGCTCCAGGACCTGCGGAGCATCCTTCTGAGGCTGTGCGGCTGACGGAGCGTCCACGGGAGAGCCGGGAAAAGCGCCTGGGGAGAGGAGAGCAGGGTGCGAGGGGTGTGAGGCGAGGGACGGTGCCTCCTGCCTCCGTGCTGTAAACTCTCTATCCTGTAATTTCCTCAGTTCGCACTGTAGCCAGATGACATGCACGTTCAGTGTCAGTCACATAAGCAGTTGTGCCTGTCACAGCGCTCTGGTGCCGCGGGAGCAGTAATGCTCGCTCCGCGTGGCTGCTCACCAGGCCCCAGGTGCCGCCCCGTCCTCAGTGGCCCGGCAGGACGGCCCAGCTGTGTAAGTTACTGGCAGCCGCTGACCAGCAGAGAGAAGAAAAGGGAGGCTGGCTTTTCTCTAGGCCTTAACTTGAACTTCCTTAGCGAGTGGAAGGGGCAAACCAGAGACGCTAACGGCACGGGAGATGCTGGTCACGTGGACAGTCATTGTTCATGAGACAGAAACAGCTTCCAAAGACGGGCCTTCCAACCTCGGAGGGCTGACTACAATTCCAATGCAAACGTCCGCTTGTCTCTTCCCGTTTCACATGGTAACAGAGGCCACGTGCGGCTGCAGTGCTAACAGCAGGCTCCTCACTACCACAGGGACAGGCATCGGTGAAACACGGAGCCAGCCAGGCACGGGACAGGGATGAAGACCAAGTCTGGAACTGTTTCCACACAGGGCGCCTCCTGAGAGCTTCGCCTTCCTGCACGCGAGCACCCGCCCACCTGCACCGGAATACAGCCCCCCCCCGACTCTCCCCGGGAGCTCGAGGCGCCAGGGAAGGCGCCTGAGCCCGACCACAATACGCACTCTGCGGAGGCGGCTGCCCCGGAGTCCTGGACGGGGTCCGGCTTGGCCTGACGGGCAGGGAGGGCAGGGGGACGTCCGCTATGGTGGGCGACTGGCAGGGGCTGGTCCGCGGGGACGAGCTGGGGGACGCGCCGAGGCCGCAGCCCGGGGACGGCTGCAGGTGCTGGGGAAGGGCCTCCTCCACCTCGGCGCTGTAGTCGTCCACGTCCCCTGGGGAGACAAGGGCGGGTCAGCGGCCTCGCTTTCCAGGCTGTGCTCACCAGCCTGGGTTAAGGGGCAGGTGCAAAAGCAGCGTTGCTATCTGACACTGACGCAGGCGTGGGCTGTGTGGGCACGGATAGAAGTGTATGCTAATGGGACTAGATCAGCACAAGCACTCGGACAGAACACAGAGCCACAGGCCGTGGGGACCAGACTGGGAGCTGGGCTGGCCTGGGCTTCCACGTTCCACTAGGCGATGACCATCTACTGCTGTCCCCCCACCTCCCACTGCTGTGGCATGGCCCCTCGCCGCCCCCCCAGGCGCACCTCCCCGGAGCCTCCTCCCGCCCCTCAGACTCTCTTTGCTTTAACTGAACTGGTCCTCCAGGCCTCCTCGTCTCCTTGCTCAGCGCTGGAAAGCGGGGCCAGGGCATCCCTTGCAACCTCATTCGAGCTCCAGAGCATGAGTCTTCATGGACTAACGGCTACTTCTCTACGGCTCTGCCACGGGAATTTACTTCCCATCCTCCACCTCGCCTGCTGCCACCCTCTCCAACCCCCACCTTTCCCCCACACGGAGCCCACGCAGGGCGAACTGACAGAGAGCAGGACTGTGAGTGACATCTTTCTGGGTGAATCAGAGGCCACATGGACAACCCTCCAACCTAAATACCTTGGTCCTATCCTTCCTCCCCCACAGACACTCTCCTCCGCTCCAAACACGCCCTCCCAGCCCCGCACTCCCTCTGAAAACAGACTCCCCACACCTCCTCCGACCGCCACCTCCCGCTTCTGTCTCCCAGTCTCTCCTTTTATTTTATTTTTTAATCCTCACCCGAGGATATTCTTTCCATTGATTTCTAGAGAGAATGGAAGGGAGGGGGGAGGGGGAGGGGAAGAGAAAGAAAGAGTGAGAGAGAAGCATCAATGTGAGAAAGACACATCAATTGGTTGCCTCCTGCACACGCTCCAGTGGGTCTGGGCTGGGGATGAAGCCTGCAACTGAGGTACGTGCCCTTGACCAGAATCGAACCAACCACGCAGCCAAACTGGCTAGGGCTGAGCCAAATGTCCTTAAAGAGCATCTGCAGCCGAAACCGGTGTGGCTCAGTGGATAGAGCGTCAGCCTGCAGACTGAAGGGTCCCAGGTTCTATTCTGGTCAAGGGCATGTACCTTGGTTATGGGCACACCACCGTGGGGGGTGTGGAGGAGGCAGCTGATCGATGTTTCTCTCTCATCGATGTTTCTAACTCTCCCTTCCTCTCTGTAAAAAAATCAATAAAATATATTAAACAAAAAAAAGAGCATCTGCAGACACTGCACGCCCACCTCCATCCACACTTCCACCTCCATCCACCTCCACGCCCACCTCCGTCCACACTTCCACGCACCAGCACCTGCTCCCCCGCCCCCCCAGCGGCTCTCAGGAAGGCCCCCAGCTCCTCTGCTGTTTGCTTCGGGGACCAGCTGCCGCCTTCGCGCCTCCTCTGCGACACAGGACGCACTGACACTCCCTCCTCGTTACCATTTCCTTCCTGACTCCTCAGCCACTGCTTTCTCTCGGCTCTGACACTCCCAGTGGCTTCTTCACATTTTCCTTTCAGGGCAGCCCTCTCTGGCCTTCACTTGGTCTGTTTCTCTGCTCGCGATTCCAGGGCCAGTTCCCTCCGTCTCTGCAGTCCCTGTGGCCTAGAAGCACGCCAGCGCGTGTTCCAGAAACAAACCTTCCAGGTCGAAGTCTGCCGCCACCTCCGCGTCCTCGCCCAGCAGCGTGGAGCTTGTCGACGAAGGCAACGGGGCGTTAATCTTCTCTAAACTTATTTCTTCTTCCAAATTCTTGATCCAGTCGGGGCTTTTCAAAGTAATCATTATAGTCCGGCCCAGTAACTAGTGGAGTGAGAGACACAGACGGCAGGTCATTGGCCTGGAAATGAGCTCTCGTGGGACACAGTGGCTGCCTTGTTCACACAGGTTTAGCACAGCCGAGGCAGCAGACTGCTCCACACACTGGTTTTACCCAGTTCAAACGCCCCCACGCTCCCGTGAGAAGCACGTGCTGCGACAGCGAAGGCCTTTTCCCAGGACACGAGCTGTGTCCTCTGCTGCAGCCAGTGTCTCCCCACCAGTGCAGGTTCACCCACAACTGGCTGCATAACATGGTGCTTCCTGACTTGGATCCACATCTAACTGTCCCGTGTGGAACAGCCACAGCAGAGACAGGAGCCCATCTTCCCCTGTCCACACTGGAGTTCCTCGGCCCAGGAGGAACATGAATCGTCACACACGCTCTCCACAAACAGTTTTACAAAACTCTGAAAGCCTTGTAAGGGACTAAGTGTGGATACTTTCTAAGAGTATAACACAGACGACTAGACTTGAGGGTGCGGGACAGAGCCGAAGAGGGGGCTGTGGCGGGGGGTGAGGGGGAGGAAAATTAAATTGTCAGGGAAAGGCAAAAGGAAAACTCAGAAAGGGGGTGAAAGTGGACAAGAAAGGCCAGCATAGGAGCTGCCCTTAAACATCACGTGGGGTGAGAAAGGGGTTTTAAGAGACAAAAGCTGGAATGACATTTAAATGTCAGACGTTCCCAGATGGCGAGGACACGGCGGTCACCAGACGCACTGGGGAGAGCGCAGCGAGCAGCACACAGCAGGGGCTGCAGACGTGACGCCAGGAGTCAAGGCTAAGACAGCCACAGCTCCTGCTCCTTCTGGGCTTCCGGACTGTCAGCGGAAGAGCTTTCCTGGGTCTCCTGACTTACTGTTGCACAAGTATGCTACGATTACATTTGTGAAAACAAACAAGACCCTACAAAACCTACTGCAAAAGCAACGTATGTGGGGAAATGTTCTCTCCAAGGAAGCCAAGTGATGGAACCGAAAGGAAGCTCAGGAAATGCGTATGAAGCTGCCCCCATTGGAGAAATCAAGCTTGGATTTTCGTCCATCCGACCTAGTGACCATGCATTCGGACACTAGGGTCTGTCCTAAAGCACTGAGAGGAATGGAGACTCAGCCCTCTGTGGAAGTAAACTCTCCAGGCACGACACAAATCCCCCACATGACATGTCAATCACAGGGAGTGACATCCCCACCAACCAAAACATTTCTAAACTGGCTCAGTGGGATGGACTGTTACCTAGGGGAATTATTAGTTTTAACTTTTAATTACACTTGACATTCAACAGTATGTTAGTTTCAGGTGTACCACACAGAGGTCAGGTATTTATATACCTGATGAAGCGATCATAAGTCCAGTACCCACCTGACGCCGTACGCAGCTGCTGTGATACTGCTGACTGTGTTCTCTATGAGAATCATGGCCCCCATGCTTGAAAAGGGGCCTGGGCACCACTATCGAAGCCAATCCAACAAGTTCCTAGGAGTCATGAGTACCTTCTTCCTTGTTTCCTTGTCAATCAAGCATTTTATTCATTTGATAGAAATCTTTCCTACTATATAGATGAGCCAGAATACGATTCAAATTTAAGAATTTAAAAAATTTTATATAACAACTAGTGGCTCGGTGCACAGAATTCATGCACGGGGGTGGGGGTGGTGGTGGTTCCTTCAGCCCAGCGTGCACCCTCTCCAATCAGAGACCCCTTGGGAGATGTCCGACTACTGGCAGTCAGGCATCCCTCTTGCAATCTGGGACTGCTGGCTCCTAACCTGCCTGCCTGATCGCCCCTAACTGCCTCTGCCTGCCTGATCTTGCCCCCAGTGGCCCTCCCCTGCCACCTGATCGCCCCTAACGGCCTCTGCCTTGGCCCCCACCACCATGGCTTTGTCTGGAAGGAAGTCGGACATCCGGATGGTGGCCGGTTGACCCGGTCTAATTAGCATATTACCCTTTTATTAGTATAGATAGATTATACAGGATAGGATTGCTTAAATGGGGGAGAAAAGCCTTTTTTAGCAGGAGGAGATGCTCTTGGCAGACAAAAATACATAATCCCTATATCTGGACTGATAGCCAGCCATATGCACTATACTGCCAAACCAGTCATTAAAAAATTGAACCACTTTCTTACACCTTACACCAAACAGCTGCTGCCCTTAAAACCCCTCCTCAGCCCCCACCTTAGGTTCTGCCTTTGCAGTTCACCCAGATTAGGTTCTGATTGGTCAGTTTCTATGCCAGTCAGAGCCAAAAGCTCCTCCTCCTAGGCAGCCATCTTGTGAGGTGAGGGTTAATTTGCATATTGCCTCTTTATTATATAGGATAATTAAAATCAAATTAGATGGTAAACACGGTTTCTTCTTAATCTAGATCAATGGTTAATATCTCTAGGGACAGACCAAAATAATCCTGAACTAGTCAGACACCTAGTCTTAAGTAATAAATATTAAAGTTCTCCATAAGGTCTTTCCTCCTTTGGAACTGGAAATTCATTTAGATAATCTTGCTGCATTTGTATAAAAGCATAACCCTTGTTCACTTAATTACAGAACTTAGAGTCAGCAAAAGCTACTCACCTCTTTACCACTGAGGCTCAGAACACTCAAGGCAGAACTTCCCTCCAAAAATGTAACCCACATTTTATCTTCTACAAACCTTCGAGAGAGAGAAAAACGAATAAAAAAACATAATTAATATCGCAGACATAACTAGCCCAGTGACTCGTCTGATGATGATTGATGAACAAGGGCCCGCGGAGGCCGGGAAGTAAACACTGGAGAGAGCAGCAGGCGGGTGACCTGGTGGGGGCGCTCTTCCCCCAGGATTCCACATCAAATGGCTTTCACACATGGCTAACAGGCGGCTAGAAGCAACGGGCCTGTGGTGAGGGCCACCTGTGACCCCTGCTCATCCGCTCGGCCACCTCCCATCCCGGGAAAGGGGCCAGAGACTGAACAGCTCGTTCCCAGTGACCTTACAAGGCACGTAAGTTACAGGACAGAGTCCGAGTCTCCTGACCCCACAGACTGCGGGAGGGATGACGACTGTCCTGAAGCAATGTCCTCTGACCAAGAAAGAAGATGGGGTGTTCATTAAACCAGCCTCGGACCTCCCCAAGGAGCCTGAGGTTACGGTCTTGTCTTTGCTCACTGACAGCCACTTACTGTCTGGGGACTTCGATGGCCTTGGCTATGATTCTGTTTACAATTTTGAAATAAGAACCCCAAGAGTAAAAAATAAAGGACATGAGGATAAGCCCTGAAGATGGTCACTGAGAGGTAATAACGTTATCACGCAAACAGGAACAAAGCAAATCACGGCACTGCCAGTCTGATGAGTTCAAATAATCCCAACTGTGGAAGTTCAGAAATCCTTGCAGATTTTTCAAAGATGAGAAAATACATACACGCATTGAGGTACACACACACACACACACACACACACACACACGCACAGTCCCCCTTAACGAGGATTCAAAAGCATGAATTACGGACATTAAGAGGAAAAGACTAAAATGAAAGCACAGGTGCGCAGTTACTCTGCCAGCTTAAAGCAAAGGCCGGACAGATTTGCACACTCACTCAGTGTGCCCAGCTTCTCTGGCCCAACGTTCCGAAGCCGCAGGATCCTATCCTTTCGAAGACGGAGAAGCCGTCCTACCCAAGTGCCCTGAAGACCGCCCCTGCTGACGGTGCGGAGCGCCCTCCTTCCTGTGGCTGCACTCAGACCCATCCCCGCCCCCACCGCTGTTCTCTGACGGCGGCTCCAGGCACCGTGGCCACCGGGCAGGGCTAATGCTCGGTCCGATCCTTCATCAGCAAGGTGCCCCTCGCACACGTCTCACTTTAACAGACTCCGGTTCTAACGCCCAGGGATTTCTGGAGGTCCTTCCAGAAGCTGCATTTTCTTCCCCCTTTCACTCCAAGGGTAAAGCTTCTAGAGTTTCCGCTGGTGGAGATGAGTGTCTACGTGCACCTAGCCGTGTGCCGTCCACGTTTCCAGGAGCCTCCTGGTGACACGGAAGGGAGTTTAGACTTGTCACTCCCTGCTGGTGTCCTGCTCTGGCCCAGAAGGTGAGAATCAGTTTAGTCTTTCTGGTGACAGGAGTCCTTTCCTTGTTTACTTACTTTTTTCTTCTTCTTAAGACTCTAATGTTTTATTTTATTTTAAAAATATGTTTTTATCGATTTCAGAGAGAGGAAGGGAGAGGGAGAGATACCAATATTAATGATGAGAGAGAATCATTGATCAGCTGCCTGCTGCACGCCCCCTACTGGGGTTCAAGCTCACAACTCAGGCATGTGTCCTGACTGGGAATGGAACCCTCACCTCCTGGTTCATAGGTGGACGCTCAGCCACTGAGCCACACCAGCCGGGCTGAATAACGTTCTAGAGCATGGATCTCCCACAGCTTGGAAATAACAACATTCAATACTATTCAAACCCTAGGCAAGGCCCTTTCGAACACAGAAAATGTGATTTAGGAATCATGAGCTGCTTCTGAACGATAAATAGTTCTCTCACCTTATGAGAACCACTTCACCAAAATTCGCAAACTGCTGCAGAAGCTCGTCGATCAAAGTGTCATCGAAGAAGCTGCTCTCTGGCCCCGCGCTCCGGACGGAGACCAGCACCGTGGCGTCGGGCGGGCCCTGCTCGGCCAGGACTTCCCTGTAGACGCTCTGCCTCTCCTCGGCCTCCACCTCGAAGATGTCGATGTCGATGAGGGCGACCACGGGCCTGAGGCGCGAGGAAGACAGGGTTAGATGCTTCCGGAAGGACGCGTGTCGCCCTCAATGGCGAGCCCAGCGCACGCAGGCGCGGCACCTGTGGTCGGAGGTCTTCAGCTCGGCCCGCCCGTAGTGCAGCAACGTGCCCGGGGTCCACGTGTACAGGATTTTGCTTCCGTCTTGGAAACTGGCGTTGAGGAGGTCCAAGTCCTCCGCTGCAGCGAGACAACAGAACAGAGGGCGTGAGCGGCAGGGCGGCCAGCCAGCCCCTTCCTCGCACCTTTCGCCTCCGAGGCTGCCACGCAGACACCCTCGCGGACAGGCAGCAGGTCTCACACCTGCAGGTCAGAGAGGCTTGTGGTGAAGTTACAGCTTGACGTTTACTTAATAGCAAGTGCGAGGCGGCTTCACCTGAGGTGGCTCCAGGGCCTGTGCCCGGACAGCGCTGCGCAAGCAATTCCGGAGAAGCAGCGGCTCCCAACATGTGCACACACCTGACATGTCGGCGCCTCAGCTGGCGGCCAACTAAAATGTCACAAAGTGCTTTCTCGCTTTCCTTTATATGAAATAATGCCATTGAGACAGACTGAAAAATTCATTAAGTTATTAAAGGCAAATCCGAGAATATTTTTAAAAATCTGTTTTATATGTAAATTTTACTTATTCTATCCTATTCTATCCTACCTTTGCTAAAACGTAGTAAAGGGTGAAGGGGCCAAACAGGTGACGGAAGGTATTTCTGTGGGTGGTGGGCACACAGGTGGTACACAGACCATGTACCATAGAGACGGACACTTGAAACCTCCATGATCTCATTAACCAGTCACCCCAATAGATGGAATTAAAAATAAACGAAAGAAAAAAATTAGCAAAGTAAAAGTAAATACATCCGTCTGTAAGGAGCCCCTCCTCTGACACTCACACTCCTCCCTCCCTCCCAGAACCCGCACCAACTCAGTGACATGAGGAGCCACTTCCCGACCTGATCGATCAAAAGGCCACTTCCTCCTCCTCCAGAGGACACGGTCTGTCCACGCGGGGGTGCGGCACTTTTCGCTGGTGTCATAGTCTTCAGAAAACAAATCATATTTATATGTCGGAGCAAAGGTTACTTTTCCTTCTAAAAATCCTCTAAAAATCTACAATAAACATATACAAAGGAAGTTATTTATAAACAAAGTAAGTTGCTTACAAAGCAAACATTTTCACTGAGGCAGCATTCACTACGTCTAAGCACTGAGGCCTCTCAGGACATCTGTGTGCATCGGATGAACACGTCCGATACGCGGAACAAAGCGAGGGAAGAACCCGACCCGTGGCCTCGGGCGCCTGCTGACCTCGCACTAAGGAGCCCACAGCCCCGTCGGGACATGGAAGTCATCTGGTCGCATGTCTGTTCTCAGATGGGGACCCAAGTGCTCGAATGCAGGTCTGACCCCCACGAACAGCGGTCACCAACCCTTCGGACCTCACGGACCCCAGCGGTCCGCGGCCCACCGGCTGGTGACCGCTGCCCATGAAGGCACCAGAGCAAGTGGCCACAACTGCCTGCACTCTGGAAGAACTTCTACTTAACTCTTCCAAGATGCTGTGGCCATACATTTTAAGAAATAAGTTTCAAAAAGGCAGATGAGCCCGGCTGGTGTGGCTCAATGGTTGAGTGTCAACCTATGAACCAGGAGGACACAGGCCCGAGTTGTGGGCTCCATCCCCAGTGGGGGTCATGCAGGAGGCCGACAATCAATGACTCTCTCATCATTGATGTTTCTATCTCTCTTTCCCTCTCCCTTCCTCTCTGAAATCAATAAAAAATATATTTTTAAAAAGGCAGATGATATAAGAAATAAGAGAAAAAAATAAAGCATATTATCCCATGATCTTAAGTTAAAAAACAGTAGCCCTGAAGACGAAGATTCTAAATTCATTATTACTAAAAAAGTATATTCTTCTACTTAAAAGTTCATCTTATTGAGACAGTATATTTTTCTTCCAGGGAGTTAATGTGGGTTTTCCTTTCCTCTCCGTTTCCTTTTTTAAAGGGAAGGTAGGCCTGCACCTGTCAGACTACAGCTGTGCATTCATTAGGTGTAGAGAGACCCCGCGAGATTGACAAGGCAGCACGTGGCTAAGGAAAGCCGCTGCAGAGCCAAGGCCCCTTCTCCGCGCGGTCCCGGGGACGCACCTGCCCGGCGTTCTTCTGGCCGATCAGCTGGTCCCCCGCGATGAGGGCGTCCCAGTTCTGCTGCCTGATGAGCTCCTTCACCTCCTCATTGGGGAGGTCGATGCGGTAGTTGAAGTCGCCGCACCAGAACACGTAATCGTGGGAAAAGAGCATCCTCCCCTAGAGCCAGGAGAGGGGTTCCCAGTCAGCGCGCGACTCACAGTGTTTAGGGCGATGGCTTTGCCGCCCGCCCCTCCCCTCGGTGCGCTCATCCGTCCCCCTGCGGTGAGAACCGGAGGTATCTGTCTAGGCGGGCGCTGCTGGCACTTCTCGGCACGTGAAACCCTCAGAGGCTGCGCAGCTCCCGGGCGCCCCCTGCCCTGCCGGGGCGGAGCGGGGCTCACCATGGGGAAGCTCAGTTTCCGCACGATCTCCGCGAAGTCCTCGTTCCGCTCCTTGACCTGGGACTGCCCTGCGGCGAAGTGGCTGCACACGAAGCAGAGGCTGGTCGTGTGGAACAGCAGGCGGATGGCAACCGCTCCCTTGTTGCCCGTGGCGCCACCCATTCCCGTCTTCACGGTGTCCACGGCGACATCCCTGGGGCGCAAGGAACCCGGAATGGACGATGCCACACCGACAGGCCCGGGGCACGAGACATCGGGGCGGGCGCACCCGTTTCCCAGCGGCCTGTCACTGCTCCCTCAGACACACGGGAACAAGCGGCGGCGGGAGCTGCCGGAGGCACCCACCTGATGAAGGGCGCGTGCTGCGGGCGGATGAAGACGAACAGGCAGACGCCCACCAGCTGCTCGGAGGCCAGCAGCACGTACTTGTTGTCCCGGGAGACGGTCTTCTGGAGCTCCACCGCCCAGAGCTTCTGGTTCGTGGTGCTGCAGGACGGACGGGGCAAAGACACGGACAGGGGCGCCTGCTTAGTAAGGCAGCTGTCAATTACACTTGATAGTTTATATATGTACTCAAATTTTTAAAAATGTTTTTACTGATTTTGAGAGAAACATCGATGAGAGAGAAACATCATCGATTGGCTGCCTCCTGCACGCCCCTACTGGGGATGGAGCCCTCAAGCCGGGTATGTGCCCTGACTAGGAACCAACGAGTGACCTCTTGGTTCATGGGTTGATGCTCAACCACTGAGCCACACTGTCTTCTTACAGGGTCCAAACAAGGCCCACACTGTCATACCATACTATTTCACCCACAAGTTTATTCTGAAAATCTTTTTAAGTCATCAAAGATGGGCAATTGCTCAACTATAAAAGCAGACACACTTGGTTAAAATAAAGCTGTTAAGCTCTGGGTTGCACTCAAATAATTTGATTTGTAATGAGGCTTCAGAACAGCAATTCCCAGAGTGTGGTCTGGGAACATCCCTGGGGGTCCCCAAACCCACGAGCTCGAAGCCATTTCCATGCACTACTGAGACCCTGCTTCCCTCACTGCTGTGATGGGGCAGAAGCCACGAGGCCCGAGTGCCGACGCCCTGAACGGAGCCAGGCCGGGCGCCTGGTGGGTGCCCTCCTCACGGCCTCGCACTGCACTTTAAAGAGTGCACTTCACTGAGACGGCCCTGATGAAGCAGCCAACACTGACTGGATCAGAGCGCAGCCCCAGCCCCACCCGTGGGCTGTGTGACAAAGGGGACACACACAAAGTATCCGCCTGCTGTGACAGTGGCTGTCATTTCTCGGAAAAGCACCTGACAGAGTGAGCTGAGAGATGAACTGCCGCTTTTCTCATAGAAAACAATTGGTACGTAAAGAATTAATCCCAGAAAGACTGGTTATTCAGACAGGTTACTTAGCAAATCCTTTCTGGGCCAAGCCTTTCTTTCCAAGGGAAACAACCTTCGGTATGTGCTCCCAATGATAAAATTTGAGTTTTAAGCAAAACTGAGAATTTTGGAAAACGTGTGGCTGCTCCTGTGACCTTGACACGTCCCCGACCCTCCACAGCTGCTGATGAGGTCAGTGACGATGGCACCGACGCGTATTCTGAATGTCTAAGGGCACGGCCAACATGTGAAGATCTCCCTAACTCAGCGAGCTAATGTCTTCTCAGTGAACAACATGCGATGTTTCAAAATCATGCATCAGTCAAAGACAGACCAATAAAAGATAAACATTCGCACAAAAGGTTCATTGCTGTGTGTTTCAGATTCCATATTGCAACTAAACTTTAAGAAGCTACTCTACTTGTTGAGTTTTGGTGTAGTCTCAGAGAAAAAATGAACGGAAAAGGCCATTAAACTATTTCCATTTCCAGCTACATACTGATGTAATTTTCTTCATATAGTTCAACCAAACAACACACCACAACAGACTCCTGCAAAAGGAAACATGAGAAGCCAGCTAGCGTAAGCCAGATATCAGAGATTTGTAAAAAATCCTTTAAGATTTTCAACATTCTTCAGAGTGTAGAAAAGATCCGATGCCAAGTCTGAGAACTGCTCTTTCACAGTTTAAAGGGACCGTCACATATTTCCTCTCCATCTCTGCAGACAGACACTGCTGACCTGCGTATCTGCCCTCCATGCCGCCCCCCGGAAGCCCGGTGCTGCCTGCCGGCTTACCTCGCATTCACAATGTTTCCCGCATTCAACTCCACCATCTCCTCAAACCCGATCGCAAATATGTCTGTCGGCTTGCTTCTTCTCTCTACAGGCACGCATTCAAGGAAGACCATTAAGATGCAGCCTGTCAAACGGCACCCCTGCCTCCAGCCCCCACACGAACACGGCTGGGATCACCACCAGGTCTCATGAGGTCCACGTTTGTGTTTTCAGTTTAACCGATTCACACCGAAGACAAAAGCCCGGGAGTGGGCATTACTTTACATTGACTTCGACGCAGGTGCCCCAGGGCTTCTTCTCTAAGACTGTTACTCTGGGAGCGCCTTAGGGCCGTGCACAGATCATCTGAAAGGATGCTTGCTCGAGTTCATACCATGGACAGGAGAGAAACAAGCCCCTCTAACAGGCTAACCTGAGCAACACTGGAGGGGAAGCGGGTCTTAGAAAAGGCTCAGACAACAAGCGGCTGAGAAAACCGCAAATTCGAGGGAACTGTTGGGAGAGATTTTTCACATTCAAATTCGAAAACCACAGGCCTGGTCCTTTGTGCTTTTCAGAAAGTAAAAACCTAGAAATAAAAAGAAGGGAAGCCTCTGGTGGATTTGGTCTATAAAATGTTGGCCTTTCAATTTCTAAACCCAAGCTTCCTTTGTAAGTCACGCATATTGAGAAGGGCTCCCTTGTTTTCCAGGTTAAGCAATCAGTCGGGACTTGTCAGTTACACCCACATCCTAAAAGGCCAACCTTGAAACTCCTGGATGCCCGCCAGCCTGGGTGCATCAAGAAGCCAGTCGGTGAGGGTCTGGTTCTTAAAAGCTATGCTGCGGAACTGCTTCCCGCCGTTCACATTCCAGGTGCCCACACACACGCGGATTTTCTTGGGCTTTGAATACTTGTAGAAACTCTCGCACATGCTCTTCAGAACTTTAGAAGAGGCTGATCAAAAACAAAACACAACAGAGTTTTAACTGCATTAAAACGATGATGAAAACGGATTTTCACCGCTGACAAGTGGCGCCCGCCACGTACAAGCATCACGGTAAACAAGCACGAAGCGCCGTGGGCACATGCAGA
This sequence comes from Myotis daubentonii, assembly GCF_963259705.1. Lineage (NCBI taxonomy): Eukaryota > Metazoa > Chordata > Mammalia > Chiroptera > Vespertilionidae > Myotis > Myotis daubentonii. The sequence goes on from NC_081842.1 coordinate 1,395,833, forward strand.
GGCAGAGCAGCCCTGAGCAGAGCCCAGCCCGATGCGATCCACCAACACAATTTAAAAGTCGGCCGCGTAGACATGGTAACCAAAATAAGAGAAGCTACGGTGAAATTACTGCAGCAACACACAACATGCGGAGGAATGGTTCTCTTCAATTAAATGCTATGTCGTTTCTATAAGGCACACAATTAGAGACAGGACATTTTTTAGAAGTAAGCCATTGACCTTCACATAACTTCCATTCAAAGGCTGGTAAAAATACAAATTTACTTTCTCCCCAAACAAAAACATTTAAGGACATTTACATCTAAGATTCCAGCTACTAACAGGTGGTTGATGAATTAGCGCTCCCTGACAAAGATACAAAGTCTGGATGACAAGGAGGCGCCGGAGATGAAGTCACTGATAAATGCTTCCCATCCCACTCAGAGTGGAAGCAACTTCCTGGAACCATTTGCTTTGCCTGTGCCCTCACCTGCTAGCCATCCCCCGTTCACTCACTGCTCAGCCACTGCCCTCCCGGCGGTGCCAGGCCCGCTCCTGCCACAGGGCCTTTGCACTGGCTGCTTCCACTGCCTGCACACGCCTCCCTCACTTCCTTCAGGTCTTCACTTTGTTGGGAGGTGCCTCATTAACATCCACATTCCGTGCCTAACCTCCTCCGTCCACTCCTTGCTTTTTCTCTATAGCATTTCTCACCATTCACAAACTACGCGTTTTATCTATTGATCTGTAACTGTCTGTCTCTCTTCACAAGAATGAAAGCTCCAGGAAGGCAGATATGTTGGTCTACTGCACTATCTTAGTGACTAGAAGCCCCTGGCACAGAGGAAGTGCTCAATAAATAATTGGTGAATGAATGAATGCCCCATACACTTGAAATCCTCGATCTCTTGTCCTATTTTCCTTCCTTCTAAAGCGCACTTCCTGTCGGTTAAGTTAAATTCTCTGCACTTAGAGCGGATGGAACCATAGAGGACCTTCATCTAAAACAGAGATGATGCACTCAACTGGCAGCAATGCGTCAAAGGAAAAGAAAAGCAGAACGATTCTCTGTTCACCACAGGACACTGTTTTATCCTATGATTTATTGTACGGAACCAGGACACCGAAGTTTGGTGAGAGAATGAGCAGAAGAGGGAAATAAGCTGTGAGTACAGCTCTGACCCCAGGGCAGGTTTCCGCCCTCACTGCCTGGCCTGACGGCTTGCGCAGAGGTGTGGAGGTGGAGAAGGCAGACGGTGTGTCCTGGCTGCTGGCCTAGGTGCTGGAAGCTGGCTGACCCCAATACAGACGCTGGTCTGTATAACTGAGGCCACTGCCATTGTTCCTACTTCGCAAACAGCTTCTGCCACCCTTTCTGTATCTAAACACCAGTCCTTCACGACCTGCTGCTGAAAACCATCAGCCAGCCCATGAGCTGTGTGAACAAAAACGTGTCCACACTGTATGAACTAACAGTCAGCCTATAAACGCAACGGGTTTTAAAAATCCTCTCTTTTCTCCACCGGCCGGCCCTTAGCCTCCACGTGCAGAAAGAAACGAGCCTCTGCTCAAACGGTGTCCACCCTCAGCACCACACTGCCCCCGGGAAGTGCATCTCAGGACGAGCCCAGCGAGCTGGGGGTGTGCTCGGCCGCCGTCCCTTTCAGGAAAACGCCCACGTCTCTCGAAGCACTCGGCACCACTCGGCCGGACAAGCCCTGGTGACACCGGACCTGAGTGAAGGGGAAAAGGTGTCTTTTCCACCAAATTTCTGGTAAGAGTTTAGCTTCTGTTCCCTTCACCACAAACTTGGGTTTAAAGACAAGATCACCAACTCTGACCAGAAAACGAAGGCATGAAACTGCTATGAACAGCAAAGGCAAGAAATAACCACTGTTAGGTCTTATGTGCTCAACGCTCCCAGCTTCGTCGGCGACCTCGACGCTCTTCCACCGACTTCGGATCAGGGGAGTTCAGGACTTGGAGAATGTCTCCCCCAGTGTGAGGAGGAGCCAGTGCCTTTTCACATACTGTGAGTGAGAAACACCGGGCGCATCACAAACATCACAGATGGCACTCTGACTCCACCCCAAAGGTCCCCCCGGGTCCCCACCAGCAACACCTGTTCCATGAAGCACGAAGCGGCATGAAACTAGGGGAGCTCCATGGAACTGGGTTTAACAGCCGCTACGGGGGCAGAGAGCGTTCTAAATGAAGATACTCCGTTTTCTCAAGCCTACAATTCCCCTCAGGTTCCAGTGCGGTGCCCCTTTGAGCTGCTAGAACCTGAGGGGAAAGGGAGTTTCCACTGACAGGGCTGCATCCGTTCACAACATCACCCTCAGGAAAGGAAGGAAACAGTTGCTGTGAGGTCGGTGGTTCTCTGTACTGTACCTGACTGCAACGTCTGCTCAGAAACTATGGATGCATGCGGAGGAAAACAAAGGCTCGTTAGTAACACGGCAAGGCGAGGGCAGACCTGGGGGGTGACAAGCCACCCTCGGGCGCCTCCCTCCTCTCCAGCCCCTTCGATGCCCGGATGTTCTCAGGAGGCTGCAGGGCACAGACACTAACCATGAACAGCAGCTGAAGCCAACTGTCTGCATCTGAGGGAAACCGGACAGCGACTCTGATGTCAGGTGCTGGGCCTGCTCCTCAGGCTGTTCGTGTGTGTGTGTGTGCCTATAAGTGTGTGTACACACATGTGCACATACATGTGAATGAGAACATGCACCTGAAAACCTGAGAGGCTGGAGGATTCTGAGCGTGGGAAGATACTGCCCTAACATACACCTTTTAAAATTCTTTCTGGGACTCACCAATTGATAAGCTCAATCAATTCAGTTATAACAAAACACACGTATTCCAAAAAGTCACCATGCTGGGCAAAACTGCAATGTCCCAGCCACAGGGTTTATGGGAAAATGGGGTTAGGGCCAAACAATCCCTTTGGCGGTGACGTAGCAAAAAAGACAGGAACCTAATGAAGACGACACAGTTTTACACGTGTTCGTGGTTCAGGGGGCCTAACTGCTCCTTCATCATGACCCGACGCCAGCTCGCAGCCACAGCCTGGGAGGCTGCAGCCCGAGTCACCGAGTGTCGGAGGCAGGTCCCTGAAATGGACCGAGTGGCAGCACCAATGGTGGGAGTGGCTCTCAGCACAGCTGGGAACCCGAGGCAGAGGGGTGAGAGGTGTGTGTGTGTGTGTGTGTATTCTTTAAAAAATTTTTTTTATTGATTTTTAGAGAGAGAGGAAAGGAGGGAGAGGCAGAAACATCGATGAGAGAGAATCATTGTTCAGTTGCCTCCTGCACATCCCCTGCTGGGGACTGAGCCTACAACCCAGGCATGTGCCCTGATGTGGAACTGAACCAGGCATCCTCCTGTTGCATAGGTCGATACTCAACCCCTGAGCCACACCGGCTGGGCTGTACGTATGTGTTTTATATCCTACTCGTCTTGCTCTGCTGGGGGCAGTTTTCTGTGTGTACCTGGCATTACCGCCAGTGAAATCATGCAGAGACGAATGCAGAATTGGCATACGCTCAAGATGTTCCCTAAGATGTCACCCATTTTAGGACAAGGTGACGGCAGAATTGGGTTCGCTTTTTAAGGCCTATTTCTCACACAGGAGAATGTGCAGGAAACTAAGCTGGTGACTAAGCCTAGGAAACGCGGGGTCCCGCGCTCTTCCTTTCCTTCCCTTCTTACTTTCGATGGCTTAGTGACACCTTCGCATCAAGGGCGGCCCAGGGGGCACAGGGGGACGAGGTGAGAGGATGCAAGCAGCTAAGTCTCCACTGCTGGAAGCAAGAAGGAAGCTTGACATTAAAAGATAGGTACAGCAGGTTTTTAAAAAGGATGTTTTTTATTGATTTTAGAGAGCGAGGAAGGGAAAGGAAGAGAGAGAGGCGAGGGAGGCATCAGATCCATTGGCTGCCTCCTGCACCTACAGGGTATCGAGACCAAAACCCGTGCAGGTGCCTTGACCAGGAATCGAACCAGCAACCTATTGGTGCACATGACACCCAACCACTGAAACACACCGGCCAGGGCCAGATTTTGTGTTTTAAAGCTTTAGTGGGCCTCAGCCCCCAGCCTACCTACAGAGCCCTGAGGAGCTGACTGTACTTAACAACCTCAGCACCATGAACAATTCTAAAGAATCCAAGTAATTATCCAAGAGAACATTGCCTGATGAGGAACAATTTCTCCTACGTGAACAGGGAAAACTGGAAGGTTTGGCTTGGAGATAACAGAGGAAATAAAAATGTTGAGTGCTAAGAAGTTAAAACAGAAAAAAACGTAGAGTAAGGAAGTCTAATTTATTAAGTTTTACAATGAATGCTGAGTTTTCTCATGATACTGCTTAGTACATGTTCCTGATATGAGCTCAAGTTCTTGTGGTTTAAATTAAAGGCACAATTAAAGGCACAATGACATATATTTATGTCAAATGTTAAGATTGGAAATTGGAGAAACCAAGATGGCGGCATAGGTAAACACCAGAAATTGCTGCCTCGCACAACCACTTCAAAAATACAACTAAAAGACAAAACAGACATCATCCAGAACCACAGGAAGGCTGGCTGAGTGGAAATTCTACAACTAGAAGGAAAGAGGAAAGCACACTGAGACTCAGAGGAGGTGAGGTGTGGAAGTAAAGTGCAGAGGTACAGAGGCGCACGTGGAAAGGGTTGGCAGCTGAGGACGTGGCGCACGTGGAACGGGCTGGAAACTGAGGACACAGTTGTCTTTTTCTCACTGCCAATTGGCCTGGAGGTCAATTCCTCCCAGTGATACCTACAACAATCAAGGCTGAACTACAACAAGACTGTGCACAAAGGCCACAAGGGGGTGCACCAAGAGTGTCCACCTCAGGTAATTGGGGAGGCTGAGCCACTGGGCCCTATAGGACACCTAGCACAGAAAGCCACTCTATCAACACAGGGAAGCATAAAAAAAATGCGGAGACAAAGAAACAGGTCACAAATGACAGAAATGGAGGAAAGCAAACTACTAGATATAGAGTTCAAAACCACACTTTTAAGGTTTTTCAAGAATTCTCTAGAAACCACCGATAAACTTAATGAGACCCTCAAGAAATCTAGTGAGACCCTGGAGGTTATAAAAAAGGACCAACTAGAAATTAAACATACACTGACTGAAATAAAAAATATTATACAGGGTTCCAACAGCAGACTAGAAGATCGCAGGAATCAAGTCAAAGATTTGAAATACAAAGAAGCAAAAAACACCCAACCAGAAAAACAAAAAGAAAAAAGAATCCAAAAATATGAAGATAGTGTAAGGAGCCTCTGGGACAACTTCAAATGTACCAACATCCAAATTATGGGGGTGCCAGAAGAAGAGAGAGAGCAAGATATTGAAAACCTATTTGGAGAAATAATGACAGAAAACTTCCCCTACCTGGTGAAAGAAATAGACTTACAAGTCCAGGAAGTGCAGAGAACCCCAAACAAAAGGAATTCAAAGAGGACCACACCAAGACACATCATAATTAAAATGCCAAGAGCATTTTAATTAAAATGTCAAAAGACAAAGAGATAATCTTAAAAGCAGCAAGAGAAAAACAGTCAGTTACCTACAAGGGAGTACCCATATGACTATCAGCTGATTTCTCAACAGAAACTTTGCAAGCCAGAAGGGAGTGGCAAGAAATATTCAAAGTGATGAATACCAAGAACCTACAACCAAGATTACTTTACCCAGCAAAGCTATCATTCAGAATTGAAGGTCAGATAAAGAGCTTCACAGGTAAGAAAAAGCTAAAGGAGTTCATCACCACCAAACCAGGATTATATGAAATGCTGAAAGGTATCCTTTAAGAAGAGGAGGAAGAAGAAGAAAAAGGTAAAGATACAAATTATGAACAACAAATATGCATCTATCAACAAGTGAATCTAAAAATCAAGTGAATAAATAATCTGATGAACAGAATGAACTGGTGATTATAATAGAATCAGGGGCATAGAAAGGGAGTGGACTGACTATTCTCGGCGGGGAAAGGAGTGAGGGAGATGCGGGAAGAGACTGGACAAAAATCCTGCACCTATGGATGAGGTCAGTGGGTGGGGAGTGAGGGCGGAGGGTGGGGTGGGAACTGGGTGGAGGGGAGTTATGGGGGGAAAAAAGAGGAATTGTAATAATCTGAACAATAAAGATTTAATTAAAAAAAAGACTGGAAATAGTGGTGTCCAATAATAAGCAATATTTTAAATTATTAGTTAATACGATTTAGTATTTCTTCAAGCAATAGCAATGAAAAGGTAAGACTAAGTTATAGAAACTTTTGGGCAGTGACTAGCAAAATACCCAATATAGGATATAGGCACCAATCTCTCAGTAAAGCATGTGTTGTTTACATAACTAGGCTATGGAATGCTCTACTAGCTGCATGTTCTGTGAAACCCTGCCTTTTAGTTAGTGTGAACCATTTACCCTCCATCATAACCTATCAGAGAAACATGCATGGGCCTCAGCTTACAGCTTAATAACACCTCTGATCCCTGGCTGGTGTGACTCAGGGGTGTAGCGTCGACCCAGGAACCAGGAGGTCACAGTTCGATTCCCGGTCAGGGCACATGCCTGGGTTGAGGGCTCGATCCCCAGTGTGGGGTGTGCAAGAGGCAGCGATGGATGATTCTCTCTCATTGTTCATATTTCTAACTCTTTCCCCCTCCCTTCCTCTCTCTCTAAAAATCAATAAAAACATATTAAAAGAAAAAATATATTTAAAAAATCATGTTGATAGAAAATCCTTCCAAACCTATTTTAATCAACTCCATCTAAAAGTTATTTATGTAACTAAGTTTACATTTCTCTTTTGGACTTCTAGAAGGAATATAAGTAACATAAAGTAGGTAGAATATAAAGTAAGTACGCATACCACGCAAACTTCCAGTGGTTAAAAGTGCTCGCGCTTTGTCAGCTAAGTCACTATTTAGAGTGTTTCCCAGGAGCAGAACGTCAATGGCCTCTTGCTTGGAGCTGTCAAAGAAGTTATTCTGAATCGTCCTAGTGACAGAGCGAGCACCATCTTTTAGCTTCCCAGCCTGTCGGGGGAGAAAGGAGCAAGGACTCTCATTCTAATCGTGCCATTTCCACGCAGCAGGTATTCTGCAACGTAAGGGTGACATAATTGTACTGCAATAAAGGACCTAATCATTCTATTTTGAATAGCGAATCATCACATTAAAATGGCTCAGGATGCCACTGTTTCTCTTCCTCTTTGGACCACAGCGCTGCCCAGAGATGGAAGCTCAGTGCCACCACGTGAGGACACCTGGGGCGCCGATCGTCCAGCACTGTTTACAGGAAGAGTGAACTGAGTGCTCTCCAACAGGAAGTCACTTCTACATCATCACTGCGATTGGAGATGGGGCGGGGAGAAGCAGGGGGAGAGAGGAGGATATACTGCACTCATAGGCTCTTATGAAAGCTGCAAAGGGCTTTAATAGTAGAAAATAAAATTGAAACTATTCCCTAGTAACTTCCTTAGTTACAGCTATAACTGAACAGAAGAATGAAGGCCTAGGCTAAAAAGAAATTTATTAATATAGATTACATATAAACTACCATCTACATTTTAGGCCATTGTATTACCTGTGTATATGTAACTAACAAAAATAATAAACTTGGACTAATTCCTACAGGGAGAGAGTTTATATAATGTTCAATGAGCATATAATTACTTAGGTATGTTAGTTACCATAAAGACTTATTTTGATCTTAGATTTTGATAATTGCTTTAAAAAAAAAAACTTTTGCCTTTTAGGAAAATAGTTTACAATATATTATTTTTATTCCTTAAAAAACTAACAGTAATTGAGGCTTAAAATGTTATTCCCTCCCATATAATTTCATACATAAAGGACATTATTTGAAAAGACACTCACCATTCACATTATCAGGCAATTAATCAAAACGAACCCAGAGAAAGGAAAAGAAAGAACAGTGCAGATGTTAGATTTTAGTTCAATGCAGATAAGTAATTAACATATAAAATTTCATATTTATCAGGTTAGAGTAAAAGACCACTGACAACATATGTAACCTCTGTACATATATTGTCGCAGTCACTGCAGAAACAAAAAGGCAAGAGAACATTGAAGAGGATTTTAAGCAACAGTTGTAGAGCATCAGGTTGTAATAGCAAGAATTATGTTCTTTATGTAAACTGAATAAAGGACAGTTTAACAATTTTAGGCTTTAAAAAACAGGATCACTTAGAAGACAATATTGAAATGTCAGTACGTGTGATTCTATGATGTGAACAGAAGGCACTGGCAGGCAGGGCCCTCTGGCCACATGGCGGCTGTGACGTGGGAGGGAGGCAGACGTGGGAGGGACAAGCACTCGGGGACGGTGAGTGTCTTACAGAAGGTCACTGGCCGCATGAAGGAAGAGGCTGAGTGGGAAGCAGTGCTGACTGTCCTGCTTCTATTGAAGCAATCTGAGGAACTGCAGAGATTTAAAATTCACCTGGGGCCACGAGCCTTAAAATGTCCCTATTGTATATAAAATAATGAAAAATATCTCGAGTATGTTTCCAAAGTCCCTCAATATGGGCCCAATATTAAAGTGGAAAATAGTCTGCAGGTCATGCCAGCAATTAAAATGCAACGATGAGGCCCAGAATTATAATTAAGTCCATAACTCACACTTCTTTTGCACATTTTCCTAAGTCTCATTTTCAAGGTAAAGTAAGTAAAGCATAAAAACATAACCATTAAGCCCTAATAATGTTGGGCTCACAGTAGGTGTTGCAGAAACTGTCCACTGATTTATCTGTCCATCCAGCGTTTGTCATAAGTTTATTAAATGGAAGGCACTGTGTTAAGCCAAATATGATAGGGCCCTTTATTACGAAGATCATGGTTAAAAACATCCTACTTATAATAAAAACTAGAGGCCCGGTGCACAAAATTCATGCACGGGGGGGAGGGGGGTCCCCTCAGCCCGGCCTGCACCCTCTCGCAATCTGGGACCCCTTGGACATCCCTCTCGCAATCCGGGACTGTTGGCTCATAACCGCTTGCTTGCTTGCCTGCCTGCCTGCCTGATCACCCCTAACCACTCGCCTGCCTGCCTGATCGCCCCTAACTGCCTCTGCCCCGACTGTTGTGGCTTTGTCCAGAAGGACGGCCGGAAGGTTGTTCAGCTGTCTGGTCTAATTAGCATATTATGCTTTTATTATTACAGATAACAGTATAAAAAGTAAAACAAATATGCAAGGGAAGAGTCATTTTTTAAAAATGCAAGCATGTTACATACAGGCCTCAGGGATCTCACTAAATGACTACATATGTCTGTGATACAGCCGCCTCTGCCAACCTGGGGAACAAACTACCTCCTGCTCCATCAGGGCCCCGAGAGGAGGAGGACTGAAAGAGGAGTAAAGGCATGATAAGGCAGAATTCTAGAGGGAACTTGAAAACCCTCTTAATTAATAAAGAGGCACGGAAAAGCCTTACAAGAGGGAAGGAGGGCCTTGTCGAATTCCACGGAGCCACTCACCTTGGCCTTTCCTTCCAGGGCCCCGGTCCCGGCATAGATCTTACTGATGGAGTCACCGTTCACCGACCACATGGAGCGGAAGACCTCCTGAAAGCGAGTCACCAGCTGGGGCTTCTCAGCCAAGCCGAGGGCTTCCAGCTGCTTCGCCAGCATCTGCGACAGCCAAGAGCGACTTCTGTAAGTTGTTAATACGTTCATTGTGATGTGACTCGTTAAGAGCTACCAGGAGTAAACTGAAAATGTGCAGTGCTAGGGCTCTGCAGGACTGGATTCTGGCTGTGTTGTTGCCCACCATTTCTATTTTTAAGTAAATACCACATCAATGACACTTACAAGCAACTGCATATTCCCTTGTAGTAAGAAGAACATCTTTCTGGCTAAATGATAAAATCGTATTAAAGTATCCCTATAAATCATACTACTTTACCTTGTTCATCTAAAAGAACTAATTATTCAACAGCATGGAGCAGAGCAGAAAAAATATTTACCTCGTTTATCTAAATGTATATAGAATAACTAAGTTCCTTCAGTTTTTAGATTTAGTTCTGTAAGTTTGGGTAATACGGTCCGGAGATTATGAGGAAAAAAGAGCTGCTCTTGAACTGTCACAAACCAACACTAGTACCGGTGCTGTGTGCCCGGGGCCTGGAGGAGTGCGGCGGGCCAGGGTCTCTGGCCACACAATCCCCTCACCCCAGGCGCAGTAAGTGTGTGGAAAGCCAGTGCCCTTTACTCAGGATGAACTGGGCCTCGAAACCCGGCAGAGTCAAAGCAGTGCACAACCCGTATCTGGCCCTTTTCTCTCACCGGGAGTCCAGTCATATGTATGCCTGGACTTCACTGAACTCCGTCCTCTTTGGGCTTTCTTCTACCTTATCTATAAGGATAGGTACTACCCATAAACCTCAAAGGATCAAAAACTAAAATCCTATGAAAACCCTCACCCGGGGTTGACTGCCAGGGCTGGTGTCAGCGCCGGTCCTCGCTGGCAGAGAATGGAGCAGACCAAGCCGGGCCGCCTTCATCATTCCGACCGCTCTGTCTTTAAGAAGGTGGGCCAGCTGGTCCTCACTACTAGGTTGGCTGTGCCTGCTTTACTAGGAAATTTGGTAACCACTTAACCAGTTTCTCACACCTGACTATAACAGTGGATAACCAGCCGAGTCAGATTCTGAAAAGTGAAACCTGTTGCACTTTTAACAAATCTTTAAAGTGCCTCAGTCAACTCGCTCTCAGAACCCACATCAATGCATCCAACCAGCTAAAAACAGAGTTAGCAGCACCGAGCCACACAATACACACCATCCAAAAGGCCAAATGCCTGCTTTCACTTTTCTTGTCTGTCATATTTTCTAAGTACATTATAATGATAAATCTTGAAGACAGATTTCAGAAAGGGCAAACAGTAAAATTTATTTAGTTACTTGAGGAATGTCTCAAAAGACATTTCTGTAGCAGAGAATTCTACACACTGTGGTTTCATTTTTGAGACAGAAAGAACCGCAGCTCCGGCAACTAATCAACCAACATTCCGGCCCCAGGTCAGACCATGCAGGAGGAATAGGAAGGTGGGACTTCCTGTTCCTGTTTCCACGGCCTCTGAGAACTGCTCGGTCCCTGCGGGAGGAGTGAGTGAAGACCCACACAGCCGCGGCCCTCACCGCGCAGGACGGAGGACTTTGCGGGCACGGAGGCAGTGTGTCCGGCACTGACACTCTGTCTGTATTTGACTGGCCCTGATGGTTAAGAGGCAGAGAAAAAAGGGTCTTTACACAAAGACCATTCGAGAAGCTGAATCTCATTCACTTCCATTCTTGCTAACACAGTCCAGTCCTTCAGAGCCACGGATTGGCAGACGCCATGCAGGCTGCATTGGGTACAGACCGTCCAAACGCACCCCACAGGCTGTGCATGGTCACAGAGCCTCTCCATCCAAGAAACCTTTCAAGGAGCACACAGAGAACGAGGACAGTACAGATATATACGGCTTTCTTCTTCTTCTTCGAAAGGAGGCAAAAGAGGCCGTTACTGGACTAGGAGAAGCAGCAGCGCTGGGTTTATAGGGAAAGTTAAGGAGTAACGGAGGGAAACACAGCTATACATGGAGTAAAACAGGTAAAGGGAACTGAAAAGACGAGGGATGTTGGGGGGAAAAAAGAGTAGAAGGGAGATGCCTTTCCTGAACCTAACTGCTCTGGGGGCGGTCATGAGCGCCACTGAGAGGCGCCGCACGGTCACGCACAGGACGGCCACGCACAGGACGGCCACACACGCCCGCTGGCTCCTTACCTCCAGGCCCAGGAAGGCCTGCACGCTGTTCGTCCTGTCCAGGCAGTCCAAGCAGTTGGTGCGGACGGTCCCACTCTGGCACCTGCAACAAAGTCACTCAAGTTAAAGAGCTTGTTTGAGAAAAAAACAACAGAACTCAAACAAACTGAGAAAAATTAAGGTGATTAAAAGGTAGCATCTACTTTCTCCCCCCAACTTTTTATTATTACAATTTTCAAACACAGAAGAAAGGTGGAGGAATTCTACAGTGAGTATCTGTCTACTCACCAGGTCCTACACCCGTTACCATTTTGCCACCTGTTCTTTATCACATACCTGCATGTTCCCCCACACCCACTGTTCTTAACTAGCCCAGCAGTTAAGAATACATTCAGACTCACAACACCATAGTTCTCTGCACATAAAAGATATCAAACATTTGCCGAAACCGGTTTGGCTCAGTGGATAGAGCGTCGGCCTGCGGACTGAAAGGTCCCAGGTTCGATTCCGGTCAAGGGCATGTACCTTGGTTGCGGGCATATTCCCAGTAGGGGTTGTGCAGGAGGCAGCTGATCGCTGTTTCTCTGTCATTGATGTTTCTATCTCTCTATCTCTCTCCCTTCATCTCTGTAAAAAAAATTAATAAAATATATTAAAAAAAAAGATATCAAACATTTAAGGAATAAATTTTGAAAATCTAAGATTGTAGGGTGCGGCTACAGGGTTAAGCCTCAGACTGACCTGCTGGCAAAGCTACAAACAAGTCCCAGCTTAGAGGGCACAGCCCTCTTAGCATAATGAGGCTTGACCTTATGACGCTCCCTAGATCCTTCCTAGGTAGCTAATGGGCTGTGGGAGGTGCAGCAAGTGCTGCCAAACCAAGTGACACTCACAAGAACACTGTAACTATGGTGACCACTACCTTGTTTACCCCTGGCTATAAAATAAAGGCTCAGCTTGCCTCTGGATCTCTCTCTGTGACCTCAGCCAGGCACAGGAAGACCCACCTAGACCCAGCTTATTCTCTTTGTCTTTTCTTCAATCCTTCACCGCCCTCCCTCAGGCTTCCCGAACCCTTGGCTGAGCTGGCCTGGCACTTAAGATCTCTTATCTCTATTGACTGTCCTATGAAGTTTCTATAGCATTAACATATAGTAAATACTGTACACTGAAAAAATATGAGCTTTGTTTACCAAAGTTTACCTCAACCTATATTCTTAATTTCAATCTTTCAATACTTACTTTTCTCCTCTACTTCATATGCAAAAGCTAACTCTGAATTACACTAAAGCGGACAATACGCAACGTCTTTTACTTCTATTTGCATTTAGTTGTCTTTACGAGGCAAAAATATTAAAACATCATTTTAAGAGAGAAGGGGAACAGCCGCTCAGTACCAGGCTGGGGTCGGGAGCCTGAAGGATTCTAGTTCTCACACACCCTGGTCACGTGACGAGGGGCAGGCTACGCCAGTGCCTCCATTTCCTCCCCTGCGAAAGGGATAAAATGGGGCCTCGCCGCTGTCGCTGATGCGTGGAAAACCCAAGGGCACTGCCTGGCCACAGTACGCACCCAATAAAACAATCTTTTGTTATTACCGGCTGAATTCTGAAGAAAAACAAACCTCAAATCAAGTATAGTCATTATAAACTCTAATTTTAAAAAGGACATTTAAGGGTGTAATGTTAAGAGTCATTTTTAAATTACAGCAAAGTTCCAATTTAAAGGAAAGAGAAACCGAGCAGGCGCACCTTCGAACGTCACTTCCGTCGAAATGAAAAAAGCCGTAATCGAGGAACCTCTGGACCTGGGGCCTGAGGACGCTGTGCAGCTTCTCGGCCTTGCCCCCCTTCACCAGCTGGTGGTAGTCGAAGCTCACCATCTGCACGTCGGCGGCGTGCTCCGAAGCCTTCAGGTGGCTCTGGGAGGGAAAGGCAGGCTTCACCCAGGGGCAGCGCACCAGGCCCCCCGTGTACCTGTGATGGGAACCTGACCCTGAAATGCAACACTGACGCGCAAGGCTTTCATCCCCGCAGCAGCCAGTTCTAATGCCATGTTTCTCCTAGCCCTCCCGCCCTCCCCGAGAGGCGCGGTGATGGGCGACCAGAGGACTTAAGTAACATCTCATCCGGTTTAGAAAATGAAAAGCTATTTCCACCCACTCGCATTTCATGTTTACAATCCAAATTTAACTGTTTCTATCTACCATAAATCTCAAAGTGGCTCTTGTTTTAAGACAAAGACTATAAAACATAAAATTCTGTTTTATATCTTTGTCCAATACATACAAATGCTTTGAAAGTTTACCATAAAAAGTTATTCTCTAATGTATAATCTGTTTATTAATAATATTTATTTCACAAAGTTAAAACAAAATAGCTGAATAATTCTGGAGCTCATTAGATTGAATTCAAGGAAATGTTTCTAACCATTTTGTTTAAGCTTATAATTCTATATAACATCATAGTTTATATTAACTATTAAATTGGTGTTTATGAAGAATGTTTTCTTTAGAAGGCTTATCTTTTACTTGAAATTCTCACATTCCTCTCATCAACACAAGAAGGTGTGCTCCTGCTGTACATCAAGGCATTCATCACCCCCTAAAGGGCTAACAGCGACTGGTTTCCAGCAGTGGGCAAGCGACTGCAGGTGGAGGAGCAACCAGGAGAGGAGCAACCAGGAGAGGAGCACACGGTGAGGAGCACACAGGGGGAGGAGCACACCAGGGGGAGGAGCACACCAGGGGGAGGAGCACACAGGGGGAAGAGCGCACCAGGGGGGGGAGCACACCAGGGAGAGAGCGCAAAGGGGGAGGAGCGCACCAGGGGGAGGAGCGCAACAGTGGGAGGAGCACTCCAGGGGGAGCACACCAGGGGGAGCACACAGGGGTGGAGCACTCCAGGGGGGGGAGCTGACCAGGGGGAGCACCACACCGGGGGGGGAGCACACCAGGGAGAGGAGCACTCCAGGGGGGGAGTGCAAAGGGGGAGGAGCGCACCAGTGGGAGGAGCACACCAGGGGGAGGAGCACTCCAGGGGGAGCACATAGGGGGAGGAGCACACCAGGGGGAGGAGCACACCAGGGGGAGCACACAGGGGGAGGAGCACTCCAGGGGGGGAGCACACCAGGGGGAGCACACAGGGGGAGGAGCGCACCAGGGGGAGCACACAGGGGGAGGAGCACACCAGGGGGAGGAGGACACCAGGGGGAGGAGGACACCAGGGGGAGTAGCGCACCAGGGGGAGGAGCGCACCAGGGGGAGGAGCACACCAGGGGGAGGAGGACACCAGGGGGAGGAGGACACCAGGGGGAGTAGCGCACCAGGGGGAGGAGCGCACCAGGGGGAGGAGCACACCAGGGGGAGGAGGACACCAGAGGGAGTAGCGCACCAGGGGGAGGAGCGCACCAGGGGGGGAGCGCACCGGGGGGGGGAGCACACCAGGGAGAGAGCGCAAAGGGGGAGGAGCGCACCAGGGGGAGTAGCGCACCAGGGGGAGGAGGACATCAGGGGGAGTAGCGCACCAGGGGGAGGAGCGCACCATGGGGAGGAGGACATCAGGGGGAGGAGCACACCAGGGGGAGGAGGACACCAGGGGGAGTAGCGCACCAGGGGGAGGAGCGCACCACGGGGGGGAGCGCACCGGGGGGGGGGAGCACACCAGGGAGAGAGCGCAAAGGGGGAGGAGCGCACCAGGGGGAGGAGCGCAACAGTGGGAGGAGCACTCCAGGGGGAGCACACCAGGGGGAGCACACAGGGGGAGGAGCACTCCAGGGGGGGAGCACACCAGGGGGAGCACCACACCGGGGGGGGGAGCACACCAGGGAGAGAGCGCAAAGCGGGAGGAGCACACCAGTGGGAGGAGCACACCAGGGGGAGGAGCACACCAGGGGGAGGAGCACACCAGGGGGAGCACACAGGGGGAGGAGCACACCAGGGGGAGCACACAGGGGGAGGAGCACTCCAGGGGGGGAGCACACCAGGGGGAGCACACAGGGGGAGGAGCGCACCAGGGGGAGGAGGACATCAGGGGGAGGAGCACACCAGGGGGAGGAGGACACCAGGGGGAGTAGCGCACCAGGGGGAGGAGCGCACCAGGGGGAGGAGGACACCAGGGGGAGGAGGACACCAGGGGGAGGAGGACACCAGGGGGAGGAGCACACCAGGGGGAGGAGGACACCAGGGGGGGGAGCACACCGGGGCGGGGGGAGGACACCAGGAGAGGAAAACATCAGGGGGAAGAGCACACCCCCTTGGTCTTGCCCAGGACAGAGGGACACTCGGGGGAGGATCTTCTGCATCTCCACCACAGCAACAAGCCCACTTCAGGAAAGTGTCAACTGCCTTGACAACTTCCCACAACCCCAGGCTCACAACCTCACCCTCCACCGTTTCCTAACAGCCCGAAGGGCTAACATCCCACGAGCACCACCCTTTCTCTAGGAAGCCATTTCCTTCTGGCAGATCCCAGGACTCTACTGCATTGTTACACCCGCCTTACCTGGAAGGCCTTACTGAGCATATGTTCACCTTCCTTAGATCCAAGCAGATTTATTACTATTTGTTTGCCATACAGACTCTTAAGTGTTCTAAAATGCCTGTTAAAGAAAGAAAATAAGCACATGTCAAGTGATAAAGTGACATTTTTATTCAAGAAATAAGAATCCATTATGAATCAGAACTTACATGGTTCTGTTTAAACTCATAGAACCGGCAAAATTGAATACAGATTCATTCCACGTGGTCTCAGGAACGGATGAGAACTCAGTGTCCTCTCTGACTCTGGGCGCCGAGCCCCCCTGTGCGGAGCTGCGGGATCCCCCATCCCTCTCCCCTGGGAGCCCAGTGCTAGTCCAGCACAGAGAACACACGCTGGGCGGGCAGAGGGCGCAGGGCTGCCCCTCACACCCGAGGACATCACAGCCTCTGTGAGCATTTAACCCAGTGTAACCAAAACCTCACTGCACATGTGATCAATATACTATAAAATGTTAATACTGTCACAGTCACTTAAATTCTTTGTTTTGCACTAAGTGCTTGAAATCCAGTGTATACTTTACACTCCAGCACATCTCAATACGGGCCAGTTATGTACCCAGCAGCGACGTAGGGCTCAGGGCTGTGGTGCTGGGCGGCCGCCCGCAGGGAGTCTTAAGGCTGAGACCAGTGCTGCCACTGCTAGAGGTCGTAACATTGTCTCCGGTTAAGTCAGGATCAGAAGACATTTTACTTGGGAGCCAAAAACTGTAGAATGAATCTGTAAATGTAATGACCACAGGTCTCACCGCTTAACAATTTCAAAACCGAGAGCACCTGTACACAGAACCAGCCCTACCTGTCAAAGGCGGGCGCATTGGCTTCGAAGCCCCTGGACATCCGGACACGGTGCGAGCCCACCTGGGACAAGAAAGATGTGGTCACACCAACAGCCAACATGAGACCACAGACAAACCACCGCCACGCGCAGTCACGCATTCGCTGAGCACAGAGCAGGGCGCCAGGTCACTGACCGCTCACCACAGTCTCTTAAAAAGACAAGTTCTAAAAAAAAAAAAGGCAAGTTCTAGGAGTTTCTCCTCCCTTTTATTTCTTAAAATGCAACCTCATAACAAAAGAGCTAGAAGTCAGGCCATTATAAAACACTTGTAAACTAAGAGAAAATTTTAGTTGTGAAAGATACGCGTAAGCAGCGACCCCTTACACAGTGCCGACCCGTGTGCCAGGCACTGGTCTACGCACCTCCATTCCGTCCACACGAGAACCCTCAGCAGCAGCTGCACTGCCACCGCCACTCCCTTCACAGACCCCGCCAGGCCCAGGGCAGCAGCGGGAGAGGGAAGATTATTCAGAGCTTAGCTTTCAGGGGCGGCATTTTCCTGCCCACAGAGGCTAAGTTGTTATGTACTAAGCTACTGAGAAGCAAATATGGAAACCCTAACAATCAATGCGCTATGAAAACATCCAGATTTTACTATCAAACACAGCAGCTGAATTCCTACGGATGTTGAAAAAACATCACAGGGAAAAAATACCTGATACAATTCCAGGAACTCTGCACTCAGATCCTTGTTTATGAACCTAGCTCATATTATTAGATTGAATAATAGAACTCTCCAATGAACCAACAAACGATCCTGGAAACTTAAAACATATGGGAACTTTCAAGAGAAAAAAACAACAACATCGAACACCTACCTGCAAGCCCGGCTGCTCCCAGAACAACGGAACCGAGCCCCGGATTTGGATGAAGGAAGAAATGGAGTCATCTAAGTACACGACCTGTAGAGAGAAGCACAGATAAAATAGTTCCGCAGGCACGGCTACCACCTCTACGTCAGGCGACAAACTGACTAATATTGGTTGCACAGGTTGTATCTTATGAACCACCTCTCATACACAAATTGTCCTAATAAAATATCTCCTATATACACAGAGTGGGGCAAAAGCAGGTTTATAATTGTTTGTGTGGAAAATAATACGATAATTAATAAATAATAATAATACAAGGTTAAATTCTGTTTTGCGTGTACTCCTAACTATAAGGCACTTTCCCCCAACCTGTATTAACCAGAAAAACATCCTATATAATAAAAGGCTAACATGCAAACTATCCCCTGGACAGGGAGTTCGACCAGGGGGGCGGGGCCGGCTGGCCAGCCACCCGTGGGCCCGCCCTCCGGCTGACCGGCCCAATTGGCCCCCATTGGGGCAGGCCAGCCAGACCCCACTCATGCACAAATTCATGCACCAGGCCTCTAGTTAGAAATATAAGCATAGGAATCACAACTTTTAAAAAGGAATTCCTGTTAAACAGTACATACCTTTCTATTTTTTATACACATACCTTTCTATTTTCACATACTTTTTTCTTTAGTTTTTCATATTTTTAAAAAATTAATTTGAAGATGTGAGCTGGGCTTGAGGTGTGGACTAAATTTGCAAATATATAGTTTCACAGCAAAAAACATCACAATTTTTAAGTTTGGATGGTTCAAATATCTTCAGATGAGAGTTGGGATTGACTTCATTTCACAGAAAAACACTTTTCCCAAGTTGTCTAGCTCTGTCAACGAAGATTTTAAATTCAACACCAAAGTGTAGGCCCTGGCGGGCCATGCTGAGCAGTGAAGCGCCTGCTCCTATTCGGACAGCGTCCCACCCTGCTGCTGCCCTACTGCTTCCTGTGCGTCCCCGCCCACAGGAGTGGAGCAACAAAACCCTGGGTACCTGCTCCGTTTCTACAAAATTGGCGACGTGGCCATCGTCGTTGGTGCCCCGGACATTGAACCTGGTCCCGGCGCGCTCGCAGCTCAGCCTGGAGATGAGGCAGGCCTTGGCCTGCTTGTGAGCCGCGTAGATGGTCCTGATCTCCACGCCGCCGCACATGAGACGCAGCAGCCAGTCGTCACAGCTCACGCCGTAGTGCTGGAGGTGCAGGTGCAGAGACTGGTTCCTGGGAGAAAGGCGGCCGCCTCAGTCCGAGCACAGGCAGCACAGCGCCGTGTCCTCCCGGACACGCCGTTAAACCAAGGCACTGAGAGTCTGCCGGCTCGCGTACGTCTCCCACGCTAGGCCGCAGGAGGCTGGGCGTGAAACAAGCTCCCGGGCAGGTGACCTGCGCCCAGCGCAGCGCCTTTCTTCACCTTTCCCGGGACTTGTGTCTCGTCCCTCAGGGAGGCGCAGGCTGGCACGAGCAGCAGAATCTGCCCCTCACCTGAGCCCTCCCGCCCCCCCACACCATCTCCTCCTCTGCTCCTTCCCGCTTACTCATGGCACTGAACTTGACCTGCATCCCATTCCTACCGAGTCAAATAAAATTAAAATAATACGGGAATGTTGGCTTAGAAGGGCAATACTGCCAGAGACAAGATCTCAAAACTAAGAACAATAAAATGAGTAACACAATCCTATTACAACGAATTCATTCCTAATTTTAAACTATAGATCTTAAAGATATTTCTGAAATGAGAGGCCAGTCGAGATCAGGGAGAGCAAATAGGTTTCATGACAACTTCTATGAAGTGACAGTGGGCGTCTGCCTTGCCCGCTGAGGATTCTGGGGCAGAAGGTGTGCGGCTGCACGCCCGCTCCGCCGTCTGAGAGTCAACGCTGGCCCGCTTCACGGACTCACCAGAAAAACCTGTTGTCGGTCGTGTGCTCCTGCATGCGGCGGTGGGCGTTAAGACTCAGGTCCAAGCTGACCCCCGAGGCAGACCACGCGAAATAGAAGTTCCCTGAGTTCAGCACCTTGCGCACTTCTGAAATGCGATCCTCATCTGAAGAGTCAGCTCGTAGGGATATAAACTCCGTGGAAGTCACTCGGAACACTTCCGATTCTTGAATTTTCCCCACAGACATGCACCCGGTGACGAGGACCAGATAATGTAGCGTGGTGTCACCTGCGAGAGCAGACTGCAGTGACTCGAAGGGTTTGAGAGAGTGTCAATCATTTCAGACTCCACATGGGAGCTGCCCGCGTGGTGACGTCTTTCAAGCCTGATCAATCTAACCTGGGATGATGTCGGCTGACGGGAGGCTCGCCGCCTGCTCAGGTTAATTATGTTGATGATAAACTTACCCAGATTGAGTCGTAAAACACCTAGGAGTCCATAGGCATCCAGCACTTTGGAGTATGTACTCCTGATTGCCTCCTTTTCTGCAGAAGCTACAAAAGAAAAAAGTTTTAGGATCAGAAATAAGACCTGATACATCAGGTTTTATTTACCTATAAAGTCAGAGTTTCAACCAAAAATTTCTAAATCTAAATGTGATATTCTTAGCAAAGGCGATGCAAAAGCACTTCCTCTGACTTGTAGCCTGAACATTCCTCCCAAAGGGTGAGCCCAGGTGCCAGCGCTACCGACTGACCGTCCCTCCCACCCACCCGCGTAACCAGGCCTTTAGCAAGCTTCGTTTGGGGCGTGTTGGTTTTTCTTTCCTCCCCGCTGACGGGTTTGACTGCTGTACGACTAGAACTACCGCTCTGACGTCCTCTCCAGGGTAACACAGGCCCGAACCAGAGCTCTCTCTGAACTGGCCTCCAGGCACCCTTCCTGTTTCGTTTCTCATCACCCCCATTCCTGCATCCCCTGCTCTCACCACACTCTCACCAGTGCTCTCACTCGCCCTTTCAGTCTGCACCTCCGCACAGCCTGGCCTCCTGCCTGCAGGGCTCTCCCCACCGCTGCCTCCTGGCAAATGCCCTTCACCTGACAGATGCAGGCAGAAGGTCACTTTCTGGAAGGCTTTCTGCACCCCCAGCACAGCTCGGTCAGAGCTCCGTCCTCGTGTTACCGACACTGTATCTGTTCTCATTCCCTTCCCTTCGCCAGGCTGCCCTCCTCGCCCTTCCATCCCCACACGCAGGCTAGGGTTTCACACTCAAGGACTGAGCACCGTTTACAGAATGAAATAACCACCACACAGCTTTGCACGGGAACGGGAAATCTTCCGTCTGCCTTGTCTTGTTTCTCCCACAATAAAATCGATGTTGTCTTGCTAATGACAGCCCACAGAACCATTTCTGTACCGCAGGCTGTTTGATTGATATACTAAGAAAAAAACAACAAAAAAAACACCCTCTGGAACTTTAAAGGAAAAATCTTCCTAGTTTTTAGCAAATACATTGATTAAAAATTTGACAGAGAACCAAAAGAACCCACAGATAGAATCTCAAAGGATAATTACAAACACCACCTTCTCACGCCTACACATGCAGAAAGGCACGAACCCTCCCTCCCTCTGCCTCCCTCCAAGTCCTCCTGCCACCGCCCCCAGCCCGCCTGCATCTCCCGGAGGAAGCAGCGCTCATCTCCAAATGGCGCTGCGATGATAAACTCTGATAATACCGTTAGCCCCGCCCTGTGCATTCTTCTTAACGAGGAAGAAAAATTCCTTTGTTCTATGAAACTCCATGAAATACGTAGAAATATATGGTGTAAGAGGGAGAGACCTAATTGAATTATTGTCTCATTTCTCAGCAATTTAGTTCTGGAAAATAAGGTGAGCGTCTCCCACTGGGAGATGAGTTAGGATAAGAAAGCCAGGCCCCTTTAACACACCGTGCAAACCGGTGAATGGCTCAGGGCATCCCCCCTGCCCTTCCTCTCCCACAGAGTCCCGGGCAGCCCCTCTCCCCTCTCTGCCTCGGTCCGCGTTCTTTCCATCGGGAATACCCGTCAGTGATCGTTCCAAATACTCGCGTCCCCCCTCCAATACCTAACGCAGACGCCACCCCCCGACCCTCTCCCTGACCCCTCTGGCTGCAGGTCAGCCAGTCTCTGAGTCACACAGCCGCACAGCACACACTGCGTCCGACTCATTTCTCTGCATCTCAGCCCAACACCAACCCCACACGGAGACGCCGGCCCTGCGGCTGCCGAGTGTGCATCTGCTGCTAGACCAAGAGGAATCGAGCGGCTCAGCACCAGAGAAATTGTTTTGTTTAAAATAATACATAAAAAGAGGTACTTTTTTTTATCCTCACCCAAAGATATTCCCTCCCCCCCCTTTTTTTTTAGAGAGAGAAGGGCGGCGGGGGGCGGGGAAGGAGAAACATCGATGTGAGAGAGACACATCGGCTGGTTGCCTCCCACACGTGCCCTGACTGGGGCCGGGGGTCTAACCTACAACCCAGTCCGTGCCCCGACAGGGAATGGGACCCATGACCCTTAGGTTCTCGGGCCGACGCCCTAACCACTGGGCACACCGGTCAGGGCAGAAGAGAAACACTTTCCCCTGGCATGGACAGTACCTGAATGCTCTCATTGAAATGTAACAA
This sequence comes from Myotis daubentonii, assembly GCF_963259705.1. Taxonomy (NCBI): domain Eukaryota; kingdom Metazoa; phylum Chordata; class Mammalia; order Chiroptera; family Vespertilionidae; genus Myotis; species Myotis daubentonii. The sequence continues at coordinate 1,418,404 of NC_081842.1, forward strand.
TTCCTCACGGGGACGTCTGGAAATGCAAAGGCGATGCCGGGTGTCTGGTGGGACGTGAGGGTGGGCGTGGGGAGACAGGCGTTGTTCAGTTACTTCCAACCAGGTTTAAACCAGGGGCTTGTCACCTGCTAGGGTGTGTGAGGTGCTCGGCAGAGCCAAGTGCAAGGATAATGGAAACGGAGTCCGGGCGTGCGGACAGGAAGCTCAGGCCCCTCTCCCGCCACAATGAGCTTCTGCTCACCACTGTCAGCACTCTGCTGAGGCCACGCCGCCCAGCTGGGGGACAGCCTGCCTCTCGGGCTGGCAGGGAGGGGACAGGGAGCTATGGGGACAGCCTGCCTCTCGGGCTGGCAGGGACGGGACAGGGAGCTATGGGGACAGCCTGCCTCTCGGGCTGGCAGGGACGGGACAGGGAGCTATGGGGACAGCCAGCCTGCCTCTCGGGCTGGCAGGGAGGGGACAGGGAGCTATGGGGACAGCCAGCCTGCCTCTCGGGCTGGCAGGGAGGGGAGAGGGAACTAAAGAAAGTTAGTGAGAATGAGAGAACAGGATGACAGTGAGCGTGACCTTCCTAGAACCACATGTTGCCTGTGGCTGCACGCCCCGTGGTTTGTGGGCAAGGGATTTGCATGCGGGCAGCACCGGGGAAGGCAGACCCAGAGCCTCGGGGCAGAAAAGCCCAGCGATGAGGGGGCACAGCCGCTCGGCTCCAGACGAGACTGGAGCTGGGTGATTCACCGGAGATCACAGAACCGGCCGCAGGAGAGCCGCTCTCCATCTCAGCACACACCAAGGGAAGACTGTTCTACAAGGCCGAGGTTTTCTCTGCATAATTAAATAATTAAACTCCAGCTGGAAGACATTAAACCATCCACAGTAATGTTCCACTTAAGCTACACATTTCAATCTTGGCAACAGGCCAAAATAAAAACCACCTTTCACACATGCAAGCAACAAGTATGCGCCGAATGCCTGCCCGCTCCCAGCGCCCATCCCTCTGTCAGGAAGACGGGCATCCCACAGCCATCCACAGGGAGTCCCACAGACGGCACCAACCTCACTCACACTCTGCAGAAGTGGCCTCGCAGCTGCAGCCTGAAGCATGACCAGGCGGCGAGCAATGAAAAGGAGGCACAGCGTTCCGGGCGGCGCACACACAGCTCCGGCCAGCATCCCAGCCCCGAGCCCAGCCATCGGCACGGTGTGCGCATGGGCACCGCCAGGCAGGCACAGCATGTGCACACCGTGCCATTCCTGACAGGACAGACGCCGGGAGAGCCACACACGAACACGACACGGCAGCAGAAGTGAGCCAGCTACTGTCACAGGCTACCGCATGGGTGGTCTCCCACGCGGGCCGCTGACAGAAAGCAGCAGACACGACAGAAGACAGAGTGAACGGCTCCATTTCTGTTCAGCTCAAAGCCAGACAAAGAGGTGGGACCAGGGACCACCTTTGCGGGTCAGGGGAGGTCACTGGGAAGGGACAGAGGGACTCTGGAGAGCGAGCCAATGTTCCACTTCTCCACCTGGGGCGGCGACATGCGAGTGTCACTCACACTTCAAGCTGAACACTGACGCATGTACTTTTCTACACGTGGGAAGAAGTTTATTTTTAAAAGTAAAATGTTGAGCAGAGAGAACAGCATGTGTAAGACCTTGAGACCAGACAGCATTCGGCACATTCAGCACCAAAAGGTCAGTGTGGCTGGAACACAGAAACCCCCGAGTGCTGGATTCTAGGTTCAGTGTCAACCGCTGAGGTATTAAGCGAGGGAATAATATGCCCGACTCGTGTTTTTAGAGACCGGAGCGTGGGTGGGGGAGTGGGGGCAGGAGACGGATTAAGAAGGCGAGCAGCATGGTTCATGAAAGGGGCCCCGGGAGCTGGCTGGGACAGAGCCGTAAGGGGTGCGTGCTGCTAGGAGGCTGAGCGGCCTGGCCCGGGTGGAGTGAATGTGATGAGAGGAAGCGTGCAGGATGATGCTTAGGGTGTTAGGGGATGGAGTGCAATCCATGAGGTGAGGAACACGGGACCGAGAGCAGGTCTGGAGCGAGGACCTGGCACGACCCCAAGGCTCACCAAGGCCCACCTCGCTTGCTCCCCTTCTCCCGGGAGCAGCGTCTGTTCATGCCTGGAAGGTGTTTCAGACACTGGGTTTGTTTCATCTTATGTTATTCATGGTGGGAAGGTAAATTCAGTCACTGTTACACTGGGTAGAAACGAACATCCTGTTATGGCCCTGGGCTGGTTATATCTTACAGGACAATTGAGAACATCTGCTAGACCTTAAATCATGTAATGAAAGTCTCATGATGGGGTTTACTGCTCGGTCAGAGAAACTGCCTTCGCCTTCTATTTCCTGATGGCAAAGTGAGTGGCAAAAAGTGAAAGCAGTGGGGAGCACAGCTGGCCCTACTCATCTGCTAACCCTGCCACCCAGGCCGCAATGGGAGGGCGAGGTTGATTACTTTTTTAACCCCTAGAGTGCCGGGAATGCGATCACGCACCTCCTGCAGTGTCCAGTTCTAAATCTGCTTTTATTAGTGATGATGACATTGCCAAATATGTCAATTCTTGCTGTGAAGATGACGATTTTGTGCAAGATATTGAATATGTAACTCCATTTACTTGCGATTCATAATTTTTTTCCTAAACTGCTGTAAAATCAGCAAAAATGCCTTGGCAATTTTAACATAGCTCCTAGGATATTGGTTGGCACTCAAAGGGTTAAAGGTTGATATTTCAGTTGACATGTACTATTTCTATTAAATATGAACATTACAAAAATAACTTACAAAACAAAAGTGAATTTTTGCAGCTCTATCATAAAGTGATACGCAAGTCTACATTTCATCATTTCTGTGCAGAAAAGTCAACTCTACAGTCACGTCTTCTCTCAGCTTGAGCATTTTTCTTAGAAGAGACAGGACACTACACCTCATCTAAAGGGCAGCCGTGAAGGCTGGCAGCACTTGGCAATTAAACAGAAAGAACAACGATGCACACTGCTTGTCACCACCCACGACATTCACACAACATTCTAGAAGCCGACATTTAACTTGGCCACCAAAGAAACTCGGCCTTTAATGGCCCGCCCTAAACCAAGCCACGCCTCCCTCTACTGTATCACTAGTCCACGGCAAGGACACGCCTCCTCATCAGAACACGCTGCCCTTTTCACGCCTGACTTCAGTCTTCCACTAGCACCCCTTTCTTTCCCCGTTCACCCCCACTCCCCAAGTAACCACCACCACCCTCACACAGCACAGACAATAATCACCGTGGAGAAAACCAACAGAAAGACTATGCCACTGGAGCCACTATTTCATTTCTCCAAGCCTCAGTTTCCACATCTGTGATGTGGGGTAAAGCACAGCCCAGAATTAAATGAAATAACACGTCCAACGCCACATCTCCCCATGTATGCTGAGATGCTCTGGGACACTTCCACAAACTCCCAGCAGAGCTGCGGGGTATTTTATTTTATAATCCTCACCCAAGGATATATGGAGAGAGAGAGAGAGAGAGAGAGAGGCACCGAAAAGAGAGAACACTGATCAGTTGTCTCCCGTAAGTTCCCCAACTGGGGACTGAACCTGCCTTTTCACAAATGGGGACAATGCTCCACCAACTGAACCACCCGGACGCTGAGGGTACTTCTTTAGAGCGGAAGGGAGAGGGAGAGGGAGAGAGGTAGAAACAATGATGACAGAGAAACACCCATCAGCTGCCTCCTGCACGCCCTCTACTGGCCAGTGGATGTTTTAAATCGGAGGAAACGTGGAGATACTCAACATGTTAGCTCAGCTTCAGCACTAGGTTGCAGTGCAGTCCTTACTGACATCATGTCTTTCTGAGGCTGGGTTTGCTGGCATAGAAATCAATGCAGATCCTGATGAGCACTGATCTATGAACCAGGAGGTCATGGTCTCTCTCCTCGTTGATGTTTCTAACTCTCTCTCCCTCTCCCTTCCTCTCTGAAAGCAATAAAAAAATATTTTTTAAAAAATCAATGTGAAACAGGAAATGAGGTGGCACTGTCCAATCTGATTCCAAGGTTTGAGAAGCTATCCAACACTCTAAAGCCACACACATCCTATATAACAAAAGCCTAATATGCTAAGTGTTCAGTCGGCTGTTCAACCAATCAAAGTGTAATATGCTAATGATATGCTAAGGCCACTCAACTGCTTGCTATGATGTGCACTGACCACCAGGGGGCAGACGCTCCGACTGGTAGGTTAGCTTGCTGCTGGGGTTTGGCCAACCGGGACTGAGCGAGATGGTCTGGACATGCCCTGGAACCCTCCTGTGGTCCCTCCCGGGCTGGCCAACCTCCTGCATCCCTCCCTGGCTCCGATCATGCACTGGTGGAGTCCCTCAGCCCTCTCACAATCCGGAACCCCTTGGGGGATGTCAGAGAGCTGATAGCAGAATGACCGGTCGCTATGACGTGCACTGACCACCAGGGGGCAGACGCTCAACGCAGGAGCTGCGCCCCGGTGGTCAGTGCATTCACACAGGGGGAGCACCACTCAGCCAGAAGCCGGGCTCACGGCTGGTGAGTGCAGTGGCGGTGGCAGGAGCCTCTCCAACCTCTGCGGCAGCTCTAGGGATGTCTGACTGCTGGCTTAGGCTGTGGGGAGCAGGCCTAAGTCATCAATCGGACATCCCCCAAGGACTCCCAAACTGTGAGAGGGCGCAGACCAGGCTGAGCACTGCCCCCCCCCCCAAGAGTACATGAATTTCATGCACCTGGCCTCTAGTTTAACAATGAAGCAGGAAATGGGTTGGAAAAGAATGAGGTGGCTTGTGAATTTAACAACTGTGTGCGCCTCACTGGCTACTTGCCCTTCTCTGTGATGGCCTTTGTATGTCTACAATTGTAGAAATAGGAAAACTGAACCCTACAGAAAACTAATAGATGTCTCTTCTTCATGCAGTTTTATGACTTGCTGACATCACACCTGTGCCTGCCAGGGCCAAACACAGCACACTACTTACAGAGGACCCATGTGCTACACTAACCACTGCTCCACACACATCAAACTTCCTGTTTTAATGAGTAATGCTAAAAATGGGTACAGTATACAAACACATATTGACTTCTCTAAGGATAAGACTCTCCAGAAGAGGTTTTAAATAAATAAATGCAATGAAATAAATTAATAATGAAATATTTTCCATTTAAAGAAAAGTAACTTTAGGACAAATAGTATTTATTGATAGAAGACATAAATAACATTCCTCATTTTTTCTTTTTAATTTAAATTCTTTACATTCCTCATTTTCAATTAGCATTTCAGAAAGACTTTAAGGATGTGGTTATAGCTATTTCCATCAGTATTTTTCTAAACAAGACCAAGAAATATAGATATCCTTTATATCAGCAGCTCAGTGAAATAGTAATTCTTTAAAGAGAGAAAATAAGTTTTATAGAAAAAAGTATCTTTTTTTTTTTTTTTTAAAAAGGATCCTGTTCTCAGAATTCTGGGTGGGCCCTGCTCTCAGTTTCCTAGGTGATTTTATATATCTATATATCTATCTGTATCTATCTATATGTATAGATAGATATACACACACATATTTATTTATTATTGATTCCAGAGAGGGAGAAGGACAGATAGAAATATCAATGATGAGAGATAATCATTGATTGGCTGCCTCCTACACGCACCACACTGGGGTCGAGCCTGCAACCTGGGCATGTGCCCTTGACTGGGAATCGAACCGTGACCACCTGGTTCAAAGGTCGATGCTCAACCACTGAGCCACACCAGCTGGGCAAAGGTATCGACTTTCAAATATAGAGAATATTGCATGTCTGTCAACTTTGTTGTCTAGTTTAGGTTGGTCTTCTTCCCTGTGCCACTTCTTTAATAACCATGATGCTGCAAGTGTGAGTGAAACAGTGTACTAACGCTAGGGGTACAAAGATTTCCAAGACATGGCGTTTCCTCAGAGAGTCGGCACCCAGACAGACGCCCGCCCACAGCTCCCTGTGCGGGCGCCGCAGGGAGAGTGCTGTGGGAGCGTCAGCCTCTGTTCAAGCTGTGGGCTCAAGAAAGCTCACTATTGGCCCCATGACAACAGCACATGCACTATAATTCTGGAAACATGGTTATTTTCCATAAAATTTGCAAGCCCAAGTTGTCTGTCCCATTATCTATCATAGAAAGGCCTATGTAAACTATGCTCAAAAATTGTCATCCCACCCGGCCCGTGTGGTTCAGTGGTTGAGGGTGAGCCCATGAACTAGGGCAGCGGTTCTCAACCTGTGGGTCGTGGCCCCTTTGGCGGTCGAACGACCCTTTCACAGGGGTCGCCTAAGACCATCCGGCATATCAGATATTTACATTACAATTCATAACAGTAGCAACATTACAGTTATGAAGTAGCAACAAAACTAATTTTGTGGTTGGGTCACAACATGAGGAACTGTATTTAAAGGGCCAGGAGGTTGACAACCACTGAACTAGGAGGTCACGGTTCCACTCCCAGTCAGGCACATGCCAGGTTTTCAGGCTCAATCCCCAGCAGGGGGCTGACAGGGGGCCGCCAATTGATGTTTCTACCTCCCCCTAAAGTCAGTAAGATATTTTTAAATAAATTATCATCCCAACCCAATTCTATCAGAATTTGGGGCGGGGGCTGGAGCCCAGGCCCCGGTATGTGAAGCCTGCCCAGGTGAGTAAAATGCACTCCTCAGGGCCCACTGATTACGTCCTCGCCTCATGACTCATTTAAGCTGGGAACCCGGCCAAATACGCAGAGTCCAGAGCTGCATTAGAGGGCACTGGCCCTAAGAGGATCCCTGATCTGAGATTATGCTCCTTGCATTTTCACCTACACCCCAGTTTTGACATGTGCCAATAATATGAGATAGCATTTCATGTGGGTATCTCTGGCATAACTACTTCTGGCAGAACCCAAGAAAATTCAGTGACGGCCAATAGCTATTGCCCAAGATGTCTAATTTCCCAACTTTACTCATTAAAGCCAGGGTAACAGGAGCCTCCGGAAATCACCAGTTTTGGGTACATGAGGACCGAGGCCTGCTAGCGTCCCTGTCACCACCTACTGCACACAAGTATGCAGAGACCAACAAAACCGGCATATAAAAAGTGGTCATCTCGGGAGACAGACTGAGCTCTAGGAAATGAAGGGAAGGAAGACAGAAGAGTGAGCTGGAGGGGTGGGGGCGGAGCCTCAGGAAGGAGGAAGAGGCTAGCACTGGAAGGTGGGGAGGGCATTCTCGCAGTCAGGAGAGCGGGCACAGCCGGAGCGGGAGCGGGAGCGGCATGATGGCGCTGGCAGCAGCCTGGCACTCGGGGAAAGCATGAGCGTTTCCTTAGAGATCAGCGGGGACAAACAGGGTGAGCGCTGATTAACAGGGTGAGGAGTCTGAACTTAATCTCACGGAAAAACGGGGTTACACTTGTGTGTAATGTAAGAAAGGTTTTGGGAGAGTCTCCTGGCAGGTGAAATGCAAGCCGCACCGAGCGTTAGGGCCGCGGTTTTTCCAAGCTCGGCCCCTGAACACGGCAGCTTTTTAAAATGTGACGGTTTGTCAAGTGAGCACAACAGCCCCGCACACACCTTGGCATCACTCCAGACGGAATGTCAGGGTAATTTTGTAAGTCAAATGACTTATCAAAAGGTCTGTTAGCTCTTAAACATTAAAAGTTTATAATAGGAAAACATAACATACCCAAGAGATTATGCATCCATTTATGCTAGCTTTACAGAGAGGCAATATTCAAGCTTTATTTTTTTTCTCCTGAAAGAATTACTTACATAGTCTAAATCTAGTACAAGAAGTAGAATTAATAAATAATGAAGATGGTATTTTTATATCCTTTCTCCTTAGAATATCAATGCCAAATGGATGGTTGGGGATTTTTTTCTTAAGTCATTTTTTGGCAAAAAGAGAGCTGCTGGAGGTTTGGACGGATGGTTACCCTTAGGGTCCCTGACCTGGGAGTGAAGTACAAATAACCCTGATCCCACAGGTAACGGTGCCTGGGGGCCGAACATCCGCATCCCTGTCATTACCGGTAACGACAATTAAATAAACATTTGAATTTAGACAAATTAGAAAATCGGGTAATGCCATCAAAAACACAAGCTGGTAAAAAATGTCTCACATGCTAAGCCAAACATTTCCCCCAAATATTTTTAATTAAGAATTCATCAGTATATTTATACTTGTAGTAGGAAAAAATATGCTATGCAAATTAACATAGCAAGTTAAGTTTGGCGTGTTTAAGTATAAAAAACAACTCGAGTAACGTAAGTCCATACTGACTGAGTATAACCCATATTATTAATACTTATTCTTAGAAGATATAGCCACTTCCTGCTATATGTCTCTACGAAACAAAAACATAATAAAGGATAAGCAGTCATCACTAGAACACTCTTAACACCATCACATTTCAAATAACCCGACACTGAACTTATTTGCCAAAATCTTATATTAAGATAAACATTCAAATTAATATTTTTATTTTTGATTTCATGCATTTGCCCACAAGATAACCCAAAACATATTAATCTAATGTTTAAAATATCCTCACCCAAGAATATTTTTTAATTGATTTTCAGCGAGAAGGGGGGAGGGAGGGAGAGAGAGAAAGAGAGAGAGAGAGAGAAACCTCCATGTAAGAGAAGCATCAATTGGCTGCCTCTAAGATAATCCACTGGTCCATTGAGTATCAACTGGACGCCACCCAGTGGGGGATCAAACCCACAACCTGGGCATGTGCTCTGACGGGGAATGGAACCCTTTGGAGGGGACCATGCTCCACCGGCCGAACCTACTATTGTGTGTGTGATCCAGTCTCCTTTTCTTTCCAAGAGACTATCACAATGATTTTTAAATATGAAGTCAAGCACATATTCCACATGAAATTTTAAAAAGCGCCGACAATCCTCTAAGGCGCTCCACAAACACTGAACAGTCTCAGCTCGTTACTGCGATGGCGCTGGAAGAACTGTCCATTCGGGACGAACGGGAAGCCAGCCGTTCTGGGTGACGGGAGGCGATCGAACTGCGGGAGTCTCTCTCTGAAGGAGGATTCACTTTTCCAAGCGGCAGAGAAACCCACGAAAGCAAGAACCTGCACCCAAGACCTGCATCCACCCGCCGAAACCCCTCAGCAAGGGAGGAAAATGAAAGTTCAGGACAAAACGAGGCTGGACTGAAAGCAAAGCCAAGCCTATGGGCTGGAAGGAATCGGGGCGGGGGGTCCCCCCTGAGCCTGGCTGGACCTGAATGACCCCCGAAAACCGAGCCCCGGGACTCACAGAGCACGGCCACCGCCCCGGACTCGAACAGGAGACACTCCTCCTTGTGCCTGGTCTCCACCATGAGGCTGAAGGGTGGGGGGTCCAGCTTGTGGTAGACCCGGAACCCCTTGCTGAACGCCATCCTGTCCGCAGAGGCAGCCTGTGGGAGCGAGCAGAGCAGATGCGGCGAGGCTCCCCGCAGCCGGCTCCCCCTCCCCCACAGCCGGCCCCCCTCCCCCACAGCGTCCCCCTCCCCCGGAGCCGGTCCTCCTCCCCTGCAGCCGGCTCCCCCGCAGCCGATCCCCCTCCCCCGCAGCTGGTTCCTCCCTCAACCGGTTCCTCTCCCGCAGCCGGCTCCCCCTCCCCCTCAGCCGGTTCCTCCCGCAGCCGGCCCCCCTTCCCCTGCAACCGGTCCTCCTCCCCCGCAGCCATCCCCCCCCGCCGGTCCCTCCCTCCCCCGCAGTCAGCACCATCCCCGCCGCCGGTCCCCCTCCCCTGCAGCCGTCCACCCCTCCCCCGGCCGGTCCCCCCTCCCCGCTGCCCCCTCCCCCGGCCGGTCCCCCCTCCCCGCCGCCCCCTCCCTCGCAGCCGGTCCCCCCCTCCCCCGGCCGGTCCCCCCTCCCCGCCGCCCCCTCCCTCGCAGCCGGTCCCCCTCCCCGCCGCCGGTCCCCCTCCCCGCCGCCGGGCTGCCAGCGCCCAGAGGCCGTGCGCGGGGAGAAGGGTTCGCTCCACCCGCAGCCGGCACTCCAGGCACCAGAAAGGAACAGCGGAGCCCTCAGCGCCGGTTCCCGGTTCCCCGCGGCAGGACCGGCCTGTCCCCCGCCGGGAGCCGCTCACAGCTTCCTGCTCCGGGGGGCCGCCGCGGGGAAGGGGCCGATTCGGAGGCGGGAACATCCCCGGCCCCGGCGGCAGGTAGGAGGGAGGTCGCACCGCCCGCGGCGGGGGCGGGGAGAGGGGACCCGCCCGCACGGCTCCCCGGGCGGCGACCCCGGCCCAGGCCACGCGGGCGGGAAGCCACGACGCGGGGCGCAGAGCTGACCGGCTGCTCGCGGTCCTGGACAGCCGGGGCCCGAGGCGCCGAGCAGCCCGGCGCGTCCACGGCGCCTGAAGCCGTCCCGTCCCGGGGGCTGACAGCCGCTGTCACCACACCCGCCCGCCTCCCGCCCTCCGCGCCGCGTCCCCTCACCGCTGCCGCCGCTGGACGCGGACCCGCCTCCGGGAAAGCCACCCGCGGCCCGGCCGCCCTGGGTCTGGAAGCGCCGCTGCCGCCCGCCGGCGCCTCCCTCCTCCCCCGGCTCCCCTCCGCCTTCGCCCGCCGCCCGGGCCGCCGCCGCCGGAAGCGTCACTTCCGCCCAGCGGACCCAGTACTTCCGCATTGCACCGCGAGGGGCGGGGCCAGGCCTCTGGAGGGGCGGGGCGTCAGAGAGGCCACGCCCACTCGGGGGCCTTACTGCCGGGCGCGGGGGACTGGGAGCGGCCTTCGCGCGCAGCGGGCGTCGCCTGGGCTGGGTCCCCGACCGCAGCGGCAGGTCCCGCCGCCAGGGGTGCCGGGGGTGCCGAGTCATCGGCCGCCCCAGCCCCGCGCGTGGGCTCCCCGGAGCTGCCGGAGGGCCTCGGGGGCGGAGCCTTGCGGGCTGGGTGCGGATACGTGCGCCCGAGGTGCCAGGAGCACCCCTGTCGCCCCCGCGGCCCCCCCGTCCCGGGCGAGGGGACCGGAGGCAGCCGGCGGGCCGCGGCGGCGCCTGGAGAGCTGTCCATGGTGTCGCTCTGGGCGGCCGGGCGGTGGAAGGAAGGAAGATCCGCGCCTGTTGGAACTTGCGGGGCTCAGGGGCGGTGGGGAGCGCCGCAGGAAAGCCGCTCGGTGGTGACCGATGTCACAGCCCGGACGGCCCTGAGGCCCGGGCGGCTGTCATTGTCCCTGAGTGGCCAGCAGCCGCTTCTGGCTGTGGAGCCCAGTGTCTGAGAGGCAACCCACCCGTTCACCGCGCCCCCATTTCTCAGCAAGCCATGCTCCCGGGCTAATGGGATGTCACGCCTAAGGGCTTTACACGGCTTCCACTTCCTAGATCTAAATATGGAAATGAAGCCGAAGCCAGCAACCGCGAAGGGGAATGAGAACCTCAGAACCCCAGCGCTCCGGGGAGCGGTCCCCCTGCCGTTGCTTTTGCTCCTTCCCCCTAGTGCTTTCCTTGCAGCAGCACCAGCAGAATCTAAATTCCGCGGAGCACACAGAATCGTTTCCCCTCCGGGCCTTGTCACGTGGCTCCATTTATCGTTTTTTCACCCATTTTGGAGAAGCTGGGCCCACCCTGGTTGCAGGATACTGAGCGGCTATAACTCTCAGAAAAGAGGCCACTTCTTTCCTAGGCGACCTGCAGACATGCGTGGCTCTCGGCAGGAGGAGGACGGGCTTGCTCTGCTGTGGTGCTTCTGCGTGAGGACAGGGGAAGCCTCTCTCCTGCCGTGGCCTCCGCCACTTATCAGAAGCACCTGGTCATTTCCCCCAGATTGTTGGACCCTCTGATTCCAACAGCCCCTCTGTTCAAAGGGCAGGACAGGAGCGGCTACTCTCAAGGCTACATTCTTGCACCCCCCTCCTCCCCTCCATTCCCTCCTCCCTGCTCAGGGACAATTTTCACAGCTCAGGGGGGGTTCACACCAAGGAGTCTCCCTCCTCCTCCTCCTCCTCCTCCTCCTCCTCCAACAAGCCTCTTTGAACTTTTCATAACTGTCACTCTAAGCACATCTTACAGACCCTGATAAGACACCTCCCTCCGACAGCTGCCTGACTATCTCACCCCAAGTCCCCCTCCCTTCCTTGTCGCCTAGCAACAGCAGCCATGGCCCTTTAAAAGAGCAGGCCAGTGTTTATTCCCCGCCCTGGGATCAATTAGCGATGCACCAGCCCTTTCCCTTTGGGGAAAGTAAAACAAACTCTCTCTCTCTGCATCTCTCTCCTCTCTCAGTTGTGCATTTTTTCACAGCCCCTCTCACCGGCCAAAACCCTAACACTATTTCCTTAGAAAAACTATTTGCTCTTTGTAGTGGTTACTGACGGCAGCCTCAGTTACACTCAGATTAAGATAATCTATTGGTCCGCGAGTGCGGTTCTTGCTTCCCTTTTCAATTGGAGATTGCATTTGCCAGAGAAAACTACAGGAGAGTGGGTGAGAATGGAATTTTCCTATTTGTTCACATTGAATGTGTGTGTGTGTGTGTGTGTGTGTGTGTGTGTGTGTGTGTGTGTGTGTGTGTAAGCAGGGCTCTTATTCCTAGAATGGACAGTAGAGGGTCACAGCTTTTCCAGATCCTTCCAAAACTGATCAGTTTAGTCATGAAATAAGCACATGCCCAAGGTTTGAAAACACAAGGGCCACTTTTACTAGTGACTTGTACAACGGTTACTTCTTTTCTTGTCCCCCGTTCCTGTTTATACTTCCTTGTTCATCATCATACTTGAAAACAGCGGGACAAATGTTCCCCGATCTGAAGGCTGTCTCTGGGGCGGGCTGACAGGATGCAGTTCAGCAGCACACCCACACTTCTGGGCGAGGCTCCGCTCCGAGGGCCGGCCGGCGGAGATGGGTGACTTCCTTGAGCTCGAAGCAGCCCCAGCGGGTGGTACAGATACCAACTTCCACGGCTTCAAGGGACTGAAAGCAAACACCTGATTTACAGATGTTGAGTTTTGACCAAATTATTTCTCCTCTGGGCAAATCCTATCAGGTTGAAACATGAAATTGCCATTTCCATATGTCAAAAATAGCCCAATCTAATAGTATGTCCCCAGTAAACGACAGCTAGGATAAATAATTTAGAAATTACTAATGATTATCCCAAAAGTGACATAAAAACAACTATGTCATAAGACTGCATTTTGGCAGATGTTTGCTTTTACCTTGTCCGTACAGCCTCCGTTTTCCTATCGAGAACGCTAGAGGGTGTTGGGCAAATTGGAGAATATTAACAGTCCAATCCCATGACCTTTGCCAGCTTTTTCTTGGTGACACAGGCGAGAGCTAACTTTTATCTGGGCTCTGCAGGGACCCGACAGCACATAGAAGCTGCAGGGTGTGCGCCCTTCACCCGGAGCAGGTGCCTCTGGAATTTTGACATCTAAGGTTAAATACATAAGGCAGCGGTTCTCAACCTTCCTAATGCTGCGACCCTTTAATACAGCTCCTCATGTTGTGGTGACCCCCAATTTGTTACAAATTGAATGTAATTAAAGCATAGTGATTAATCACAAAAACAGTATGTAATTATATATGTTTTCCGATGGTCTTAGGCGACCCCTGTGAAAGGGTTGTTCGACCCCCAAAGGGGTCGCGACCCAAAGGTTGAGAACCGCTGGCATAAGGGAAGCTTTTGTGGTCAAAGTGTTTCTGTAAAGTAGCTTCAAATAGCTTCGATAGGATGGCAAATTCTGGATAGTTTACCATGTGCTTTGAATCATCAAGTAGAGGGTATAAGGTCTATTTTCCAACAGATCTTTTTAACTGGACAAGAGTTCCTCTGAGAAAGTCTGTGCTAGTCATTGTGGTGCTGGATGATTCTATTTAAAAAAAAAAATTATTGACTTTGGAGAGAGGAAGGGAGAGGGAGAGATAGAAACATCAATGATGAAAATCATTGATCAGCTGCCTCGTGCACATCCCACACTGGAGATCAGGCCCAAAACCCGGGCATGTGCCCTGACAGGGAATCGAACCATGACCTCCTGGTTCATAGGTGGACGCTCAACCACTGAGCCACGCCGGCCCAGCTGGACAATTCTAACCTGCACGCCTCTGCTGGAGTTAGGGGAAGCCAGGACAAACTGCCGGGGCCCGGAGGTGTGAGCAGGCCAAGCGTTGCATATCAGGACCCTGCCCGCCGTGGTGGGCACCCAGCGTCCACAGACAATGTCCGTTCCAGAGGACAACCTCCACGGGGTTTTGGATGGCAGCCTATCGGAGCCGGGTGCCTCTCGCTCACTCACACATTACGTCGTTGCTCTCGCTGCAGGTAGAAATTGCTTCTTCATTCTCATTCTCACTTACTTCACTGGAGACCAGAATGGCAACGTCCCTGGGCCATGGGAAGAGTTCTTGTAACCGAGAACCACCACCATGCAGCAACCTACATTCTTAGCTTGCCGTTTGCAGCTCTCCAACTCTGACCAGTCATGATTTCCAGGGAAATTAGCATTTTAAAAACGGATGCTAGAGGGAGAGAAACATCGATGGGTTGCCGCCTCCTGCATGCACCCTGACGGGGAACTGAACCCACCACCTTTTGGTGGACGGGAACGACTCTGAGCCACACTGGCCAGGGCGAAAGCAGCACCTAGAATTGGGCATTTGGCCTAAATGTCACTGTTTTAAATTGTACGTCAGTAACCCGGCGTTTGAAGATCGGGGAGTTCTACGGTCTAGTGTATCCTCGTGAGGAGGCACTTGCCTTGGAGCTTGGGCCTTTTGGGCCAGTTCTGGGGACTGGTCATCGCTGCGGGCAGCTGTGCGCTGGAGCCCTGGGCGTGGCGAGCAGTCGCTTTCCCGATCAGGAAGCCGGTGGCGGGCATGCTGCTCTCATCTCCTGCAGGAGGCCTGGGTCCTCGGCGGCTCTTCTCTCCGTGACTGCGGGCTCCGTCAGCTCCCTGAAGCTTCCTTAGACCTGCAGCACGTCTGAGACCTTCCGATTCCTTCCCGCAGGTCACCCTCAGGCTGGTCCCGCCTCCGCCAGCTCCCTCTCTTTTTTCCAAATCGGGGTTTCTACCTAAAGCCCTTGTACACCTAACGGCATCCTGGCGACGGCGCCCCAGATGGGACGAGCACACTGGGGTATGGGTTCTCCTAGGACATCGCCCGGGACACTCAGCTGGCGGCACTGGCCGCACAGCCCTCGGCAGAGCCTCGGGTGCTGGCCGCAGGGACAGGGAGGGGCACCATCACTCGGTACAACAGTCCGTCTGGCTTGTGCTGTCACAGGAAACTAGTTTTCCTTTTCAAAAGCCTTCGTTACCCATTTAAGTTAATCCAGAAGGCTGCTCCAAAGGGAGAAACTGAAGAGGAAACCTGGGCTTTGGTAAAAGGTCACGCTCTGAACCTGTCTGACGGGTCCCTGCCTAAGAAAGGACGTGCCGGCTATTTCAGAAGCGACAGGAGCTGAGCTGGGAGAGCCACGTGTGCCAGGCGCGAGCCGCTCCCACCAAGGTCCTAGCGTGTCTCAATCCAGTGCCGATGCCAGGAGAGCGGCGCGCGTCCCAGGGTGGCGTTCCCGGGTTCCCAGGCAGGGCGCCTGGAGCGGCCCGAGGGACGTCCTCAGGCTATGGGGTGGGAGACACACATAAGGCACAATGGCATGCCTGTCACCTACATACATCCTTCTACATCTTATTCCACTGACGTCGAAAACACCTGTTCTCTTTGTAACTCTTTTCAGTGCACCACTAAGGCAGAGCAAAATGCTCATCCAGAATGAACATGTAGGTGGAAGCCGTGTTCCTGCAAGAAATAAACTTCACCGAGCAATCAGCAGGTGGCGCTGTCCTACATCTGAGTATCTGCGTTGACCTGAGCACACATGCTAACAGTCTCACCTCAGTACCTCACCTGAAATGCTCTAATTGAAATTAGTCCCCAGCAAATACAACGAAGGACATAAGTGAAAATTAATTTAATGCTTGGCTAAAGCTTAATTACAGATATCATTATCAAACAATAGTCCTTAATTTCTAAAAAGTTCCTCTTTTGAAAATCACAGAATCAGAAAGCATAAACTTTAAAACAAGTCCCCTGGGTATTTACACCGCGTATAAACATTACAGAAGACCATGGATATTCAGTTGCCTGGGTGTGTGGCGAGTCAGCAAGGCGTATTATTTATTGCATATATAACTCACATATGTGGGATTTAAAAGGACAGACACCAAATTCAAGTACATGTACTTGTAAGCTGTCAGGGAATAAATTCATGAGCCAGGATAGTCAGCCCAAAACCATGCAGTTAGGTTGTGGGTCTATTATTTTTAAAAATTAAACTTCCACATTCTTTTGAAAACCTTACGTTGCATGTTGAGTTCCATGAAGCCCAAGTTCGACACAGTGCTGATGCGGGAGGAAGCCCACACCGACCTCAACTGAGGCACACAGCCAGCCCCCGTGCCGGTCCCCTAGAGGGAGGACGCTGAGCCACTCGCCAGCCCTTGGTTGCAGCAGTGATTTCCCAAGACAATCTGCTGACTAATTTCCTGCTGTTAAAGGCTTACTCTGTAGAAAACCACAAATTTCCAGTGTGAAAGTAACTCCATGGTGGTATAAATATATATATGCGTTAATTACACAATTTACACTGCACACATTGTTTATAGAGAACAATTAACTAAGAGGGTTAATTGGAATAACCATATAAAATACTTCTGTAAACAAAGTATGACAGGCAATAAGGAAAACATTCATAAAACTTCCTAGAAATAATCTGAACTCCTTTCATTCTGAAGAAATCGCATTGAAGGACACAGCATTGGAGATTAATAATGTTCTTTGTATTAAAACAAGAATCACTATTTTACAGTGTAAGAAACTTTACATATATACAGAATCTATACATGAGGAATGGTACTGAAGCCAGTGGGCTGTTCGGTCTCAGGTCGCCTTTCCTTCCACCAAGGACTTGAATTCCTTCACATTGTGTTCGCCGGCGACAGCCACGGCGTGATCCAGCGCGTGGACACTCGCCAGGAGCTTGATGATCTGTTTTATGTTTTCCCTAAAAGAGAAAACAATGTGGTGCCATCCCATTAATTAGTACAAAAGCCCTAAAGGAAAAATTTGTTAACTTTATGACTTTTTTTAGGTTTTATAATCAGTTTTACCAAGCATACATTTTTAAAAGAAATAAGCACGCTACAGCATATTTAAATTACCCATTTTCAAAAACAAAAACACCCTAAAATTTCCTTTAGATCAGGAATTTTCATTACTACCCAGAATGAAAAAGAAGCAATCTATTTCCCAACTGCCCAGGGCCCTGCCCCCGTTCCTCCGGCGCGCTCTCAGAACACCCCGGACACGGGCCATTTGTCCACTCATCACGGCCCATCGAGACCCAGCACGATCCCCAGGCTCCGGAACCCACTGGTGCCTTAGCAACCTGGCTGGGAGCCATTCTGCCTTCTCGTGAAGCATCTCAGTTTAGCAAACGCAGAAACACCCAGTGATGGCGAACAGTCCCCGCCCCACCCAGAGCTGACTCAGCAGGTGGGCGGGCCTGAGACCCTGCATTTCTAACTCAGCTCCCAAGTGACGCGGGTGCCGCTGGTCGGGAACTGCACTCTGAGATGGACTCTTTTAACACTTAGTCTGAACCACTCTGAGTGGGTCACACAATGTGACAATGTTGGTGTCTCTTCTTTACAAAATTGTAGTAAGTACCTTTTAGCAAAGGATTAAAATTTGTGAAACTGCAACTGACATGGAGCCCATTTTATGTCCACTGTACACAGCAGGTGCAGAAAGCCGTTTTCTGTGCAAAAGTCCACACTGTTGATATTTCACTCCAAACAAAAACACTGTTAAGAAGTGGACAGGCCGAAACCGGTTTGGCTCAGTGGATAGAGTGTCAGCCTGCAGACTGAAAGGTCCCAGGTTCGATTCCGGTCAAGGGCATGTACCTGGGTTGCGGGCACATCCCCAGTGAGGGATGTGCAGGAGGCAGCTGATCGATGTTTCTCTCTCATCGATGTTTCTAACTCTCTATCTCTCTCCCTTCCTCTCTGTAAAAAATCAATAAAATATATTAAAAAAAAAAAAAGAAAAAAAAAAAAAAAAAAAAGAAGTGGACAGAACCCAACCAGCTGGCCCAATGGTTGAGCGTCGACTGATGAACCAGGAGGTCACGGTTCGATTCCCGGTCAGGGTGCATGCCCGGGTTTTGGGCTTGATCCCCAGTTGGGGGTGTGCAGGAGGCAGCCAATCAGTGATTCTCTCTCATCACTGATGTTTCTATCGCTCTCTCCCTCTCCCTTCCTCTCTGAAAAAAAAAAAAAAAAAGTGGATAAAATTCACCTAAGAAAATATTAGTGCTACTAACCACCAACACACAAAATGAAATTAAGATATAAAGCAAAATTACCTGCCAAAGAATTTTAACATGAAAATCTTTACTACCTACTGTGCCTTAAAAAAAATGATTTTTATTGATTTTAGAGAGAGGAAGGAAGAGGGAGAGAAACATTGATTGGCTGCCTCCTGCATGCCCTCTAACTGGGGATTGAGCCCAAAACCTGGGACAACACTGAACCAGCTGAGCCACACCTACTTTGCTTTTAATTTTATCATAAAATATAGCAAAATTTCTCTTTGGAAAATAAGGTTCTTCTACATGGAAGGGGAATGAAGAAAAAAATAGGTTTTGTGTAGGGGTATGATTAATGGTATGATCTAAATATATATTTTAAAAAAGTCTTTCAAATTATACTAGTTATTATTATTTACTCTTTATGCTAGATATTTATCCCAAAAGCACATGAACATCCAAAACAATGTCCACAAAAAGAAGTCACGATTTACGTATCCCTTTCTTGCAACCTTTGATAAAAATGACGTGTAAGCTGCTCCCCAAAACTCTCGAGGGATGACCTTCAGTCTAATGTTAGGAGTATAGAAGCCTTTTCTTAATGCCTTCATAAAAGATCCTATTGAAAAAGATTAGGGAAAACCACAGAAACAGAAAATAATATATACTTTTGGAATGTTTACCAAGACCAAGTCAATGTACAGTTTAAAGTAAAATATAAGCATGCCTTTACTTAAGCCATTTTCTAATACTAAATCTAACAATTAAGTAAAGACTAGGTCACCATTTCATTAAATAATCACAACTAATTACCTTGCATTTCTTTTTTCCACATCAGAGCATCCGATGCTGTTTCTATAGATTGTGTCTGCTAAGTGTACGAGGTATCGACAGAAGTTTTCTAACTGAGAAATAGTTCTTTCTCCTTTCAGATTCACGAACCATTGCTTGGGGAAACAATTGATCACCTATGGAGAAGATGCAAAATAAAAGAGAATACACAGAAGTGTCTACAATCTGAGTCTAGATAATGAACTAGAAGACCTGCTACTGGGCTTTATGTAACAACTTTGAAGGGAAATTCTTTCAGTCTACAGTAACTATATCGTTTTCCTTAATGTACCTGAATTTTTACTTCAACACATAGGTCAGGTACTCGAAGCGAAAGACAAATCATTTGTCCAATATTTAAGTACATTAGGGACCTAACATTGATAACCAAAGGCTTTATTTACTCTCTCCAGCCTTCCAGCAGCCCTGATGACCGGGATTCTCCTTGACCAGCAGCTTTTGATTAGAAACAAGTGTAGTATAAACACACCTCAGAGAGGGCCCCCGAGGGGCACCGAGCGCAAAGCCTACCCCAGGTGGGGAGGACACGCGGCAGCACACACCCCGGCGAGGGAGGCCGGGTCCCGCCGGGGAGGGGACAGCGCTCCCCGGATCAGGCGCCTGTGTAGACAGGAGGCCCGAGCCCCACAGAGAACCAGGGACGCTTGGAGAGGATGATCCCAGGGCTGGGGCTGAGCAAGGCCCAGATGGGCCCGAGCATCAGTGCTCCCCCCGGAATGAGAGGACTTGGCACAGGTCACAGAAGTCCGCTCGGAGGGACGGCCACAGATGACATCTGGGATAACTGCTGCCAAGGTCACAGAACCTGAATCTCACGGGAGAGGAAGCGGCAAACCCGCACTGAGGGACGTTCTACAGAGCTGGTCTATCATCTTAGAAAACGTCACGGTGAGGAAGGCCAGGAAGAGACGGAAGAACCTTCCGGATGAAAGGAGCTGGCAGCGACGTGACGATCAATGCAGGAGGTGGCCGGGGCCCCTCGGGCCCATCATCACTATCACTGATAACGCCCAGGTGACAGGGTTTCAGCGTCAGGTGACACTGGCACACAAGCTGCTGCTGCTGCTGAGGTAACACTTAGCCACGGAGAACAGCCATGTTTACAGGCAACAGACAGAGCACCCGAGGGCGGGGCACCTCAGACAGACTGACACTGTCCGGGAAAAACTACATTCGCAAATCTGCTTTAATTCTGTGATTGTTTCAAAAATATTTTTTAAAAGATCAAATTAGGGAACTCCCATATAAAGTAGGAAACAAAACAATATTAAAAAAATCATTTCTTAAGTTAGAAAATGAACTATTTCTTTAGTAACATTCAAAATAGCATTCATTCAACTGTTAAAAAATTACCCTGAAATTGAAACTTTTATTAATAGCTGCAAAAATACTGATGTTCATAGATGGGCAGATAGAAATACACACATACAAATTTTATGCAAAAAATGCCGTGGTAGGTTGTTTGAAACTACCTGCGTCAACCTCACACTAAGTCCAAAAAGCAAAGGAGTTTTCGTAAAATCTCAAATTTCTCTTCAAACAAAGAAAACAATTCATGTTAACATATGTGCCTGGAAAACAGTAATATGTGTCATTTAACTCACATTTTGGGCTTTTTTTATGCTGTCATCTCCATATTCTGAATTCTGAAAAGCCATGAGAATATATCTATTTAATAAGCCATCTATTGATAACTCCTGTAGAGTTTTATTGGAGAAAATGCCATACCATTGAAGAAAATTCCCTAAGAGCTAGAGAGAGAGAAAAAAAAATAGTGAGGGCAATGTCAAGCAATGAAATTAGGTACAAAATACATTAATTACTAGTAAAATAAAAACACCGTTAGAATATGGTGAACCCGTCTTGCAAGAGCACTAGTAAGTACGTTTAAAGGGCCCAGAGACTTCCTAGAGCAGTGATGGCGAACCTTTTGAGCTCGGCGTGTCAGCATTTTGAAAAACCCTAACTTAACTCTGGTGCCGAGTCACATATAGAAGTTTTTTGATCTTTGCAACCATAGTCAAACAAAGACTTATATTTTTGATATTTATTTTATATATTTAAATGCCATTTAACAAAGAAAAATCAACCAAAAGAGTTTGCGTGTCACTTCTGACACGCGTGTCATAGGTTCGCCATCACTGTCCTAGAATGACCCAACATTTCAATTTCAATTTTTTTAAAAAATATATTTTATTGATTTTCTACAGAGAGGAAGGGAGAGAGATAGAGAGCCAGAAACATCGATGAGAGAGAAACATCGATCAGCTGCCTCCTGCACATCCCCCACTGGGGATGCGCCCGCAATCCAGGCACATGCCCTTGACTGGAATCGAACCCGGGACCCCCCAGTCCGCAGGCCGACGCTCCATCCACTGAGCCAAACCGGTTTCAGCTCAATTTCAATTTTTAATTAATTCAGGCGCCACCCTTTCTGATTGCAACACGTGTGTTTACCAGATCTCGGGAGCCGGGCCTGAGTGAGGTCATCGGACGGCTCCAGCGCCTCCTGCTCAGCCCATGTGATCTGCCAGCCGTCGTCAAGGCCAGCCCACCGCCCGCCGTGTCCGTTTCCTGTATTTCTCACTCAGTGAATAGGAACACTATCCAACAACCAGTGGGGCAGAAGCTGGTGTCATTCTCCAGCTCTCCCTCCAGGTGGGTTTGACCCCAGCTCCCTCTGCGCCTCCCTGAGCGGGCCCCCAGCCTCCTTCCTACCACTCCCGTGCGGGGAGCCTGGCTCAGCCTCTCAGCAGGGCTCCCGCAGGGCCCTCATGGTGTGGGTGATGGATCGTCCCGGGATAGTGCACGGGATGGTGCACGGCTAGGGCCACTCTAGATGCGAACGAAAGGAGAGTGCATCCTCCCCCGAGGCCGGAGGGCATCGGGACTCATTCTTTCACGGGCCCCACTGAGAAAAGCTGCTGCAGAGCCAGCCTGGCCGGCGGGTTCCCTCACTCCCACTGGAGACCAGGCCTCACTGTCCGTCAGCAGGAAGTCACGGGCCTTGAGGACCCAACAGGATAATCCACATGAGGAGCGGTCCAGAGCTTGGCTCACAGTTGGATACACAGTCCATACTCATTTCCATTTTCATTATTACTACCCTTCCTGCTTCAACCCAGTATCTCCAAAATTGTGTTCATGTCACTTCTTGCTATAAAAACCCTTCTATGACCCACACACACGGTCAATTACTTTCCACAAAGATGAAAAGCAATTTAATGAAGACCAGTCTTTTCAAAACAGTGCTACCACAAATGAACTTCAAACCAGGCCTCACACTCCATATAAAATATGTAAATGTGAAACCTAAAGCCAGGGAACTTCTAGAAGTTCCACAGAGAAAAACATGATGGCCTTGTGTTAGGCAAATACTTCCTGGAACACTGAAAGCACAAACCATAACAGGAAAAAGCAATAAATTGGACTTTTGTAAAAATTGAGAATTTCTGCACATTTAACACTGTTAAGAGAATGAAGACAGTCCTGGCCGGTGTGCTCAGTGGTTAGAACATCGGGTTTGATTCCCATTCAAGGGCATGTACCTGGGTTGCAGTTTAATTCTCCCACCCAGTCTGGGCATGTTTGGGAGGCAACCAATCGATGATTCTCTCTCTCTCTCTCCTTCTCTTCCCCACTTCCCTGCCACTTTATGTAAAAGCAATGGAAAAATGTCTTAAGGCAGCGGTTCTCAACCTGTGAGTCGCGACCCCTTGGCGGTCGAACGACCCTTTCACAGAGGTCGCCTAAGACCATCCTGCAGATCAGATATTTACATTATGATTCATAGCAATAGCAACATGACAGTTATGAAGTAGCAATGAAAATAATTTTATGGTTGGGTCACAACATGAGGAACTGTATTTAAAGGGCCAGAAGGGCCCTGGCTGGTGTTGCTCAATGGGTAGAGTGCTGGCCTGTGGACTGAAGGGTTCCGGGTTCGATTCCTGGTCAGGGTACAGGCCCAGGTTGTGGGCTCGATCCCCAGTGGGGGTCGTGCAGGAAACAGCTGATCCATGGTTCTCTCTCATCATTGATGTTCCTATCTCTCTCCCTCTCCCTCTCTCTCTGAAATTGATAAAACTATATTTAAAAATAAATAAATAAAGGGCCAGAAGGTTGAGAACCACTGTTTTAAGGTGAGGATTAAAAAAAAAACCAAAAAACAAAAAACCCAAAAAAACACCCATAAAAACAAAACAAAATAAAACAACAAAAAAAGAAAACGAAGACAAACCAGACTGCAGAAAAAAGAAAAACCCTTTGCAAATTGTTTATTCGATAAAGGACTTACTAGGACATCTAGAATATAGAACTCAAAGCACAATAAGAAAACCCAATTTTAAAAAATGGGCAAAAGATTTGAACAGATACCTCACCAAACTACACACACAGGTGGCGAATACGCACTTGAAAATGCTCAGCACCACCAGTCATTAGGGAGCGGCCAATGAAAACCGTACAAGATGCACTATCCCCCCAACAGGAGGCCCTCAAACACAACCAACCAAACCCCTGGCAGTAGCAAGTGCGTGCGTGGTGAGAGTGAGGAAGAACGGAGGAACTGGGCCACTAACAGTGTTGGTTTGCCTGGGTAACTCACCCAAGTGAAATGAAAACTTATTCCCAGGAAAACCTGTGTGTGAACACTTATGGCATCTTTATTCTAATTAGCACAAATCGAAAAAAACTGTCCAAATACCCCTCAACTGAGGAGTGGGTAGAAAAACAAAGAAACTGGCGTATCCACTAAACAATGGGCTACTATTTAGCAATAAGAAGCAATAAGCTACTGATAACATATGACACTGAAAAACCTCAGATCCATGTTAAGTCAATGGAGCCAGACTCAAAAGGCTACTGACCACGTAATTCCATTCATATGACATTCTTGCCAAGACAAACAAACCCCATCTATATATAAAAGCCTAAGTAAGCGACTATTTGACCGTTAGCTATGATGTGCACTGACCACCGTGGGGCAGACGCTCAACGACGCACAGGCATGGAAACATTGAACAGACTGATGAATCTCAGAGGGAAGGGGAGAGGGTGGGAAGAGATTAACCAAAGATTTTATATGCATACCAGATGCCTGGTGCATGGATTCGTGCACTGGTGGAGCCCCTCGGCCTGGCCTTTGGGGATCGGGCCGAAACCAGCAGTCTGACATCCCCCGAGGGGTCCCGGATTGTGAAGGCGCAGGCCAGGCCCAGGGATCCCACTGGTGCATGAATCCGTGTACCGGGCCTCTAGTAGGACCATAAAAAGGAGTGGCCAGGGTGTAGGGTGGGCTTGATCACAAAGGGGCATGGGGAATTTCGGGGGACGTTGGAAGTGTTACATGTCTTGATTTGGGTAGTAAGCATATGACTGAATTCATTCATCCAAACCAACAGGACTATACGCTAAGGAGGAAGTGTTACCGTGTGCAGACCAGTTTCCCGGACTTGGTGCTCCTGCCTCACCCTCCCTCGCTTGAGCCACCCTGATTTCCCAGTTCTTCCAGTGAACCCTCCTCTCCCCTCCCCTCCGCTCCCCTCAGGGCCACTCCCGCTGATGCCTCTGGTCTAACAACCTGCATCTGGCTTCCCCAGGGTGAAAGGGGTCTCTGTGACTCCCAGGCAGGGTCTCCGTGCACTGGTCACGTGCTGCACCCTGCTGGACCCGCTCCCACACCCGAGATGCCTGGCTCCCCCGTTGGCTCTGCGGGTGACCAACTGCAGGAAGGCTCCACTTCCACTTACTGGACGCCTTTTCCCCACACTCAGAGCCGAGCACTACTTTCTGAATAAACTGTGGTGAGCAAGGCACGCTGCTGACTAGCTTGCATCTTACTTCATTTTCTCCTATGGAAACATTAAACCTGAATAAACTTTCGGAAGACAATCATCTTGCAAAATGGAGACTTTGTATATATACACAGATCTAAGCCTATGGAGTTAATCAAATATAAAAACTTTCAAGATACATAAAGTCAAGCAAATCTGAAGTCTTTTGGATACCATACAGATACATACCTTAACTGAAGACCAAAACTGTCGTTGAAAAAACAAGTAAGGCCCCGAGTTTTTATTTTCTAAGACACTGAAAGAGAAACACACCATGCTCAAGTGTTTTATACAGACAGTACCAAGATTCCTAGAAGAGGGAACTTCTACAAGTAAAATGAGTACGCAAAGAATTAAGTAACTTTAATAATTTTAAGAAGCGATGGGAATGTATTCTGGACACTGAGGGAGAACAAAGCATCACCCGTTTTATTCTACTTAAGGGACAATGTCCCTCTGAGCTCGTCTCCTCGGCGACAGGCTCCCACCACAGAGGTCAAGTGGGTCTTTTAAGCGACCGCTTGTCTTTCCAAGTCCCAGAAGCCTCCTCTGGAAGGTAACAGAGCCTGTCGCCACCCTTAGCGTTCTCAGGAGCTCCGTGTGACTTACTTTTTGGGATATAAGGGCATGAATACATCATCATCTAAAGTTCTCCTCATTCTCAGCAAGAGCGCTTTCAGATACACCTGCGGAGTAAAACAGATCACACGCTGGCTGTAGCAAGGGCTGTGGTAGAGCTAAGCAGCCGTATTCCAACCAGAGAATAAGTACCAATGGTGAGTGGACTCTCTTCTCCGTTCCCCTTTCCTCACTGAAAGCCCTGAGGTCTCCAGAACCCACTCTCCTATTAGTCCCGCCTCAGCAACAACAAGGCAGCAAAGCCACACAGAGCCCTTCAAGCTCTCCACCTGCGTGCAGACTTAAGACCAGGCACGTGGTCCGGTTCTGCTCGGAATGACATCACTGAAAACCTAACGACGACAAGAGCACCTTTTCCATGTCTAAATGGCATAAAAATGCCCGATGAGGGACAGCAGCAATCTGAAGTTTGGAAACTAGTTATATAACAATACCTCGTGTTTACACGCTATTTCAACATTTTAGCACGTAAATAATCAATCAGTACCTATTCTAGTAGTTTTACATTGTTCTTTCCCCAACAACACAGCTCTTACAGGGATATTTGATTAGTCCCACGGGGAGTTAGGATGGGGTGGTAAGAAGGTGCAAACAGTAAAACAAGGGGGTGTCTGGACTCATTACAGCACCTTCCGAGGCAGGGACTTTGAACTGAGAACTGTCCTCTAAAGGGTGTGAATGTGAGGCTTTATAAAGGACCAGATGGCCAAGTGGAGAATCCACTTTCTCGGTGACTTAGAACATAACCCCTCATTCTCTCCACTCCAGCTCATTTTCAAAAGGAGAGAAAACAAACAAAAAAAACCTCTCAAATTACCTGTGTGTTTTTGTTTTCTGCATTCGCTACTGAAGGATATCCATTTACTAATTTTAACGTGATTCCAACCATTCTTGAAGTCTGTGTTGTAGAAAAGGGGTCCCACATGCTTTCAGCTATCACTAGAAGGAAAGGGAGAGGTGCTGAGCCGCAAATGTCAACTGCAGCCGACTGAGACCTGACGCCGAGCAGCCCTCAGCTCACACACACACACGGCGTTTCTCCTTCCCTAGAGCATCAGCCTGTGTCCACTGTCATAAGCCTTCGGGAGGCCGAGGGCCAGGAACAGTGGAGGGACAGATTCCTCCCTCGTCTGCTAATCAATCAGTGAAAATCAACTCGGGGGAAGATTTCAATATCCTAAGAAATACTGTCCCAGCACCAAGAATTTCTAACTTAAAAAGCTGAAACTTATTTTTAATACTTTAAATCAGTTCTTGCATCAATTATTTCTGATCTCGCGAGAAACGGATGAAAACTCATGAAATTGCTCTCCAGGAAAAGGCATATGCCCCCAAATGTATGTTTTGTTTCAGGCAGTCTTTAAAGGATTCTCAAGCTTGTCCACAGATCCATTACTGTCCCAACTCCAGGCCCCTCCAAGATGGTCTTCCAGTCCCAGGGAGGGACAGTGTCCCCCCGAGCTGACTCTGGCCCCGGGTAACTCTCCTTTCTGACGGACGCCCGTGAGGAACACTCTGTACCGTAGAAGCCCTACCTGTGAGTTTAGGAAGGATCACCTTCTCCACAATGGTGGGCAGCAGCGCGATGTCCACGTCCTCTCGCTCCTGCTCTCGCTCTTCACAACCATAAAACAGCAGCGACTCAAACCACAGCATATTCTCAAAGTCCCGACACTTGGCCTACAAGAGGTTAACAAGGTCACCCAGACACATTAAACCGGTGGCTGCAGCTGCTTCGAGCCATTAGAAGAGTAAGACTGGACTTAACCTTCAGTCACAAACAAGTGTAAGCTGGACAAAATACAGGAAACATCCGCTTTCAGACAACGTGCCTCAGGCGGTAAGGATGAGGCCCGGAAGAAGGGTACTGGATGAGGTGCGCTGCCCATCAGGCGGGCAAGGACTTGCTGAGCTCAAGAGACAGAAACTGGGGTTCAGGGAGGCGGAGACTCTGGGAGCTGTGGGGCAGAAGAGCAGCTCCTCTTGGAGAACTCCAGAACGCACACAGGTCCTCAGGAGCCTTGGCCGTGTGCTGTGTAGTAACACACACGTGCACGTCACACGGGTCCTCACAGGCATGGGCACTAATGTGCACACGCATGGGCGACACTCCATTGGTCTGGCAAAGAGCGACAGGGGCTGTGAGCTGGATCGTTCTAGAGCTCACAGTCTTTTTAATTGTTTCCAGAGTTTCAACCTCAATCACTTTTCACTACAGTTTAAACCAGGGCTCCTCAAACTTTTTAAACAGGGGGCCAGTTCACTGTCCCTCAGACCGTTGGAGGGCCGGACTACAGTTTAAAAAAAAAACTATGAACAAATTCCTATGCACACTGCACATACCTTATTTTGAAGTAAAAAACAAAACGGGAACAAATACAACATTTGTATTTGCATGTGGCCCGCGGGCCATAGTTTGAGCCGCCCCCCTCCCCCCCCCCAGGTTTAAACGTTCAACCCAACCAATCACATTCGTGCCCATTCATATGTTGGTAACTTCCAAAATCCTATCATAAACGCAACCGCTAGACATCTGTAGTCAGGGCTAGTCCCCGCTCTCAGGTCTGAGGCCAGCAGGCCCACTGATTCCGCCTCCCGGGCTATCACCTTGCTCATCAGTTCAGGCCCGCATTCCACACCTGCCTCGCTGCGCTGCCCCGTGAGGCTCTAAGCTCAGGCTCAAAGGACCAATTCTTCCTGCCCAGGCCTGTTCCCATTCCAGGGTCACACGTGTAACTGAGTGGCTGAGAAAGGCACCGCACATAAACTGGAAAGCAGCAGAGCGCCCTCGAGTGGAGCGTAAGGAGAAGGTCCTCGATGCAGGCCAGCTGCAGTCGGTGCCAACCACAGCCCTGCGCGCCCTCCGGAGGAATGTTTAGCTCAAGCGTTCATCTCTAGCTTTGAGATGAGCATTCCCAGGCCCTGTGGGCGTGGATTTCAGGCAGTGACAGAGCCACCCACCTCAAGAGGAGTCCAGGTGAGAAGCTGCAGCCGGATGAGGGGGTTGAACAACTTGGGCAAACAAAGGCCGATGTAAGCGTCCTTGTAGGACGTGTAGTACCTCGAACGCCAGGCTTCAAACTGGGATTTAATACAGTCGATGGAGCAGAAGCTCTCCAGGACGTCTTCAAACACCTTGCTGGACTCCTTGGAAATGCGATCTGAAAACAACACCCCCCCCGAGAACACGGTTCAGTACGGAACAGAGAAAGCACGGGTCAATGGTGTTCTTTGTAGCCTGGCTCATTAACGAATAACACCTGCTCATTACCACCGGGGGAAGGAGGCACAGGAAGTTTAGGTTTCGTCCACAGCGCAGGCGCTTTCTTCTGCATGGCTCCAGCCTGTGCCATTTTCTATTACACGCTTTAGTTCAGCATCGCCTGTCCCTCAGCAATTCGGTGCAAACTTCAGTTACCATGGTGCCCTCGCTGAGTAACCCCATAAAGCACCTACTATGCTGCTAGCTCTGCAGTCCACAAATCACTGTCAAAACACATGTGCATCCGAATCAGTGACCAACTGTGCGACTTCTGTCCCAGTCAGCTGGCGACGGCGATGAAGTCAGACCAGAATGAGTGCCAGAGCTTAGGTCTGTCAGGGGAGGCCATGCGATGCCCCAGATGAACTGGGAAAGGGCGGTCTTTACCACGGAGAGATCTCCTGTGACAGCCTCCTTCTCAAAATCCATCTCACTGTGCTAATAGTGGGACTATGCGACATTTGTCATCTGCTATTATGCGATAACAAACAGCATTTGTATGAAGTATTCTTACCAAAAAAGTAATAATAACTTCAATCTAATCAAGGGCTCAGACCTAAATTCCAGTTTACAAGAAATACAGTGAATAGAGGAACAAGCCAATAGCACGGACAGACAGACAAATCTAGAATGTCGGACATTTTGCAGGACAAGTGGCCTGCTCTTTTCAGAGTGCACGTCTTAGACAAGCAGATGGATAACAGGAGTGTGCGTGTGCATGTCACGGACGGTGATATTAATTCCAGAAAAAAAGCGCTAACAACCAAATGCTGGGCAGGAACGGCATGTGGACCCTGGTTTGGAAACCACAGAATAACTCACAAAAAAGGAATCAAAATTTTGTGGGGACTGCTGATGAGGAAAACAGATGATGTTAAGAAGTGTTAGTTCCTTTCTAGGTGCGAAATGGCATTGCGATAAGGTAAAAAATACACTTGTTTCTAGGAGACACACACAAGCTTTTAGGAGTGTCAGGATGTCAGTGGGTTAACTCTCAAATGGTCCAGCGAACACCATCTATAGACCGTCCGTCCATCTATGAAGAGCCAGAGCAAGCCTGCAGCAGAGTAACAACGGTGGGGGCTGGGGGACAGGTGCGTGGTAACCACTGGGCATCCTGGTCAGGACGGAAAAGTTCCGAGAGGGCGGCAGCGACTTCACATCGCGCCCACGGGGAGGAAGGGCTCCTACTCGGGGACCCTCTGGAAATGCCTGGCGCAGCCTAACCTTCCTCTTGGTGGGAACGGCTCAGGGCTCCCAGGCTGGGAGTCTCCCGGGCTGCGCGCTCCACCACCAGGCGTACCTTCCAGAAGACAGGCGGCCTTGGACCTGACCACTGTGGGTCACTTAAAATCCTGCGCTTCCCAAGTTTAGCAACACCTGCTGTGCAAGTTCCCGTGGCCCACGACCAGGTCACGGCTGTTCTGAGAGCTCACCATGACGCTCACAGTGAAGATGGGCCCAGTTGGCACAATCGGCTCTAATGAGGCCACAGACCTTCACACCATCACCTCCAGGTAAAAGCCGCAGCCCAGCAGGACCCCAGCTGACCGCAAATCTCATCTCCAAACCAATGGCTGACCTTTCTCCAGGTTGAAGTTGGTGATGTCGGTGGACGTCTCCTCGTCGTCACTGGAAAGGCCTTCCAGGTGATCTGCCATTTTCCCCGTTTGCTCTCTGGCTTGTCGACGCCGAGTCCTAAACAACAAACACCGAGTTCCAGACCAGACCAGAGGCTGTCCCTGCCCGAGCAGCCAGCAGCCGGCGCCGAGTTACCTCCGGGCCTCGCGCTCTGCAATCCGCCGTTTGGCGTGCTCCTGATACAGGGCCCGATCTCGCCCAAAGGAGTCGAGATTTGGTGCCATCAGAGCCTTATCTGTAAAACAGCAATGGTCACAATGAGAGCCTTCTCCGACCATCCCGAGGAAAGAGTTTGCACAGAATCAGTCACATGACAGACCGCTTGCCAATCTCAACAGCAGGATCTGCCGAGCCTGACGGTACCCAGGTCGCTCTCCAGCCCCAGCAAACCTCCTATCGCTGTTCCCACAAAAAGGAGCAGAGCAGGAAGCACAACGACCCTGCATGAGTGCCCCTGGATCCAGTCCCTATTTTTACCTCTAAGTCACAGAAGCTGATGCTATCATGACAACCAAGTAAGAAACCTGCATTACCTCTGCAAAGGGCAAATACGACATGCTGAATGACATGAAATGACAGGAAAGAAACACACGGAGGATGAGAAAACAGCTTTGCTGCAGTTAATAATGTATCCTACCTCTGCTGTGCAGAAATGTATTCTCTATTACCACTTTCAGAACCAGGGCGGAATCAACATGGAGACTGAAAACTCTCTGCCAGGACCCACTTCTGCTTCTCACACACTGCTCTTTCAAAGCACCGTTCCCTTCTTTCTTTTCTTTCCCTATTTTCCATCTCTCTTTTTTTAACTTTCTAGGGCAACTTTTTAGCTTTAGCTTCCAACCTATTTACATTTATTTTCTGTTTCCGTATTTCCCGTTTCCAAGAGGCGGTTCTTGTCCTTACAACCCTCTTTCCTACAGCATCCTCTGCCTGCTTCCGTGCGGGAGACCCTTCACTGTCCCCGAGATCAGTTCAGGTGACCTGCCACCTGCACTGCCTGTTTCCTCGTCCCCCTGGTCCCCTGCCTGGGGGCTCTATCAGCTGCCTCACATAAAGACGATGGGAGGTCTGTGGACAGGGGAAGCTAACACCATCTCCGTCAGATCGCTGGGGAGAAACTCAACTCTTTTGGGGCCCAAGACTGTCTCAGGGTCTTCTCTCCAAACCCATTCTGTCTCGCATCTCTGAACAGCTGTCTGCAATGCCTCCTCATCTACATTTCTGCTCCGCACTAGGAAGGCGCTCTGCAACAGTCAGTCCTCACTAGCACCGTCCAGTTTACCACAGGCTAACTGCTGTGAACAGAGGTAAGTTCCCACAGCATCTCCTCACCGTTATAACGAAATATTCAAGGACCTGCTGTAATAGCAACGGGAAGGAAACAACCCCAGGGTTAGAGGGGGAATCACATGCTAAATGAAAGCAAGCATAGCTCCTGCCCCCCACATGTGTCACCAACAGCAGCAACAGGAAAAATAAAAACAAATACTAGTCTTCTACACGGCACCATCTAACTATTCTAGACCATTATGTTTTTAAAGCTGACTTTCTTACTGGGTTTTTCATTAATATTTCAAAATAGCTCAGGTAGCAAGAAGGACACTCCAGCTCTCATAGATGATAGAGAGGTGAGTCCTGGACACAAGAGGCCCAGCCTTCCCTGCAGTGTGAGCTAAGGAGGCCCAACCACAAAACAATTCCTGCCTCTTTAAGAGGGACCCTTCATTGATGGAGTATTTTGAAGAATATTCATTCCCATAATAAGTATTTTAAATGTTGCCATATTTGTGGGTTTTATAAAATACCTATGTTGAGGGGATGTGAGTTGGTGGCTCACGTGACAGCCCGGCATTTCTGTAAGAACCACATACAGTCACCGTGACAGTGTTCGCAAATGGGAAGAGATGAACTCCAGGCTTGTTTGTTTATAACAAGATCATAAATGGAATCATTGCTTCAGTGCCCCCTGTAATTTCCCTCAAATCTTTGGCAATTAAGGAATACTTCCTCCAGGGCAGTATTTTTTTTCACTCTCTCATTACCTTTCAATTTCTAACGCTCAATCTAATTAACATACATCATCATTCAAACCTCCTTCTAATCCATGTATGTAAGTAGCTCCAAATGATAAAGAACAGCTTCTAGGTAGGAAAAGGCATCGGAGGAAATGCCCAGCTCACACAAACCATGTCACCTAGAGGGAGTCACTTCCTGTGCAGGTGTGATGGTTACCTGGAATCTGCCCCAGAATTCTGGTTCTGTCTGGGCCAAAGTGACCTTGGAGGGATGCAGGGGTCACTTAGGTGGCCGATTCAGAAACTCTCCAACTGAAACTTAGGTGGCGGAACTAAAGGTGCCGGCCATGCCCAGGGCTTCACCCGAGCCTGACTCTGTGAGGACGGTGACACCCTTTATGATGCTCTAACAACCAGGACAGGCGGCGTGGCTTCCTCAGGGACCTCAGGACAAAGCCTGGTTTTCAGAAAGGACACCCGGGCCCTGAGCCTGGACGAGCTGGTTGCGTTTCACGTGCAGCTGACTTGCCACCACCCAAGACCTAGCAAGCGTCTCCGGGAGGGTGGGAAACCTGCACGTAAATGAACGCCCCGCCCCGGGCAATTCAGACCTGAGAACGGCTGATCGGGACAGAGATGACAAAAAGCCACCGGCAGCCCAGGCTGGGAAAACTCCCAGCCCAGCACCCAACCAGGTGCAGGGCCGTGGGAAAATGGGATCAAAACGTTTCAAACATCTGGTCAAAGACTCTCAGCTAAACTAGTTAATAAGAGGCTTCCAATTAATTTTGGTTTTCCAAAACACTCATCATAGTGAAAGAGAGAAATTTAATTTCTAATTTTTACACTAATATTTCAAGAAATATAGGTACTGACTTACTAAAAATCCTAGTGCAGCATGTAAGACAGACTGCAAAATACAAATGATTTTTAAATAAAAAAAATTTGCTTTATCCAAGGGGTGAAGCTCAAAATTCATTTATGTAATAGAACCCTTCTGCCCCCCAATTCCGTCCCTAATGCAGACTCTCACTGTGAGCAGCAGCAGCGTTGCACTGGGGCCACTGACAGGATGAGAACGGGGCAAAAATCAGCCAGAGCCGAACAGACAGTGGCTTTAAGAAAAATCCTGGGATGGCTTTGCGACTCTAGGGAATAAAAGTATGCTGAGGAGGAGTGAGATGGCGGAGACAGAGCAAGTTCTTGAGCTCCTTTGTGAAGCAGTATTTTAAAACACAACCCAGGCACATGCTGCTGTAATTCTCAGATCTGTCTAACACAAGAGCAAGGGAATTCAGTTATAAAAAAAAAAAAAGGAAAACAAAGCTGCTCTGAGGTCTAACTTTCAA
The DNA here is from genome assembly GCF_963259705.1 of Myotis daubentonii. Taxonomy (NCBI): domain Eukaryota; kingdom Metazoa; phylum Chordata; class Mammalia; order Chiroptera; family Vespertilionidae; genus Myotis; species Myotis daubentonii. The sequence continues at coordinate 1,452,351 of NC_081842.1, forward strand.
TTAGGCTGTGCTCAGTAAACAAGGTTGTTTAATGAATAATAAAAACCTTCAAGATGGACTGACTTGAATGGCTTGAAAACTCCGAAGATTCATCTTTAATATCATCTTGTCGTCTTTGGACAAGGCGGGAAGCTCGCTGTTTGTACAGCTGATGTATTGCTGATTCAAGTTCATTAATCAGTGGCACCTGTGAAAATACAACACACTCCGTAACACCAAACTCCTCAGCTGCTCACGTACTCGAGGGTTCCATACTACTTCCGGGTTTCTGAAAAAGTCCCCTCTATGGACAGAATCATCATGAATTCCCCGTGGGACATGAACAGCAATGCAGTCAGTTCTAGGCTGTTTGGGAAACATCGCTTCTTTTAATCCATACATAGCGCTAGAATGTCCGGAGCCTAGTGACTGGAGCAAAAGTTAGGTTAGGAAACTTAACACACTTCAATATTAGTGAAGAAATGCGAAAGTCTGATTGCCTTTCTTTAGAATGAAGTCCTCGGCAGTCTTTTCACACCCAGCAGCACGCTCTGCCCTGCCGTCTCCTCGTTTAAAACAGCCCGTTATCCCCGACACCACAGCCTGCGTGGGCTGAGCGGGCGGACGGGGGTCTAACCGCCCCCTGAGCACGAAGCTGCTCCGCGCTCTGAGGGGCCTGACTGCGGCTTTACTCCACATCCGTAACGTAAATGGCATTCGTTCACACGAACAGGGCAAGTACCACTCTGGCTCACTAACGTGTCAGAAAGCTCTCCTTGTGTTCCCATACTTTATAATAAATAAGTCTTCATGGGAATTGTCACTTTACAAAGTCACTACGTTTTTCCAGGTTACTATCCATGGCTACACACTCACATGGTTCATATAGAACACAAACGCTGACAGAATGAAGATCTAACTTAAAGAGAAGAGAGCAGCGCTGGCCGGCGTGCTCACTTAGATGGGCGTTTCCTGGGCACGAAAGGCTGCCGGTCCGATTCCCGCTCAGAGCACATGCCCGGCGGTTGGCTCCATCCTCGTTGGGAGGCGTGCAGGAGGCAGCCTATCGATGTTTCTCTCTCCCTCCTGCTCTCTCTCTAAAAATCAATTCCAAAGATCTTAAACAGAATAGGTCTCTGCATAACTTTATGTTATAACCAAATGTTACGAAACTTCCACAAAACACTGACGCTCACTGCACACACCCGAGGAGACCAGAAACTCTAGTTCCCCGATGGTCAGTGCAAATAGACACATTAGTGAGCCTGGGACACCGGCACCAAGTGTGACAGCAGCTTCCTGAGCGGGACAGACTGCGGATGGAAAGTAAAAGGCAGGTGGGACACAAGGATGCCTCCCAGAAGCAACGCCCACACTGCACGGCTCCATCGCAGACGGAGCTGAGGGCGGCGGGAAGGTCATTCCTTCTGACATGCCACCCTATGGGCAACGGTGCCCCAAATCGGCACTGATTATCGCTGAGCCCAGAGACTACCTTTAAAATGGACCGTCATTGATTTCCTAAGCAATCCCTGTGGTAGCACTGTGACGTCCCTCCCCCGCCCCTGGCTGCTCTCACTCACGCAGGACTGCAGACAGCCACACCATGCACCCAAGGGCACTCCTTCCGTCTGGACACTGAACGCTGCTCTACCTGACGCTGCCTGGGACAGAATTTAACTCTTCAACCTAGTGAGAATGCTGGTGCTGTGGCGTCCTGCTCAGGCAACGGGCATGTCTCTCACAAAGCCCAGAGAGAATTCTGCCGGGAATCAAAGCCCTAAAACTCATCTTCAGCTCTCACGCATGTTTTTTAACAATACTGACTGATCTCAAGAGTAAGCACCATGATCAAATCTTTAGCCTCTCCAAACTCAAAACTGTTATTGACTATTATTATTCAAGGCCAAATACAAGGTGAAAACATAAAGAAGGAAGATGACTAGAGAGAAACAAAACAATGAAAAGTTAAAATGATCTGCAAATAATTAAAAATCTAAGCCAGAACAGGTTTGGCTCAGTGGATAGAGCGTCGGCCTGCGGACTGAAAGGTCCCAGGTTCGATTCCGGTCAAGCGCATGTACCTTGGTTGTGGGCACATCCCCAGTAAGGGGGCGTGTAGGAGGCAGCTGATCGATGTTTCTCTCTCATCGATGTTTCTGGCTCTCTATCCCTCTCCCTTCCTCTCTGTAAAAAATCAGTAAAATATATTTTAAAAAAAACCTAAGATCACAATCACTTAAACTTTTATAACAAAAGAAAAAACTAAGGAATATTTATCTTTTTATGGTCTTACTCCAAAACAGTATTGTTATAGTATTACTAAAATCAATACTCAGATCTATCCAATTGTTCCTAAATATTTCCCAGATGACAATTTATGACATTATTCACTCAGCAGGAATCTCTTAAAATTGAATGTATATGAAAATGTCAAAATGAAATGAAATACTCATCTTTAAAGGGGAGTCATCTGCACCTTTCTATTAACACGTAGTCACTGTACAACATACACGGACTGAGGTCTGCTCTAACCCGTCCGCAGTGACTCAGCCCTCGCACAGCCTGAAGCAGGCTGCTCTGGGCACAGTGACCAACAGAGAAGGCACACGAAGTTCCAAAGAAAAAGCCCCAAGTCCTCCCCGCTCCTCAGGGACGACCTCGCTCCCAGGCATGGTTCAGGAAGGACCCTTCTCCAGCCACACAGGCTGAGACAGCCCCCCACGCCCCGGGCCAAAGGGCTTTACTGGTAGGAAAGACACCACCAGCTCTGACTGACACCCACCCCGGCACACAGGCAACCCTGTGTCCCTTTCCCACCCTGCACCCGAAGCCTCCCATCTGCCACAGGGACGGAGCGTAGCCAGCTGTGGCAGCTTCTCCAGGAATCAGGGGTAAGACAAGAGCGGGATCAATCCTAGGGGCCCGGTGATGCTGCCTCAGCCGGGTCTGACCACGGCCTGGCTGGAGCCGGAGACCCACCAGGAAGGCAGCCTGGATGGGCCCTTCTGCCGGTGTTGGCTTTAGCACTGATGCAGTCAGGAGAGACAACAACAGGCTAAAATACTCATCCACACATACCAAATGCTGGCCTACACAGGCCACACAGCCAGGAGCTAGGGAAAGGGCCTCTGCCTGCGCCACTGAAAGCTCAGAGGCGCCCGGGAGGCTCAAACCACCCCCTCAGCTCGTTTTAAAGACAGAGCTGCAAACCAAGTCATCAAACAATAGCTCTTATCTTAGAGGAAAAATCAGTTAAGAAGCCATTTGAGAAAAGGGGTTTTTCTACACAACTAAGTATAAAAACATAAATCATACTAAAAAATGGAACTTCATACTGAAAGAAAAGAACCTGAAGACATGAGACCTTAAGGGAAACTGTGCCATGAGCGGTTTCTGAAATGGATGAAGCATAGGCTGATTTGGATGAAAACCATGAGCAGCAAAGGTGAGCAACTTTAGGGAAAAATAAGTACTAACATTTTGCAACTTTATGCATATTTGGAACTGCTTGTACCGCTTAAAGGTTAGTTTAAACCTGACCCATAAAAAGTAAATCCCGTCCGATGAGCCCCTTCCATTATGACAACCCAGGGCAGGCCAATCACCTACATCACACTAAGGCAGCCTGGCCAGTGGCTGATGCAAATGTGCTGTTATCTTTTTTTGTTCTCAACAAAGGCAGCATATTTGCCCCATGATACAAAGCCACTAACAAAGTGAAAAAAACGGAGCATGACTTTCATCACGCCTGAAGTTGAATTCAGCGATACTTTCTGAGCAATACAGACATGATCGACACTAGGCCGCCTACACCTCCCTAACTTTGCCTATTCAAAGAGATGAATATTTTTTCATTCTTACCTTTTCACTGAAACACTCAAGCAAGTCTTGGACATACCCTCGCATTTCTTGCAAAAACTTGTACCGCTCGCCAGTCCCCCCAGAAGACCCTTCGAGTCTCTCAATGGCCCTGGTGGCGTCCACGCGGCTTTGCAGGTGCTTCTCGTGCTGCTGGCGGTTTGCTCTGTGCACGCCTTTCATGGAGTCCAACCTTGGGAACACAAAGCACACATACAACACGCTTACACCCCAAATCTCTGCCGGCGGGAAGCTTACAATATCATAATGCATTAGTTCCACTACTAGTTCTACAAAAAAATACTTGGAGTAGCATCTTTTCATCTGTACCGCTTTCCTCTCAAGAAAAAACAAAAACCAAAAAAAAATAAAGGCAGCAGTTTACAGACTTCACAGGATTTGGCGGGCTAACCAAAATTCCAGTTCTGCTCTCCCCCCACCTCTTGACTACACTTTTTCAGAGTCCAAGAGGCGCAAACACAAAGTGTCTTCCACAAGATCACAGAGTGGCATTGAACGTGTTTCGAGGCTCCCAAAGAAGTCATCCAAGGAGGCAGCAGAACAGTGACGTCACCTTCGGTGGCTTTGGCCAGGCGGGCGTCTTCCTCCCGACGCAGCGCCTGCCACCCAGACTACACGACGCTGAGGAACACAAAGCTAGGACAGGTCTTTAAGAAGCCGATCTGCCCTACCTGTCTTTAAGCTGTTTCTTTACCAAATCAATAGTAACGGGAGTCATCTCATTACTGGGAGTTTTGAAAGGGGCTGAATTATCTGTTTTTTGAGATTTGCCGTCAGAAGACCCATAGGCCGTGTAACTGTAAGGAATGCCGTAGGAGGAGCCGTAAGGCATTGTCGGGTAAGTATTCGGGTAGTACATATTCACTTCCGCGGGCTGGCTGGCTTGGACCTAGAAGAGAAATGGAATGTACGTGAAAACTAGTGTCTGAAGCGATGGAAAGAATAATTTCACGCCTTTAGGGTTAAACACCACCACCACCTAATAGCAAAAATTATACCCACTTCCCAAACAGCATGTCACTAAAATAAATAGAGCTCTTCAAATCAAATAAAAGGAGGGCGGGATGACTGTTCCAATTATGGGATTATTGGATTCACTTCTGAGAATGCTCAGGAAAACAAATCACAGAAACTAAGAGTCGAAGGGGACATTAGAAATAAGCCAAGGCCACCATTCTATCGACGGAAGAAGATAAATTCCTTGCGTGGCCACAGGATAAACGGACAAGCAGAGACGAGCGTCTGAGGCCCACCTGGCCCAGGACTTCCCCACTGCAACAGAAGGGTCACATTCACGCACCCTCCCCACCGCACTTACTTGCGTCAAACAAAGGTTGTGACTATTTAGGAAGGCGTGTGTCATCTACACTAAGAGAAACCCATCTTCCGGAAAGTAATTCCTCAAGTCAGAGAAAACAAGCGCTACAGGAGAGAAGTGCGCTGCTGGACAGCCGTCCTGACATCAGTGCGCTTCGGGGCACCTGCGGGCGGGCTGAGCGGATGTGCCCCCCCCCCCCCCCAGTGTCTCCTCCAGGCATCTCCCACAACCCCCGACAGCGGGCGCTGCTGGCTGAAGAGCCACTTTGAGAAACTAGAAACTCCTCCGTCATTTGACTAAAAGAACAAACTAGAATCCAGTTTCTTGTAAAAGCTTCTTGGATACATACCTTGTTGTAATTTTCTTAATTATGTGACTTGAAAATGACCAAGATTCAAATTCAATATGTTTTAACTTTTACTTTAACAAAATAGGTAAAAAAGGTTTTTTTTAACTTTTTAAAATTTACTTTTTAACACTTGAAGCTGAATTCTTTCTCTCTCACCTGAGGGATGTTAATTCCTTTTCTTATCTGCTCCTGCTCCCATCGGCTGAGCTCCTCGTCCTGCTCCCCAGCGACTAACGCGTCGTCATCGCTCCCCTCAATGCCTGCCGTGGAAGCAGAGAGAAGCCCGTCATGGCAGAGTAGGGAGGAGAGATGCTACCGACATTTCACAAAAATTAAGCAAAACTGCTGGTGCTGGCTCCACCTTACTAAAACGTCTATTATGATCCCCACTGCCCCCTCTGGCACTGCGCTTGCCTTACACACAGCGCCCCCGGCAGCAGAAAGCAGCATTCAGGCAGCGGTTAAAACCCTGGTGGGTTTCCTAACCTGTGAGCTTGGCAGCGACTAAGCTGGGAAGAAGCCCTAACGCCGCCGAAGAATGCTGCGCCCCGGGCACGGCTGATACGTGTGACGGGTTCAGTGCTCTCCTGGCCACACAGGAGGTGCTCGCTCAGGCATCACGCCAGAGTTTCCAAAAAACCTCAGCAAGGAAAGTCCTCTCACACTAAACAAAGTTAAATAATGTGGGCTCTGCTTTATTTTCACTATCAAACCACATTAATGGCAATGAGCTTTACTGTCCTGAATCAAATCAAATTACCTATTTCCTCGGCAATCTTCTGTCTCTGCGACTTCTCTTTCACAGAAAACACTATCCGGCGCTTCTCGTCATCGTCTTCATCGTCACTGGCGTCATTCTCATCTTCCCGAACGAGGCGGCCTTTCCCGGGCTCGCTGTCGTGCGGCGTGAAGTCCCCCAGCTCCCGGGCCATCTGCCGCTTCTTCCGCGCAGCGTGTATGAAGGCCGCGTCTGGGATTTCCCCTGCAGACGGACGGGAGGACCAGAACCGTGTCGGGCATGAGGTTTCTATTTTCCTGAGAATATGCAGAGTGAGTCACCTGACCGACAGCCTGGTCACAGTGGCGATGTCCTAATGCCGGCTGCTGCACCCCTTCCCAAACGGTGCCTGCAGCCCACCGACTTCCGTCTAATTTAGTTTAAATGGAAACTCAGTCACTAAGGAAATGAAAATGAGAACATAATGGCCATATGGGAAGATGTGTGCGTGGGGCAGTGGGGGGTTCACCAAAAGCAGCTTTAACTATTTTTTATCTTTCAGTAAAACAAAGGTAATAAAAATCATATTAATAAACTAGAACATAAAAATTTAAAAGGTGCCCAAACTTTATGACCCAAAAAAACACTCTTTCATTCACAGTATATTTCTCTTGCAAATAATTTTCAGTTTACCTGTAAGCATATCTATACATATAAAAGGCTAAGCGACCGGCTGACAGGCTGGTAGATATGACGTGCACTGACCACCTGGGCGCAACACTCAACACAGGAGTTGCCACTCAGCAGCAACTTTGCAGAGTGCTCGCTCGTTCTCTGGGACCCGTCAGGGGATGTCGGACTGCTGGTTTCTGCCTGATCCCCTGCAGGCCAGGCCGAGGAACCCCACCTGCCGGAAGGACCCCACTCACTCCGCAGACATCCTTCGAGCCCTGGCGCCGCCCCGAGTGCGGCCGGCCAGGGAGGGACTGAGGGAGGTTGGCTCCAGGGTGTGTCCAGCCCATCTCACCCAGTCCCGGCCACCTTCTAATTTCCTTTCAACGTGCATAAATCCATGTACCGGGCCTATAGTTGACTATATAATCCTATACCTAGTTTTTCTTCATGCAAAAACACAAGCTTTCGCCCTATCCCGTTTGGCTTAGTGGATACAGCGTCAGCCTGCAGACTGAAGGGTCTCAAGGGCATGTACCTTGGCTGTGGGCACATCTCCAGTAGGGGGTGTGCAGGAGGCAGCTGATTGATGTTTCTCTCTCATCGATGTTTCTAACTCTCTATCCCTCTCCCTTCCTTTCTGTGAAAAATCAATAAAATATATTTAAAACAAACAAACAAAAAAACCCCACAAGCTTTCCTCCATGTTGTTATTCTGCATAAATATAATTAACTAGAGGCCCAGTGCACAAATTCCTGCATAAGTGGAGTCCCTCAGCCTGGCTGCCGATCAGGGCCAATCAGGGCTGATCAGGGTGTGGGACCCTGGGAGGTTGGCTGTGGGAGTGCACTGACCACCAGGGGGCAGCTCCTGCATTGAGCGTCTGCCCCCTGGTGGTCAGTGTGCATCATAGCAACCAGTCATTTGCTCAACTGGTCGTAAACAGTCACTTAGGCTATATATATATCAGCAACTTAACAGATAAAGCGTAATCTACTACGCAGTTAAATTAACTGACCTTTTTGCCTACAGTAACAATTGCCTTGCTACCTGTCAGATTGTTATTTTAATAGCTATGTAATATCCCTTCAGGTAAATGTACCTTCATTACTAAGCTATTCCTCTCTGGCTACATATTGTTTCCAAATATTACTCACTGCAGTACTGCATGAGACATTACTTCCTTGGGATAAAGTTCTGGATATGGAATTGCAGGGTCACTTAAGGACATTTAAAATCATTGCCAATAGCTTAAGGACTGTACCAATTAGAATGCTACTAGATCTCTATACCTAATGTTTTACAGCTTTACTAGCCCAGAGTAAGTGTTCTAAATTTTATAAATGTTAATGAGTCAAGTACCTTTTTGTAACTTAAATTCAGCTACTAAGCACGTAATTACTCAAAAGCTGATTAAACGAGAGATCTGCTAACTATTTCCTATAGAAACGTACAAAATGGAAGAGCGTGGACAGAGAAGTAAGAGCTGCTAGTTTTGCTGTAGCAGCAGTTCTAGAGGAGCCGACACCTTCATCTGAAACACAACGAAGACTTCGGTACCATTTATCCCTTGTCCCGAAACCCCACTGCCGGTCTGACAAGGACCCCGGCGGTTTCTAGTTCTCCCGCTTCCTCAGACTTGCAGAAGGAACCCGGCTCCACACCGGGCACCATAGAAAACACCACCCGCTCCCCCTCCGCCCCAAGGGCCTCACGGGGCCCACTCTTGGGGCGGGCGCGCACACACCTGGACGGAGAACGTTCAGGGACGACAGAGCGCTCGCAAAGGCTCCGCCGCCAGCCTTGGGCGGCTCTTCTTCCTTCCCGCTCTCCACGTCCATCTCCTCTTCCCCGTGCCCGCCCACAGCAGCGCCGTCTTCTTGGCCGGGGGCCTGAACATGTCCTGTTCTGTCCAAAGGCGGCTCATCTACAGTTCGGAAAAAAGGAAAATGATTTAAAAACAAAAATCCATAAATTACGGAGGGACTTTTTATTTGATTATGGGCTCAATTCATTAAAACTTGGACTATTTTAATTGTTTATAAAAACCTCAAACCCCTGATATATGACAATGAACAATCACAGGACACACCTGGAAGGTGAAAACAATACAGGGGACACAGCTGCATCTGAGGCCCGCTCAGTCCATCTCTAGTCAATGCGATCAAAGTCACGTGACTCCCTCTAAACTCCGAGAGGTCCCTGTTTGTACCCCCTGGACACATCATTCCATTTTCTATGTCAGCATTTCATTCAACGTGAAGCTCACTCCAGGCAGCTTTTATCAAGAACAAAGTTTATGGGCCAGATCTCTCTGGGATGAATGGTCTGGGGATACCTTCTTAGTTCATAACCACTGCCACCCATCATCTGAAAGGCGGGCCCCAAGTCACATTTACACGGTGGAACCCCGACCTCAGAGCCACATCTAAATATTTGAGACCGAGTTTGTGACCGAAGTAGAGACAACCTGATTCTCTTTCTGGGAACCTAGAACTGGGACAGAGACAAGCCAGAGACCAGGTGGCACAAAGACCGACACGTGTACCAGGAAGGGAGCTGCAGAGTGGCTGATGCTGCCTGGGAGAGTGGAGACTCCTTGTCCAGTTCTAGTTCTCAGCTCATTCCCAAGGCCGTTTCGAGACTGCTCTCCTGCCACTGGGTTTTGAGAGCCTATAGTTGTTTACTTTACACCAAGTGTTTACTTATAACTAAGTAGTCCTATTACCTCCTCCGTCCCAAGCAAAAATAAAAAAAAATCAAAGTTTTCTACCCTGAAGCACTTGAACCCGGGAATGCACACAACAGGCACAATGACTGTAAGGGAAGAGTAAAATCAAAGCTTTTCCAAATATGAGATACCCTCTGTTGTTTCCCCTCCTCTCCTCTCCTCAAACCATATTCTCCCCCCGAGACAAGAGTCCCAGGGTAACTCCCCACCCCCACAGCCCCCGAACTTCACCGAGAAGAGCTCCATCACTCTCTTAGGCGCTTTAATTTTCCCGTTACCATCCGAGCTCCTTGGCCATGGACTTCCTTCTCAAGTGCATTCTGAGGCTGAGATTTTAAGGTTCCCTCTATCAGAGGTACATGGTTAGATGTAGTAAAAAATACCCATTTCCTTCAGCTCTCAGCCAACATGAAATCAATGGCTTTTCACAGACGAAACAGAACTGCGGGGGGTCAGCGGAGCAGACACGCCGTGGTCACGGCTGCGGCAGGCTGTAAGGTCCCAGGTTCTGTCAGGTCTCAGGTGTTTGCTTGTGATGGAGCAAGGACGAGTCTCCACCCAGCGACAGCTGCACTGCTGTCAGGGTCAGAGGCTCTGCTTCCAGACGTCTTCCCAGAGGTGCTGGCGCCCTTTCTCTAGGCTCCGTGCCTCCGTGCCACCGCCTGCACTGCTCCCGGAAACGCCCCGCCGCACGCTCCCACCGAGGGCCGGCTCGGCTCCCTCTCTCCGTCTCCAGGCAGACACACGCTTTGGTCCAGTGGCCCCTCTGGCTTCTGCCCGCTACTCTCTCTGCCAAACTCCCCGAGGAAGCAGCGGGGACCTGCTGCCTGTCCTCCGCGTCTTCACCCACCTGCGCCCCAACCCGGCAATGGCCTTTGTGCTCCCCCCTTCCTACCCGTCCACCCGCACACAAATGGCTGCAGCCACAGCGACTCTCTCCAGTGTCCCCGAGCCACGGGCAGAACGCCCTCCCTCCAACGGGCAGAGCGTGGCTGGTGGGCCAGTCTCCTCCAGAAAAGACGGCCCTTGCTTCCCGGGCACTATTTCATACAACTGACCATCCCCATCTGGAAACGTCCGTCTTCTCCTTCGGCCTTTCTGGTTCCTGTATCTCCTCTGAGTCCTCCTCTGTGTGTACACTTTTCACAGGTAGAGGTCTCCGGTCCTCAGGAATGTTTACTTCATGCTGGGCCCACACCAATCCCATTTCCTTGCGGTTTCATCATCTCAACAAACACCAAACCTAAACCTCCATCTCCACCCGTTCCCCGGCTACTCCACTCCAGTTCAGTTTAAAGGTGAACTGATCATTTCAGGAACCACAACACGAGGGTTCGAGTCGGTGCTGCGCTTGTGCTGAAGGTCACAGCTCGGCCTGTCTGGGGAGGGCGGGCGGGAGGGCTGTGAGCAGGTGAATGACAGCCCCGCGGCGGCGCCATCCTTCAGGGGACGACGACAATATGTGACCCAGACTCCACCGCGGGGAGGACACGGACCGAGTCATCTGGTGGGAGTTCGTGGAAGTGGAGACAGAAGATGCCACAGATGGCGGCTTCATAAACCTCGTACCTACTGAGATTGTGAAACCCAACAGGACATGGTCCTTTCTCGGTCTCTCTTCTGACCTTTCTTGTATCATTTCATCATACACAGTTGCTGGAAAAAACGAAGCAGTCTTCTCGACTCCAAGATAATTGGTTCCCCTAAAAATACTCCTCCTCCCACCTGCCACCCCCATTTCTGTATGTGATACATAATTATTCTCAGTCACCTGGCATGGAGCTCAGATTGAACCAGTTTTTTAAAAGAATTTATTAATTTTTAGAGAGGAAGGGGGGAGGGAGGGAGGGAGGGGGGGGGGGAGAGAGAGAGAGAGAGAGAGAGAGAGTTTGGTTGCCTCCCGCATGTTCCCCAAATGAGGATCACCCACAACTTGACCAGGAATCGAACCCAGCACCTTTCGGGGTATGGGATAATGCTCCAAGCAATTGAGCCATATCAGCCAGGGCTTCCCTATTTTTTTAAAACACGTTTTTATTGATTTTAGAGAGAGAGGAGGGGAGAAGGAGAAAGATAAGAAATGTCAATCGATTGGCTGCCTCCTGAATGTCCCCCACCAGGGATCAGCCTGCAACCCAGGCATGTGCCCTGACCAAGAATCTAACCGGTGGCCTCTTGGTGCATGGGTCAGCGCTCTACCACTGAGCCACACCAGCTGGGCATGGCTATTTTTCAATCCAATGGCTAAAGCGTACATCAAACCTGCCAATTTTTCCCTTGGAATGTTTCTCAAATAATGCTTTCTTTCCATTTCTTCTCTTCCACCCACAGCTAACATTTTAAACTCATCCACAATTTCCCAGCGAGACAGCAAAAGCCCCCGTCTTGCTCAACTGAGATTCCTGACCCACCAGTAATGGACCAAAGCTGACCCTTGCGTTTAAAGTGCTTCAGGCCTCCAACCTCTCCTGGTGCCAATCCACGCTGCATGCGAATACCAGGTTAAGGTTTCAAAGGCATTTATCATGTCAGCACCCTGGCAAGCCAGTGAACACAGCAACTCTAGCCACCCCCCCCCCCCCCCCCCCCCCCCGCTCCAGACACAAAACATCCTTCATAATCTGTCAACAACGTCCCTCTCACCCAAACCCCGACTTCCTCGGCAAGCGCCTGCTCTGGCCGGGCTGCTGCTCTTTTCCAGAACAGCCTGAGTCACCTTTGTCTTAGCTAACAGCCATACCTTCCCTCTTCCATGTTGAAATTTAAGTTGTCTAAGTCCCAGCTGCAAACCTACTTCACCTATGATGCATTCCTTCTCCCGCCTCTTACAAGTGTAGTTACCCTCAAACAATTCACTGGGCATTTCGTCAACAGTGGGTCCAATTATACATTTAAGTGACGTCTCCAAAATTGACTGCAAATTCGAGATACAGTGATGTATACTGTTTCACATGAAGCCTGTAGCTGAGAAACTGGGAAATAGTAATTCTGTCTAATTCCTTAAAATGAAGGGCATTTACATGAGCTAAGTCAGACCACAGCACAGCATGACGGAACATGAGCCATGTCTGCCCAGTGTAGGCTGGGGAGTGGGAGTCGGCACCAGACGCAGGGCCCTCCTACGCCTTCTCAGAATCAGACCTGGCACAGGCACCACGAGCGCAGAAAGCCTGTCTACAGGCACACACACACACAGGAGCCTGCACAGCCTCCCTCAGAGGAGAGGAGAGCCGAGCCGGCTCAGGGCCCGGACAGCGACGCAGCTCTCTGCCCCACGCAGGCTGAGCACCGGCAGGGAGAGGGCAGGAGGCAGCCAGTGCAGTGGGAACATTCCGGGGGCGTGACTCTGTCTTTTTAAAAAACGCTTTTCCGTTGCAACTGTGTCATCGTAAGAGAACTGTATCGCCGCCGCCGTTTAGACCCGGGACAGAGACAGAGACACGCAGCAAACCCACCCCGTCCCACGGGAAGGCTGCCGGCGTGAGTTCCCAAAGGTGCCGGTTAGTCTGGTACTTACTGTCGGCTGACGAGTTGAGTTCTGTCTTAACCTTCGATTTTTCAAGATCTTCTTTATATTCTTTCTTAAGTAATTTTACAATCTTTTTGCTGTAACTTGATTTCTTCACTTTGAAAACTTCTTCATTTTCTTAAAAAAGAAATTAAACAACATCTGTAACAACCATTTTTAGACACACGCTCCCCTTCTAACTTTTACATGATCTTATGTGCTCTTCAAATTCTATCAAAGATACACCCTGACACCCCAAGTCAGCTTCGTAAACGAATCTGGAGTAATGTGCACCCGAGCCTGTTTAAAAGACAAAAAAAAACATGTCAACTGCACTTTCCGATGTCCTATCACCTTCCTCATCACCTGCTCCGGGAGGGAAATCCCTGGGCGAGCCCTGAATGGGTAAAGGCCTCGGTGCTGAAACAAAATATCCGAGACCAAGGGTGCCGCTCAGAGCCGGCAGGCCTGGGAGCCAAACCCACCCCCGGCTGACACACTGTTATTTCAGGACGAGGCTGACAACACGCTTTTCAAAAATAAGTTCTGGGGATGTCTCCCTCCTCTGCCATTTGAAGAGTTTCAAGCCAACCACAAGCCTCCCAAACGGCCCTCACGTCTTCAAAACGGAAACAGCGATCGCTGTCCTCCTCTCGCACAGAATGAACAAGAACAGAAAGGCCGAAGGGAAGCCGCCCGCCTCACCCCCCGATGCAAACCAGATTCCCCCAAAGCCTCGGTCCCTCCTTCCACACCACGGACTCGCGGGGTCCCACAAACACCCCAAACCCTGAAGGTTCAGCGCCATCAGAACGCTAAGCGCCCTGCAGCCGGGCCCCTCCCGGGGGCGGGAGACGCGGCCCCGTTACCATGACCCCGTCTCTCTCCGTTGTCCAAAGGTCGGCGCCCTCGACTTCCAGGGGAAACTGAGGCTGGGCGATGCCAGGCACCGGCCCAGGGCCGCTCCGAGCCGGAGCTGCAACGCGGGGCTTCGGTTCCCAGACCCAGGATCGCGGCTGGTTTTACAAACCCGGCCCCCGGGTCGAGGATGAGCGGGCAGACGGAGCACCCAGGGGCGCGGGTGACCCGCGGGGCTCCCGACCGCCGCCATCCCCGAAGCACACGGCCGGGGCAGAGGCGGGGCAGGGCCTTGGGCTCCCACCGGGGCGTTCAGGGGGGCCGGTCTCAGCGCCCCGGAGAAGCGCCCGGGCGGACGGCTCGGGGGAGGCGCTGTTGGGAGAGGGGGTGGCGGCGCGGGAGCGCGTCCCGGCCGGAGCAGGAGGCCGCGGGCGGGGAAGATGTGCCCGGGTCGGGCGGGAAGGGGCTCTGTCGCGGGGCGGGCACCGGGGATGCGGGGTCCCGGCCGACGCGCGGCGGTTACCTTCCTCCTCGTCCTGGAAGCTCAGCAGGCTGGCCCGCGGCACCTCTTTGTTCTCGCGCGGCCTCTTGCGCGGCTTCAGCCCGTTGCCAGGGTCGGCGCCGCCCGGGAAGCAACCCCCGGCCTCGGCTCCGTGGCTCGGGGTCAGCGCGGTCGGCGGCGGCGGCCCCGGGCCCAGCGGCACCTCCCCACCGGGGGCCCTGTCGCCCGGCTCTTCGCCAGTGCCCGGCGGCGGCAGCAACGGCGGCGGCTCCTGCTCCTCATCGCGCTCTCGCTCCTCCTCCTCCGAGTCGTTCCGCTTGCGCACGTTCACTCGCCGGGCCTTTCGGAACATCCCCGCGGCCCGCACGGCGCCCTCGCACCCGCTCCCGCACGGCGGCCCCGGCAGCGCCGAGCTCGCGACGCGCACGCGCGCTCCCAGCGCGGTCTCGTCCGCCCTCGCCGGCCGCGCACCCCCCACGGCGCATGCGCTCGCGCTCCCGACACTCGGAGAGAACTCCGCGCCTCTCGCGAGAACCTCAGCCTCCTGCACTGCCCCCTGTCGGCTGGGAGGACTATGGGGGGCACGGAACTCTGGGACTCGGGTGCAATGCGACGGGTCACAAAGAGATCATAGAGAGCGGAGGAGAGAGCGGCCTCCGGCGAAGGGGCCGCAGTGCCTCTTCCGGGCTCTCGCGGGGCAGTCCCGCGAGAAGACCTCCCGCAGAGCGCGCGGCACCCGGAGGAGAGGGCGGAGGCTGGGCGGAGCCGGAGGAGGGGCGGGCGCGGGGGGCGGGGGACGCGGGGTCCACGGTGGGTCTCGGGCCTCTGAGTGGGTGTGGAATGGTCATCAGCGCTGAGCGCCGTGGTTTCATCTGTGAAGGCTGACACCCGGCCTGATATCAGCCCCTTCTCGCCATTGCGGCTACAGCACCGCGTGTCGGTGCTCGGCAGCGTGCCAGGCTCGCCCGCTGCGGAACGCGCGGCCGGAAAACCCCCTCGGGTGGCGATGGTGGGCACACCGTTCGGACTGCGTCACCGAGGCGACGGCCCGAAGCGGCGAGGCCGGCGCAGGGACCGGACCCTGAGCTGGCCTCGCGGCTTTGCGGCCGGGTCGCCCACCGGGGCCTTTTCCGTCCCGGTGCGCGTCCGCGTGAGGGTCTGTCCAGGCGTCACACCCGACGGGGACCGGGCGCGCACCCAGCCGCCGCTCCGTGCGATGGTAGGGTTCCCTCCGGGACACTCAGTGCGCATCGCAGCGAGTATTGTCGCGAGGCGCCTCTCGGACACCCTGTAGCATGAACTGGGACTTTTCTCTTTAACGAAACACAGCGAGGACATTGGTTCCGGTCTGTCCATGAACACGTCTCTCTCGTGGTTACCCTCACCCGAGGATATCGGTTCCCGTGGATTTTTAGAGAGTGGGAGGGAGGGGGAGACGGAGACATCCAGGTGAAGACACACCCATTGGCTGCCTCCGCGCTTGCGCCCCGCTCCCCACATCGGTCCGGCATGGAGCCTGCAACCCTGCAACCGGGCACATGCTTGCCCTTGTCAGGAGTCGAACCCCCAACCCTTCAGTCCCCGGCCTGTGTTCTAGCCACCGAACAACCCGGCGAGGGCAAAAAGGGACTCTTCTACCAGCTGCATAGCGACCCACTGTGTACATAAATGTGTGTAACCCACCCCACGGCAATTGACGGGGTTATTTCCGGTCTTGGTATAATGTTGCAACAAAAGCTTCAAAAAAAAAAAAAAAAGGTCACACCTGCAGGGTGAACTGGAGTTGGAATCGCGGGGTCCCGGTGTGTGCGTTTGTCAGCTCACCGATTCTCAGCTGCTGTTGGCAGAGGCTGGGCCCGTGTGTCCTGCTCCCATCAACTCTGAGTGCCGGTTTGCCTACACCATCCCGGCAACACTTCAGATTTCAGTTCCAAGTTGAAGCGGGTGAGCCCAAGGCCACGAAGAACTTCCGTCACACACCTGCCTCTCTGTTCTCTTTGATGGGTTTGAGACCTGCCCTCCTGGACTCACTTTGGGAGAACCGGTAAGATGACCGAGGCCAGGGGTGGACAAACTCATTGGTCAACAGAGCCAGATATCAACAGGACAACCATTGAAATTTCTTTGGAGAGCCAAATTTTTTAAACTGAAACTATATAGGTAGGTACATTGTTATTCACTTAATTAGGGTGCTCCTAAGGCTGAGGAAGAGCCACACTCAAGGGGCCAAAGAGCCGCATGTGGCTCGGGAGACGCAGTTTGCCGACCACGGACCTAGGCTAAGAGCATCCTCTGTAACGTTTCCTTCCAGTTAACAGGGAATGGCTTCCATTCTATTCAAACGACTCTAAGTTCTTATGTTCTGGCTGCTCAGCATTGATTGAAGTTCTGATTCCAAGAGTGTTTCGTTGGTGAAATTGAACTCCGGTTCCCATCACGGATGATTCAAATTGTGCCTGGTCAGCCTCCAGACACCTGAGCCAAGAAACAGATTAGCAGTAACGTGATTCCGGTAAAGGTAACAAAGATAATGGAGCCCAGAGCAGACTATGTTAATGTCTTGGCCTAAAACTCCAAAAAAGATCTCCCACTGTGAAAATGTTGATTTAATATGGATAGAGGGAGAGCACTTGCATTTTAAAGTGAGCCAAGATATAAAAGACAACCAATGTGTTTATACCTTTGACAGTCTACACAGTCCATAATTAAAGGGCAAAGTTAAACACTGAAAAGTTATCTTGCTGCCCAAGCAAGTCACAGGTCCTTCTGGCGGTTAGAGACCTTGTGGAAATTAAGTCCCTGAAGCCGAATAGCTGCTCTAATCGCCTGTCAGCAGTATATTATCAGACACTAATTATTTTATGAGACTCTTCTGTGCTTTGTGTTAAACCGACTGATTGGTTTATTGAATATAGTATGTCATCACCATCTCATCAATATGGGAGTGTTTTTAGGATTCTGGGAAGACAAAGATTGCTTACATAGAATGATTACATCCACCATTGTGTTTGAATCATAAATTAGTTCAATTCTTCTTTAAGTCATCTTGCCTGGCGTGTGGCTCAACGGTTGAGCATCGAGCCTTGAACCAGGAGGTCACTGGTTCCATTCCCAGTCAGGTCACATGCCAGGGTGGTGGGCTCGAACCCCAGTAGGGGGTGAGCAAGATCGATGATGTTTCTCCCCTATCAATGCTTCTACCTCTCTATCCCTCTCCCTTTCTCCAAAAAACCCCCAAAACCAACAGTAAAAACATACGTATTTTTTTTAAAGTCATCTTTCCAATTCTGATTAGTTTTTTTTCTCACCAAATTGCAACTTTACGTGGAATAATTGGCCCATAAATTCAGACAAAATCGGCCAGTCAGTTCTGTTTGTTTGGCTCAGCGATCAGTGGTGGCTGCTGTGCAGCGGTGGTTACCAGACGCAGGTCTCTGACCGCGGGAACCTCCCCCAGGGAGCTGCCAGGTGAGCAGCGTGAGGACAGCCTGTCCGCGGGGGGCAGCCAGATGTCCTCACTTGGGGAAAATAGTCCTTTCTTCTGCGATTGTCTTTCTCTTTCCATGTTGAGACACTGAAACCTCCTCCCTTCTGTGAAGTGAGAGCGTGTTAGTTTGTTTTCACACCGTTATTTGGCAAACGAAAAAGCTACGAGTCTTCCCCAGTTGTTTATTTTCCCTAACGTTTTTACCTGGCCGGTGGACTCTGATAGCCTAGGAACCCCTGATTTAGAATTTTTATTTTATTTCTAAAGCTATACCTCAACCGATCTATTCTGGGGGAAACGGCTGAATAAATTTAGTTACAAATGGTAAACCTTGCCTTGCCGAAGGTAGGTCTGCTTTAACTTAAGTAAAATACAAGCTTCGTGGGGAGAGGTTTTGTGTGCTGTTCTTTGCTATTTTCACAGCAATGACAGTAGGGCCTGTTGGCACACAACCGGGGGTCAATATTCGCTGACTGAGTGGTGCTGAGCAATATCTGCTTAATCAGTGAGCGATGCGTTACCCTGTGCTGATACAAGTTAACATTTTCTACAGCTTGCACCCCTCTGTTCCCCAAACAAGATGCAATGCATTTGTTATAAATGACTCAGAAGGTTACTCTCTCCAGCAGTAACAGACCCCCCCCCTCCTTTGGGAACTGCCTTCTCTAGTGAGAAGGCTGGGAGCCTAGTGACCGCTCAGACTGGGCGGAGCACAGGCCCCTGACGCAAGGTGCCGGCTCAGGTTCTCCCAGGATTTTGCATTTGGAACAGAGACGATGTGTCCCTGCTTGTGGCTGGACTTGCCATGAACTCAAGAGCCAGAGGAAGGCGTGATCACCCATGCAGGTCAGGGCTGCGCAGAGGAGCCTGCGAGCAGGAGAGAAGCATGAAGCGGAAGAGGACGGAGCAGGGTGCGGGGCTGCCTGCCGGGCTGCTCACAGCTCTCCTGGCCAGGACCGTGCTCCTGTCTGCGCAGAGACCCCAGAACCCAGAGCACATTGCTGCTTTGTTCTTGTGGTTTTTTTAGATATGTTTTTATTGATTTCAGGGAGGAAGGGAGCGGGAGAGAGAGAGAAACATCAGTGATGAGAGAGAATCACTGACGGCCGCCTCCTGCACGCCCCTCCTGGGGATGGAGCCCGCAACCTGGGCATGTGCCCCGACCGGGAATCCAACCGTGACCTCCTGGTTCATAGGTGGACACTCAACCCCTGAGCCACGCCGGCCGCTGGCCGGGCACATCTTCTTTGTTTTGTTGTTGCTGATAATGCTTTATTGTTTGTGTGTGTGTTTGCTTAGCAGCGGTTCGCAACCTGTGGGTCGCGACCCCTTTGGGGGTCAAATGACTTTTTCACAGGGGTCGCCTAAGGCCATCTTGCATATCAGATATTTACATTATGAGTCATAACAGTAGCAACATCACAGTTATGAAGTAGCAAGGAAAATAATTTTGTGGTTGGGGGGTCACCACATGAGGAATGATATTAAAGGGCCAGAAGGTTGAGAACCACTGGCTTAAAGGCATTCACGTTCGTTTCCCTTAGAACCTGAGAGCACTAGGACCAAAGAATTCTAACAGAATAACCAAGGGTTATTTTAATTTTGTAGTAATGTTAATATTATCTGTATAAGTTATATGGTTGTTTAAAAAAAGTTCACTAGTTAATAATAGTCTTCAGCTATAGCTGTTGGTCAGAGAGGAGCTTTTACTCACTTTATTCCTTTTTTAAAGATAGCCATGCATATATGCTCACTGGTGCTGAAGCAGTGGGCTGAAGTGAGCAGAGCTCCTTGCCTTGCAAGAATATAGTAATGAGAGGCAGGTCCCTTCATCCAGAGTATGTGAGTGGTCCCATTCCAAAGGTTAGAAAATGGCCCTGGCCGGTTTGGCTCAGTGGATAGAGCATCAGCCTGCGGACCAAAGGGTCCTGGGTTTGAATCCAGTCAAGGGCAGGTACCTCGGTTGCAGGCTTCTCCCCAGCCCGGGGCCTGGTCAGAGCTCATGCAGGAGGCAACCAATGGATGTGTTTCTCTCACATCGGTGTTTCTCGCTGTCTTTCCCTCTCTCTTCCACTCTCCCTAAAAATCAATGGGAAAATATCCTTGGGTGAGGATTAACAACAAAAGAAAGAAAATGTCTAACTTCTTTCCAGCTCTGTTGAGATTTAGGCACTGTATCTAATTCAGTAAGATTATCTTTTCTTTTTTTTTTAAATATATTTTATTGAGTTTTTACAGAGAGGAAAGGAGAGAGATAGAGAGTTAGAAACATCGATGAGAGAGAATCATCGATCAGCTGCCTCCTGCACACTCCCCACTGGGGATGTGCCCGCAACCAAGGTACATGCCCTTGACCGAAATCGAACCTGGGACCTTTCAGTCCGCAGGCCGACGCTCTATCCACTGAGCCAAACCGGTTTCGGCAAGATTATCTTTTCAAACTATTAATGGAACCTAGATTTGAAAGATTCAGGTTTTAAAATAGGGAACATCACCATTCCCTCCTCCCCCATGTATGTGCTGTGGGTTTTTTCTGTTCTTTTATCCGGTCAGGGCAACCGGAACCACATTTTCAGTCCAGAAATCTGGTGGCCTCGGGCTTGATTTCTAACACATTAACGTCCGTCTTCTATTGACTTAAGTCCCATTGACCCACAATTACTTATTATAAGAACCACTTAACTCACATGTGAAAGGGTTTTGAAACGATTAAAAGCCACCAAATGGAAGATAAGCACATTAAAATGTCCAGAATTTCTAACATCATTCAACTTTATGCTTTATTAGTGAAAACCCATTAAAATCCAATTTTTCACATTTTCAGGAAGTAATGCCAGTTAATGTATTTAGTATTAATCTTTTCACTTATAACCTCCTTGCCTTTCTTTGCTTGTCCCTTCCTTGTCTTTCCCAGGACTTTAATCTCACTCATCTCTCAAGTATAATGTCAGTAATGAGGTCATTACATGTCCTATTAAAATTCATACTTTGGTCTTAGTTGTGGCCTAATTTAAACACTGACATTATGGACTCATGCTAATTAGCCCGGATGGCCAAATCCCCCACCAATTAAGCAAATGTAGACGTTTCAGGTTATTTCTGTTACATTAAGAGAAAAGTATGGTGATTGTGACCTAAAGTCATTAGCCCCAAGACACCATAATAAAATTATGTCTTCTAATTATGGTATCTTGAATGCAACCATGTTTCATCCCTTTGCACTCTGAATTTAGACCTTTCTATCATAATCGCCATGGATTCTTTATATTTGTTCTACTCTAACGGTAAGCTTGGCTTCTGTGAGGAAAAATGTTCTTTGCACAATGATGAGTTGGTTTAATTTAAAAAGTTTTGCCTTAGGTGGGGCCTGGGGGGGGTGGTAAATGGAGAAGGGGAATGGAGATATCTGTAATAGCATCAACAATAAAAAATATAGCTCGGCCAGCGTGGCTCAGTGATTGAGCATCGACCTATGAACCAGGAGGTCACGGTTGGATTCCCGGTCAGGACACAGGCCTGGGTTTCGGGCTGGATCCCCAGTGGGGGGAGTGCAGGAGGCAGCTGATCAATGACTCTCTCTCATCATTGATGTTTTTCTCTCTCCCTCTCCCTTTTCTCTGAAATCAATAAAAATATACTTTAAAAGTTCTCTATTGGTTGCAGGAGCCCGTTACCCATTGGAATGATGTGATGGCTGGGTTCCCTGGCTTGCTCCTCGTGGAGTTAGATTCGGTTCTAACGGTGTTGATCTCAGTTCTGGTTTGGGAGCAGGAGCAGGAGGTGGGGCGGGAGGGGGAGAGTGAGAGGAGGAACGGGAGGTGGAGGCAGGGACAGCGACAGCCACAGAAGGAGGCGAAGAAGAGAAGGGAAGGGCAAGAAGGGCTGGACGAGGAGACCGTCCCCAGGGTCCCGGCAAACTTGGAGGCAGTGCAGTTGGTTTGTGCGCCCTGATTTTCACTTCTGTCCCCCTCGAAACGCCGTGCCCTCCCTCATTTGGGCCCTAAGTTCCCACCCTCCCCCGCCTCCCCCACCGAATACACTCACGAGACCCCCATTTCTCAATGCGTCTTCTTAGCAAGGTGTTTGGAAATGACCTCATATGTTTGGAAATGACCTGGTGGTTCTGCGGAGCTCACAGCCCCGAAACCTCTGAAACTCTGACTTGGGCGCAGGTCCAGGCCGCAGACGCGGCGGGGGGCAGCCCAGGCGGCTCTGAGGGAGATGGGCTCTGGCTCGGCCCCCACGCCGCCCCAGGCGGGTCCCTGGCGCATGCGGCCCCCTTTCTGTCTCACAGGACTCCACACCCCCCGGGGTCGCAGGGACCGCCAGCTGGCCCTCAAGACATGTTCTGGGCTGAACCCAGGTGGCTTTTGGTTTCCTTTTGTTTGGTTTTTGCAAACAGCCCTGGTTGGGCAGAGGGGCTGGTACTGGTGCTGGTACCAGTGGCCCTGCGGTGAGGGGCTGGCGAGGGAAGCTGCCATGCTCAGGAGCTGGCTCCCGTCCCTTCTTCAAAGGACCACAGTGGCCCGAGTCGCGGGGGGCGGGGGGGGGGGGGGGACCAGTGACTCGTTAGGAAACGAGTGTGACCACGCGGCTCTTGCTGCTCACGCTCGGGGAGGCGCTAAGGTCCGACCAGCAGGGGAAGCTGCCGGCGGTGTCGGCCACGTTTTGGACGCTGGAGGCCTTCAGGCCCGACCCCCTGTGGAAGGGGCCCGTGTCCAGGAGGGCGATGTCCGCACAGGACGGCCCGCCGGCCGCCGGGTGCTGCTCTCGGGCTCCCTGGGCAGGAGGAGTCTCTGCGGGGCCACGGGGTGCTGGCCTGGGCGGGACGGTGACGCGGAGCCCCTCCAGGCCGCAGAGGGCCCGGGGCCGGGCGGGGAGGGTGTGCGGCTGCACAGCGAGAGCCCCAGGTCCCGGACCAGCGTGAAGTTCAGCAGGAGGCCCAGGGCGGGGAGTGCGTGAACCAGACGGGCAGGCGGCCGGGGGGCCAGGGGCCGGGGCCACAGCAGGCTGGCCAGGCTGTAGTCAGTCCCGGACGTCGCCGGGGCAGCGGCAGCTCCGCACGGTGTTGTCCTGGGCGAGGATCAGGGTGCTGCTGAGCTGGCCTCGGGCAGGGTGGTCGAGGGCAAGGACGCCCAGCACGAGCAGGAGGAGGCTGAGCCGGGGGCTGGTGCCAGGCTGTCCCCGCGTGTCCGCCAGGTCACGGGACTCACCGGAAAGAGGGGTGCAGCTCGGTTACTCTCCTCAAAGGGAGCCCCTGCCAACGCGGGAGCCCTGCTCCCCGTGAGGCGCTCTAACCAGGGCAGGTGGTGCCGGGGCCACGGGCAGGATGCTCCTCCCGGGCGCCTCCCAACCGGCAGCGGCCAGCGCGGAGCTCTGCTCATCGGAGGCATCAACTCCCAGGCGTGCCGTCCGCTGACAGGGAGACCGGCACCCCCACAAGGGAGGGGGACTCGAGGAGGAGACCTGGGCCCCGGCGTGGTGGGGACCTGGGCGATTTCAGTGTGCACGGCCCCCAACATCCAGTCGCTGGTGCTGAGGGCCTGTCGGCCCCTGAAACGCTCACACCCGCTCCGCCGGCCACCCCCGGTTCCTGGACCCACCGGCAGCGCGTTCCTGTTGGATCCAGCCGCCCAGCTCCCCGTGGACCCACAGCGCGGCCGCCAGCGGAGCGGCCAGTTAATGGGAAACTTCAATTTCCAACTGGACAGCAGGCCCCCGTCCCACTAACCTGCTGACAGGCCGTTCTCACGTCTCCTGGCCTCACGGACGGCGTGTTCCAGTGGATTCTACCTGCGATGATAGACAAGGACAAGACCAGTCACACCAGTTCACCCCAGTGATCCCCACTCACCCACTCCTTTCCTGGAGCAAATCTATGAACTGACTTCACCAAGTCAGTCACTGCAGGGCCCCAGAGCTCAGCACCCACAGGCACTGCCCAGTGTCCAGATAAGGCAGGAATGCGGGCAGGGACCTCGGGACACGCCCCAGTGCCTGGCATTGATTGGAATCAGATACACATCATGAAACTGGGCCCCAGAATTCAGTTTGGCAAAAATAATGACATTTCCCCTGAGTTAGCTGATGACTGAAGAGAGAGACTCAACAACACAATACAATTTGTCTGTATTCGCAAGGCCTCATGGGTACGGTGAGAAACGGGGGTGAGACCTCTGACCAGGAGAGTCCGGAGCTAGGACTGGGCCCCTGCAGGGAGGGACATGGAAGGGTCCGTCTGGGGGGTGCACACGTCCACAGAGGTGGAGACGGAAGGAAGGAGGCCGGGCAGGCCTGCCACACAGCTGCAGGCGGAGGCCAGGAGGCGGCGAGGAGGAGCCCAGGGGCAAAGCTACAAAGGCCAGCTCGCTGGGCGGACAGGCTGCACCAGGCCACCAGCCGGGGCCGGAGCGCAGGGGACTAAACGTGAGCTCAGCCAAGCCCGTTTGAACAGAAGAGGAACCGGTTTTCATAGCAAGTGCCCGGGGGCAGCCCAGAGTCCGACGGGAGCTGACGGAGCTGATGTTCAAATGCACCTGATTCTGCTTCCAGAGCCCAGGGGCCAGCCTGTGGGGAGGACCCGGGCTGCGGCAGAGGGGGAGGGGTGATGGCGGGCGCCGCCGGCTCACAGGGCGCGTGCTGAGGCCACGCAGAGAAGCGAAGACGAACAAGGCTTCCGTGCAAAAGAGGAAGACAGAGGCGGCTCCAGAAATCAGGATTTTAAAAAGATTCCCAGGTGGCTCTAACGTGCAGCCGAGGTTGAGAACCACTGCCTTAGACCTGTCTGTCCAGCTGTGGAGTCTGGGGACGGGGGCGGGGGGTGGGGAGGGGGAGAGGGGCACGTGTCTACCACTGGGGGCCGGAATTCCAGGTTCCTTGATTCACTCTTTTCCTGATCACGAGGGCAACGCAGCTCCTGACAGCCACTGCGATACTCCCCGGTGTGCGAGGAACCAGGAACTCTACTCCCCGTCTCCGCGCACCGGCAGGGGTACCAGGCGCGCACGTCTGCATTGATGCCGATCTTGCTTTGCCTTGGAGCTTGGGCCACTGCTTTGATGGTTAATGAACATGGAGGGAGGGGGGACACAGCTCCTGAGCGGCTGGCTCACATGAGCTCCCGTGGAGCCGGAGCCCAGGGCGTGGACCAGGTGAAGCTTCTGACAAAAGGACCGTCACATGTACTTTAGAAAAGAATAAAGTGCCCGGCTGGTGTGGCTCAGTGGCTGAGCGTTGTCCCATAAGCCCAAAGGTCACGGGTTCGGTTCCCGGTCAGGGCACGTGCCCAGATGGCAGGATCCATCCCAGCGTGGGGCGTGCAGGAGGCAGCCCACTCATCAATGGTTCCCTCTCATCATGGATGTTTCTCTCTCTCTCCCTCTCCTTTCCTGTCTCTCAGGTCAATAGAAACAGTTTTGTAAAGAACACAGTGCCATTGGCCCTGAGGGAAACAGTGAAGACGACCTGCAAGTTACCCTCCTCATTCCCTTCCCGTCTCGCTCCGGCGTCGGGTACTTTCCATAGCAAGTCGTGCCCAATGACGTTTTCTTCGACGTCCTAGCCCAGGGGTGGGCACACTTTTTGACTCGAGGGCCACAATGGGTTCTTAAACTGGACCGGGGGGCCGGAACAAAAGCATGGATGGAGTGTTTGTGTGAACTAATATAAATTCAAAGTAAACATCATTACATAAAAGGGTACCGTCTTTTTTTTTTTTTTAGTTTTATTCATTGCCCGCGGGCCGTAGTTTGCCCACGGCTGCCCTGGACATTGCAGAGGAAGAAAGAAGGCAATCCGAGCTTTCCCTAGAAGTTTAAACGTGACTCACCTTAGAAGAGAGAGGGCGCTGTACGGACTCCCGCCTTAGTGACATCACCCGCGGAAGAAAAGCAGTGGAAACATTGCTTTTCCTGGCACCAGATGGCGCGGTTTCTCCAAAAACCAAACCAGGGTCCCGCGCTCCCAGGCGCTTCTGACTCGGAAGCCACTTTAGAAGCCGCACAGCCTTCTCCTTGCCCGGGAGGGCGGCGCGGAGTCCCGAGGCCTGAGGCTCCGGTGGCCCAGGGCGGGAAGGGAGCCAGGGGAGGAGGAGAGGAGGCAGGGCCCCTCACAGCGAAGCTCCAGTGAGAACACCGGGAGGCGGCCCCTGGGGGGGGGGGGAAAGATCCGTGGCCCCGACTTTGGAGGGGAGCCTGGAGTTTGCCGTCCTTCCCTTTCGGGCTCCAGATCGGATCGGACGTCCCTCACCCCGTTGCTTTGCAAAGACTGAGCGCTGAGCACGTGGCTCTAGGTCTCCTGTGACTCGCGGGGGTCAGGTCACCTGGCCAGGGGCTGGCTTTGCTGTCATCGGGCCTCCTCATTTGGAATTCCCCCGAACATTTCTTAGTTTTGCTGCTCCCCCCATAGGTGAGTATGGAGCGAGCTCCACGTTCAAAAGGAGCGTGCAGCCCACTGCTGGGCACTGAGGACGCACGGCCACGCTGCACGGCCACGGGGGCCACGGGAATGCACACCCAGCCGCCCACCTGCTAGGGTCCATCTTTTGGAAAGCAAAATACGTTTTCTAATTACGATGTTTTATACAGCAGTTAGTTTTCAGAATTAACCCACAATACAGTGTATTACTTCGTATTTTATCATTTTCTGGACCATCATGGCCAACTATGGTTATCAACAAATGTAACTCTTAGGGAAAGTATTGTAATGTCACCAAACTTCTCCCCGGAGATAATCATGTTAACATGTTGGTGCCAGCGTTTTTCTCTGTGCGTTACCCAAGATGGTCATAATTTTTCAGTGTCAGGAGCATTTAGTATTATGAATGAAACTTCTTCAGGTGCAGAATCTGGAGAGGACTGCCTACGTTGATTTCTGAAACCAACGTTGATCTGTTTTTCTATCTGCAAAGCGCAATTCAGGAGAATCCCTACAACACAGGCTTCTTCAGAGATGAGATGATACAGGCCAGGTGCCTGCACCGTGCCGGGCACCTCAGACACACCCGGGAAGTGTATTACTGCCATTCCTGCTGTTCTAGACAGCGATGCGATTCACGGCCTAGAGCAGTGGTTCTCAACCTTCCTAACGCCGACCCTTTAACACAGTTCCTCATGTTGTGGTGACCCCCAACTTCATTGTGACAAATTGAACATAACTAAAGCATAGTGATTAATCACAAAACAATATGTAATTATAGATGTGTTTTCCGATGGTCTTAAGTGACCCCTGTGAAAGGGTCGTTTGACCCCCAAAGGGGTCGCGACCCACAGGTTGAGAACCGCTGCCCTAGAGACTCCGTCACCCTTGGCTCGTTTCTCTGTGAATGTCACAGGCGTTGAATTGTTGAGCTGATGTGTATGACCCATCTTGAAGTTCTTGCTATGCACTGGCGAGACTGCTCCCCCAGTAGGTGCTGACTGGGCGAACCTAGGCAGTCACAGACCTGGGCACCTGCCTGCCTCGAGGCAGGACACTGATGGCCAAGCCAGATGCCCCCTGAGCCCCGGCAGCTCTGAGGCCTGGGGTGGTAGCGGGTCCCCTCACTCTCCCTTCCCATCTGAGATCTCCTGTTTTCATGAGCGAACAACAGCTCCGCGCCCTGTCATCCATGGAAGGGAGAAGGTCCAACTTAAATGGAAGCGGTAACTGAGCACTGAGAATGACGGGAGGGACGGACATGGACGCAGATCTTTTACCAGGAGCCGGGCTAAGCAGGGCGCACAGATGAGAAAAGAGGCGGTAACGGGCCTTCCCCGTAGACGGCGAGCTTCCCGCCAGAGCCTGCGGTGTCGCGAACACGGATGCTGACCCTCGCTGGCCGGCTGCCCGTGGCCTCTCAGCCCCTCTGGTCCCCACTCCGAAGCCGAGCTGGGAACAAGGAGCAGCGCCGAGCAGGGAGTGGACAGGGCCCGGCCGGCACAGACCGATTGCCCTCCCCGGCTCCGGTGCCTCCCCCAGGGTGGCCCAGCTCTTCGGGGTTTTATTTTTGCCACCAGCATCGTCCTCCAGTGCTGCCAACATGGTTCAGGTCGCAAACAATCACACGTGATACGTCCACGGCGGCCTGCGGACCTTAGGGACCAGCCACACGCGCCCACCTGGGCTCTCACCACGCACTGCGGGCCTCGGGGGGGGGGTGGCCCCCAATCTGTGCCTGCTGGGTGGGAGGGTCTGAGAGTTCACCCTGAACGCAGGCGGGTTTGTGAAGCTGCCGCAATCACCTGCGGCTTTAGTTTGGGGGTTGCTGGCCCGCCACCTCAGCCGACGGGGGGCGGGGGCGGGGGGAGAGCGACAGGCCTGTCCTCTGCCGGCTTCCTGTGTCCCTTTGCCGCAGGGTCGACCCTGTATGTGCCCAGTGCGCCCAGCCTGGTGGGAATGCGCCCTAGTGAGCCGAACGCAGCGCCTCCTGCTGGTCTCTGTGTGCATTTCCGCTCGCTGTCGTCATCGCTACCAAAGGCGGCACCTCTATGGGAACAGCAAAGGGTGCTCTGAGCATCCTGTTTATGTCTGTTTGTTTGTTTTTTAACGATTTCAGAGAGAGGGAGGGAGAGAGAGATAGAAACACAAATGACGAGAGAGAATCACGGGTCGGCTGCCTCCTGCGCGCCCCACACTGAGGATCGAGCCCGCAACCCGGGCCTGTGCCCAGACCGGGGATCGAACCCTGACCTCCTGGTTCCTAGGTCGATGCTCAGCCCCTGAGCCCTGCGGCCGGACGGAGCTCACTGTTGTGATTGTGAGCCGGGCTGCCTGCCTCCTGGGGGGCCCGGGGGGCCGCGGCCGCCAGTCCGGCTGGGATATCACTTACCAGCGCGCCCCGGGGGCCCGGCCGGCGCAGCCTGTTTACAAGCCGCGTGGCTGTTAGGACAGCTTCCCGGGCGCTAATTAGCCGGCGGCCGATGCGCCCGGTCCGCAGAGGCCCCAGGTGCCTCGGGGGTGGTTTTAAATTGATACAAAAACACACAATAACTCGCTCCAGGTGAGTGTGGGCAGCGCCTCCCCCAGCAGGTTGGCTGTTTGCTCGCCGCGGCTGCGGCTCCCGGATCCCACAGTGGCCCGGCCAGGGTCGCGGGTTTACGAAGGTCCTTAATTGGTTCCGTGCGGCCATTATTTTCGCTGAGTGACAGGACGGCGCTGCGCCAGCCGCAGGCCGGAGGGACCTGGTCATTAGGCCCTGCCTCCGCCTGGCCGGGGACGCAGATTCGTGTGATGTTTTGCGCTGGGAGTTGGGGGGGTGGTTAATGTTCACGCTAAGACACCTGCTCTTCCGGCAGGAACGCGAGGCCCCTTTCGCTGAAGCCTGCAGTGAAAGCGCCCAGTGTCCTCCATCAGACAGAGGATGAGTTCGACTCCTTTTTAAAAAATATATATTTTATTGATTTTTTACAGAGAAGAAGGGAGAGGAGGAATAGTTAGAAACATCGATGAGAGAGAAACATCGATCAGCCGCCTCCTGCACACCCCCTACTGGGGATGTGCCCGCAACCCAGGTACATGCCCTTGACCGGAATCGAACCCGGGACCCTTCAGTCCGCAGGCCGGCGCTCTATCCACTGAGCCACACCGGCCAGGGCGAGTTCGACTTCTTATAGTCCCCCCCCCCCGTCGCTTGGTGAACAGATGACCTAGACCTTTGTTTATTCAACTCCTGCTCCCCTGAAGCTTGTAACGGTGCCCTTGGTTAAGGGAGACAACGCGGGTTTGGAGGCCATGAAGGGGGTCGCCCCCCGGGTTTCACTGCCCTGGACCCGTTATTCCTGCTTTCTGCCCCCTGGGAGGAACGTGGTGAGCTTGATCAGCTTCGTCTCATGAGGGTGGAAGAGCAGCCGGGGCACCGCCTCATCCTAGCGGAGAGAAGACATACACAAAGCCCGCAGCAACCAGAGGCTCCCGGCCCCCAGGGCACACGCGGCGCTGCTGGCGAGCCAGTCCCCCGGGCGGGGGAGCGGCAGGGACGTGTCGGCGCGTTTCAGCATCGAGAGGACATTCCGATCTGCATCAGAAGCCGACCAGGCGCGAGCCAGGCCTGCAGGACGCACAGCGGCCAGGACAGCGTTCCCCAGCCTCCCTCCGTGCTGGGGACATGGGTCAGCCGCCTCTGCACGCCCCCCACTGGGGATCGAGCCGGCAACCCGGGCCTGTGCCCTGACCGGGAATCGAACCCTGACCTCCTGGTTCATAGGTTGACGCTCAGCCGCTGAGCCCCGCTGGCCGGGCTCACTTTTATTTGATCCTCTCTGGTATATTCTGAAAAACGTAAAGAGCATTTGTATCTTGGTTTTCAATACCAACAGAGAGAGGGAGGGAGAGAGAGAGAGAGAGAGAGACTTTCTCAGGCTGCGATTCAAAGGCTCAGAGAGCCCCTACCTGCTTGGTGTGTTTGCCTGAGTCACAGAAGGGGCTGCAGCCTCAGGGCGGCCCTGGGAGGGGGCAGCCGTGCCGGGAGCCGTGGCAACGGGTGGGCGACACGCACGTGGGAAGGCGGGAAGTGCCGGGCACTCTTCCTGTCACCTGTGCACCAGGTGGGCCACGCCCTTTTATTTGGGGGCACTTGGGGGGAGGAGAAGGAGCTGCGGCTGGAAGAGGGGAGCGGCTGCTGGAAGAGGACATGGGTGCGAGCTCACGGGCGCTGTGGGCGCTGCTGCTTGCTCACCACACCCTGCGGCCTGCTCCTCGGAGGAAGGGCGGCCACATAAACACGCTCCTCACGCTGCCCAAGGGCTCTGCTCCCGAAATCCCGTCCTGGGGCCGGCCGGCGGGGCTCAGTGGCTGAGCGTCGACCTATGAACCAGGAGGTCAGGGTTCGATTCCCGGGTCGTGGGCTCGAGCCCCAGTGTGGGGCGTGCAGGAGGCAGCCAATCAGTGTTTTCTCTCATCACTGATGTTTCTCTCTCCCTCTCCCTTCCTCTCTGAAATCAATACAAATATATTTTACAAAAATTCCGTCCTGGGCTGGTCTCCGTGTTCAGAGGCGTGTAAAGCCTTTCCCCCAAACGGCGGGCTCCTCGGAGCCTCCAGCTCCCAGGCCGGCCGGCGCCCCCAGAGCGCCCCTCCTTCCCCCGTGGGCAGAGGAATCTTCTCAGCAAGTCTTTTAACCACATGCAACTATTCCCATCCCGAATCTAAAGCACCCCCCACTACGCTGTGCTCAGGAGAGGGGACAGAGGCACCACCAGGCATCAGAGAGACGCAAATTAACACCACAGGGAGGGGCCACGCACCCCTGTCAGGATGGCTGCCATCAACAAATCAACAAACTCCACAAGTGCTGGGGAGGGTGCGGAGAAAAGGGAGCCCGCGGGCGG
Source organism: Myotis daubentonii (assembly GCF_963259705.1). NCBI lineage: Eukaryota > Metazoa > Chordata > Mammalia > Chiroptera > Vespertilionidae > Myotis > Myotis daubentonii. The sequence goes on from NC_081842.1 coordinate 1,483,660, forward strand.
GCACGGCCGGTGCGGCCACCGTGGAAACAGGGTGGAGTTACCTATAAAAACTAAATGTGGAACTCCCACGTGACCCAGTGGTCCCAGTTCTGGGAATATATCCTAAGAAACACCCATCAGAAAGGCCATCCGCACCCCTATGTTCGCAGCAGCACAACTCACAGCAGCCAAGATCTGGGAGCAGCCAGGTGCCCATCGCAGGCGCGTGGCTAAGCAGCCGTGCTGCGTGGTCACAGCGGAACACTACTTGGCCGTGAAAAGGGAGGAAACCGCACCTTCGGCGACAGCGTGCAGGGGCCTGGGAGCATTACGCCAAGTGCACCGAGCCAGCGAGAGGAAGACAGACGTGTGGCATCGAATGACCAAGGAAACCAAAGCTAAGAAGGGGGAGAGGGCGAGGAGCAGATTTCCGCGCGCAGCATCCGCGGAGGCAGGAGTGAGTGCAGGGGTCTGTCTGGTGGTGCGTCGGGAGCAGGAAAGGGGGGCGGTGGGTCTCCCCCCCCCCCCCCCCCCCCCGACCTGCTCACGCCCACTCCTTCAGCTCGCATCCGGTGCTGCCCCCCAGCGAGCCCGCCAGGCCAAGCAGCCCTTCTATGGGACATCGTTTTGCAGAAGCAAACGCCCTCCGTGTGGTGATTTGAAGGTTTCGGGGAGCCGGCGCGGCCGCCGGTGCCAGGCCAGGCTAGCCGCGCGCGAAGGAGGCCCGTATGCTGCCTTCGCAACAGTCCTTGGGTTTAATTTGGTGAAACAATGCGCCATAATCAGCCACGTGGACAGCAGGCCTGGCTGACGCGGGGTGGGGGTGGGGGGGACTCCGTGTTACAACTCCCACTCAACCTCGCCGTGCTAATCGCATTACGCGCTCCAGTCGGCCTGTTCGGCTGCCTTCAGAAAGTCCTTTCCGTGGTGGTCAGATCGCCCGAGGCCGGGAGATTGAATGTATCATAAAACTCATTAACTAACCAGCCTGGCACCCCCGGAGGGCAGGGTGCTGGCAAAGGAGGCCGAAGACTCCAGCATGCACTGTGTTTACACACACACACAGACACACCCCCCCGCAGCCTCAGGGGACACGTTGATTGTGCAGACAGAAGTGTGTCCCAGGCCCGCGTTCCTCACGCTTGGACGTGCTTGTGACTCATCAAACTCAGATCTGACTCAGCAGCTCTGGGAGGGGCCGAGGGTCTGTGCTGCTGACACGGGTGCTGACCGCTGGCCCGAGGACCACCGGGGAGAGCAGGCCTTGGGAGGGTATAGAGAACATCCAGTAATAACAGACGCACTAGCCCGGCCGGCGTGGCTCAGGGGCTGAGCATCGACCCAGCAACCAGGAGGTCAGGGTTCGATTCCCAGTCAGGGCACAGGCCCGGGTTGTGGGCTCGAGCCCAAGTGGGGGGCGTGCAGGAGGCAGCCGGTCCATGATTCTCTCTCATCATTGATGTTCCTATTTCTCTCTTCCTCTCTGAAATCAATAAATATATATATATATTAAAAAAACAAAAACAAATCTGTTCATTTTTATGTGAAAAACGTGTTTGTCACGTTCTCTTGTGGACGGGCTTTAGCAAACAGATTGGCTTTATTTTGCTTGTTCACTTGGCTTCGCAAGTTCCAGAGCAGGAACGGCCATCTCCGCGTTTCCCTGGGAAGACGTCGCCAGTGTAATTGACATCGGCAAACGGCTCTCCTGGGCCCACAAGGCAAAGGCGCCCCGCCTTCAGAAAAGCCACCCACTCACCCAGAGGCGCCTTTTTACACAAACGAACTCAGAGCCGTGTGTCAGCAAGACGAGCGGGTTTGGCCGCGTTTCCTTTCAAATGATGGACGAGCTGGAGACGGAGCATCGCTGAGCCGGTCAGGAGGGAGGCCTGGGTCTTGACCCTCAGTGTCCTCATCTGAAATGAGGGGGGGAGACACCCAGCCCTCACATTTGATTGGCATGTGAGGCAGAGTGAGGTTGACCAATCAGGTCACCTTAGTAAGCTACAGCCGTGGCCTCCTGCTTCCCATTGGCTCTGTTGGACGTCTCATAAGGCACCAGTGTTTTCCTACGTTAGCCGGCTGAGAGCGCTCAAAACCCTCATAAGAGTACAGATACTTACCTGGCAGGGGAGAAACTATGATCACGAAGAGTACAGAGCTATGGGCGAGTTATATACATAACACGCAGCTTGACGGCTGGGCCAGGCGGCCAGTCGCTGTGCTGCACTTAGATTTCCCAGCTCTCCGGCTTCCCATTTCACAGGCGGGCGGAGAAGCTGTGAGCGCTCACTCACAGCCACGGAGACCGGATGCAGAGGTCGACGGCATCTCCTCCCACAGGGACCCACACACAGCGTCCATCCCTTCCTGCTAATGTGCTGCTTAAACAAATACACACACACACACACACACACACACACACACACACACACATATATATCCTATTAATAAAAGGCTAATATGCAAATCAACTGAACGGCAGAACAACTGGTCACTATGACACGCACTGGCCACCAGGGGGCAGATGCTCGATGCAGGAGCTGCCCCCTGTGGTCAGTGCGCTTCAGCGGGCCTAGGCGGCTTTCTTAAGCATCTGTCTCCTTTTTAGGGCCGGAGGCTCTGTCTGTTAGGCCACCGCTGGCTATTAAAATTCTTCTGCCAGCAGCTCTTGCTTCTGGCCAGAGTAAGACAACAGCGGCCCTATTTATTCACTTCCCCCCACATCTTCGCACGGACCTTGGTTCAGCTCTGGCCGTCCCGGGTTCCGTTTAATCTCCATGGGTTGTGAGGAGACGCTGCCCACACAGGTGACTGACTGCTGGGGGCCCTGCATTTTCTGGAAGCTTCCATCCTCAGGCAGTCACCCATCGTGACGTCCATAGGGAAATGCCATTTCGCCAAAACACAATTCCACTCAACACAGCATTTCTCAGCCCAAAGTTCCACACAGGTCATGGCCTCTGTCTTTATTTATGTATTAATTAATTAATTAATTAATTAATTAAATATGGTTTTATTGATTTCAGAGAGGAAGGGTGAGGGAGGGAGAGATAGAGACATCAGTGATGAGAGAGAATCATGGATCGGCTGCCTCCTGCACGCCCCCCACTGGGGATCGAGCCTGCAACCTGGGCCTGTGCTCTGACCGGGAATCTAATCCACATTCAACCCCTGAGCCATGCCGGCCAGGCTGGCCTTCGTCTTTAAAATGCTCTAAAATGCCATGGCCACACGGGAAAACTTTCAGGTGTGACAGCAGAGGGAGGGGGTGCTGCAGGGGTGGGGGTGCTGCAGAGGGAGGGGGTGCTGCAGGGGAGGGGGTGCTGCAGGGGAGGGGGTGCTGCAGGGGAAGGGGGTGATGCAGAGGGAGGGGGTGCTGCAGAGGGAGGGGTGCTGCAGGGGAGGGGGTGCTGCAGAGGGAGGGGGTGATGCAGAGGGAGGGGTGCTGCAGGGGAGGGGGTGCTGCAGGGGAGGGGGTGCTGCAGGGGAAGGGGTGCTGCAGAGGGAGGGGGTGCTGCAGGGGAGGGGGTGCTGCAGGGGAAGGGGTGCTGCAGGGGAGGGGGTGCTGCAGAGGGAGGGGGTGCTGCAGGGGAGGGGGTGCTGCAGGGGAAGGGGTGCTGCAGGGAAGGGGGTGCTGCAGAGGGAGGGGGTGCTGCAGGGGAGGGGGTGCTGCAGGGGAGGGTGTGCTGCAGGGGAAGGTGCACTGTTCTGGGGGCAGCAGGGGAGGGGGTGCTGCAGAGGGAGGGGGTGCTGCAGGGGAGGGGGTGCTGCAGGGGAAGGGGTGCTGCAGGGGAGGGAGTGCTGCAGGGGAGGGGGTGCTGCAGGGGAAGGGGTGCTGCAGAGGGAGGGGGTGCTGCAGGGGAGGGGGTGCTGCAGGGGAAGGGGTGCTGCAGGGGAGGGGGTGCTGCAGGGGAGGGGGTGCTGCAGAGGGAGGGGGTGATGCAGAGGGAGGGGTGCTGCAGAGGGAGGGGGTGATGCAGAGGGAGGGGTGCTGCAGGGGAGGGGGTGCTGCAGAGGGAGGGGGTGCTGCAGAGGGAGGGGTGCTGCAGGGGAGGGGGTGCTACAGGGGAAGAGGTGCTGCAGGGGAGGGGGTGCTGCAGAGGGAGGGGTGCTGCAGGGGAGGGGGTGCTACAGGGGAAGAGGTGCTGCAGGGGAGGGGGTGCTGCAGGGGAGGGGGTGCTGCAGGGAAGGGGGTGCTGCAGAGGGAGGGGGTGCTGCAGGGGAGGGGGTGCTGCAGGGGAGGGGGTGCTGCAGGGGAAGGTGCACTGTTCTGGGGGCAGCAGGGGAGGGGGAAATGGTGAGACCATCAGGTCTGTCCCACGTGCAGCCTGGCGGGGCGTTTGCTTTGGCGGAGCTGTTCATAACTCTCTTCCCCCCGCCCCCCTCCCCCCCCCCCACCCCGTCCCAGGCTGGGGCACACGCAGTGGAACCCGGGGGTGGGCAGCTCCATGGACATGCTGCCGCCTGGGCCGCGGCCTCCGCTGTCCTCTCGGGCTCGCACGCTCCTGTTTGCTCCGGTTTCCAGCAGCCACGCCAGGGAGAGTCAGGGCCACACTGTTTGCCGGGGCCCAAACCCGCCCAGGATCAGGGGGGAGGAGACGCGGGTAGAAAAGACGCTTGAAGGAATGTTTGAATTAACCGCTGCCTGCAGTTTCCAGCAGTGTCTGATTTTTAAAAGCGGACGTCGGAACCGTGATCGTGAGCTCACAAACAGGACAGAGTCACTCCTCGCGTCACACGGAGTGTGGCCGCCGGACCAACCCGGCCGGCAGGGAGAGAGCCCTAACTCAGCCGGGACTGGAAACACTCTTCGCCTCACCGTTCCTGTTTGTGTCTCCTGTGAAGGGATGGGAATCCATCACTTTTGCTTACTGCTCTGCTGTGGTTACAATAAACCAGAGTGAGCTCACCCCATCCGGGCTAAACGCCATCGCCAACCGAAGGCTGAATCCCACGGTAACAATATTCCCCTTACTTCCTGTCCAGCTCTCTGACTCAGTGATTTCACATGCGTTAAATTTGTTCCCCAAACCGTGGGACGCGCCGCAGAAAAACGAAATGGGTTTCATCTAATCTGCGCAGGACGGCCCGTGCAAAGGCTCAGGAATCTCAGCGACGGTGCGAAAGGACCTCGGGTTAAAGGCGGGGGTGTGACCAGCCCCCAGCAACAGGTCCTGAAATGCACAGAAATGGAGTCCTTGCCCCCCCCCCGCCCCCCGCTGCTCTCTCTCCTTTAACACCACCAACTTCCACAACCAATTCCTCAGGTTTTCAGCTGCTTCCCGAGAAGCAGGGTTCCGAGCAGAACAAAATGTTTGCTGCCGGACAAAGGCCTTTTGCTTAACTCCACGCCTTCAGCAAAAACCCGACAATGTTCCGCGAGCCCACTGGGAGCTATCTTTTTATCCTTTCCTTTTTTTTTTTTTTAATGTTTCACTTGGGGGCGGTGGGGGAGGGGCGGAGGCTAAAACAAACTAATTTCTGGTCTTTTCATTCCTTTCGCAAACAGTTTGAAGACGGAGCGATTTGTCCTGACAAATCTGGGCTTAGCGGGCGGCCCGCAGCCCGCGGTCACGGGGCCGACTTGACGGGGGCCGGCCACTCGCTCCGTTGTCAGCTGTCACTGGGCGAGGGCTAACCTGCCGCCGGCGGCTCTGGCGGCCCCCGCGCGGGCCTGCCTCTGTATAATGAACAGACTGTTTCATTAGCGGGACAATTCACCGGGCAAATCCAGCCCAAACAACTTATTTCACGATTTGTGAGCAGAATTCCATTCGGGGGAGCCGGTGGCCGGCACACAATGTGCGAGGGATCAGGACAAGTGCTCCGGCGAGTCTGCAGCCGTGGGGGCTGGGGCGGAGGCCGCCGCATGCAGATCAGCGGATTAGGGGCGACAGCCTCGGGTCAAGTGTCTCGAGGGGGCCGATCAACACCCCGAACCTGACAGCAGCTCGCCCGCCCTTTCTTCCGCGGCCTGTGGAGTGCGAGCAAATCTCCTGAATGGCCTGGGTGCCGGGGCCCTTTCTTCGCGGAGACACTCTGTCCATTTTCCGAGGCGGCCGGGCCGGCGGAATCCATTGGCCCCGCGTCTCGCACACAAAAACGCGTCCTGTTCCTCCCCGTCTCGACGAGGAGCCTTTGTCTCAAGGTGTGTGAACCAGAACCAAATCCACCTCGAGGGCCCGGCTGCAAGGCCTCCGGGTTTAGCTCGCGGACAAAGGGAGCACTTTGAAGGTTACACAATCGAATGCTGTTTTTTGGTCGCACGCACACACAAAACCCTCTCGTTGTGAACACGGCCGAGCGGGAGGGCTGCACGGCAAAGGTCATAGGACAACTCGGGGTGAATCATATCCTAAGTGAGCATTGCCACTCATTCGGACACGGAAACAGCCGGGGAGCTGTATTTCGCGTGTTTTAAGCATCGCCAGCGGGAGGGGCCGTGCTGATCGTAGGAGGCTGTGTCTGCGTGAACGCGGAGGGCAGGACAGAAGTCTGTGCCGTCCCGTCCAACACGCGCGGCCGGGGTTCGGCCGGCCCGAGGTGTGTCCACAGGCCCGCGTGTGCGCGGAGCCCTGGCTGCAGCCTGGGGTTGTTCGCGGGTTCGCTCTTCATTTCTTGTGGCGGCTGAGTTTCACGACGATCACACGGGCGCGGCCTCCGACAGGGAGCAGCCACTTTCCCAGACCTTTAATCCGAGACCCTGGGTGTCAGACTTTTGAAGATATTTTTCTTTTGGTAGGTGTTTTGGCTCTATTTTTTCAAAACATGTTTTTATGGATTTTCTAGAGAGAAAGGGAGGGAGAGGGGGAGAGAGAGAAACATCAGTGATGAGAGAGAGTCATTGACTGGCTGCCTCCTGCACGCCCCACCCAGGGGATCGAGCCCACAACACGGGGATGTGCCCTGACCGGGGATCCAACCGTGACCTCCTGGTCCCTAGGTTGATGCTCAACCACTGAGCCACACCGGCCGGGAAGAGACGTGATTTTCCTTTTCTTTTCTTTCACCATTTACTGCTTCATCCGCCTGTGAGAGGCAGAATGAGGAGAGCAGCCCCACCTGGAGGGGCCGCTGAGCAAGGCCCACCTGGGAGATTGCGAGCAACAAGCAAACCAAGGGGCGTGTCTGGGTGTGGGAGGGGGAGGGGGAGGGGGAGGGTGGGACGGGGGAAATGGAAGCGGGAGGGGAGTCCTCCGTGAGGGTGCAGGACGCGGGTGGCGCTCCGGAAACACCAAGCCGCCCTCGGGTGCCAGCACCATCCAGCCGCCCACCGCCCGTGCCTGTCTGCAGGCCACCGGCCGGCACCATCCAGCCGCCCACTGCCCGTGCCTGTCTGCAGGCCACCGGCCGGCACAGAGAGCACCTTCATGGTCAGAGGCGCTCAGGAGGGTTGACAGCCGACTGCCCAGCGTGAGCGACAGTGACTAATGTCCGGTCGGAAAGGTGCGCAGGTCACAGCACCGGCCACCGGCACGCGGCCGCTGGCGAGGTGACTGGGGGCTCGTCTGTGATGGGAAGTGGCTGCCACAGCCCTGCGCCCGGGAGGGTGGTGTTGGGTGGGGGCGACGTGGGCAATCAGGCCGTCAAGGGGGAGGAGGGCAGGAGGGGGAGGAGGGGGAGGGGGGAGGAGTGGTGTCTGGGGCAGGCCTCCCCTCCTGCAGAGCCGTCATCATCATCAATGGGGCGCCCCGGCCCCCTGCGCTGCCCGCTTTCGGGAGCAGTTGTTGGGAGGGGTGGCTCGGTTCAGGATGAACCTCCACGGAATGGCGGCCGTGTCCCCTGCGGGCGCTGGCCAGTGGGAGGCAACAGTGACCCAACACCTTGCTGGGGTGCTGCATCCCCAACACTGGCCGTGGGTGTCCTCGCCAGGGGGCGCGGCCCGAGCAGCAGGAGCCTGGCTGGCGCCTCGTGGCTGTGGCCGTGGCCGTGGCGAGGTGTGGCCGTGGCCGTGGCGAGGCGGATTTGTCCCTCCTGACAACACGCAGACCAGCAGGCAGGCAGTGAGCCCGGGTGGAGCCGCGAGGACCAGGCTGCTGACGGCCCAACGCGAGGACGAGCCCCGGGTCCGGAGGCCTTTCCCCACGGCCTGCGCGCTGCCTCCTCGGCAGGTCTGGGGGGCCGGGGGCCTGGGTGCTGGGCGTCTCGGGGACCCAGCGCGGGCTGTTCTGTGTCCCCCAGCCAGTCACTAGCTTGGGGCAGCCAGGACCACTAAGGACACTTCGCCTGAGGCACCTGCAGGACCCGGAGGAGGAGAAATGTAGCCAGTCATCCTGCCTCTGTCCCCCCAGGGCCTTCCACCCCCCCACATGTGTCCTACCCCTGCCTCCATCTCCACTCCTGTTCCACCCTCATCCCATCCCTCCTCTTCTCTCTCTCCCTCTCTCTCTCTCCCCCCTCTCTCTCTTTCTCTCCCCCTCTTTCTCTCCCCCTCTCTCTCTTTCTCTTTCTCTCTCTCTCTCCCCCCCCCTCATTTATCTCTAAGATATCTACCTGCCTCCTCATCAATCCCTATCATCTCCATCTACTGCTATTGTGTCTGTCTTCATTGTCTCCATCTGGTCCTATCTATTGTCTGTCGATCACCTATCACCTATCATTTATGTATGGATGTATCTAGCTATATCTATCTTTCATCTATCATCTTTCTATCTGTCTATCATTCTATTATCTATCCATCATCTGTCTGTCTGTCCGTCTACCTCATCCCATCCCTTCGCATCCTGTCCTCTGCTAGGTGACGACAGCTCAACTATTGCTGTCCGTCTACCCTCATCCCATCCCTTCGCATCCTGTCCTTTGCTAGGTGGCGACAGCTCAACTATTGCTGTGCTGGTGGTTTGTTTCCAGGCTGACGTAGCGAGGTCCCGCAAACTGGGTGCTTTATGTTTAGTTTTGTATTTATTTTTCATGGAACGTGGCATTGGCTATTAAGGTTACACAGGTCACAGTTCTAGAATACATCCTCTGTATTTTGTCCTGTGTGTTCACCACCCCAAGTCAGTCTCCCTCCATCACCACTTATCCCCGCTTTCCCCTCTTCTACTCCCCCCGCCCCCACTGGGTGATTTAAACAACGGAAACGGGTGTCTCCCGGCCTGGAGGCTGGAAGTCTGGGACCCGGAGCCCGCAGGGCGGGTCCTCCCCAGGCAGCGGGACCATCGGCTCCTGGCCTTTCTCCAAACCCCGTCACTGCTGCCTGGGCACCGGGAGCGTCACTGCAGTCCTCTGCCTCCCATGGGCTCCCCCACAGACACCCCATCTTTCCCCATCGCCTCCCGTGGGCTCCCCCACAGACACCCCGTCTCTCCCCATCGCCTCCCGTGGGCTCCCCCACAGACACCCCGTCTCTCCTCATCGCCTCCCCTCGGGGTCTGCCTCTGCCTGAACTCCCCTTCCCTAAGGACACCGTCCTGTCGGATCGGGCACCTAGTGACCCCATTGTAACGACCACTTTTGTGAACACCCTGATCCCAAATAAGGCCACGTTCTGAGGGGCTGGGGCTGGGACGTGGGCGTATTTGGGGCCGGGGGTGGGGGGGACATAATTGAACCCTGACAGCTGGTCAGCCAGGGGCCCAGTTGTATCAGAACAGAGCCTCTGGGGGTTCGCTGACTCTGGGGGGTCCTCCCCTCCCCCGCCCAGGGGCGCAGCCGTCACTCCTCGTGGGAGCGGTTTTCTCTGTCGCAGGACAAGGCCAGGCCTCAGAGCTCCAGGGACACAAGAGCCCCCTCCCAGCTCTGCAGAGGCCTCGGCACACGGTGCCGACCGACAGGGGACAGAGTGCGAGTGGGAGCAGTTCCTGTCTTTTTTTTCTTTTAATTTATTTTATTGCTTAAAGTATTACAAAGGGTATTACATATGTGTCCTTCCCCCCCGCCCCCCCCCTTGACAATCCCCGGGCCTCCCCTACCCCCCAGTGTCTGTGTCCATTGGTTATGCTTATATGCATGCATACAAGTCCTTCGGTTGATCTCTTACCGCCTCCCTCCTGCCCCCCAACCCTCCCCGGCCTTCCCGCTGCAGTTTGACAATCTGTTCAAGGCTGCTCTGCCTCTGTATCTATTATTGTTCATAAGTTTATAATGGTCTTTATTATCCATGCAGTTCCTGTCTTGGTGATGAAATATTAACCACATAGGAAATGTGCCGGGTTCTGCCGGCCGGGCTCAGGGGTGAGCACTGACCTAGGAACTGGGAGGTCAGGGTTCGATTCCCGGTCAGGGCACAGGCCTGGGTTGTGGGCTTGATCCCCAGTGAGGGCGATCCATGGTTCTCTCTCTCCCTCTGAAATCAATACAACTATATTGTTTAAAAAAGAAAAGAAAAGGAAGAAAACGTGTGGGAAACCGGCAGGAACACCAGAGCAGCAGCGCGTGCGGCGTCTCCGAGGGGCTGCTGGGCCGCTGCTCCGGGTGTCGGTCCAGGTGTCAGTCCCGGGTGTCGGTCCGGGTGTCGGTCCGGGTGTCGGTCCGGGTATCGGTCCCGGTTTTGGTCTCGGGTGTCAGTCCGGGTGTCACTCTGGGTGTCGGTCCCGGGTGTCAGTCTGGGTGTCAGTCCGGGTGTCGGTCCAGGTGTCACTCTGGGTGTCAGTCCCGGTTTTGGTCTCGGGTGTCAGTCCGGGTGTCACTCTGGGTGTCGGTCCGGGTGTCAGTCTGGGTGTCAGTTCTGTGTATTGCAGGCTGAGGCCTCGCTCGCGGCCTCCCGGAATCCAGCTGCAGGCGCCGCTCTTCGTCCCCGCGGTTCTCCCGGTGGCCGCAGTGCCTGTGCGGCGTCATCGATTTTCCTCCGCGTGGATTGGTGGGCACAGTTGGCTCCGTCCGTCCCCCCACGAGTCCTGGTCACAGGCCACTGGGTCGCAGTGCCGTTCTCTGAGCTGCATTCTCTGTCGGCGAATGCCACTGGGCACGGAGCACCCGCGGGACACTGCTCGGCCGACAGGGCCGGACAGACTTGACGTCACCGCGCTGACATCTCCCCGATGGCGTCTGTGCTCCACCCACGGAACGTGTCTGGGCGCCTGTCGCCGGTTCAAGCCCCGCTGATGTCACAGGGAAGCAGGAGAATATATTTTATTGATTTTTTACAGAGAGGAAGGGAGAGGGATAGAGAGTTAGAAACATCGATGAGAGAGAAACATCGATCAGCTGCCTCCTGCACATTCCCTACTGGGGATGTGCCCGCAACCAAGGTACATGCCCTTGACCGGAATCGTACCTGGGACCCTTCAGTCCACAGGCCGACGCTCTATCCACTGAGCCAAACCAGTCAGGGCTCTTTCTTCTTTTAAAAAATATATTTTTATTGATGTCAGAGAGGAAGGGGGAGAAACATCAACGATGAGAGAGAATCACTGATTGGCTGCCTCCCGCACAATCCACATTGGGGATCGAGCCCACAACCCGGGCATGTTTCCCAGGCCCAGACTGTGTGGCTCAGTGGTTGAGCATTGACCTATGAACCAGGAGGTCAGGGTTCGATTCCAGGTCAGGGTACATGCCCAGGTTGTGGGCTCGATCCCCAGTGGGGGGGTGTGCAGGAGGCAGCCGGTCAGCGATTCTCTGTCATCATTGATGTTCCTGTCTCTCCCTCTCCCTTCCTCTCTGACATCAATAAAAATATAATTTTAAAAATTAATGGAAATAATATCCTCAGATGCAGATTAACAAGCGAACAGAAAAGCGAATGTGTGTGTCCACTGGCCCAGCAGGTGGGTAACAGCCTAACCTCGGACACCCCTGCCTGCTCACACCCACGCTCTCCACGGCCCACGTGGCCCTGGATCTTAGCAGGAAAGACCCCTCACCGCGCGGACAGCCGCAGCCGAGCTGGGCTTCGCCTCCCGCGTAGCTGAGCCCCGGCGGAGGCCCTGTCCGTCTGGGAAAGTTTCCACAAGCCCTTTGTCGTGAAGATTTCCGGGAAAGGGGGCCGAGGGCCTGGTTAAGGTCCCCTTTCTTAATACCAGTTAACTGTCCTGATTCGAGGATTGCGGCCTCCGGTCCCTGGCGGCGTGTGGACACGTGACCGGTCCTGGGCTCTCCCCCCCGCTCGCCCGGACGTTCTCTCCGGAGGAAACGTGGAGATGCGCGGCCGTCGCGTCGTCCTGCCGGCCGGCCGGTCGCCTTTACGTCCCCGAGGGGAAGTGCGGCGGAGAGAACAGCGCATCTCCTGCTGCTAGTAAGCTGTGGGCACAAAGGTTATGCCTGAATTTCCCCCAAAGACCCTGATTCAAAGTCCGGGACTTGGTAAACGCGAGTGGAAAACTGCGAGGCGGGGATGAAAGGGGCCTTGGGGCCTTTTACATGCTTCAAGTTTAAAAGCAGTTTGGTCTCCGCTTCATTAAATCCAAACTTTCACCTGCGCCAGCGTCCGTCTTTACCCCGAGGCTGTCGTGGTTGGAGCGGAGAGGAGAGGCGGGTGGAGGCCTTGCCCACGGGGCGAAGGGGGCAGCGCCAGGCACGGGCCACCGTGGTAACGGGAGAGGGGCCGCGCTGGGCGGACGGGGCCGAAGCTGTATCTCTGATCCCAAAAAGCGTTTCCGCTGGTCATGGGCGGTCACGGCCGAAGGGATTACGTTTAGGAAATAAGTGTGAGTGATTCAAGAAGCTGGAAATAACTACAGCCGCAGTGCGCAGCTCTTGTGTTTTGACTTAAACTTTACCTTGAAGCCATCAACCTGTCATTAGACTGTCTGGATCTTACCATATGTTACTGCACATATACTCTGGAAACTATATAGAGAAATATCTAGCATTTATATCCGTGCACGCAAAATAGATTTCTTTCAAAAGATAGGGAAATACTGTCGTTTCTTCGCCTACTGACTCTCCGAAATTAATCCGTTCTTCATGCTTCTATCGTTTCACGCAGCAATCTGTCAGAGGGCGTTTCCATTGAATACGATCTCCTTGTATCTTCAGAACGACTCTGTAGGTCAGGGGTTATTATTCCCATTTTACAGATGAGGAAACTGAGGCTCAGAGCATGGTATTGCCTAAGGACTGAGATCCAGGTTTGAACCAGGGAGATGAGTGGGAAGGTGCTGAGTCTCTGAGGGGGCAAACACATTAGAGGGAAAGGGTGAATGAATCTGAATACTGCGGACTCATTTACAGGGAGCGGGGGCGGGGGGCGGACAATGTCAGTGCGGGAAGGTGTCTCACACAGGGACAGGGGACACACGGGGCCCCACGCCAACGCCATTATCCCCGAGAAAGAGAGGTTTAACGCACCAGGCCCCCCGACATGCTTCGGAGTGCATGAAACGACGGGCATTCGCACATGGCCACCGAAGTGATAACTGTATAGATGCACTCGGCCTGCTGGTCTACCCAGGCAAGCCTGTAGCTCACAGTGGGTGGGCGTTTTGCAGAGCTGGAAACGAATGCTTGCAGATCTAAAAACGTGCTACAGAAATAGCGTATGAGTCGTGGTTCTTAGAGACACAGAAGAGGGGAGAGAGAGAGTTTAAGAATTGGCTCATGAGCCTGGCCGGCATGGCTCAGTAGTGGAGCGTCGACCTAGGAGCCAGGAGGTCAGGGTTCGATTCCCGGTCAGGGCATATGTCCAGGTTGTGGGCTCCATCCCCAGTGTGGGGTGTGCAGGAGGCAGCCGATCCATGAGTCTCTCTCATCATTGATGTTTCTCTCTCCCTCTCCCTTCCTCTCTGAAATCAATACAAATCTATTTAAAAATAAATAAAATAAATAAGAACTGGCTCACGTGATGTCTGCAGGGTGGGCGGGAGCCTGGAGAGCAGGGAAGAGACGTCTGGAGTCCAAAGCCCAGGGGGGGGGCCAGGCTGGGCGTCTGTGTTGTACACGGAGGCAGAAGACCCTCTTCCTGGCAACCTTGGTCTCGGCTCTGAAAGCCTTCAGCTGATCGGGCGTGCCCCAGCCTCATCCTGGAGGGGAACCTGCTTTACACAAAGTCTGGAACTCAAGGGCTTATCACATGGAAAACATACCTTCGCCCTGACCGGTGTGGCTCAGTGGACAGAGCGTCGGCCTGCGGACTGAAGGGTCCCAGGTTCGATTCCGGTCAAGGGCATGTGCCTTGGTTGTGGGCACATCCCCAGTGGGGGTGTGCAGGAGGCAGCTGATCGATGTTCTAACTCTATAAAAAAATCAATAAAATATATATATATTTTTAAAAAAACATACCTTCACAGCAGCATCCAGGCTGGTGTTTGAACAGACAACTTGACACCTGAGATCAGCCTCCACCACAGGGAGTGAGTCTGACATGCAAAGGCTTTTGTTGACAGGAGTTCGGCTCGGTGTCCTCACTGGGGTGGACACAGGCATCAGGGTGATGCCAGCTTCCCCGGGTGTGAGGAGCCGGCACGACCCTGGCATACTCAGCCCCAGGGCACCTTGTGTGCCATGCCAGCTCAGCCTGGGTCAGTGACCCTGAGTGGGGGTGATGAAAGGCTTAGGAAAGACAGACAAGAGAATGAAAGCTGGGTCCCGGTGGGACGCTGCCCCTCTGATGGACAGCGCCCGCGCCCACAAGCCGTGTCTTTATTTTATAGCAGATGCCACGAGGCAAAGTAAGGGCGTGACCAAGATGTTCACAGCATTCTCGTGGGTTTCAGTCCCACTCCATGACATGCACCTGAACTCTATCACACAGGCACACGGGGCCAGGTGTTCGGACCACAGGTTCAAGCTCACAACCACAGCTGTTGGCTGTAATTGTGCTGGGAGGGCCCTGCCCTCCAAGCTGGGACTTGCACGTGGCCATGAGAGGCCTGTGCCCTCTCCTCAGTCCAAGGCCTGAACCTGTGCAGACGCTGTAGCCGCGCCCCACACCCGGCCACAGCTGGCGGCCAAAGTGAAGCTTGCTTTTGACCGTGCTCAGTTCTATCGCTACCGCCAAGGACAGGAAGGCCGTCCTCCGAGCCGGGCAGCGAGAGGCAGCAACGAGGAGGAGGACCACCCCCCGCGCATCGGACGGAGAGCGCACGCGTTGTTCTGTCGCAGTCATCATGGCAGCAGCCACTTGACGGGTCCGGCTGCGTTTACGTTTTCTCCTAAAAGTCTGACGTCTGTGCATCTTCATACAGCTACACAACGGAAACACCAATAAAGGGTCAGCATGTGTCGCTGTGTCAGAAGACAGACACAGTGTCCAGGGAGTGCGACAGTGTCTGACACGTGGTAGCCCTTTAGCTGCTGTTTCCTCTCATTGCCCTTCCGTGTCTCACGTGTCCCTGCGCCCGGCTTCTCCTCCAGGTGCCTACAGCCAGCCAGGCGCGCGCCCTAATCCCGCGGCTCCGTCGTCTCCCCGTGAAAGGGGAGACACACAGACTTGCTGTGGGCGACGGACAACGGACATAAAGGGGGTTGAGAACCCGGCGGAGATGGCTGCTGGGCTCCCCCTCCTGCCTTTCAGGACGCGGACCCGTTAAAAACATGGCGATTCGCTGGTGCCGGGCAGCCGATTTGGCGAAGCGGGAGACGCCGATGGAGGGCTGGCGAGGGGCCGGCACCTGCAGGAGGGGCTGAGCGCGGATTATCTTGTCTAATCCTCCTGACGACGCAGGGAGTCCGACCACGGACGCAGCTCGCCGACGAGGCTTAAAGCATCGAGTGACTCGAACCGAGTTTCCAGAGCCGGCAGGGGCAGAGCTGGGCTCTGCACCCAGGCAGTCGGCTCGGCCGCACGCCGGCTCCCCGATCACGGCGCTTGGTGAAGCCGGATGACAGCCTGCGGGACCCCCGTGGGAGGTTTGCCGTGAGCTGCCGCAGGCGGAGGAGGCGTGGCCGCGGGGACAGGAAGGCCATGGAGATGCGAGCTGCGTGTGGGCCTCTGCCATCGGCACCAACGCTAACGAGAGACGGAAACATCGCTGTGCTCCACGGGGTCCATCTCCCGGACCGGAGCCCAGAGTGAAGGCGGGCCTGAGGCCAAGAGCCACTGGACTGCGGGCCTGAGGCCGGGCACCCGTCGCCCGCACAGCGGCCGGAACTGCAGACGCCAAGTGGGGGGCAGAGTGAGGGGGGTGCAGCGCCCATAGAGACTTCCTCCGCTGCCCAGGCCTGAGACGTACCTGCTAAGCGAGGAAAGCCAGCCATCGGTGTGGCTCGGTGGGTTGGAGTGTTGTCCTGTGCGTCGAAGGGTTGCAGGTTCGATTCCACATACCCAGGTGGCGGGTTTGATCCCCGGTTGGGGCACCTGCAGGAGGCAACTGATTGCTGTTTCTCTCACATTGATGTTCCCCTCTCCTTCTCTCTCTTTCTCTCTCTCTCCCTCTTTCTTCCTCTCTCTCTAAAAAAGAAAGAAATCCTCAGGCGAGGTTTTTTTTTGTTTTTTGTTTGTTTTTTTTTAAAAGAGGAAGAAAAACAGATGCAGCCTGGCAGCCAGGACCAGGCACTTTCCCAAATGGCTGGGGGACTAGGCCTGCAGCACCCCAACTGTCCTGGGGGTGAACTCTGGGACCCCACTGCCATCTGTGCCTCTGACATACAGGCCCTCAGGGGGCGAGCAGACGCCACAGAACCCCGGAAAGGGCGTGGTGAACGCGGAGGCCACGCAACAAAATGAAAGAAGGCAGGTATCACACCAGCACAGCCAGCACAGCCAGCACAGCCAGCACCCTCAGCGATCAGGAAGTGAGTGCACTTCAGAGAGCGTGAGGATCACAGTGCAATATGGGAATGATTTTCAAAATCACCACACGCAGTGTCTCCTAAGAGTTAACGGAAAGAGTAGCAGGAATAAAAATGATTAAAAAATGGAGGATTGAGCCAGGCAGAAATGTAAAGAGATACACATTTAAAAACAAACTGCACACAAAACATTTAGATCCATAGACTAGTAGCATGGAACAGACTGTCAAACCTCAGAGGGAAGGCAGGAAGGGAGGGTGGGTGGGAAGAGATCAACCAAAAACCTTGTCGGCATCTATGTGTGACCCAGGGGCGCAGACAGTAAGTGTGGTGAAGGCCTGGGGCAGGGGGAGGGTTTGGGGGAAGCTAGAAGGGTCAATGGGGGGAAAAGAGGGACATATGTAATACTTTCAACAGTAAAGATTTTTTAAAAATAATAAAAATTAAAAAAGAAGAAATCCTGGAGATAAAGCAGATTATCGCCAAAATGTACAATGCTAAACAGTCAGGATAAACTCCAGAATGTCTGGCTGAAGAGAGAATCGGTGAACTGGAAGACGGCCGGGGAGGAATTCATCCAAGTGGCAGCACAGAGTTGTCCGCGTGGCCAGCAACAGGAGAAGGTGTTGGACACCCTGAGTCTCAGGTTGCACTTTATCAAAACAGCTTGATACTGGTCGCCATCAGCCCTAAATCAAAGTGAAACATCAATACATGTATTTGCTCACATGATTATGGATGCTGACATCAGCCCTAAATCAAAATGAAACATCAATACATGTGTTTGCTCACATGATTATGGATGCTGACCAGTCTCAAGACCTGCAGAGGGAGCTGGCACGCGGGACACTGGGGGGTCCGTAAGGGGTCCACAGGCAGGAAAAAGCCAATGTCGCGGTTCAAAGGACATCAGACGGGAGGACTTCTCTCCGACCTGGGGAGGGGCCCCCCTTTGTGCCATCCAGACCCTCAGCTGATTGGGGGAGGCCCACCCACACTGGGGAGGGCAACCTGCCTTGGTCAGCCCACCAGCGTGTGTTCATCTGATCCACAAACACCCGCCCCGACACACCCACAATCATGTCTGACGAAATAGCTGGGAGAGGGAGAGAGAGAAACATCGATGATGAGAGAGAATCGTTGATCGGCTGCCTCCTGCACACCCCCTACTGGGGGTCGAGCCCAAAACCTGGGCACAGAGGTGGCCAATGATCGAAACCTGGGGGCCTGGGGAACAAAGATGCCAATCAAATGCACATGATGACCCCATTAAATGAGGATTTTCACCCAAACACCACTGGGAATCGAACCGTGACCTCCTGGTTCATAGGTGGACGCTCAACCACTGAGCCACACCGGCCGGGCCGTTTTCTCATCTCTTAAGAAAAAGAATAATAATAGCACCTAACACAAAGGCTTATTGAGAGGATTGAAAGAGATGACATATAAAGTCCTTAGCAAATCCTAAAAGTTGGCAGATAGGCAGTGTATGGGGGAGGATTCTGCCATCTCCCCCCACCCCCCGCTCCCCACGGCTGGGCGCCAGCACACCGAGGACCCCGCATCCCGAGGACCCCGCATCCCCGTGCGTGGAACCCGCAGCGGGAACCTCAGTGACTTCATGCAGAGGCGTCTGGTCTGCCAGCTGCAGCTGGACAGGCACGTTCTGGACGCTGCGGGCGGGAGGAGGGGGCGGCATCTAGGCCGCGTCTGGATCCCAGTAGGCCCCGCTCTGCGGCGACTCTTCCAGGCCGCCGTCCGCCGCCTCGAGCTGCCCTGGAGCGCGCGGCTCCCTGCCTTCGCCCTGCCCGTCCTGGGACCCGAGGAGCTCTTCCTCTTGGGCTGTCCGTGGGCAGCCCCCAAGGAGCAGCCCCCTGCCGCCCAACTGCCCTGAGATCTCCCAGCGCAGGCCTCCCTCCCAGGTCGCCAGGGGAGAAGACCCAGCCGCCAAGCACAGAGGAAAACTGCGGACAGAAGCCGGCCTCTGGGGTCTTTGTGGGGTCTGCGTGGGGCCCACATGCCCACCATCCCGAGCGGGATTCGGAAGGAAGGCGGCCGGACGCGGGCCTCTCGCCTCCTCGCGCGGCTGTTCACCTGCGGCAGGACAGAGTGGAGTCGCAGAACTGTCCCTGCGCGACTCCCCTTGAGTCGGCCCCACGGACGGACGGACGGACGGACGGACGCTGTGGTGCAAACAGCCTGTTCCTGGAACAGCCCCCCACGCCCTGCGCCCCGGGGGCGGGATGGAGCCCGCCTGCCCCCCAGGCCCGCTTTCCCAACGCCTGGGTGGACTTTTTTTTTTTTTTCCACAAACGAGCCATAAACACAGAGAAACCAAAGAGTTAATCTGCGTTTTGTCAACCCCTTCCCAGTGCCGGCACCGGCCCTCCGGTCCAGACATCAAATCGCCGCCCTGCTCCCTCCCTGTCAGCCACACAATGTCAGGCCATTAGCATGTTAATCAGGCCGGGCGACAGGTGGCCTCCTCGACGGCTCAATTAAGCTGCTCATTAAACACAGGCTAACGAACAGCCGGGCAGGGCCTGCACAGCGCCATTCTGTGTCCATGATGTCAGCGCGGACAAATGAGGGAGAGTAACAAAAACACGGCGGCGGGGATGGGCGCCGCTAACAAGCACCCGGCCGGCCGCGGCCGCGAATCAATGAGCCCCGGGGATCAAACACCTCGACCCGGTTCTCAGGGGACGGAGCGCAGGAGATGTTTTTGGTCCGTCCTTAAAAAAGAAAAAAAATCCCACCCCAACCAGAAATCATCGCAGAATCTCACAAATTAACTGCTGGGAGCAACAACGACAACTAAACGAAAAGGAGCGAAAGTTTGACACGGAGCTAATCACAAAGCCGAGAAATGTGAAAATCCTCACTTAACGGGGTCACCACGTGCGTCTGATTGGCACCGTCCCCACCCCCCCTCCCCGGCCCCAGGTTTCCATCACGGCCGCCTCCGCGCTCAGCCAGCTCCGGGCAGAGGCAGGTCGGGTCCGGGCGAGGGTCCTGCTGACGACTTTAAAAGGAGGGGTCTCGGCAGTGGCTGGCGGTTTCTCTCATGGTCAAGTGAGGGGCGTCCTGAATACTAAGGCCCCATCTCCAGGCCGGGCTGGCGCTGGAGACACGCCGCTAAACGGACAGGCTGGCTCGCGTTAGGAGGCCGTGCCCTCCCTCCGATGGTCCCTCGTTAGCGCCCCACCTCCTCCGCCGGGACTTCCTTCGGGCCTGGGAGGCGCTGCTGCTCCCGGAACGGAACGAGGCCCCAGGAGTCTCCTGGCCGTGGCTGTGGGGGGCCCGTGGGGGGACCAGCGACCCGGGAAGCATGGATCTGCCCACGTTCCCTGCGCCTCCTCCGCAGCCTCGGGTGCAGGTCTCCGACCCGGGCGGCGGGCAAGGCTCTCGCCCGAGTGTCGCCGGGCAGGTCCCCGGGCCGCCCTGACTCCGTTTCCTTACCGACAACGTGCGAGTGGACTTGGCATTCTCTTCCGGCCCTTCCAGGCCAACAGGGTCTTGGGCGCAGAATGCGGAGGATGCTCATGGAGTTGGCCGTTTGGTTGGAAAGACCAAGCTGGGCGCTGGAAGCAGCCCCCCAAACCCCGGAACCCAGGGCGTGTGTGACGGGGGCTCATAAGAGTTCAAAACGGAAGCGCTGGGTTCTGTAAGGGACGCACATCAATCCCCCCCCGCCCCCCATCAGCTGGGCTTGAGTAGACAAGAGTGCGGGGAGGGGGCAGGCCCCTGTGGTCGGAGAGGTGACGGCGGGACCAGGAGTGGAGGCGGGTCAGCCTCTCGCACACATGCTCTTGTCACCCACAGCGAGCTAGCAGCCACCCCACACCTGTGCATTTAGCACATCAACGCGTGCACATCACCATACTACCGTACTATTAACTCATTCATGCATGCAGCAGAACAGACCATTCCAAATGGTGAGATTGAAAACCAAGTCCTGCCCGGCCGGCGTGGCCCAGGGGTTGAACATCGACCTCCAAACCAGGAGGTCACGGTTCGGTTCCCGGTTCAGGGCACAGGCCCGGGTTGTGGGCTCCATCCCCAGTGTGGGGCGTGCAGGAGGCAGCCGATCAATCATTCTCTCTCACCACTGATGTTTTATCTCTCTCTTCCTCTCCCTTCCTCTCTGAAACCAATAAAAATATTTTTTAAAAAATTAAAAAAGTCCAAGCATTTTCTCTCTATATTCCAGAGGGTCCTATTGGGCAACTCCTAGGGATGTGCACCCCACTATTTGGAGACCACTGTCTCAGGTGTGAGGACGGAGGAGGGAGAGCGTCTAGAACAAGTGTGGAGTGTATGTGTGTGTGCACGTGTGTGCACATATGTATGTGTGCCTGCATGTGCATGTGTGTGCACCTGTGTGTATGTGTGCCTGCATGTGCATGTGTGTATATGTGTGTGCACCCATGTGTGTGTGCACCCGTGTGTGTGTGTGTGTGTGTGTGTGTGTGTGTGTGTGTGTGTGCCGGGGGGGAGGGGCGGGTGGTGCCTGAGCTGCCCTGCCTCTGCAGGTGAGCGGGGCTATGAGATGGGGGAACGGGGTGGGACGGGTGAAGCCGCAGGAGCGAGGGCGGCGGTGGGCTGGGGGGCCGGGGACCAGCTGGCCACTGAGGGTCTCGGGCTGCGAAGGGACAGCGAGGCTGGTGGGGGGGAGAGCAGCAGCCCAGCGCCGCTGCTGGGGCCCCTCTGCTGTGACCGCTGGGCAGGGGCACGCGGGCCTGCAGGCGTGGAGGCGGCCGTGGGAACTGCCGGGGGAGCCCGGGGACTTCCTGGTGCGGGTGAGAGCCGTCGGTGTCCCCGGGAGAAGGTCTCCGTCGGCGCTGCCCACGTGGCCGCCCGTGTGGCTGCTGCGCACTGGGATGTGCTGGGGCGACGGGACACCGGCTTCCTGCGTGAGGGGCTGACACTTGCACGGTCACTGGTGGCTGTGGGACCGCGTGGGCAGCGCGGCTGTGGGCCGCGGAAGGAGGTGACAGTGATGCGTTTCCGTGGAATCACACCCCCTTTCCGAAGCCTCCCTTCCCTCTGCCCGTGCAGTGGCTCTCAGCGCTGTCCCCCCAGCTCTGCTCCCCCCGGAACCTCACCCGGCGGGGGCTGGTGGCTGCGGGCATGGACTCACTGACTGGTCAGAAATGAGACACATGCTTTCATTTAGAACATCTCTTCCCTCTTCTATTCTTTTAAAAAAATATTTTTATTGATTTCAGAGAAGAAGGGAGAAGAAGAGAAACGTCCATGATGAGAGAGAAGCATGGATCGGCCGCCTCCTGCACGCCCCACACTGGGTGTCAAGTCCCAAACCCGGGAATGGAACCGGGACCTCCTGGTTCGTAGGCCGACACTCACCACTGAGCCACCCGGCCGGGCTCCCCTCTTCTGTGCTGATCGGAGTTCCAATCCCACCTCCCCTGGCACCGGGCGGCCTGTGGACTCCCCTCCCACCGTGGAGATCAGGGAGGAAGCCTGACCGAAGTCCCAGCCGGCCCACCAGGGGGCAGCGGTGCGCACGGCCCATCGCTGGCCGGTCCCTGGGCCTGTGAGCTGTGGTTCCTGTGGTTCCTGGGAGCTGCTGTGGTTCCAGGGAGCGGGAGATACCCCCACCTTGGGTCTCACAATCTCCCCCTCCGTCCCGCCCTCTCCGTCCGCCCCCAGAGGCTCCACAACACGGGGGGAAGCCGGGAAGCAATGTCTCTTCGAAAGCAACGTTTAAGAATGTGAGCGGCTGGGCGAGCTCTGGCTTGTTTCTGTCTGCGTGTCTGACTGCTGTCAGGATCAAGACGGGAAGAGAAAGGCCTGGAGCCGAGACTCTGAGAGGAGACGGGGTGGGGAGGGGAAGGGGGGAGGGGGAGGGGGCGGAGGGGGAGGGGGGAGGGGGAAGGGGGGTGGAGGGGGGTACCAAGGGGCCCCAGGAGCTCCGGGGGGTCTGTGAGGAGTTTCGGTGCAGGTGGCGGGCGCAGTGACGCGGTGCCGGCCCCTCCCAGGGCCACATCAGAGCTACAGCCAAACACAGAACCCCCAGCCACCCGGGAGCCGTCAGGACCCAGAGTGGAGCCATGAGGGGCCGAGCTGGCGAGCGCTGAGGGCATCGGTCCGATGGAGGGCTGGGACCCAGAGAAGGAACCCCCCCGGCCCCTGCCCGCCTCTAACCCAGGAGCAGGTTCGCCCGTCTACACGTCGTTACGGGAGAGCCAGGCCCCCGAGTGTGGGGAGTGGACAGAGGGCGTCGCTCCGTCCCCCCGGCGCCGGGCCCTGGGGATGCTCGCTATTGTGACCGCAGCACCTCCCCTGGCGGCCCCACCACCCCACTTCCGTGGACCCAGGCCCCCTGATCCCACAGCTCGGTGCCCAGTCAGGGGTCCCCGTGGCTCTGCTGGTGCCGCTGGCGCCGGCCTGGCAGGGGAGCGGTCAGGATGAGGGTGAAACCACGCGCCCCCGGCCAGCCCAGGGGCGGCTCCGGCAGCACCAGCGCCGCCGCCTCCTGAAAGGGATCCGGTGCCTCAAGCGCCGGAGCCTCAGCTCCTTGAGAAGGAGCTTGGTCTGAAGTGGGGGCTCAGACTCGGCCGCCCGGTTCCGGCCCATGTGCACCAGCTGCCGGGGGTGGGGTGGGGGTGGGCATGGGCCAGATGTGTTCAGGGATCAGCGCCTGAAAGAGAAGTCCAGTTGTCCTGAGGGTCACCTGCTTCTTCAAGGCAGTTTCCCCCGCAGAGCCTCAAAGCTGGGGGGCCTGGGGACCCCGAGTCTGGGCCTCGGACCTACTGCACCCCTAGGGTCACGTGCCTTCACCTGTGTAACCCTCACAACAGCCATAGCACCAAGGGCTGAGTGTGTCCTCGCCAAGTGGAAGGGCTAACCCCCAGCACCTCAGGATGTGACTCCCTGGAGAGGGGTCTTTAAAGAGGTGACCACGTTACAAGGGGGTCACTAGGGCGGGCCCCGACCCCATAGGACGGGGTCAGGACACAGACACTAGAGGGATGACCACTGAGGACACGGGAGAAGACGAGGCCTCCGGGGAACCGGCCTGCCCACACCGGCATCCGGGCTCCCTGCCTCCAGAGCCGGAGAGGGTGTCTGTTGTTGAGCCCGGCCGGGGGCACGGCGCTAGGGCGGCCTTCGCACACCCCGCGCCCCATCTTGGGACAGAGCCTCAGGCTCCAGCCCGGAGGGAGACGGCTCCTGAGGAGCCCGCCTTGGCCCCGGTCTGGTTCTCAAACTTGTTTGCACATGGTGGGGGCAGACTCCTCCCCTCGCGTGACAGAGAGGAAATCAGCGTGACCCCCAAAAGGGAGATGCAGAGGGGAAAGCCAGGGACCACAATCCTCGCCCACAGGGTGCTTCTGAGATGGAACAAGAAAGGCTGTGGCAGAGGGTTCAGGGACACAGCGGAGGCCTGCACATGAAGAGTGCATGTCAACTACATGTGTGTGTGCTTGGGACACAGCAAAGGCCTGCACATGAAGAGTGCATGTCAACTACATGTGTGTGTGTGCTTGGGACACAGCAAAGGCCTGCACAGCGCTCCTGAGTATGAAGAATGCATGTCAACTACATGTGTGTGTGCTCGGGACACAGCGGAGGCCTGCACATGAAGAATGCATGTCAACTATATGTATGTGCTTGGGACACAGCGAAGGCCTGCACATGAAGACTACATGTCAACTACATGTGTGTGAGCTCGACATGTACCTCGGAGTTAGAACACTGTGTTCGGTTCACTGGGCCCTGGCGTCCTAACACGTTAGCATCAGATGAGTGAAAATATAAAGAGGGTGTGTCTGACATCTGCAAGTGAAAGAGCACCTTATGCACGGTGGCTCCATTTGCATGGGGTGAAATACGCATCACATCATATCTGTGTTAACAGGAGAGTCCCCCAACCCAGGGCGTGGCTTTCCCCCCAAGCGCCTGGTCACCCGGAAAACACCTCTGGCTGTCACAGTCGGGGAGAGAGTGCTCCCAGCGCCCGCGGGGGAGGCAGGGAAGCTGTTAGAACCCGTGTCCTCACCACAGAGCGCGATCCGCACGAACGCCCGGCGCCAGGCTGGGAGACCCCTCGAGGGACAACCCAGCTGGCCAGCGGGCCGGGGGGTGGGTCGGTCCCGTCCTTTCTCGAGGTGGGTGGGTGTGAGGTGTGGGAAGTCGGAGGAACATGGCGGTTAGAAGAAGCGCTGGAGCCAGGAATGACCTGGAAGCCGAGTCAGGGCCGCCCCCTCTGTGGCCCTTGGGAGACACTAAACTCAGCAACTGAGGTCGCCCCCAGCTTCCAAGTTAGAAACCTCAGCTCCTGCCGCACCTTTCCCGCTGCTGTGAGCACGGAGACCACCAGGGGGCGCGCAAGAGAGGCCGAGGCAGGTACTGGTGTCTCTCCAGGTGGGACCCAGCGGCTGGGGAAAGAGATGGAGGTCCGTCCCCCCCACCCCGCCCCTCACACACACCCTTTCCCCTAGGCCCCTCACTGTGCCGCCAGCTCAGCCAGGTTCGGGAGCCTGAGGGGAAGGATGGAGAAATGACAGACAAGAGAAGAAAGCTGGGCCTGGGTGGGACGCTGCCTTCTCTGATGGACAGACAGCCCCACGGCCTGCAGAGTATTTTATAGGCAAAGTAAGGGCGTGGTTACAACCTTCTCGCGGGTTCGAACCTACTCAGTCACATGCACCTGGTCAAGCTTTGTTTACTGGCTGCACCTCCCGCAGCCCAGATCACTCAGCCACGTGGGGCCACAGGTCCCGACCATCAGGTCAAGCTCACGGCCACAGCCTTTGGCTGTCGTTGTGCTGGGAGGGCGTTGCCAGGAGAGGACCTGCCCTCTCATTGGTCCGAGGCTTGAACCTGTGCAAACGCTGTGGCCGCTCCCCACACCTCACTCCCCACGCCCGTCCTCTCGCTGCTCCAAGGGGCTCAGCCAAACCTCCGGACATCACAGCTAAGTAAGCCTTTGCCGGGGTGTGTGGGGGGCGGGGGGGGGGGAGACGGCTGGCGAGCAGCTGGGTCCTGGCCCCTCGGACTCTGGCCTGCGGAGCCCGAGAGGGGTTTTCACTGGAAACAGGCCCCAGAGGGTGACGGGCAGACGGCTCCAGGCCAGGCCTGCGTTTGTCTCCTCTGTCAGGAGACTTGGGGTTCACTCAGGGGCGGTGGCCGGCTGCACCTCAGGCTCTGCGAGGGCCCGCCGCTGCCCTACCTGCCCGTTATATGGCCTCTCAGGCTGGAGGCTCATTCGGGGCGTGGGAGGGTGGCCTGGCGCATGCATTGGCTAGGGCTGTTGGAACAAAGCTACACACTGGGCGCCCACACACCAGCACTGCGCTGTGTCCCAGGCCGGAGGCTGGCAGCAGAGATCAGGGTGTTGGCAGGGCTGGTTCCCTCCGAGGCTGAGTGTGGGGGAGGGGGTCTGCTCCAGGCCTCCCTCCCCCCGCTACAGGGGGTTTTCCGGAACCTCTGCTTCCTCGGCTTATACTCCCATCACCCGGCAGCTGCCTCTATTGCTACACGGCACCCTCCCTCTGTGCCTGTCTGTCTGTGTCCAAATTCCCTTTTTCTCAGAAATATGTTTTTATTCATTTTTTAGAGCGAGAGGAAGGGGGAGAGATAGAAACATCACTGATGAGAGAGAGTCACTGATTGGCTGCCTCCTGCACGCCCCACACTGAGGATGGAGCCCACAACTCGGGCCTGTGCCCTGACCGGGAATCGAACTGGTGACCTCCTGGTGCCTGGGATGATGCTCCATCCACTGAGCCAGGCCGGCCAGGCCCCTGTTCCCTTTTATCAGGACACACTCACTGGATTGGGGCCCACCCTCACCCTCACTGGTCACCTGCAAAAACCCTGGTTCCAAATGAGGCCACATTCCCAGTGCTGGGGGGCGAGGACGGCACCCCCTCTGAGAGGGACGATTCAGTCCAAACAGGTGCCTCCTAACGTCTCCCCTGTCTCCTTGGCGACACGGCCACGGAGTCCCGGGACCTGGACTGGCCACTCGGCGCCAGCACGTGCCTCCCAGGACGAAGGGGCGGTGGTTTCCGCCGGAGCCGGACCCCCGCGAGCCGGGCGGCAGCTGGACTGCGGCCCACGGGTGACCGCTCCTCCCCAGGGCCCGTGCCCGCCGCCCAGGGCCACCCTCCGTGCGCAGAGCCACGCTGGTGCCAGTCGGGATGAACGGAAGGCGTTCAGCTTGGGAAGCGACGCGCACAAGGCTATCGCGCTGCAGGAGTGCTCGGTGACCACCGTTTCAAGATGACTCGGGGATGCGGGCACATGAAAGGCGCCGCGGATGGGCCCCGGCCCGGGAAACACCGTGCTCTCTGCTGGGACGGGCGAGCACGGACCCGAAGCTTTGAGCCGGGGGCCCCCTGAAAGCGATCCCCCTCCGTCCCCGCGGGAGCGAGGGCGGATCCTGCCCCCGGCGCGAGGAGGGCACCCCCAGAAACGTCTTTGAGACGTTAAAGGGTTTTGCGAGCAGACGCTGCGGCAGGAGGAGCACCGAGTGTTGGAAGCCTCGCTCTGGGTTGAGAAAAGCAGACAGGGCCGGCCGGCGGGCTCCGTGGCTGAGCGTCGACCTAGGAACCAGGAGGTCACATTCCACTCCCGGTCGGGGTACAGGCCCGGGATGCAGGCTCGGTCCCCAGCGTGGGGCGGGCAGGAGCAGCCGGTCAGCGACTCTCTCTCTCTCTCCTCCTCTGAAGTCAATTAAAAATATTAAAAACAAAAGCAAACGAACAGAAACACCCTGCTCACCCCCGCAGCCAGCAGGATTCATCGGACACCCGCAAACCCGCCCGCTAACCCGCTGACAGTCACGTGCACGCGGCCAGGCTGCTGTCCCGGGGCTGATCCTGTGGCTGTAACTCCTGCTCCACAGCCCGGCTCCCTGCAGCCATGGCGGGACCTGCCCGCGAGGACGCGGCACATTTTAGGGTCAGTAGGGGAGTCACCGAGCTGGTGAGGAGACAGGGCCAGGCGGGGCCGCATCGGCGCGGGCGTGGGATTGGGCCGGTTCCCGGACTTGCTGCCGGTGCGTGGCCGGCACGGACACCGGGTGGCGGCCTGTGTGGCTTCAGACCAGCCGGGAGGTTTGGGGCCTTTTAAACCTGCCCCTTTCCACCTGCGGGAAGGAGGCCCCGAGGTGAACTCGGACCCGGGAAAGAGGGGACGCAGCAAGGAGACCCCCGCTCCTCCCTCCCTCCCTCCCTCCCTCCCTCCCTTCCTTCCTTCCTTTCTTTCTTTTTTAAAATATATTTTTATTGATTTCAGAGAGGAAGAGAGAAGAAAAGAGAGAGATAGAAACATCAGTGATGAGAAGGAATCATGGACCCACACCCCGCACAGAGGATGGAGCCCGCAACCCGGGCATGTGCCCTGACCCGGAATTGAACTCTGACCTCCTAGTTCAGTGGTCAGCAAACTGCGGCTCGCGAGCCACATTCGGCTCTTTGGCCCCTTGAGTGTGGCTCTTCCACAAAATACCGACTTCTGCGCATGGGCCACAAAGTTTCAATCGCACTGTATGTGCGCGCCCGCACGTGGTATTTTGTGGAAGAGCCAC
Organism: Myotis daubentonii; assembly: GCF_963259705.1. Taxonomy (NCBI): domain Eukaryota; kingdom Metazoa; phylum Chordata; class Mammalia; order Chiroptera; family Vespertilionidae; genus Myotis; species Myotis daubentonii. The sequence continues at coordinate 1,511,822 of NC_081842.1, forward strand.
ACTCGAGGGGCCAAAGAGCTGCATGTGGCTCACGAGCCATGGTTTGCCGACCACAGCCCTAGTTCGTAGGTCGACGCTCGACCACTGAGCCAGGCCGGCCGGGCGCGCACCGGTTTCTGAAATGTCCCGGGAGGCCCCTGCGGGCAGGCCTGGTGTGTCTCCTCCGCTCTCCTCCGGCCGCCCTCCCGCCCGCTCTCCACCCAGCGTCCTCCGGCTTCTGGTTTAGTCTTTATTCGATTCCATGTTCCAGGGCCAAGCAGCCAGCAAATACCCCCGCCTCGGGCTCATCGCGGCATCGCAAACCCGCGGTGATCCCGTCACGTCCCCCTGACTTCGTGTTGCAACGTGTGTGAGAAGGAAAGCAAACCTGGATGGTGTCTGGTCCCAGACGCAGCTGTGCAGGTCGTTATGGAAACCCCGGGAAAGTGGGGGGGGGGGGCTAGACCTCGAGGATCTGGCTAAGAAGTGAAGGCACAGGACCACCCCCGGCGACTGTCTTTAAAAGGGTTGTGCCGGGCGGGGAGGAGGAGTGATCACCAGCAACGTCTGAGACAGACGGACGGATGGACGGACAGGAGCGGGAAAGGTGTCTGCCGTCGGGAAAGGGCTTAGTGCGTCTAAATCCGCGGCCACAGGGATCTTCTGGGGGGACACAATCACATCCCTTTTCCTGATGTGCTGGGAGGAAAGGGTTCAAAGCGAGACAATGTGGCTCCCCAAGGCCTCCTGCCCCCCCCCCCCCCAGCCGGCTATTAATCTTGACTGAGTGAATGAAAGTATTATACGGATTTCAAGCCGACCTTTGAGTCTTAAAGGGCTCCGAGGATGCAGATAAAGCGGCCGTTTTCACTTGGGGGGCCGCGGGGTGGCTGGCCTACACTCCCCTTTCATCTCCGTGGGCGGACTCCACACGTCGGGCACACAGGTCGCTGTTCCGGGCTTCCCTGGGCCCCGCGGAAGGTGGGCCGGGGCCCGGTTACCTCGGAGGAGGAAGAGAAGCAGAAGTAAGTGCCACATAATAGCGGCCGGAGACCCGCCCTCCGGGGAGAGCCGGTGCCTCCCAAACGCCAGTGTGTTTTCTGATTCTCCACGGCCCGGCCCTGCATGTGGCCCGGGGAGAGAAGGAGCGGCCGCGATGTCAGCACCCCGTCTCGGCGGGGACAGGGCCGCCCGGACCCGCGTTTTCTGCCAGCACCGCTTCCCCCGCGTGTTTACGGGGCCCCGGCCTGTTTGATGGGATCCTCGAGTGCCGGAAACTTTTCTGGGGTTAAAAAAGGAGAGCGTGCGTGCTTACGATGTTGGTGTAACTGTTCCCAGTGGAAATATGACTCCCTGTGACAGCAGGAGAACCCTACCAGCCTCCGTGGCTGAGGGAAGAGGCGATGCCTGGCCCCGTGGGAGGCCCGGGGAGGAGAGGGTCCACGGGAGTCGCAGGAACTGAGGACCCACCAGGTCGCAGGCGGGCGCCGCTCTGGGGGAGGCCGGGGGGGTGTGGTGCTAAGACCCAAGGCGGATGCCTCCCAACAGAGCAAAGGGGAACACGCTGGCGGGTGCTTTTAATATATTTTTATTGGTTTCAGAGAGGAAGGGAGAGGGAGCCAGAGAGAGAAGCATCAATGATGAGAGAGAATCATGGACCGGCCGCCTCCTGCACGCCCCACACTGGGGATGGAGCCCACAACACGGGCCTGTGCCCTGACCAGGAATCGAACCCTGACCTCCTGGTTCCTAGGTCGACGCTCAACCCCTGAGCCACGCCGGCCGGGCCTGGCAGGGTTTTTAAAAAGAACACTGAGCGGCACCTTTTCCCCAACACGGGATCAAAAGACACCAACATGCTCTAACCGGTGTGGCTCAGTGGATAGAGCGTCGGTGCGGACTGAAGGGTCCCAGGTTCGATTCCAGTCAAGGGCATGTACTTTGGCTGCGGGCACATCCCCAGTGCGGGGTGTGCAGGAGGCAGCTGATCGATGTTTCTCTCTTATTGATGTTTCCAACTCTCTATCCCTCTCCCTTCCTCTCTCTAAAAAATTAATAAAATATATTTTAAAAAAAGAAGACACCAACTTGCATAAAAACGGGCAGGAAAATGGAACGATCTTTTCACTGATGCCGTGCATGGGGTTCCTCCATGTGTCCACTTCCTGAAACAGCTAAAAAAAAAAAAAATAGAATTTAGGAGTTCTGTGAGAGCCACCCAACCTCGCCCTGGAGCTGCAGGTCCCAGCATGGTCGACCAGCCCAGGGCTGTGGTCCAGGAGGGCCCATGGATGTCCGCGCAGGCCCTGGACAGGCTGCTAAAGGTGCCACTTCCGCTGCCACGGATTCGCACCCGGCCCTGGTGGTTTCCTGCGCTGGAGCTGAGAGACCCTTTGGTGTTTTACCTGGAGGCATGTCTGGCTGACCCCATCTTCGGCAAAAACGGAGCCATGATTCCGGAAATAGAGTGGATGAACCAGGTCCTGCTGACGGTGGAAAAGGTGAACTCTGGGCGCTTAATCGAAATCACTGTTTTCGGACAGCCCCTAGCAGAGCCCCGGCCAGGAGAACCGTGCCCAAGATAAGAAGATGAAACAACTGGAGAAGTTCTTGAAGGCCCACGGGTCACCTCCCCCGACCCCCCAGTCTGCCCGGTCCGGGTCTCCTGTTGCATGATATTGGCAGGAGCTTTATGAGAACTGACCTGCTCCTGCTCCTGAACTTCAAAAGAAGCAAGCGTCCTTAAATCTCAGCTATTTTCTTTCTTTTTTGCTGGATGGATGGTGGTTTGGTTATTCTGTTGCAGATGTGAGTGCTGTTGTAATAAAATGAATTTCCTTAAAAAAAAAAAAGAATTTAAAGCCTCAAAAACTTTCTTTATTTGCATAATAGTTGCCACCCGTGTGTGAGAAGATTGTAGGATTGCGGGTGGGAGGGAGGATGGGGAAAAACCTTGTATTTCTAGTTATGAACACGGACTTGTAAACGGCGAGCATTTCTGTGATCATAACAGAAACCCGATCGCCCCATGGCTAAATTAGCGATCACATCCCGGGTCACAGGAAAATGCGTTCCTTCACACCGACAGCGGGCAAGCGTGGTGACACTTGTCATCGGTCGGGCGTGGCAGCGTGTACCTTTTACTCAAACCGCGGAGCCTGTTAAGGTTTCAGGCCACGGTGACACCAGGAGACACCAACGTACACAGGGCAGGCAGCAGCTCAGGAGCCGTTCCCCTGATTCTGTGAAACCCAAAGGCTTCCTTTTGGTGCGAATTAGACAAATGCTCTGATATGCCCCTTTCCCACGTGAAACGTGTCTGTGGGTTAAATGGTGCCAACAGCTTCCTCCCAGGGCGATGGATCCCTCCAGCGCCCACACTGGATGGTCACAGGCGCTTCTGGAAGAGTCCGCCGAGAACTGTGCAGGGAGCAGGAAGCAGGGCCTCCTGCGTCTGAGCCCGGAACCGGCCCCTCCCAAGCCCTCAGGAGACCAGGTGCTGGGCGTGGGCGCATCTGAGCAGCCCACCCCTCTCCACATTCTTGAAATATCTCCATTGGGATGCAAATCTTGATTTTCCCATCAAATTGGCGGGAGGGGAGTGGGGGACCCGCTTTCTCTGGAAACTGGTAGGAAGTAAGGAAGCCCGTCTCCATTTGCTGCTTCCGGCTCCCGGTTAAGCCATAAAACAAAGGGTGCCCGGCACAGGCACGTTTTTGCAGATGCTGGCTGGAAACGCAGCACGCCCACCGCCCTTCGGACGGGGTTCAGTTCCCACAGGTGCTGCTCATGCATTTTATTTATTTACTTATTATTTTTTAATCAGTATTTTCAAAAATACATAGTTACTGATTTCAGAGAGAGAGGAAGAGGAAGAGAGAGCATTAGAAACATCAATGATGGGAGGAATCACTGATCGGCTGCCTCCTGCACGCCCCCTACTGGGGATCGAGCCCACAACCCAGGCCTGTGCCCTTGACTGGAATTGAACCCGGGACCCTTCAGGCTGCAGGCCGACGCTCTAGCCACTGAGCCAAACCGGCCAGGGCTGCTTACGCATCTTAACTGACTCCACACCGCTTCTTTTTCTAATTTGGGTGCCAATGTGCAAAGCATCTAAGGGTGTGTTAGCTTTTGTCGGCGGTTCCAAATCGAATCCATTGGAGAGAGGGTCCGCCCTTCTGGGCTTGGTGCCTTTATTTAAGTCCAGACAAATAAAATAAAGCGAATAAAAAAAGAAGGCCTCGTCCGTGGCACGAAGGTCCCCCACTTCTATTTTAGTTGAAAAGCTGAACGTTGGACCGGGGCCCCTCTGGGCCGCTGCAGGGAGCTGCGGGCATCTGGGGGGGGGGGGGGGTGCGTCCACGTGTGCGTCTGCCTGTTGCTGCTCCTTCCGAGATGGAGTTGTGAGCGCGCATTTCTGCCACAACACACACGCAGCCGGGGATGAAAAGGGCTGAAACCCACCAGCGAGGCCTCGCCGCCCTCCCACCATCATTAAACCGGACCCGCCGTCATTCCAGATTCATTTTCCCCGGGTCCCGCCGCCCTTCTAATTCCCGCCCATTCAGCCGGCTTCCAGCTTCATCTTTCCTGCGCCGCGGAGAAGGCGCGCTGAAAGGCTGCGTTTTCTGGGCTCATGCACACATTGGGAGCCGTGAACCCTGAGCGAAGGGACACAATGCCGACCGCGCTGAATGGTGCCCGGGCGGCCACACCGCGGCCGGGACACAAAGCCGCCCACGGGAGCCGCGGCCGCAGCCGGGCCGGCGGGCACACGGGCGCGATGGCCCTGTTTTCACTCCCACAAGCTGTGGGAAAGGAGTCACCATCTGATGCCGGGCTGCGCGGGGTGTGTTTTTGGCGGTGGCCTTGTCTGCCGCATTGACACACACACACACAAAGGAAGAAGGAACAGGGGGCGGAGGGGGAGAGAAGAAAGAGCTACATTTGCTGGTTTTAAGTTGCCGTCTGGGGGACGGCACCGCTGAGAGCTCGGACCAGGGCCACCTGAGAAGCGGGGCCTGGCCACTGGCCCCCGGCCGCCCCCCTCACCCAGCCCCCCGGCCTCCTTTGATGCCCGTGTTACCACCAGGGGACTCTCAGCGTCCACCCTGCCGGCTGGTTAACTGAACCTCTGAGCTTGGGGCTGGCGTTGGCCTGATTTAATAAAGGCTTTTATCCGAGGGCGTGACTGGGAGACAGGGCCGCACAGGAGGCATTTCCTGGAGGCTCGGTGGCCCCTGGGCCGGGCCCCTGGGGTGGCCGCAGGGGTCACGCAGGGGGACTCCCCAGACGTGGGCTTCTCCTGAGGCGGTGGCTGCAGGCCGGCAGGGGTGTGGGGTGTGCCCCTGGGTCCCCACCCCAAACAAGGAGTTTAGGAAGCGACCTGAGGCCTGTGCCCCGCCCCGCGCGGGCAGGGGGGCAAATAGAGGTCCAGGGCGCCTGCGACCGGGCTGCGGGGCAAGGAGCGCTGGAAGGGCTGTGCGGTGGGTGCCTGGATGCAAGTCTCACTGGCGCCTGGGTTTTGTTGGGCACCTGACCCACCGGCCACGCCCACCGACCACGCCCACTGGCCACGCCCACACGCCTCACCCTGCCTGGCCACGCCCACCAGCCCCGCCCCACCCCAGTCACGCCCCACTTGGCCACGCCCCCACCTGCCCCACGCCCACCAGTCCCGTCCCACCCAGTCACCCCCCCCCCCCGCATGACCACGCCCACTCGCCACGCCCCACTCGCCACGCCCCACTCGGTCACCCCCGCCCGGCCACGCCCCTCCCTGCTCCCCGTGTCGGAAGGGCGGAGACACGGGAGACACATCCGCCCACAGAAGCCTGTGGTGTCGCTGCCCCCGCCCCCAACCCCTTCTCCCGGGGGCTGGGCCTCCTTTCATCTGGACCGTGTTCTGACCCCGCTGCCTTCGCTGGAGCAGACACAGTGCTTACGGGAGCAAGCGAGCCAGTGCCCACCCTCAGGGCCCGACCCCCACGTGTCCCCGCCCCCTGCACCCCCCACCCCCTCCTCGCCCCTCCCCCACTCTATAACCTGCCTCCTCCTGTACCCCTACCACCTTCCCCCCACCCCACACCTGCACCTCCCCCACCACCCACTCCTCCCCAACCCTATCACCCGCCCCTCCCCACCCTACCACCTTCCCCACCCTCACCCCCACCCACCCCTCTCCCACTCCCACCACCCGCCTCTCCCCACCCTATCACCTGCCCGTCCCCACCCCTACCACTGCCCCTTCCCCACCCCGCCTCCTGCCCCTCCCCACCCTCCCCCTGCCCCATGCCCTGCACCTGTGCAGCCAGGTGACTGCTACTTGGGTCACTGGGGTTGTTGACAAGCTGCTGGGGCCCATGGCCTCCAGGACCCGTCCCGAGGCAGACAAGCACCTGCTGAAGGTGCCGAGGAAGGAAGTGGTCCCCCGGGGAGTGGGGGGCGGAGGAGGGGTGGCCAGGGCCAGACCCGTGCTGTCCTTGACCTGCCGGCCTGCAAGCGGCCTCTTCGCGGCCATCGCTGAGCTCTGACCCTGCCCAGAGCAGCGCCAGGGACCGGAGCAGCGTGGCTCTGACGGTCCCGGGAGGGGACAGGGCGCGGCCCCTGGATCCCGGCTGAGGAAGGTGGCTTCCCGCGTGGGGGAGGTGCTCACGTCCAAGCAGGGCCCTGGCGCTGGCCGCTGGAACGGCCGCACTGGCAGCACGGAGCCGTCCACGGACAGCAAACGGACTGCTCTGCAGTGAGCACCGGCCACAGCTGTGGACACACCGGCTGAGGTGCCGATTGCATAACTTGTCACTTGACTGTCAGACAAACAGCCCAGCGTCTTACACCACCATCATCCAGAAGGTCCCCGGGGGCCCACAGGCCGGAGCCAGGCTCCAGGGCGGGGAGGGAGACAGGCAACATCTCACTCCAGAAAGGCCGCGGCTTTGAAAGCTTCCTGGGGAAAGGGGTCCAGACACAGCAAGCCCTGCGCTCGGGGCTGTGGGGGCGCAGCGTGCTGAGATCTCTCGCTCCATCAGGCGGTCCCCGCGAAGGGAGCCGTCGATAGTTCACAACCAAACCCTGCACCAGCCCGGCCGGCGGGGCTCAGGGGCTGAGCGTGGACCTATGAACCAGAGGTCACGGACCGATTCCCGGTCAGGGCACAGGCCCAGGTTGTGGGCTCGGTCCCCAGTGTGGGACGTGCAGGAGGCAGCCGATCAGTGACTCTCTCTCATCTCTGATGTTTCTCTCTCTCTCTCTCCCTGTCCCTTCCTCTCTGAAATCAATAATTTTTTTTAAAGTGCGTGAAGTGCAGGTGACTCCCACTGGCCCTTGAAGCAATGCTTGCGTTTGGGGAGGGGCAGGGCTGGGGGTGGGGGGCGAGGGCTCACAGGTCGGGGCTGAGGAAAATCACAGGGGGAGCCTCCTCCCTGGGGTTCGGGGCGCAGAGTCCCCGCTTCCTGCAGAGCTGCGTGCGGGGCTATAAATAGCAGAGCCCCGGCCAGGATTACCCCAGGATTAGCCGGCCCTTCAGCCCCAGGCTGGGAGCTGGGATTTTCCTTACACAAATCCCAGTGCTGCTGGTTAAAAGAGAAAAAAAAAAAAGCCGCGCAACTTTCTCCGACATGTGGACGGGCGTGGGCCGTGGGGAAATGACAGCATTGACTCCTCGCCCTGCTGCACCCCCCACCCGCCTGCCCTGTTCAAACGCTGCTGTCTTGCTTTTTAACAGATGCTTGCAGAGGCAGAGCTGCTAAGTGACTCTGAAACGCACCCAGAAGCCCACTTTCGTTGTTCAGCTTCGTTGCGGTAACACAGACATGTAAAGAATGCAGCCCGTTGTCATGCGCAGCACTGCCCACCCCAGAATCTACTGCACAGCACCCCTCACCGAAGGCAGGTCGGAGCCGCTCTGCAGGGAGAACGCTCAGTGGATAGAGCGTGGGCCTGTGGACGGAAGGGTCCCGGGTCCGATTCCGGTCAAGGGCACACGCCCAGGTTGCGGGCTCCATCCTCAGTAGGGGGCGTGCAGGAGGCAGCCGATCCATGACTCTCTCTCATCACTGATGTTTCTATCTCTCTCCCTCTCCCTTCCTCTCTGACATCAATAAAAATATATCTTTTTCAATAAAACAGGAAAATTCTTAGCTTCTGGAAAAGAAGACAAGTCCGTGAGGAAAATGTGAAGGCCTCACTGGCTTTCCCGAGGGACTGATTCCCGGATGGGCAGCTCCCGGCCAGCGGGGGAGGAGCCCTGAGGAGCCGGAGGCAGACGCTGAGGGAGGCAGCAAGTTATTAGCAAAAGAAAAGGGAGGATCTAGAGCAGTGATGGCGAACCTATGACACGCGTGTCAGAGGTGACACGCGAACTCATATTTTTGGTTGATTTTTCTTTGTTAAATGGCATTTAAATATATAAAATAAATATAAAAAATATAAGTCTTTGTTTTACTACGGTTGCAAAGATCAAAAAATTTCTATATGTGACACGGCACCAGCGTTAAGTTAGGGTTTTTCAAAATGCTGACACGCCGAGCTCACAAGGTTCGCCAGCACTGATCTAGAGACAGAGAAGCATCGATCAGATGCTCAAACCTCAGAGGGAAGGTAGGGAGGGTGGGGGTGAGCGGGAGAGATCAACCGAAGGACTTGTGTGCATGCAGATAAGCCTAGACAACAGGGGGTGAGGGTGAGGGCAAGACTGGGGGATGAGGGGACAATGGGGGGATGAAGACACATTTGTAATACCTTAATCAATAAAAAAGTAAAAGAAAAGGAAGGATTGTTTCCGGAAAGGTCGCCTCCCCTAGGGGAGGGCAGGGGTCAGGCCGCTGCCTCAGCCTCCTGGGTGGGGGCGCGGGGGGGGGACTGAGGATTCCTTAGAACTGACCGCCAGGAGTCCGATCCTGGCAGAGGCTGAAACCGCAGGTGGGCGCTGGCCTGTGACCGCACTGGGGCTGTGTTTCTCTCCTGCGCGTCCGAGTCCGCTCTCACGGGGGTTTGTTCATTTAACCGGGACACCAGCCCTACAGGCAGGCACAGCGCTGTCCGCATCCGGGCTGAGACCCTGCTTTAAGCACCGGCCGCTGCTGAGCGCCTGCCCTCCACCCGCGCTGCCTCCCTGTCTAAGATGTCAGACTCTGTCCTTCCTGCAGCCAGGTGACCCTGTGACGGGACACATCCTGTCCTCTCCACACTCGTGTGCGCACACACACAGCGTCATGCACACACGCATCATCATGTACACACAAACAGCGTCATGCTCACACACACAGCATCATGCACACACAGTGTCATGCTCACACACACAGCGTCATGCTCACACACACAGCGTCATGCTCACACACAGCGTCATGCACACACACACAACGTCATGCTCACACACAGCGTCATGTTCACACACACAACGTCATGCTCACACACAGCGTCATGCTCACACACACAGCATCATGCACACACACAGCGTCATGAACACACACACACAGCGTCATGTTCACACACACAGCGTCATGAACACACACACACAGCGTCATGCTCACACACACAGTGTCATGAACACACACACAACGTCATGCGCACACACACAGCGTCATGCGCACACACACAGCGTCATGCTCACACACACAACGTCATGCTCACACACAGCGTCATGCTCACACACACAGCATCATGCACACACACAGCGTCATGAACACACACACAGCGTCATGTTCACACACAGCGTCATGCTCACACACACAGCGTCATGAACACACACACAACGTCATGCTCACACACACAGCGTCATGCTCACACACACAGCATCATGCACACACACACAGTGTCATGCACACACAGCGTCATGCTCACACACAGCGCCATGCACACACACAGCGTCATGCTCACACACACAGCGTCATGCTCGCACACACAGCATCATGCTCGCACACACAGCGTCATGCTCACACCCGGGCTTTCTCTCGGTGACTGGGCTGCCACAGAACTTTAAGGTCAGCAGGATTCGCCCTGGCCAGTTTGGCTCAGTGGATAGAACATTGGCCTGTGGATTGAAGGGTCCTGGGTTCGATTCCAGTCAAGGGCACCTTCCCAGGTTGTGGGCTCGATCCTCAGTAGGGGGCGTGCAGGAGGCAGCTGATCAATGATTCTCTCTCATCATTGATGTTTCTATCTTTCTCTCCCTTCCTCTCTGACATCAATAAAAATAATAAATGAATGAATGAATGAATGAATGATCAGCAGGATTCGCGGGAGGAAGCGGGGTCTGCATTTTCCATGTGGTTCAGCCCCGGGGTGCGGAGTCCCGGTTCCGGTCCTGCTCGCTCAGGGGTCCTGCAGGTCCGAGTGGGAGGGAGAGCTGAGGGGCTGAGTCCTGGCCGAGGCGGAGAGGAAAGTCTTCAGAAAGACACCTGGCGGTGCTGGAGAGGAGCTGTAATCCCGGAATCTGCATGCTAATGGGCAGCGTTTACTCCACGCAGGGGTCTAAGAAAATAGCGGCTGTAATCACAGGGGCTCCGTGACGACTCCCGATTCCCCGAGCGTTCCAGGGAAAGCCCGGCTTCCGGGAGGGTTGCAGGGTGAGGAGCAGAGCCGGGTAGTGAATTAGGACCAACTCCTGTCTCCACCCGCCGTCTTTATCGCCTCTGACGAGCAGGATCAGGGAGTAAAGCCACATAATCGCCTTAGCATCCGGATAACGTCTCGGCGGCTTTCCCACATGGAGGGCGCTAAGCCTGCCTGCAGTTCGCTAAGGCTTCTCGCCAGCTCCTCCCGAAAAGAAGCAATTTTCTTCTCTAAAATCTCCGTGGTCTGTGCACGTGCTCCCCAAAATGTCGATGGGCATTTGCAGCCGCCTCTGGCTGTGCGGCGCCCAGTCTGTGCCTCGCCTGGAGCAGGCCCCGTTCCCAGCAGCGAGCCCGCTTCTCCGCTCAGGAGTCACACGCGCGGCCGTGACGCCCGTTCCCCCGCAGGGACCTGGGCTCCGTCCAGCGGTGCCCCAGCCAGTCCTCCAGCCGGAGAGCCTCAGCTCCGTGCTTTCCTGGGGGCTAAGATCCCCCATTCCACCAAGCCCTTCCCTGTGGGGTCAATAAACACTGCTGATTAAAAAAATAGTTTTATTTCAGAGAGGAAGAGGGAGTGAGGGAGGGAAGGGGGGGGGGAGAGAGAGAGAGAGAGAGAGAGAGAGAAACATCAATGATGAGAAAGAATCACTGATCAGCTGCCTCCTGCACGCCCCACACTGGGGATCCAGCCTGCAACCCAGGCCTGTGCCCTGACCGGGAATCAAACTGTGACCTCCTGGTTCATAGGTCAATGCTCAACCACTGAGCCACGCTGGTAGGCAACACTGCTGATTTTGGCTAAATAAGAGGCATCGTTTTTCTTCTGGAAAAAAAAAGGGAGATCCAGATGTTATGAGAAAGATGGTGGATCATGAGAGAGGGCAGCATAAAAGAGAAAAAACAAAACAAAAATTGGGACTATTCACATGTGAACCAATACGTTTAACATTCAGAGGAAAGCCCTGAGGACAAGTGGGGTCTGTGTTAGAGAACCCCGTTGAAGAGGCAGGCGGCAAGGGCGCCCAGCGGGGAGAAGGACAGTCTCTTCAGGGAGCCACACGCAGACGGATGACACCGCATCACTGTCTACTCTACACACAGAAATTGCCTCAAAAATCATCACAGACTTGACTATAAAGCCAGAACCCACCAAACTCCCAGAAGAAAACAGGCAGTAAGTTCCTTGACGTTGGTCTTGGCGAGGACTTTTTTAATCTGACACCGAAAGTGAAAAGAAATAAACCAGGGGCCCTGGCCTGTGTGCGCAGTGGTTAGAGCATCCGCCCATGCACGGAAGGGTCTCAGGTTTGATTCCTGGTCAAGGGCATGTACCTGGGTTACAGGTTCAATCCCTAGCCCCCATAGAGGCTTATGCAGGAGGCGACCAATCGATGTCTCTTTCTCACAGCAATGTTTCTCCTCTCTCTCTCTCTCTCTCTTCACCATCTCTCTCTCCCTCTCTTCCATTCTCTCTAAAATGCAATGGGGAAAAAATCCTCGGGTGAGGATCAACAGCATTAATAAATAAACGCGAGGGACTGCATCAAACTAAAAAGCTTCTGCACAGCAGGGGGAACACGCAACAGAACGAAGGCAAGTGCAGACTGGGAGACGTTGTGTATCTGGCGAGTTAATATCCAAAACATATATGATGAATTCAGAGAACTCCACAGCAAAAAAAAAAACCCAAACAATTCGATTAAAAACACGGGCGGAGGCTCTGAGTAGACATTTTTCCAAAAAAGACACGTAGAGGCCAGCAGGCACGTGAGATGCTAACGCACACGAACCACCGGGGAGATGCAAATCGGCACCACGGTGAGCTGTCACGCCACACCTGCCAGAACAGCTGTCGTCCAAAAGACCAGAAATCCCAAGCAGTGACCAACGTTGGCAAGGACGTGGGGAAAGGGGAACCCTGTGCGCTGGGGGCGGGGTGGGGGTGGGGGGGAATGTGAATTCGTGCAGCCGCTGCGGAAAACAATTAAAAATAGAAGTACCCTATGACCCAGCAATTCCACTTCCGAGTGTGTGTCCTTAGAAAACGAAAACACCAACTTGAAAATATGTATGCGATCTCTTTTCCATTGCACCATTATTCATAACTTCCGAGACATGGAAACAGCCTACGCGTCCGTAGATGTGCGAATGGATAAAGAAAAATTGACCTAATGAGATGTTAGTCAGCCATGAAAAACCCTTGCAACGTGGATGAGGAGGAACCATGCGAAATGACACGTCAAAGACAAATACGGCACGATCTCACTTATATGTGGAATCTGAGAAACAATAACAAAAAAAGCAACAGCTCAGAGATTCAGAGGACAGCCTGGCTGGTGTGGCTCCGTTGTGGAGCGTCCACCCAGGGACCACGAGGCCACTGGTTCCTGGGTTGCGGGCTCCATCCCCAGGAGGGGGCGTGCAGGAGGCAGCCATGCAACGATGCTGCACTCTCATCGATGTTTCTTGCGCTCTCTCCCTCTCCTTTCCTCTCTCTCTAAAAATCAATAGAGGGAATTTTTTTTTTTTTTAAAGATACAGAGAACAGATTAGTGGTTTTCCAGAGGGGAGGGTGGGAGAAGTGGGTGAAGAGGGTCGAGAGGGGCGCGTGTTGAGTGCTAAGGGAAGTGAGCGCTGGGATGTAACGTCGGCCTGGTGACATCGGGGCCAATGACACGCATGGGGTATTGACAGTCGCTAAGGGATCGTACACTCTCATCAGGACAAGTGACGCTTTGTAACCACGTGGGAGGCCGTGTTAACTGGACCGGCTGTGGGATCCTTTGGGATCCATGCAGGTCGAAAGGATGTTGTCCACCTGAAACCAATGTAACGTTTTATGTCAATGAAACCTCAATTTTAAAAATAATCAAGTGACAGAAAAGGCAGGGAGATGTACAAACTTCAAAAAGTTATTTTGCCTAAAAGCATTGCTTTTAAGACAAACGTCGGCGTCCCGTGAGCTGGGTGAGCATGTCAGGAACACGCCCACCCGAAACCGCTTTGCTTTGTTCTGCTGATGACCAGGTCCTGCTCGGGGGTCCCCAGAAAGTCCTGTAACTCTCCCCGCGGACCAAAGGGGAGGGGCCTCTCTCCCTGCCGGCCTGGTTCTGCAGACACGCCCCTGGCCTGGCCCCGGCCCGGCACATCTGCGCCCCCCAGGGCGGGCACCCGCAGCAGCTGGTGGGCTGGGTCCCGCCGGCCGGGGTGGGGCAAACAGATGCGTGATTGATGAGGCCCCCGGAGCGCAGACCCCGGGCGGGAGCCGGCGGGCGAGGCTGGCCGGGCGGTGCGGGGGGCCAGTGGCAGCATCGCCCACGTGGGACGCCTCTCCTTTGTCCCCACAGCCCGGCATTGTCCGCCGCATAAAGCTGCCCAGTGTCCTCCTGCCCTCCCAGGCCAGCGCCTGTCCTCCGTGAACCCTCAGATATTAATGTTGAGAGCAGCGGGCGTCATTCTCACAGACTACACAGACGCCCCATTCATGCGCACGGAAGGGAGCCGAGCATAATATTTTGATGCTCTCCGTGTGTTTTTTAAACTTAGCTGGTTCCTGTCGCCCTCCGAGGAGGCTGGGCCGGGAATGTGAACGGAGGAGCCCGCGGCCTGCCCTGGGGGAGCAGGCAGTGCCAGGGTGTGGGGCCGGGATGGGCTGGGCAGCTCTCCCTCCTCCCGCTGGGTTGTGGGTTCAAGACCAAGGTGAGCCGTTTCCACACATATTCTTTTTTTTTTAATTTTTTTAAAAAATATATTTTATTGTTTTTTTTACAGAGAGGAAGGGAGAGGGATAGAGAGTTAGAAACATCAATGAGAGAGAAGCATCGATCAGCTGCCTCCTGCACACCTCCTACTGGGGGTGTGCCTGCAACCAAGGTACATGCCCTTGACCGGAATCGAACCTGGGACCCTTCAGTCCCCAGGCCGACGCTCTATCCAGTGAGCCATACCAGCTAGGGCTCCACACATATTCTGATGGGAGTCTCCTTAGGGAAATAATCATCTGATTTAAAACCAGTCACCCGCATTGCTTGGCCTTGTGTAACGATGAGGATAAACGGAGCGGTGAGTGGAGGAGGAGGAGGAGGAGGAGGAGGAGGAGGAGGAGGAGGAGGAGGAGGAGGCTGCCTGCCGGACCACTGCCCTGGGAACCCCCTCGCAAAGGAAAGCCAGCGTTTCACAGCCAGCGTCGCACAGGCAGAAGTCAAAACGCAGAAAACGGCCATTTTCCACGCGGACGGGTTTGCCCGTATTTTGCCATCCTGCGTCGCCAGGACTTTCACTCCTCCGCGTTTCCTTTGGTTTTTATTTACACGTGGGGGGTTCTGGCACCGTGTTGACAATTCTGTGTCTGTGACATCGTGTTCTTTTCCACGGTCCTGGTACTGATCCGCTTTATCGGCTTTCGTAACTAGGCGATGTGCCACGATAGATCCACGTGTTATAACTGCTTACCCGTGGCCTCCTGCTCAGCGGCGGGTTACTGCCCGTGTCTCGCTCTCGTAAATAACGCTGCTATAAAGATATCGACACACACCCCCTTTCTCCTTTTAAATTACCTCCTTGAAATAAACCCCAAAGAATGAGACTCCGGGGTCACAGAGTACAAGCACTCTTACGACCGTTGACCTGCACTGCTGGCCGCACGCCCTCAGAAGACACTGTCCCGCTTTTCGAAGGATGGCTCTCCGCTCCCGTCAGCCTGAGCCTCAGGCCCTGTGCTTTTATTTCTCCAACCGCAGAGGACTGAGGGGCGGACGCTGCCCCCGGAGCGTGATGAGAAGTCGCTGTGTCTCTCAGTGTGTGTGTTTAATAAGCCTCAGGGCGCCACGGAAAGAAAAGGCAACAGAAAACAACCACCGCACAACAAGCCGCACCGAACACGCGCGGAAGCACAGCCATGGCTCGGGGGGAGGCCGCCGGCTTCCGGGGGCGAGACCCTCTGTCCTCGCCGCCACCGGGAGCACGCGCGGCGCTGGCCACGGGGGGTGTATCTGGGACGCCCCACAGAACGCGGGTCACGGGAAGGTCTGAGCTCCGGTCCGGCCCGCCTGCCGGCACCGGTCACCGCCCCAGGAGGAGGGGACAGGCAGCGGCCTGGGCACCGTCACCCGGGGCGGGCAGGGCGGGGGCAGCGTGTGCTCTGAGGTGCCCCGTCTGCTCGCCCGTGTCGTGGGCGGCGTCCCAGGGGACAGGCCGGGCCGTGTCCCTCAGGGCCTCCCGCAGGGTTCGGGGCGCGTGGGAAGGTCACGTGCCGGGGAGCGGGGGCGGGAGAGGCGGCCCTGCACTTGAGAGCGGGACTGAGAGGGCGGCCGCGCTGAATCGCTGTGCAGCTCCCAGGAGAGCATCCGTCAGTGTCAGCGCCCATTCAGAGCGGAGGCCCAGGTCCACCTGCCCAGCCCCCTCCCCCCTCCCCCGCTCCCGCCCCCAAGCGTGTCCAGCCCCGCTCCCCCAGCCCTCATCACCTGAATAAGAAAACCAGGGAAGGTGAGGATGGAGGCGCCTTGACTGACAGACCTAAGTCTCCACAGGTTCTTCTCCAAACGATGGCACACACGGCGGGATGTGCACACGGGGCCTGGCGTGCACACGGGGCTGTGATGTGCACACGGCCGGGATGTGCACACGGGGCCTGGCGTGCACACGGGGCTGTGACGTGCACACGGCCAGGATGTGCACACGGGGCCCAACGTGCACACGGGGCCCGATGTGCACACGGGGCTGTGATGTGCACACGGCCGAGATGTGCACACGGGGCCTGACGTGCGTGCACACGGGGCCTGGCGTGCACACGGGGCCTGACGTGCACACGGGGCCTGGCGTGCACACGGGGTCGTGACGTGCACACGGGGCCTGACGTGCACAGATGGACCGGAATCCAGCCGGGCAGCTGCCTGGTGAGGGCCGGCTGAAGGGTCAGACGCTCCTCGTCCCCCCGGGGAATCACCCGCTCCCTCCGCAGTCACCAGGGAGCGTGTCTCCTCTGGGCGATGCTCTCCCCGCTCCTCTCCTCACTCTGTGCTTCCCCGCCCCCCCCCCCCCCCGGGCTGGGCTGGATGGAACGTGCCCAGCAGGCCCGGGGCACTCCCAGCTCCGGTCCCCCGAGCTCTGGGACTGGCCCAGGCCACTGAGTCCCCGAGACCTCGTCCCCCCGCGCAGTGGGCCCGCTCCCATGCGCTGTGTGGGTCCCGTGAGCGTCTTGGTCCCTCGCTCCTGCATTCACTGCGGCCCAGCCCCCGCCCGGCACAGAGCACACGCTCGTTAAACCGTGACTCCGCCCGCCCAGGCGTCCTCGGCACCGCGGTGAGGTGGTCAGTGGGGACGCGGCCCCTGGGCACTTTGGGGACGAGGAATTTCTCCCCTGGACCTTGGAAAGGTCACCCTCCCCAGGACCGGCTGAGCTCCGAGGCCCTGTGGTGCCGCACCCGCCGCCGGGGCACGTGCTCACCTCCTTGGCCTCGGTCCACTCACTCGGGTCTGACCGGCTGCCACGCGTTTGTGCTCTTGTTTCCTCGCCTGCTGCTCTGGGAGCTCACAGGGGAGGGAGACAGAGCCCCAGTCCTGGGGCCCAGCCAGCACCAGGCCCGAGTGCCCCACCAGGTGCAGGGTCTCTCTGGAGCGATCAGGGAAGGCTTCCAGGAGGAGGCGGGGGAGGGGTCTGTGCGGACGATCAGGAGGTTGACCAGGAAGCCCCTGTGGGCGCAGGCCGCTTGCTGGGGAGGCTGAGAAAGGACCCCCGTTTGCACAGGTCCTTCCGAGGCTCGGGGAGGCCCAGCCCCTCGCTCACGGGCTCTGGGGACCCTGCGTCTGCCAGATGCCCTCACCACCGTGGACGGGCCACCGAGTCTCCGCCCAGACCGCCCCCCCCATCCCGCGGCTGTGGGTGCTCGAGTGGCCCGAGCCTTGGGGGGCGGCTCAGGGGTAGTTGAAGGGGGGTCTGTTTGGTTTAGTGGGGCTGCCTGTGTGCTTTGCAGTCAGGTCTTTGTAGTGAAGTCATCACTAGTCGCCCGGGTGTAGACGTGGCTTCCCAGCCCCCTGCCGCCGCCATGTGGAGCCCCCTGACGAGGTGACACGAGATGGCGGGGTCAGAGGTCACGCTGCAGCATCCACGCGGCCTGGGGCCTCGCACCTGGGGTGGAGGAGGAACGAGGTTGAAAAGGTATCAGGTGCCCTGGCCGGTCTGGCTCAGTGGATAGAGCACCTGCCTGCAGACTGAAGGGTCCCAGGTCCGATTCCGGTCAAGAGCACATGCCCGGGTTGCAGGCTCGACCCCGGCCCTGGTCAGGGCACGTGCAGGAGGCGGCCGATCGATGCGTCTCTCTCACATCGAAGTTTCTCTCTCTCTGTCTCTCCCCCTCCCTTCCACTCTCTCTGAAAAATCAATGGAAACATATCTTCGGATGAGGATGAACAACAAATGAAAACAAATGAAGGAAGGAAAGGCGTGAGGCGGGAAGCAGTCTGTGGCGAGCACGGAGCTGTGTGCCCGGCCGTGGGCGGTGTCCCTGCGTCTCTGCACGTCTCCCTCTGGTTTCTTTTCTCATTCCACACAAATGTTCCGGGTCGCACTGGCTCGGGCTCCCACTCCCCGGTCACTTTCCTCTCTAGAAGCTGGATTTGCGAGCCTCCGCCATCCTCACGCCCGTCCGTCCGAGGGCTCCCGCCTCCAGCGGTGTCCTGCAGGGACCCCGGCGCAGGCCTCCCCAGGCCCCCTCCGGGCGGGCAGCAGCTGCTGGGCCCTCAAAGGCTGGGCTCCGCGGCCGAGGCTGGGACCTGGGATCGGGCCTGCACGCCGGCCGTCCTTCCTGGCCGCCTCCCGGGGGTTCTGTGTGGCCATTCACGGCGGCCGCCTCCCGGGAAGGCAAAGAGGCTGCATTATGCCAGGTCAAGCTCATCGCTGGCATCTGCCAAGATGCGCGCACTTCCTGTCCCTGGGCCCGCAGCCCCCGCGCCCCCGCCGGCTTTCACAGGGTGGGGGGGCTTTTCTCCTTTCTCCTTTCTTCTGGTCAAGGCAGGGCTGTCTCTGGTGGAAAGAGGCCGTGTGTTCGCAGACGCAGCTGCGTTTCAAAGGTACTTTGTTGGCGCGTCCTGGACGTGCCTGCGCTCGTGTGGGGAAACGGGGGGCGCTTGGCTCCCCCCCAAACTGAAATTGATGTTACTTCTCTGCCAGGGGCACCCAAGGAAATGCTTTGTCCCACTTCCTCCCTTTCAGGCTGAGCCCCTTTATGCTGGAGCTGGGGCCCTGCCACCGGGACCATTGTCGCCAGCGCAGGGTCCGAGGCGGCCAAGTCCGGCAGCTGGGCGCATGCCTCCCCTCCCCAAGGTCCATTTCCTTGACAACATGTTCTTGTTCGCACCAACTTTCTTAGTCTTTCCCGCATTGTTCCCCCTCCTTCCCCAAATGCCCCTTACAGTTTCTTGGGGCTTAAAATTAGAAAGGAAAAAGTGTGCATGCGTGGGGGTGGGGGGGGGGCAAGGAGTCGAGAAGAAAAAGGGCTTGGGGAGTGCAGAAGGGAAGGGACCAGGGGCCGGAGCGAGGCCAGTGGTGGGCAGCTTGCGCCATAAATAACAGCATCAAACCCGGGCTCCCCCTCGCTCTTCTACACCCCACGCTGTACAACACCCGCCCTCGGGCCTACCCACCCCAGGCTTTCCAGCGGAGCACCTAGGTGGCCCGCGGGGACCCCTGACCCCTGTATCCTGTTCCTTTCTCCCTGCTCTGCTACTTTCCTCCTGGATAAAAAGAGAGAGTGAGAGATAATGAACAAAAAACATGGCCCCGGGACAATGCAGCCACTGGCCTCGCCGGCGAGGAGTGCACCCCGGTTCCTAGGTGAACTCGCCCATCAATCTCGCCTTTCGCCTCCGTGTGGGTGGAAGCAATGGGGACCCCGGCCCTCCCCTGAGCAAATGCTTTCTTTTGACGCGGAACAAAAAGAGGTCTCCGGGCGGAGGTGAAATCTGGGTGGTATGGGCCCCGCACAATGGGGCCCTGTTCCCGCCGGTGTTTTACAACAGGGGAGGGGCGGCCTGAATGGTCCGGGGCTGGAAACAATCCCCCCGATTCAGGCCGACAAACGCATCTTCTGTTCCACCGAGCCCCGAACAGAGAAAAGCCACAAAGAAAAGGGAGGGGGCGGGCTCCCAACCAGGCGTGAGGCTCACAAGCTCCCCCAACCTGCCTGTCCCCCCAAGGCGACGCGGGCGGGGCCCCGGGGTCCGCCTCGGAGCTCCTGGGCCCGTCTGAATGGCGAGGCGGCCCTGATTTATGGAGGAGCCTGGGCGCCTCTCGGGAGAAAGGCAGGTGCTTTGTCTTCAGGGGCCGGACAATGGGCCGCAGGGCGGGCCCCTGGGTGCCCGGGTCCTGCCTCTCTCGGCCCTCTCCTCCCACAGACGCCAGCGGCCGTGACAAACGACGGGGCTGCGCCCGGGGACAAGGCTGGGCCACTTGAGGGCCCTGGAGAGGGTATTATGGCCGGAATGTTTGCGCTGCGGAGATGGCACACTCCACGTGCTGACGGCTCTCATCCGGCGGCACAATGGCCCCCGCCCCGGCGGCTGTCGGGGGCGCCCTCGGAGAAGCCCTCTCGCGCAGACCGAGACGGGACATTGTGTCCACCTACTTGAGCGGAGGGGAGGTGACCAGGGGGCAGCCCGCCTTGCAAATCACCATGAAAACAAGGACAGACAGCGCCTCTGGGCCCAGCAGCCTCCAGGGGTGGGAGAGCCCGCAGGGACAGGGTGCTGGAGAGAGCTCCCGCCGGCTGGGGACGCTGCTGGAGCCGGTTCTGAGCTGTGGGCCGGAGCATCCCAGAGGCTGCCGGAGGCGAGACGTGACCCTGACACCTCGCACTGTGGCGGAGCCCCTAGCCCAGCCTTTGTGGCTTAACATCCGCCCCTTCCAGGCTTCATCTGCCAGCCTCCAGCCAGACTCACCATCGAGAGGAAAGAAAGGAGAAAAAACAGACAGAGAGAGAGAGAGTCAGAGAGTCAGAGACAGAGATAGAGACAGAGAGAGTCAGAGACAGAAAGACAGAGAGTCAGAGAGAGACAGGGAGACAGAGATAGAGACAGAGAGAGTCAGAGACAGAGAGGCAGAGAGTCAGAGAGAGACAGGGAGACAGAGATAGAGACAGAGATAGAGACAGAGAGAGTCAGAGACAGAGAGAGAGAAAGAGACAGAGAGACAGAGTCAGAGACAGAGAGAGAGAAAGCAACAGAGAGACAGAGATAGAGACAGAGAGACAGAGTCAGAGACAGAGAGAGAGAAAGCAACAAAGAGACAGAGATAGAGACAGAGATAGAGACAGAGAGAGTCAGAGACAGAGAGAGAGAAAGAGACAGAGAGACAGAGAGAGAGTCAGAGACAGAGAGGGAGAAAGCAACAGAGAGACAGAGATAGAGACAGAGATAGAGACAGAGAGAGTCAGAGACAGAGAGAGAGAAAGAGTCAGGGAGACAAAGATAGAGAGATAGACAAAGAGACAGAGAGACGATGGGGCGGGGGGACCAGCCACGGTTCGTAGCTGAGAGCAAGGGAGGACCCAGGTGACTGGTGCTGGAGGGAGTGCCTGGTCCTTGCTGTGGAGGCTGCAGAGGCGGGTCGCACACAGAACACGACGGGAGCTGCCATCAGCCAGGAGCGCGTCACCTGAGCCCCGTGGGGCCCCTGGCCCCGGGCCCGTGACCACCTGTGCGGGACCTTTCGGAGCCGGCGATTCCTTCTCCCTCTTTTAAAGCAACAGGTCTCCGCACTGGCCATGGCTCTTCCTCGGCGTGTTTCGCACAGGAGGTACCAGCTGGATGGGCTGTGGCTGTGGGCTCGGGCGGTGGACTCGGCCGTGGGAGCGCCCTGGGGCCCACACCCGTGGGCGGGGCCTCCTTCTGGGGTGACTGTCCTCAGCCACACGCCGGGCAGGGAGGGCTGGGCGGCCCCGAGCTGCTTCCCACAGCCGCTCCGTCCTTCAGTCCCATCGACCTGCGGGAGCCCGTGGCCTTCCCTCTGCTTTGCCGCCTCTGTTGTCTTGTGAACCCCAATGACTGTCTGTCAGACCCCGAGTGTCAGGCCTCTGGCCTGGTGATCCTGGACGGGGGCCTCAGTTTCTCGCCTGTAAAGTGGGCACAGCGCTCACTCCGGGGCACCGTGGAGAAAATGAGATAAGACAGTGCGTGTCCGTGCGCAGGCGGGGACGGCAGGCAGCAAGCAGTGAGTGCTGCTGTCGTTACCGTGGTGACGTGGGGGATGTGGAAGAATGTCCTGTGACACAGCGGCATGCGTTTCAGTTCTTGTCATTTGCAGGGAGGGCCTTCCGTCTTGCTGGCTCATCTCCGGGGCCCCGGGCGGGGGCTCAGCGCGTAGCATCAGCTGGATTCAGTCCTTCGCTCCGTGTGCGGGTCCCACGTGCCGTGAGCCACACGGCCAGTGCTGGGGAGCACGCCCCCTGCTCCAGACGTCCCGAGAGAGCTCGGGGGCCAAGAGAGAACACTTCCGCCCTGGCCAGTGTGGCCCAGTGGATAGAGCGTTGGCCTGCAGACCAAAAGGTCCCGGGTTTGATTCCGGTCCAGGGCACTTACCTCAGTTGCAGGCTCCTCCCCGGCCTGGGCCTTGGTCAGGGCACGTGCAGGAGGCAACCCATCGATGTGTTTCTCTCACGTCGATGTTTCTCTCTGCCTTGCCCTCTCTCTTCCACTCTCTCTGAAAGATCAAGGGAAGAGTATCCTTGGGTGAGGATTAACAATAAATAAAATAAAAATAAATAAATAAATAAGAGAGAGAGAGAGAGAGAGAGAGAGAGAGAGAGAGAGAGAGCGCTTCCTTTGCTCAGGAGGTAAGCATCTCAGATTTCAGGTTCTGAACCCCTGCGGTGGCCACACCTGACTCGCTCCCCGTGACTGACAGGTGAGCCCCTTCCCGTGTCACCCAGACCTCACTGGGCAGGTGTCTACGGGCCAGGCCCTTCCCCCGCGACCTGCGGGAGCAGACGGGGAGTGTTGGCTGCAGCCTCCTGGCACGGCGTGTGAGGGCAGCCTGTGCCACCCAGTGCCCTCCGCCTCCCCCTCCCCCTCCCCCTCCCCCTCCCCCTCCCCCTCCCCCTCCCCCTCCCCTGTGAGTAGTAACCAGGCTGCTGACGGGCTCGGGGCCTCGTGGCGAGAAAGCCCTGCGTCTGCGCAGAAAGGCCGCTCCGCTTAGCGAGCAAAGAGGCGCTGCCCCATGTTACGCATCCGTGTTAAGGGATGTGCTCTCTCCATATGAACCATCTGCAGAGGTTTTACATACGTGACGTCTATCATCGGCCCATCATGTCTCCATATTGCAGTAGAATGCGACACGTGGAGCGATGGACACGGGTGTACAGAACCCGCCACCCACCGCCGTCAGAGAGAGCAGCCCGTTGCACAGGAGAGACGGAACGAGTATGGTTTTTTTTTAGTTTTGTTTGTTTTCTTAATATTTATTTGTATTGATTTCAGAGAGGAAGGGAGAGGGAGAGAGAGAGAGAGGAACATCCATGATGAGAGAGAATCATGGATCGGCTGCCTCCTGCACGCCTCACACTTGGGGTTGAGCCCGTAACCCGGGCCTGTGCCCTTGGCCGGAATTGAACCCTGACCTCCTGGTTCATAGGTCGATGCTCAACCCCTGAGCCACACCGGCCGGCCTGATGTTTTTTATTTCTAGGTGTGTTTTTGCCAGTCCAGCCAAGTCACCCGGTAGGAAACTCACAACCCTCACTCCCCTGCCGGCCTCCATCCTCACCGGCCGGCGGAAGGCAGAGCTCTGACCGAGGGCAGACAAGAACCGTGTCACGGAGACGCTGGGAAGCAGCTGCAGCACTCCTGGGCGGGATGCCCGCCGTCAGCTCCCAGCTAGAGGGGCACCTGTGGGCACGGCAGCAACAGCCACGCCTCTGCCCGTGGGGCCTGGACAACCAGAGCTGTGGGAGCCGCACCCCTGGCCGCCTGCTGTGTGGGGCTAGGGCTTCACCCCCCACCCCTGGCCGGCTGCCTCTTGACAAAGTTGTTTTTTTTAAAAAAAAATGTTTTTATTGATTTTTAGAGAGAGAGAAAGAGAGAGGGATAAAGAGAGAGAAACATCAATGAGAATCCTGGATCGGCTGCCTCCTGCACGCCCCACACTGGGGATGGAGCCCACAACCGGGGCCTGTGCCCTGACCGGGAATCGAACCCTGACCTCCTGAGTCACGGGTTGGTGCCCAGCCACGGAGCCAGGCTGCTGAGCAAGGCTGTTCCCTTGAGCTTGCCTTGCTCAGAGCATGGCCTGGACCTCAGTGGAGAGCCATGTGCATTGGCTGCCTCAGTCGGCCCCAGATCCTGCTCTTTCTTGGCGGACCTGCTAAATCTCCCTGAAGCCACTTAGCCGATAGAATCTACAAAGTCACCTCCATGCGGTTTGGGAAAATCCCAGGGCCGACTGGCATCTGATCCGCCTTGAGGAACTGCCCCAGGAGACAGTTGTCCGGTCAGAGAGTGGCTCCCCGGGAGGTCACTGTTCATCCGGTCGGGAGAGAGCCAGGGGCCGAGGGGGGGGGGGGCCGAGGCTCAGCTCCTGCTCACACCCAACAGGTTCTTTAAATCACAAGTAGCGTCCAGTCAGCTTCTCCAATCAGCGTCGAAGGTCCGGCGAGGCCCGTCCGGTCCGCTGGTGGGGCTGTGAGCCCGTCACAACCACCTGCTGAGTGACAGCCGCGGTGGGCGCACAGCCCCCATGGGCGCACAGCCCCCGGGTCAGGAGCCGTGGATTCGGTCCCGCGTGCAGAGCTCAGCTGCCCCTGGTGGCGATCGACACTGAGGCCATGCGGCCGCCTTTCTACCTGCGGCCGGCCACCAGCTCCGCTCCGCTCAGCCGCCTCCCTCCTCGGACAAAGGCCATTTGTCATGAAAATGCTCAGGCTCGCGGCTCCCCTGCCCCAGTCTGGATGTGGCCTCCGCGGAGGAAGGTTTCTGAAGGGAGATTAGCAGGATTAGGAGAGGCTCACATATGTCAGCCTCACTCTTGGTATTCAAGTCATCGCAGCCGCACCACCCAGGACGCGCCAGGAGGGGGGGAAGGCGGGGGTGGGGGTGGGGAGGAGGGGGCTGGGAGGGGGCTGCCTCCCCCCTTTTCCCCTCCCCTCCCCTCCCCTCCCCTCCCCTCTCCCCCAAGAATACCAAGCTGGAGTGAAATGCAGATCTCAGGAGGCCTGATGCTGGGGGTTCCCGGGCAGATGGCTCTGATCTGGTTTGGTGCCCGTTTCCTCCCCTTCCTGTGAGATGTTTGCTCCCCAGGATCTGGCCACCTCAGGGGGCGGGAGGTGTCAGAGCTCTGCCCGCCCACTGCTGCTCCCCCCACCCCTGCAGCCAGCAGCAGGGCTGGTGGCAGGAGAGCGGGTGCCTCCTCCCGAGGCCAGGGGGGCCAGGGTGTCTGCTCCCCACCCTCTCCCGCCCCACAGCGCCCCGGAGAGCCGACCTGAGCGGGAAGGCGAGAAGAAGTCAGAAGCACGCACGCTAGAAAAAAGTCACTCGCGTCCTGACAGACGTCTGATCGTCTGCACTCGACATCCTAAGAAATCCACAGAAAGAACTGGAAAGTGGAGACCACAAGGCTGCAGGGCCTGAGGTCAGTTACACAGATGGACTGCACTGCTGTCTACACGCGACAAATAATGGGAAACTGAAACAGGAAATCTCCTGCGCGCCCGGCCGGCATGGCTCCGTGGTGGAGCGTCGACCTGTGAACCAGGAGGTCACGGTTCAATTCCCATCAGGGCCCAGGCCCAGGTTGTGGGCTCGATCCCCAGTGGGGGGCATGCAGGAGGCAGCCGATCCATGACTCTCTCATCACTGATGTTTCTCTCCCTCTCCCTTCCTCTCTGAAATCAATATATATGAAGATCCTCTACAATATCATCCAAAAAGGAAATGTTTGGGGATAAACCTGACAAAAGATGTGCAAGGCTTGTACACTGCAAACTGCAAAACCTTGCTGAGAGAGTAAGGGAGTCCTCCGTGGAGAGGCAGACATGTTTACCGATCAGCGGATGCACGCTGGTGAAGACACAAATTTCCCCCAAATGGATCAATAGGCTCTACTCACTCCCCACTGAAGATTTTATATCAGCAGCACATATATTGACTCTGGTTAGTAGTTCTGACTTCTGATGGTGGCATTTTGGGTGGTTTGTAGCTTAGCCTTTAGATTTTTCTTGCTCAAATGTTGATAACGAATGCTTCTGATTTAAAGAAAAAGTAACACACAATTATTATTCGAAGGAGCATTAGTGTTACCGTTTGCTTGCTTTATTGTTGCCACAATAATTGCTCATCACCCGTGGGAGGTAAGCAATACTGAGCTAAGCTGCCGAAGGGGACCCCACACCCTGCTCTCCCCACACACTCCCGGGAGCCATCGCAGCCCCAGCCCTGGCCTTGTGCTGGGCTGTTTGGCATGGAATCCACCAGTGATTCTGTTCTCATCGCGATTCGACAGTTCCTATCGATGCAGGAGGAAAGGGAGGGAGGCGGCGCTGTGAGCATCGTCACCGGGACAGCTTCCCTGGGGAGCTGCATCGCCACGCTCCCGGGGGGGGGGGGGGTGGGGGGAGCTGGGTGCAGGCGCATGAAGGCGGGTGACGAAGGGGAGAGGCCTGTCAGTCTAGCCTGGGGACAATGGGTTGGGGGGGGCTCAGGGGACCCCATCTGAAGCACGTGAAATCTTGGAAAGTCAAACCCCAGACAGAGGGCCCCCCTCTCTCGTCGGCCCCCTCCGCCTCCATTCTTGCTTTCGCTCTGTGACACAATCACCCGTGTGCTGGCCTGGTCTCTCCACACCACGTGCCTTCCGGTCACATCCCTTCACTCCCCGGACTCCGACCAGGGCAGGAGGACATGCTGGGAGGTATTTGCCAAGGGCTGCGGCTCCTGGTGGGGGGTGTTCAGGGAGCCGGGTTGGGGGCCCCGTGGGAAAGGCTGTCGGACGGACGATGGGGTGAGGCTGCCCAGCACGTGTCAGGGGCAGCGTGTGCTGGGGAAGAGGGTGCGGCTCCCAGGGGCAGGTCCTGAGCTTCCGGTCCCTCTGCTCCCAACCAGCTGCTGCCAGTCGCCCACACGGCGCCACTGACCGCGGGGAGGGGCGTGCCCTGGACCGGCCTGGGCACAGCCACCTCCTCCGGCACCAGCGGCCGGGGCACAGCCGCCTCCTCCGGCACCAGCGGCCCGGGCACAGCCGCCTCCTCCGGCACCAGCGGCCCGGGCACAGCCGCCTCCTCCGGCACCAGCGGCCCGGGCACAGCCGCCTCCTCCGGCACCAGCGGCCCGGGCACAGCCGCCTCCTCCGGCACCAGCGGCCCGGGCACAGCCGCCTCCTCCGGCACCAGCGGCCCGGGCACAGCCGCCTCCTCCGGCACCAGCGGCCCGGGCACAGCCGCGTCCTCCGGCACCAGCGGCCGGGGCGGCTCTGGGACGAGGAGAGCGGGTCCCTGCGGAGGGTGACCCAGGGCCCCCTCAGGAGAAAGACTGGGGCTCCGGTTGGTGCCCGCGGCCAGGGCTCCGCATGCTGCCGGCTCTCGGCATCCGGTGCGGGTCCCCCCGGGGTGAGAAGCAGCCTCTGCGGCCGGAGCCGGGCGGGAGGCCCAGGGGCCGAATTCTGCTCATTTCATGGGAGACAAGCGGCCCGAGTCCTTGGGGAGCGTACCCCTCGCCCCGCTGCGGAGGCTGGCCGGGGGGGGGGGGGACTGTCGCCCAGCGAGCCCAGGAAGGGACAGCGCCCCTGGTCCCTGGTCCCCCTGTGAGGGACCGCGAGCTGGACTCGGGGCCAGGGCCAGGTGAGAGCCCTCGGGGCAGAGACGAGGCCCCCCCCACCCCGTTCTCACTCCCACATGGAGCCGAGGAAGAGCCGGACGTAAGGCGGGGTGACGGGAAGCCGTCAGGGTCGCTCTGCCTTGTGGGGGTGGCAGCCGGTCTCCAGAGCCGGTGCCCCACGAACCCCACCCCCAGGACACGCCCGCGTGGGCCCCTCTCACAGGGACCGTGACTGGCCTGTGACACGTCCCCTCGCAGAATCAGGGGAAGGGACGGTGCCGCCGGTGAGGCCCAGGCTGAGGGCGCCTGCAGCCTCTGCGTTTGCCTCTTGACATGGCCCCGAGGTGCCAGGCTGCCAGGAAGCCAGAGCAGCCACTGGAGGTGCCGGGAGAGACCGAGGCCTGGGCGGCGGCCCCAGCCCAGCACCCACCTGGGCCTTCGGCTGCCCCGGCCTCGCTGCAGGGACCCACGGAGGCCGGCGAATGAGCCCGTTCTCGTCTGAAGTCCCCAGTCCTGGGGCCACGCACCTGCACAACGGAGACTGAAGGAGGGGCTTCGCCCTGAACTGCCGTCGCCACATCTCCATTCCGGGCTCGAGCAGAACAGGACGCTGGCCCATCGTGTCCCTGGCCTGGGACCGCTCGCGAGGCCGCGCCGTTTTAATCAAGAGCGGCTCACCCCGGGGCTGGGGCTCCTACCAGCCTGCCAGATCGCCATGGGAATGGGAAGATGGTGAGGATGAAGGGGTTTGGATGTGTCTGGGCGCACCCAGGCCACGAAGCATCAGCCACGTGAAATCGTGTCCCTGTCGATGCCCCCCGTGCTGACCACGGTCGGTTCTGGCCGGGCCGTGTCGTGGGCCGCCCGGTGGGTTCAGAAGACCCGGGGGCCGTGGAGGGCACCGTCTGCAGTGCGCGGTGGGAAGGCATAATTACTAGCTTCAGGGTGCCCGCTCCTACCCCGATAATGAGTAAGATATTTAGAGTCCTGCACCGCTGGCCTGACATTTCAATAAGTAATGCGGCGATTCGACAGCATTTCCATATTCCTCTTTAAAGTCCCAGTGCCTCTGCCTTAATCCAGGCTCCTTGGCATTTATTACTGTTTGTTACACTAACAAGTAAGATTACGAGAATTCTAATGAAGGCTTCCCGTGCAAAACTCTGTGATTAAAATGCCATAATAACAGTTGCATGCATTTATGTGCCTGATTACCATAATCTATTTAGCCCAAGTAAACACACAAACAGAAGGAGAGAAGCCAGCCAGCGGCACTCCGGCGGAGGGAGACGCCGGCAGGCGAGGGAGCCGGAGTAAATATGTAAATGCCTGTGTATCCTTTTCATCTCTCTGCTTTCTCTTCCCGGCCTTTTTTTTCCTTCTTTCTTTCTGTGTGCTAATGAGAAGACTATACCATGACATGTGGGCCTGCCTCCCGGGGCTGAGGTGCGTGGGGGCCATCTGCTGGGGCCAGCGCCCTAGCGATGCCACCCAGACAGTTCCGGGTGTGGCCGCCCCACCTCTGACATCGCCGCATAGAGGAGCTGGTGTCTCGGGGGCCGGGGTCTCTGATGTCCTCGCTCTGAGCGCTCAGTTCAGCTGTGGCTCCGTGAACGCAGGGCCTGGTGGGGCGTGGCCACCGGCCGCCTGCCCGCTCCCTCCCGAGTCCCTGTCCCTCACAAACACCACCGCCTTTCCAAATGAGCTCCCCCTGTACCTCCGCTGCCGGTGTTATTTTTAATTCTTAATAAAATGTCAGGCAGGAGAGTGGCTGCATCTTCCGCTTGGTAAGGAATTTTGAAGAACTTTCTTTAAAAATAACAAAACATTTTTATTGATTTCAGAGAGGAAAGCAGAGGGACAGAGAGATGGAAACATCAATGGCGAGAGAGAATCATGGATCGGCTGCCTCCCGCACGCCCCCCACCGGGGACCGAGCCTGCACCCCCTGCCCATCCTGGAATCAAGCCCCGACCTCCTGGCTCATGGATCGTGCTCACCACTGAGCCACACGGCCGGGCTTGACGAAGTTTCTTACGCGTGAAACGGGATGCTTTCGTTTAAAAGTAGACGACGGCGCCCTGGCCAGTGTGGCTCCGTGGGTTGGGTGTCAGCCTGTGCACTGAAGGCTGCGAGTTCGGTTCCCCATCAGGGCACGTGCGAGGGCTGCGGGCTCGCATCCCAGTAGGGGGCCTGCGGGAGCAGGGCTCAATGCTTTGCTCTCACACCCGTGATTCTCTCTCTCCCTCTCTCTTCCTCTCTCTCTCAAAATAAACTATGAAAATGAAAAAAGGAAAGTGGGACAATGGTGACAACTCCATTTGGGAAACGAGGACATTGGCTGGAATCCCAACCGCGTCATGCTCTGGGGCCGGCACAGGCGTGTCTTTTTTCAAAGAAGGAGAGAATCCTCGAACAGGAGCACACGGGCCGCTGGCGGAGCCTGAAGGCAGAGCGGCGGCTGGTCGCGGACAAGGGAGCCCACGGGAGCCACGGGCGCCGGCATTTCAAGGAGAGGCTCGTCTCCGGTTGGACGGTGCAGGGACGGGACAGCCACGGAGCCTCTGGCTTCAGTGACCAGAGGCCGAGGAGAGTCACGCTGCTGGTGACCATTGAGCTACTTTTGCTTTTATTTCCCAGCAACAATTTCGAGGCGCACAGACACTTCTGGAACGTTCAGCTATGAGGAGCCCTAGCGCTGCCACCCAGGGAGCTCGTCCGGTGTCCCAGGCGCTGCTCTCAGCGCTTCCCACACCCTCAGCGTGGCCCTCCCGTGCCCTGGCAACGAGGACCTGTCACAGGTGAAACAGACACGGGAGGTTCAGCAGGTGCCCAGGGTGGGAAGTTTAACAAGCGACGAGTCCCACTTCCACGCCAGGTGGCCTGAATCCCAGCCTGTGTGTGTGTGTGTGTGTGTGTGTTTAATTGATTTCAGAGAGGAAGGGAGAGGGAGAGATAAAAACATCAATGATGAGAAAGAATCATGGATCAGCTGCCTCCTGCACGCCCCACACTGGGGATGGAGCTCGCAACCCAGGCCTGTTCCCTGACCAGGAATCGAACCGTGAGCTCCTGGTTCATAGGTTGACGCTCAAACAATGAGCCACGCCGGCCGGGCCCAGCCTGCACTTTTAAACAGAAAATTAACTTAAAAGTTGGTCTCCTCCACAGTTTAAGAGCCACACACCTGTGTAGCTTAGAGAAGTGAGACAGTGTAATGCCTGATGCATGATAACCCCACAGTATGTTAGCTAGAACCATTCATACAATAGTAACCACAGCAATAACAACACCATTATTCTTTCTTAGAAGACACCTCTGTTTCCATTCACACACATTTGCAACACACGTTGATATGCATTTTTCCAAAATAAAAGACGTTGAGAGGAAGGCGGCCAGAGGGGGACAATGATGAGAGCCCGCTGTTTGCCCCGCCCCACACCCGCCGGCACATGCGTGGGGCCCGTGGGCAGCACGCTCAGCCCCAGGGGTGCCACCGTCACCCGCGGCGAGGACACGCCTCCCCCTAATCTGACCACGTCAGCGTTTGGGGAGCAGGCTGTCTGTGCCACGCGCGGAATTTCTAAAACAACGGAGTGAACGGCCACGAGGGGAGGCAGACAATATCCTGAGCCAACCTAAGAAGCGTGAACGGCTGATGCAGGCCGCGGGCACAGCAAACCATGGGCCCTTCGGCGCAGGAAGTGTCGGCCTCCCCAGGGCCTGTCCTCCGCCTCCAGCTCCGGGCGGATGTCCACGGCGGCGGTGCGGCTGGGCTCACGGTCCAGGCCTCTGGCTCCACCCCCTGGACAGTATCCTCAGCTGGCCCCCGGACATCCCCACCGTGTCCCTCGTGCATCTCCAACTCAACATCTCAGAAACACGGACTCTTCCACACACGGTCTCCCTCCCGGTTGGTGACTTGGGGTGACACCCCGTCCGTCAAGCCACCCAGACAGGAAACGAACCAGGTCCTAGACTCCTGTGCCCCCGCTGTCCGAGGGAGGCGGTCACCAGGGCCTGCCATGTCGCCTCCTAAGACCCTCCCACCTGCCCCCTCTCCGTCGCCGCCCCGCCCAAGCCTGAGGGTGACATCGTCTTCAGGGGCTGAGACACCGGGAATCACCCCCACGGCCAGGGCCGGAGCCCAGGTCTCCGAGGCCTCTCTCCTCGCCGTCTCCTCCCCGTGTCCCCGGTGGCCGCCCCTCTGAGGGTCTGGGCCCTAATCTCTTCGTATAAGGACGCCAGTGCTATTAGATCAAGGCCCTCCCACACGACCGCCTTGTAATTTGATTGCCTTCAGAGAACAGTTGTTACTCATTTCAGAGAGGAAGGGAGAGGGAGAGAGAGAGAAACATCAATGATGAGAGAGAACCATGGATTGGCTGCCTCCTGCACGCCCCCCGCTGGGGATGGAGCCTGCAGCCCGGGCCTGTGCCCTGACTGGGAATCGAACCCTGACCTCCTGGTTCCCAGGTGATGCTCAGCCCCTGGGCCACGCCCGCCGGCTTAAAGACCTCCTTACAGACCCGCGTCCCGTGCAGTCACATTCCGAGGCCGGGGCTGGGCCTCATCCTGGGGATGGCGGTGGACACAGCTCAGCCCGTCCCAGGTCCTGCTCATGCTCCCCTGGCCGTCAGCACACCCCCGCCTCCCAGTTCCCTTCAGCCGCAAGGCGCTGTATTGTCCCAATTTTTAAAACACGGGCCCTGGGTTATTTCTCTAATCGGGAAAAACAAAATCAATGAGTTATTTAAGGAAGCGTGGGGTCGCTTAGAGCTCAGGAGGTCTCCCGAACGGCGGGGGAGGGGGGTCCTCTCTTGGGTCCAGCTGCCCCGGGCCAACCCCGCCACCCGGCCTCCACCCGGCCTCCGCCCGGTTCCTCCACAGGCTGCCCGCTGGCTGGACGGTGGGCTGGATCCGGTCATTTTAATAACAAGGGAAAACAATAACATTCAGACCCTGTATTGGGAGGAATGAGACAGGAGGAGGAGGAGGAAGAGGAGGAGGAGGAGGAGGAGGAGGAGGAGGAGGAAGAGGAGGAGGAGGAGGAGGAGGAGGAGGAGGAGGAGGAGGAGGAGGGGAGATAACGGAAGCGAGAGGAAGGGCGAGAGGGGACATGTAGCTTCCCCACCCCTCACCCCACCCCAGACTGAGGCCTGGAGGGGAGGGGCGGGGCGAGCAGGGGCGCAACTGCCCCTAGACCTTCCCCCCCCCCCACGCAGGGAAGTAGCTGCCCACCCCACCCTGTCTGCATCGAGGTGAGGGGGGGCACCGGCGCCCACAGGCAGGGGTCCCCGCTTCCCTGTGCGTGTGGGCCCTCCCCCGCCCTTGACCGCTCGAGCGCGGCCTCCTCTGCGCCTCCCGCCTGTCCCCTCCCTGCGGACCCGAAGCCGTGGGCAGCGGCCTGAGCCAGCGCTGCCCACATCCGGGCGGAGGCCCCGGCCTTGGGTGGAGGATCAGGCGGCCTGGGGCTGGGGCCCCTTGGGGAGGGGCGGGGGTGTCCCTGTCCGAGCGCGAGGGGCGGGGACCCCGGGAGGAGGTGGCCGGTGGGCTTTGGAGAGAGGAGTGTTCCCCGGGCCCGAGGGCGCCTCGAGGCCTCTGAAGGTTCCCACCGGAGCTCTCGCTCTGAAGCTGCGGTGACTGCCCTGTGACGGTGGAAACTCTTTTTAAATGTGTTTCCATTGATGTCAGAGAGGCAGGGAGAGGGATAAAAACGGGTGAAGAGAGAATGGTGGCTGCTGCCTCCCTCGGGGACCCAGCCCGCACCCGGCATGTGTCCTGCCCGGAGTCGAACCCGGGACCCTTCGTCCGCAGGCGCTCTACCCACTGGTCAACCTGGAAGCGCCCATAGCGCTCGCTCTTTGTAACAGCCTCGCCTTGCGCACTGGGACGCAGTGAGCCCTCGGGGCCTGGCCTGCTCTGGGCCCAGGCACACGCAGCGAGGTGGGGCGCCCCCCTCCCCGGGCACTCCCCCCCAGAAGGGGCCGAGCTCCATGAGGGCAGGCCTTCCGCGCTGACCCCCCTCCCACCCCACGATCCTGGTACCCGGGCAGAGCGGGTGGGACAGGGGCGTGGAGGGGGGTGAGAAGCTGGCGGGGCGCAGGTCCGCACCCCCAGGCCTCGGTAAAGAACTCAGACTTGGTCCTGAAGGTCCTGGGGAGACGTCGCACCCCCGCACGTTTCCTCTGGGGAGCAGGCCACCCGCCGGTGCTCGGTGCTCGGTGCTCCACAGGCCGCCCACTGCGCTCTGTTCGATCTGTTCCAGGGGTGAGCCCGGCCGCCCTCCGCGCCCGCCCCTCCCGCAGAGCTGAGCGCAGGCGCCCGCTGTCTTCAGAAACGGGGCGCAGAGCGGTCCCCCGGAGCCAGAAGAGGCTTCTGCAGAGCCCGCGACTGCCTCACCAGGGGCCGAGGGCCGTAGCCAGGACACGGTTCCTGTCCCCCCCACCCCAGGCCCGGGGCTCCCCACCCGACAGGAGGTCTCCCCGGCGCCTTCCCACCTGCTCACCCATCCCTCACCCTCCAGATTAACTTGGGGAGGGAGCCCCGTGTCCATGGGGGGGCAGCTGGAGGTGTGGGACGGGCCCCAGGCCCCTGGGACGGGGGTCCAGTGTCTGAAGCTGAAACCTTCGGACCTGCAGTGTCTTCTCCCGTGAAAGGGGAGCAGCGGCCTCCCCCCGGCCGGTGTGTAAGCTGAGACCTAGGAACGCCAATTCCCGCCCCGCCCCAGCCTATCCCAGCTTCCTCCACCGGGCACCTGAGGGCAGGTGGACTCTCAGGGGCTGGCCTCAGGCAGGTGGCCGTCCTGCTGGCTGGGCTGAGGGGCTGAGGGCGATCCAGGGGGAAGGGCGACTGGCGGGAAGGGGGAGGGGCATCCGTTTGGGGTTTTGTGTGGCTGCTTTTTGTTGTTTTTCTGTAGTTTCTCTGATGCAGCCCCCCCCCCCCAAAGCTCCAGGCGCTCCTCCAGGACTCGGTGCCTGAGGCCGGACCCCAGGCCCGGGCAGGGGTCCTTGTTCCTCAACACCTCCCGGTCCTGCCAGCACTAGAGGACTGGCAGCACAGAGACCTCCGCCGGGAGGGGCTCCTGCCCGCCCGCTGCCCCCAGATCTGCTGGCAGACACACCCTTACAGGCCGCAGGGGCTCCTGGGAGCCCATCCCAGGAGTGAGGACCTGAGACTCCTGAGCTCCGAGGGCCACCCCTGCCTCCCTCCCCTGTCTCCCTCCCTGCCCCCCCTCCCCTGTCTCCCTCCCCTGCCCCCTCCCCTGCCTCCCTCCCCTGTCTCCCTCCCTGCCCCCCTCCCCTGCCTCCCTCCCCTGTCTCCCTCCCTGCCTCCCTCCCCTGTCTCCCTCCCCTGCCCCCTCCCCTGCCTCCCTCCCCTGTCTCCCTCCCTGCCCCCCTCCCCTGTCTCCCTCCCCTGCCCCCCTCCCCTGTCTCCCTCCCCTGCCCCCTCCCCTGCCTCCCTCCCCTGTCTCCCTCCCTGCCCCCCTCCCCTGTCTCCCTCCCCTGTCTCCCTCCCCTGCCTCCCACCCCTGTCTCCCTCCCCTGCCTCCCTCCCCTGCCTCCCTCCCCTGCCCCCTCCCCTGCCTCCCACCCCTGTCTCCCTCCCTGCCCCCCTCCCCTGCCTCCCACCCCTGTCTCCCTCCCCTGTCTCCCTCCCCTGTCTCCCTCCCTGCCCCCCTCCCCTGTCTCACTCCCCTGTCTCCCTCCCCTGCCTCCCTCCCCTGCCCCCTCCCCTGTCTCCCTCCCCTGCCCCCCTCCCCTGCCTCCCTCCCCTGTCTCCCTCCCTGCCCCCCTCCCCTGCCTCCCTCCCCTGTCTCCCTCCCTGCCCCCCTCCCCTGTCTCCCTCCCCTGTCTCCCTCCCTGCCCCCCTCCCCTGCCTCCCACCCCTGTCTCCCTCCCCTGTCTCCCTCCCTGCCCCCCTCCCCTGCCTCCCACCCCTGTCTCCCTCCCCTGTCTCCCTCCCCTGCCTCCCTCCCCTGTCTCCCTCCCTGCCCCCCTCCCCTGCCTCCCACCCGTCTCCCTCCCCTGCCTCCCTCACCATCTGCAGCCTCCCTGGACCTGCCCTCTGCTCCCTGACTTTGGCCAAAGGTCAGCACCTCTGCGGTGAGTGTCCCCTCCCTCCCAGGCCAGTGAGAGATGAAATAAGATGAAATAAGATGAAGTCGGTCAGATCGGCTCAGCACCTGGCACAGCGTAGGTGGGTCGCTTTAAGTGGGCACAGTCACCATTTGCTGACTTGCTAAGGCACCCAGGCGCCCAGCAGTGGGTTTTACAGACCCGACCGCATGGCTGCACATGGACGCCGAGTAAATACACACGAGACTTCGCCCACATCTCACGGTCATGGTTTACACCAGTCCGTGTGTGTGTGTGTGTGTGTGTGTGTGTGTGTGTGTGTGTGTGTGTGTGTGTTCAGAGGTGTTTGCCCGGCACCCTCCGGCCAGGCCGGCCGCGGGATGGAGCGGCGGCTCTGGGAGTGAGTCTGGGAGGGGACAGATGGCGTCTGGTCTGTTCGCAGAGCCCTGCCTTCCGAGGGCCACAAGCTCAGGGCTTGAGCGCCAAGGGGGCCGCTCTGCATTCCTGCTGGTTTCCGGACCGGGAGCGCCGGCTGAAACGCTTCTTCTCTTCCTTTCCTCTCGGTGCCAAGAGCCTGGCCAGCCCTGCCCAGGACCGCTCTCCCTGGCAGCCGGGCCAGACGCCGCCTGAATGCCGCAGGAGGGAGAGGCGCGGGCGGAAAAGCCCAGGAGCCGGGAAGCGGTGGGAGGTCTGCGCCCTGGAGACCCGCGGGCCCGCCAGGCCCTTTTGGCACCGGCACCTCCCGGGCCGCCAGGCGGTGGGGCGAAGGCGGCCGTGACACGCACCCGGCCTTTTGTGGGAGCGAAACACAAAGGAGGGGGAGACACGGCTTCCGTTTTGAGGGCGGCGGGGGCCCAGGAAGCCCGGCCGCCGGGAACTCCGGGCCTGGGGCCTGCGCTCCGCCTCACAAGTGAGCGCTCAATCCGCCCACCGAGCTGCGGGGCTGCGCGCGGCGGTGAAGGCGGTGCTTGGAGGGGGGAGGGGGAGGGGGTCCCTCCCGTGGGGGGTCTCGCCCAGGACGTGCACACCAGGCGCTGGACTTGAGATTTGGACCAGGGCCTGGGTGCCGCCAGGTCGCAAGAAGGCCAGCGCCATGGCCCGGCTCCAGTTCCCCGTCATTCCTGGTGGGGGCGGGCGGGCTCCGCTGCGCCAACGCAGCCGGGGAACACAGTCCGCCCCCACCCCCGGGGCACGTTGGAGAGGCTGCCAGGAGCAGGGGCCTGCAGCCCGGAGCTGCCACCGAAGCCCCAGGCGTGGGGAGGGAGGTCCCCATGCCCCCTCGGCCCGGGTGGCCAGGTGCAGGGCCTGGATGGTCCTTAGGGGCGTCCACGCGGGAACCTGGTGAGCCAGCTCCGCTGCCTCCCCACTGCCTTCCCAGGCTCTAAACTCGGCTGTTTCCAGACTGGTCCCGCCCTTGCTTCCAACCGAGCTAGCGCCCGGAGAGCCTCGGGCCTCGCCCTCCCGCTGGCGGTCACCGGTGGCGAGAGACTAAAGAAGGAATTGGGGCTCCGAGCCGCGTGCTGCGCGCTGGACTGACCGCGCACGGTCCGCCTGCTGGGCTGCCGGCATTAGCTACACGGACAAGCCCGCGCCGGCTGGTGGCCCGATGCGCGCCCCCCCACGATGTCCTCACTGCCAGCCGCCTCTGGGGGCCCAAAGGGATGGCCCGCCCTGCCCTCCGCGTGGGAGTCTGTGACAGATTCTCCCGATTGAGCGGTTGCCGGCCACCCCGCCTGAGCCGCTGGGGGACATGGCCCCACGCTTCAGTTCTTCGTGTATTAAATACATATTTAACGGACGGCTGCAGACCAGCTGGGAGGCCGCGGCTGGAAAAAGAACGCCCAGAAGGCGGAGAGCGGGCGGGGGGCTTCCCAGTGAACAGACCTGGGGGGGCGGTGGCTGGGAGCAACACTGCGGGCGTCTTTTCGTATTTGTGTATTTGTAACTTTGCTAACTTGCAGGCAAAGCGCTTACTATGGTTATTTGTTTGCTTGGTTTCTTGAAGCCTTCATGCAAATTCAAAGTTGCCAAACAACCCACTGACTGTAACGTTCCCTGAGCGGGGCTGGGGCTGTGCTGAGTGTGCGGCAGAGGCGCAGGGTCCTGCCCCCCCCCGCCCCCCCAGCCCCGGTCCCCGCAAACAAACGCCTGTACTTGAAGGGTGTGGACTTCACAAATTCCGCGCAGGGAAAGCTCAGAGGCGGCGCTTGGGGCCGCGCTGGCGTCCACAGTCCGGGCAGGGTTAGCAGGCTTTTTCTGCAGACTTGCCGCAGGCAGACACCGTCTCTCCGTGTCCCATCTACAAAATGGGTAGATGCACCTAAGACAGGTTTCACTTCTCCCGGTCAAAGATGTCCGTGTCCGGAGCCGGCTGGGGCTGCTAAAGCCCGTGGGAACGCGGCCGCGAGTGGCTGGATCTCGCCGTTCGCCCGGGCCTGGCGCCTCTTGCTGCAGACGGTCCGGCGTTGCCCACCCCGTCGTGTCGCGGTGAGGACCACAGAGCTGACGCTGAAAGCACAGCTAATGAAGGAAGGGTGTGTGCGCAGCTCTGCGGCAGCGCGCGTCCCGGGGTCGGCACCCTCCGCAACTTGACGGGAGAGTCGCTGTTTCTCTGCAAACACCATTGGGGAGGCGCCCTCCCTCCTCCTTCCCCGCCCTGTGTCTCGCTAGGCCCTGCCCCCAGCGGAGGGCGCTCCCGGCCGCCTCCTGGCGAGCGCTTCGAGTGCGAGGAAAGCAGGTGCTTTGTGCCTGGTTGCGGTTTACCGGGGCCTCCAAATGTCCGCGTGCTGGAGCCCGTGGGGTGCGGACAGGCAGCGGAGGAGAGAGAGAGAGAGCGCTCTAGCCCCAGCGCGTCTCACCGCGTCGGGTATCAGGTTAGTTTGTGGCGCTCCCAGCCCACCCCATCCCCCAGCCGCCTCTCTGGCCACCGTATTTTCAAACAAATGTAACAAAGTTCCCTTTCGGCGGCGGTCGCGGTCGCGATCAGCCCTCGGCACTTCCCCACGAGCCCGCCCACCGCCCTCGCCTCTCACGCGCCCCACCCAGCCCCGCCTCCAGCTCCGCCCGGAACCTCCTTTGCGCGCGCCCATTGGCTGCGCGCGGGGAGGAGGCGGGCGCCGGGCGCCGCCAGCTTCATTGAGCGGAATGAGCCCGGATGACGTCACTCCCAGCTCCCACTCCACCCCACCCGCCGCGGGCCCCGCTCATTGGCGCGGCGGCCCCTCCAGGACCCGCGCATTGTTCCCGCCCCGCGCGGCCACCGCCGCCGCCGCCGCCGCCGCCGCCGCCCCGCGCTATAAAAGCCGGCCGAGCCCGGGAAGGTGCGGTGCGCAGCACAGACCCACGCGCCCTCCGCGCCGGAGCCCGTCTGGGAACGAGCGCCTCTAACTGCATCCACAGTAAGTGTCCCCGCCCTCCGCCGCCCAGCTGCACGCCCGGGGCGGACCCCCCTCCACTGGGCTGTGCCCCAGGAAGCTCCGTAGAGGGTCCCCGAACCCGCCCCGGCCCGCCAGTTCTCCACGGTGGTTCCTCGCTCTGACCCACCGCGCACCCACGCAGCATCCTTCGCCCGCAAACGAAAAGTCGGGCGGTCACGGCTGCCTCTGCCCAAGTCCTGGTCCGCTGGCGAGCTCCGCGCGGCCCCGGGCGCAGCGCCGGAACCCGGCACGGTGCGGGCTCTGGGTGCGGGCTCTGGGTGCGGGCCCTGGTGCGGGCATGTTCGTGTGTCGGCTCCGCGCTGTCGATGGAGATGAGGTGGATGCGTGCGTGTGAGGAACCAAATGCACATCTATTTAG
Organism: Myotis daubentonii; assembly: GCF_963259705.1. NCBI lineage: Eukaryota > Metazoa > Chordata > Mammalia > Chiroptera > Vespertilionidae > Myotis > Myotis daubentonii. The sequence goes on from NC_081842.1 coordinate 1,551,021, forward strand.
ACTCGCCCTTCCCAAGGGAAACCTTCACTTGCCACTTGTTTATACCAACCCTGGAGACCGGCTCCCCGTTCCTGGCGGAAGGCATGAGGCCTCCAGAAGGCCGCCCCCGGCTCGCTGGCCGGGAGCAACCTGTGGCTGCGCGCGAGGGGAGGCTGCGGGGAGGGAAGGAGAGAAGATGTGTGCGTCCCCCCTCCCTCCCCAGGAAGGCCAAGGGTGGGCGGTGGGCACGAGGCGACCCGCCATCCGAGCCTGGGCCCCGCGGCGGAGCAGGCGCAGGCCCCGCAGCTGTTCTCTTCCGCCGACCTCACCTCGGTCTCGGCTCTCTCCTCCGTAGGACGCGCGGAGACGCCTGGCAGCCGAGGGTGGAAGGCCCCTGCGAAAGCCCGACTGTGCCCGGGGCCATGGACTCGGACGCCAGCCTGGTGTCCAGCCGCCCGTCCTCGCCCGAGCCCGATGACCTGTTCCTGACGGCCCGGGGCAAGGGCGGCGGCGGCGGCGGCTTCACCGGGGGCACCGTGTCCTCGTCCACGCCGAGCGACTGCCCGCCGGAGCTGAGCTCGGAGCTGCGCGGCGCCCTGGGCGCGGCGGCCGCGCACCCGGGGGACAAGCTGGGCGGCGGCGGCTTCAGGGCCTCGTCCAGCGCGGCGGCGGCGGCCGCGTCGTCCACGAAGAAAGACAAGAAGCAGCTGACGGAGCCCGAGCTGCAGCAGCTGCGCCTCAAGATCAACAGCCGCGAGCGCAAGCGCATGCACGACCTCAACATCGCCATGGACGGGCTGCGCGAGGTCATGCCGTACGCGCACGGCCCGTCGGTGCGCAAGCTCTCCAAGATCGCCACGCTGCTGCTGGCGCGCAACTACATCCTCATGCTCACCAGCTCGCTGGAGGAGATGAAGCGGCTGGTGAGCGAGATCTACGGCGGCCACCACGCCGGCTTCCACCCGGCCCCCTGCGGCGGCCTCGCACACTCCGCGCCCCTGCCCGCCGCCGCCGCGCACCCCGCCGCCGCGCACCACCCCGCGGTGCACCACCCGCTCCTGCCGCCCGCCGCCGCCGCCGCTGCCGCCGCCGCGGTGTCCAGCGCCTCCCTGCCCGGCTCCGGGCTGTCGTCGGTCGGCTCCATCCGGCCCCCGCACGGCCTGCTTAAGTCTCCGGCGGCGGCGGCGGCGGCCCCCCTGGGCGGCGGGGGCGGCGGGGGCGGCTTCCAGCACTGGGGCGGCGTGCCCTGCCCCTGCAGCGTGTGCCAGGTGCCGCCGCCGCACCCCCACGTGGCGGCCCTGGGCGCCGGCGGCCTGCCGCGCCTCACCTCCGACGCCAAGTAGCCGGCAGGTCGGCTCGGTCTGGCGAGCGAGGCCGGGAGGCCGCGGGGAAGCGAGGACTGGCGGCGCTGGGGCCGTGGCTGGGTTGGGGGGCAGGGGTGCGAGGTCAGCCCCTGGGGCCACTGAACTTGGGGAGTGAGAGGGGCGTGCGCCCCGGGGACCTGGCTCAGCCCTCTCCGGCTTTAGCGCGGGTCCGGTGGACACACTTCTAAGAGGACATCGTTGTGCACACCCCTCCCCAAACACCCCCAAGGCCCCCCAAAGAGGGGATTCTCAGAACTGGTTCTCCTGGAACCAGGCCTCACTCGCTCTGGCTGCACTTGGTTATTTGGGGGATGGGGAGGGAGGCATTGGGGATTCCCTCTCCTCCCCCCAGTTTCTGGGCGGGTGGGGCCTCTGGGAGGGGAGGCCGGGCTAGGAGTTGGTGGAAGCTGGCGGTCGGTACCAGAAGCGCTCTGGTCGTCGGGTCGCGGTTTCGGATCGGGTCAACCCACACCCTCCGAGAACCAGCGTCCTCCCTGTTGGCCTTCTAACGCGCCCACGTCCCCTTTTCGGACAGCGGCACGCGCTTCATGGCCGGGCGGCGCAGGGCCCTGCGGCGGGAACGGCCCCACGCTGTCCACTCGGGGCGGAGCGGGGTTTTCGTTATTTTAAAAGAGTCCGCCGCCCACCCCACTCGGTCGCTGAGCATCAGTGATCGGTCCCTCACCCGATGGGGCGGACCTGGTACCGAGGGCTGGACGGGACTCAGAGGCTGTTGCTGTGAATATAATTCGGGTGTTGGGGGTCCCCACGGCTCCCCTTTCTTCCTTGGCTGTGTAAATATCTCCGTGAGGCCCGTGCGCGCCGTGAAACCGTGTGCTCACCTGCCGGCCGCCCCACGGCGCGGAGCCGGAGCCGGGCCTCCTCTGTGTCCGTGTCTTTTGCCACTTTTAACACAAATGACAAACCCTCGCGTGCTCCCTGCGCCCCGCGAGCCTGGGCGGGCGCCGCACTGCCTGGGCCTCCCCGCGTCTGTCAGTAACATCCCCCCTCCACCGCCGCCCGCCCCCAGAATGTATCATCTGTTTTATTTTTGTAAAAAGAAAAAAAGTGCTAAATAATATTTATTACCTGTTTTGTTGCAAAAAAAAGAAATAAATGATCAAGTGTTGAGATTTTACATACAAATGGAAGTCAGTGGGTGTTTCGCAGCAGCGGGGCGGGGGCGGTGGGGGAGGGGTTCTCTCCCTGGGACCTCGGAGGGGCTGTGTGCCTGTTCTGCTCTCTCTCTCTCTCTCAGTTCTCTACCCCCGTGTTATTTTATTTCTGACGTCTAATTGCGGTCCTTCCCCGGCGCCTGAGGACTGAGTCTGTTGGACGTGAAATGTTCGCTCCCGCGCGGAGACTTGGGGCCTTGGGGCGCGGCCGTGCGGGGTGCGGGAGGGGGTCCCAGGGCTCAGGCTCGGCGGCCAGGATTGTAGTTGCCTCCGCTCCGCTCCGAGGCAGCCGGAGCCGCCAGCTCGCTCCGCCCAGGCCGCGCTCGCATCAGCTGCCGCTGCGGGCCCGCAGGGTCCACTCGCCCTCCCCCCTCCCCGCGGCGTGTGCGACCCTCCCCCGCGCCCAGCCTGGCCTCGAACTGCGACCTGCCTGTCGGTGCCGGCGGCTGTGAGCCCGACCCTCGGGACCTCCTCCCGGACCGCGGCCCCTCGCTGCGACCCACGGCCTCCGCGCTGGGGAGGGTCCGGCTGGAGCCCGAGCAGCTTCGCAGCTTCGCACCGAGGGCGGCCGCGCTGCCGCCGGCACGGAGGGCCCTCGCCACTCGCCGGTGGACGCGCCCGCCCGCAGGGCCGCTGGGCCGGGGCCTCTCTGCACGTCCAGGCATCTTTGGGGGCCGCCGGCGGAAGTTCCCTGCACCCCGGACCCCAGGACACCGGCGGAGGAGGTGCTGGCTGGAACCCCGCTTCCTGAAGCTGCCCCTGCGCCAGGCCCACCGGCTCCCCTGCAGGGGGCACCCGCCGCTGGGGGACCCCTCACCGCCGCTGGGGAAGGCCGGGCAACGGGGAGCAGGGCGGAGGCGCCGAGGGTCCCCGAAGAGAGAGGGCAGAGCTGACAGTTTTGTTCCGAAATCCCACCTGAGCGGAAACCTGCTAAGAAGCGAAGTCACGGCTCCGCGTGTGCGGCTCCGGCTGCGCGGGGTGAGGAGAGGGCCTTTGTTAGAAGCAAAAAATAAAATAAAATAAAAATAAGAAGCCCCCCCCCCCAGCAAACTCTCCCCAGGCGGCCAGCCGCGTGGACCCCGGCCTCCGAGGCAGGAGCGGCTGGACCCAGCCAGGCTCCCAGCCCCCCCCAGCACCCCCTAAACGGAGCGCCCAGCAGGGGCCTGGGCCACAGGGAGAGCAGCTCCCGGGACGGAAGAGGCGCGCTGGCCACACAGGCAGGTGGCTCCAGGGGGGTGGGGGGTGGGGGTGGGGGGGTGGCCCAGGCTGGGGGGCGGAGGGGCCCCGCGGCGGGTGGGGTGCAGCCAGGGAAGTCCCGTGCGGCTACTTTGATGGCGGGGAGTCTTTCACGGGGGGGGGGGGCAGGGAGGGTCCCTCCACGGAGAAGGGGACCGAAGAGGAGGTAGAGAAACGGCCCCAGGCGGTGGTCTGTGGGCACCGGGGTGGTGAGCCCGTCCTGGGAACCGCAGTCCTGAGGGTTCCTCCTGTGCTGGGTGCCCCGCCCCCGCCCCCACGGCCCTGAGGTCACCCCAAGCTCCCCTCCCCCACAGCTGGCTGGCCCCGGGTCGAGGGCAGAGCCTCCTGCGCATCTGGCCGGGGTCTGCCCTTGGGCCTTCACGCCCTCACTGGGCAGGGGGCACAGGGGCCCTGGGGCGCTGCAGCGGGAACAGGGGTGCAGGCTGGGACAGGAGGCGCTGGGGCTGGGCCTTGGGGGCTCAGCGGCGGGAGGCGCTGCGCGCTGAGGGCAGAAGGCGCTTCCCCAGAGCGCGGCGCGTGTTAATTCTGTTCTCACCGTGACCTGCGAGGTGACCTCGTGTCATTCCATTTCCAGGTGAGGGAACTGGGGCACAGGTGGAGGCAGTGGCTTGCTGGGGGCATAGCTGGTCAGTGGGGGCAGCAAGGTGGTAACCCAGGAGCCCTGAGGCCGCCCCACCCGCCCGGTCCCCCTGCGCTCCTCGGGCCCCACGCTCTGGCTCCACCCCCTCGCCCCCGCCCAGGTGAGCTCCTCCCACTCCCCCTTCGCGTCTGGATCACTTCTGTCCCCAATGCCCGGGTTGGTTAGGGTTAGGGTTTGGGTTCGGGTTCGGGTTTGGGTTAGGGTTAGTATAGTTAGGGTTAAGATTAGGGTTAGAGGATAGGGTTAGGGGTAGGGGTAGGGTTAGGGTTAGTATAGGGTTAGGGTTAGGGTTAGGGTTAGTATAGTTAGGGTTAGGATTAGGGTTAGAGAATAGGGTTAGGGGTAGGGGTAGGGGTAGGGGTAGGGGTAGGGTTAGGGTTAGGGTTAGGGTTAGGGTTAGAGAATAGGGGTAGGGGTAGGGGTAGGGGTAGGGGTAGTATAGGATTAGGGTTAGGATAGAGTTTGGGTTAGTGGTAGGGGTAGGGTTGGGGTAGTATAGGATTAGGGTTAGGATAGAGTTTGGGTTAGGGGTAGGGGTAGGGTTGGGGTAGTATAGGATTAGGGTTAGGATAGAGTTTGGGTTAGGGGTAGGGGTAGGGTTGGGGTAGTATAGGATTAGGGTTAGGATAGAGTTTGGGTTAGGGGTAGGGGTAGGGTTGGGGTTAGGGCAGAAAGGCCTTGGCAATGAGCAGCTCCTGGGCCCAGGCAAGGGAGGAGGAAGGAGGGGGGGGAGGGGGGGTTGGCATGTGAGTGGAGGAGGCTGGGTGTGGGAGGCACCATCGTGAGGAACTGTGGTTGGTGCCCTGGGCCGCATCCCTCCTGGCTTGTGGAGCCCTCACCGGTGCAGTAATTCCCGTGGAACCTCAAGCCTTATGCCTCCTGGATCAGACGCTGGGGTCGGGCTGAAGGCGAGCTGACCGTGGGGTGACCTGGGGCGCTCCCCTCCCAGGGTGATTCGGGCCCAGTTTACCACCTGCGGGCTCCCAGTTTGCAGCCCCTGGAATTGGCTGCTGGACCAGAACCACTTAAAGGGCGGTGGCTGGGTTTGAAGACTCGTCTTTATTGGGGTCCTGGGGTCTCCACGTGCTGCTCTCGGGGAATGAACTTGCCCGTGAAGTGGAGCAGACCTGTGCGCCCTCCCCCTGGCCTCGCTGCCGGGTCCTGCGCTGGCAGAGGCGGGTGGAGCGGCCAAGAGGCCGGGCCTGGGGCGGGTGCTCCACGGGGTCCGCACTGGCCCAGCGCAGCAGCCGCCCTGCCCTGCGGGGCTCTCCGTGGTTAGCTTTGGGTCGAGGCCGCTGCAGGCCTGGAGTCCCCTGGCGGTGGGAGCGTTGGGGGTCCCTGAGAGGCGGCGCAGAAAACCCCTGGAAGCGCCCACATTCGCGTGGGGACAAGGTCCGGGGAGTCCGAGTCTCGCATCCGCCAGGCGCTCCGCACTCGCACACGGATCCAGGCACCTGGAAGCCGAGGCCTCGGTCTGACAGCCTCCGGGCTGCTCAGCGGGCGGGCAGCCCGGGAGCCAGCACCGTCAGCCGCAGCCCCTCCCCCTGCCTGGCTGCCCACCATCTGGGCAGCAGAGGCTGGTGTGCAGAGCAGGGCTGGAGGGGCCTCGGCAGCGGTGTGCTCTGAGCCTCAGTTTCCCCTTCTGTGGAATGGCGCCAGGCTGATGATTACCCCGGGGAGGGGGGGGCTGGCACAGGGCCTGGCACACGGTGGCCCTCGGTGAGGGGTCTGTGCGTTCCCAAGGGGGAAGGTCCCTCTCTACAGAGAAATGAGCTCAGGGAGGAATCCACTGCAGGGAACGCTGCTTCATCAAGTTGCCCGCCTCCCAGGCCCCCACCCCCAGCCCCGCTCTCCTCTTGGCAAAGGCCCGCCCTCTCGGCGCCAGGCTTGCTGGTCCCCCTGTCTGTGCCCTCAGATGCCCAGGCAGCTGGGGGTCAGCCGCAGGTGTCGGGTTCTGCCTGCTATGGAGATGCAGCTGGAAGCCACAGGAGGACCTGAGCTGGGGGCTCCCGTCACCCCAGTTCTGAACTCTCCAAGCCATTCAGGCCAGCGCAGCCCATGGAGACCTGGGGGGACTGGGCAGCTTGGTCGGGGCAGGAAGGAAGGAACTCGGTGCAGCCGGGTGCCTGCAGACCGCAGGGCAGGGGCGGGGGGCTGGAGGGCCCCTCCACCCCCCCAGTCCTGGGCTCGCCCCCTGCCTCCTTCCCGGAACCCCTCCCCCACCCAGGACCAGGCTCAGGCCCACCCACCGCAGGTCTGCTTGTCATCATCTCGATAGTTTGTCTGACACGATGCTAACCACCTGGAAGGGAACAATTCAGTGGCATCCACAACCCCAGCAGCAACCCGCTCTAGTCCCAAACCTGGCGGCTGCGAAGTAGAACCTTGTACCCGCTCAGCAGCGACACTCCCGGCCCTGCCCTCCAGCCGGGTCAACCCCCACCTGCTTTCCGTGGCCATGGCCTTACCCACCCTGGATGCTTCATAGAAAGGCGTCAGACAACATGCGACCCGCCTGCCCGGGCTTTTCACACTCAGCCCGAGGCCCAGCCGCCCTGCAGCGCGCCCGCATTTCATTCCCGTTAAAGGCTGAGAGTAATCTATCGTGTGTGGTTATGCACTCACCTCATTCATTTCTTTTCATCTTCATTGTTGAAAGTATTACAGATGGCACTTGTATGTGGAGTGTAAAGAACAAAATGCAACACAATTTGAGGTAATACTTTCACCGCCTTTTTAATTCTGGAACCTTCCTCCGCTCTGCTGCTCTGTCCCCTCACCACATGTGTACTTTGTTACTGGTGTCGTTAATGACTCAGAGGTCTCGGTTCATCCTGCTCACGGATGTAGGTCGAACCCGGCACATAGTAAGTGCTCATCCTGGTCACTGAACGAACGAACAAACGAGCGAATGAGTGAATGGGTGGATGGGTGGATGGGTGAATGGGTGGATGGGTGGATGGGTGGGTGGATGGATGGATGGATGGATGGATGGATGGATGGATGGATGGATGGGTGGATGGGTGGATGGATGGGTGGGTAGATGGGTGGATGGGTGGGTGGATGGATGGATGGGTGGATGGATGGATGGGTGGGTGGATGGATGGGTGGATGGATGGATGGATGGATGGATGGATGGATGGATGGGTGGGTGGATGGGTGGATGGGTGGATGGATGGGTGGGTGGATGGATGGGTGGGTGGGTGGGTGGATGGATGGGTGGATGGATGGATGGGTGGATGGATGGATGGATGGATGGGTGGATGGGTGGATGGATGGATGGGTGGATGGGTGGGTGGGTGGATGCAGATGCTTTTGGTCACGGAGCCCCTTCTAAACTAGAGTGGGAGAGCCACAAAGTGCACGGGGACTCCCACACCAGGAAACACAAGCCAAACCTGACCCGTCCAAAGTGCCCTGTTGAACTCTGTCCGCCTTCCCAACATGATTCTGAAAAACTGCTGGGTCTCGGAGGCCGGCCTTGCATCGGTTCTGGAGAGGGCGCTCCAGACAGGTGTTTACTCGGATGCTCGCTCCGATGGCAGGCACCTGGGGAAGGCCACCATCTCCGGCACAGAGCAGCTCCCTCGCCACCAGGTCAGAGTGTCCCAGACAGAGGACAGCATGTGGGACGACTGCTCCGCTCGGCCTGCAGAGACCTCAGCCTCACAGACCCCACGGGGAAGAAAAAAGCCCTCAGCGGCTGTATTTATCCCGAATGCAAAGCCGCCCCCTTTGTTGAGGTCGCTGAGCTAGCCCCGCGGAGAACAATGGTGGGTGTGCTGGCAGGCCATGTGCCGATGCGCTCATGCCCTCAGCCGCCAGATGGCCGGGCCGTGGCCGCGCCCGCCTGGGTCAGGACACAGAGCCAGGCCGCCCCCGCCCTGCCCGCGACCAGACACTGCTTCTCTGTGGAGACGCTGGCCGTCCAGGGAGGCACATGCAGGCCGCCAGGCAGGAGCAAAGGAACAACTCTAGGGGCTGGTGGGCTGGTTTGAACCGAGAGGCAGAATTGAAAAGCAGTTTCATGGGAGGGAAAGGCAGGAAAGGGATCCACGTGCTACATTGTTGCAGCGCTCGCTACATTGTTGCAGTGCTCGCTACATTGTTGCAGCGCTCGCTACATTGTTGCAGCGCTCGGCTCACGGGCATGGCTCACATTGTCATGGTCTCCGCCAGGACCTGGCTGCAGCTCTAATCTCTCTTCCTCTCCCTCTGAGCTGTCTGTCTTCTGTCCTTCCCCACATCTAAGTGCCTCATGGAGGAGAGAAAAGAGCTTGGTCCCCAAAACAAAAAACAAAAACAAAGCCGGGCTTTCTTGCAACCCCAAAGGGAGGCTCCAGACAATTCCTTCGGGAACATGTGGCTCAGTGGCCACGGCAGGACTCCACGGCAGGGCCCCCTCCTGTCGCCCTGCTGACGAGAAGACTCCGTCAGCATCACCTTTTGCTCTTCCCACAGGTTGGGCGAGGCCGCCAGCCCAAGGCTCCCATGTCCTGGGAGTGACCATCTGTCTGTCCGTCCCCATGGAGCCAGGCTGCGCTGCCAGGCGACCCCGCCCACTTCTCCCACCCATGTCCCCGGAGCGGAAACTCCATCAGAGCCAGGAGGGCAGCATCTCAGAGACATCCGGCCCGATCCACACAGAGGCCTAGGGGCACCCCACAGCAAGGACCAGCACGGACCATCAACCCCGATGTTCCCCCTCTGAAACAGACAAGCAGGCGAGCCCCGCCATGTGGTCTTTTTAAAAAATATATATTTAGTGATTGATTTCAGAGAGGAAGGGAGAGGGAGAGAGAGAAACATCCATGATGAGAGGGAATCATGGATCGGCTGCCTCCTGCACGCCCCACGCTGTGGATCGAGCCTGAAACCCGAGCCTGTGCCCTTGACTGGGAATCGAACCCTGACCTCCTGGTTCATAGGTCGACGCTCAACCACTGAGCCACACCGGCCGGGCCACTTGGTCTTCAGAGTCAGTGCTTTGAAGTCAGGAGGATGGGCAGGGGCATGACCCCCGGTCACCAGCTGTCTGTGTGCCCTGTGTCCCTCCTGCTCATGCCACTGCTTCCCAGGGTGGCACCCAGCGAGCCCCGCAGCACGCCGTCACCCGGGAGGGAGCGCAGCGCGCCGTGGGCACAGCGGGGTCTGCGAGATGTTGATGATGCGAGGAGGGTCCCGAGAGCCCGACCAGGTGAATTCTGCCGGGAAGGGGGGGGGGCACAGGACTAACAGGGCCCCACCAGCAGCCTTTGGGGAGACATGGGGAGGCTAGTCTCACCCCTCAATAAAGAAAAACACAGACATGTCTCCAAACGCAGCTGCCGACATGGGGGTCTGCTCTCCTCATCCGCCTGCTGGGCGAGCAGAACGCACGTGGGTCCGTTCTCCGTTCTGCATGCGCAGAGCAGCTTCCTGGGCTCGCGGCTGTAGAGGCGTTAGGGTTTAGTATCGTCTCTCCTCTCCTCCCTCTGCCCCCATCCCCCCCACTCCCCACTGAGGACAGAACTGGGCCCCGGCAGGGCGGGTTCCACGGCCTGTGTGTGTGGCCATGCCGTCCGGCTCAGAGCCCCGCGCCTGGTGCAAGGCGTTGCCGCGGCCACCTGGAAACCATGTTCGTGCCTGGGCCCCGCAGACTCCCCAGCCAGCCCTGCGCCGGCGATGAGACCCCCTTTGAGGTGGTCGCACAGGGTTCCACGTGCCAGCCACGGGCGCCTCACACTGTCCCCACCTCCGTGGCCGGCAGCCGAGTTTCCTCCCAGTCACCACGGCAGACAGCAGGCAAATCACTTCTTTTTTCAGGGCTCCTGTGACTTACAGAGAGGCAGGGAGAGGGAGAGGGAGAGGGAGAGGGAGAGGGAGAGGGAGAGGGAGAGGGAGAGGGAGAGGGAGAGGGAGAGGGAGAGGGAGAGGGAGAGGGAGAGGGAGAGGGAGAGGGAGAGGGAGAGGGAGAGGGAGAGGGAGAGGGGGAGGGAGAGGGAGAGGGAGAGAAGCATCGATCAGCTGCCTCCTGCCCCCGCCCCCCCCCCCCCACACACACACACAGGGATCGAGCCCACAACCTGGGCACGTGCCCTGACGGGAACCGAACCGGCGGCCTGTGGTGCCGGGGACGATGCTCCAACCCCCTGAGCCCAGCAGCCAGGTCCACCACGTCTCAGACCCTGAACCAAGATGCACCCAGTGAAGAATTACCGTCCATTTTGCCACGGAGCCACGTGAGTCTCAAACAGGCACAGCAGTGCGAGGTGCTCACATGACGGCACTGAAGGAGACGGTGTTCCCCGAGCCCCGGCCCCGCTGGACTCAGGGAGGTGCAGGCCGTCGAGAGACAGCGGGTCGCCCCTCCCCCCCCCCCCCCCGGGGCGCCTGCCCCGCACGGTCAGCGCCTGTGACGGTTCCGGTTCCCTGCGGATGGAGCAAAGCGGCCTCCAGCCCTGAGATCCCGGCTCTCTCACCGGGGCAGCCGGTCACCCTCGCCCCAAATCGCCCCAACGCACCAGCCAGCGCCCGCCCTCCCCGGGAGAGGCCGCCTGGCGAGGAGACAGCATTTGCCGTGGGGTTTTGTTCCTCAGAGAAAGCCCCGCGAGTGAGGGTCTAAATGAATTCTAATCTGTTTCAAATGTATTCACTTTCCTGCTCGCCACGCGGCTCCCTGCTGCGCTGCCCACAGTGCGGCCGGCCTGCGACAGCCGGGGGTGGGGGTGGGGGTGGGGGTGGGGGTGGGGGTGGGGGGGGCGCGCATTGTGGAGCCCAGTTAGCCATTCCCGGGCGGGGGGGGGTGTGCTCCCAGTGACAGCGCCACGCCGGCGGTCACGCTGCTGACGGGCACACATGCGAGCTCTCCCAGGACCTGCAGCCGCAGCCCATTCGCCGATTGGTTCCAGTGTATTAACAGCCCATGAACTTCCCATCGACGCCGGGCTGGGCGGCGGCACCTGCCTGGCCTGCGGATCAGCTCCCTGCCCGCTGCCCGCTCACCCGCCCAGGGGTCAGGGCCGGCTCTGCCGGGCGCTCCATCTCTGCTGCAGGGAGAGCAGTGCGTCTGGGGAGCCGCAGGCCCAGGCGCCGACACCCAGGCCCAGGCGGCTTCAGGCGGGTCCGCACTGGACGGCCGCCCCACGCCCACCCAGCAGCTCTGAGCGAGACCGGACGCGGCTCATTTAAAAAGCGACTGACTTTTTGTTGTTGTTGTTGTTGTTAAGTATTTTTATTGGTTTCAGAGAGGAAGGGAGAGGGAGAGAGAGAAGCATCAGTGATGAGAGAGAATCATGGATCGGCTACCTCCTGCACGCCCTGTACTGGGGATGGAGCCCACAACCCGGGCCTGTGCCCTGATGGGGAATCGAACCCTGACCTCCTGGCTCCTAGGTCGATGCTCAACCCCTGAGCCACGCCTGCTGGGTGCAACTTACACGTGTACCTTCACATTGGTAAACATATGGGCGTGCAGGGCCTGTCCACGTCAGGGCAGCCTTAGCCCCGTCTCACCTTCCTGTGCAAAAGGCAGGAAGTGGAAATGGGGGACAGGAACAAGAGCGCCCACGGCCGCCCCCGGCCACCCCCGGCTCCCGGACGGCGGCCTCCACCCGCCCCGAAGCAAGCCCGACTGCCCTCAGGGCGACTCGGCGGCCGGGCGGCTTCCAGCGTCCCAGCATCCCATGAAGCTGGGCGCCGACACAACAGGGCGCCTGCTCACAGTGAGGCTACAACTCCCAGATCCAGCGGGGGGAGGGGGGGCCCGGCTGGCTCCTCGGAGGCCTGAGGGGGGGCCTCCCCACCAGGCTGCTCCCCTCGGCCTCTCCCTGCGTCCTCACAGGTCTCCCCTCCACGGGTCTGTCTCTGAGCCCCCCCCCCCCCGTCTATATGGACACACCAGGGCCCTTCCTAACGGCCTCATTCTAACGGGGTCACCCCTGCCAGGACCCCGCCTCCAACAAGGCCCCGTGCTGAGTCCGGGTGAGGCCTCCACTGTGAAGCCCAGGTTCCCTCCCTGCCTGTCCTGAAGCCCCTCCTGGGCTGTTCCAGCGTTTAGTCCCCACCTTCTACGGGGGAGGGAGAGGGGGAGGGGGGAGAGGGAGGGGGAGGGGGGAGCGAGGGAGGCAGAGGGAGGCCCTCCCTGCCTGTCCCATTGCCCTGCCCTAAGAACAAGGCCCCAGACGGGCCTGGGAGGGTGCCCCCCGGGGGCCTCAGGGTTGGGCCTTGCTCTGTGGTTTCTACAGTGACTGGAACACAAGGAGCCCAGCAGTCACCCAGCCAGCCAGTGAGGGAAGAAATAATAAATAATAATAAATAAATAATAAATAATAAATAATAATAATAAAATAATAAATAAATAATAAATAAGGAAATAATAAATAAGGAAATAAATAAATAAGGAGATAAAACTCCAGCCGCGGTGGAGGGGCAGCGGCTGAGGGGACGGGTGCCCAGGCCAGGGGGGAGCAGGAGCCGGGTGCCGCGGGCTGGCAGCCAGCAGCTGGGGGTGAGAAAGGAGGAGGCCACGCGGCCGAGGAGGAGGAGGGCGCCCTGGGGAGCCCGTGGGGCTGGGGGAGACCCACCTCCCGGGCTCCAGCTCTCCCGGCGGACAGGGCGCAGCCCCCCAGCGGGGGGTGGGGGGCTCTTCGTTGCTGTCCTCCTCCTCCTCCTGCTCCCCAGAGCCCTGGCTTTATCTACTGTGAATGGGCTGGGACATGGGGTTGCTTCCCAGCATCCCTTGCGGCTGGGGCAGACATGTGCTTACTAACTTCCGGTTAATAAGGCCGCCGTGGAGGTAGGAGGCGAGCCTCCGGGAAGCCGGGTCAGGGACGCTGACGTAGCGGCTGGTGCGTTTCTTGGCCCTCGTCATTCTCCCCTGACCACGTGGATGCAGGTGTGATGGCTGGAGCAGCAGCAGCCATGCTGGGCTGTGAGGTGATCCGTGATCCTGAGGGCGGAAGTCGGACATGAAGATAGTGGTGTGAGCCCTGACTGGTGTGGCTCAGTGGATAGAGCGTCGGCCTGCGGACGGAAGGGTCCCGGGTTCGATTCCGGTCAAGGGCATGTACCTTGGTTGCGGGCACATCCCCAGTGGGGAGTGTGCAGGAGGCAGCTGATCAATGTTTCTCTCTCATCGGTATTTCTAACTCTCTATCCCTCTCCCTTCCTCTCTGTAAAAAATCAATAAAATATATATATTTTTTAAAAGATAGTGGCGTGAAAAGCTACCGGGACTCGCCACAGCAGCCGGGCGCTGCCTGACCCTGGATCCTCACACAACATGGGGAGCATGTTGCTGCAGCTGCTATGATCTGTTTTTGATTTTGTGCGGGGAGATCCGCCCCCCGCGCAGGGGAAGAGCGCGCTCCGTGCGGGATGGGCGGGGCGGGGGGGGGCAGGCCCATGGACACACTTTCCTAACTCAGAAATCAGACCAGAGCCGGGCACAGGGAAGGGTGGGGGTGCTTCAGATGCAACATTGGGATCGAACAAACAGCCGCCTAGCAGCACCATCGCGTCTTCCTGAAGCTCCCGAGGGCTGGCGGCTTTCCCTCGCCCCCGGTGCCCAGGCCGTGGGTGCCCTGGCCGTGGGTACCCTGGCCGTGGGCGCACTGGCCGTGGGTACCCTGGCCATGGGCGCCCTGGCCGTGGGTGCCCTGGCCGTGGGTGCCCTGGCCGTGGACGCACTCAAAGGCGCCGTCCAGCCCGGATGCAGAAGTGAGAGCAGCCTGCAGCTCTGCAGCGAGAGCAATTGCTCAAGCTGATAACAGCCCGGGGGCGGGGGGAGGGGGGAGTCCCCGAGGAGAAGTGGAGGCTGCCTAGCACCCCGCTCTGGGGGGGGGACTTGCACGTGTCCCGCAGGGAAGGGCAGGCCGAGTGCCCGCCCCCAGCGCTTGGCGTCCAGGGCACATGGAGCTGCTCAGAGAGCGCGTCCGTCTGAGGCTGTGCAGACCCAGGAGAGAAAGGCCGGATGGCAGGGAGCCCGCAGATGGGGGGAGAGGGGTGGGGGTGGGGGTGGGGTGGGGGTTGGGGGTGGGGGGCCTCCACTGGGGGTGGTCACTTTCCCCCAGAGTGGCACAAGCGTCCGTGGGAAGGAGTGTGGCCCAGACGGCTCTTTCTGCAAGGAACAGTGCGAGGGGAGCAGGGACGTGGTGGCTGGGATCCATTCATTCATTCGTTCATTCATTCATTCAGTACTTACTGGAGGTTTTTATGTCTCAGGCACAAGCAATACTCACACTATAATCTGAAGTGGAAAGAATGCCCAGCGCACAGGGGGCAGGTGGAGGGGCTGGTCCCTGTGTGGTGCGGGGCAGGGCAGGCCCCGGGGTCAGAGGGCATCGGAGGAGAACCTGCAGAGGCGTGAGGAGCGGGAGGCTCTGGAGGTTCTATGGGAACCACGCCCGCCCGCCAGGACCCGGACAGGCAGGGGCGAAGGCACCGGGGCAGGAGCGAGGCTGGGCTGCAGGAGGGGCCGGGGCCTGAGCCCCCAGCCTCCAGCACAGCAGCTCCGGGCAGAGCCGGCTTCCTCTGGGTGGGGAAGCCCCGGGAAGCCTGCGGTGAGGACGGCGTCGGCCCTGAGCGGCGGGAAGAAGCGCCTCTGCGCAGGCGGTGCGGCTGCTCTTGCCGAGCTGTTCAGTGTCACTCCCGGCCCCGCTGGAGACACGCAGCTGCCGTGGGCCCGGAGCGAGAGGCCGCACAGGGGACGAAGGAGCATGAAATCAGCCCTGACCCAGCCCCGGGCGGCGTGGGAAGCAGGCGCAGGAGCCACAGCTGCACCCCTATCCCTCCTGTCGGGGGAGCTGACGGAGGCCGCCCACCTCAGGGGAGTCTAGGGCAGCGGTTCTCAACCTGTGGGTCGCGACCCCTTTGGGGGTCGAACAACCCTTTCACAGGGGTCACCTAAGACCATCGGAAAACACATCTATAATTACATATTGTTTCTGTGATTAATCACTATGCTTTAATGATGTTCAATTTGTCACAATGAAATTGGGGGTCACCACAACCTGAGGAGCTGTATTAAAGGTCGCGGCATCAGGACGGTTGAGAACCGCTGCTCTAGGGTTTCCTGGCCTCCGGCATCCATGAGGCTAGACGGGCCAACAGGTCACCATCAACGTGCTGGGAGGGCTCCGTCTGTGCACGTGGGCATCGACGGGCATCGACGGGCAACAGGCCAGAGCCCAGGGTGAAAGAGACAGAACAATCCCCCCAGTCCCAGTTCTCTGGCCTCTGCGTCGAGGGGTCCTGGGCCAGCCCACGCTCTCTCTGGACCTCAGTTTCCTCACCTGCACAATGGGCAGCAGTCCTCCTACCCGCGCGGGATCCCATAGGCTCAGACAAGCGTGGAACAGGGTTTGCAAACACTGAGCGCGCGGTGTCCGCGCAGGGAGCACGCCCACATGCTGGTGAGCCGCCACAGGCCGCAGGGCGTCCGCCTGCCCCGGGCCTGGAGGCTGCGGCTTGCACACAGCCGTTGGGCAATCTCAGTTGGGACATTTCTGAAAACATGTTCCGCCCCAATGACAGAGCAGAAGGCCCTATACCCGTGTCTCCACCCTTCTAGGAACTGCTTTTAAAAACAGCCCCTGGAAACGAAAACAAGAAAGCCAGCTTGCAGAGGGAGGGGGTATGGCCGGCCCTGCCTCACCCGCCCTCCCCCTCCCTCTCCGGCTCATCATCTCTCCGTCATGTTCAGGCTCCCCACGTCCCAGCCATCGTGGGTCCTGCCCCTCCTGCCCCCAGCTCTGCCTACCTCCTGCTCAACCCCCAACACCGCCCCCCCACAGCCCTCCTCCGAGAGGCCTGGGCTCCCAACAACCACTCCCTCTTCCTAATCCCTAAAGCAAAGCCGGTCCTCAGAGCCCTGGCCCTTGGGCCGCAGCCAAGCGCCCAGGCGCCCCGCACTCCTGCCCCGGCCGGGACCCTGGGCTTTAAGGAGACCAGGTGCTTCGGACTCCGGCCGCTCTGACTTCCTCCCCCTCCTCCCGCCGGGCAACCCGACACCGCGGGCAGGTGCACCCTGCGCCTCGCACCCTCAGGGGGTTACACGTGCCAGCCAGCAGGGAGCCACCGTGCCTGGGCCCCAGCCAGGACCCGCCCAGAGAACATCGGTGCACTCGGTCAGTCTGCCCTCAGGCGTGATCTCCTGAGCACCTCGCAGGAACCGCCTGCTCCAGGGGCTGGATGAGGGGACCCCTGCCACCCTGGAGCCACCTGGGGAGCAGAGGGAACACACGGATAAGGAAGTGACGAGTCAGTGCGAGGCCCTGGCAGGTGCTGGTTAGCGCCACAGAGAGTGAGGCGGCCCCACGCGTGGCTCAGTGGTTGAGCACTGACCTGTGAACCAGGCTGGGCCTACGGGTGATGGCTGGGCCCACGGGGGATGGCTGGGTCCACGGGGGACAGGCTCAGCCCATGCTCCGCACGTCCACCCACCCCGTTCCCAGCAGCCCCCCCGCCCTCCACCTCCCACCTGTCCCCCACACCGTCTGGACAGGAAGCATCCAGGCCTCGGTCCGTCCATTCCCATCTGTCCACTGGCCAGTGAGCCTCTGGGGCAGCAGGGCAGCCGCCCTGGGCGTGGCCTCGGCCCTTCTCCAGAGCCCCCCTCGCTGTTTCTTTAAATGTGGCTGAGGCCCCATCCAGCACTGTGCACCCAGCACCCAGCACCCGGAGTCGGGCGAGGAGAGGGCCTTGGGAAACACCTGCTCTGCCATGAGCCTCGCTTCCTGCGTGGGACACGGTAAGGCCGTCGCGGCCCCTGGCAGGTGCTGCTCAGAGTGTGGCCTCAGATGGCTCGGCCTCCCCTGGGAGCAGAACCTCAGGCCCCCCAACCTACTGAGCCAGAACCTGCATTTAACGAGCCCTCCAGGGAGTCTGTCTCCTACGCCCCGAACAAGCCAGGGGAGCAGCCGTCATCCGGAGCCGGGCGCCGCCTACCTCTCGCTCAAAGGTGCCCTGAGGCCCTGGCGGCCGCTCCGCTGGTTAGAGCGTCGCCCCATACGCCAGGTTGCGGGTTCGATCTCTGCTCAGGGCACATACAAGAAGCAACCGATGAGGGCATAACGAGGGGACAAACCCGTGTCTCTCTCTCCCTCTCCCTCCTTCTCTCTCAAATTGGTGTATAACGTCACGTTGAAGGAGCGATGAGGCAGGACACCGACGAGCTGCCTTTCACAATGAAGTCACCGAGGCCAGGGAGGTGCAGGCACCTGCCCACGTCCACACGCTGTGGGTTCCGGCTGCGTTTACAGAGCCGCCCTCTCCGTGCCCACTAAGCCCCACAGAGTTAGCTCAGCGGTGGGGACAGCCTGCTCCGGCTGGTCACACACACACACACACTCACTCACACACACACACACTCACACACACACACACACTCACACACACACTCACACACACACACTCACTCACACACACACTCACACACACACACTCACACACACTCACACACACACTCACACACACTCACACACACTCA
Organism: Myotis daubentonii; assembly: GCF_963259705.1. Taxonomy (NCBI): domain Eukaryota; kingdom Metazoa; phylum Chordata; class Mammalia; order Chiroptera; family Vespertilionidae; genus Myotis; species Myotis daubentonii. Next base: position 1,568,904 of record NC_081842.1, read on the forward strand.
CGCACACACACTCACTCACACACACACTCTCACACACACACACTCACTCACACACACACACTCACACACGCTCACACACACACACTCACACACACTCTCACATACACACACACACACACACACTAACACACACACAGACACACACACACTTGAGCTTAAACAAGAGTTCTGGCCCAGATGGCGTGGCTCAGTGGTTGACGTCAACCTATGAACCAGGAGGTCATGGTTTGATTCCGGGTCAGGGCACAGGCCCTGGTTGCGGGCTCGATCCCCAGTGCGGGGCGTGCGGGGGGCAGCTGATCGATTATTCTCTCATCACTGATGTTTCTATCGCCCTTTCCCTCTTCCTTCCTCTCTGAAATCAATACAAATATATTAAAACATATAAAACATATTTTAAAAAAGAGTTCTAGAGGCTGGACACCCAAGTTCAAGGCGTGGTTCCCTCTGAGGCTGGGCAGCCTCTGCTCCAGCCCCCCCGCCCCCAGCTGCTGGCACCTGAGGAAGGCCACCATTTCCTCTAAGGACACCAGTCCTCTGGGGCGAGGGCCCCCCATGCCCTCACCTGGACTCATCCCGTCGCCATGACCCTGAGTCAGGACAAGGTCACCCGGGGCACTGAGGGGAGGACGTCAGTGTGCATTTGGGGGACACGGTCCCCCCACACACGGCTCGGAGGCTGATCGGAGAGGACTGGCCACGCACCGAGCTCAGTGCCTTCCGGGGTCCGCTCGCCCGTCGTCACCGCGAGCCTCTGTGATGAGCTCTGTTTCCATCACCGTTTCCGGGAGCAGGAACCTGGCCGCACAGGGAGCGCGCCCTGAGTCACACGCGGGCCAGGTCGCCGGCCTCCCGGTCGGCACGGCAGGTCGCTCCGTGCGTCTGGGCTTATGCTGGGGTCCCACGTAGACGCCCCCTGAGCCAGTGGTTTCAGGGCGGCGGCTCCATGAGTCCAGGAGGGTGTTCCTCAGAGTCGCAGGGGGTCCCAGTGCGCAGCGGGCGCAGGGACAGAACGGCCGGGTGCCCCATGTTCCGGATGCCGAGGGCAGTGCTCACACAAACAGAGCGGAGACGCCGCCTTCCTCTGAGCGAAAACCGTGAGCAGCCCCAGCCAGCTGGGTTCCGCGGCTAGAGCGCCGGCCTGCGGGCTGAAGGGTCCGCGTTCAGTTCTGGTCGAGGGCACGTACCTTGGTTGCAGGCTCCTCCCTGGCCCTGGTCGGGGTGTCTCTCTCACATCGATGTTTCTCTCTGTCTCTCCCTCTCCCTCCCACTCTCTAATAATCAACGGGAAAATGCCCTCGGGTGAGGGGTAAAGGAGCAAACAAACAAAACAATAGAAAACTGTAAAGCAGTGTCGTCGGGCGGCAGGCGGCAGCGCAAATAAAGACGAGGGACTTGTCATTTTCCTGAGCAGGCACGAGGCGCCGGGCTCTGGGGGAGGCGCCCTATGCATCGTCCCTTCCAGTCCTGACAACAGCCCTAGGAGATCAGCACCGCTGTTCCCAGCTGACAGATGAGCAAACTGAGGCTGAACGGAGCACAGCCAAGGCTACAGGCTGGGCTTCTCCCCAACCAGCCACGAGGGAGGACTCCTCTGCCAGCAGGCGGAGCGGGGCAGCGGGGGGCCCGGGACTGTGGCGGGAGGAGGTCTGGGTGTCCCACCGGGGGCGTCCCCGCCCTCCCTCCGGGCCATGGTTCCAGGTCAGGGCGCCCTGGGAGAGGCGGGCCAGCCTCCAGCTCCCTGCCTCCTTAGCTGCCCGGGGCCTGCTGTCCCCTCCGCGGGTGGTCTGGTCTGGAGCTGGCCCGGCCCTGGCGCTGGCGCTGGCACCCGGAGGGAAGGGCCTGGCGCCAGCGGGAACCACAGGTGAGCCTCTGAACAGCCCCTCCATGCCTTGGCGGGTGTCTGCCCGGCTGAGCCGGCTTCCAGAACCTTCCGTCTCTGCAGGTGCCTCGGGCACTTGGCCTCCACGCTTGGGTGACCCCAGTTTTACCACCTTCCAGGGCCCCGTCATTCATCATCCCCTCCTCCCCGAAAGCCGGGCCTGTTCCGGCGGCACATCGGCCCCTTGTTCTCCGTCCTCCGGGCTTCCTGCCGCGTTCTGCCGGGTCAATGGGACGGAGCGCCACCGGATGGCCGCCCCGGCGGGGAAGTGACTTCAGAGCCACCTTTGTTCCCCGTGTCCCTTTGAGCGCGGCCCGCCTGTGAAAGGGCTTGTGTGGACCCTCCGGAGCCTCCGCCGGGCGGGCGGGCGGGCGGGGGCCGGCCAGAGCCGCCGCGTCCTTTCAGGGACTCCGGGGGCACTGCCAAAGGCTGGCAGCAGAAGCGGCCCCGACACGGACATTGTGTTATAAATTAGCCACAGCCTCCGAGCAAATTGTGCCCTTTCTCTGGGCAGCGGCGGCCCTCGGGGCGCTTGGCTCCCGCGACGGACTGCCGGGAGGGGGAGGGCTCTGCCCACGCCAGCCCTCCGGGCGCGCGGTGTGTGCTAATACGCGTCTTTCTGTTGCTTCGTGTTTTTGTCGATCCTCACCCAAGGTATTTTTTCCATTGAGGGAGAGGGGAAGGGAGGGAGGGCGGGGGGAGAGAGAAGCATCCATGTGAGAGCGACACCTCGACGGGTTGCCCCCTGCATGGGCCCTGACCAGGGCCAGGGATCAAACCCGAAATCCAGGTCCGTGCCCTTGACCGGGAATTGGAGCCTCGACCCTGTGGTGTGTGGGCAGAGGCCCTAACCACTGAGTCTCCAGCCAGGGCCTCATGCATGTCCCTTAATTCACGGTTGGTCTGCTCACAGGTACTGAGAGGGTCCCTAAAGCCCTGCCCACGTGCGTCTACGGTCTGGTGTGGCAGGAACCATCTCCGATTGTCTGTAAAACAACAAAACAACGGGCACGTCCCTCTTCCTCCACGTTCACGGCGAGTATTAGAAGTTTCTCTCCAGGAAGAGTCCTTTCAGATGTGCGGGGAGAGGCGCTGCGATCACTGCTCTCGGACTCTGAGTGCTCGGTTCTCTCAGAAGCAACAGAGATTCCCGTCTCTGCGAGGCCACCCTGAGCCGCAGCTGCACCACCATCGCCCAATCGAGCTTTTATTATGATTATGTTTTAAATCTGAAAAGTTCTCACCTAATTTCTTTCCCCACTTTTCTTTTCTTTAACTATTTTCCATATAAAAACAAGTCACAGGACAAATCTGGATTTACAAACAACCTTAAGTAGTAAAGTTTATTAAAACAAGGTCCAAAGGGCATCCTCTATAATAAAAGCGTAATATGCAAATCGACCAAATGGTAGAATGATCGTTCAGAGGGGGGTGGGGTGGGGTGGTGAGCAGGCGGCGCCAGGCCAGCCAACACGCGTGCCAGCAGGCAGAGGGAGGGGACAGTGATGGGGGCGGGGGGGCGATGGCAACCAGCGGCAGCTGAGGGGCAATCAAGGGGACAGGGCCGGCTGCTCACTGACAGGCTGGCACCATCCCCACATCGCTCACCAGTGGCTTCCTGCAGAGGAGAGGGCCTAAGCCATCAGTCGGACATCCCCCGAGGACTCCCAGACTGTGCGAGGGTGCAGGCCGGGCTGAGGGACCCTCCGAAGTGCACAAATTTTGGTGCACCAGGCCTCTAGTTTATTTATAATAAAATAGAATAAACTTCCCTATAATATTTTAAAAACATGCCTCACCCGGCTGGCGTGGCTCAGTGGTTGAGTGTCGACCTATGAACCAGGAGTTCAGGGTTCGATTCCTGGTCAGGGCACAGGCCCGGGTTGCGGGCTTATCCCCAGAGGAGGGCGTGCAGGAGGCAGCTGGCCAATGATTCTCTCTCATCACTGATGTTTCTCTCTCTCCCTCTCCCTTCCTCTCTGAAATCAATAAAAATATTTTTTAAAAAGAGTTTCAAGCTTCTTGACCGAAGTAGGGGTGGGGCGGGGGGGGGATGCTCGGGAGGCCCTCTAGTTTCTATAGGAGAACAAGGAAGCCCGAGACATACCTCCCGGAGTGAAAGGATACACTACCACACACGCACACATGCACACACATTCACGCACACACACACGCATTCGCATATGCACACACATTCACACACGCGCACACATGCACACACGTGCACACATGCACACACGTATTCTCACCTATACACACATTCACACAAATTCACACACATGCACGCACGTACATTCACACACATTTTCGCACACACACATTCACATATAGGAGCACACATTCACACACATGCACGCACACATTCACATACATGCATGCACACACATTCACAAACACGTGCGCGCGCGCACATTCACGCGCACACATTCACACACGCGCTTGCGCACACATTCACACACATGCACACACATTCACACACACACACATGTGTGCGCACACACGAGCCCCTTCAGGCAGAGACAAGGCATTAGACACAAGTTGTTCCCAGTGCGTCCCGCCTGTGAGCACTGACCGCTGCCTCCCCCGACTCAGCCCACGGGGCCCTGCCAGGGGCTGTGATGACCCGCAGGCCGTGCCAGCGCCACCTGTGACACCGCCAGAGCTCCGGGCCACCCAAGTCACCAGCTCCCACGAGCGCCAGGGCCTGGGCAGTGCCCGCAGCCGCTTCTGGGCTCCCTGAGGGCGCCGGAAGCACACGCCACGCACACCGGTCGGCCAGAGTGTCCCAGTGGCCGTGTCCTTGGCGGGACGGGAGGCGTCCTCCTTCCCCGAGAGGGACTGTGGTGAGGTCAGGGCTAATGGCACCCTCAGGGACACCCAGCAGGAGGGAGTGGGGGAGGAGCAGCACCCGGGTGTAGATGGGTCCTGGCTGCCTTTGGCCGCTCTGTCTGGGTTCAGCTTCTATCCTCTCACCCCCTCCTCTCCTGGGGGCAGGTGGGGCCCAGGCAGGGGAGGAAGCTGCCCCCCCCCCACCTGGCACCTCGGTTAGGGACAGAGGGGCCCTCAGAGTGAGGGTGGGTGTTGCCAGGAGCCTCGCCTGGGGTCTGGGTGTGGGCTCTGGTCCAGTCCTGGCTGGGTGAGGGCTGGCCTCTCCCCGACACCCTTCCCCTGTCCCCACTCCCTCCCACCACGGCCCCTCGGCTTCCTGGGAGCTGGTCTGGGAGCTGGTCCGGCTGCAGGGAGTCCTGCCTGAGGCAGGTGGTCAGCCCTGGGGGTCCCGGGAGCTCAGCTACACCCTGTGGCGGGGTCCAGCATGCCCCCCCGCAGGCTCCCCGGAGAACCCGGGCCTAGAAAACGCCTGGGAAGCAGAGGCTTTAACCAACTCCAAATAGTGAGGAGGCTCCCTCCGCCTCCTTGAAGCCTGAGGGCTGCTCCCTGGTCTCCTCCTCCTTCCTCTGCCCTGCGGGTCTCCCAGCACCGCGTCAAGTCAGGGCCCCGAGGGTGGGGGCCGGGCCCTAACAGCGTCCTCCCCTCCCTGGGAAACCACAGGAAACTCCTGGATTAAAGCATTGGGGGCCCGGGCTGGGTGGCTCAGTGGTGGGGCGTTGGCCTAGGAACCAGGAGGTCAGGGTTGGATTCCCGGTTGCGGGCTTGGTCCCCAGTGTGGGGCCTGCAGGAGGCGGCCGATCAATGACTCTCTCTCATATTGAAGTTTCTCTCTCCCTCTCCCTTCCTCTCTGAAATCAATAAAAATATATTTTAAAAAGAAAGAAAGAAAGTGCTGTGGGAGCTGGCGCATCCCAAGGGATGAGCTGTGAGCTCCTGGGGTTCGGCCCCCCTCAGGCCGGGGACACACTGGCTTTGGAGGAGACACTGGGCCTGGGGGGGCGGGGGGGGGGCAGCGGCCGCACCCACAGGCGTGTGGAGATGATCTGGCTACACAGCCCAGGCTGTGGGGGCGCTGTCCATGGTTTGCCAGGTGCGAGGAGAGGAGGAGGAGGAGAAAGCGCCGAGGCTGGGAGAAGGGACTGTGGCAGCCGAGCCTGTGGGAGGGATGGGCTGGCAGGGCGGCAGGCTGGAGCAGCATGGAGTGAGTGAGCCAGGGGGCAGAGGTCGTGGGAGGAAAGGAGAGGCGCACTGGCCTGGCCCGAGCACAGCCAGTGGCTCCTGGAGCTGAGCTCGGTCCCCGGGGGGGTGGACAGCATCCCTCACCCGACAGCAGAGATGACCATGCGAAGCCGCTCAGGGTCCTCCCGCCACACTGGCCCCCGGCGCTCAGGGCTCTCTGCGGCCGTGAACCGAGTCCGCAAGTGCCCTCTGCCCGGTGCCAGGAGCCACCTGCATCTACCGAGCGCCCGAAGCAAGGCGAGGGCAGCCGGGAGCTAAGGCTAACTCCACTTTATTGCAATTGATTCAATTCATTTTTTAAAATATATATATATTTATTGATTTCAGAGAGGAAGGGCCAGGGAGAGGGAGACAGAAACATCAGTGATGAGAGAGAAGCATGGATCGGCTGCCTCCTGCACGCCCCACACTGGGGCTCCAGCCTGTAACCTGGGCCTGCGCCCTGACCGGAATCGAACCAGGACCTCCTGGTTTATAAGTTGACGCTCAACTGCTGAGCCACACAGCTGGGCACAATTGACTGCATTTAAATAGCCACAGGGGCTAGTCCCTGTCCTATAGGACGGCAGGGGTTTAGATACCAAAGGCCACCCGGCCCGGGCCACCTTGCCATGAGATGGTGACACGCTGTAGTTGTGTGCCCTAGTGCTGGGGTAGAAAACTTCCATAGCCACCATGTAATGCTATTGTATTTGAGGAAGAGAGAGGTGTGTGAGTGTGTGTGTGTGTGTGTGTGTGTGTGTGTATGAGTGTGTGTGAGTGGGTGTGAGTGTGTGTTGAGTGTGTGTGTATGTGAGTGTGTGTGTGTGAGTGGGTGTGTATGTGAGTGTGTGTGTGTGAGTGTGTGAGTGTGGGTTGAGTGTATGTGTGTGAGTGTGTGTGAGTGGGTGTGTATGTGAGTGTGTGTGTGTGTGGGTTGAGTGTATGTGTGTGTGTGTGTGAGTGGGTGTGTATGTGAGTGTATGTGAGTGTGTGAGTGTGGGTTGAGTGTATGTGTGTGAGTGTGTGTGAGTGGGTGTGTATGTGAGTGGGTATGAGTGTGTGTGTTTTCTCCTGACGGGAGGCCAATCTGTGTGTGAGTTTTCCTTAAGCGGGAGCCAGTCACGGGTGAGATGAACACCCGCCCTTGGGGCAGGAAAGACACCCAACCCCCCAGAGCTCCTTGGCTCTGAGGCCTTTGAGTGGAGGGAGGCGAGAGGGCGGTGAGAGGGCGGCGGGCAGTCACCAGCTGATGCTACTGGTCCTGGAGCCCAGGCATGTTGTTCTCAAAACCAGGCGGGAATTAAAATCAGCTAATTTTTGAAACCTGGCGGGCAATCAGGTGGTATTTTAAAAAGCATGTTATACCGTGTTCAATGGCCAAAAGGCGGAAGCAACCCGAGTGTCCTCCCTGCACCCTGGACAGACAAACGCGGGCAGCGTGGATGGGCCCTGAGGGCATCGCCCCAAGGCAGGAAGCCGCCCTCCAGGCAGCTATGGTTCCACCGACAGGGGCACCCAGTGGCCAAACCCCTGGAGAGGAGGATGGTGGGTGCGGAGGCGGGGGGAAGGCAGGGGGGAAACTGCCGTTTAATGAGTTTGGTTTCGGCTTTGCGAGATGAAAAGGGGTCTGAGGGTGGGTGCACAACCGTGTGGATGTACAAACACTGCGAGCTACGCTTACCAACGGCCAGACGGTTATTTCCCGGTGCGTGGACCTGACGGTTTAAATAAAGGCGCATGTGTACAACTCACCGAGAGTCCGGGCAGGAGGAGCGGGGGCGGGCGCCGGAGTCTTAGCCCCGCCGATGGGAGAACAACCTCACTTCACCCCAAACCTGCCTCCTGTGCCCCCTCCGGCCGGTCCTGTGTCTCCCCACCCACCTCCCCCGCCCCGGCCGGTCCGGTGATCCGGCTCCCAACCCCCGCTCCCTGGTGCCAGCCACGCCCCCGCGCCCGGGTGACCAATGAGCGCGCGCCTGCGCCCGGCCTCGCGCGGCGATTGGCTGCGCCCAGCGGCCGGCGGCGCCGGCTCCCCAGCAGCGTTTAAAGGGGTCCGTGCGGGCGCTGCCCCGCCGTCGGCTCCCCGCGCGCAGGTCCGCGGGGCGGGGCAGCTGCCCAAGGGCCACCCCGGGGCGTTCCCGAAGGGCGCCCCGACCGACCGCCCCCCGATGTACTATGCGGTCTCCCAGGCGCGCGTGAACGCGGCCCCCGCGACCATGCTGCGGCCACAGCGGCCGGGAGACGTGCAGCTCGGGGCCTCCCTGTACGAACTGGTGGGCTTCCGGCCGCATCCCTCCTCCTCCTCGACCTCCTCCTCCACGACGGCCCCCCTCCTTCCCAAGGCCGCGCGCGAGAAGGCCGAGGTGCCCGCCGACCCGCCGGGCTCGGGAGCGGGGCCGGGCGCGCGCGCGGACAGCGGCCCCCGGGCGGACCCCAAAGAGGAGCAGCAACAGCAGCTGCGGCGCAAGATCAACAGCCGCGAGCGGAAGCGCATGCAGGACCTGAACCTGGCCATGGACGCGCTGCGCGAGGTCATCCTGCCCTACTCGGCGGCGCACTGCCAGGGCGCGCCCGGCCGCAAGCTCTCCAAGATCGCCACGCTGCTGCTCGCGCGCAACTACATCCTGCTGCTGGGCAGCTGGCTGCAGGAGCTGCGCCGCGCGCTGGGCGAGGGCGCCGGGCCCGCGCCGCGCCTGCTGCTGGCCGGCCTGCCCCTGCTCGCCGCGCCCGGCCCCGTGCTGCTGGCGCCCGGCGCCCTGGGGCCGCCCGACGCGCTGCGCCCCGCCAAGTACCTGTCGCTGGCGCTCGAGGAGCCGCCGTGCGGCCAGTTCGCGCTCCCGGGCGGCGGCGGCGGCGCGGGCGGCCCCGGCCTCTGCCCCTGCGCCGTCTGCAAGTTCCCGCACCTGGTCCCGGCCGGCCTGGGCCTGGCCGCCGTGCCCGCGCCGTTCTCCAAGTGAGCGCTCGCCCTCCCGGCTCCCGCGCGCCCCCGCGCCTGGCGCCCTGCACCGCGGGGCGCATCCCGGAGCCCCTTGAGGACCTCCCGGCCCAGAGCAGCGGACTCCGGGCGCCCCCACCCCGCGGAAGTGCAAGTGACCCAGCGGCTGTTGGGCGAAGCGCGGGCGCCGCGGAGGCTCCGTGTGGCCTCAGCCGCTTGGGCGCAGCTCGCTCCCCCCTCTCCCGCGGCCCCGGAGCTGGGCCCGCTCGTGGGCGGCCGGTTGGGCCGCGCTCGCCCGGTGCAGCGGGAGGCCGGCTCCCGGCGCCGCGGCGCAGAGGCCACACCTGCGGAGCCCGCGCGCTGCGCTCCGGGCGGGAAGGGGTTCTGCACCTGCCCCCCCACCCCCGCCAGAGGTGAAGGCGCCCCGTGCCCGCCAGCCAGGCCCCGTCAGAGGAGGCTGCCGGCCTCGGCAGGCGGAAAAGACCGGCAGTCGGTGCAGAGACCGGGCGCAGCGGACGACGAACCCTCCCAGCCCTCGGACGGTGGGCCTCGCGGTGGCGCGGGAGGCGGCGATGGCAGCTCCAGGGTCGTGGGGTGCGGTTTGGGAAGAGGGTCCGCTTGCCACCCGGCGGTTGGATCCGTTTCTGAGGTCACACCGCCGGGTGCGGCGCTGGGGTGGTTCGCTCTAGGTCCCGAGGCCTAGAAGGACGGGGAGGGGGGCGGGGGGGGGGCTGGGACGTCTGTCGTCGCCCTGCCCGCAGGGAGGCAGCCAGCGCCCAGCGACCTCAAACGAAGCCCGCCTCCCGCCGCGCCGGCTCCGAAACCCCAGCACCCCCAGCTCATCCGCTCCTCTCCCCGCAAGCGGCCAGGGGGCTGCGCCCCAACCCGTGCTCATCGGCCCGGCGCCATGGTCACAGCGGCAGCACCTTCTCCACCCCGAGGCTCGCGCTCGCTTTGAACCCGCGTTGAAGGCATTTGTGGTGGGAGCAGCGCGTCTCCGGCATTTCTTCTCTCTGTCTCCTTGCGCTGCGAGAACTCACACAATAAAGCTCCACAGGCCCCAGTTGCTGGTTGCTGTCTGATTTGTTTGTTAATGAAAGTGCCCGGGGCCCTGGTGGGCGCAGACCGGGGAGTCAATGCTTCAGTGACTGGGCCTCAGGCAGGCGGGTGGGCAGTCAGCTCAGGACCAGGGGACAGTCAGGGCTGAGACCAGGGGCAGGTGGGGGTGGGGTAGAGGGAGGGAGGGAGGGGGGAGGGAGTGAGGGAGAGGGGAGGGAGGGGGGAGGGAGGGAGGGGGGAGGGGGGAGGGAAGGAGGGAGGGAGGGGGAAGGTGGGAGGGAGAGAGGGAAGGAGGAAGGGAAGGAAGGAGGGGGGAGGGAGGGGGGAGGGAGGCAGTTCTCGAGAGGCTCTGAGCCATGCTTGGCCCCTGGCTCTTTTTTACTACAGCTTCCTCTTCTGGAAAAAATGGGTTAAATAAAACATTATGATCAAATGCACAATCTCCCCTCTTTCTCAGAAATGCACCTTTCCTCTTTTCCCCGGGTGGAAGCTGAAACATGAGCACCAGCGGTGAGCCCACCGCCCCCCACCCCCCACCCCACTGTCCTTCAGGTCAGGGAGGACTTGTCTCCTAGGAAACCCTGGCCTTGGACCCATTCTGCTCCAGCAGGTGGAGAAGGCCCCGGAAGGACTTGGCACAGGAACTCACTAGCATGCAGTGTGAACGCTTCGCAGTCACTAAGGAAACCCTCCCCTGTCCCAAGGCAGGCGGGTCGCAGTTGCCCAGTTGCCGAGGGAAAGCAGCTCCCCTTTAATCTGCAGAAAGTGAAAGAAAACCCGCCAGCAAGGGACTCCCTTTACCCGTGGTGCCCGGAGGCCTGGGTGCGTTCAGGGGATGAGCACTCACGTCCTGAACCCGTGGGAGGGGGCTGGGAGGGGGGCTGGCTACGTGTCCGTTTCCTGGTGGTCAGCCAGCTCAGGGCCAGGGGAGAGGCAGGGGCAGTTGGAGAAGACTGGAAAGAAAGTGGCTTTAGGTTCCGCTGGACTCCGCCCCCAGGCACGCCCGGCTCCTTGAACACGTGCTTTCACATGCGGCTTCTGTGTGTCCAGAGCCCATCCTCGCTGACCTGCATCTTGACCAGGGACAGAGAGAAAAAGGAAAACCAGCTGCTCAATCGAGGCTGAGGGGGGTCCTCCCTGCAAACAAGGTTTCTAGGGTTAAAAGAGCAATTCCCCCTGGGCCCCAACCCCAGCCCCTGGCGGCAGCTGGCATCCCAAACCATCACCATCCATCCCCACCCGAGGCTGGAAGGCCAGGGCAGAGGGAGGGGCCCTCCTCCCTCTGCTGATAACCGGGGGCAGGGCCGGGCCTCCTGGGAAAGGTAACCCCGTGTGATTTCCCCCTTCACTGCGGGACTCGCTCTGTCCTGTTTCCAGAACCGCTGGAGGTTCTGAGTGGCTTCTCGGGCGTGCGGGGCCCTTTGGGATGTCATCAGCATGTCCACCTTGCCGGCCTGCACGTGGCATCTCCCTGGCCATCACGCCACGCAAGATGCAGACCTGCTCCTTAGAGGAATTTACATCCTGCCTACTGGCGTGGTTCCGTGGCTGAGCATTGACCTGTGAACCAAGAGGTCACCGGTTCAATTCCCAGTCAGGGCCCAGGCCCGGGTTGCAGGCTCCATCCCCAGTGTGGGCTGTGCAGGAGGCAGCTGATCAGCGACTTCCTCTCTCATCAATGTTTCTGTCTCTCCCTCTTCCTTCCTCTCTCTCTCTCTAAAAAACAAACAAACTATATATATACATATGAGAATTTACACCCGGGAAGACAGCATCCGTGGGCATTCTGGAGGCCTGCGGGATAAAACAGTAAGGTGTGTGTGTGTGTGTGTGTGTGTGTGTGTGTGTGTGTGCGCGCGCGCGCATACATGTGCATACATGTGCATACACAGTGTCAAACATGCACCGTCGGGCCTCTCCCTTCTGTCTGAGCTGCAGTGTGTGCTGCAGGCACAAGGCTGGAGCAGAAGGCCGCTTCAGGAAATCTGCAAGAGGCTTCCGGCAGGAGGAGCGGGTTAAGCGGGGTCTTTGCAGGGTCGGGAAAGCAGGGAGGGCGTGAGGCAGGAGTCAAGATGAGAAGAAACACGTGGCCACTGCCACACAAGGTCCCGGCACAGGCCCTGAGGGGCGAGTTGGTCCGCGGGTGTGAGGCCGGTGAGCAGTCAGCAAACACGGGCTGCAGGCCTGTGGGACTCCCTGGCCTGCGATGGCCCACTTACAGGCTCTGCGGGAGCTGACGACACCAGCGGGGAGCATGTAACCGTGTGGAACACGCAACCTGGAAGGCAGGAGTCCCAGCGGGGAGTCAGCGCCACTCTGGGCGCCGACAGCATCTCACTTCAAGGTCAGGTCATTAACGCGGGGCTTCCCTGTGGCTGCCCTGTTCCTGGGCTCCCCAGGCGGGCAGGGCAGCTGGGCCCACGCCAGCGGCCAGCACTCAAAGGTCAGCCTGTAGCTCCGCCTCCGGGGCCGCAGGAAGCCAGAGGAAGTGGGGCTGCCCTTCCATGCTCAGTGATGCTCGTGAACTTGCCAGGAACCAGGTGGCGGCAGGAAGAGCCGTTCCATCGAAAGGCAGCGAAAGGCAGCGACCAGGCACCCGCGGCCTCTGGGGGCAGCGTCCTGCTGGCTCAGTGCCCTCCCTCTGCACGCAGTAGGTCTTCAGAAAGAAGAGTGCCACCTCGCCGGAGCGGGCCCACGGGCCACGGGTCGGAGAATGTCATGTTTTCCTAAACCACAGAGTCGCTTGCATGGAGCAGGAGTCAGATGGAGGGAGACCCTGTTTGCAAGCAGGTGCGGCCTCTCTGACCAAATCTGAGCTGTGAGAACCGGGCGGCCCCATCATCCCTGAGACCCGCGCGCCAGCCGGTTACCTATGTGACATGACCTTGCCACGACCTTGCCGAGCAAAGCCTACTCGGTCCTTCGAAACGGAGCCAGCGCAGAAGCTGCCGCGCCTGGTCAGAACTGAGGGCGGGTCCTCTGCTCCTGGGACCAGCTGCTCCTTCAGAAACCTGCCCCTGTACCCCCTCCCGTCCCCTCCCCTTCCCCCTCCCCTCCCCCCACGTTGAGATGCCTGTGCAGGACCAGCAGGACCGGCCCTGGACCCCGCTGGCTGGTCGGGCGAGAGACGCCTGCATGGCAAGCGAAGGGGGCGCGTTTCTGCTTCAATGACCACAGAGGACACAGCACGCAGGCGGGCACTGCCCGGGACAAGGGACACATGTGCCAGATGGTATCTGGGCCCACGGAATGCCAGTGGCAGGAGACCCGGGCGGGACCGGCCCCCCTCCTCCTGCGGAATGAGGCACCTGAGACCCAGGACACTCAGGGGACAGGCTCCAGGCCCCACAGGGCGTCAGAGGCAGAAATGCCCGGGACCGGGACCTGCTTGGAGGAGGCAACGCTGCTTCCTCGCCGTCCTGGTAGGCCTGGCATCACCTGGAAGCGGGACCCTGGCGGGAGGCGGGCACACCTTCAGCCCCGGGGCCTTGTCCGGCCTCTGCCCAGCCCTCCGGCTGCCCCTGCATGTGGCTTCTAGAAGCAGCAACACAGGCAGCCCCTGCCAGGTGGCCCGGCTGCACGTCAGCCACCTGAGCCGGCTCCGCAGCCCCGCTCCAGTCCCCCTGCCAGCCCCCCGCCTCCCCCCCAGCCCCCGGGAGGCCCAGATGCTGACAGGCTGCAGGGGGCGAGGAGGCCAGGCCAGGCCTCCGAGATGCTCTGCTGGGCACAGGCGTGTCATGAGGGTTCAGGAGGCGAGGGAACAGGCAGCTGACGGACAAGGGCAGCTGGGCAGCGGCATCCACGCCGGCCCTCGCTGGGCTGACCTGGCGGGCCCTCCCGGTCTTGCTGGTGGGCCCCGTTCACCGGTGTTTCCCTGGGTGTGAGGGCCTCTCCAGGGGCGGCTCGGTGGGACAGAGGACGGACAGATGGCCGGCCGCAGGCGCCTGCGCAGGGTCTGGGGGGGGGGGCGGGTCGGTCAGGGGCCAGAAGAGCCGGCCCAGGTCCCACGCTGGGAGCGAGGGGGTTTGTGTCCCACAAGCTCCCGAGGAAGGTGGGTAAGTCCTCGGAGAGGCCGATGCCCGCGCCAGGCTGCTCCTGTGACGCTGAGTCCCCTCCCACACGTCCCTGCTGTTCCCGGCGTGGGGACCCGGTGGCTGAGGCGAGGAAGGACATGCTGGGGTCGGGGCTGCGGCTGGGACAGAGGAAGACTCCTGGGCCGTACCTCCCAGACAGCTGTCCCTGTCCTGCCGGCACAACACAGCGCATGGAAGGCAGTGCCTGCTAGGGTGGGGGGAGGGGGAGGGGAGGGTGAGGGTGGGGGTGAGGGTTCTGGTTAGGAATAGGGTTATGATTAGGGTAGGATTAGGGCTAGGGCTATGGTTAGGATTAGGGGTAGGGCTAGGGCTAGAGTTAGGGTGAGCATTAGGGTTAGGGTGTGGGTCATGTTGAGGGGAAGGTGAGAGTGTGGATGAGGTTGAGGTTGAGGTTGAGGGTTAGTGTGAGGGTGAGGGCGAGGGCGAGGGCGGAGAAGATGGCTGTGTGTTTATGTTACACAGATGCCCATCAAGCAGGCGGAGAGCTGTCAGCTCCTGGCGTAAGCCAGCTGGGCGGTGGGAGGAGGCAGAGTGGTAGCTAGCGGGGGACCTGTGCCCACGGAGGACAGAGAAGCGAGAGAATCACTCTGTCCTCCCCCTCCCTCCTGCTCTACTCTCCTGGGACCCCAGCAGTGCCCCCCTCCCCCTCGGTCCTGCCCTCCCCTCCTTCTCTTCCCAGGTGCCTCAGCCGGGCATGGCCTGTCACTGTGCCTCCCGCTCTGTGACTCGCTCCCTGGCTGCCCGACCCGGACTGGCTCTGGGCCTCCCGGGACCTCGGTCTCTTCCTCTCTGACAGCTCCGCTAGGACCCGCCTCGGACCCTGACGGGCTGGTGTGTGCCCACCGTCGGGGGTGCGGTGGCATGTGGACATTTTCTTGCCCACTCACAGGTTTCCTGGTGCCCACAGAGCAGGTGGGTACGGGCGTGGGCACAGGTGGCACACTGTGAGGGTCGTGTGGGAAAGCCAGGCCAGCGCCCAGCCATCCGCCTTTCCCCGCGCTTCCTGGGCAGGGCCCGGCTGCGTCGCTGGTGCCGAAGGGAAGGCCGTGTGGAGGAGCGACCTGCCTTTCCCGGCCCCGCTGCCCTGCCTGGGCCTGGGCCTGCGCCTGGGAGGGCTGCTCCCTGGAGCCTCAGAGCCCAGCCGGACCCAGCTGTCCGCAGCCAGAGCGCCCCTCCATGGCGGGCACGGGGTGGCCCTCCCCGACCACTGACAGGCGGACAATGACTCCTCAGAGACCCCGAGGCCAGAGCTGACCGGGTGTCACTCTCCCGGAGCTCAGGGCAGCTCCAAACAGTAGCGGCCGGTCTGTGTGAGGCGTAAACACCAGGCGGCGATGAGGTCACCGCTAAGTCATCGCTGCACGTGGCGGAGAGAGCCCGTCGGCCAGGGAGGCCAGGGCTCTGCGGCTCCTCACCACGGCGTGTCCCGCAGATGCCTGGGGACCTGCTCCCGGGGGACCTGCTCCTGGGGGGGGCCTGTTCCTGGGGGATCTGCTCCTGGAGGGCCTGCTCCCGGGGGACCTGCTCCTGGGGGACCTGTTCCTGGGGGCCTAGCTCCTGGGGGACCTGCTCCTGGGGGACCTGCTCCTGGGGTCCAGCTCCTGGGGGACCTGCTCCCGGGGGACCTGCTCCTGGGGGCCTAGCTCCTGGGGGACCTGCTCCCGGGGGACCTGCTCCTGGGGGACCTGCTCCCGGGGGACCTGCTCCTGGGGGACCTGCTCCTGGGGGACCTGCTCCTGGGGGACCTGTTCCTGGGGGACCTGCTCCCGGGGGACCTGCTCCTGGGGGCCTAGCTCCTGGGGGACCTGCTCCCGGGGGACCTACTCCTGGGGGCCCTGCTCCTGCGGGACCTGCTCCTGGGGGACCTGTTCCTGGGGGACCTGCTCCCGGGGGACCTGTTCCTGGGGGACCTGCTCCCGGGGGACCTGCTCAGAGACAGTCCTCAACATAGGGCTTCGGTCACCTGAAGGCGGGGCGGTGCCCACAGCGCATTCCAGCCCGCCTTCCGGAATATTCCTGGCCGGGACACATGTTATCGTGAAAAGGAAGAAAGGAAGGAAAGAGGGGGGAGGAGGCAGGCCTCATTAATATTCACGTTTTAAACAGGAATTCTGTTTTGGTTCAAACTCTTTAGTTAAATGGCCTCCTCACACTGGCCCACAGGCCCAGTCAGGGAAAAGCATTGTCATTCGTTAGACTTGTCAGCGCAAAAGACAGTAGATCCGACCTGCTTTCTGCTCCTCGGGCCTTGGGCGGGGACTGGGCACCGAGGAGCAAGCAGGGCTCAGCCACACGGCTCAGCGGCTGAGCGTCGACCTGGAACCAGGAGGTCACGGTTGAATTCCTGGTCAGGGCACAGGCCGGGGTTGCAGGCTCGATCCCCAGTGCGGGGCGTGCAGGAGGCAGGCGATCCATGATTCTCTCTCATCATCGATGTTTCTCTCTCTCCCTCTCTGACATCAATAAAGACATATTTTTTTATTTATTTTTATTTTTTTTATAATATATTTTATTGATTTTTTTACAGAGAGGAAGGGAGAGAGATAGAGAGTGAGAAACATCCATGCGAAAGAAACATCGATCAGCTGCCTCCTGCACACTCGCCACTGGGGATGTGCCTGCCAAGATACATGCCCTTGACCAGAATCAAACCTGGGACCTTTCAGTCTGCAGGGCGACGCTCTATCCACTGAGCCAAACCGGTTAGGACAGACATATTTTTTTAAATGATGATGTTCAAATGCGATTCCACCAGAATGTTGGATGGCACAGGGAACTGTTTAGTCTCAGGGTAGGTGAAGCCGGTTGAGAGACCATATGAAACTCCTAATTGTGGGTTTAAAATTCCGCGTGTTTCTCGGTTGTGACAATGCACCCTGGTTGTGTCAGATGCTGACAGCAGGGGGACTGGGTGGGGGACAGGTGCAGCTTTCCTGTAAACCTGAAATTATTCCACATGAAGAGTTATTTAACCAAGAAGAGAACTTCTTATTAACTCTCCAGCCCGCGTGTCTGGGTGCCTCACTTAGTTAGCAAGTAGCACAATCACCTCCTCCGGAAATGCCCTCCCCAAAGTCATGTGTCTGTGTTTTTGTATAGAATGAGCCTATTGACCCCTAAGTCACAGAGGAAAAATGTATCTTGAAAAAAGACCAGCTTATATAATTACATACATAATAGTTACATGACATATACAACAAGGTTACTCTTTAAAATATAATATATGCGTAAGAGTTACAGGACATGTAAAACAAAGGCGCTCTGACGAGGCTGCTCTCACAATCAGCAGCGAACGGGAACAGCCCCTGTGTCTCCCAGGAGCCGTGAGGCGGGCGGGCACGGCGCCGGGCAGCGAGCGGCCATGGAGGGTCCCGCCTGCAGCAGCCCCTGAGCCCGCCCCGGGCCCTGCCCGGGGGTAGCCTGAGTTACACGCCAGCCGCCTGTCGGACTTTGGGGACCACAAAGTCACCATGATGATGGCGGCCTCCTCAGTCGGCACAGTGCAAAGCTAGCGACGGTCGCCGTCGGAGGGGCAGAAGGGACGGCCTCTTTTTGTGACGCCTCACGTTAAAATGAGCTTGTCTGTTCCCTTGGGTGCCAAATGGAAGGCAGGAGGCGGTTGGCTCTGCTTGGATTTGGCCCTGGGGCAGGGAGCCGGGGGGCGGGGGGGGAAGCTATGCCCAAGCAATTCACGGAACAGGCGGGAAGAGGAGAGCAGCCCAACGCATCATCCACGACAACATTTGGGGGAGAAAAAAATTAAGAAGGTGAAAATCATGCCAAAGCTTGACGCACTTAACGGTACTTCCCTGGGGCCTAACGATTTTCCCAGAGAAATGATGAGACGGACAAACGGAGGATCAATGAACGAACAGCTTGGCAAGAACGCGAGTGACCCGCGGTGTCATGAACATGTAGGTAGCAAGGCAGCGGCGAGAAGTCCCCGGGCTTTGCCCACAAACAAGTGCTCAGCCCGCTGTTGTTGCTGTTTCACTGCAGGGTTTTGAGTCCATCGGCTAAGTTGCCCATCGGCTAAGTTGCAGGGGCCGATCGATTCTGGGGCTTAGGGGGTTCAACAGGGAATTTAATTTAGCGCCTGACAATACGCCCACATGCCCAGAAAATGTGGACAGCGTGAGGGGGACACTGAGCCCAAGAAGCAAGCCCCAAACAGCGCATTCACGTCCAGGGAAGAATGGCCGCAATCGGCGCCCGTGACCCGGACAGGGGGCTTGGCGCTGAAGCAATTACCGGCCGCGGGGGATTAATGGTGAGGCGTGAATGCCGCGCCGTACACGTCCGGGCGGAACATGTTCCCTATAGAATGCCACAAAGGGCGTTTCTCACTATTAAGGGAGATTAGACGCAGTGGCCTGATTCCCGCACAAAAGCAGCATTAAGTTCAGATGCAACTTCAAAGTGGCCGCCGCGGCGCGGGCCCCGCATTTCCATATAGCTGGCCGGCCCGCCGCCATGGGACGGAGCTGCTTTGGCCACTTAAACCGTGTTCCATTCGGCACTTTTTGGTGCGAACCCTCGCTGTGTTTAGCCCCCGGTTGCACTCGGTTCATAAGAAGGAGCTCAGAGGTATTCACAGACGCTATGATTTTTATTATAGTTATTTTTATTTTTTTATATATTTTTATTGAGTTCAGGGAGGAAGAGAAAGGGAGAGAGAGAGACAGAAACATCCATGATGAGAGAGAATCATGGGTCGGCTGCCTCCTGCAGGACCCACACTGGGGATCGAGCCCACAACCCGGGGGCTGGGCCCTGACCCGGAATCGAACCCTGACCTCCTGGTTCCTAGGTCGATGCTCAACCACTGAGCCACGCCAGCCAGGCTACTGGGCTAAATACTATAATTTTTAATTCTTTCAAATTATGGGGGTGGGGGGGGATAATGTAAAAGTCAATAAGAACGGAGTAGTTATAATCAGGATGACATCAGAAACAACAACAAAAAAATGAAGAAGAAGCAAAAACAAAACAACCGAAGACTCTCAGGGAGGGAGCGGCCTTTCTTTCTCATCTGCCCTCAGTGGAGGGACTCGCCCTCCAGGCCCACGCTCAGCTCCAGGACGGACGCGGCTTCCGCCCACAGGCCCAGGTCCCGGCCACCCTGGCCCAGGCCTCTACCTCCGCAGGGATGAGCCCCATTCGGGGCGGGGACACCAGCCCGTGAGGATGAGACGGGTAGAGGCACCGTTGTGAGTGGGTCCCCGGGCAGTGTCTAGGATCAGGACTTGAACGAGAAAATTTAGTCTCTAAAACTCCCAAGGCCTCTGCTCGCTGCCCATGAACTGAGAACATCTAAACTTTCTGGGCTCATAACAGTCCCTGGCAAATATCTCTATATGTATGATGATTACTATGTATTAGGTATGATGATTATTTTATATATGTTTTTTTAATTACTTTCTTAATGGACCTGGAGATTTAAAAAAAAATACACTAGCCCTAGCTGGTTTGGCTCAGTGGATAGAGCGTCAGCCTATAGACTGAAGGGTCCCAGGTTCGATTTTGGTCAAGGGCACATACCTCAGTTACAGGCTCGATCCCCAGTGTGGGGCGTGCAGGAGGCAGCCGAGCAATGATTCTGCCTCATCATTGATGTTTCTCTCTCCCTCTCCCTTCCTCCCTGAGATCAATAAAAATATATTTTTTAAAAATATGCTACGCAGCGAGACGATCTGAAGAGACAGTATGATGGTGACTCTTGGAGTCACTCAGTCCAGTTCGCACTGGGAGCAGCCCAGGGAGTAGGGACTCCCCCAGGGAACTCACTCCCCAGGCCGGGTGACAGCTGTCACTCACTCCCCAGGCCGGGTGACAGCAGTCAGTCACTCCCCAGGCAGGGTGACAGCTGTCAGTCACTCCCCAGACAGGGTGACAGCTGTCACTCACTCCCCAGGCAGGGTGACAGCTGTCAGTCACTCCCCAGGCAGGTTGACAGCGGTCACTCACTCCCCAGGCAGGGTGACAGCTGTCAGTCACTCCCCAGGCAGGGTGACAGCTGTCACTCACTCCCCAGGCAGGGTGACAGCGGTCACTCACTCCCCAGGCCGGGTGACAGCTGTCAGTCACTCCCCAGGCAGGGTGACAGCTGTCAGTCACTCCCCAGGCAGGGTGACAGCTGTCAGTCACTCCCCAGGCAGGTTGACAGCGGTCACTCACTCCCCAGGCAGGTTGACAGCGGTCACTCACTCCCCAGGCAGGGTGACAGCTGTCACTCACTCCCCAGGCAGGGTGACAGCTGTCAGTCACTCCCCAGGCAGGGTGACAGCGGTCAGTCACTCCCCAGGCAGGGTGACAGCTGTCACTCACTCCCCAGGCAGGGTGACAGCTGTCACTCACTCCCCAGGCCGGGTGACAGCTGTCAGTCACTCCCCAGGCCCGGCAGGTGGTGAGAGGCGGCAGGGGACACTCCTGGGGACACTGCAGCCTGGAGGTGGCCCCCTGCTGGTGGATGGACAGGACCTGGGACGTGGAGGTGCTCTTCCCGGACCCCAAGAAACAGCTTTCAAAGCCTGGAGCTCCTCCCCACTGAGAGCAGCACATCCAATGCCACCTGTGAGGACATCAGCCGGCGATAGCTGCAAAGACTGAAGGAAAAAGGCGGCTGGGAATGTAAAGGAAGATTACAGCGTGCTGTGCACGCCCGGCACCCCAGTGAGCTGGGCCAGGCCGTGCCGCCCGCGGTGCACAGGCCGCTGAGCGCTGCCTCGCACACCTGGAGGCCCAGGCTCACGCCAGGCTCTTTGGGAGGCAGGGGGGAGGGGGAGGGGGAGGGGGAGGAGGAGGGGGAGGGGGAGGGGACGGTGGGGGGGGAGTGGAGCTGGGCATCAGTACCGGGGCGCACACGGGGCAGAGATGAGGGGTTCAGTTAGAACACAGCAAGGCCCGGCTGCTGTGGCTCAGGGGTAGAGCGCTGACCTATGAACCAGGAGGTCAGGGTTCGATTCCTGGTCAGAGCACATACCCAAGTTTCAGGCTTGACCCCCAGCTCGGCTCAGCGTCCCCATCAGGCCCCGGAAGAACAGTGGGGACAGCTCAGCGGTCTCTGGGAGACGAAGGGTTCCCACCAGACAACTTCACCCTTCAGGCGGAAAGGAAAGCCCCCTTTGGGACCTGGATTGTTGGGGGGCGGGGGGTGGAAATACAGGCCCGTCCCAGATCTTCGTGCCCACGGAGCCACGCAGGCCACGTTCTGGAGCTCTCACCCCTAGAGGACTAAGCCGGCCGCGTCACCGGCTGAGTTTCGGTGACGTTGCCTGAGGCGTCGGTAAACTTGAGACCAAGTCATGGTTCTGAGCCCTGGCCGGTGGCTCAACTGGTTGGAGTGTCGTCCTGGGCACCACAGAGGTTTCGGGGTCCATCCGGGTCAGGGCACAGCCCCAGGTGGCGGGCTTGGTCCCCAGCGGGGCGTGTACAAGATGTCTCTCTCCCGTCCTCTCTCTGAAATTAGTCAGCCCGTCCTGGGGTGAGGATTAGAAACGCGATGTTCTGAGAGGAGCTGTGGGGCGGGCGGGACCCACGGCCATCGGTGGTGATGCCTCTGAGGGCCCCTGCGCTCGGTCCCCGGGCGGCAAAGCCCAGCCACCGGTGACCCGCTCAGGAATGCGGGCTGGTCCCCCCCCCTCCTCCCCCCCGCCTCCCCCTCCACCCTCCTGCGCTGTGCTGTGCTGTGAGGTTGGCAGGAACTGACACGTTTTCTTCTGCTTAATTAAGTCGTTCAGCGGAGGGCTGGCCCAACAGCAGCAGCGACGTGGGGAGTCCGAGGACGCAGAAAGCCGTGGGCGGTGCCGACATGAAAAGGGGACCCTGCGATTGTTTGGGTGTAGACGGGTCATTTTTCCAAAGTTACTGCTGCCTCGGTGACCACAGCCCCGCACACAGCCCTGAGCGGCCGAGAGCCGCCCCACAGCCACCCCTGGCTCTGATGGCTCCCTTTAAAGCAGTGGTTCTCAACCTTCCTAATGCCGCGACCCTTTAATACAGTTCCTCACGTTGTGGTGACCCACAACCATAAAATTATTCTTGCTGCTACTTCATCACTGTCATGTTGCTACTGCGATGAATCGTCATGTAAATCTCTGATTGCAGGATGTATTTTCATTGTGACAAATTGAACATAAAGCATAGTGATGAATCGCAAAAACAATATGTAATTATAGATGTGTTTTCCGATGGCCTTAGGCGACCCCTGTGAAAGGGTTGTTTGACCCCCAAAGGGGTCGCGACCCACAGGTTGGCGACCCACAGGTTGAGAACCGCTGCTTTAAAGGGAGAGGGAGCAGGCGGGGAGTGAGCGGCCTCCTGTGCGACATGGCGTCTCTTTCTGGCTGTCCTGGGCTTTTAAAGGGAAACAGCGGCTCATTGAAATGAGAGGTGCCCGTGCATCCTGAGTGGCAGCGGGTGCCATGGACCCTCTTTCCAGCCTGGAAGACAAAGCCGGTGCCGTGGGGACTGCCTGGCCCTGGCTTTCGGGCAAGGCAGTGGGGTCTGGTCACGGGTACGCCAGGCGTCGGGGCCGAGGGCGGGGGGCGGGGGATCCCTCCACAACCTCCCGCCGATGACATTCCGGCTGAATCTCCAGATGATGGCATGACAGCCACAAACTGGGGCCTGAGCAGAGGCCCCCCGTCATGTGCCATCCCCTCCAGAAGCTTCCTGTCTTCCAATTTATTGATTTTTTTTATTGATTTCAGAGAGAATGGGAGAGGCAGAGAGAGAGAGAGAGAGAAACATCAGTGATGAGAGAGAGTCATGGATCGGCTGCCTCCTGCACGCCCCACAGTGGGGATCGAGCCTGTAACCTGGCAGGTGCCCTGACCGGGAATCGAACCCTGACCTCCTGGTTCATAGGTCAGCGCTCTACCCCTGAGCCACAGCAGCCGGGCCTTGCTGTGTTCTAACTGCACCCCTCATCTCTGCCCCGTGTGCGCCCGGTGCTGTGTCTCTGGCCTCGCCCAGCGTGCTCCTTACTGCGTGTGCTGTGTGCCCCGGGGGCAGGCACGCCGATGGAGCTGGGACTGGGCTCTCGGACCTACTGTGTGACCCGAGGGAGGGCCTTTGTGCCTCGGTTTCTCTGTAGGGCAGGTGCCCAGTGCCCGGCTCTGAGCAGGCGCCTCATGTGCCTTTCCGAGCTGAGCTTGCTGCTCCCTCCCTCCGAGGACATTGGCATCTGGACAAGCCCCTGGTGCCACCAGCCCTGGGCAGGGGCCGTGCCGATGCCAACGTGAGATGCTCACGGGCACGCACCTGGCTCCCGTCAGCCTGCTGGGCCCTCAGCTATGCGCGGGGCCCTTTCAGGGCGGCCAGGGGATGTCTGCACACCCTCAGCCTCGGAGAACGTTCCAGCAGCTCCTGGGAGGCCGGTGCTTTCTCCTTGGGGAGCGGAGAGACCAGGGGCCCCACGTCCGGGCCTCCACTGGGGTCCCCGCTCCTCCTCACACGCAGGGACAGGGTCGTCGGGGGATTGCACGAGTGGCGAAACGATGCTTCAGGGGACGGTCCGCCCCGGAGGGTGGACGCCTGGGCCCGCCGTCCACGCCGGCTCAGTTCGTTAGGAGCAGCGCCTGCCGAGTCCCCGGCCAGGCCACAGGTGGTCAGCGACCTGTGCCCAGGACCCGGGTCCTCTGTGCAGGGTGTGTCCATTCAGGCGGCCCAAATGCACAAGAAAACGCCCAGCGCTCGGGCCCTTCCAGCCGTCAGTGGAGGCGGGGGCTGAGCGCTGGGTGTGAGCAGTGGGTGTGAGCGATGGGTGTGAGCACACGTGCTCCGAAGTGCCTGCTGCCCGGAGACCAAGGCTCAGGCGCAGGAGGCGCAGCAGGTCCCCAGCTCCGCGGCCGCGGGTACGG
This sequence comes from Myotis daubentonii, assembly GCF_963259705.1. Classification (NCBI taxonomy): domain Eukaryota; kingdom Metazoa; phylum Chordata; class Mammalia; order Chiroptera; family Vespertilionidae; genus Myotis; species Myotis daubentonii. Next base: position 1,592,847 of record NC_081842.1, read on the forward strand.
ATCCCGGGACCCTGGGTGTGCGCCCCGCCCCGCACGAAGGCCCGGCCGGCGTTCCCACCGGCCTGCAGCTGTGGGCTGCGCTGCTCAGGCCGCTTGTCTCACCTCCCGAAAGGCCACCTTCACACCACGCAGCCCCCATCCGGCTCCTCAGTCCCGGTCCCTGGCTGGTCCCCACGGCTCCGAAAGGGGTCGCAGAGCCCAGCGGGGACCCGCGCCGATGGGGCCGCTATGCCCAGGCCCGTGGGCTCAGGAGCCAGGCCTGGCCGCCGTCCCGCAGGCTGGGGCGGTGTGTGCGGCGTTCCTGCGCGAGGCGGCCCCCGCCTGACTCCTGACAGCCCGGCAGGTTTGCTCCAGCGTCTTACATCCAGGACGTACTATTGCTCAGAGTCGCCAAGACCAGCTGCTCGGGAGCGGCCTTGGCCCGGCTGCCCGCCACCGCCGCTCCGTCCCCCCACCCAGGCCGGGCTGCGGGCCTGAGACCGCGCGGCTCACAAGGGCTGGCCGGGAGCCATCCCCCCGCCCTGGCGTGCGCGGGTCTGCGTGGGCCGTGGCTCCTCAGGACAAAGAGGAGGGTTTTCATCGCCCGGCGTCCTGCTGACACACGCACAATCCGCTGACAGAAAGCCACCGAGCGCCCGGGAGGCCCAGTTCCGGGGCGGCCGGCCGGGCGGGCGGGAGGGCGGATGGTCACTCCGTGCAGGTGTTCGGCCAGGGCCCCTTCATTTGCATACATTTGCATAGACTGTCAGGCAGTTGGCTGACAGCGCTCCGAGGAGGTCTGGACACAGCCCAAACCTGTCAGCGCTTTCTCCTTGCCAGTCAAGGTTGGCCCGGCTGCGCCGGCGGCAGGAAGCGGAGGCGCTGACATTGGGGTGCCCCCGCCGCAGCTGGGCCGAGCTCGGGGACAGCGCGCTGCTTGGAAAGACGAGCCGCGGCCAGAAAAGCGGGAGAGGCCGCACGTCGCGCCTCAGGCTCACAAAGTGACCCTGGAAGCCGGGGGTGGGGGCCGGCCGGCCCCCGGGCCCTGCAAGGCCGCCACATCCTGGGGTCTGGCCCTGCCCCGGCACTCGGGGGAGTCCATTCAATGTCTGACCACAGAGAGCAGGCTCGTGTCTCAGTGGACAGTGCTGTACGGCCTGCGGGTGATGTGGTAAATATCCTCAGGGCCCTTGGCCGGAGAAGGGCTCCCCACCTGCTTAAAGGGAGGCCTCGGGGCGAGAGAGGCTCCGTCCCCCACCCCGTGGGCCCCGCTGTGTGCTCCGTGCTCGTGCGAGGCCAGCTCAGCCCGTGAGAGGGGCCCCCGCGCTGCAGGCCTCAGGAGTCACCCGGGCAGAGGGGCGAGGACAAATCCCGAAACCGTTTCGGGGGCGCGCTCCGTGCCCGGGGAGGCCGCGTGGTGCTGTGCGGGCTCAGAGGGGTCCCAGCGTCGGGGCTCGGGCACCTCCCTGCATGAGGGTCCCGGGTCACGTTCACGGTGGGTTACAAAAGGGACCGACACCGGCGCCCTCGCTCCCGTAAGAGCAGGTGGGCGGGGAGGCGGCGGTGCGGGCGCTTTAAGAAGGCCGGCTGCACGGGGAGGCCCGGTCCGTCTGGATGCCGTCTCACGCAGCCGTCCAGCGAGACCTCGCCATCCCGCGCTGCCTCATCTCTGAGCGGTGGGCGCCGGAGCCGCGTGAGCAGCAGACAATCGCTGCTGTTTCTGCGCCCGCCGCCCGGGGCTGCCAGGGCCCAGCCATCTGGCTCCGTCTCCACAGTGAAACATTGTCCGTGGCACAAGGGATGACTCCATCCCGGGCGCACCAGCGTGCCCTCCAGATAAAGCCCCTCTCTGAGGCCGTGCGATCACGCTGCCGGGGACACCGGCACAATGGGGTCTGGTCCCGGAGCCCGAGTGACATCGGCCTATGTAAACGGCATCGCACAGGGACGTTTTGTCCTCCGTGGCCAGCCACCCAGATCCGTCCACAGCCCCGAAACAGCTTTCTCACCCCCCCCCGCCAACAACAGTGCGGCTCTGTCGGGGGCTTGGCAGCCGCCTCCTCCCGCGCCCGGCCCAGGAAGCGCGTCCGCGGCGGCACCTGCAGGCCTGGCCTCCGGCACGGTTCGCTGCCGGGCCCCACCTGCGCCCGGCTTTGCCCGATGTTCCCGAGACAAGCGGCCCTTTCTCCTCCCTGCCAGCGAGGAGGCCCGCGCCTGCCAGCTCCTTCACACTCGCCCAACAAGTCACCCACAGCCCGCGCCGCCTGCATGCCCGCCTCACCGGGCAAACGGTTCACACGGGCACTCGCGCCCCGTCGCCCGGCCCCGGGGAGGGCCCGGTTCCCGGGAGAAGCACCGTTCTCCGGACAGGACCCGCTCAGCCCACGGCCGAGACATCCGGGTGCCGCCCGGGAGACTTTCACTACGGACGGGGAGACGGCGGGGGGGCAGGCCGAAAGCAGCGCGGCTCAGGCCTCCTGCCCCGACTCCTGTGCGTTTCATTTTTGTTCTGTTTGTTTCAAATATATTTTTATTGATTTCAGAGAGGCAGGGGGAGGGAGAGAGAGACAGAAGCATCCATGATGAGAGAGAATCATGGACCGGCTGCCTCCTGCACGCCCCACACTGGGGATCGAGTTCGCAACCCGGGCCTGTGCCCAGACTGGGAATCGAACCCTGAACTCCTGGTTCATAGGTCGACGCTCAACCCCTGAGCCACGCCGGCCGGCAACATGGGGCGCTTTTATCAACTACAACCTCTGAACTGAATGCAGCGGCGAGCGCCGTTCATGGAACCAACTCGCTAGCTCACCTTTCCCGCAAAGCCCGGCTCCCTCACGTGAAGAGAGAAACAAAAACACCTCCGCCCAGTTCTCAAACACGTCACGCCTGGCGCGTCCTCTGCCGAGGGGGACAGTGGGACAGACTCACGCCCATGGGGGGGGCCCGGCTGCTCCCACTGCAGCCAATGGGCAGACGTGGGCATCCCGGGCCGGGACTGGCAATGCACTCCTGTGCCCTTTCCTGAGGCGTCTCTGAGTCCCCCCAAGAGCACACGGGGCTCTGCCAGCCGCGGGAAGCTAGCCTCAATGGGGCTCCGGCCCTGGGTCATCTCAGTGTCTGTCCGAGCACCCAGGGTGCTGTCTTTAAAGCCGACTAAGCGGGTACACTAGCAGACAGCTTACCTGGGAGCCCGCGGAGCACACACGCTCTTGGCGTTTGGCCCGGAGTGGTCTTTCCAGCAGGTGCAGAGGCTGCAGGTGTGGGAGGTGCAGAGGCTGCAGGTGCGGGAGGTGCAGAGGCTGCAGGTGTGGGAGGTGCAGAGGCTGCAGGTGCGGGAGGTGCAGAGGCTGCAGGAGCGGGAGGTGCAGAGGCTGCAGGTGTGGGAGGTGCAGAGGCTGCAGGTGCGGGAGGTGCAGAGGCTGCAGGAGCGGGAGGTGCAGAGGCTGCAGGAGCGGGAGGTGCAGAGGCTGCAGGTGCGGGAGGTGCAGAGGCTGCAGGTGTGGGAGGTGCAGAGGCTGCAGGAGCGGGAGGTGCAGAGGCTGCAGGTGCGGGAGGTGCAGAGGCTGCAGGTGCGGGAGGTGCAGAGGCTGCAGGAGCGGGAGGTGCAGAGGCTGCAGGAGCGGGAGGTGCAGAGGCTGCAGGTGCGGGAGGTGCAGAGGCTGCAGGAGCGGGAGGTGCAGAGGCTGCAGGTGCGGGAGGTGCAGAGGCTGCAGGTGCGGGAGGTGCAGAGGCTGCAGGAGCGGGAGGTGCAGAGGCTGCAGGTGCGGGAGGTGCAGAGGCTGCAGGTGTGGGAGGTGCAGAGGCTGCAGGAGCGGGAGGTGCAGAGGCTGCAGGAGCGGGAGGTGCAGAGGCTGCAGGTGCGGGAGGTGCAGAGGCTGCAGGAGCGGGAGGTGCAGAGGCTGCAGGTGCGGGAGGTGCAGAGGCTGCAGGAGCGGGAGGTGCAGAGGCTGCAGGTGCGGGAGGTGCAGAGGCTGCAGGAGCGGGAGGTGCAGAGGCTGCAGGTGCGGGAGGTGCAGAGGCTGCAGGTGTGGGAGGTGCAGAGGCTGCAGGAGCGGGAGGTGCAGAGGCTGCAGGTGTGGGAGGTGCAGAGGCTGCAGGTGCGGGAGGTGCAGAGGCTGCAGGTGCGGGAGGTGCAGAGGCTGCAGGTGCGGGAGGTGCAGAGGCTGCAGGTGTGGGAGGTGCAGAGGCTGCAGGTGCGGGAGGTGCAGAGGCTGCAGGTGTGGGAGGTGCAGAAGCTGCAGGTGTGGGAGGTGCAGAGGCTGCAGGTGCGGGAGGCGCAGAGGCTGCAGGAGTGGGAGGTGCAGAGGCTGCAGGAGCGGGAGGCCTGGGCGGGGCTTCCCAGCCCTGTTCCCGCTGACCCCATGGGTGTGCACACAGCCTCGGTCCAGGCTCTTTGGCAACGTCATAGGCTCATCCGCTTAAAAGGAAGATGAGAAAACGACACCCCTTTGGGAGAGGTGTCCAGTGCCGGGTAAGCAAGCAAAGGGGGCGACTCTTCGGTGCCAGCCTGGCACCCCAGCACGATGGCGCGCCCACTCACATCTATGGCAGGGGGTGTGTGTGGAAGGGGGTGTATGTGGAGGGGGTGTGTGTGGCAGGGGGTGTGTGTGGAAGGGGTGTGTGTGGAGGGGGTGTGTGTGGCAGGGGGTGTGTGTGGAAGGGGTGTGTGTGGAGGGGGTGTGTGTGGCAGGGGTGTGTGTGGAAGGGGTGTGTGTGGAAGGGGTGTGTGTGGGAGGGGATGTGTGTGGAAGGCGTACATCGCCCAGTGACGCTGTCAGTCCCCTCGGAGGTGGGATGGACGTTCAGTGCCAGTGTCTTTGCAGCCTTTTCTCCCTTTCCCGACCCCCCGCCCCCCGCCCCAGGGTGGGGCCCAAGTCCACAGCTTTGGCCACAGATCAAGCCAAGTGGGGTACGTTTCAGGGTGAGGGCCGGGGGGTGGGTTGCGTGAGAGGCCCGATGGGCCCGCTGGTTCTGGGAGGTAAAGGAAGGCAGTGGGAACGGGGGTGGGGCACGGAGGTCCACAGCCCGGAGGGGGGACAGCCGTGGCGGAGCCTCCACAGGTTGGGGACGGAAAGGTGGCTGGACGGCAGGGTGGGCAGGAGGACGGGGGGAGGGGAGCCCAGGCGGACGGCAGGGAGGACTGTCCTGGGTTGGGCTCCAAGCGGAGTGTGCGCAGCAGGGACACGGATGACCCTGAAGCCACTCATTTGGGGTCCCAGCTCGAATCAGACCTCCCCCCCCAATCAGGGCACCTCTGAGGACCACAGGACACAGCGTCCACTTCTCGCCTCCTCCAGCCACAGTCCCTCAGCCCGCAGCGCCCCCTGCTGGCCGGTGGGTTGCAAATCCTCTGGCCCCTGAGCTGCTCCCCAAACCACAGCACCTGGGGGCTGGCAGCTGGTTTGACTCTGTGTGCAGACCTGTGAGCCAGGCCTGGCGCTCTGAACCCCGCCCACGCCTCCTCCCCGCCCCCACACCCCGGTCTGGAGCTCTGGTCTCTGCGGGAGTTTCATCCTCAGGGAGCCCTCCTCCCAGGAGACGGGGAACCACAGACAGGTCCCGGTGGCAGGACGCCCGCATCGATGTCCGACTTCGTGGTGGGAGCACCCGTTGCCTGCAGCAGGGATGTGGGGGCGGATGTCGGGGGACAGACAGCCTGGCCCCTTGGGGGCCTCCTGGGTCGGCACACAGGGCATGGCCACACCAGGCGGGGCAGCTGGTCATGGGGCAGCTGGAAGGCTGGTCTGGCTTATTTTATATCACATTTTATTTTTTAAGCATATTTTTATTGGTTTCAGAGAGGGAGGGAGAGAAAGAAACCAATGATGACAGAGAATTATTGATAGGCTGCCTCCTGGAATCAAATGAACCAGGGGTCAGGGCTCGATTCCCGGTCAGGGCACAGGCCCGGGTTGTGGGCTCGAGCCCCAGTGGGGGCGCGCAGGAGGCAGCCGATCCATGATTCTCTCCCATCACTGATGTTTCTCTCTCTCTCTCCCTCCCTCTCCCTTCCTCTCTGAAATCAATGAAAAAATATTTTTTTAAAAAGATGGTAAATGCTATGTTCTGTGTGTTTTACCACAATTTAAAAAACAAACAAAAAAACACAAGAAAAGTGTCCTGTCTGTCAGGTCAGGAGAGGGAGGCTGTGAAAGAAAGTGAAGTAACTCACACAGCGCCCGCGCGAGGTGGGCACAGCAGGTGCCCAGGAAGTGACGGGGATCAGGATGGTCCATGAGGCGAGGATGGGGGGTGAGCGGGTGATTCATGGGGAGACGGGTGTTTCTCCTCCGGGGAAAGCTTCGGAGTGGGGCGGGGGGCGGGCGGGGGAACAGGCGGGGTGAGTATGTTGGGAGAGTTCGGCCAGACTTCTGTGCTGAGCACCCTGGGCGGGTGTCAGGGCGTGGGACTGATGAAACCCCCCCACCCCCCTGTCCCCCTGCCCCCTGCCCCCCGCCCCCCGCGATGGCCTGCAAATGCGTCCGTTAGCCATCGCTCTGGCAGAGCACTGCCCAGCAGGCCCCTGGCAGGGGAGCATCTGCTGCGCGGAGCGGCCCCTCAGCCCTAATCCCGTTAGCAAGCGGCGTGCGTGCGGTGAGATGGGCTCGCTGTCCCCGCAGCACACAGACGCCGAGCGGGCACCGTTAGGCACGTTGGGGGGGGAGCAGGGCGGGCGAGGCCAGCGGAGGGGCGTGTGGTTCGAGGCCCGGCCCAGACGGGGCGGGTCAGCTCCCACGCCCACAGGAGCAGCCGGATCAGCGCCTCCCGCTCCACCACCTGGTCCAGGTCGTTCACACAGCCTGCGGGAGGCACAGCCCGAGGGAGGCACAGCCCGAGGGAGGCACAGCCTGATGGATTCTCACGGCACCCGGCTCCCCTCCCAACATGCCTCAGGGTGTCCTGAAGTTCCTTGCTCATCTGGCTTCGAGCTGTTACCACTCCTGACAGACCCAGAGCGCCTTTTTAATTTTTTTAAAATACTTTTTTATTACTTTCAGAGAGGAAGGGAGAGGGTGAGAGAGAGAGACATCAGTGACGAGAGAGAGTCATGGATCGGCTGCCCCTTGCACGCCCCACACTGGGGATCGAGCCCGCAACCCGGGCCTGTGCCCTTGACTGGGAATCAACCGTGGCCTCCTGGTTCACAGGTCGACGCTCAGCCCCTGAGCCACGCTGACTGGGCAATGTCTTCATTTTACGGGGGAGGGAAGAGGTCAGATTGGTACCCGCGCAGCCCACGCCCGACACCTCCATGGAAAGTCCTTGTCCCAGCCGCCCCTGCCGGGCACCGCGCGGCCAGGCCCAGGGGCAGCACTGCGGGCTCAGCCTCCAGCCTGCTGCTGCCCCGCGACCTGCCCTGGGGTGTCTGGGTGCGTTTCCCCTGAGACGCAGACTCCTCGCTGCCTTGGTTTGGGGACCTGGGAGTTAAGTTGAACTGTAATCGTGTTTGTCTCCTGGAAAGTCTTATTCAAAGAGAGAGTGCTACTAGAGCTGGCCAGAGGCCTGGCGGAGCTGCCAGGGGGCGACTCCGCTGGCTGCCGCTGGAGGCCAGTCCTCAGGCCACCAACCAGTTTCTCCAACAATGAGGTCTACATCCTACACGACGACCTGTTGACGTATATGGAATGGGTCCTGACCTCCTTAGCATGGTACCAAGACCCGTGTGTGCAGTATTACCTCCCTTCCCTCTTACACAGTGGTTCTCAACCTTCTGGCCCTTTAAATACAGCTCCTCATGTTGTGACCCAACCATAAAATTATTTTCGTTGCTACTTCATAACTGTCATGTTACTACTGTTATGAATCGTCATGTAAATGTCTGATCTGCAGGATGGTCTTAGGCGACCCTGTGAAAGGGTCGTTCGACCGCCAAAGGGGTCGCCACCCACAGGTTGAGAACCGCTGCTCTTGCAGAAAAGCATGACGTATCCAGAACAGAAGAGGAGGAAAAAAATAAAACCTCAGGGACCAGATGTTAAGTCCTCAGTCTGTTTCATGAAGCAAACCATCAGCAATGCCGGTGGGGCCGCTGGACTGACCCATGCGCTTGCCAACAACGAAGACAAGACGCGTTTTGAACCTGGATCCGCCCTGAAAAAGTCCCTGGCGGCACCCGTGTCAATGAGCCCCGAAGAGCAGGCCGGGCGCCTGGAGAGCGAGGTGCTACTCGAGCCACTCCTGAGACCCGCGCCCATGAAGATCAGCCCGGGGCACCGAACACAGAGGAGGAGGCAGGCTCCCTTTTACTGCCTTCGCTCACGTCGGTGGGCCTCCCGGTGACCGGACGGACGGAAGCCATTTCCAATGAGCCGCGGCGGGGCTGGCGATGAGACGTTATGAGAGGAGGCCATCGAAGTTTGCAAGGAGTTTGTGGAACGTGACCCTGATGGACTGAGATTCAGTGCGATTGCTCTTTCGGCAGCAAAGTCTGTCAATAATGGAGACACCAAGTACTGTGTTATTTGCAACAAAAATTTAATTTCTGCTGCCATACACTAACTCAAAGGATTTGATGTTTTCATTAACGTGACTGATTAAACTTTATGTGAATTAAACTTCGGGGGGGAAAAAGAGAACGCTACTTATTCTGCTGCCTTCAGGAGCTTTAACCGGATCACTATTTTATTTGTGCATTCCTCTTATTTTAACACGCGTATATTTATTTATAGCTTACTCATCCTTATATAGTATAATACTTATATATTGAAATGTTGCTATATTAAAATAGTATTACTGCCATATTTTAGAAAATTTCATTTTGTTGTGTTTTATCTTAGAAAACATCAGTTCATAACACCAAAAGTATACAGTAAGAATCCTCCAGCCCTGGCAGGCATGCTCAGTGGTTAGAGCATTGGCCTGCACCCCGGAGGGTCTCAGGTTCGATTCCTGGTCAAGGACACGTACCTGGGCTGCAGGTCCAATCCCCACCCCCAGTTGGGGTGCGTGTGGGAAGCAACCAATCAACCTGTCTCTGTCACATTGATGTCTCTCTCTCTCTCCCCCCCCTTCTCTCTCTCTCTGTCTCCTCTCTCCCCCCTTCCACTCTCTAAAAAAATCAATGGAAAAATATCCTCTCTTCACCAGTGAGGATTAAAAAAAAAAAAAAAAAAAAAAAAAAAAGGATCCTCCAAAGTCTTCATTACTGGTTGTTACATAAAGTTTTACTCTACCCTTCAACCACCCAGAAAAGGCTTTTTTAATTTTTGGTGTTATATATAATAACCACAATTCTGGGGGGGTGGGGGGGGGAAGCAGCATGTCTCCTTCCCTGTAAGGTCATATATATTGTGCATATCTATCTAATAAAAACCCAGTGGTTGTAACGCAGTAACGACCAAAGACTGGTCACCAGGAGGCCGCGTGCGGGCGAGGCGAGTGCGGGTGGGCGGGGCCACGCAATCCTTCGTGCTGGGCTTCTAGTTATATATAATTGTATTAGGGGCCCTCCCTTCCCCCGGCCAGCCCCGCCCCCTGGTCGAACTCCCGGACAACCTCTAGGTCAAGGGGGCTATTTGCACACTACGCTTCTATTATATAGGATGTTATCGTGTCTGTGTATTGTACATGAAGCAAAATAACATGTTTTGAATATTTAAGTGGAATATGAGAATTCACACACCTTGAGGCCCCAGGGCAGCTCCCAGCCCAGGTTCCACCACACGTGGGTCCTGGCGCCCCGAGACACGCCTGCGCTGGGCTGGGACTCGGGGAATTGTAGGAAGTGCCCACTCAGCGCCTCAGCCTGGCCAGTTGCTCTGGAATTACCGGGCTGGGCGGCTACTTCAGCCTTAGCCCTTCACGCCCATAAGCTGTGGGGGTCGGGCATTACCTGTATGTGTGCATGTGTGCACACGTGTGTGCACCTGTGTGTGTGTGTGTATGTGTAAATATGCCTCTGACTTTCCAAAGGAAAAGAGCAGCAGGTTCCGTGAGTTTAACGGAAGGTTCCGGAGAGGAGGCGGAAGGCGGGGAGGTGGATGGACGCTGGCGGTTGCCGCGGGTACAGGGCTGTCCGGGAGCGGAGCCGGGGTGCAGGTGCCCGGGGCCCAGGCCTTGGCCTCTCAGCTGCAGCTCACACTGGGTTTCCACGTGCGGGCAGGGCAGGGGTGTGCCGTCATTGTGACGAAGTGACCCACTGAGAATATTTTGCCCAAAAGAAAAGAAAGAAACGCACCCAGCCATGCAGGCGCGTCACCCTGGCACGGAGGTGCTTTTGACACACGGTCGGCCGTCTTTCAAAGGGCGGCAGCGGAACTAGAAGCCCCGTGTGAGCGGGTGAGGACTGTGCTCGGCCCCCGTGGTCCGAGGCGGGAGTCTGCGCCCAGGGTTCTCACCGCGACTTCTTGCCCCAAACGCAGGTCTGAACAGCCACAAGCAGCCTGGGAGCTGCTGCTCTCTGCCCTCATTACCGACGGCGGGTCCCAGGCACACAGGGGCTGTTTCCAGCCTAACGCGGGGCCTGGAGCTATTCCTCGGAGAACGGGCTCCGCCGGGAGGCGCTGGGCAGGGCGGGCAGGGGCGGTGGAGGCGCGGCCTCATGTGCCTAATCGCCCATAAATGTCATTAAGTTGAGAAACGTTTTCCACAAAATTAGCTCTGCCGCCTGGCGTCCAATTAGCGGGCGGAGCGGGGAGGGAGCCCGATCGGAGCGCAGGGACGCGTGGTCGGGCGGCTTCGGGCTGGAACCGGGTGGAGCCGGTGTGGAGACTGTCAGACCCGGGCCTGAGCCCCGCCATCAAGCTTGTCCAGGTGCCCAGGACGTCGCAGCCGCCCCAGGCCTGTGAGCTGGCCTCCCCGGGCCCGCTGCGCCCACAGGAGGGTTGGGGCGAGAGGAGAGACGGCGGCGCCCAATGTCTGTGGCAGAAACTCTGGGCGTGATGCATTCAGGAGGATGGGCTCCATGTTTACTCTTTTTCAAAATGTAAGGCGAGCCCTGGCTGGGTGGCCCGGTGGGTTGGAGTGTCGCTCTGTGCACCAAACGGCTGTGGTCTTATTCCCGGTCCAGGTGGTGGGTACGTATGGGAGGCAGCCGATCGATGCTTCTCTCTCACACCCAGGTTTCTCTCTCTCCTTCCTTCTCTCTCTGAAAATCAATATAAACAGCCCGGCTGGCAGGGCTCAGTGGTTGAGCGTCGACCTATGAACCAGGGGGTCACAGTTTAGTTTCCGGTCAGGGCACAGGCCCGGGCTCAGCCGCCAGCGGAAGGCGCATTTCCCGGGGAGCCGCCTGGTGAGCGCCAGGCCAGTCAAGTTAGGGTTCAGAGGGCAGGAGCGGGGACTGAGCTGGGCCCAAGGCGCAGAGAAGAAAGCAACGCCAAGCAGAGCCCCGCTGGGCTCTCCCTGGCGGGAACCTGGAAGGGCTATGGGGACCTAGAAGGCGGGGGCCGGTCCCGCGGCCGCGTGGATCAGGGTGGTGGGGGGACTTTTCCCGTCCTCCCGGCTTCGTCTGAAAATGAGGAAAACCCTCTCTTACTTCAGGCCAGCATCGTGTTGAGTCCCGGCTAATGCTGACAGTGACCATCCTCACTCCCCACGTCCACACAGGCGTGAGGCCGACAAAACACAAGGGAGCCTTCCGGCCGCACCAGGCCCGTCCACAGCCCGGGGGTCGACAACCTGCTGCACTTACGCCTTCATCCGATGCAAGTCAGGAGGCCGGACTCTTCAATCCGGGGGCTCTAACCAGCTGGCAACACTGCCTCGGCCAGGAGCACCCTTTCCAAGCATCTGCTGTTGTGACAACAACATGAGGGGAAGGAGGAACCTCCCATCACATGCTACTGGGATCAGCAGCAACAGCAGGAGAGACGGGGGGCGGTCCCCAGTGGGTTCTTGGTCCCCTGGCAGCCTGGCACATATGGTCCAGTAATCCACACGCCTTCCCACGCGGGCGAAGGGGCGGCCACCTGCCCTGCCCTGTGCCTGTCTCTAGGGTGTCGGGCCCTGTCGGCACCAGGTTTGCGCGGCCAGAGGAGGTGAGGGGGAGGGGAGACAGCAAATAACCAGTCTCCCACGCAGCTCCCACTCCGCGGGTTAGATGGGAGGTCTGTGCCCAGCACCGAGCCCTCCCCAGACTCCCCAGGGGGCAGGCCGCGGCCCCAGGAAATGAAGGGCCACCCTCCCCCGCAGCTGCGCGGCAAGGCCCAGCCAGCGGGCGCCCGCCTGTCCGGCTCTTGGGAACCGGGGACATTCATGGGCGATGGCCTTGCACCGGCAGGTCTCAGAGCTCCGCCCTGCCCACACGTGCGCTCCGCCCTTTCCTGAAACTCTTGAAAGCTCACCATGGGCCCGGCCTGAGGGCTCAGGGGCTGAGCGTCAACCTATGAGCCAGGAGGTCACGTGCGATTCCCGGTCAGGGCACAGGCCGGGTTGTGGGCTCGATCCCCAGTGGGGGGCATGCAGGAGGCAGCCGATCCATGACTCCCTCATCATGGATGTTTCTCTCTCTCTCCCTCTCCCTTCCTCTCTGACATCCACACAAATACAGTTTAAAAAACAAAAACCACGAAAGCTCGCAGTGAGCCCGACAGTTCCCGTCCCATGTGGGTGGGGACGAGAATCCACGCGGAGCCCGGGAGAGGCGCAGTGAAACGGCGGCGCCCTGAGCACAAGCCCAGCGTGGCGCTCGCACGTGGCTCCGGGGCAGGTCTGGAGTCCCGACGCCACGGCCGGCCGTGTCCTCGGTGGCACCCCGGCTGTCGAGCTCATGTGCCCTGGGCCTGGGGGCACCTCTCCACCCAAACACGCTCAGGAGGTGCCCGGACCCGGAGCCCCGACACCAGCAGGCGGGGTCCCCGGTGCCGCCCCGGCCGGGCTGCCTCTCGGAGCCGAGGGCCGGCAGGAACCTGTTGACCCCCCGCCCCCCGCAGAGCCTCGGCTGCTGTCGGGGCCACACGCCTGCGGCACATCGGGCGGCCCAGCCTCATTAGCAGGGGCTGCGGGGCCTGTTAGTTAATGGAGGCCCTTCCGCCACCTGCCCTCCAGGCCGCATCTGTCGATAACAGCTCCTAATTGTCGTCATACGGCCGGGCCCCCACAACAGCTTGAGGACAGACCCGCGTGCGCGCCGGCCACGGGCAGGGCTCCCTAACGACGCCCCGGCCAGATGTTCGGAGAGGGAGGCCCGGCGCCCACCACGGAGGGCACTGGGCCGCTCGGTGCGTCCTCCGCTAATGAACGGGGAGACGGCGCTGAGGGGAGATCGGCTTGGCCTGCACGGGGACGAGCCCAGGGAGAACGAGGGGCCCAGGCGCCGGGCGCGTCACTCAGAAGCAGGGCGGCCTCTCGGGGCCCGAGGGAGCCCGTGCGTGCGTGTGCGTGTGTGTGCGCACACGTGTGTGTGTGTATGTGCACTTGTGTGACTGCTGTTCAGACACCCAGCATGTGGAGGGGGGCGAGCCCCGGCCCAGGCCTGTTTCCGAGCCGGGGAGGGAGGAAAGCTGCAGGAGTGAGGGCTGGAAGCTGCCGGCCCCGCGGACCGCAGGAGCGAGCAAGCCAAAGGCACGCAGACGTGCGAGTGAAGAGCAGGAACACACAGGAGCAGGTGCTGCGTCCGGGGGGCTCTGACTAGGCGTAGAGCTCGCACCGAGGGAGACCTGGGGGCACGCGCTATTGGGGGGGGGAGCAGGGAGAGGTGAGGGCGCTGGGGCCACATTGGCTGTCAGGAGTCAGTCTGGGCCTGAAAGGAATCAGACCTCGGTGAGTAACACGGTAGGTGTTCTGTCCGTCTGTCCGCTCGCTTGTTGGTAACTAAGTTCTGTCCGTCTGTCGGTCTGTCTGCTTGCTTGTTGGTAACTGTAAGTTCTGTCTGTCTGTCCGTCTGTCCGCTCGCTTGTTGGTGACTGAGCACAGCCCCGCAGGCTTCCCTGGGTCCCGTGCCCGGATCTCCACCCCCTTCACCGGGGGCTGTCCTGGTCTCCCCGCCCAGACCTGGCAGCTTCCTTTTCTTCTAAGGCAGCGGTTCTCAACCTGTGGGTCGCGAACAATGAAAATACATCCTGCATATCAGATACTTACATGACGATTCATAACAGTGGCAACATGACAGTGATGAAGTAGCCACGAGAATAATGTTATGGTCACCACACCATGAGGAACTGTATGAAAGGGTCGCGGCATCAGGAAGGTTGAGAACCACTGCTCTAAGGGCACCCACTCACAGCGAGAACAATTTGTAAATGTTTTTTAAATTGATTTCAGAAAGAAGAAGGGGAGGAAGAGGGATAGAAACACCAGTGATGAGAGAACCATGGACCGGCTGCCTCCTGCCCGCCCCCCACTGGGGACCGAGCCCACAACCCAGCCTGTGTCCCGACGGGATGCTCAACCACTGAGCCACCTCAGCCAGGCCAGGGTGTGGTTTTTAAATAAACTAAGTTCTGGACTTCATGCCTCCTTCCCAACGTGTGTGTCTGTGTGAGAGAGAGAGAGAGAGAGAGAGAGAGAGAGAGAGAGAGGACCCTGAAGTGGAAAAGGCAGGGTTTGGGGAATCGGCGTCAGAATTCTCAGCTGCCAGAGGCCCCACCTGCAGACGAGGGTCCATTCCAGCCGCCTCCCCGTGGCACACAGGGCGGGCGTTTCAGTGACTGCGCCCCAGCCACCGGGGCGCAGGGTCCCTTGGGCCCCCAGGAGCCTCCCAGGGCCTCTGAGAAAGCCGGGGCGCGGCCCCCGCCGAGCTCTGACAGGGACACTTCCTTCCGGTCCCCAGGGAACAGGCACCGCACGCAAAGCCCTCCAACGTCTGTCTGCACAGGTCGCTGACCTTGGGCCCTGTGCCCGTCCCACCTTAATCCCGCCACAGCCCACGCCCACAGCCCGCACCTCACGCCCACAGCCCGCAGCCCACGCCCACAGCCCGCACCCCACGCCCACAGCCCACACCCCACGCCCACAGCCCACAGCCCGCACCCCACGTCCACAGCCCGCACCCCACGCCCACAGCCCACACCCCACGCCCACAGCCCACAGCCCGCACCCCACGTCCACAGCCCGCACCCCACGCCCACAGCCCACACCCCACGCCCACAGCCCACAGCCCACACCCCGCGCCCACAGCCTGCACCCCACGCCCACAGCCCGCACCCCACGCCCACAGCCCGCACCCCACGCCCACAGCCCGCACCCCACGCCCACAGCCCACAGCCCGCACCCCACGTCCACAGCCCGCACCCCACGCCCACAGCCTGCACCCCACGCCCATAGCCCGCACCCCACGCCCACAGCCCACAGCCCGCACCCCACGCCCACAGAGGCCCTGCCCGCCTGTCCTCCTCTCGCCACCTCCCCGCGCCCCTCCCAGGCCCTCGGTGTCACTCACGGCTTCCGCCACTTCCTCCAGCCCCGAGCCGAGGGGCCGGGCTCGGCTGCCCAGCGCTGGCAGGTTCCAGAGAGAAAAAGCCGCCGAGGCAGGAAGAGTGGCAGCTTGACATGGCACTGTCACCATGAACACGGCCCGCGCGTGACCCCGGCCCGCACGCCCGGCCCGGTGCCCAATCACAGCTGAGGCTGCATCTGCCGCGGCCGCCGGCCCCGCGCCCTGCTGGGCACCAGCTGCCTCTGTTTATGGCCTCCTCCGCCCCCGGCCCCGCGGCAGCCAGGCAGGGCCGCCAGCCCCCGCCCGGCCCTCGCCTTCATCTGTCCGCCGTCCTGTCTTTCACCGCGTCCTTCCCGCTGCCCGTCTGCGCGGCCCCCAGCGACCAGCGCGGCGCTCTCTCTTCAAAGTTTGACCGACAGAACGAAGTGGCTCCAGGCCTGAGCAGGAGGACTGGGTCCGGCCACACACACGGAACCAGAGCCAGAGGCCGGCCCGGCACCACCGCGCCCGCCGGCTGCGCCGAGACTTCCTGCTGGGGGCCAGGCGGGCGCTGAGGGCCGTGACACGGAAGAACCAACTGGAAATGCCACCTGGGACTCCACGGGGAAACACACCCACTGTGCTGGGCGGCAGGGGCGGGGAGGGGGGACCGATCAGAGCCAGAGTCAGCTGTCATTTCTTTCTTAAAAATACATGTGTGTGCGTGTGTGTGCGTGTGTGTGTCTGTTTATTGACTTCAGAGAGGAAGGGAGACGGAGAGAGACAGAAACATCAATGAGGAGAGAGAATCACGGATCGGCCGCCTCCTGCACGCCCCACACTGTGGATCGAGCCCGCAACCCGGGCCTGTGCCCTGGCTGGGAATCGAACCCTGACCTCCTGGTTCATAGGTTGATGCTCAACCACTGAGCCGCACCAGCCGGGCAATTCCATTGAATTTTTATTGAGATACAACCAGGTTTCGGGCACTGCGCTAGGTGTTCCGGGTACACAGGTGCGTGAGCCAGGGTTCCTGCCCATGAGAGGCTGACGGGGACACCAGGCAGCTTGTCCCCAGTTCACTGACGTGCCGTGTGGCAGGTGGTTCCTGTGGAAAGCGTGTGGGGGCTGAGAGAAGAGTGAGGTTCCGCCCGGGGTCCCCAGGCAAGGCTCCACGGGGAGTGACACGTGAGCTGAACCTTGAAGAGTTTAAAGGAAAAGGGGGAGAGGGAAGGAGAGGGAAGGAAGAGAGGAGCCCTCGTTCTTCCCACCACCAGGGTGTGCGGCCACAGACACCACACCGGGCGCTGGAACCGGTGGGCGGCAGCCGGTGGCCCTGCCCCGGAGCTTTCTGACTCCGTGGCCTCAGTGGCACTTCCGTGGAGGGCTATGCCGTGGGTGCCACGTGTGATCTAACAAATGGGGTTTGGAAGAACAACCTGTTTACAGCCAAGCAGGGCTCTGCGCGTGCTGGCTGAATGATGAGTGACGTTCTAGCTGCTCTGATGACTTCAAAGATCCATGAGGCACATCTAGTCTTCTGAATGGAAAAGACACGCAATAAATACTGGTTGTGTGACCTTGAGCTGCTTAATCTACACACACAAACTTTAGATCATGAAAACAAAAAGGAAAGGGAACTAGGTCTCATTTATGACGGAACAGGCTGAGCCTAGCGGTTCTGGGACAACATGGGAGGTGTCCTTGGTGCTGAATGACGGACAGGGAGTCTGGTCATCACACCCAACATCAGCATCTGAGAGAGAGGAAGAGGGAGGAGGAGGAGGAGGAGGAGGAGGAAGAGGAGGAGGAGGAGGAGGAGGAGGAGGAGGAGGAGGAGGAGGAGAAATCTGACACATGACGTATTCCTTGGGGAGGGGAGGGCGGGCTGATCAGAGAAAGTCTGGGAAGAACAAGATAGACGCCCGGGGTGGGAGCGCCTGAACCGTTCAGGGCTTCCTTTGTCGCCATGGGGATTAATTAGTCAATGTCTGTGCCTAATTTTGGAGTCACTGTGAGGAGCTGTGACTCAGATGCTAAACGCTTTCCAGAAGGGAAAGTGCGTGTTAGGGTTCCTGAGGGCTGGGACGCCCCTCCATGGATTGTCTCGCCCCGAGAGCACCCTCCTTTTGGACAATGTTGAGTGGCATCTTGTCAAAATGTGCTGCCCAGTTTTTGCTAAAGATCATTAGGTTAAAGGGAGGTTTGCAAAGTGACATTTTAGAGATTGCGTTGGAGATCTAGGGAGAGTTGGGGTCAAAGGGTCTTCAGGAAAGTGCCTTCCGCCCTGTCTGCCCCCACCCCCACCCCGTCTCCCTTGCTCCACACGCCTCTGTCTGCCCTCAGTCCAGGGGAGGTTTTGCGTCACGTATGTTCTCATCAGAGTCACAACGTTTGTTATTCACTCCTGTTTCTGTCCAGGTCACGTAGGGTCATCCACCCAGTGGGTGTGACTGTCGCCAGAAACAGCGCCGATGACGTGGCTGTGACGCCGTGGCCTGGTCTGGCAGGCGGATGAGACCTGGACCAAGTGTGAGAAGCGTGAAGTTGAAACTGGTTGACAAGATCCTATCAGAACAGTCACCAAAGCAGGCTGTGAAGTGCTGCTCAGCCCCGGCCAGTGTAGGGGTCATAGTTCAATTCCATGTCAGGGCACATGCCCAGGTTGCCGGCTCGACTCCCGGGGCCGGGGTGGGGGGTGTGTGTGTAGGAGGCAGCTGATCAATGATTCTCTCTCATCATTGATGTTTCTCTCTCTCTCCCTCTCCCTTCCTCTCTGACATCAATAACAATGTTTTTAGAAAAAGAAAAAAAGAGTACACCCCTCCTTTAGAGCAAGACGCCCCCAACATTACCGGCTCCGGGAGGACCAGCTCGGGTCCGAGAACGCCCAGAGCACGTGGACCCACAGGGCCAACCGGTTCCTCTCCTCCTCAGAGGGCCCGGGGCACCCGGGGGAACACCGCCCGTCACTTCCGCACGGAGCCACCAGAATGCACTCGCGGTGTCCATGTCGAAGGCAGCGTGGCTGCCGGGCCGCGAGCTGATGGCCTGCAGCCGGTGGGGGAAGGAGGCCTGTCCAGCAGTGAGCTCAGCGCCAACGAACGGCGGAAATGAAGGCATTGCCTGCGGACCGCTGCGTACGCTCTGGCTCTGGCACCAGGAGGCACCTGCCGCTTGGGATCGCACTGAGGACAAAGGCTCAGGGACTCGGCCTCGCCCTCCTGCTGTCAGGGCGCGCTCGCCTGTCCCCGCTCCCCTCCCTGGGACCCGGGCTTCTTAGGTTTACCCGCCCAGTCAGTGCCGTGAACTTAAACTTGGGCCCCACCAGGAAAAGCAACTTCTCCAATCTTCTCTTCTTCATTCCCCACCCGCCCCAAACCCCCAAAGTGGACAAAAACTTCAGAAAGAAAAAAAAAAACCCTAAACTTTCAAAGACTGAAATCTAGGGATTTGCATAACTCAGTATCTGCCTTGCCCGGCCGGCGGGGTTCCGTGGTTGAGCGTTGATCTATGAACCAGGAGGTCAGGGTTCAATTCCCGGTCAGGGCACAGGAGGCAGCCAGTCAGTGATTCTCTCTCCCTGTTGATGTTCCCACCTCTCTCTCCCTGTGCTTTCTTCTCCGAAAGAAAAGACTATAAGTACATAAAAGTATCTGCCTCTGGAAGTTTCTTCCAGGTTTAGGGGCCTTCCCTCTGGAACGCACCGAGCTCTTGGTGAAAACAGCCCCGCACCCAGCAGCAGCCCCCAGGGGTTGGCGCTTGGAAACGGGGAAAATAAAACGTGCGCCCCGCCTGCTCCCGGCCGCTCTGGGAGGCGCTCCTGGCGTTGGTTTGTTTATTTTTCCTTCTCCCTCCGTGACCCGCGCTCGGTTCCCCAGCTCGCGGGCTGGCGCTGAAGGTGACGATAATGGGGTCGTTGTTGGGCGATTCCCGCAGCCACGCCGTCGGATGGCCGTCCACGGGGAACGGACTTGTTTCTCTCTCGCAGTCTCCCACATCGATACACACACACACACACATGCACACACACACACACACGCATGCGTTTCACGCGGACTGCGTGCTAAGAATAATTGCCACCAACACTGATTGGCCCTCGGGGAGCCGCTGCGTTTAAAAATTGCAGCCTGTGGACTCCCAGCGGAGGCAGCCTCCTGGAGGTGGCGGCTTATTTGTGACAAGTCCCTATGTTTAACCTCATCTGTGAAAACGGCGAAATTAACGCCCCACGCTGAGCACGGCCGGAGGGAGACGCCCCGCTGTGACCACAGCTATTCTTGTTCTAACGCCGGCTTCGGTCTGCACACCGTTGCCAATCTCCCTGACGATGAAGTACATCTCTTATCTTTTTATTGACGTTAGAGGGAGAAGAAGGGAGAGGGAAAGGGAGAAGGAAGCATCCATGATAAGAGAGAATCACGGATCGGCTGCCTCCGGCACGCCCCTCACTGGGGATCGAGCCCTCAACCCAGGCCTGTGCCCCGACCGGGAATCGAACCCTGACCTCCCGGTTCAGAGGTCGATGCTCAGCGACTGAGCTGTGCGGCCGGGTGACGCTGAAGCACCTCTCTGCTGGCCACAGGGCCCTTGCTTCCTCGCGTCCCGTTGTCTTACTCTGTGTTGTCGGGGGCGGGGCGAGCGGGTGAGCTTTCTCTCTCTGTTTCTTCATTATTTTGCTGCTGGTTCCTGGGGCCGGTTGTACCCTCACGGGCCCTCCGCTTAGTGTGAATCTATTGCAATCGTGTTCAGAGTTTCCCCTTCACCCTCCGCGCCCCCATGGGAGGCGGGGAACCAGTTTCCCGGACAAGGGCTTTTGTCCGTTCAAAGCAGCGAGGAAAGTGCGCCGGAGTCTTAACCGCAAATCCCCGCGTGAGGCTCACAGGCGTCGAGGCCGGGCCTTTCCACCGTTTCTGAGCGCAGTCAGCCGGGAAGGAAACGTTTACCCGGCTCCTTCCTTCTCAAAGCACACGGAACTGTGCCTGTGCCTACACGGACACATGTGACTGAAGATGAGGCTGGAGGGTGTCCCAGGCTGCGACCGGGATGTGAGTGACAGCGGCAGGGAGCGCCCAGCCGCTCTTCATCTGCCCGGCGCTCTCCGTCCCGCGCTGTCAGTCCCCGCACATCGCCTCTCCCTCCGTCCCCGCCTCTCCGTCCCCCTTCCTTGAATTATGCACAAATTGAAGGGCAGCTTTAACGGAGCCGAGGCCACGGCATGTGGGAAGGAGATGCACACAGGAAAGGCCCGGGAGGAAACGCGGCCGCCGCCCTTCTTTATCTGGTTATGGGTCGTGGTTGGTTTTGTTTGCTCTTTGGTGTAGTTTTTCTCTTTTATTGAGCATTTTACTCTGCGGTCATCCTGGGGTTTCTAACAAAGGGCCCTGATTTTACAAATCTAAGTCCCAACTTATGAGTAGGAACGTGAAAGACACAAATGCAACACACAGACAAACACACACACATGCACACACAGACACACACTCACACACACACTCAATCACACACTCACACACACACACTCACACACTCTCACACACACTCACACTCACACTCACTCACACACACACTCACTCACACACACTCACTCACACACTCTCACACACACACACTCACACACTCACACACACACTCACTCACACACTCTCACACACACACTCACACACACTCACTCACACACTCACACACACACACACTCACTCACACACTCTCACACACACACACACTCACACACACACTCACTCACACACACACACTCACTCACACACACACACTCGCACACTCACACACACTCACTCACACTCTCACACACACACTCACACACACTCACTCACACACTCAATCACACACTCACACACACACACTCACACACTCTCACACACACTCACACTCACACTCACTCACACACACACTCACTCACACACACTCACTCACACACTCTCACACACACACACTCACACACACACACACACTCACTCACACACTCTCACACACACACTCACACACACTCACTCACACACTCACACACACACACACTCACTCACACACTCTCACACACACACACACTCACACACACACTCACTCACACACACTCACTCACACACACACACACTCGCACACTCACACACACTCACTCACACTCTCACACACACACTCACACACACTCACTCACACACTCAATCACACACTCACACACACACACTCACACACTCTCACACACACTCACACTCACACTCACTCACACACACACTCACTCACACACACTCACTCACACACTCTCACACACACACACTCACACACTCACACACACACTCACTCACACACTCTCACACACACACTCACACACACTCACTCACACACTCACACACACACACACTCACTCACACACTCTCACACACACACACTCACACACACACTCACTCACACACACACACTCACTCACACACACACACACTCGCACACTCACACACACTCACTCACACTCTCACACACACACTCACACACACTCACTCACACACTCACACACACACTCACTCACACACACACTCACTCACACACACACTCACTCACACACTCACACACACACACTCACACACACACACACTCACTCACACACTCTCTCTCTCTCTCTCTCTCACACACACACACACACACACAACTTCACTGCCACGAATTTTGAAAATGGTTGTTTAGATCACAAACCAACTGTTTCAGCAAACCCGTGCTGTGCACTGGAGACCAGCAGGAAACGATCTTGACAGAGGCACAGAGTAACTCACACAGCAGCTCGGCCTCTTTTCACACCGGCCTCCCCTCCCGCCTTTTGCTGGAAGCAGAGCATGAGCCACGGAGGTGCCGGCGTCCTGGCCGCGGGAACATGGCTGGCTCCGCGCTGCTTTCGAACCGGCCGGCGCCTGGCTTCAAGCTGCGTCCCCGCTGCGGCTGTCACTTGTACCAAACATTCGGGCCTCGGAGGGGAGGCTGAGTGTGGTCTGAAAGCGGAGGCTGAGCCAGGTCGCGTGCGTGGGCCCCACTCTCCTGGCAGAGACGTGCTCAGTGATGCCTCAGGGCGGGGGGCGGGGGGCGGGGGGTGGAAGGCCCACGTCCTAACCAGCTCCTCCCTGACGCTGAGGCAGCCCGAGGGGTCAGGTCAGAGCCTGAAGGGTCAGGTCAGAGTGCGAATGAAGTAAAGGAAGGAGCGGATCTCAACCTGAGGTTCTGGGGCCCTGCGCATCCGGGGGCGGCCGTGGGGCTCTGAGTGCCGGGGGGCCGTGTTTCCGAAGATGGAGATCGTCCTCCTGAATCCAGGAGGTGCCTATTCCAGGCGCCACCCCATCTTATCAGCCCCCTGAGCCCCGAAGGAAAGCGCAGGCAGGAGGATGCACACACACGCACACGCACGCACACACACACACACACACGCACACCCGTGACCAGGGCGGGGCCACTGCGCTGACAGGCGTCCGGAAAAGCCACAGCGGGGCCCAGAGCGGAGCAGGCCCCGCCTCCTCAGCGACCTTGAACGCTGCTCTCCAGGCTCCAAACACCTGGAGGACCTCCCGAGAACACCGCACGCTCTGCGCCCAGTCCTCCCTCCTCCAGAAAGTGAGCAGCCGATCACTTTTTTAAAAAAGCAGCCCTGGGTGGTGTGGCTCAGGGGTCAGAGCATCGTCCCCCGCGGGCTCCATTCCCGCGCGAGGGTGTGTAACGGGGCGCAGGGTCCTCCCCGGCCCCTGGGGCGCGTGCAGGAGGCAGCCAATGGGTGTGTCCCTCCCACATCCACGTTTCTGTCTCTCCCCCTCCCTTCCACTCTCCCCAAAAATCGATGGGAAAATATCCTCAGGGAGGGTTTTTTAAAAGAGAAAGAAAGGCCCTGACCGGTCTGGCTCAGTGGATAGAGCGTCGGCCTGCGGACTGAAGGGTCCCGGGTTCGATTCCGGTCAAGGGCATGTACCTGGGTTGCGGGCACATCCCCAGTGGGAGGTGTGCAGGGGGCGGCTGATCGATGTTGCTCTCTCATCGATGTTTCTAACTCTCTATCTCTCTCCCTTCCTCTGTGTAAAAAATCCATAAAATATATTTGAGAGAGAGAGGGGGAGAGAGGGGGGGCGGGGGGATGGCCTGGCATTGCCCGCGCTGTGATACCAGGTAGCAGCCCGCCCGCCTTCCTTTCCTGGAGAAACAGCGCCACCTGCAGGCCACAGCCCATCGCCGAGCAGTGGCGATGCTTCTCTGCAGACGAGCTGTGGGCCCGGTGTCCTTTGGGTCCCACATATGCTGGGGGGGGGGGGGGGGGGGGGCGGGGGGCGGGGAGAGCTGGGTACCAATCAGTGTGTGTGGACACTGAGCCACAGGCCGCAGGGAACAGACAGCGACCTTGCTCTGATGACCCGCCCCCACGAAGGAAGTCGCCCCAGAGCAGCTCCGGGTGGAGGCAGAAGGAGCAGGGACCCCTGGACCAGCGGAGGCCCTGGAACCCAGACAACCACTCGCCCCTTCTTTAGGCCCCACCTGCTCTTCCTTTAGCGCCATGTCTACTTGGGGCCACGGCTGGTGTTCCTCCCTTCAGACAGGCACAGCCCGGCGCGGGCTCAGTGCATAGCGCTCAGCCCACGGACGGAAGGCTCCCAGCTTGGATTCTGGTCGAGGGCATGTGCCTCAGCTGCAGGCTCCATCCAGGCCCTGGTGTCTCTCTCACATTGATGTTCCTCTCTCCTTCCTCTCTCTCTCTCTCTCTCTCTCTCTCTCTCTCTCTCTCTCTCTCTGTCGCAGAGCAGTCCTGGCCGGGTAGCTCCGCTGGTTAGAGCAGCAGCCCAATGCACAAGGTTGTGGGTCCGATCCCCAGCCAGGGCACCTACAGGAAGATCCCCGGCCAGGGCACCTACAGGAAGCAGCCGCTGAGCGCATACACAAGTGGAACAACAACGCGATGCCTCTCTCTCCCTCTAAAAGGCGATCAATCCATTTAAAAATTACAGAGCAGACGCTGACGTAGCTGCCCTTTCCTCCCCAGCCAGTACGCACGGGGCCACCCCTGCATGCGGCCGGAGCTGGGGACTCCCGCACACTCACTGGCGTGCATTTCACGCCAGCCTCGCCGGTAGGAATCAGGGTCCCCACGTGGCAACGCGAGGAACTAAGAACCAGAAAGCCTCCACGCCGGGCGGCGCGAGCACACACGTGCACGGGGTCCCCTGAGCAAGGAGGGGCCCCCCGTGAGGAGGGGCAGCCACTGCCGCGTTCCAGGCGTACCCCTCAGCCCGCTGCAACCGCGTTCCTCAGGTGAAGGCAGGTCAAGACCTCAGTTTAGCCCTTTTTTAAAAAAGTGAACTTTTTATTGTTGATAGTATCAGATATCTCCCCCTTTCCCCTCCTTCATCCCCCTTCCAGCCCCTACCCGTGCCCAAGGTCTTCACCCGCCATTGCCCGTGTCATGGGCTGTGCTTATCTATATATAGTATATATACCGCCCATGTTCAAAGGCTGTTAAATCGCCTTGTTTACCCATATCTTCAGAAAAAACTCACTTCTACTGTCGTGGTAAACAACCTGCTTCCCTATTTATAATGGTCTGGCCCTCTAGCAACTTCAGCGCGAAATTATAGCTAATTTGCGTACAAACGTCAGGTGGTCATAATAATCTGGCCACTCAGTGTATAAAGCCTTAATATGCAAATCGACCGAATGGCAGAACAACCGAACAACCGGTCGCTATGACATGCATTGACCACCAGGGGGCGCGTGCAGAACATGACAGGCGTCCGCCTCAGCAGGATGGTGGAGCGAGTCGGGGCACCAGACCAAGGCGGGGCACCGGTTGCTGTCATCGGGGTGAGCCTTTGGCGGTTACTGAAATTCTTTGCTCCCGCGTGCCATGGTCCCGGCCGGCACTTGTACCTGCTGCTGGTGCCAGCCCCGCTCACACGTACTGCCAGTGCCCGGCGCCAGTCCCAATCGTTCAGCGCCATCAGTGGGTGCAAGGGGCGGCTGCTGGCCTGATCACCCCTGAGGGCTTCTCCACCTCCCTCTGCTCCTGGGAGGCGATTGGGACAGCGGTTGCTGCTCGCACCCACCCGCTGCTGGCGCTGGCCCCAGTAGCTCTGCACCATCAGTGGGTGTGAGCAGGGGCGGCACAGTCAGGGCGTGGGAGCGGCAGCAGTGGGAGCAGGGCTGCAGTGGGAGGGGTCAGGTGGGGGCACAGAGGATGGGCTGAGACCCGCCCCTGTGCCCACCTCAGCCTCACAGCCCACAGTTCCTTTCAAGGTGCACAAATTCATGCACTGGGCCCCTAGTAAGTATATAAGGTCTTTGGTTTCTCTCTTCTCGTTCCCTCAACCCCACGTGGAGGTGTGTCAGACTGCTCCCTGCCTCCCGGCTTCGGGCCTTACTTTGTTGGTCAGTTCACTCTGTTCATTAGATGCCACAGATGAGTGAGATCATGTGATCCGTGTCTTTCTCAGTGTGGCTATTCCACTGAGCATCATGCTCTCCAGGTCCATCCGTGCTGCCCCAGAGGGTAAGATCCCTCTTTTCACAGCTGCACAGTGTTCCAGGGTGTGCCTGTCCCTCCGCTTTTCCATCCACCCCTCCACGGACGGGCACTGGGCTGTTCCAGCTCTTAGCTATTGTAAGTATCCATTTCCTCGTTGGAAGTGTGATCCGCACACAGAAGACGACCCTGCCTTTGCCGTCCGTCCTCCAGCTCCCTAAGCTGCACGAGGGCTCCATCCAGGCCGAGCATGTCACCCTCGCAGCCTGCGGGCCGCGTGCGCCCACAACAAATATTCTGGCAGCCCAGCCACTTGAACAGTAGGTAAGAAATGTTTCAGTAAAATGTTTGTAACTTAACTTTTACAATATCCTGTTATACATAATTATTAATAACGAACTACAACGTTTGATAATGACTGATTACTATAATCGTGTTGCATTCATTTCCCTTAAGGGACACCTAAATATGAAGGCACTGCCTTAGCCGATTCGGCTCAATGGATAGAGCATCAGCCTGTGGATTGAAGGGTCCCGGGTTCGATTCTGGTCAAGGGCACGTAGCATGTGGGAGGCAACTAATCACATCAATATTTCTCTATCTTCTCCCCTCCCTTCCACTCTCTCTAAAAATTAATGGAAAAATACCCTCGGGTGAGAATTTAATATATATATATATATATACACACACTAGAGGCCTGATGCATGAAATTCATGCGAGGGTAGGCCCTCGCAGCCTGGCTTCATCCAGAAGGTTGTCCGGAAGGTCGTTCTGCTCTTTGGCCGTTTGGTCGATTTGCATATTATGCTTTTATAATTATAGATGTATATGTATATGTATGTGTGTGCATATATGTGTATGTGTATGCATATGTGTGTATGTGTGTGTATGTATGTGTATGTGTAATGTGTGTGTGTATGTGTGTGTATGTGTGTGTGTAATGTCTATGTGTATATATATGAAGGCACTAAATAGCTATCTATGTATTCGGGGTAAGAAACAGGGCCCGCCGGCAGAGAGCTGGGCTGAGGGGCATATCTGTGGTGACAGCTGAGCCATTGAAGGATGGAGCCCGCGGGAGGAGCCCAGCTGAGGAGGGTGAGGGCCGGCCCGAGCTTGGGCCCACGGTGGGTGCAGGCACAGGCCCCCAGGAACAAGACAGCAAAACCGGTGGAGCTGCGGGGAAGGAGGCGCTCAGATACGGCATCCGCTGTGCCACCGCAGAGGCGGGAAACTGAACGAGACGTGTGTGTAGGCCAAGCTCCTCCGCCTTAGACATCTGTCCGCCCAGGAGACTGCCCTCCGCCCAGGAGACTGCCCTCCGCCCAGGAGACTGCCCTCCGCGGCGGAGGGGCGGCCGGTGCAGCTGGAGGGGGAGGCCGCGTGCTTGCCGGTGGTTGCCTGGGGCTTGAAGGTCATCAGGAGGGCCAGGGGGGCTCCGTGGTGACCCCGAAGCCGTGAGAAGGAGGGTGAGAAGGGTGAGAAGGAGGAAGGGGAGGGAGCCCGCTGGCTCTGGGCTGACATCACAGCGCCGACACCAACAGCGACCGAAGCAGGAAAGCAGAACTGTCCACCGGCACGCGTCCCTGAGAGCGTGGGTGCCGCGGCCACACCGGCGCAGCGGCTAACTGGGCCCCATCGGACCCGGTCCACCCTCTCAGGCCCCCGTGGTAACGATGGTAGCGGAGCAACCTGTGGTCACTGGTCGACGTTGGCCTTGTTGCTAACCTGCTACCTGGCCTTCCTCGTTCCCACTCCACCCTCAGCCACCCAGGCCTCCTTTTCATTTCTTTACTTTTTTATTTCAGAGAGGCAGGGAGAGAGAGAGAGAGAGAGAGAGAGAGAGAGAGAGAGAGAGAGAGAGAGAGAGAGAGAGAGAGAGAGAGAAGAAACATCAATGATGAGAGAGAACCATGGACCAGCTGCCTCCTGCACGCCCCCCACTGGGGATCCAGCCTGCAGCCCGGGCGTGTGCCCTGACCGGGAATTGAACTGTGACCCCCTGGTTCCTAGGTCGATGTCCACCTCTGAGCCACGTGCCAGGCCCCATGCCTCCTCCTATAATCTCCTCTGCAGGAGGCTGGGCCACAGAGACAGCACTGGTGACCACTGCGTGCAAACTCAGAGCTGGGCCGGAACCGGGAGCCGCTCCGCAGGCCCAGGCCGTCCCCGGGGCCCTGGTCTCCGAGGCCCCTTCCTCTGTGCTGGGCGGGGCCTGGGGGGCGATGTCGCTCCAGAGTGGATGCCAGGCTGGAGGGCAGGCGGCACCTCGATGGCGGCAGGCGGTGTGCCCAGGAGCGAGGGCCGGGCGGGGGCACAGCCAGGCTGAGTCAGGTGCTCCCGTGACGGGAGGGGAGCATGTTTTGGGAAACAGACTCACTCAGCGACACGTCTATTGCACATCTGCTCTGTGCCATGCCCGGGGCACCCAGCACCGACGGCAGCAAAGGAAGGTCGAAGGTCGGGCAGTTTGAAGGGATGTGAGCAGCGGGCACGCGGTTATGGGGAGGCGGGCGTCTGTGCAGGAGGCTGAGCAACGACTCCCTGAGGGGCCCCGAGGACAGGAGTGTGCCGAGCAGATAAAGGCCGGTGACCGGTGACCGCAGGCAGCGCCTGGCAAAGGGCCTGCGGCTCGGGCGACAATGAGCGGCCTCGGGGCCCCCCGGCTGCTCCGTGCGCTGGGGGCAGGCAGGCCTCCGGGCGGTGCAGCCGGGTGCGGGCTTGGCGAGCGGAGGACCGTCTGTGGGAACCAGTGGAACCCACAGCCCCAGGGGCCTGAGCCCCGAGGCCCCCTCCCAGCACAGAGGGTTCCCGGGCATCCACTCCGCTGTTCCTCTTCCCGACCCGCTTCCCACAGCCCCTCTGCGGCCTTCAGGCCCCCCTGGCAGGGGACGGTCTGGGGGGCCTCCCACCCCGCCCAGGCTGTGCCTCTCCCACCAGCCCGGGCACTGACCAGCCCGGGCACTGACCACCCGGGTCTGTCCCAGGAGGGAGGCCGTGTCCCTCGGTTCCGGCCGTGTCCGCGACCCGCCGCCCACAGGAGCTGCTCCGGATGGGGTGATGGGGGGACAGCGAGGAGTCCCGGGAGCCCGTCCTTCGGACACACGCTCCGCGGGGCAGCCAGGTCCCCCTCCAGCCGGCTGAGGCGGCTGTGCCCCGGGGCGAGCATGTGCGTGGCTCCCGGACCCCCCCCCCCCCCCCCCCCCGCAGCAGAGCCCTCTCGGACAGTTTCTTGGGCACCTACTATGTGCCAAGCGCACCACAAGGGGGACCTCTTCCGTCCACAGGGCTTCACTGGCGCCCACCGCGCTTGGTGTGCCCCCCAACCCCCCCACCCCTGTGTGGCAACCACACGGCTGAAGCTGACCCCCGCTCCATCCCCCCTCACCCCCACCCCTGCCCCGTGTGGCAATCACACGGCTCAGAGCTGACAGTCAGTGCCGCGCCCTGCGTGGCCTCGGGACTCACTGAGGGGGGGGGGACCAGTCTGTAGTGACTCGACATGACCATGGGTGGGGGGGCGCACAGCGTGGAGCCAGCTCTCAGGATGGGTGCTGAGCGCCCACACACACAGGACCCCGAGCTCCCGAGGGGAAGGGGTCTTGCCCGCAGACGTTCCTGGGGGCGCGCAGGGCCATGGGCGACCAGGAAGCTGTGTGTGGTCCTCACTGATCCTCAGCCAGAAGCTCCCACAGCCGCCCCCACCCACGCAGGGGTGCAGCCCCCTGCCCTCCCCACCCTCCCTCGCCCCTCCCCAATCCCCCCTCCATGCAGGTGGGTGCAGCCCCCACCCTCGACCCCCTCCCCCACCTGCCCTGGCTCTCAGCCCCGCCCACAACCCTCCCCAGCCCCCTCTCAGTCCAGCCCCCACTGGGCCCTGGGCCCTGAACACGCCAAGGCCAGCCCTGAGGAGGGTGAGGGTCCTGCGGAGCCCCAGCTCTGTTCCCTCCAGTGCAGGGTCTGCCAGGGGCTCGGTGAGGAGGCTGGGAGCCTTTGTGTCTGTTTATTGCCTCCTCCCCCTGCAGCCTGGGGAGCGCATGGTCCCCGCTCCATAGGCCCAGCAGAGGGAGCCATTCCCCCGCACCCAGTGCGCAGACAGGAGCCAGAGGCCGCAGCCCCGCCCGCTGGCTCGGGGATTAGAGCCCCCTCCCCGCCAAGGGTCACGGGTTCCATCCTGG
The DNA here is from genome assembly GCF_963259705.1 of Myotis daubentonii. NCBI lineage: Eukaryota > Metazoa > Chordata > Mammalia > Chiroptera > Vespertilionidae > Myotis > Myotis daubentonii. Next base: position 1,622,791 of record NC_081842.1, read on the forward strand.
TCCCGGGCACACACCGGGGGGCAGGTTCCCGCCCCGCCCCGCACCCAGGTGCAGGAGGCCACCAGCCCATGTGTCTCTCACTTCCTTTCTCTCCCTCCCTCGCTCGTTCTCTGCAAAGCAATGGGGAAAACCCTCACGTGAGGATCATAAAATATAATAATTACTAGAGGCCCGGTGCACAAAAATGTGTGCACTCAGCGGGGAGGGGGGGTCCCTCAGCCCGGCCTGTGCCCTCTAACAGTCTGGAACCCCTCGGGAGATAACGACCTGCTGGCTTAGGCCTGCTCCCGGGTGGCAGAGGGCAGGCCCAATCCCTAGGTGCAGCCCCTGGTCGGGCTCAGAGCAGGGCCGATTGGGGAGCTGGGGCACCACCCCCTGTCATGCACAGAGCAGGGTGGATCGGGAGGTTGCGATGCCACCCTCAGTCACACTCAGGATAGGGCCGATTGGGGGGTTGGGGCACCGCCCCCTGTCACACTCAAGGCAAGGTCGATGGGGAGGTTGCGGCGCCACCCCCTGTCACGCACAGAGCAGGGCCAATCGGAGGTTGGGGTGCTGCCCCTGTCACTCACAGAGCAGGGCCCATCAGGGGGGTTGGGGCTCCGTACCCTGTCATGCACAGAGCAGGGCCGATCAGGGGGTTGAGGAGCTCCCCCCTGTCACTCACAGAGTAGGGCTGATAGGGGAGTTGGGGCACCGCCCCCTGTCACACACAGAGCAGGGCAGATCAGGGGGTTGGGGCACCGCCCTCTATCACCCACAGAGCAGGGCTGATCAGGGGGTTGGGGTGCCACCACTGTCACACTCAGGGCACGGCCGATCAGGGGGTTGGGGCGCCGCACCCTGTCATGAACAGAGCAGGGCAGATAGGGAGGTTGTGGCCCCACCCCCTGTCACGCACAGAGCTGCAGGGCGATCAGGGGGTTTGGTCACTTCCCCCTGTCACGCTGTTCCTGGTGCCGGGAGGCCTCGCGGCTCCGCTGATCCCGGTGCTGGGAGGCATATTACCCTTTTACTGTATAGAATAGAGGCCTGGTGCACAGGTGGGGGCTGGCTGGTTTGCCCTGAAGGGTGTCCTGGATCAGGGTAGGGGTCTTGCTTGGGTGCCTGGCCAGCCTGGGTGAGGGGATGATGGCTGTTTGCATCTGGTCACACCCCCTTCAGGGTGGGGGTCCCCACTGGGGTTCCTGGCCAGTCTGGGTGAGGGACTGAGGGCTGTTTTCAGGCTGGTGGGTGACTGAAGCTCCCAACCTGTCCTTTTTTTCTTTTTTTTTTTTATTCTGGGCCAGCTTTAGCTCTGAGGCTTGGCTCCAGCTCTGAGATCCCGGCTGGCTGAAAGCAGGTATCTGGTTTGTTTGGGTTCTATAATTGTAACACTGTTGCGGTTCTGCTCACTCCAGCTTTGAGATCCCGGCTGGCTGAAAGCAGGGATCTGGTTTGTTTGGGTTCTATAATTGAACAATGTTGCGATCCTGCTGGCTGAAGCCCGGCTGGCTGAAAGCAGGTTACTGGGGTTTTGTTTAGCTTCTATATTTGTAGCAATGTTGCTTAGAGTGCAGCTCAGAGCTGGGCTGCGGCAGGCGCGGAACATTGGCTTCCTCCGTCACTGGAGCAAGCAAGCCTCCTGTTTGCTTCAGTGCCTGGCTGCCAGCCGCCATCTTGGTTGGCAGTTAATTTGCATATCTCCCTGATTAGCCAATGGGAAGCGTTTGGGGCCATGGTCAATTTGCATCTTTCTCCTTTATTAGATAGGATTGTCATTTTAAAAGAGGGCCGTGTATTAGTCTGGCCGGGCTGCCACCACAAAGTCCGTCCCTGACCCACTGTAACCCCGTGGCCTGTGGGCTGTGCTGGGGGGGAGGGCGGCTCTGGCACAGACACCGGCACTGGGGCCGCCAAGACGAGGGCAGGAAAGCACCAGTTCTTGCTCTCTTCACCCCCCCACCCCCGCAGGGCCTGGGGTTTTGGCGCCTCCCTCCCATCAGTGCTTCCGCAACAACAACGGCTACAACGGAGGCAGCGCAGGGACCCGGGGACCACCGGTGACCCACGGGGTCGCTTCCCTGTGACCCAGACATCATTGAAGAAGGGGGGAGGGGAGGGGAAGGGAGGGGAGGGAAGGGGAGGGGACCTGGCACATGGGAAGGATGAGTCCTGACTTATTTGTGTGTATGTGTGTGCATGTGTGCTGTGTGTATATGTATATGTGTATTGTGTGTATTGTGTATGTGTATATTGTGTGTTATGTGTATGTGTGGTGTGTTTGTGTGTGTGTTTGTGTGTGTTGCGTGTATTGTGTGGTATGTGTATAGTGTGTTGTGTATGTGTGTTGTGTGTATGTGTGTTGTGTTTGTGTGTTATGTGTATGTGTGTATTGTGTTTGTGTTTTATGTGTATGTGTGGTGTGTGTGTGGTGTGTGTATATGTGTGTGTTATGTGTGTGTGTGTGGTGTGTGCTGTGTGTGTATTGTGTGTATTGTGGTTTGTGTGGGGGGGTGTGTGTGGTGTGTGTATTGTGTTGTGTGTTGTGTATTGTGTGTATTGTGGTGTGTGTGTGTGTGTGGTGTGTGTATGTGTGTGTGTTATGTGTATGTGTGTGTGGTGTGTGTGGTGTGTGTTGTGTGTATTGTGTGTATTGTGTTGTGTGTGGTGTGTGTATTGTGTGTATTGTGGTGTGTGTTGTGTGTTGTGTGTGTATTGTGTGTAGTGTATGTGTGTGTGTGTGTGCTGTGTGCTGTGTTGTAACTTTCCTTGTAACCAGCTGCTAACACTGGGCAGAGAGAACGGGCCCAGTGACTCAGACAGGGAAGCACAGAATGAAGCAACTGGAGAAACTGCCCCTGAAAAATCAAGGAAGTGCCCGCCCGGTGCCCCAGCCCCCCCCCCCCCCAACGGGCCGTGATGACTCAGAGGGAGGGGGTTTTCTCTCTCTGGGCCAACTTTCTGGTTAATATTCAATCCAGCTGACTCCCTCCCGGTTCCAGGCCCGAATGGGACTGGGCCGCAGCGGGCAGTGCCTCACCTGCCCAGAGCCACTCCTGACCCCAGGCCGGAGCCGTGCAGCCCCTCCAGGCCCCGTGGGAACGTGGGAACTCGCTCTGGAGTTTCCCCCCAAGTGCTGCCCAGCCCTGGGTTTATCAGCTTTCTTAGAATTGTTAGAATGTTCGAGATTAGTTGGACTTGTTCCTTAAAAACAAGAAAAAAATATTTTTTCACCCTAGCCAGTTTAGCTCAGTGGATAGAGCATCGGCCCATGGACTGAAGGGTCCCGGGTTCGATTCCGGTCAAGGGCACGGGCCTCGGTTGTAGGCTCTATCCCAGCCTGATGGGGCTGTGCAGGAGGCCACGAACCTATGTGTGTCTCTCACATAGATGTTTCTCTGTGTCTCTCCCTTCAACTCTCTCTAAAAATCAATGGAAAAATATCATCGCTTGAGGATTAACAAATATATATTATATATTTGTTTAGTTGCAACATATATTATATATTGCAACTAAAAGTTGTGGTGAGTTTTAATTTGATAATTTTTCTGATCTGTGTGCATTATATGAAGATTCTAACAAAATTATAAAGTTGAATGAGTCTTGAATGAATCGCCTTTGCGGGAAGAATTTCATTTTTTAATGGCGCTGTCCTAAAAAAATCCAGGACAGAAGCTGCCATATAGCAGGTAAGTCCATGCACACCGGTCCGTGGGCCCAGACCCCGGCTGCCTCCATCCCCCACCCCCCCCACCCCCCCCCCACACTCTCCCCTGACACGCGTGGCTGAGGGCCCCAGCTGCAGGCTCTGAACAGCGATGCACGCGTGGGTCTCTGCAACCGAGGTCCGAGCCCTTGACCGGAATCGAACCCGGGACCATTCAGTCCACAGGCCGACGCTCTATCCGCTGAGCCACACCGTCGAGGGCTACATCCATCCTCTGAAACAGCCCTGCTGGCCCTGGCACCACCTGCTGTACGTTGCCAGCGCCCTCACCCGGCTGGCACCGCGGCCCAAACCCTGACTGCGCTTCGGGGAAGACCCTGCACCTTCACGCCACTCGCCCCTGGGTCAGACACCCGCGCCCGCGGCCGGCCGGCTCCTCCATGGCGCATGCACGCCAGCTACCACGTCACTTGTTTACTTCCCAACATCGCAATTTTGGTGCCTGAAGAAACTTCTTTTGAGACTTATTGGCGAACATGTACTGTTTCTGATCACTTACATATGTACAGGGTGGGGCAAAAGGAGGTTCACACTGTTCCTACGGAAAATAAAACAATAATTAACCAATAATCGAATCTCAGAGGGAAGGGGGAGGGACGAGATTAACTGAAGATCTTGCCTATGGACACAGAGAGGAGGGTGAAGGCCTGGGGTGGGCAGGGAACCAGGGAGAGGGGGCAGGGGAGGAAATAAAGACTTAAAATAGTAATGATCATTATTAAGGTAATAATAACAGTACAAGAATAAGCTGGCGCACACTCAGAACCGCAGACCCGCGTGTGCACCCCCTGGATGCAAATGCCCTGGTCACGATGTTGAAGAGATCATTCTCCCCCGTTAGCCGGCCTCTCTGCAATTAGCTCCACCTGCACAAGCAACGTCTTAAAGCCACCGCCCTTCGCAAATGCCCTTCTCTCCTGGCCGCCCACCCAGGCGTCCTGAGGCTGAAGCCAGCATTTCTCGCTCTCACCTCCCCTCCCCTCCCCTCCCCTCCCCTCCTCTCACCTCCTCTCACCTCCCCTCACCTCCTCTCACCTCCCCTCACCTCCCCTCCCCTCCTCTCACCTCCCCTCCCCTCCTCTCACCTCCTCTCACCTCCCCTCACTTCCCCTCCCCTCCCCTCCTCTCACCTCCCCTCACCTCCCCTCCCCTCCCCTCCCCTCCTCTCACCTCCCCTCACCTCCTCTCACCTCCCCTCACCTCCTCTCACCTCCCCTCACCTCCTCTCACCTCCTCTCACCTCCCTTCACCTCCCATCCCCTCCTCTCCCCCCCCCTAGTCTCCCTACCCCGAGGGAGGCTCCGGGAGAGGCTCCTGGCTGCCGTTCCCAGAACCATCCGATGGCCCTGGATTCCCTGTTTGTGTGGCTGGTTATGTGGAAGCAGCCCTGAGGGGCGAGGAAGGGGGCGCCCAGCTGCGGGGGGGGGGGGGGCGGGGGGCAGCGGGAACAGTGGCGTCTAAGAAGCCAGTTCCAGCTTTCATTGCAACTAAGACGCTGAGTCGGCAAAGTGCTGATTCGCCCAAGAGAAACCAGAAGGAACCAGAAACTCCCAGGGGAAACTCCCAGGGGATGCGCGGGTGGGGCTGAGGGACAGGGCTGCAGCGGGAGGAGCAGGCGGTGGGCTGGCTGTGCGGCTGTGGCAGGGACCTGAGCTCTGCGCCCGGGCCTCCCCCGCCACGGCCAGGGGCAGACAGCGCCTCCCTCCGCGATGCCCACTCGGACCGGCCCCAGGAAGAAGCCCCTGCTTTTCAGAAGTCGGGCAGGTGGTCCCGTCTCTGATGCCCCCTTTGCCAAACACCCAGGTCGCTGTCCACAGAGCATCTCTGGCTCCTCCCGGGGCCCAGGGTGGAGAGCAGCGCTGGGAGAGGGCTTTGCTGGGGGTGGAGGAGGGAGGGCGGCAGGGTCAGGGGAGACGACAGGCAGGTGCGGGGGGGCGCGAGGCGGTGACCGCAGGCTGGAGGGTGCTGGGCTCCCGCTTTGGAAGGAGGAGCCTGTAGGGGGGCATGTCGAAGGCGTGTCCTCCCAGAGGCACAGGCACGATGGAGGGACAGGGCTGGCCGGAGGCCCGGAGAAGCCTCTTGCTAAGGAAGCGCAGGCCTGGGCGTGACTGCCACCAGGACCTGCCCAGTTAGGGATTTAGGGCCAACTCCCCTGAGGGGTTATTTCCATAGAACCCCTTCCTCGTCCACGGGCCCCCAGCATCTTCTAAATATATTTCTTTTTCTTTTTTCCCCTCTAAATATATTTTTATTGATTTCAGAGAGGAAGGGAGGGGAGAGAGAGAGAAACATCCATGATGAGAGAGAATCATGGATCGGCTGCCTCCTGCACGCCCCACACTGAGGATGGAGCCCGCACCCGGGCCTGTGCTCTGACCGGAAATCGAACCGTGACCCCCTGGTTCATAGGTCGAAGCTCAACCACCAAATCTCGCCAGCTGGGCCATCAGCATGTTCTAGATTCGAAAGCTGATTCTAATCTCCCCACTTCCTTTTTTCTTTCCCTTCATTTCCTGGTTTCACCCACTTCTCAGGCAAGCGTGGGCGCGACCGGGGTTCTGTAGAAGTGCGGTGGCCGTAGGCCTGACACCTGCCCCAGAAGAGCTCTGGTGGGTGAAGGTGGGGGTGCCGCTGGGTGAAGGTGGGGTGCCGCTGGGTGAAGGTGAGGGTGCTGCTGGGTGAAGGTGGGGGTGCCGCTGGGTGAAGGTGGGGGTGCTGCTGGGTGAAGGTGAGGGTGCTGCTGGGTGAAGGTGGGGGTGCCGCTGGGTGAAGGTGAGGGTGCTGCTGGGTGAAGGTGAGGGTGCTGCTGGGTGAAGGTGAGGGTGCCGCTGGGTGAAGGTGGGGGTGCCGCTGGGTGAAGGTGAGGGTGCTGCTGGGTGAAGGTGGGGGTGCTGCTGGGTGAAGGTGGGGTGCCACTGGGTGAAGGTGGGGGTGCCGCTGGGTGAAGGTGAGGGTGCTGCTGGGTGAAGGTGAGGGTGCCGCTGGGTGAAGGTGGGGGTGCCGCTGGGTGAAGGTGAGGGTGCTGCTGGCTTAGGAAGAGGCAGGGGGCGGAGGATATGAGCGATTCTGAAAACCAGGGGAGGAGAGGTCACGTGCGTGTGGCGTGACCCGGGCTGAGCCGGGTGTGCCGGAGGCCGCTGCCTCGATGGTGCAGGCCGATGACGCCCAGAGGAGGCGGGCAGCACTTCCTCTCCCTGCAGCTGCTGAGTGCGGTCGCGCAGGGTTTCTGGGTCGGAGGCTCCTGGGAGGAACCGGCCCCCACCGTCCTCACAGGCACAAGCTGGGGGGGGTGGGGGGGGCCCAGCTTCTCGTGGGCACAGCCGCCGGGACCTCAGCCAGGACCTGCCAAGGGGACACGGACGCTGAGCCTCGGGCCTGGGAAGTCAACCCGACGGAGGAGGGGCTCATGCAGAGGCCACACCAGCCCCGGTTCTGCCTAGCGACACCCTCTCCCTGCCTCTTCGGGGTGGGGGAGGGTCGGACCCGCATCAGAACTCTCCGGGCCCGGAGTGCGCCCCTCCCCTCCCTTCCCCTCGGACAGCTGCCAGTGGATTCTCTGTCCGAGTGTTTCTGTGCTGATGGTTAGTTTGTGTTGTTCATTAGATGCCACACATGAGATCCTATGGCCTTTGTCCTTCTCTGACGGGCAATGCCCTCCAGGCCCCTCCTGTGCTGTCGCAGAAGATAAGATTTCCTTCCTTTGTGCAGCCGCGCATACGCCATTGGCCCATGCACCAGGGCCTCTACCCACTCGTCTGCCGGCGGGCCCTGGGCTGCTCCCAGGTCTTGGCTGATGTAAATGACGCCGCAGTGAGCAGGGGGTAGATCTGTTAGGACTCCCGGTCTCGCTGGGCGGCCTTCCGTCGGGCGTGTCCTGGGGGACCCAGGGTGAGGCCCCTTGCTCACTGAGCGGGGTGCTCCACGAAGGCCCGTGCGGGAAATGAGGGCCCTCCTGGTGGGGGCGTCTCCATTGCTATCGGCCTGTTCGTGCCGGGGGTCCCCCCTCAGGCCGGCTGAGTGCGAGGCCCAGCCCTGAGCACAGGGTCCCCGCGGCGGGGGATTCGCCCGGCAGGTCCCGTGCCTGCGAGCTCTCCCTCTGGATACGCCGCTGGAGGGCGGTGGGGGAGGCCTCACTAATCCTGCTCCAACAGGGGCCTCTGGTCCAGGCCCAGGTCCGACGCCGCCGGGACTGGCTGGGCGGCCTGTCAGGAGCTGCACAGCATCCCCAGTGGGTGGCGTCGCGCCTGGGCCTGGTGTGCGGGAGGACGCGCTGTGCACGAAGGCTGGGTTTACCAGCCCCGCGCCCGGGTCACGGGCGAAGGTCTCCAGCGCCCTGGCTGGTGGCTCCGGGGGTGGCAGCGGCATCCCTGCACCAAAGGGTGGTGGCTGCGGTTCCTGGTCAGGGCACACACCTAGGCTGTGGGTTAGGGCCCCGTGGGGGAAATACAGGAGGCAATCGATGTTTCTCTCTCTCCCTTCCTCTCTCTCTAAAACCAATAAAAGCATATCCTCAGGGGAGGATTTAAAAGGCGCCAAGCACCCCGAGACGCCCCTCCGCCTGCCTCTAGCTGCTGGGCCGGCGGCAGGAGGGCTGGGGTGCTGTAGTCAGTCCCGGGACGTGGGCCTCTGTGAGTCACCAGGCGGGTGAGGTGAGCACTGGGAGCCAGGGCTGCGGCTGAGGCCTCTCGGCAAATGCCAGGCACACCATCCAGCTGCCACGCTGCTGCCTGCAGACCTGTGTGTGCATGAGTGTGTGCGTGTGTGTGCATGTGTGTGTGCGTGTGCGTGTGTGTGTGTGTGTGTGTGTGTGTGTTTGTGCATGTGGGGTGAGGCAAGCAGCGTTCATCAGGCCTGAACAAACCAGGGTCTGGCTGTTGGAGGGAGGGCGCTGCACCCCCTGGGGGAGAGGGAAATGGCCCCATCCTGCCCTGGAGGTCAGCTAGCCCCACCTTCCCCACCCTGGAGGTCTGTCCCAGATTCTGCCAGGAGCCCCACCGAGAGGGCCAGACCTCCAGGGTGGGGAAGGTGGGGCTAGCGGACCTCCCGTGAAGGGGAGGCGCCAGTCAAGCTCTCGGGAAGGTGGGGGGAGGCCCCTGAGCCAGGGCTCCTCACTAGCATCTAGCCCGGTGCTCTGGGCTGGGAAGCTGGCTTGGGGTTTGGGCCCCAGGCTTTGCAGTGGGAACCCCACAGCTGTGTCCCTGGGAACCTCAGCTGCTCCCCACCCCCCCCAACAGGGCCAGCCCTTCCTGTCAGCCTCGGGTGGCTGCTTCCAGCTGGGCCCGGGGAAGGTGAGCGTAGCTGCGGCCGGTTTTGCTGCGTCTTGTATCCCCTCCAAACTGAAATACTCTTAATGATATGATCCAGAATCGCACGCCTTGATGTTTACCCAAATGGCTGGGAAACCCGTCCACGCACACGCCTGTGCGCGAATGTCTACACAGCCTTCCTCCTCGCTGCCACACTCGGGGCCCGAGACGCCCTGCCGCGGGCGGGGGAGACAAGCTGTGCTGCGTCCGGACCGTGGGACACTGTTCAGCACCAGAAAGAAATGAGCTTCCGAGCCAGGAGCAGACGCGGAGGAAACGTAAGAGAGCGTAGCTAAGCGAAAGGCGCCCACAGAAAAGGCTGCCCACTGCAGATTTCAACCGCGAGCCACGCGGAGTCACGCGGAGAAAAGCTAAGCCACGGGTCAGTGGGGAGGGAGGGATGGGCAGGAGGGACATAGAGGACGTGTAGAGCAACGAGCCCACTCGTGTGACACTCTGATGGCGGATACGCGGCCTCATGCACTTGTCAAAACGCACAGAATGTACAACACAGAGTGAACCGTCCCATAAACGGGGGACTTCAGTGAATAATTGTGCACCAATACTGGCTCATCAGTTGTAACAAAGGACCTCAGAAGCGTGTTATTAGGGGAAACTGAGGGAGGGACAGTAGAGGCACTCTCTGTATTTTCCGATCAGTTTCTCGGTCCGTCTACAGCTGCTTTAAAAATAAAATCTATTCAGCCCGGCCGGCGTGGCTCAGGGGTTGAGTGTCAACCTATGAACCAGGAGGTCATGGTTCCATTCCTGGTCAGGGCACAGGCCCAGGTTGCGGGCTTGATCCCCAGTGTGGGGCGTGCAGGAGCAGCCGATCCATGATTCTCTCTCATCATTGATGTTTCTATCGCTCTCTCCCTCTCTCTTCCTCTCTAAAATCAATAAAATATATTTTTAAAAATAAGTAAAATCTATTAATTTTTAAAAATAAAAATATCTGCTCTTGTTCCCCAGAGCGCCCCTGGCTCCCATTTGTTTATGCGTTTGTTTGTTTGCCTTGCCCGAGAAGACATACCCACATATGTATTCCTAAGCAATGCCTAAGATGTCCATCCAGTTTCCCCAGCACCCTTTATGGAAGAGACTCTCGGACCCCACTGGATGTCCCTGCCTCTTTTGTTACCGGTTCACTAAACATAAAGGCGTAGGTTTGTTTCCGGGCTCCCCATGATGCCCATTCACACAGGTGTCTGTTTTTACGCCGGTGCCATGCTATTTCGATTGCTATGGCTTTGGGGATGGAGCCTGCAACCCAGCAAGAGCCGGGACCGGGAATCGAACCCTGACTTCCTGGCTCCCAGGCGGAGGCTCCACCCCTGAGCCGGCGGCGGGGTGTCCGGTGTTTGGAGGGAGGCGTGGAGTCCTTGGAGGGCCCCCCCCCCCCCCCCCCCCCGAGGGCGGGCATTTGAATGATGTTGCTTCTCGTTATCCGTTCACTGCGCGCATTTTTACTGAATGAATACAATGCGCCAGGCATCGTCTAAGGGCCGGGCATGCCCAGAGGGCCCTGCGGACACAAACAGCCAAACCCCCATCCCTTCCCGTGGAGGGCGCGGGGGAAGGGCGCGCGGGGCGGGGCCGGGCGAGGCGGGCGCTGTCAGTAAAAGGCAGTGGATTCCCTGAGCCGTGTCCCCGCCCCGGCCCGGCCGCCCCGCCCGCGACCCCGCAGGAGGCGGGCACTCCGCGCGCGCACCCGCCGGGACTTCCCCGCGCGCGGGGTCTGGGGAGGACGCGGAGGGTCCCGTCCGGCGCGTCCGGAGCCGAGTCTCCAGGCCCCACGGGCCACTCCACCCGCGGTGCCCGCTGTGCCCGCCGAGCCCGCTCTGCCCGTTGTGCCCGCTCTGCCCGCCGTGCCCGCTGTGCCCGCGCCCGCGGGAGGGGTCGCCGCACGCACCGCCGCGGAGCCGGGAGCGCGGAGCCCGGCTGCAGGGGGCCCACGGCCCGCGTCCCGACCGGAGAGGCGACCCCAAGCTGCCAAGGTACTGCGGGGCCGCGGGGTGGCGGGGGCGGGAGAAGGGACCGCGCGGCCTGTGCGCGCCCGCAGCCGCTTCCCGGAATCCCTCGCGGGGCGCCCTCCCTCCGCCGCCCGCGCGCGTCTGTCCGTCTGTCTGTCCCCGGCCGCGCTGGGCCGGCTTCATCCCGGTCCCACCCGGACCTGCACCCTCCCTCCCCCCGCGAGGATGCCCGAGACCCCCGGGCACTGGGCGCACGGGTGTGCGCCGGGCGGAGGGGGCGCAGCGGAGCGGCCCGGCCCAGGGTCCCGGTCCTGCCGGACTCTTGGCTGGGAAGCTGGAGGGGGCGAGAGGGAGGAGGGGACCCGCCCCAGGGTCGGGAGGGGATGAGGGACTGGGTGCGGGTCGGACTGAGTTTCCACCCCGGGCCAGTGGACCAGTTCATCTGTCCCGAGTTCTGTCGGTCCACGCTCGTGTCCAGGGACGGCTGTATTGGAAGATGCCGCTGCCTGCCTCCTTCAGCGGGTCACTGAGCCCTTGCTTTGCTGTTTCCTTCCTAGAGGTCTGACCATGCCCCGGGGTCAGAGCCGGGGGGGGGGGGGGGGCAGGGGCAGGCTGGGGGAGTCCTGGAGTCCACCCCCCCCCACTCGCGCTGGGGGTCACGAGCCACCACCGGCCCTCACTTGGCCAGGCTTCTGCGTACCCTCCCCAGCCCCCACACACCTGCCCCTCGGGTTTAGGGAGGAGCAGGGCCGGAGGGGGCGTTGCCCAGGCGACAGAAAACTCCCGCACACCTGCCCCGGGATGAGGGAACGCCTGGGAGGGCGGCCAAGTGTCTGGAAAGGACTGGGCTTGTAAATGCTGTCGTTTACAAGTTGCTTTTCCACTTCAGAGCCTCAATAATCCGCGCGGCTCTCTCATTCTTATCTGTATTTCCTCTAACGTGTCTCCTGTATTTATTTGAAAGTGAAAGGAGATCTGCCCGGAATTGGGCTCCTATGACTTGACAAATGGTAATTTGTCTTTAAAAAAAAGAGAGAGAGAGAGCCCTGGCAGGTTTAGCTCAGTGGCGGTCTGCGGGCTGAAGGGTCCCAGGTTCGATTCCGGTCAAGGGCATGTACCTTGGTTGTGAGCACATCCCCAGTGGGGGGGGGGGGGCGTGCAGGAGGCAGCTGATCGATGTTTCTCTCTCATCGATGTTTCTAACTCTCTATCCCTCTCCCTTCCTCTCTGTAAGAAATCAATAAAATATATAAAAAAATAAAAATTAAAAAAAAGAATTAGAAGAACCATCGTCCCAGAGATACTGTCTTAGAAGTGAAGCTTTCCTTAACACCCTACCCCAGCCTCCCACCTGCACACAGCCAGCTGGGCCTCATTTTCCTGCTATGGAAGGGGTCGTGGCATACGTATTCTTTGACTCCCAGTCATTATATTTCACCAAATCTAAAATGCTGTGAGCCCTGGCCGGTTTGGCTCAGTGGGTAGAGCGCCAGCCTGTGGACCAAAGGGTCCCGGGTTCGATTCCAGTCAAGGACACGTACCTCGGTTGCAGGCTCCTCCCTGGCCCGGGCCCTGGTCAGGGCGCGTGCAGGAGGCAACCAGTCGACGTGTCTCTCTCACATTGGTGTTTCCTTCTGTCTTTCCCTCTCTCTTCCACCCCCGACCTAAAAACCAATGGGAAAATATCCTCGGATGAGGGTGAACAAAAAAAAAATAAAATGCGGTTGAGCGTAAGGTGCCCTTTTATTTCCTGTGACCAGGTAGGAAAGGCTGTCAGCCACGCCGCCTGCCCCGCGGGCGACGGAGATGGCAGGGGTGTCCGCCTGTCAGGAGGAAGTGGGCACTTCCAATCGGGAACGCACTCGCTGCTCTTCCTGGGGATTCCGCTGCTTTGCAGAATGAACGGTCCGAGGCTCCGGCTCCGGGAAGAGCAGGGCTCCTGGTGGGATGGGCGCCCGTTGGCCAAGGTGAGGTGCGGAGAACTGGAGGAGAAGACAGAGAAAGCGCCAGCCCACTGGGGCCGCAGGAACCCCGGTGTCCCGCGGGCCGGCTCTCCAGCTGTACAGGGAGAGGGGGGCGTACTCTGAGGCATTGCCGTCGCTGTTTTCGTTCTGAGGCTTGAAAAAACATTTAAAATGTGTGTTCGCACAACCACCAGAAACTAGACCGGGAATCGATAGGCGCAATTGAAAATGCCCGGGGGAGGAGGGAGGAGGAGAGGAGGGAGGGGCCTTCGCACAGCGGCTCTCTCCTTTCCTGATAGAGCCGCAGGCCCTTCGTGCTGGCCAGAGGCCAGGGTGGTGGGCAGGTCCCTGGGCGAGCAGGGACAACCAGCCCGGAACCAGAAGGGCCTCCCGCGGACCAGTGGTGGCCTCGCTTCTGCCCTCCCGGGAGCCAGGAGCCGGGAGGCTGCCCCCAGGACACCCCACAAAGCCTTCTCGGAGGGCCCAGGCGTTCCCACAGAGGTGCACTCCCTGGTCCCCATCCCAGCACCACCCTCTGAGCCAGAGTCATTACAGAACAGCCCAGCCGGCCGCGTGGTTCAGTGGTTGAACCAGGAGGTCAGGGTTCGATTCCCGTCCGGGCACAGGCCCGGGTTGCAGGCTCCATCCCCAGTGTGGGGCGTGCAGGAGGCAGCCGATCCATGATTCTCTCTCATCACTGATGTTTCTATCTTCCTCTCCCTCCCTCACTGGAAGCCATAAAAAAATATTTTTTAAAATAAGTAAAGCCTTTACAGAACCAAGTGGAACTGGGCACGGTTGTAAGAAGAGTCAAGATTTCACGCGCTGCACGGCAGTAGCAGGCGGCAGAGACGCTGTGGGGAGGACACGGCCTGGACCGCCGTGGCTGCGGGGAGTCTGCCTGGAGAGGAGGTAGCGCTCTTGTTCAGAAGGAAATGTCCCGGTCGCCTCCCATCCTCCACCGACCTGATGACAGTGAGAATTCAGAGAAACGAGCCCAGAGGTGAGAGAACGTGAGGGCCGAGGTGAAAGGGAGGCTGCAGCCTGGAGAGCAAACTGAAGGCGCTGGAACCGTCCCAACAGCAGACACAGGACGCGGCAGCCTGGGCTCTGCCGGGCAAGCACGTCTCACGGGGCGGCATCGCCCACGGGCCGCTGAGAGGCGGGGTGGAGTCCCGAGGAAGAGCCCGATGGGCGCGCACAGCCCCCCAGGCCTCGGGGAGACCCGCCAACGGGACGCAAGTGCCAGCACAAACGGGAGGAAAGGAACGGTGTGAAATGAAGCAGAAATGGTCCTTAGGCCAAAGAAGCGCCGCTTCCCAGCACGGGGCTCGCCCGTCCAGTCAAGCCTCGCTCTTCCGTCTCTGGGGTCAACTGGGCACTTTCAGTCGCTACTTAGTGTCGTTCCAAACTGAAAAGCCAAGTTCCAGAGGAGTCGCGTGCTTTCCCGCCTGCTGCATGCTGTGCAGGGCGGCCCTGGGTGGCCACCCCCGGGGAAGCAGGACGCTGCCGGCCGGGAAGGGGCCGCTGCCACCCTCCCTGCACACACCCCAGGACGGCCTCTCGGCCACATGGGCTCCCCGGCCAGGGGATCCCGCCCCATGGGGGCACCCTCCCCTGCAGAGGCCGGGGAGCCAGGCCGATGGAGCTCCAAGCCCGGGCTCGGGGTCCCGGGGGCCCATCAGACTTAACCGACAGAGACCATCCGAGGATGAAGTCGTTCAGAACTCTCACGGCCACCGAGAGCAGCCACCACGGGTGGGCCTTCTGCGCACGGGCCTGGGGCAGAGCCGCCGGCAGCGGGGGACGGGCTGGCCTGCTGTCGTCAGGGGACAAGCAGCTTCGTGAGCGATGTCAGGCCGGACGCCAGGCGAGGCACGGGATCTCTGAGCCAGCGAGAGCCCAGGGCATTCTGGTGGGAAGCGGGGTGTGAGCTGCAGCTGTGGCTGAGCATTGACCCATGAATCACAAGGTCACGGTTCTATTCCAGGTCAGGGCACAGGAGGGGTGGGGGTGGGAGGGGGGTTGTGGATTCGATCCACAGTGTGGGGCGTGCAGGAGGCAGCTGGTCAATGATTCTCATCATTGATGTTTCTCTCCCTCTGCCTTTCTCTCTCTCTAAAATCAATAAAAACATATTTTTAAAAAGAGAGAAAGAAAGACAGAGAGGGGAGTGTGAGTCACCAGGAACAAGGGGGGGGTGCATTTCCTGGGTCCCCTGGCCCAGATTCAGAGAGCAGACTTTTTTTTTCCCCTCAAAAATTTTGAAAATCTTTATTGTTGAAAGTATTACATACGTCCCCTTTCCCCCCCATCGACCCCTCCACCCCACCCCACCCCAGGCCTTCAGCACCCTGTTGTCTGTGTCCATGGGTTATGCAGACACACAACCACGTACATACAATCCACCCACCCACCCTCCCCCGCCTTCCCTCTGAGATTTGGAGAGCAGACTTCTTGTGAGGTTGTCTGTGTGTGTGGTCGTATGTGTGTGAGGTTGTGTGTGTGTGTAGTTGTGTGTGGTTTGTGTGTGAGGTTTGTGTGTGTGTGGTTGTGCATGGTTGTGTGTGTAAGGTTTGCGTGTGTGGATGTGTGTGTGGTTGTGTATGTGGTTGTGTGAGGTTTGTGTGTGGATGTGTGTGTGGTTGTATATGTGGTTGTGTGTATGTGGTTGTGTGTATGTGGTTGTATGTGGTTGTGTGTGAGGTTTGCGTGTGTGGTTGTGTGTGTGTGTGGTTGTATGTATGTGGTTGTGTGTGTGGTTGTGTGTTTGTGGATGTGTGTGGTTTGTGTGTGGTTGTGTATAGTTGTGGATGTGTGTGTGTGGTTATATATGTGGGTATGTGGTTGTGTGTGTGTGGTTGTGTGTGGTTGTGCATGGTTGTGTGTGAGGTTTGCGTGTGTGATTGTGTGTGTATGTGTGTGGTTGTATGTATGTGGTTGTGTGTGTGGTTGTGTGTGTGGGTGTTGTTGTATGTATGTGGTTGTGTGTGTATGTGGTTGTGTGTAGTTGTGTGTGAGTGTGTGTGTGTCTGGGCTGCTGAAGGCACTGAGCCTGCTCTGTAGATGCGGCCGCAGGGCGGGGCCGCCCGGAAGAACACGGTTATGCAGACGTGCACACAGGGTCTTTGGTGATTACCTCCCGCCCCCCACCAGAGGCCACAGGGCCGGTCTCAGCGCAGGGAGCCACCCCGGGTTGGCATCTGCAGTCTGGGTGCGCCCGCGGCTGAGGAATGTCCCTGCCACACCAGCCTCTGCGGAGGGGAGTGGGAGCGGCCACGGGTGACAGAGACATCCCTGTGGGCGTTCCGAGTGGGTGCAGGGTTAGGGGCTGCGCTGGGGCAGAGGGGCCTGGGATCTCCTGGGGGGGGTGGGCCTGGAGTCCCAGGTCCCTCGAGGGGAGCACCTGCTGGTACCTGCGCTGCCCCCGCAGTGAGGAGGACTCGACGTGTGTTCAGCGTGACCTCCGCCTGCCCTTTGCGGGCAGCCTTCCTGCTGAGGGGCTGGCTGCTGCCTCTGCTGGGGCCGGGACCCCCGCGTCTACAGAGACCTCCGTCTGGATGCGGACCGAAGCTCTGGGGGCGAGCCTTCCCTCGTCACACGGAGAAAGGAGGCTTTCAGAGGCAAATGCAGACGCTAAGAAAAAAAATCCCTTGAACTATGAAAACATCACACTCAGAAACTTCGGCGTGGCTTGAAAAAAACAAACACAAGATCCAGCATAAACACATCGATGGGCAACTGACAGGAAAGGAGAGAAAAGGGGTGACTCACCCCGAGGCCGGGGCCTCCCCTCCCCTGGAACCCTCCCCCTTCCGTGGGCCAGCGAGTTCGATGCTGCGGCCTTTCCCATCGGAATCGCAGATGCGCCCTCTGCCCGGTGCCGACCGCTGCCCTTCCGGACCCACCTCCACCCCCACCCTTTGCTTTGCCTGGGATCCTGTCTTCTGCGGGGACAGTCACCAGCGCCTGCCGCTGACTTCCAGTTGGGTTCAAGCCCGAGGGGAGGGCGGGAGGAGCGTGGTGGGTCGTTTCTCTGCCCCTCAGCGCCCTCCCTGCACGTCCCGGGCTGGCTGAGTCCGGCTCCGGCCACAGCCTCTCCTCCCAGGGCCCTGATTGGCACCTGCCCTTTGCCCCTCGGACCCAGGGTGGGAGGCAGCCCCCGCTGTAGTGTCTTTAGCTGCTGCATTCACAGTTTGCCTACATCCTGTTCACACATCTGGTGGTTGAAGACGATCTCACCATTTCCTGACGTACAGGTGCCGCTCGCTGTGGGGACTTTGACTCACAGGCCCTTTGGCCATCGGGCCAACCTGGAAAGTTCTCCTCCACTCAGACACGCCCATGAGCAGAAGGACATGCCCAGGAGCAGGGCCAAGGTCGTTCAGCACAGAAGAGACGAGAAGCAATTCCAGTCGCCACCGGGGGGACTGGGGATATGAATGGTGCACGTCCGCAGAACAGGCAGAGCGACTATTTCAAAACAACAGGAAACTCTGGTGCTAATATAGACAGATCCCCCCCCGTATGTGTGTAAGTGGAGGAGCAGGGGCAGGACAGGGCATGGATATGCCATCTTTTATATAAAAACGTGGGAGAAAATAGGTTTGTTTTGCTGATGCCTAAAGGCATTCTGAAAAGCTCATCAAAAAAATAATAGTAGCCCGGCTGGTGTGGCTCAGTGGTTGAGTGTTGACCTATGAACCAGGAGGTCATGGTTCCATTCCCGGTCAGGGTACATGCCCAGGTTGTGGGCTCGATCCCCAGTAGGGGGCGTGCAGGAGGCAGCCCATCTGATTCTCTCTCATCATTAATGTTTCTATCTCTCTCTCCCTCTCCCTTCCTCTGAAATCAATAAAAATATCCTATATAATAAAAGGCTAATATGCAAATCAACTGGAGGGCTGAATGACTGGTTGCTATGACATGTACTGACCACCAGGGGGCTGATGCTCCATGCAGGAGCTGCCCCCTTGTGGTCGGTGTGCTCCCACAGGGGGAGCGCCACTCAGCCAGAAGCCAGGCTCGCAGCTGGCGAGCACAGTGGGAGTGGCAGGAGCCTCTCCTCCCTCCGCAGCAGCGCTAAGGATGTCTGACTGACGGCTTAGGCTGGGGAGCGGGCCTAAGCCATCAGTCGGACATCCCCCGAGGGCTCCCGGACTGTGAGAGGGCTCAGGCTGGGCTGAGGGACCCCTCCCAAGTGTACAAATTTTGTGCACCAGGCCCCTAGTATTAAAATAATAATAACAAAAGTCGTTTTCTAAAGGAAGCCAGTCTCTTCACTGTCTACTTTTTTGTATGTTTAAAGTTTTGGAACCAGATTACTGTGTTACCTGCTCAGGAGTTAAAGTGAAAATTTCTTCCTGCCGCGGTGGGGAAGGCAGAAGCTGGGCTCAGGGTGCTCGTGGACGTGGGGGGAAATGGTCCCGCTCCCGGCAGTCTCTCCTCGTCTTGTCTCCGCCCGTTTTAAGGAGCCGCTTCCGAATTGTGATCGCCCGGTACTGATCTCCTTTCAGATGTGAACGTGAGGAAGGACGCAGGAAGCAACAGAGATGCCGTGCGCCCGCAGTGCCGTTGCAATTAGACTGGCTAGTTTGTATCTCATGGGTAAGTGACACTTTTTATCGTCGCTCTTGTGGGAGCCAGCCTGCAGAGCCATCGTCACTGAGCCCTTTCGGGGGGCGGGGGGCGGGCAGCACGCTGAGACCCGGCCTCGGCCTGCCCACGGTCCAGGGCCAGGGGGACGGTGGACAGGAAGCCGGCGCTGAGAGGTTTCTGCCCGACGGTCGCTTTTAGGAAAACAGACAAAAACAAGAACGGCTTAAGGCTCGCTAAGGACGGGAAGTCCCACCTGTGGGCCTGGCTGGCGTTTCTCCTAACGCCTCCTCGTGCCGTCTCCGATTTGGCGTGAGGCCAAGCCCTTACGTCCGGCCAAGGTCACCGCACTGAGCGTCGACCCTGACCTGTGGCTCCGCGCTCCGTTTTTTCATTGATTGCTTTCCTCCGTCATACGTCTGCCTCCCCCTGCCTTTCCGGTGACTCTGTTTTAGCATCACGTGTCCCCCGTCTGTCATCTGTTCCGGGCAGGACGGCCCGTCACCGCGGGGTATCTGCAGCCTCCGGGGCCCCGTGGACGGGAAATGTCCCCCGCTCACCGCAACACCCGGCAGGCAGAGGACGAGCGCGTCCCCAGCCCCTGCACCCTTCCTCCCCCCTGCCCCCCCCTCGGTGACCATCTTCACCTCTGAGGTTTATTAATGAGCAACATGCTTCTTTATATTCGGAGGATTTTTCCGGGCGAACGACTGCTTCTCCGGGCAGCCCCCTCACCCCGCCACGCAGCAGCCCCTGTGCTCATACCAGCGCCCACTCTCCTGTGGGGCCCACTCGGTTCCGTGCTCGCACGCGCGTGTGTGTGTGTGTGTGTGTGTGTGTGTGTGTGTGTGTGTGAGAGGAGGCCCGCGCGGAGCGGCAAGTGTGAACGGAGCCCCGAGAGAGTGCGGTCGGTCTAACGCGGCTTTCTTCCTCCTAGTGCACGTCGGGCCCTCGCTGGGTGCGCCGGAGGCTTCGCTTGGTAAGAGGCGTCTCCTGACCCACTGGACGCTGGAAGGTCGGGGGCGGGGTGACCGGTCAGACGCCTAAGATGTGGGGAAGTTTCCTTCCGATCCCAGATCGGTTGCCCGTTTTGTTTGATGGTCCCCTTTGCCTCACAAAATTATTGTAAGAAATTAACACCAGAGGCCATTTTAAAGCCCCTGAGAACAGCCGTTCTCAACCTGTGGGTCGCGACCCCTTTGGGGGTCGAAGGACCCTTTCACAGGGGTCGCCTAAGACCATCGGAAAACACATCTATAATTGCATATTGTTTTTGTGATTCATCACTACGTTTTAATGATGTTCAATTTGTAACCATGAAATTGGGGGTCACCACAACAGGAGGAACTGTATTAAAGGGTCGCGGCGTTAGGAAGGTTGAGAACCGCTGCCTTAGACGATTCTCCCATTTAAAAGCCCTGACTAGGAGAATGCGGGAGCCGCAGGCTACGCCAAGCAAAAGATGGTCCAGGAATAATTCCCCTGCATTTGGCGTTCTTCCACCAGTCCCCCCGTGCCTGTACCGATAAAGGAAAGTAAATTTGTAGTTGTCTGTGTTGGGGTGACACTGGTTAATAAAGTTATACAGGCTTCAGGCATACAGCTCCACAGCACACCATCTGTGTGTCGCATTGTGCATTTACCACCCCACGTCGAAAAGCATTTTTAAACTAAACTTCTTGAGCACATATGCAGGCCTGCCCACCGAGCTTCCCTCCGTGTTAAATGCGTGTCCAGCCCGTGCTGGGCGCTGGGGGAGGGCGGTGGGAGACTGAGAGGGTCAGAAGCACTGTGAGCAGACCTGGCAGATTTGACAGGCGTAGCTCCCTTCGGCCGCTCCCTCGTCCCAGCTGCCCAGCATGGGGGCCTCGGGCTCAGTTTCACAGTCTGCAGAATGGGTCTGCAGCGCCCACGTCAGCATGGCTGTGGGGACTCAGTGCCTGGCGCACAGGTTCTCCCCACCCCCTGGGACGGAGAATGAGGTCAGCGGGGGATTCCCAGCAGGAACAGCGGAGGAAGGGCAGGGAGAGGAGTTGGAGGGGAGCCGAGGGAGTGGGGGGCCAAGATGGCGCGGGCATTGTGGTCCAGTGAGCCGCTGAGCTCGGTGAGACTGGGGGGCCCAGTCTGTGTACACGTTGCTGACGGCCTGCGTGTGCCCTGAACGCGCCTGGGTCCTGTGCTGCTCGTTGGTTAACGGGATCGGGAGAGCCGTTCCCTTCCCGCGGGTTCAGGGGCGCCGGGCTCCGGGCTTCTTTGCCGGGAACGTGGGCTCCAGATCCCAGGGGGCAGCCAGGACCCGGCCCTGGCCCCCTGCCTCAGCGTTCTGTGTTTTTTCTCCTGCTTCCCTCTAGCGTCTTCAGATGAGTCTTGCATTTTCAGCCTGACCTTGAGGAAATTCCGGCCAATATTATCCTGGGAATTAACAAACCGCTCCATTGTCCCAACGCACTACACGCTGCGGCACACGATCATGAGGTTGGTTTGCGTCGCGTTCTTCTCTTGCTGAATACATGACCGACTTCTGGGCGGGAGGGTCGCTTCTGAGGCAGGCTTCTCCCTCTCTCTCCCTCTCTCCCTCTCTCTCTCTCTCTCTCTCCACCCCCCACCCCGCCCTCTGGGGGGTGTGGTATGTGTGTGTGTGTTTTCTTGGGAGCTTTAAAAACCCAGAGACAAACGATTATCTGTTTAACCCTTTGAGTGCCAACCAATATCCTAGGAACTATGCTAAAATTGCCAAGGCATTTTTGCTGATTTTACAGCAGTTCAGGAAAAAAATTTTGAATCGCAAGTAAATGAAGTTACATATTCAAACACTTAAGGAAACCTTTACTGCATTTGTTTTCATCTTTGACATACATCGTTTGCTGATTGTATTATTTTTTTTAAATATATTTTATTGATTTTTTTTTTAAAGAGAGGAAGGGAGAGGGATAGAGAGCTAGAAACATCGATGAGAGAGAAACAATGATCAGCTGCCTCCTGCACACTCCCCACTGGGGACGTGCCTGCAACCCAGGTACATGCCCTTGACCGGAATCGAACCTGGGACCCTTGAGTCCGCAGGCTGACGCTCTATCCACTGAGCCAAACCGGTTAGGGCTGCTGATTGTATTATAAAATACTAGTAGAAAAAAAATTGAACAAAACATATAATGTTAACATAGAGGGACACCCTTCTCCAATATCTTCCACAAAATCGTCATCTTCACAGCAAGAATTGACATATTTAGCAATGTCATCATCACTAATAAAAGCAGACTTAGAACTGGACGCCCTTTCGAAGCTTTAGGGCTACAAAATCTGAGTAAACTTCATAAAATCTAGTACCTGTAAAAAATTAGGCAGATGAGTGCCAGTGGTCAATTTCAGAACTACAAACGTTCGGCATCACAAGTAACCTGCACTTAGGTGCCGTCTGTCAATAAAGAGTGAACTGCCAGCATCTAACAGGGACGCTGCGGGAGGAGCGCGATAGAGAGCGCTCCCGGCACTCTAGGGGTTAACTGGGTGGAGTAGCGGACAGTTCACTGCGGTTTGGGACAAAGCTCACAGGGATGACCGAGTGACCGAGGCCGGTTCCCACAGCGCAGCGCCTCCGAGCAGAAGCACGATGTGTGTGGTTCCCACAGGCCCGCCCTCATCCGGGGCCTGGGCTGTTGGAAAGTGTGCCCTTTTCTGGGTCAGGAGTCCAGGGGCCGGGACCAGCGCCATGGCCTGGCTCACTCTGCTTTGCTCGGGGAGCCAGGAGGCATGGGGAAAAGCTCCCGGGTCCAGAGTGCAACTTGGTCACCGCTGTCACCCTGGGGCCCTGGCCACCTGGCCACCGAGCTCCGTCCGAGCTCAGCCTCCCGCCCGGGGCCTTGCAGGGTTAACTGTGTGATGGACGCGCCTCCTTGCGTGGGACAGTCACCCTCCCAGGTCCCATGTGGGCCCGGAGCCCCTCAGCCTGTCCTTTCGTTCATTGCTTATTTGCCATCGAGCTGATACCACTCCTGACAGACACCAGGCACCTTTATTTTTGCTTTTTTGTAAAATATATATTTTTTTTTAAATATATTTTTATTGATTTTTTACAGAGAGGAAGGGAGAGAGATAGAGAGTCAGAAACATCGATGAGAGAGAAACATCGATCAGCTGCCTCCTGCACATCTCCTACTGGGGATGTGCCCGCAACCCAGGTACATGCCCTTGACCGGAATCGAACCTGGAACCTTTCAGTCCGCAGGCCGACGCTCTATCCACTGAGCCAAACCGGTTTCGGCGTAAAATATATTTTTATTTCAGAGAGGAAGGGAGAGGGAGAGGGAGGTAGAAACATCAATGATGAGAGAGAGTCATGGACCGGCTGCCTCCTGCACGCCCCTCACTGGGGGTCGAGCCCACAACCCGGGCCTGTGCCCTGACCAGGAAACGAACTGTGACCTCCTGGTTCTTAGGTCGACGCTCAACCACTGAGCCGCCCGCCAAGGAGCCCTCAGGGCCATGCCGGCCTCCAGGGCACAGGCGGGCTGAGCACAGGGCCTCGGGGTCCTCAGCTGGGAGAGACAGGGTCTCGGCGGGGCACCCGCGACTGCCCGGGAGGGGCAGGGAGCCGCAGGGCCTCCCCCTTGAACACCCCGGGCTCGCTCGCTCATCCATCGCGGGTGTTTCCCGAGCGCCTGCTACATGCCGGGGACGGCGTGACCCCGTGTCCCGGTCCTGCTGGCAGACACCCTGGCAGCAGGCGCAGACGGCAATGAACAATCCCGGTACACCGAGCGGGTGGGAGATGCTCTGAACGGACATGTACAGGGAGCGAGTGGGGAGAGGGCGGCGGGCCGGGGGGAGGGACTGGGACCCCCGGCCGCACCCCAGACGGAGTCCCACCACGTAAACACCCGTTTTCCTTGTCCCGTTTCTTTTCCTATCAAAGTAAAGGAGCAGACCTGGAGCTGGTGCCGGGGTGCGCCAACATCACGCGGCCCTCCTGCGACGTCACGCACGCGTGGCGCAGCCTGGTCGAGACATACCTGCCCTGGGTCATCGGGTCCCGGGGGAGCGCCACACTGGTCAACTGCATGGGCAAGGTCTCCCCGGTCCTGGAAAGTGAGTTCTCCCGTTTCTCAGCCTCGGTGTCCCCACGATCGCAGTGTCGTGTTCTGCCCGGAAGCAGGCAGGTCTGCAAGGGGCTGGGCCTCGGGCCAGGCTCCCTCCCGGCCGCCCGCTGCCCGGCTCTGTGGCCTGTGGCCGAGCGGTTCCTCGCTGCTCTGAGCCTCGGTTTTCCTGTCCGGACAGTGGAGCGGCTCCCCCTGTGGGAGGCAGACACGGGCAGTAGCCTCTGCTGCCTGTTGGCTTGCTTTTTTGTTTTGTTTTGTATGTTTTTATTGATTTCAGAGAGAGGAAGGGAGAGGAGAGAGAGAGAGACACATCAATGATGAGAATCATTGATCGGCTGCCTGCTGCACATCCCACACTGGGGATCAACCCCGCAACCCGGGCCTGTGCCCTGACCGGGTATCCAATCGTGACCTCCAGGTTCATAAGTCAATGCTCAACCCCTGAGCCACACGGCCGGGCCCTGTGGTTTGTTTCACCGCCTGACGGGAAGTGGGAGCAGGGTCCCCCGGCCTGTTACCTGAGCTGTCACCCCTCTTGGGGCCAATGTTCTCCTTAGTCCTGCAACGCCTCCCCCAGATCACATCTTAGGAGCCTTTTGACATGTGAGCGCCGGGTGGGCATGCCCGGGGCCCAGGCTCAGACAAGGCCGCGGCCCAGTGGCCTGCCCTCCCTCCGCTCCCGATGGCGCCTGAGTTCACAGCCCCACGGCAGGCGACAGCGGCCTCGGCCAGACCCCACGGCTTCTTGCTTTCTCAGTGTCCTCATTTGCAACCTGCTTCCAGGAGAAAGGTTCGGTGTTCGCCCCTGTTGAAGGCGGCGAGGGCGTGCTTAGCAGAGCGGTGACGACAGCCGCCTGCCACGGGGGCGGACAGGGCAGGTCCCCCGGAGGCCCTGGGGGCGGGCCGCTCCTGTGGTGTGAACACAGGCACCTCTGTGTCCCCACGCAAAGAAGAAGAAAGCACGGCTCAGGCTGTGGCCGTGAGGGCGTGAACGAAAGCATATTAAGGTCATAGTAAGATGCCCGGCCGGCGGGCTCAGCGCCTGAGCGTTGACCTGTGAACCAGGAGGTCGAGGTTTGATTCCCGATCAGGGCACATGCCCAGGTTGTGGGCTCCATTCCCAGTAGGAGGTGTGCAGGAGGCGGCCAATCCATGATCTTCTCCCTCTCTCTTCCTCTCTGAAATCAATAAAAATATATTTTTTAAAAAAGAAAGTAAAAATGAGATATCATTTTTCAAAGCTCAAAACGGCAGGTATTAAAAATATGTAAATGCCCAGGTTTAAGGAAAGGTAGGGCATTTGCTTTGGCACAGTCTTTCGGAAGGTATTGCAGTAAGGATTAGAAACCTTAACCCCTGCCTGCCCTGACCCACATCTCCCCTGCCGTAATTTATCCTAAAGAGATGATGGGCAAAAGCAAAGATTTAGCTCCAAGAATACTCATAGATACACAGATTCTATTCAGAAAAATCAAAGCAGTGAGTCCGCTCAATCGCGGTGCAGCCGCCTCGCGGGAGATAGTTAGCCGTGAGAAAGTGTGACGAAGGTCAGGGGTCAGCTGACTCTCTGGGCCAGAGAAAAACCCGTTAGCCCAGTGGTTCTCAACCCTGGCTGCACGTTAGAATCCCCTGGGAACCTTTTTAAAATCCTGATTTCTGGGCCTCGTCCTCCGGAAATTCTGTGTCTCTGTTACACGCCCAGGTGATTCTAATGTGCAGCCAAGGTTGAGAACCACTGCCTTAGACTGTGCGAGCCACATGTGGTCTCTGTGACATAGTCTTCATTTGTTTACACCCTTTTCAAAACTAAAAACCCTTCTCAGCTTGCAGGCTGTGCAGAAATTCAACCACAGGCCGGAGTTCGCCAGCCCTTCGTATCGATAAATATGCGTGGATATATGTATGAACTAAGTGAAAACATATGCCGTGTAGAACAGTGTGGGTAAAGAGTGGTTTGAAGTTCGCTTAGGAGGGTGTGTGCGCGCACACGAGTTCCATTTATATATGTCTGTGTCTGTTCACACACATACAGTAGAGACAGAAGATGACCAACCACGTTCAGAAACAGTGTCCGTGTT
The DNA here is from genome assembly GCF_963259705.1 of Myotis daubentonii. Classification (NCBI taxonomy): domain Eukaryota; kingdom Metazoa; phylum Chordata; class Mammalia; order Chiroptera; family Vespertilionidae; genus Myotis; species Myotis daubentonii. The sequence goes on from NC_081842.1 coordinate 1,648,512, forward strand.
TGCTGATATGTCTGCAGTGGTTGGGTATTGTCGTCGCTGTTAGGGTTTGGCGGTGACTCGGGCTGTGAAAGAATTCACACTGCGAGAGGAGATGCAGAGAGGAAGTTCATATCACTTTCCGAGGGAGGAAAGGGCCAAGTCTTGCTGCTGGTCGCTACAGGGCACGGAGCCAAGGGTGGCCTGATCGGTTAAGCAGTGGCTGTTGCTAAGCAACAAGGAAGGGCGGGGGTTGGGGGCTGGGAGGAGCAGATACCAGAGGCCATCCTGAAGGGTTGGTTTGTTTTCTAGGAACCAGACCGATGTCCTAGGGAAGTGTCTTATCGCCGTTTTCCACAACCCTGCAGAACATGCTTAGAGCAAAGGTTATAGAGTTTAAAAGAGGCCTGTTCGAAGGGGAGGGGCATTGGGACTTCCTTGGTGGGAATGATCCCTGAGTGGTAGCAGCAGGGAGGAGGGGGATGCAGGAATGTAGCCTTGACAGTAGCCTACCTTGTCCCGTTTGAATCAGAGGAGCCGTCAGTCATGGGGTGTGATTACCAGGTGCTTCTCATAACTTGTGGAAGGGCCTCAGAGGGAAAAAGAGAGGCCTTTGTCCCTAACTTACAATGGTAATGGGGCAGGAAGTCAGTTTTCCTTCTGTATTTAGCATCTAGGCTCAACATGGGGTAAGGACTGACTTCTGTCCCACTTCGTGGGGTAATACTAAATAAGTCACTTTTGTTGGTCCCAGTTTCTCATCATTTAAAAAGAGAACTAAAAGAACGCTTCTGAAAAGTAATTTAAAACAGGTAAAACCCAGGCCTCAAGGAGGACCGCAGGCAGATTGAAAAGCGGACCGCTGGCTGGGCAGAAGGAAGGCCCTCTCGGGACGCGGGCGCTATTGCTGGCTGGCGCGGGGTTTGCCTCTGACTTTGTTTTCTACACAGTGATTTTGGAACCCCCCGAGTTTGAGATCGTTGGCTTTGTGGACCACATTAACGTGATACTGAGATTTCCACCCTCCTTGCCCAAGTTGCCGCCTGGGGAAGGACTATGGCTTCGCCTGTCACTTTCCATAGAAGAGGAGTCAGAGGGGATTGTGAGGCAGGTAAGAGGTCAAAACATTTCTGAGTTGGTAATGACACTCTTTTACACATATACTAGAGACCTCAGGTGGGGGAGGGGGGTGTCCCTCAGCCCGGCCTGTGCCCTCTGGCAGTCCGGGAGCCCTCGGGGGATGTCCCACTGCCAGCTTAGGCCCGCTCCCCGCTGCACTCGCCATCCATGAGGCAGGCTTCTGGCTGAGCGGTGCTCCCCCTGTGGGAGCACACTGACCACCAGGGGGAAGCTCCTGCGTTGGGCAGGATCAGGCCAAAACCAGCTCTCCGATATCTCCCGAGGGGTCCCGGATTGCGAGAGGGTGCAGGCCAGGCCGAGGGGCCCCACGGGTGCACGATAGAGGATGCGGGAGGTTGGCCAGCGGGGGAGGGACTGTGGGAGGGCTCCAGGGCGTGTCCAGCCCATCTCACTCAGTCCCAATCGGCCGGATCCCAGCAGCAAGCTAACCTACCGGTCAGAGTGTCTGCCCCCAGTGGTCAGTACGTGTCATAGCAAGCGGTTGAGCGGCCTTAGCATATCATTAGCATAGTATGCTTTGATTGGTTGAACAGCCGACCAGTTGACCGGACACTTAGCATATTAGGCTTTTATTATATAGGGTATACACTTTTTTAAAAAATAAAGGTATTTTTGCCCTAGCCAGTTTGGCTCAGTGGATAGAGCATCAGCCTGCCGACTAAAGGGTCCTGGGTTCGGTTCCGGTCAAGGGCACGTACTTTGGTTGCAGGCTCCTCTCTGCCCCAGACCCTGGTCAGGGTGTGTGTAGGAGGCAACCAATCGATGTGTTTCTCTCATATCAATGTTTCTGTCTTTCTCTCTCTCTCTAAAAATCAATGGAAAAATCTCCTTGGGTGAGGATTTAAAAAAATAAGTAAATCAAATGAAAATAAAGGTATTTGTAATGATTTGAGCAATTAGACCCGAAGGGTCGAGGTCAGTGTGGTCTGATTTCAGGAAAAGAGGTCTCCAGCATTCGTTCATCATGGAACTACACTGACACGGCCCCACCGCGCAGACTTCCTCCGGGGAATTAGCCCTGTGCAAGGGGCACACAGGAGAGAGAGAGGCGTGCGGTGCAGGGGGAGAACAGGCACATCCCTGCAGTCCAGGAGATCTCTGAAGGGGTTGGTTTAGCGGCACATTAAAGCACCTGCATCTCCCGCTCCCGCCCACGCGCTGTCAGGGAAAGTGCTGTTCCACAGCTCCGCTCCCTCCCGCTTTCCCCGAAGGACTAGCTGGGTGTCGGGAGCCTCAGGGTGGTTCCGGTGTCAGGGTGGTTCAGTGCTCTGTTCTCTGGATTAGTTCACTAAGAATACCGGAGTGAGTCCGGCTGGCGTGGCTCAGTGGTTGAGCACCGACCTATGAACCCGAAGGACACGGTCAGGGCACAGGCCCAGGTGGCAGGCTCGATCCCCATGGTGGGGTGTGCAGGAGGCAGCCGATCCATGATTCTCTCTCATCATTGATGGTTCTGTCTTCCTCTCCCTCTCCCTCTCTGAAGTCAATAAAAATATGTATTTTTTTTAAAAAGATGCTGAAGTGAGGGAAGATGGACAGCCATGCTCGCTGGTGGGCCTTGCCGAAAGAGCAGCTCGCGTTGGCATTGCCGAAGCCCAGCCTGCCAGGCATCGGTGGGGCATTCCGGGCAGAGGGCACAGGCAGTCAGAGGGCCTGCGGCCAGAGTGGGCCCGTGGGTTTGGAAATAGCAGGGAGCTGGAACGGAGTGACCGAGATAAGAAAATTGGAGGAGAGGTCAGGGAGACATGGGGCCGGAATTGGCAGGTCTTTGTGGGTCCGAGTCTTTGGAGTAGGAGGGAGCATCCTGGCTGGGGTGTTAGGGACAGACCAGAGGGCCCAGCCAGTGTGGCTCAGTGGTTGAGCCTCGACCTAGGAACCAGGAGGTCAGGGTTCGATTCCCGGTCAAGGGCACATGCCTGGGTTGTAGGCTCGATCCCCAGCAGGGCCATGCAGGAGGCAGTTGATTGATGATTCTCTCATCATTTATGTTTCCATCTCTCTCTCCCTCTCTCTCCCATCTGAACTCAATTAAAAATACATACATATTTTTTAAAAAAGGAACAAATCAGAGAGTGATGGTGGAGGAAGAGGAAGCACCCAGACCTAAATCCAGGGGGGCCGCCAGGTGCTCCTGGGAAGAACACGCCCACGTGGTACTCCCCGGCCCGGGGTGCTGGCCAGGCAGCCACTGCAGGGCGGGCAGCGCATGCGACCAGAGTGTAGACCAGCCGTGGGCAAACTACGGCCCGCGGGCCGGATCCGGCCGTTTGAAATGAATAAAACTAAAAAACAAAAAAGACCGTACCCTTTTATGTAATGATGTTTACTTTGAATTTATGTTAGTTCACACAAACACTCCATCCATGCTTTTGTTCCGGCCCTCCGGTCCAGTTTAAGAACCCATTGTGGCCCTCGAGTCAAAAAGGTTGCCCACCCCTGGTGTAGACGCTTGAGAAATACAAACGGGGAGCTAAAGAAAAGACCCAGAAACGTGGTGCTGGTCTCGGGCCGTGGACACAGATGAGGGAGAACGCGGGGGGGATTACCCGGCGGGAGTGAGCTGTGCCTGTTTCGAAACCGGAAAGATAGCCCCAGACTTTGAAAGCTATAGGTCGTTATGCAAAAGGGCCTTCCTAACTCCAGAACAGCCCGGAACTGCCTGGGAAGGAAGAGGCCAGGGTTTCAGGGGGAAGCCAGGGAGCCAGGCATCGGCCTCAGGTCTGCCCCAGGCTGTGTGGCCCCAGGCTGTCTGGGCAGTAGGAATCACGCCTGCTTTGCAGACTGTTCTGATGGTCCGTGAGTGCATGTTAATGAAAGCACTTCCTGGAATGGAGAGTGGATAGATACCATGAATACAACAAGACCCTGGGATGGCACGATAAGATTGGCTGCAAAAATGACTTCGTGGAGACCTGTGTTCCTCATGGGGGCTTTCTCTCCTCGTCTGTACAATGAGATTTCATAGTTTAGACATGTGAGTGCGTGTGAGAAACGGCTCGTCCCAGGTGGCGAATGAACCCCTTTTCTTGCTGAGCGTGTGAGCCTTCTATCCCGATGTGAGACCTGAAGGCCACGCCCCAAAGACGTTCTCAAGGCTTGCTTCTCAATAAAACTCTACGCCAGCGGTTCTCAACCTGTGGGTCGCGACCCCTTTGGGGGTCAAACGACCCTTTCACAGGGGTCACCTAAGACCATCAGAAAACACATATATAATTACATATTGTTTTGTGATTCATCACTATGCTGTAAGTATGTTCAATTTGTAACAATGAAAATACATCCTGCATATCAGATATTTACATGACGATTCATAACAGTAGCAACATTACAGTGATAAAGTAGCAACAAAAATAATTTTATGGCTGGGGGTCCCCACAACATGAGGAACGGTATTGAAGGGTCGCGGCATCGGGAAGGTTGAGAACTGCTGCTCTACGCCAAGTCTTACCGATCTTTTGTTTTTGCTTCATTTTACAGCATCTGCTCAAAATAGATGAACGCACCACTGGAAACTTCACTTACGTCATCGACAAGCTCATTCCAAACACGAACTACTGTGTGTCTGTTTATTTGAAGTCTGAGAATCTGTCTAAACTACTGAGATCTCCCTGGAAGTGTACCCGCCTCCCACCCAGACCGGAGTCAGGTATGCCAGGCCTCACACATCCGCGCTCTGCTTCCCTTCGGGGGGCAAGACCCCGAAGGCCGGGAGCCCTGTGTTCTCTTCCACCAGAGACACGGGGCCAGGGGGCTTTGGGTGGCCAGTCTCCCCTGGGTGGTGAGTCACACTTCTGTCGCCGAGCCATGGGGACGGTCAGATATCTACCTTTAAAGGCCCGAAACCCTCCTGCAGTGGGAACACTTTTACGTCAAGGAATCGCGATTAAATTCAGTTCTTTTTTTTTTTTATAAATCCTCACCCGAGGATATTTTTCCATTGATTTTCAGAGAGAGAGAGAAAGACAGAAACATTGATATGAGAGAAACGCATCGATCGGTTGCCTCCTGCATGCGCCCTGACCAAGGGAGGAGTCCGGGGAGGAGCCTGCAACCAAGGTACGTGCCCTGGACTGGAATCAAACCCAGGACCCTTAGTTCACGGGCTGACACTCTACCCACGGAGCCACACTGGTCAGGGCTAGGCAAGATTCTAAGGGGGAACTCAAAATAGAACAGAGAGAGTTAAGCAGAGCCCGGACTTGGGGGCCTGGCGTGACCCAAGTCCACCTTAGGATGACCAGCTGTTGATTTCAGGCAGAACCCCATCGCCCACTTCTTCCCGCCTGCGGCACACACTGACATGTGACTCAGACGCTGAGGGGTGTTTTCAGTTTTTAGCAAATAAATTTAAGTAGTCACGTCACGTGTGGCTCAGGGCTGCCGTATTGGACAGAGCTGTCATGGAACGTAAGTTCAAAGTGGAAGTGCCCGGCCGGCGTGGCTCCGTGGTTGAGTGTCGACCTACGAACCAGGAGGTCGCAGTTCGATTCCCGGTCAGGGCACAGGCCTGGGGTGTGGCTTGATCCCCAGTTGGGGGGCCTGCAGGAGGCAGCGATCCATGATGCTCTCTCATCATTGATGTTTCTATCTCTTTCTCCCTCTCCCTTCCTCTCTGAAATCAATAAAAATACGTTTTAAAAAATAAAATGGAAGTAACTTTACTTTTAAAAATTAAATCTGTCGTTTTTATCATTTGAAAAATGTGTATTTGGATTGCTTTCCGTTTTCATTTTTGTATTCCACAAGAGCCTTTCCAGCTACCGTCCTTCGACATCTCCTTGGCCACCAGGCCAAGGGGCGTTTGCCCCAGCGGCGCGCACCTGTGGGATTTATTTTGAAATGACGTCATTGACTTTTTCACCCACAGTGTCCTCGGAGTCTGCCGGCATCGGAGGCCTGACGGTTCTGTTTCTGATGGCCATCCTCGGGGGCGCCGTCGCGGTGCTGAGGCGGACCGGTTACATTTGCTTACGAAGCAAGTTCCCCACAGTGTTGGTAGGCAGTTGCTGTTTTTTCATTTCCGTCTTTTTTATTTTCGCTTAAGAACGTTTCTTCTGTGCTTGGGTGTTTGCGCAGAAGGAAGTCCCATTTTCTAAAGACCCTGGGGGGTTCCGGGGCCCGGGGTTCTGTTCCCTCCTCGGAAGCACACAGTTTGCACTCTCTGTCTTCCTTTCCACTTGGCCCACGTGTTGCTTCTAGGGATCACACCGCAGTCCGATTGGCCTGAATGTATCGCCTTCCCCCCCCCCCCCCGCCCCCCGTCATCTCCCCGCTGCGGAGCACTGGCCTGGATCCCCTTTTCATTTCTTTTCCTTTCACTTCTTTGGCCATTAAGACTAACGTAGTGGCCCGGCCGCGTCGCTCTGTGATTGAGCATCGACCTAAGAACCAGGAGGTCACCGTTCGATTCCCAGGCAGGGCACAGGCCCGGGTTGTGGGCTCCATCCCCAGTGGGGGGCTTGCAGGAGGCAGCCCATCGATGATTCTCTCTCATCACTGATGTTTCTCTCTCCCTCTCCCTTCCTCTCTGAAATCAATAAAAATATTTTTTTAAGTAAAAAAAAAAAAGAATGCGGTGAACATGTTTATACAGATGCCCTTATTTGTCATTACTGCAGTGGCGCCTGTGTACATAGTGGGTTTATCTGGTAAGAAGGAGGGAAGGGACTGAGGCCTCCAGTGCCGACACCAGTGTGCACACTCCTCCAAAGCTCTGCTGGCGTTCACCGGTCCCTGGGACCCTTCTGTCCCTCCGTCGTGCGGGTGACGCCCCCCATACATGCTCTCCTCTGTGTTGGCTTCGTGGTTAGTGAAACCAGCCGGCTTCTTCCCTGAGCTCCCTGAGGCAGAGTCTCTGTTCTGAGCCTCTACGCATCGCCCAGGCTGGGTATCGTACATGTTTCTAAAACCTCCTCCTGTCTTCTGACTCCACTGCGGCTGCCCATCATTTATCGTCTTCCCTATCCCGCCGCTTTCTCTTTTTTTAAATATATTTTTATTGATTTCAGAGAGGAAGGGAGAGGCTGAAAGAGAGAGAAACATCAATGATGAGAGAGAATCATTGATCGGCTGCCTCCTGATCGAGCCTGTAACCCAGGCATGTGTCCTGACCAAGAATCTAACTGTGACCTTCTCAGTTCACAGGCTGACGCTCAACCACTGAGCCACGCCAGCCAGGCCTACTGCTTTCTTTCTATGTTAGTTTTGTGATTTTTTTTCATTCAGAAATATCTCATTTTTCTACTAGAGGCCCAGTGCACAAATTCGTGCACAGGTGGGGTCCAGCCAGCCTGCCCCAATGGGAGCCCATCGGGCTGGGCCAGCGGGGGCGGGGGAGGGAGGCGGGGAGGGGCCACGGGCGGGCAGTTGGCCAGCTGGCCCCGCTCCCAATTGGGTGTTGGGGGCTGGGCTGGCCAGGGGTGGGGTGGGGGGAGCCAATCGGAGCCCACATCAGGGTGGTTGGCTGCCACAGTGCATGTCATAGCCACCAGTCGTTCCAGTCATTCTGGTCATTCCACTGTTCCCGTCATTAGGCTTTTATATATATCCATATATAGAGATAGATATAGATATAGATGATACAGAGATAGAGATAGAGATAGAGATAGAGATAGATAGATGTTTGAACTCATTCACCTTATACTTCTAATCTTTTAACAGCCACATATTTAAATATTCCTCCACAGTTGATAAAATTGTACTCTTCTTCCTCTTGCTGGTTTTATTGGTTTGGGTGGGTTGAGGGAGGGTTTATTTGGGCAGTAAGTGTGCTTTTGGAGATTTTAATCCCCATTAGTATTTGAGCTCCGCTGGCATGGCTGTGCCTGTGAGAGGCAGCGGTTGTGTGGGGTTTCGCCTGCACTGTGATGGGAAAGGCAAGACTGTCGAGTTTTAGAAGCAACACGGGGACTCTTGGTGGCTCTGTGGTAAGGAAGGGTCAGACACAGAAACCAAGCACCATAAAGGAAGACCCCCGATACGCTTTCTCACATGAAAATGAAGAATCGCCTTTTCTCAAATGTGATCATAAAGGGAGCAAATGATGACACCACAGACAGGGACGGTCCAGGGGACATAACCAACCGATAGTCAGCATCTGGGTTACGGAAGGAGCGCCTGTGGGTCACTAGGGGAAAGGTGGACGGCCCGGTAGGAGACCCACCCCGGCTGGGTCTGGGGACCAGGGCGAGCATGCTGCCGGGGGCCTGGGCCCGCGGATAGCCATGCCCACCTCCGCGTCACCAGCCCTCTGTGGTCCGCGGGCGACAGTGAACACCCACCCGCCTGTGTTCTCCTTAGTCGCCCCTGCGTGTCCTGGAGGCGTCTTTAAGGGCTGGACTAGACAGGGCCCCAGTCTCAGTTGTCCAGACCCTTTCAAGGTCAGTCCGGGGGCTCTGACACCAATGGAATCAGCTGCCTCGGTCTCTCCTCACCCAGTTTCCTGACCCCCTCAAGAATGTCTCGGCCTCCAGAACTGGGATCCCCAGCCAGAATGCAGGTGGCAGCGAGGGGCAGGTGCAGGGAGGGGCAGGTGCAGGGACAACTGGCCCGGACATGGGCTGAGCCCCAGGGCCTAGTTCAAATCTCAGGTCACACTCACCGGTCATGAGCCCTGGGCCAGTTTCCGAACCTGTCTGCCTCATTTTCTCATCTGTAAAATGGGGGTAAGAACAATAAGCTTAGCCCGGCCGGCGGGCTCAGGGGGTGAGCGTTGACCTATGAACCAGGAGTCACAGTTCAATTCCCGGTCAGGGCTCATGCCGGGTTGCGGGCTCCATCCCCATGTGGGGCGTGCAGGAGGCAGCTGACCAGTGATTCTCTCATCACTGATGTTTCTCTCTCTCCCCCTCTCTCTTCCTCTCTGAAATCTACCTATCTATCTATATCTATCTATCTATATCTATATATATAGGTATACAGAAATAGATAGAGATATAGATTTTTTTTAATTTTTTTTTTTTTAAGAACAGTAAACCTACTTCCTGGAGGTACCTGTGAGGGGGATGAATGTCAAGTGCTCAGCTGTGCCTGGAAATCAGCAAACATTTTAGAACTGGTCGCTGTGATTTTCGTTGTTGCCATCACCACCCCATCTCTGTGCAGTTCATCTCATTAAGTGTTTTGTTTTGTTTTGTTTTGCTAATCCTCAACCGAGGATATTTCTCCATTGATTTTAGAGAGAGTGGAAGGGAGAGAGAAAGAAAGAGAGAAACACACTGATTGGTTGCCTCCTGCACGAGCCCCGACCAGGGCCTGGGCCAGGGAGGAGCCTGCCACTGAGGTATGTGCCCTGGACCAGAATCGAACCCGGGACCATTCAGTCTGCAGGCCAGTGCTCTAACCACTGAGCAAAACCGGCTAGGGCAATCATTAAAGTTTCATTACATGCAAAAATGAAAAACAAACACTCAATTCTCTCCCTCCCCTCCCCCCAGAACTTTGATGGCGTGGCCATCTGGGCGTTCCCCAAGCTGCCGCCCCTGGAAGCTGTGGCCGTGGCGGAGGTCATTCACATCCACAGGAAGAGGAAGGTGTGGGATTACAGCTACGACGACGAAAGCGACGGGGACGAGGAGGCCGCCCCCCGAGCCAGCGGCGGGGGCTACACCATGCACGGGCTGGCAGTCAGGGCTCTGTGCCCGGATTCCCCTTCCTCGGCCACCCTGGGGGGCAGCGAGGAAGCCGAGTCCCTGATGGCACCCGGGCCCGAGCCCTGGCCCGCCGAGCGCACGAGTGGGGCCTACGAGGGGAAGGGGACCTGGGGGGCCCAGAGCACGAGTGAGGCCTCCGAGGAGGAGGGGACCTGGCCGGCGGACCCCTTTCCCAGGGAGGACAGCGGCCCCAGCAAGAGCCCCGGGGACCGGATCTTCTTCAATGTGGACTTGAACTCCGTGCTTGTGAGGGTCCCCGACGGGGATGGCTCCGCAGCGCCCGCCGGGCTCTGTCTCCCGGAGGAGACGGTGGACTCTGACGACCCCGAGGACAGCGCCGGGGGGCCTGAAGACGCTCCTTTTGATGAAAATGACACCTCCAGGTCCGACGTGGGCATCGGGGACGGTTATATGATGAGATGACCCCAAAATATGGGCTTACCCGGCAGCTACCTCCCCACCCCTGGCTGCTCCTGTGGCGGGCAAGTGTTGGGAGGGGGGCAGAGCGCCCCCTTCCTGGGACGTTACCTGTGCAAATCCCCGTGGGGAGGGGAGACCCAGTGCCATCGTGTGGTCACTGGGGCCTCTCACATGTTCAGAGGGACAGGCCTTGGAGGGAATGCCCTGTCCTCTGTTCACGCACTGATCCCGTTCCTGCCTCAGTTTCCCTAAGGAGCAGGGTCCCCTGGGGTTTCCAGGGGTGGCCCAGGGCCCTGGGGAGTAAGCAGACAGCCAGGCCACCGCAGTGGCTGGAGTGTCCACAGTGGCTCCTACAGGCTCCAGGACAGAGCAGGGAAAGAGCCTGAGGGAGGAGCCAGGAGGCCTTCCTGGCCTCGGGAGAATGAAGGCCTGAGGTTTCTGGTCCTTTAGCCATTTAAGACGCGGCCATGTGTGTTGACACCCAATGCCCTACTTGTGACGACAGTCCTGTGACTGGGGGTAGGGGCAGGCTCCAGAGCCTCAGTAGCAGACACCCAGGACTGGGACTCCTGCTTCTGAGCCCATTGTGCTGTGTGGCCCTGAGCACTTTGCTCAGCCTCTCTGAGCCTGTGTACTCACTTGTGAAATAAGGAGACTGGACAAGGTCATCTCCAAGACCCTGTGATGCTGGGAGAAATATTAGGAAACTAGAGGCCCAGTGCATGAAATTCGTGCACGGGTAAGGTCCCTAGCAGCTGCCAGCTGCTGGCCGGGGCCTGCCTTCATTCCACGCCGCCTTCTGGTGGTCAGCGCACGTCATAGCGAGCAATCGAATTCCCAGTTGGTCAAACTCCCAAGGGGACACTTTGCATATTAGGCTTTTCTATATATAGATACACAGGCCTGATGACAGGCGGAGGGGCACAGCCCAGGAGGCTCTGGGGTGAAGGGAGGGTATAGAACCCCCTGACCTTGGTCCCTCACCCAGAATCAGGGTCCTCAGACCTTCCTTCTGGATCCTTCCAAGGAGGGAACAAAGTTTACAGCAGTCCTACTAGGCCAAGGACTTTGAATAGATTATTTTCTTGTTGCTCTAAAGTAACTCAAAGGACGGGTCCGAGAGAGGGGTGGTGTCGATCTGATGGGTTCTGTAGCAAATGGACAGAGTCATAGACCAGCGGTCGCCAACCTTTCGGACCTCACGGACCACCGGTCGGCAGTCACTGTCGTAGACGCTGTCCATGTCTCTGGCGGTCAGCCGCACTGTGGGAGATTTCCAGAGTGACCTTTCCCGGAAACCTCTCTTTGGCAGCATGTGTACCTGTGTTTTTAAATTTTGTATAAGGGTTGGAGGTTGGGAAAGGATAATACAGAGATACTTTTTAATAGAAACGTGGCGTATTTTGTTATTTTAATCCTCGCCTGCCTGAAGACATGCTTAGAGAGAGGGAGAGAGAGAGGAACATCCGTGTGACAGAAAAGCATGAATCAGTCGCCTTTCATGTGTTCCCCCACCAGAGGGAAACAAAGCCAGGCATGCGCTGCACCCTGACCAGCCGCCCGTGAGTGCACAGGGCGCCCAACCCACTGAGCCACCCAGGCCTGCCCAGCGCGCCAGCTTTGGGGGCTGTTTCTCAACGAGAGCGCACATGCCGTGGACGGGTTCTGCGGGCATGGCCACGCCGCACCAACCGCCTCACCTCTGCGGGAAGGCCTGCGGGAACCCTTGCACTGGGGCCAGTGGGTGTCTCAGAGGCAGACACGGGCGGTCCCAGCACTGACCCTGCCCTGGGACTCCCAGTCTCCCTGTGCCCGTTTAAAAAGAGGAAATTAACCCTCCTCCCCAGCTTGTGAGAGAGACGAGTCGTTGACAAATAACTGACTTGGGTCTGTGACGCTTGTCCCTGGAGAGGAAGGGGAAACCGGATTTGCCGTGGACTTCTATAAAGTCAGTGTGTGTGTGGGAAGGGGGCAGGGACTCGCTGGTTCACGGAGGACACGTGCCAGGATACACCCAGCCAGGTGATGGTAGGAGACACCCAGCCAGGTGATGGTAGGAGACACCCAGCCAGGAGGCGCCTGGATGGCCTGGCCTCTGTGAGCTCCATTCCGGGACCTTGAGCGCCAGTTTCGCAACCTGTTTCACTACATCGGTGTTTTCCACTCACCGGGAGGGCGGCCCAGGCCCCTCCTTGCTCCGCACGCCCTGCCCGTCCCGTGACAGGGGCCTCTGGCTCTGGGGCGCACGCGGGGAGGGGCGCGCAGGAGCAGGGAGGCGGGGCGGCGGGGAGAGGGGCGGGGCGGCGGGGGAGGGGCGGGGCGAGAGGCGGGGCGGCGGGGAGAGGGGCGGGGCGGCGAAGGGGCTCCGGTGGCCCCGCCCCGAGTTCCCGGAAGCGGCCTCGGGGCTGGGTCCCGGTGCGTCGTTGGCTGCCCGCCGCCCCCAGCGCCCTCGGGGCGGGGACCCCGGGGCCATGGCGCGCGGCCTCCGGAGCTGGCTGGGCGGCTGCCTGCTGGTGACAGGTGAGCGCTGCGCCCGGGCTGGTCCCCCCCCTCCCACCCCCCTCGCCCCGGCCCGGCCACCTGCGCGCGGCCCCGGACCCGCGTGGGCCCGCACGCCGGCAGAGGCGCTTGGGAGCCAGGGAGCCCCGTGGCGACGTCGGGCAGCGATAACCCCCAGGGCCACCCTGAGGGGTTCCCTTAGACACCCTGCAAGTCACCCGTGTTCACTGGCCTACTCAACGCTCAGCACCCACCATCTGGTTCTGCCCCCAACTCCAAGCTCTGGTGCTGAGCCCCAAGTCCAGGGACACCTTTCCCGCCCTGGACGACAGAGTCGGCCCCCCACCCGCCAGGGCGGACACTAGACGTGGGCGCAGGGGAGAGACAGCTGCTGTACCCTGAATGGCGCCCCAGGAGGATGGGCTAGCCCAGCTCCCCAAAGCCGGGGAGGTGACAGACTGGGTGGGGGCTGGGGGCTGGGGTTCTGGGAGTTGGTGGGGGAGGAGAGGAGGCGAGGAACCCCCTCCCGGCTTGGGGGCAGCCCTGACCCCGCCCTTGCCGGCCTGGTCTCCCTGGAGAGTCGCAGTGGGGCAGCCACGGGGCTCAGGAGCTGGAACGGAACTGAGGCCGGGGTGTCCCTTCCACCTGCAGGGGTCCCACTGGTGACCCCACCTCCCACCCGGCTGCTGCCTCGGGCTGCTGGGGGGAGACACCCGGCTCCGAGGTGTGGAAAGATGTGGTCTCCAGGCGAGGATTTAAAACTCAAGGCCGTCGAAGTCCCAGCCTCCTGGTCCCACGCTCTCGGGATGGCCTGCCCTCCTTCCTTTCGGGCGGCCGCGCCGGCCTCCCAGACACGGGGACACGGGGACACGTGCCCTCCCAGAATCCCCTTGCCCTCGCTGTTCCCACGGGGACCCTCCACCTGCCGGGTCCATTTCGGGCCCTCCTTCCCCACACCGGTCCTCAGCCGCGGCCACGCTCAGACCCCTCTGTGGGTGCTGCTGGGTGACGGGACAGTGGGGTTCTATTCTCCTCTCTCTGCTTTTATGGATGTTCAACATGTTCTCGTAACAAGTTTTTAAATGATTTCCATCTCTAGCCTCAGAGTCACTCATCCTTGCTGTCCCAGACACCCCTGGGGCATGTCCCCAGCACCCCAAGCCTCGTGCTGCTGGAGTGCGCCCCTCGCCTCCCGGGCCCCCAGCCCCACCCGGCGTCGGCATCGGGTGCTCAGGCCAGGGGTGGAGAGTAAGTTCCCGTCTCCGCAGCAAACGTGCCTGAGGTCTAGAGTCGATGCCTCTGGGAGTGTGTCCAAACCCACCTGCCCACCTCACCGCTTCCTCTCCCTGACCCCGCGCCCATGGGAAGATGGGGAGCCGTAGGGGAGACCTGAGGGTTGGACCTGGTCATTTTCTTGGGCGACCTTTTTTCTTTTTTTTTTTTTAATCCTTACCCGAGGATATTTTTTCCATTGATTTTCAGAGAGAGTAGAAAGGAGGGGGGAAGGGGAGAGAGAGAGAGAGAGAGAGAAACATCAATGTGAGAGAGACACATTGGTTGGCTGCCTCCCACATGCATGTGCCCCAACTGGAAACAGGGATCGAACCTGCAACCCAGGTACTTGACCTTGACTGGGAAGCAAACCCTCAGCCCTTCGGTGCACAGGCGGGCGCTCTAACCACTGGCCCAGCTGTCCAGGCTGCGGTGACCTTTCAGGGAAAAAGTCGCAACCATTTTCCTTTGATTTTTACAGCATTAGGAATGGTGCCTCCTCCTGAAAACGTCAGAATGAATTCTGTTAATTTCAAGAACATTCTGGAATGGGAGTCGCCTGCTTTTCCCAATGGGACTCTGACTTTCACAGCTCAGTACTTCAGGTGAGCCTGGGGGTGGGTGGCAGGAAGGTGGCGAGGACGGTGGCCCTGGGCCGGCGCCGGCTGGGCCTTGGGAAACGCGCCTGCGTCACCCATGTGACCGTGGCCGCCCACGGAGCCGCCCGCAGCCGCTTCCTCTGTCCAGCCCCCGCCCGTGAAAGCGCTGTCCCGGCAGACGGGTGAAACGCGTCTTACTCTGCCCTGTGGTGCCTGGTTGGGCGCGGCAGGGGTGGTGGGAGAGGGAGGCGTGTTATCACAGGACGGGATGCCCGCGGCCGCATGGTCCCCGACGCTGAAGCGAACATCTCGGGCTTGTGTGTTTTTTAATAGGAGACATCTCTCTGGCACTGACACAAACCACAGTTTTTTAATTTTATTTTATTTTTAAATATATTTTTATTGATTTCAGAGAGGAAGGGAGAGGGAGAGAGAGATAGAAACATCAATGATGAGAATCATTGATCGGCTGCCTCCTGCACGCCCCCCACTGGGGATCCAGCCCGCAACCTGGGCAGGTGCCCTGACTGGGAGTCGAACCTGGGACCCTTCAGTCCGCAGGCTCCATCCACTGAGCCATACTGGCTAGGGCTATTTTTATTTTTTTAATATATTTTTATTAATTTCAGAAAGGGAGAGAGGGATAGAAACATCAGTGATGAGAGACTAATTGGTCGGCTGCCTCCTGCACGCCCCACAGTGGGGATCGAGCCAGCAACCTGGGCCTGTGCCCTGACCGGGAATCGAACCGTGACCTCCTGGTTCATAGGTCGACGCTCAACCACTGAGCCACGCCGCTCAGGCACATGGGTGTTTTTAAGAGAAACTGTCGCTGATAGCACCCCAGTTAGAGTCGTGTTGCTAGAAGTCGGCAATACCCGGTGAGAGCCGTCCAGGAGGGCGGAGGCCAAGTCCGCAAGCCCCTGCCATCTCCCCTCCCCCCAGTGACAGACCGTGAGCCCCCCTCGCCGCCGGCGGTTCGCACAGAGGGAGCTCCGCGGCCGTGGCCTGAGACTGAGCACAGTCCTGCCTAACAGGCTGGTCTCCGAAACCCCAGGGGTGTGCGAAGTGAGGGGGTGAGTGTGAGACCCCAGGATCTCCGTGGGGCGCTGACCTCCCAGGCCAGCCTGCCTGCTGGCTTCCCTCTGCGCCGGGCCTCCCTTCGCAGCCACCCCGCATGCCACCGCCGGCCTGCGGGGATGCCCCTGTGCGCCCGGTGCAGCCAGCAGCCGGCACCTGCTCACGGGCGACACAGCAGCCCACAGACACGGTGCCCTCGTGGAGCAGGAGGAAACGCGGGTCCGGGAGTCCGTGAACCCCACGCTCCTCGCACCCAGCCTTCCGCTCGCAGACCCGGGCCTGCTGGTGCGAGCGGAGTGGGAGGTGAGGACAGTCCGGCGCGCCTCTGTTTTTCACTTCACCGTGCAGGGTAATTCCACGCTAACGTACAGCCGAGAGCTTCCCAGCAGCCTCTCCCCCGGCTCCCAGCTTCCGGCCGCTCCCACGCGCCCTTTGCCCGTCTCCCTGTGCGTTTCCTAAGAGCAGGACGGTCTCAGGCTCCCACCCGAGCGACCCCTGGCTCTGGGGAGCTTGGCTGAGAATTCCGCCCGTCAGGGCGGGGAGGGGGCCTGGCACAGACTGTCTCCTGTGTGTGCGTGGGGGGGGGGGCAGGGGGGGGCACTCGTGATTTTAATGTAGAAACATCTAAACAATTAAATGTAAATATGGGGGAGGGGTCACTTGCCTATTTAATGGGGAGAAAACTCTTAAATGCGATCAAGGTGACCTGGTGGAGGAGAGGTTACGCGGAGCCACTTGGAAATACTCTGTGTTCCCCCCAGTGGAGGCTTCAGTTTAGCTGAGGGGGGGCGCCGCCTGCGAGGAAACCCCCGTAATGAAAGGACCCTGGGGTTTTCCGAACGGCGGGGCGCGTCACCTGTGACACAGGGGCCATTTCAGCCGCCCTCCTGGGGTGGGGCCAGCACACCCAGGGCTCACCTGACACCAGTGCGACAGGTGTGAGCCGTCGGCAGTTTTATCAGCAGCTTCCTGGCCACCTCCAAGCGCAGCCTCCCCGGCTGTGGCGCCCAGGGGGCAGGCAGGCGAGGAACCGGTGGGACAGAGCCTGGCTCTCCTCAGGCAGGTGGAGCTCAGTGCCCTCCCCTCGGGGCTGCGGGGAGGAGAAGTCACACCCCTGCGGGGGCTCCCGAACACCCCTGTGCTGCCTCCTCACCTGTGGGCCCCCCTCCCCTCAGTGGCTGGTGTCAGGCGGGGAGCGGAGGTCAACCAATTGTTTCCCCCTTTTCCAGGGAGATCACAGCGAAGTCACGCGCAGGACGTGTGAAATCACTGTCATGTGCTCACTGCGGCGGACCCGTGTGCGTCCACCTGGCACAGCCCTGTGCCTGTTCTCAGAGCACATAACTGGGAGGGGGGTGCCTTCGTCACGTGTGTGGGATGCTTGGCTCCCTCTGGCATGTGCTTGGGGACAGGAAGTCTCAGAACTTCTGTTGTGAACACAGGCACCCCTCCACATTCAACCCAGTTTTTGCCCCAAATTGTTTGACCCTAGAACCGACCTTTTTTCTTTTTTTTAAATATATTTTTATTGATTTCAGAGAGGAAGGGAAAGGGAGAGAGAGAGAGAGAAACATCAATGATGAGAAATGCCTCCTGCACACCCCCTACTGGGGATCAAACCCACAACCCAGGCATGTGCCCTTGACCGGAATCGAACCCAGGACCTTCAGTCCGCAGGCCAATGCTCTATCCACTGAACCAAACCGGCTAGGGCTGGAACTGACCATTTTTTAAAACATATTTTTATTGAGTTCAGAGAGGGAGAGAAAGATAGAAACATCAATGATGAGAATCACTGATCGGCTGCCTCCTGCAGGCCCCTACTGGGGCTTGAGCCCGCAACCCAGGCACATGCCCTGACCTAGACCTCCTGGTTCACAGGTCAACGCTCAACCACGGAGCCACGCCCGCCAGGCTGGAATGGGCCATTTTTGAAATAGCTCTAGGACAGCGGTTCTCAACCTGTGGGTCACGACCCCTTTGGCGGTTGAACGACCCTTTCACAGGGGTCGCCTAAGACCATCCTGCATATCAGATGTTTACATGACGATTCATAACAGTAGCAACATGACAGTTATGAAGTAGCAACGAAAATAATTTTATGGTTGGGTCACAACATGAGGGACTGTATTTAAAGGGCCAGAAGGTTGAGAACCACTGCTCTAGGAGCATCGAAGTCCCGTGGGACTCAGTGAGTAAAATGCTCATAAATGATGCATCCTAGTCGTCAACATTGATGATGAAGAATTTGCGTGCTCACCTGGCTGGTGTGGCTCAGTGGTGACCTATAAACTAGGAGGTCACGATTCGATTCCGGTCAAGGTCGCATGCCTGGGTTGCAGGCTGGATCCCCAGTGGGGGGTGTTCAGGAGGCCGCCCGTCAGTGAGTAACAGCCTCAGATGTCCTGTCTCCGGTTCTGTAGTTACAGGAAGTTCCAGGACAGGTGCGTGGGCACCACCGCCACGGAGTGCGACTTCTCGGAGCTCTCCAAGTACGGCGACCACACCCTGCGCGTCCGGGCCGAGCTCGGGGACGAGCACTCCGACTGGGTGAACGTCACCTTCTGTCCCATCGATGACAGTAAGTCGCCCTGCTTTCCGTTTCACTGTGATGTCCTCGCCACGCCTTGGGGTTTTCCCCATCGGCTGCCCGTCAGCCAGAACCCTTTGGGTGCCCACAAAGTTGATGGCCTTGTGCCAGGAACTTGTGGAAGACGCAGCAGAGAGGACTGTGGCCTTCAAGAAGCTGCTGGGAGAGACGGGAGGGCAGGCAGAAAGTCAGTAAGGGAAGTAAGTAGAAATGTAGTAGCGGGGTGCCTTCAAGGTGAGAAGAGTTGGGGCCAGGGCTGTTCACGAGAAGACCTGGATGGTTAACGTACAGTCGTGCACCGCTGAGCCAGGGGGTACCCCTGAGAAATGTGTCGCCAGGTGATCTCAGTGGGCAGTCACCACAGAGACCCTCACACGCCTGGACGGCACGGCCCACTGCACACCTGGGCCGCGTGGTCCGGCCCCGGGCTCCTGGGCCACGGCCTGGCCAGCTCGTCGCTGCACTGAGTTCTGTGGGCAGGTGGGACGCATGGTGAGTATCTGTATCTAAACACAGAGAAGGGCCCAGCCGGGGTGGCTCAGCGGTTGAGCATCGACCCAGGAACTAAGGGGTTACCGGTTCAGTTCCCACTCAGGCCACATGCCTACAGCGCAGGAGACACCCGGTCCATGATTCTCTCTCATCATTGATGTTTCTATTTACTCTCCCTCTCCCTTCTTCTCTGAAATCAATAAAAATATTTTTTAAAGAAAAGGGGGGAAAAAAAGAAAGAAATGGTGCAGTAAAAATACGGCATGACAGGTAAAGATGGCTCTCCTGTGTAGGACACTCTCTCTGCACGGAGCCTGCAGGACTGGCCGCTGCTCGCGGGGAGTCGCTGAGTGGGTGGCGAGTGAACGAGAAGGCAAGGACGTTACTGCCACCTCTGTAGACGCGATAAACACGGCACATGTAGCTCCACTAAGTTTATAAAACGCCAGGTTACATCACACACGAGAGAAAATGATGCAATCAAGAGATGCCGTGGACGGGAGATGTAGGGAGCTACTTCTGGCATAAAGTGGCTACTGTTTTACAGCAAACGTTTTTATTTCGTAAGTAGGAAGGGTTCCTGTAAATAGCAGTAAGAGGTATAGCACAGTAAACACATAAACCAGTAACAGTTGTTTATTACCATCAACTGTTCGGTACTGTGCATAACTGTATGTGCAATATTTTTATGCCATTGGAAGTGCAGTTAAGTTTTTTGACACCAGCCCTTGCTGGTTTGGCTCAGGGGATAGAGCGTTGGCCTGCAGACTGGAGGGTCCCAGGTTTGATTCCAGTCAAGGGCATGTACCTTGGTTGTAGGCTTGATCCCCAGTAGGGGGTGTGCAGGAGGCAGCCAATCAATGATTCTCTCTCATCATTAATATTTCTATCTTTCTCTCCCTCTTATTCTCTGAAATCAATTAAAAATATATTAAAAGTATATATATATATATATATAATACTAGTATCAGTCTTTTGAAAAAAAGTTTTTTGATACCAGCATCACACAGACCTGTTAGTAACGCGTTGCTCTATGTCAGTGACGGCGAACCTTTTGAGCTCGGCATGTCAGCATTTTGAAAAACCCTAACTTAACTCTGGTGCCGTGTCACATATAGAAATTTTTTGATCTTTGCAACCATAGTAAAACAAAGGCTTATATTTTTGATATTTATTTTATATATTTAAATGCCATTTAACAAAGAAAAATCAACCAAAAAAATGAGTTCGCATGTCCCCTCTGACACACGTGTCATAGGTTCGCCATCACTGCTCTATGACATCATGATGCCTATGACATCTCTGGGCAATGGGAATCTTCAGCTCATTATAATCTTAAGGGGCCACAGTCATACATGTGGTCCGTCATTGGCCGACACACCGTTACGCAGTGTGTGACTGTAGGACATTTTCTGGGAGGAAGTGAGTTTGGAATTAGGACTTAAATGTGACAGAGGCCAAGAATAAAGGTATTCCAGGCAGGTGTAGGGACAGGGAGACCGTGCAGACAGCCCACTTGCCCAGAACGAAGGGCAGAGCAGTGGACACAGCAGATGGCAGGTGTGTGGGGTCAGGCTGGCTGGGAAGCATAGACACGGTGCCCAGGTGAGATCTGGAACTTCCTGGGGTCCCCAGAGGTCACGAGGGGAACGTAACAGGACCTCAGGGATTGGAAACTGATTAAACCACTGTGCAGCCACTGCGAGAGGTTACAGGGACCTCATGAACAGACTCAAGCACAGCCTTCCAGGGCGTGGAGACACATAGGAGGGTCGTCTCTATAGCACCCCCTGCCCTGGGCCCTGGGGGCTCCCCCAGTTACGCTCACTCGGGGAGGGAATGCAGCCAGGGTGTCCTTCCGCGCGTCCCCAGTCCCCAGGCTGCCCAAAAACACTCTTATTTCTGGAGTCAGAAATTATTCGAGTTATATGATCTTTTCTAAAGATAGAAATGATGAGAGAGAATCATGGATCGGCTGCCCCCTGCACACCCCATACTGGGGATGGAACCCGCAACCCGGGCAGGTGCCCCCGACTGGGAATCCAATGGTGACCTCCTGGTTCATAGGTCGACGCTCTATTAAATCTAAGAAAAACGTAATCATTGGAAAGTACAGAGCCTTGTCAGCAGTCAGGTCTCCAGAACATCGCACGGTTTCTGCTCCTGGAACTGCGAAGCAACTTGCCGGGCCCTGACTCGTTACAGATGCTGTTTTAGAGAATCTTGCTTTGGAAGTTCCCTTTGGGGGCGGATACAGAAATAGAGAAGCAGCTTGCCAGGTCACAGAGGTGAAGAGCAAGGGAGCAATTGTTCTGACCAGGCCCCTGCACCCCACTTTTAGCAGCAAGTGCCCTATATTGGGCATTTGCCTCTCTGAGTTTGTATGATAGGAAAATGCTTCAACGTCGTGTGGAGCCTGTGGATACTGGCTTTGGAAAAACAGCGAATGGGTTTTTATGCCTGGTGTTGAGCCACCAGCAAGCAGATTAGAAATGGGGTAGGATGCAGGCAGAGGCCCATTCACAGCAGCCAGAGGAGAATACAGAAGAGAAGGCAGCGGGCTGCCCAGAGCCGTTCATTGTGTTCATTATTCGCTCTCCCGTTCTTCCTGCGCGTCTGCCGAGTGCCAGGCACATTCTCGGAGCTGACGCCGCAGCCGCGAGCAAGAAAGTGATGAAATCCTGCCCCGTGGAACCTCCTTTCTAATGGGGAAGACACATAACACACAAATAGATACATATTTTTTTAAATATGTTTTTTTTCTTTTTAATTTAAATTTTTTATTGTTGAAAGTATTACATATGTCTCCTCCCCCCCCCCCCATTGACTTCTTCCCGGCTGCTCCCTGCAACATATAAAATATGTTTTTCTTGATTTCAGAGAGGAAGGGAGAGGGAGAGAGAGAAGCATCCATGACGAGAGAGAGTCATGGATCGGCTGCCTCCTGCACGCCCCACACTGGGGATGGAACCCGCAACCCAGGCAGGTGCCCCGACCGGGAGTCCAGTGGTGACCTCCTGGTTCATAGGTCGACACTCAACCACTGAGCCACGCCAGCCCGGCTAGATACATGTCTATGACAGAGTGGCTGTGGCTGTCAGGAAAATAAAGCGAGGCCCCGGGCAGGAGGTGGTGGAGCTGCTCTTCACACGGCGGGGGTGGGGGGTGGGGGGCGGGCGGCGGGGGCGAGCAGCTTCTGGCTCTGGAGGCAGCATTGGAGCTGAGACCCAGCCCTATGCACGTCTAGTAAAAGAGCATTTGGAAGGCAACAACTTCAGGCTCCATTGGAACGCGTACGTGGTTCATTGTATCTGTTAAACACTAAGAATAGCAGAAATACCCTCTGTAGCTTCTAACCCAGCCAAGGAGATGAAGCCAATTCAACCTAGTAAGCCGGGGTGGGGGCGGGGGGAGCAGTCTTTACAGGAAACACAAAGTAAGGTACTTGGAATAGTTTGGAAGACATCAGAAATTACAACAAATGCAAATGAACCAAAATGATGAAGAAAAGCCAAGGTTGTCGGGTTTATTTTTCAGAAACAAAATCCAGCCGCCCTCCTTAGCCACGGCAGTCCGTGTCAGAGCAGGGGTATATCCAAGAGCAGACCAGTGGGTCTGCGCGGTTATGAAAACTAAATGTTGATGTTTTTAAACGATGATTTTTTTGATTGTCATTGTGCTTTGTTCTCATCCTCAGCCGCGATCGGACCTCCTGGCGTGCAAGTGGAGGCACTGGCTAATTCCTTACACATACGTTTCTTGGCCCCGAGAATTGAGAATGAACATGAGACGTGGACCATGAAGAACATTTATAGCGCGTGGCTTTATCACATGCAATATTGGAAAAACGGCTCGGACACCAAGGTGAGCTGGGCAGGCCATGGGCATTGCAGACGTAGGCTCCCTGCTCTTGGCTCCGTGTGGGTGTGAGGTCATGAGGATGGAGGGAGGGCGCTAGGGGGCCCTCTGGCCAGGGTCTTACAAGGAGGCAGCACCCTAAGGTCCAGGGACCTGCGGCCTGTGAGCACCCGAAGCCCCGGTCTGAGGGAGGACCGGTGCCCCCGTTCACACCCCCAGGCCCCAGGCAAGTGCCCGGAGCAGACCTCCTGGGTGCTGGTGCCGGAGAGCAGACCCGTGCCTTCCCCGAAGGGAAGCTGTGGACGAAGGCAGCGCTGACTCAGCGGTTGGCTGGGGGCCTTGGAGAGGCTGAGTCAGGTGATCCACTGAGTCAGGCGGTCGCTGAATGATGACCGTGTTGTGGCCTGAACCCTCAGCCCCACCTTCACCAGAGGACAGTCCAGTCCACGGTCAGGCAGCCCACCCCAGGCTGAGCAGTGTCACGTGGTACCTGTTGGGGCCACTTTTCCCCAGCACCCCCCCCTCTTTGGGGGACCATCCTTTTCAAAACATGGGCTGGAGTGGGCAGACCTGCTGGGACGTGGCCCCTGCCACCGAGTGGCTCTGGTCACATGCTTGACCTCAGCTTCCTCATGTCTGCACCGCAGCCACAGTGACCCACTTCGTCAGCACAGCGGGGGAACAGCCGCAGCTGGGGTGGCTGGGGGCCGGAGGACACCAGGAGAGCCCGGGCCGCGCTCCATCGCCAGGCCAGCGTGGGGGCAGCACCGGGGCCCCTTCCCCGGACGCGGACGCGTGAAGGTGGTTTGCCCTCGTCCTGGGTCAGCTTTATTCTCATTCTTAGTGCTTCTGAGCCGACAGCCACGTGTGGCCCTAAACGGACGTCCCTGCGTGTTATGTCCCTTACGTTACATGGGTGTTACCTCCGCTGCATCGATGTCGATTTTATCACTCAAGCGTTTGGCGGCAAAGGGTCAGCCATGTGTATTGTCTCAGGAATGTTGTAATTAAATTTACGTGTATGTACTGCATAGCGCCCCACAAAATTTCAGGTTAACTTTTCCCCCCAGAAAATGCTCCATTAAAGTATGCAAAATATCCACCTACCTTTTTTTAAAAAATGTATATAATTGATTTCAGAGAGGAAGGGACAGGGAGAGAGAGAGAGAAACATCAATGATGAGAGAGGATCATTGATTGGCTGCCTCCTATACGATGGAGATGGAGCCCGCAACCCGGGCATGTGCCCTGACCTGGAATCGAACTGTGACCTCCTGGTTCATAGGTCGATGCTCAACCACTGAGCCGCGCCGGCCGGGAGCCATTGCCGGTTGATCTGTGCTGTGGCTGAAGGTCTATGTTCCCCACCCCGAGTCCACGTGTCGAAACGCAAGCCCTCATGGGATGGTGGCGGGAGGAGGGGTGATCCGGTCGTGAAGGGGGAGCTTTTATGAACGAGACCCCGGAGACTCCTCGCCCCTCCCGCCCTGTGAGGACCCCGAGGAAAGAGCAGCTTTGAGCCTGGAAGTGCCTCCCCACTGGACACAGGTCTGCTGGCACCTGGACCTGGGACTCCAGCCTCAGAGCTGTGAGGACACTTGTTATAAGCCCCCGTCTGTGGTTTTCTGCCGAGGCAGCCCCCCCCTGCCCCCCGCCCCGCGAACAAGACCATGTGGTCTCTTCTCGCCTCAGATGCTTCCAGAGGCCCGAGTTATGTCCCTAACTGATAGCAGACACGGCTTTAGAAATGCTATTGCTTCCTGATGGGAGAAAGAGAGAAAGTGCAGCCAGAAGTTGCCCAGAGGGAAGGAGGGCTGGAGAAGCCATGGGAGGGCCCCCCGCCCCGCTGCTCCCGCTCTGCCTCCCAGGGTCGCCTTTGACAAGAGCATCGCACGGTGCCAGAGGGATTGGATTTCCAGAAATGAAAGCCAGGAGTTGGGGCTTTTCTTCTTGGTTTTAATTATTCGGAGTCACACAATCCCCTTCATGTATCCGACGGGTATAATCCAATTCCTTCCCTCCGTGGACTCAGCTTCTCATGCAATAAAGGAACATCAGCAAGATGCCGACCAACCCAACCCCCAAAGGAAACAGCCAGCTCCCAACACAGCACCGGTCTGTGCTCACTTTCCGCGGACGTCCCCGTGCCTGTGACAGACTTCCCGTGGCCCCTTTCATAGGCAGTTCCAACAGGATGGACATGCGAGGAGCAGGTGCTCCTCGTCCCCTGTGTTTTGCCAGAAATGGCTTTGGATTCTCAGATTCAATTGTGATGTTTTACATTCAGATCGAGCTAAGAGGAGTCAGGGAGGCGCCCTCCAGGCAGGAGGTAGTGTGGGCCCTGTGGGTGAGGTGGGCCACTACGGGGGGGGCGGCACCCGGGTGCACGAGCAGAGGGAACCCCAGCAGCCAGGCTCAGACTCAGGCTCTTGACTTGGAAAGAAAGTCACACTGAGTCTCACTGTAGATGACCGTGTATCAGTCAGCTCGGCTGCTGTAACAAAACACCCCAGGCGGCGACCTCAGGAACAGGGTGATGGAGGCTGGAGGTCAGGTCACGGCATCTGCTGGGCTGGGTCCCTCGAGGCTGAGGGACCGGCTGCTCCAGGCCCCTCCCCAGCCTCTGCTGGTCGCTGATAACCTTTGGCTCCTGGGCCTGTAGCAGCATCGCTCTCATCTCTGCCCTCGTCTTCACACAGCCACCTCCCTGTGTGCGTGTCGGTGTCCACACGTCCTCTGCGTATAAGGACAGAGGGCATGCTGGCATCCTCTTAGCCTGGTGGTCTCCTAAGGATGTCATTTAACCTGACTGTCCCTGTAAAGCCCACACTATATCCAACTGGGTCTCTCTCTAAGGCACAAGGGTTAGGACTTCAGTGTGTGAATGGGGGGGGGGGTGCACAATGCAACATGTACAACTAGTAGATCCTTTTTGAAAAGGAAGTGGGATGCTTTGTGTGTCCTTTAAAGTAAAGAATTAAAGAAACACATCTGTGCCCTGGCTGGTGTGGCTCAGTGGATAGAGGGCCGGCCTGCAGACCAAGGGTCCCAGGTTCGATTCCGGTCAAGGGCACATACCTTGGTTGCAGGCTCCTCCTGGCCCAGGCCTGGTTGGGGCTCCTGCAGGAGGCAACCATTCGATGTGTCTCTCTCATATCGATGTTCTCTCTGTCTTTCCCTCTCTCTCTCACTCGCTCTAAAAATCAATGGAAAAATACCCTCAGACGAGGATTAACAAGAAACACGTATGTGAGGATCAGTCAGTGCTTGCCCCCCTCTTAGAAGGGACCCCGGGATGAGCTGGGAGACGTCGTGGTCCCTTCATCTTCCTGCCTTGAGCCTGATGTTCAGATTATACCTGGGGGGAGGGGGTACAGGGGAGGGGGGGTGCCCATGTCCCTTCCCTGCTGAGACCTGTTCTTATCTTTGTCTCCCTGACTAGTATCCAGTGACTTGTCAGTATGACTTCGAGGTCCTCAGGAACCTGGAGCCGTGGACCACCTACTGTGTTCAAGTCCGGGGCTTTCTTCCCGATCGGAACAAAACCGGGCAGTGGAGCGAGCCCGTCTGCGAGGGAACCATCAGCGACGGTGAGTCGCCGCTCTCCCCGCCGTTTCCAAGAGCTGTACACGCGCCGCTGTGCGGGCGGGCGGCCCCTCCACGTCGCCGTGCAGCCCAGGCTCCCCAGGTCCGCCCTGCCTGGTGGGCTCCGTGCTCCTGGGAGCAGGGCGCCGGGCTGGGGCCACAGTAACGGCCAGTCCCTCCGAGAGGGAGGCCTTCCCTGGGCTGTCCCTGTGCGGGTCCCAGGGCACTGCCGTGCTGCGTCTGTCACCGGGCAACCAGGGGTCCGGCTGCCTGTCACTCCCTGAGCCAATTCAGCAGAGACGGGGCTGAATCCTAGATGAGCGTTTATTCCAATCCTGCCGGCAGCGCGGGAGAGCAGGGGATCACCCACAACATTCTGCTCTGCACCCCCATAAGCCGGCTGCTTGTTTGGTAGAAGGACTCGGATTACATGGGAAGGAGGCAAAAGGGCAAATGAGCAGTGTACCCGGAAGGCGGGCGTGGAGACCGGCAAAGGCCTGTGGGTATGCAAAGGCCCGGGGCCTTCAAAGGGCGGGCGGCAGCTCCCCGACGGGAGGACGGGCCGCACTTCCAGGTGAGCCCCCAGGTCCCGAGTGCAGCCACCAGCCAGGGGCGCAGGCCCCTTCTCTCCCCGGAACAAAGCCGTCGCGGTGAACAGCGTGGCCGATGTTCCTGACGGCTCCAGCTGGTCCCCGCCTTGTGTTTCTGCTCCTGTCACAATAATCTTTATTGTTCAGATTATTACATTTGTTCCTCTTTTCCCCCCCATAACTCCCCTCCTCCCAGTTCCCGCCCCACCCTCCGCCTTCACTCCCCACCCACTGTCCTCATCCATAGGTGCACGATTTTTGTCCAGTCTCTTCCCACATCTCCCACACCCCTTTCCCCCCCAAGAATAGTCAGTCCATTCCCTTTCTATGTCCCTGATTCTATTATAATCAACAGTTCATTCTGTTCATCAGATTATTTATTCACTTGATTCTTAGATTCACTTGTTGATAGATGCATATTTGTTGTTCATAATTTGTATCTTTACCTTTTTCTTCTTCTTCCTCTTCTTAAAGGATACCTTTCAGCATTTCATATAATACTGGTTTGGTGGTGATGAACTCCTTTAGCTTTTCCTTATCTGTGAAGCTCTTTATCTGACCTTCAATTCTGAATGATAGCTTTGCTGGATAAAGTAATCTTGGTTGTAGGTTCTTGGCATTCATCACTTTGAATATTTCTCGCCACTCCCTTCTGGCCTGCAAAGTTTCTGTTGAGAAATCAGCTGACAGTCGTATGGGTATTCCTTTGTAGATAACTGAGTTTCTTCCTCTTGCTGCTTTTAAGATTCTCTCTTTGTCTTTTGCTCTTGGCATTTTAATTATGATGTGTCTTGGTGTGGTCCTCTTTGGGTTCCTTTTGTTTGGGGTTCTCTGCGCTTCCTGGACTTGTAAGTCTATTTCTTTCACCAGGTAGGGGAAGTTTTCTGTCATTATTTCTTCAAATAGGTTTTCAATATCTTGCTCTCTCTCATCTTCTGGCACCCCTATAATTCTGATGTTGGTACGCTTGAAGCTGTCTCAGAGGCTCCTTACACTATCTTCATATTTTTGGATTCTTTTTTCATTTTGCTTTTCCGGTGGGGTGTTTTTTGCTTCTTTGCATTTCAAATCTTTGACTTAATTCTTGCGCTCCTCTGGTCTGTTGTTGGGAGTCTGTATAATATTCTTTATTGCAGTCAGTGTATGCTTAATTTCTAGTTGGTCCTTTATCACAATATCGAAGGTCTCACTAGATTTCTTGAGGATCTCACTACATTTATCGGCGGTCTCACCAGTCTTTTCAAGGGCCTTACTAAATTTATCGGTGGCTTCTAGACAGTTCTTGAAAGACCTTAAAAGTGTGGTTTTGAACTCTATATCCAGCAGTTTGCTTTCCTCCATTTCTGTCATTTGTGTCCTGTTTCTTTGTCTCCGCATTTTTTATGCTTTCTTGGTGCACTCCCTTGTGGTCTTTGTGCGCAATCTTATAGTTAAACCTTGATTGTTGTAGCTAATCCCAGGGAGGGTTTGACCTCCAGGCCAACTGGCTGTGAGAATCAGCTGTGTCTGCAGTGGGAGAACTTCTGTCCTCTAGGGAGGTGCTAATCTAGCCTTTGCCTGAGGCTATCTGGTAAATGCCTCTGTGCAGGGCTTGGGCGGGGCGGGTCCCAGGGGATCAACAGGGCGGGCCGAATGAGCAGTTATGGCGGCTCTCAGTCCCATCCCCAGAGGCTCTGCCTCTCAGTGTCCCAGCAATTGCTGCAAGTACCTCAGAGTTCCGACCGATGCCAGACAGTCCCGCTTCTCCCGTTTGAGTCTGGGTCCCCAGAGACTCGCCCGGAACTGGAGCCCAGAGCTTGAGACTCCCTCCCGATTGAAACAGACAAACAGCCGCCAGCCTGCTCCGCATGCACCTCTGCACCTTAGTATTTGACTTCCGCACTGCACCTCCTCTGAGTCTCGGTATGCTTTTCTCTTTCCTTCTAGTTGAAGAATTTCCCCTCAGCCAGCCTTCCTGTGGTTCTGGGTGATGTCCGTTCCGTCTTTCAGTTGTATTTTTGAAGTGGTTGTGCGAGGCAGCAATCTCCGGTGTTTCCCTATGCCGCCATCTTGGTTTCTCCTCCTCAGGTTCTTCTTAAAGGCTGGTTTTTGTCACTGACCTCATTTCTCGCCCCATTTTGCTTTGTCTCACCTGCGGCTTTGCCCAGAGGAGCGGTGGGACCCTTGCCCCCTGGTCCTCAGAGTCAGAGCATCGGTGTGCTCCAGGGCACCCCTCCCCCTGTGGCTTCGCACCACCCGCCTGCAGGGCGCCGGCCCCTCTGGATAGGGCGGGCTGTTACATAAGCTACTTGGCTGTACTTGTCCACAAAGCCGTGGGAAAGACTTTGCAAATACCAGCTGAAATGGACACCCGGGGCCTGGGGCCGCGTTGCGCAGCTGTGCTCCGAGGCCTCGGGGACTCTCAGGCTAAGAGCCTGCCCCCTGGGTGCCTGAGGAGGGTGGTGTTTCCTTCTCGGAAAGGCCGCCCGGTGTCCGAATTCTTTTTTTTTTTAATTGTTTCATTGCTTAAAGTATTACAAAGAGTATTACATATGTCTCCTTTTTTCCCCGTCCTCGACAATCCCCTGGCCTCCCTCCCCCCCGTGTCTTATGTCCATTGGTTATGCTTATATGCACGCACACCAATCCTTCGGTTGATCTCTTACCCTCCACAGTGTCCGCATTCTTAGCGCATTTGACCTTTCCACGCCTTCTTGGAGGGCTCGTCACACCTGCCCGTGACGGGCCCCACTTGACCTGTGGTTAACCTCGTCCAACGGGAGGCAGCCGCCGGGCGCTCGCTCCTTGGGGTGCCGGCTGCTATGCTTCTAGTTTCCGTCCTCATCTAGAAGGGTGAGGGCGTGAGGCTGCCACTGAGTGATCCGTTCTGGAATGTTTGTGTTGTTTCCGGGAGCGGCCTCAAGCTCATTGACCTGTGGTTTCCGGAATCATCTTGGCTTTTTCTCTGCTTTCGTCAGTGCATAAGCAGTTGGCACAGATGTGGGACTCCTGCCCTGTCCCGTCCTGGGCTCGTGACCAGCAGCCTCGTCGG
This sequence comes from Myotis daubentonii, assembly GCF_963259705.1. Taxonomy (NCBI): domain Eukaryota; kingdom Metazoa; phylum Chordata; class Mammalia; order Chiroptera; family Vespertilionidae; genus Myotis; species Myotis daubentonii. The sequence continues at coordinate 1,678,295 of NC_081842.1, forward strand.
AGGGCGGGAAGGCTGCTGCCCCGGGGGCGGGGGGGGGGGACACCCTGGCCACCCTCCTTTCTCTTCCTGCTGCCCCTCCACTACCGCGCCCCCTTGCCCCCGTCCCCGCCCACGGTCAGTGGCGAGGGGACCTGCCTGCCCCTGCCCTGGTCTCAGCCGCACCTTCAGGTAACAGCCGGCAGCCGGGCGCCCGCCACCGGGTCCCAGCCCCGCTCTGCGGTTTCCTCACTTCACTCCGCTCAGGAGTCATCTGGGCTGAACCTCGGGGGCCCCCATCCTGCGGAGTCGCTAGAACCCCCGACCTTGCAATCACCCCTCTTCCCTCTAAACACTTGCCATCGCCTTCCCACAGCGCCACGCAGGGCCCGGCGTCCCCACACCCCGTCCCTCCCGCGGTGAGCGCCAACCTCCTGCGCCCCGGCCGCGTCCTAACAGGCCTGCGCCCCCCGCGGCCGCATGGGGCGGGGGGGAATGGGAGGAACAGGCAGTGCGCAGAGCGAGCCGGCATGGATGCCCGGCCTCGTTGCTGCTCCTCAGGTCGCAGGGAAACCACATCGCCGAGTATTCCTGACGGGTTATCCCATCGAACGTGGCCGGAGCCACGTAACTTGATCAAAAAGAACAATTTCTCCAGTATTTGGGGCGATAAGTGATCGCCCATTAACTAACGAAAAGCAACATTTTCTACAAGAAAAGGGGAAGGATGACCAGTGGAAAGGGGCTTTGGCCGCACGCCACTCGGGGTTGTTTAGACGGGGTGGCCTCGTTTAAAGCTCACCACCATTTTCCCTGTGCTGCGCGCTGTGTAAGGTCCCCTCTGCTCCTCCGGGCGGAAAGGGGTTCGGAGGGGGAGCTGATGCCCCGACGTCGCTCCCTCCGCTGGTCAGTGGCCGAGCGCAGGCTGGCGAGGCCCAGGCCACTGCGCTGTGCTTCCTCCCGCGGGTCAGTTCCCTGGGTGGCCCAGGCGGTGTCCTGTCCCTGCCCTGTCCCTGCGGATGAAGCAGGGACAGCGGGTCGCCGGGGTGGGCGGAGCTGAGCTGCGGTCGCTGTGCGCAGGGCGGGTGGGCGGCTGGGCGCCCGGAGCTCCGGGCCTGCGGGAAGCAGGTCCTCTCGCCCTCTTCCCCTCGGGTCCTCGCCAAGGCTGTGGTGTGTGCGTCTGAGTGGGGCTCCGGCGCGGGGACAAGCGGTTTTTCCAGAACTGGGGCTCCCGGCCACTGCGAGGGGGTGAGGGCATCGAGGTCTTGCTGAGTGTGTGTGTGTGTGTGTGTGTGCACGCGTGCACGCCCCATGGCTGAAACCAAACGGAAAAGGACGCTAGGTCCTGTCCTCAAACAGCTGCTGGGTTCTCCCCCCCCCACCTCCTGGGATGAATGGATGGGCCCTGCTCCCGGTGTGCTGGGGTCCAGTGGTGGGGACGGTGTTAGGGCAGCCATGGGGACGGTGTTAGGGTGGCCGTGGGGACAGTGTTAGGTGGCCGTGGGGACAGTGTTAGTGGCTGTGGGGACAGTGTTAGGGTGGCCGTGGGGACAGTGTTAGGTGGCCGTGGGGACAGTGTTAGGTGGCCGTGGGGACGGTGTTAGGGTGGCCGTGGGGACAGTGTTAGGGTGGCCGAGAGGACAGTGTTGGGTGGCCGTGGGCACAGTGTTAGGTGGCTGTGAGCCACTTGGTAGGGACGGACAGAATGTAACCCTTGCTGTCTCCCTGCAGACAGCGCCCCCTCCTGGATCGTGGTGGCCATGGTCCTGGTGGCCTCGGTGTTGGCGGCCTGCCTGCTGCTGGCCGGCTGCTTCGGGCTGCTGTGGAGCGTCTACAAGGGCACCAAGTACACGTTCTCCCCGGGCAACGCGCTCCCGCAGCACCTGAAGGAGGTAGGCGGTGGGGGGCGGTGGGGGGCGGTGGGGGGCGGGGGTGCCGGGTGCCCGAGCTTCCTGCTGAGTCGGTCAGGCCTGCGGGGCGCCTGCTGGTCCCGCCTGGCGCCTGTGCTCAGCACGGCCCGAAGGGAGGGGCAGAGGTCGTCCCAGAAGCTGTCCCCCCACCTGGAGGTCGTGCCCTTTCGGACCTGCCCTGCCTGAGCCCCAGGTTGTCAGGGAGCCGCTGGCTCTGGGATAGGAAGGCGGTGCTCAGAGTGGAACCGGGAGGAAGAAAGGGAAAACCCTAGGCTCCCGGCCAGCAACCCGCTGGGAGCGGGCTGGCTGAGTGACTGGAATGGGGGGCGTGTATCCTGGACTCGGGGCTGTTCCAGGGGCTTAGGGAGGAGGCTGTGTCTGGATGGAGCCGGGAGGACTCAGCCGTAGCGACACGGGGCATGTGCAGACACTTAGAATGAAAGCAGGCCTGCCCTAGCTGGTGTGGCTCAGTGGATAGAGTGTCGGCCTACGGACTGAAAGGTCCCAGTTTGATTCCGGTCAAGGGCACAGGCCTGGGTTGCAGGCTCGATCCCCAGTAGGGGGCGTGCAGGAGGCAGCCGATAATGATTCTCATCATTGATTTCTCTCTCTCTCTTCCTCCCTAAAAAAAAAGAGAGAGAGAAGAAAGCAGGGAATAGTGCCTCTAGGGGTGCAGGGCAGCAGGGTGTGGGGGCACAGAGCTGGGATGCAGTCATAGCAGCGGCCTCAGCCGGTCCGGAGGCCCTGGAGCTGGGACGGCTCCGTGGAGGTGCCCTATGCTGAGGGCAGAGGGCCTGTGAGCCCCACATCCCCCAGGGGTGGGGGCGGCTACGCCCAGGAGGGGGCTGCCGGCAAGGGGACCTGTGTCAGCAGCCAGCAGGCCCTGGGCACCCGGGGGTGAGTGCCCCCCGCCCCCGCCCCATCCCGAAGGAGGTAGGGCTGCACCTCCGACCATCCTTCCGGCCGGGGCTGCGTCCTGTAACCTCCGCCTTCAGAACTGGGCGGGCACCACCAGGAGACGCCCGGTGACCCGAGTGCCACCCATGGACGCAGCCTTTCCTGCCCCTGGCGACCAGGGTGGCGGCTCCGTTCCTTGCCGGCTGGTTTCTTGGCCAGAGGGGCCCGGCGTGAGGAGGGGCAGCCCTGACTTGGGGTCCCACGGGTTTTTGCTGTGTCTCCTGCGGGAACCCTGTCCACCAGAGGTCAGCAGATGCTTTTAAAGGGCCAGAAAGCAAATATTTTAGGCTTTGCAGGTCAAGAGGCAAAACCGAGATTTTATGTAGATATTTATATAACCACTTAAAAAATAACCACTTAAAACTCCAAAGCTAGCCAGACCCTGTGGCTCAGAGGTTGAGCGTTGACCTGTGAACCAGGAGGTCACAGTTCGATAGCGGGCTCCATCCCCAGTGTGGGGCGTGCAGGAGGCAGCCGATCCATGATTCTCTTTTATCATCGATCTTTCTCTCTCTCTCCTTCTCCCTTCCTCTCTCTCTAAAAAGCAATAAAATAATTAAATAGAGTAATTTTTTTAAAAAAAGAATCTTCTAGAGGCGAAAGGTGGAACCGCATTCGCAGCAGGAAAAACACCTTCCTCTGGGTAGAAGGTGCCTCGGAAATGGAGAACGAGAGGAAGCCGCACTATTGTGCTATTTTTGCTCTGGGCTTTGCCATCAAAGAGTCCTGGGCAGGAAAGGAGGGGTGGGGGCTCTGTGACAATCAAAGTGGAAACCCCCCCCGCCCCCCCCCCCCGCCGCCTCCAGGGCTGGACAGCTCTGCAGACGTGACCAGGCACCAGCCCTGTAGCAGCTGAGAAACCGGGGTGGGGGGGGTGGGGGGGGAGGCTGCTGGACAAGGGCCCGCGGGGGTCGGGAGCCCAGGAGCTGGGAGCAGGTCAGGCTCCTCCCAGGCGCTCTCCCCTGACTGCAATGCAGAGGGTTGCGCCCCCCCCCCCCACCTGTCCGCGCCCACCCCCCCAATGCTGCAGGGCTGGGAGAGTTGCTGGGGTGGGGAGTTGCACTGTGAGCTGCATGCAGCTGGGATGCACTGCACCACCACCGGCTCCGGGTCCAGCCAGCAGAGCCGCCTGGTGGGTGCGCTCCTGAGCCCGAGCACATCTCCCCTGCTCTCACCTCTGCCCCTTTTCCTGGAGAATCGAAGCAGCGTCTAGTCCATTCTCTGCATCCCCAGGGTCTGAGGATGGGGGAGGGTCCCCTTTCCCCCAGCCTCCTCCCTGACGCACCAGAGATCCGACATGCTTCCCTCGCCCTCCCCCAGGCAGATCCTGGGGCCACCCCAGTGGGCAGTGCAGCCGGCAGCTGAGATCAGTCACGTCAGGGCCGAGTGAGGTCACATTATGTTACTACAACAGGTCAACTATCTATAATAATAAAAGCATAATATGCAAACTGACTGAACGACCAAACCGCAGAGCAACCGTCCGGATGACCTTCCGGACGACCGTGCTATGACAAACACTGGGCCAGGCCGGCCAAGGCGGGTGCAATGCGATTGGTCAGGGGGTCCCGCCATCGCTCCACGATCGCCCCACAGAGGGAGGCCCAGGCCACCGGCTGGCGGTGCTGCGGCAGGTGGGCGGGGCCTCTCTGTGTGGGGTGATGGATCTGGGGGCCCCGCAATTGATCGCCCCACAGAGGGAGGCCCAGGCCACCAGCCGGCACAGCGATTGATCGCGGAATCCCGGTCGGGTAGCCTGGGCCTCCCCTGCTGGACAATCGATCTCAGGGCCTCCCTCTGCAGAGCCATCGATCACGGAGCCCCACGATCGATCGCCCAGCAGAGGGAGGCCCAGGCCACCGGCTGGCGCCCGGCAATTGATTGCCCCACAGAGGGAGGCACAGGCCACCCAGCCAGCAGCCACAGAGGGAGGCCCAGGCCAGCCAAGCAGTCACACCCCACGCCTGTCACCCGCAGAGGGAGGCAACTGGTGGGCCGGAGGGGGGGGCGGGGACCTCACTGCACAGATGGCAAGCAGTGGCAGCGGCGGGCTAGGGAAGGAAAGCCCTGGTAGGCCCTGATCACTGGCCAGGCCTAGGGACCCTACCCAAGGGGTCCCGGATTACGAGAGGGCGCAGTCCAGGCTGAGGGACACCCCCACCCCACTCCCGTGCACGAATTTCATGCACCGGGCCTCTAGGTATGGAATAAAACCTCAACTCAGTGGGAATGGGTGGAAGGCTGGAAAGAGCCCAGGTACAGAGCAGACACAGGCCTCACCATGACGCACAGCCGTGAGGTGTCACCTTCAGGAGGGAGGCCAACTGGAGCCAAACTCAGCCCCCATCCTCCTCCTTAGCAGCGACCTGCGCAGCGACGCATCCGGGAGGGGCCCGCCGCTGGCCTAGGGGGGACCAGTAACAGGCTGGGGACGGTGGGCGCGCAGAGCTCTAAAGAAGGCTCCTCCGTCTCCCCCTGGAGATGAAGAGCGAGGTGGACCCCGGGGATAGAAATGCAGCCGCGAAGTCAGCAGGCAGTTCAGGAACCAAAGAGCTGGACCCAGGATGACCGGACGGTGGCCCCGGCCCGACGCGCCCGGGCTGCCGTGAGGAGTCCGTGTCCATAACATGCAGGGTGGACACACAGTGCAGGCCACATGGGCTTTAACTTGCCAGGAGCCACCGTTTCCAAAGTGAAAGGGGCAGGCAACACTAGTTGTAAGCTGTTGTATGGGACCCAGCATAGCCGAGAGGCCTCGACAGGCAGCCAGGGTTTAGGCAATGACTGAAACACCTCCTTTCCCACCCCGGCCTCGGGAGCCTGGCATGTGCTTCGCGCTTAGCGCACCTGCCGATGGGGACCAGCTGCGTTTCGGGTGGGCTCGTGGCTCCCCAGCACCCGAGGCCCTGGCTCAGCCTGAGGACACCCCCCCCCCCCCCCGCGCCCCCTCCACTCCGGCTCCCCGATGCCCGCACAGCCCTGCTTCCTGGAGGAGATGGCGCGTGGGCTATGTCAGGGCAGCGGCAGTGTGACCGGCGCCAAACCCCCTCCCCCTTCCGAGGCACCTGCAGGCGGTCCCTCGGAAAACGAGGTGCCTATTTGTCATTTCTCTTTTTAATATATTTTTATTGACTTCAGAGAGGAAGGGAGAGGGAGGGAGAGAGACACACATCAACGATGAGAGAGAATCACTGATCGGCTGCCTCCTGCACGCCCCCTACTGGGGATCGAGCCCGCAACCCGGGCCTGTGCACTGACTGAGGATCGAACTGCGACACAGCTCGACACTCGACCACTGAGCCACACCGGGCGGCAGAGCTTCCTTCCCTTCCAAGGCTGAATAGTGTCCCTTGTGTGGATGGGCCACACGTTGTGTATCCGTTCAGCTGCCAGTGAGCACCTGGGTTGTTTTCATCTCTTGGCTGTGGCCACGAATGTTGCTGTGAACTTGGGGGTGCAGGTACCTCTTCGAGACCCTGCCTCAGGTCTCTAGGGGTCTCCCAGGGAGGATTGCCAGGTCACATGGTCACTAATTTTGTGAGGAACTCTCATACTGTTCTTGTCATATTTTTTAAAACCATGTTTTCCAGGCCTAGCCAGTCTGGCTCAGTGGATAGAGCTTTGGCCTGCGGACTGAAGGGTCCCGGGTTCGATCCCGGTCAAGGTACCTCAGTGGCAGGCTCCTCCCCGGCCCAGGCCCTCGTCGGGGCGCATGCAGAAGGCAACCCATCGATGTGTTTCTCTCACATCGATGTTTCTCTCTGTCTCTCCCTCTCTCTCCCACCCTCCCTAAAATCAATGGGAAAATATCCTCGGGTGAGGATTAACTGAACAAATAAACATAAAGCCGCGAGCTCTGAGCCCAGACCAGTGGGGCCTCTGGTCACTCGCTCTCTCCTCCTCTCCCCGCAGTTCCTGAGCCGCCCCCAGCACACCCGGCTCCTGCTCCTCTCCTTCCCGCCCTCGGACCAGAACGAGGTTTTCGACAAACTGAGTGTCGTCACCGAAGTCGAAGTCTCAGAAAGCAGCCAGCAGCCCCCAGGGGACAGCGGCAGCCTCGGGACCCCGTCGGGGCAGGGCCTGCCCTCCAGCTAGTCCCTGGGGAGGGGTACACCCCACTTCTCAGCGCTGCCTGAGGGCGACCAGCGACGAGGCCGGGACCCCAGCCCGGGACTCAGACGCTGGGCCAGGTCCGGAGCCTCGAACCCAAGCCTGGGTTTACCTGCCAATGGCCACTCGGCCCGAGGACTCCTCGCGGGGGGCCCGGCTGCTCACAGAGGCCCCGGTGAGTTAGCAGCCGCCACAGGGGCCGTGCTGCTCAGCCTCTCCGCTCACTGACATAGGGACACGCCTCAGTTGTGAGAAAGAAAAGCACTGGCCTGAGGGATAAGAGCGGATCCTGTAAGATCCGACCGACCGACCGACCGACCACCCACAGGCCATTGGGAAACGGTTCTGGACAGCGCGGACTCGGGGTGCCTCCTCGGGGTCCTGTTCCTCCTGTTCTACGTGGGGCCGGCGCTCCAATAAAGTTCTCTCTGGTCCCCACGTGCTCACGATGCCACACCGCAGGGCTGTCACCTGCATGAGGCTCTTGCGGGCCTTCTTTGTTGTTGTTATTATTATTATTATTATTTTGGTTATTCCTCATCATTTTCCCATTGATTTTGATCTTATCTCTTTGTTTGTTTGTTTGTTTGTTTTCTGCCATTGATTTTTAGAGAGAATGGAAGGGAGGGGGAGAGATACAGAGATAACATCAATGTGAGAGACGCATCCGTTGGTTGCCTCCTGCATGCACCCTGACCAGGCCCAGGGATCGAGACTGCAACCGAGGTACATGCCCTTGTCCGGGGTCGAACCTGGGACCCTTCAGTCCACAGGTTGATGCTCTATCCACTGAGCCACACTGGCCAGGGCTTGCTGTCATTTTTTATGTCCATTCACTCAGCGGGTATTTGGTAGTCCTGCCTGCTGTCTACTGGGAGCCGTTTCCCCACCTGGACGAGGGAGGCAAAGGCCTTGGGCTCAGTGCACTCGTTAAAGATGCCTCCCCGCTGCCCACACACAGTAGGTGCTCCCGCTCCCCACACACAGTAGGCACTCCTGCTGCCCGCACACAAGAGGCCCTCCCACTGCCCACACACAGTAGGTCCTCTTGCTGCCCATATCCAGTAGGCCCTCCCACTGCCCACACACAGTAGGCCCTCTCACTGCCCATATCCAGTAGGCACTCCTGCTGCCCACACACAGTAGGCACTCCTGCTGCCTGCACACAGGAGGCACTCCTGCTGCCTGCACACAGTAGGCCCTCCCACTGCCCATACCCAGTAGGCATTCCTGCTGCCCACACACAGTAGGCACTCCTGCTGCCCGCACACAGTAGGTGCTTTTGCTCCCGCACACAGTAGGCACTCCACAAAGCTGTTCTTACCTGAAATATACTCTCGCGGGTGTGACCTGAACTCCACAAACAGCTCTGCCACACACCCCGCTTCCCTGTGCCACATCGCCCAGCAAAGCAGATTCAAAGGCCCCCAAAGAGGAAAAGCACAACCTGAAATAACAGCATTTTTAACGACACGCCTGGGTGGAGACCAGATGTCCATGCGCTTTCCTTGTGTCATTTTACGGTGCAAAATTTTAACATTATTTTCCACAGCAGATTGTGAGGGAGTGGCCACCATGCTTTCAGTTCTCAGGGCCCTCACTCTAGCTGGGGCTTGTCTCCCATGAGGGAGAAACTGCTTGTCTACCTCCCGCAGGCTCCTCCCCCAGGGGTGACGGGAGGCCTGGGGACGCATCGGCTCAGGAGAGAAGAAAGGAGCTGCCCCTCAGCAACCTCCCCTGCCCTGGTCCCTCCGCATCCTTCCTGCTGATCTGCCTGAACCCTCCCTCCGTCTGAGGAGCGTCCTCCTTGCGTGAAGCCCTCGCCCTCTCCCTTCCTCTCTGACAGCAATAAAACATCTTTAGAGAGAGACACGCTCTGTGGGTTCCCAGGGAGGAGTGGACAGAGCAGCCTCCTTCGCAGGTGGGAGTCCTGGGGGGCAGGACGAGCTGGAGGCTGGGGCCACACCTCCCCCTGCTCACACCTCCCCCCGCTCACACCTCCCCCCGCTCACACCTCCCCCCGCTCACACCTCCCCCCGTTCACACCTCCCCCTGCTCACACCTCCCCCCGCTCACACCTCCCCCCGCTCACACCTCCCCCTGCTCACACCTCCCCCCGTTCACACCTCCCCCGCTCACACCTTCCCCCGCTCACACCTTCCCCTGCTCACACCTCCCCCTGCTCACACCTCCCCCTGCTCACACCTCCCCCCGCTCACACCTCCCCCCGCTCACACCTCCCCCCGCTCACACCTTCCCCTGCTCACACCTCCCCCTGCTCACACCTCCCCCCGCTCACACCTCCCCCCGCTCACACCATCCCCTGCTCACACCATCCCCTGCACACACCTCCCCCTGCTCACACCTTCCCCTGCACACCCTCTGCTCACACCTCCCCCCGCTCACACCTCCCCAGCACACACCTCCCCCCGTGCACACCTTGCCCTGCTCACACCTCCCCCTGCTCACACCTCCCCCTGCTCACACCTCCCCCTGCACACACCTCCCCAGCACACACCTTCCCCTGCACACACCTCCCCCTGCTCACACCTTCCCCTGCACACACCTCCCCCTGCTCACACCTTCCCCTGCTCACACCTTCCCCTGCACACACCTCCCCCTGCTCACACCTCCCCCCGATCACACCTCCCCCTGCTCACACCTCCCCCTGTTCACACCTCCCCGGCACACACACACCCCAGCACATACCTCCCCCGCGCACACCTCCCCTTGCTCACACCTTCCCCTGCCCACACCTCCCCCTGCTCACACCTTCCCCTGCTCACACCTCCCCCTGCTCACACCTTCCCCTGCACACACCTCCCCCTGCTCACACCTTCCCCTGCACACACACCCCTGCTCACACCTCCCCCCGCTCACACCTCCCCAGCACACACCTCCCCCCGTGCACACCTTGCCCTGCTCACACCTCCCCCTGCTCACACCTTCCCCTGCTCACACCTCCCCCCGCTCACACCTCCCCAGCACACACCTCCCCCTGCTCACACCTCCCCCTGCACACACCTCCCCCTGCTCACACCTCCCCCCGCTCACACCTCCCCCTGCTCACACCTTCCCCTGCACACACACCCCCTGCTCACACCTCCCCAGCACACACCTCCCCCCGTGCACACCTTGCCCTGCTCACACCTCCCCCTCCTCACACCTTGCCCCGCTCACACACACCCCTGCTCACACCTTGCCCCGCTAACACCTCCCCCTGCTCACACCTCCTTCTGTTCACACCTCCCCCTGCTCTGACGGATATTTGTTTAGTTGTGAAAACAAGTCCTCCCACAAATTCTCTGTCCTCCTAACAATTCTGTTTATGTCTCTTTTTTTAATATTTTTTATTGTTGATAGTGTCACAGATGTCTTCCATTTCCCCACTTTACCTCCTTCCTCCCAGTCCCCTCCCACCATCCTCACCCCCAGGTCTTCACGCCCTGTGGCCCGTGTCCATGGGCTGTGCCTATACGTATACAAGGTCTTTGGTTTCTCTCTTCTCGCCCCCAACCCCACATGGAGGCGTGTCAGTCTGCTCCCTGCCTCCCGGCTGCGGGTCTTACTTTGTTGGTCAGGTCACTCTGTTCATTAGATGCCACAGATGAGTGAGATCATGTGATCTGTGTCTTTCTCAGTGTGGCTATTCCACTGAGCATCATGCTCTCCAGGTCCATCCGTGCTGCCCCAGAGGGTAAGATCCCTCTTTTCACAGCTGCACAGTGTTCCAGGGTGTGCCTGTCCCTCCGCTTTTCTATCCACTCCTCCACGGACGGGCACTGGGGCTGTTCCAGCTCTTAGCTATTGTCTCTGTTTATGTCTTAACCGCTGCTTTAAGGATCAAACCTGCCACCTGGCCCATGTTGCTCAGTGGTTGGAGTGTGCCCCCCACACACACACACCCCAAAGGGCTGCAGGTTCTATTCCAGGTCAAGGGCACATACTTGAGTTGCGGGTTCCATTCCCAGCAAACAGGGGCACATTCGGGAAGCAACCAATCGATGTTTCTCTCCCTCTGTCTCTCCCTGTCCCTTCCACCATCTCTAAAAGTCAATAGAGGAATATCTTCAGGTGAGGATTAATTTAAAAAAAAAAAAACACTTCAGGGCTATGCCCTGGCCGGTGGCTCAGTGGTTAGAGTGTCAGCCGTGCACCAAAGGGTCACGGGTTCGATTTCTGGTCAAGGGCACGGACCTGGGTTGCAGGTTCAACCCCTGGCCCCAGTCAGGGTGCGTGGGGGAGGCAACCAATCAATGTCTCTCTCACGTCAATGTTTCTCTCTCTCTCCTCCCCCCCCCCACTTCCCTTCTGCTCTCTCTAAATCTCTGAATATCATGGGGAAATATCCTTGGGGGAGGATTCACAGAAAACAGAACACTTCAGGGCTGGCTGTCGGACAGGCAGGACCCAAACAGGAAGCATCGTGAGCAAGAACAGAAACAGCCCTGATAGAAACACACAAACAGGCTTGTTTCTTCCTCATTGTGTGGGGCAGGGGCCGCTGTGGCTCTGTCCCAACCTCAGGGACTTCGTTCTCGGGCCGGGGCTGAAGGAGGTGCCTAAGGGGAAGGAAGTGCCACCCTCCCGTGGTCCCGAAGCTTCTGCCGGGCGTGGGGCAAGCGCTTCCGCCCTCATGCCTTCGGCCAGCGCGTGGCACAGGTCAGGGTCCACAGGTGGGGCAGGGCTGCTCCGGGAGAAACGCAGGGACAGCAGGAGGGAGAGCACAGTTCACTCTGGGGAGGGAGAGGGTGCTCGGGAGCCGTGATCCCTGCTGCACACCAAGAAGGGAAAATGCCTTTTGGGGGGAGCAGGCAAATACCTCTGGAAATGCAAAGGACAGCCAGGGAAACTTAAACGTCAGAGGATGGGCTCGGCCCGTGTGGCTCAGTGGATAGAGCGTCGGCCTGCGGACTGAAGGGTCCCGGGTTCGAGTCCAGTCAAGGGCACATACCTCAGTTGCAGGCTCCTCCCTGGCCTGGGCCCTGGTCAGGGCTCGTGCAAGAGGCAACCAATGGATGTGTTTCTCTCACAACGGTGTTTCTCTCTGTCTTTCCCTCTCTCTTCCACTCTTCCTAAAAATCAATGGAAAAATATCCTGGGGTGAGGATGAAAAATAATCCTATATATTAAAGCCCAGCAGAACGACCAGAACGACCGGTCAACCAAAGGGTCGCTCAACGCAGGAGCTGCCCCCTGGTGGTCAGTGCGCTCCCACAGTAGGAGCGCCGCTCAGCTGACCGGGTGAGCAGTGAAGTACAGTAGCAGTCATCTCAGGTGAAAACTGTAGTTTCACTTTAACCCTGCTGTTTGGCTTAACAATAGAAAGTTATTTTGATCTTATAAATCCTCCCATTGGACATGGACCGGGACATAATGTGCTAAGGGGCAGGGAACATGGCATAGAAAAATTACTCTCTTAGAAAAACAATGTATGACGATTAAACCCAGCCAGGTGTGACCCCGTTTTCCTCCCATTTGTACTTGTGAATTTTTTCTGAACTTTTTACCCTGCCAGTTCTAGGAACAGCTAATGAAATGCTTTGTAGTTGTTGCAAATAAAAGCTTTGCTGTCCCCTTGGTCACTACTGCAGTACGAGGCCGCCTGTGAGGAGGGACGTGCTGTAGTCACTGGCCAGCTTACTAAAGGCTGAGTCGGCGGTCTGTCTCGCTGATTGAACCCATAACGAGCAGCCGCTCCTGCAGTGGGCCAATCCCCACAGGCCACGCCCCCCCACCAGTGCACCTGGCCTCTAGTAAATAAATAAATGTCAGAGGATGGGCTTAACAGCAGATTGGACACAGCGGAAGAGAGAGGTAGTAAACGGGATAGAAGGAGTGTATCAGGGCTCTCCAGAGAAACAGAACTAATCAGGTGTGATGTGTGTGTGGAAAGGGAGAGACAGAGAGACAGAGAGAGAAACCCTTATTTTAAGGAACCAGCTCACAGGATTGTGGAGGCGGGCAAGTCCAGACTGTGGGGGGAAAGCCCACAGGCAAGAGCTGATCTTCCAGTTGAGTCCAAAGCTGCCTCAAGGCAAAGCCCCTCGTCCCCTGGAGACCTAGTGTCCCTCCCCTCAGGGCCTTCAACTGACTAGACGAGGCCCACCCACACATGGAAGGCGTCTGCTTTACTCAGTCTGCTGACTTCAACGCTAATCTCTTCTAAACGGTGCTCTGCAGCAACGCTCAGCCTGCGTGCACTGAGCAGCTGTTTGGGAACCGGGGCCTTGTCCAGTTTGCACAGATAAGTACCCAGCACTGCCCTGGCCGGTGTGCTCAGTGGTTAGAGCATCAGCTCTCACACCAAAAGGTTGCCGGTTTGATTCCCGGTCACGGGCACATACCTGGGCTGCAGGTTCAATCCCTGGCTCTGGTTGGGGTGCGTGTGGGAGGCAACCAATCGATGTGTCTCTCTCACATCCATGTTTCTCTCTTCTTGCCTCCCTCTTCTCCCCCGCCTTCCACTCTCTCTACCAATCACTGGGGTGGGGGTGGGGGGATCATCCCAGGGTGACGTTTTTCAAAAGTGCCCAGCACTGAGGGGGATCTGAGCAGTGACCCAGGGGCAGCGCAGAGAAGCCTGGACGTGGGAAGGCGGCGAGGCGAGGCCTCGCGCTGTGCGAGGGCGGATGAGGTGATAGCAGGTGTCTGATCGGTCTCGGGAGGTGAGGAAGGACGGAGAAAGGCGGCACCTCGCCTCACTGTGTCTCACAGATGCTGCATCTGCTTCACAAGTGGAGGCCCCTCCATCAGCACGGGGATTGCGACCCCTGAAGGCTCAGGTGGTGGCCAGCGCCTGTGGCAGCACCTTCCATGAGGGACACGCACTGTTTCACTCGACACCGTGCTGCTGCCTGCTTCACAGGCGAGCGGGTGCGCGGGACCGTCTGCGCACTGCCAAGCCGCGCAGTTCCTGTGCTGCGTCGCCGTGTCTGGGTCCGAGCCACACTCTGAGCGTCCCTGCTTTGGACTCTTTGGGAAGTAGTGGCTGATGAAAGATTCCAGGTCACAAATTCCACAGGCGCCCCGACAAACCCCACGCTGACTGAGTCAGAGGAAACCACCTCTGAGTGAAGGACCAGGACAGCAGAGGCGAGAAGGCAGGTCCCCCCACGGCAGAGCGGGGACACCACGGGAACCCCAGCAGGAGTAGACGCCGGGGGTCACCGGCGCCAGGGGTCGCCGGCGCCGGGAGTCCTTCAGCAATCGGTGCCAGCCTCGAACCGCACACCCTGCACCACAGCTTTCAGGAAAAGGGATCAAAGAAAGACTCACACGGACAAAGGTGAGAGCTTTGACATCTAAAGAACATATTGAGGCGGAAGGAAACGTTCCGGGCGTTACAAGCCGCAAGAAGAACTAGAGGAAGGAAACTGGGACACCTGAGGAAATCCAGATATCACCGGGTTTCAGACGACAAGAGGGGGCAGTGGAAGGCGACATGTCTGGGAGTCCTGTTGTGTTTCGGAGAATAACAAGGACGTACTTGAGACATGGGTACGACTAATGCGCTAACATGTTACGGTACCTTCGTCACTAGAGCAGGGCTCTCGGTGTGGAGAGGGGCAGCTGTGACCCCAGGGCCATCCGACCGTGTCTGGGAACATTGTTGGCTGTTTGGACAGAGGGGGTTACTGGCCTGTAGTGAGTGGGAACATAAAAGGGTGCCGTTCAGGGAAACATACAAATGGGGAGTAGGAGGGTGACGGTAGGAGGTGAAGCAGGGCAGGAGGATAGCAGGCAGGGTGCACCCGCACGCCACGAGGCCGTCGGCACCCACAGCGAAGAGTCACCGGCCCCAGGTGTCTGCAGAGGCTGGGGAGTCTGTGCTGGAGGAACAGTGATGAGAAATGCCACTCCGCCACGTGACCACTCCACGAGAGAGGACAGATCCCTTAAAAAAAAAAAAAAGGCAGAACTAATGGAAAACAGAAAGTAATGCAACAGAAATAATTCCCAAAGTAAAAGGACTAATAATCCTGTAAAAGACAAGATTGTTAGACTGCATTTTTAAAATAATAGTAAATCTTTCGCTGTTTTTAAAGTATCTGCAGAAAACATCGGGCTATAGAAAAACTGGAAGTAGAGAGCGGGCACAGGATATACCAGGCGGACTCCAGCCAGGAAAGCTGATTTCACTATATTAGTATCACGCACAGTAGATGTTAAGGCTAAAGGTATTACTAGGGTTAAAGGGGACCACTATCCTACACCAGAGGCCCGGGAGTGGGCCTAAGCCGGCAGACGGACATCCCTCTTGCAGTCTGGGACCTCTCGCTCCTTCCTGCCTGCCTGCTCGCTGCTCCTTACCACTCGGCTCGCTGCTCCTTAGCGCTGCCACGGAGGCGGGGGAGGCTCCCCCCACCACCGCTGTGCTCTCCAGCCTTGAGCCCGGTTTCTGGCGGAGCGGCGCTCCTCCTGTGGGACCACACTGACCAAGGCGGGCAGCTCCTGCGTTGAGCATCTGCCCCCTGGTGGTCAGTGCGCTCCCACAGTGGGAGCACCAATCGGCTGACCGGGATGAGAGGCTCCTCCTGCAGCGGGCCATCCCCACAGGCCACCCCCCAACAGGGCATGAATCCCGTGCACCAGGCCTCTAGTATAATCATGAAAAGCGCCAGTTCACAGGGAGATAACACAGCTCCTACCTAGGTGTGTTCAGCAACATAGCTTTGAAATAGGTCTGACTGACAGAGCAGGGGGAACCAGACAATTCACCATCGTATTGACATAGGAACAACAGACAACCCCGTCCAGCCGTGGCTGGCGCCGACTTGTCTGCACACCGCCAGTCTGTCTGCAGATCTAAGCTGTGAGCACCTGCACGAGGCACCATCAGCGCTGGGACCTGGGGGAGAACAGGAGATGCTGTCATTTAAGCTAGATTATTAGGCACTGCTGAGTGTCAGAGATGCTAAACGTGTGCAGGTGTGTGCGCAGGTGTGTGCTGTGGGGGGAGGGTGCGGGGGGTGTGCAGGTGTGTGTGTAGAGGTGTGTATGTGTGTGTGCACTGGGTGTGGGGGTGTGTGTGTTGTGTGTAGGTGTGTGTGTGCAAGTGTGTGTGTGTGCAGGTGTGTGTGTGAGTGTGGTCTGTGTGTGGTGTGTGTGCAAGTGTGTGGCGAGTATGGTGTGTGTGCAGTTGTGTGTGGTGTGTGTGTGCTGTGTGTGCAGGTGTGTGGTGAGTGTGGTTTGTGTGGTGTGTGTGCAAGTGTGTGGCGAGTGTGGGGTGTGTGTGTACAGTTGTGTGTGCTGTGTGTGTGGTGTGTGTGTGCTGTGTGTGCAGGTGTGTGGTGAGTGTGGTCTGTGTGTGGCGAGTGTGGTGTGTGTGTGTACAGTTGTGTGTGGTGTGTGTGCAGTTGTGTGTGGTGTGTGTGTGCAGTTGTGGGTGCTGTGTGTGTGGTGTGTGTGCAGGTGTGTGATGAGTGTGGTCTGTGTGTGGTGTGTGTGCTGTGTGTAGGTGTGCGGTGAAGTGTAAAGAGATTCTGGGTGCAGGGTATCTAGGCATTCCACTTTTTTATAGATTTAAAAGTTCTCACCATAAAAAGCTGGGGAAGCTGATGAATGTGCAAATGCTCACAGAGCCGTCATTCTGGCATGTGTCAGTTCCCATGCGAGTTCAACACAGAATCTTCTCAGCTCCGCCGACAACGGGCCTCTGTTAGAACAAGCCTGTGGCCTTTCACAGGCGCTGCTGCTCCGCTCAGAGGGTGTTTGTCCCAGTATCTTCCTGGCGGTGCCATTTCCCTGCAGCCTGGCGGGGAGGGGCTGCTGGGGACCCCCTGTGCGCCGGCGGCGGCCCCACACGGCCGAGGAGTGCTGGGCACGTGCCCTGCGCGCAGTGTGTCCGCACGGGCTGGGCTGGGCCTGTGTGGCCGCGCAGCTTTCGGGGCTCACTCAGAGGGCGGAGGCCTCAGACTCACGGCATCCCACTGCCCCCGGAGGACGCGCAGGACCCAGGGAGCCGTCCTGCCCTGGCAAGGCCCTTGCACCTGCTTCTGTCCTTAACCCTCCCTGGAGATGCGTGTTTCTCATTGATTCCACAGAGAGAAGGGAGAAAGAGAAACACCAATCGGTTGCTCCTGTCCGGAGCCTGACCAAGGCTCAAACCTGAACCCTGGGTACGTGCCCTCACCGGGGAATGAGCCCGAGCCCTCGGTGCCCAGGACGGCGCTCCAACCACTGGGCACACGAGCCAGGGCTTGGCATTCCGGCTTCGTCAGCTCAGGACTCGAGGCCTCCTGTCCCTAGGATTGCCCGCCGTCTCTCTCGCATCCTGGAGCTGTTTGAAGAGTGTTCCTCTCGAATGGGTGTGAGCCTTCTCTCTGACCAGATGGACAAAGGGCACAGGCGCGGGCGGCCCTGCTTTGTGAGAAAGACCTCGCGCGGTGAACCTTCGCAGGAACTTCCGAAACTTCGAGAAGGAAGACCCGTCCCAGGCGCCTCACCCAGGCCGCTGTGCCCTCTGGGCCCGGTGCCTCCGTGGCCTTGGCAGGTCCCTGGGGCCCGGCGGCATCGAGAGGGATGTGGGCACCTGGCTGGCCGGCTGCGGAGGCTGCAAACCTGGCGGCTGGGAGGGGACGAGGAGAGAGGGGCACACCTGGGAGAAAAGGCCCGGACCAGACGGGGTCAGCAGGTCACCTCGTGAGCGGTCCCTGCGCAGCGAGCCCATTTCCACCGCAGCACTCCTGCACCGCCCCTCCCCTGCCAGTCATTGTGCCCGGGCGACTGGAGCGCTGTCGGGGCTGTGGGCAGAGAAGAGCCTGCGGAATCGCTGGGCCGTGGTTCCCTCCAACCGAGCTTCCCAGGAGGAGTTCCTGCCATCAATGCTGTTGGCTGCTGTGGAGCCCTCGGCTTCGCCCCTCGCCCTGCACACACCCTCCCACCTTGGGGGCCAGCACGCCTTGCCCCACCGTCTGACGCTCACCAAGAGGCGAGGAAGAAAGAAACGGAGGCCTGCGGTGAGTCGGACCAATCCTGCGAAAGAAAAGTGTGTGTGTGCCCGGCCCGCGGGCTCAGTGGTTGAGCACCGACCTATGAGCCAGGAGGTCAGGGTTCGATTCCCGGTCAGGGCACAGGCCCGGGTTAGGGGCTCCATCCCCAGGGTGGGGCGTGCAGGAGGCAGCCGATCCATGACTCTCTCTCATCATTGATGTCTCTCTCTCTCTCTCTCTCCCTTCCTCTCTGAAATCAATAAAAAAATATAGTTTTTAAAGATGAAAAGAAAAGTGTGTGTGGTGTTGTTTTTTTTAAATCAGTATCTTCCCCTTTTCTAGCTTCCAGAAGTTCTACGTGGAACTCACAGCTGGATTAGATGCTTTTTAAAATGACAACAGGTTTCATTTGCTTGTTTATTTAAACAGAGGAACAGGGAGTTCTTGTTTCACCCGGAGGAAGCTTCTGGCCTCCGGGGAGCGGGCGGCAGGAGGAGCGCAGGATGCTCGGCGGGGCCCTCGTTGCCGGCGGCATCCTGTGCGCACCGCAGCTTCAGAACTTTAACCAAAACCAAACCAGCCGCCCTGAGATGCGGTTCAGATACCTCGCAGCTCACCTGCTGGAAATGCGCCATGCCGACGCCGTCAGCACGTGCACTCCGCGTCACTGTCTCCCCCGCCCCCAAGGCCCCCCAGGAGCAGTCCCC
The DNA here is from genome assembly GCF_963259705.1 of Myotis daubentonii. Lineage (NCBI taxonomy): Eukaryota > Metazoa > Chordata > Mammalia > Chiroptera > Vespertilionidae > Myotis > Myotis daubentonii. The sequence continues at coordinate 1,696,889 of NC_081842.1, forward strand.
CCCGCCCCTCCCAGCCCCGCAGCCCCCACGGATCGACCTCCCAGGCCCGTGGGCTGCCTCTTCCGGGCATTTCACGGACGTGGAGCGACGTCGCGAGGCTCGGTGACCGTCCCGTCCCGTCCCCGTTCACTGAGCTGGTTCCCGAGGCTGTTCGCGCTGCGGCGTGGAGGCCCCTCAGTGTTTAGGGCAACATCCCTTCCAGGGGGTGGGTGGACCGCGGTTTATTATTATCGTTAGCTGGTAGACATTTGTGTTGTTTCCACTTTTTTATTTTTTTAACATGTTTTTATAGATTTCATAGAGAGAGGGAGAGACAGAAACATCAACGATGGGAGAGCACCATGGGTCGGCTGCCTCCTGCGCGAGCCCGCAACCTGGGCCTGTGCCCTGACCGGAATCGAACCCTGACCTCTCTGCAGGGGTCAACGCTCCACCGACTGAGCCACACCAGCCGGGCTCCGCGTCTTGATGGCCATGGGTTCTCTCATCTCTGAGGTCCCTCTCGCTCCCTCTCCCTTGCTCCCTGAAATCAATATAATGTGGAACTGGATCCGGCGGGTCCGGGAGACGCTCACTCGTGATTTTCCCTGGAAAGGGCAGAGGAGGGGCCCGCAGGAGGGTGGCTGGCGAGCGGGAGGTGCCGCTGCCGGATGAGTCACCCCCGGCTTTCTCGGGTGCCCCCCGCCCCCCAGCAGCCCTCCAGAGAGTCACAGCCTCTGCTCTGGGCTGAGGACACTCGGTGTCTGAGGCTCTGCTAGGAAAAAAGGGCAACAATTTTTCTCAAGGGTCTTACCGTTTGCAAACCAGAAACACGACTGAACAGAAAGCAGAGCCCGCAAGTGCTCTGAGGGACAGAGACGCTGATTTCTTACAGCAAAAAGCCCCCGGAGACCATGGCCTGTGCTCAGCCCCCGGGGGCGCCAGCGGGTGCCCGGGCCTCTGATGCCGCCTGCACAGGGGCCAGGGGGCGCCCCTCACCCTCCCCATCTCCGCACCAACCGACCCGCCCAGCCCGCCCGCACCCCGCCATGCGCTGTTTCTGGCGACCTGACCAAGAAACAGCTGGGACTTTGCCTCATTCCCGCTGCAGAGCTCTCAGCGCGGCGGCTGTGTCACGTTTCATCTGAAGCCCGAGGGGGAAGGTCATCGCCTGGGCAGGTGTGCCCGTTTCCAGCGGGGGGGGGGGGGGGGGGGCGCGGGCGGGGAAGGCACGGGCGGGCGTCTGCGGCCAGGACTCCCGCGGCGGGCACTGCCAGGAAGGCTCCAGCTGAAGCTGCCAGGCTAGTTACCCCGAGGATGGCATCGTCTCTCCGTGCCTCAACCTACTGGATCTTGGTGACCCGGCCATGACAGCTATGCCACGTCTTCCCTCTAGTCCGGGGCCGTGGCTGACGGACCCTCTGCACCGTGAGCCAGAGGGAGAGCGGCCTGGGGAGACCGACCTGCTCCCAGCCCCCGGGCTGCCTGGTCCTCACGGGCCCTTGTCCAGCAGCCCCGCCTGCTTCTCAGCTGCTACAGGGCTGGCCCCGGTCACGTCTGCAGAGTCGTCCAGCCAGGGAAGCGGGGCTCCTGCCAGCACCCAGTTACCATGCTCGCCTCCACTTTGATTTGCACGGGCCCCTGTCCTTTCCTGCCTGACCCGTGTCTCTCTCTCTTTCTCTCTCTCTCTCTCTCTCTCTCTCTCTCTAAATATTCTTAAAATATATTTTTATTGATTTCAGAGAGGAAGGGAGAGCTCTCTTTTTTAAAATATATTTTTATTGATTTCAGAGAGGAAGGGAGAGAGAGAGAGAGAGAGAGAGAGAGAGAGAGAAACGGGCATGTGCCCTCGACCAGATTTGAACCCAGGACCTTTCAGTCCACCGGCGCTCTATCCACTGAGCCAAACTGGCTAGGGCTGACCCATCTCTTTGATGGTGAAGCCCAGAGGAAAATAATAACACCATAGTGTGGCTTCCTCTTGGTTCTCCATTTACAAGACACCTTCTACCCAGAAAGAAAGGGCCGCCCCTTTGTTTTTCCTGTTGCAAACGTGGTTTCTCACCTTTCATCTCTAGAAGATTCTTGGCTCACTCTAGGGCTGCAGCCCCACTGGCTGTCTTTTAGAAGTTCTGGCTGCTCTGAAACAGCTTCCTTTGGCTGTGTGCCCGCCTTGAATTTTTAAAATAAATCATTTTAAGTCTGGGATCAAAGGTAACATTAGTGGGTAAATATGCACTGAGTTACACTCCTCTTTCATCTGCACCTGGGACCCTGTCATACTTTCTATTCTTGGGGCCTCTTCCTGCCCCCTCTCTGCCCTGGGGGCACGCAGCCTTCAATCGTCCTAAGGCATTTGGGAATGACTTCCCCACCCTCCAAGCATTGACAGGGAGGCTGCATTCCTCCACTTTCTCCACGGGGCACCAGGCATTAATGAAACCCTGGGATTCGCTAGGCGGCGGGACGGGGTGATGTGGTGGGCTGAAAAAGCCGCCCCTACAAGATCCCCAGGTCCTAATCGCTGGAACCTGGGAAAGGAGTCTTTGCAAAAGGGGTCTTGAGATGAAGATGTTACCCTGGATTATCAGGCGGGAGCCTCGCTGCCCTAGATGTCCTGTAAGAGAGGCAGAGGCAGATGGCATGGACGGAGCCGGAGGATGCGATCCCAGAGGCAGGACTGGAGTGATGGGGCCACAGGAATGTCTGGGACCCGGGCAATCTGGAAGAGGCAAGGAACAGATTCCCTCCTAGAACCCGTGACTGCCGACACCTTGACTTTGGCTCAATGGTACTTGTGAGGATGGGAAAGGGGCCTTTGTTTGTCTTTGCTGTGGCCTTCCACAGTTCATGAGAAGCCCCTGGTAATGAAACCCCAAGATTGTTGGCACCTCTGATTCAAACAGCCCCTCTCTTCAAACTGCGAGGCAAGATAAGCTACTCTCAAGGCTACATTCTTGCACACCCCTCCTCCCTGCTGTTTTCACAACTCAGGGATAATTCGAACCAAGAAGTCTCCAGTAGAAGTTCCTTGCCCCTCCCTCCCCTTCAGACAAGCCTCTTTTGAACTCTTCCTACCGTTTGCTCTGAGCATGTCTTACAGGCCTGAGAAAAAATGCTGACAAGACGCCTTCCTAGGACATCTGTCTGGACCAGGGGTCCTCAAACCACGGCCCACGGGCCACACGCGGCCTGCCGAAAACATTTGTCTTTTTACTTCAGAATAAGATATGTGCCGAGTGCACAGGAATTTGTTCATCGTTTTTTTCTAAACTATAGTCCGGCCCTCCAACGGTCTGAGGGACAGTGAACTGGCCCCCTGTTTAAAAAGTTTGAGGACCCCTGGTCTGGACTGTCCCCTGAGGAACTAAGGAACACAACCCTGCTGTCTGCTCAGTTTCACCGCCCTTCCTCGTCGCCTAGCAACAGCTGCCACTCCTCTTTAAGAGTGGAAACGTGCTGAAACCGGTTTGGCCCAGTGGATATAGCGTCGGCCTGCGGACTGCAAGGTCCCAGGTTCGATTCCCGTCAAGGGCATGTACCTTGGTTGCGGGCACATCCCCAGTGGGAATTGTGCAGGAGGCAGCTGATCGATGTTTCTCTCTCATTGATGTTTCTGACTCTCTGTCTCTTTCCCTTCCTCTCTGTAAAAAGTCAATAAAATATATTTTAAAAATAAATAAATAAAATAAAAGTGGAAACGTCTTTTGTTTCTTTCCCTGTGCTGATTAGCACTGCAGCAAAGTAAAAAGTAAATAAACAGATAAACTTTCTCTCTGCACCTGTCTCTTCTCTGAGCTGTGAATTCTTTCACTGCCCCGTCACCGGCCAAACCCTACCAGCACTGATTTGGTGCTTTTCTCCAGGACTGGGGGAGAACACATTTTTATTGTCTCCAGCCACACCGTCCGTGGCACTTCCTAGAGCAGCTCGGGAAGGTTACACAGGTGGGGACGTCACCTGGAGCCCTGAGGCAGCCGCCTGGCCGGTGCTTCTGGCTGAGCGACCGTGATGAAACAGTTGCCCTTGCTCTGCCCTCGCTTCCTAATCTGTCACGCGGAAGGTGGTGCAAGGACACATCCTGACGACAAGGATTACACGGGGCATGGACATCAGTGACATCTGATGGCGGAAGGGGTTCTAAGGAAAGTGACCTCACAGGTGATCTGACCCTGAACCCCTAACTGGGCAGCGCATGGTGGGGAACCAGCGGCTCACCTTTGCCTCCAGCAAGGCCTGTCCATCGTGTCTGTGCGTCCGGGTGAGCACACCTTTACAATAAGTCTTAACCGCCCGCAAGAGAGCAGACTCTTGTTAACCTTCCTGTAATCCCATCCCCACCTGCTTTCTCCCACCTTCCTGGAATCTTCCTCACCGTCCCCGCGTGGACCCCGGGAAAGAGGACACCTACGGAGAAAGGACCCCGGGACTCACCATTAAAAGCAGGGCCCGGAAGCCATTTCTGCACAGGGGCCTCTCAGCAAACGACTCAGGGGGCAGCCTGCGCCCAGCTGCCGCCTGCCCTGAGCTCCTGCCACCTGAGTCAGCAGCCCTTGCCAGGGGCTCCCAACCTCTCTCACCCCACAGCGTTACTGGAAGGGCCCTGGCGCGGGACTGCCCGGGGCCGGCCTGTGGTGTGTGGGTCCTTGACTCGTGCAGGACAGATGTCACAGCCCGAGCCCAGGTGATTGTGAGAGGAAGGTTACTAAAGTTGGGACCGTGAAACAAGGAAGGGCCCAGGAGAGAAGCAGCCACAGAAGAGGAACTGGGAGGGGAAACGAGCCCAGGCTGGGCGGGGCTGCTCTGGCTCCCTGGGAAGTCAGAGGAGGGGGACCTGGGGGCAGGGTTGAGCCCAGGACGAGCTGCCGCTGCCCACTGCTCCCCTGTTTGCAAGTCTCCTGGGGTCCCTTGGAGTTTAGGAGATGCCCGCCTGTGGGGGTAGGGGAGGGCATGGGCGTGCTCCCCCGAGGGAGACAGGCTGGGACGAAGGCCCTGAGCAGACGCAGTAGATGGTCACCTGCCAGCGAGGAAGGAGCCTCCGGAGAAGCCGGTCCTCTGGTGCCCACTCGCAGCCTCTGGAGTGAGAGAAAGCACGTGTCTTGTTGGAGCGCCAGCTGCGGGCTTTGCTACGGCAGCCCCAGCGCGCTCGCAGAGGGGCAGGCGGACAGCAGCCCCAGCGCGCTCGCAGAGGGGCAGGCGGACAGCAGCCCCAGCGCGCTCGCAGAGGGGCAGGCGGACAGCAGCCCCAGCGCGCTCGCAGAGGGGCAGGCGGACAGCAGCCCCAGCGCGCTCGCAGAGGGGCAGGCGGACAGCAGCCCCAGCGCGCTCGCAGAGGGGCAGGCGGACGGCCCCAGCGCGCTCGCAGGGGGGGCAGGCGGACAGCAGCCCCAGCGCGCTCGCAGAGGGGCAGGCGGACGGCCCCAGCGCGCTCGCAGAGGGGCAGGCGGACAGCAGCCCCAGCGCGCTCGCAGAGGGGCAGGCGGACGGCCCCAGCGCGCTCGCAGGGGGGGCAGGCGGACGGCCCCAGCGCGCTCGCAGGGGGGGCAGGCGGACGGCCCCAGCGCGCTCGCAGAGGGGCAGGCGGACGGCCCCAGCGCGCTCGCAGGGGGGGCAGGCGGACGGCCCCAGCGCGCTCGCAGGGGGGCAGGCGGACGGCCCCAGCGCGCTCGCAGGGGGGCAGGCGGACGGCCCCAGCGCGCTCGCAGGGGGGCAGGCGGACGGCCCCAGCGCGCTCGCAGGGGGGCAGGCGGACGGCCCCAGCGCGCTCGCAGGGGGGCAGGCGGACGGCCCCAGCGCGCTCGCAGGGGGGCAGGCGGCAGCAGCCAAACAAAAACAGCCCGGCCGGCGTGACTCAGCGGCTGAGCTTCAACCTGTGACTCAGGAGGTCAGGGTTGGATTCCCGTTTGGGGCACAGGCCCGGGTAGCGGGCTCCATCCCCAGTGGGGAGCGTGCAGGAGTCAGCCGATCCATGATTCTCTCTCATCCCTCTCCTTTCCTCTCTCTAAAATCAATAAAATAAAAAAATTAAAATAATAAAAAGAAAAGGAAATGGAAGCATTGTTGATGACTAAGGTCTCCGGAGGCAAGTCAGCTTCCCCATGTTCCAGACACACGCGGGGAGCAGCTGCTACACTGCTGCTGCCGCAGCCCTTCCTCCTCCCCGCCCCCCCCCCCCCGCCCCCGCAGCACCCTCTCCCCGCTGCCTCGCCCCTGCGCTCCTCTGCGCTCCCACCTGCCTGCCCCCTGTGGTCCCCTGCCCGGGTTAGGCTCTGGGCGCCCCCTGGGCCATGTCCCCGCCGAGGTCTGCCCGCCTCGCCCTCCCCCTTCCACTCCCAGGACACACCGCGGCCCACAGACTCCTCAGGGGACCCCGTCCCCGTCCTGGGAAACACAAGGCACCCACATCCAGCCAAGGGAGCCCGGCCTTCAAAGCCGTCACTTTCCGCGCAGCCTGCCCGGAAGGTTGGGAGCCTCACTACCTTTGACAGAAACGGCACTGCATCTGCCGTACATCTGTGCATGTTGATCGCTGTTGGGAAAAAACACGCTTGCTGGCCCACAGGCATCTTGTGGGCCCACAGACGAGGGGTCTCGGGTTCAATTCTTAGGCAGGGGCGTGCACCTAGGTTGCAGGTTCGATCCCCGGCCCCAGTCAGGGCGCATGCGGGAGGCAACAATCGATGTGTCTCTCTCACACCCATGAGTCTCTCTCTCTCCTCCTCCCACCCTTGCACTCTCTCTCTCTCTAAATATCAATGGAAAAAATATCCTCGGGTGAGGATTTTAAAAAATAATAATTTCAGGTGCTTTTTAAAAAAAAATACGTTTTTATTGATTTCAGAGAGGGAGAGGAAGAGAGATAGAAACATCAATGATGAGAGAATCATGGGTTAACTGCCTCCTGCCGCCCCACACTGGCCGGATTGCGAATCGAACCCAGGACCCTTCAGTCCGCAGGCCGACTCTCTTTCCACTGAGCCCAACTGGCTAGGGACATTTTAGGTGCTTTTGAAATGAAAGAAAAACAACCACCTTTGACCTTTTCGATATAAATGGACACCTGAAGTTTACTAGACAATGAGAAAAACTAGCAGCATCGCAGGGAAAGCCAACGCCAAGTACACAGAACAACACGTACTTTGCAGAAATTGTGTTTAAAACTAAATGAAGCAGACTAACACTTGCTGGGGTGCGAGAACGGCCAACGTGGGGTACGCCAGCCTAAGGACACACGGGAACCCCTAAGCATCCCATCGTCACTAATCGGTGACTTAGACCGTCTACCAGCCACAGCACGCGTGGAAACGACGCCGATCGCAGCAGGAGGTCCGCGGAAGGGCAGAGGCTGGAGGCCCGGCCGCCTCAGCTGGGGGGGGGGGGGGGGCATCAGCATTCCTGGCCGCGATGACTCCCCAAGTGCTTTACTTGGACAGACTGACCCCCTAGAAACCCATTAGAAACGCCAAGTCTCAGGCCCCACCCAGGCCTGGATGGGAACCCCCCCGGGCCAGGCCTGTGTTTTCGTGTTGGGACAAGTCCTGTGACGCAGAGTTCAAGAACCACTCCCTAGGGACGTGGAAACACTCCAGGGAGCAGCATGCCATGTGCCCGCTTCTGTGCGGCGACTGTCTGCGTCTGCAGGCGTGAGGCCCCTGTGCGGTGCAGATGCACCTGCGGTGGAGGTGGCCCCGCTCTGGGCGTGGCTCGGGTTCTGGGAGCCGGTGGGAACGCACCTGCTGAAAGGAGAAGTCGGGCCGAGATTTGCAGGAAGCGCAGCCTTTCGGTGGCGGCCTGTGGAGGCTGGAGGATGAAATTGTGGTGGTTGGGCCACGTGGTCCTTCAGGTTTTCTCTAGCAGAACTGGACCTGCCCCCTGAGCCTTTCAGGCGTGAAAAGAGCCAATAGTGAGCCCGGCTGGTGTGGTTCAGTGGTCGGAGGTCGTGGTTGAGGGCTGAAATAAAATATATATATATATACTTTAAAGCCAATATGCATTGACCACCATATGCCTTTATTGAACTCTACATGCATTGATGAATGCAACCTCATCACAGCCCTATGGCGTGTCTTCTTAGGGCCTCCTTAACGAAACAAGATCAAACAGCCCAGGTCCCAGGCTGACAGAGCTGGGGGAACAGCCCAGGTCAAGTCCCTCCCGAGCTCACTTTTTAAAAAAAAAAAAATATTTTTATTGATTTCAGAGAGGAAGTGAAAGAGAAACATCAATGATGGAAGAAAAACATTGATCAGCTGCCTCCTGCATGCCCCCTACTGGGGATGGAGCCCATAACCCGGGCCTGTGCCCTGACCAGGAATCCAACCGTGACCTCCTGGTTCATAGGTCGCTGCTCAACCACTGAGCCACGCCGACCAGGCCAGAACTCACTCTTACCCAGCAGCCCAGGGCTCTGTTTCAGAGACCATCGCCAGTTGGGCAGGGACGTGCTGTCCTCCCAGCGACCACTCAGAACCAGCTCTCTCTCCGAGTGCAGCTGGCCTCACCTTCCTCCAGCTACACTGGACGCAGGCAGGCCTTCCAACATGACGCCCCTCTGCTCCCAACTCCACTCCTCTCCTCTTTACCTGGCTACCGTCCACTTACATTGCCCGTCTCCACGGAAACATCTACTCCAGGTCGCCTGCGGGAATCTATACTCCCCGCCCCCAGGCCACTCGAGTGTTCTACTGTTTTACCTCTCTTCCTCTCTTCTGCACGCGCCTGCCCGCTGGGGTGAGGAGGGGGTTCTCCATTGTGGAGATTCCGGAGCAGAGCTGCTGACTCCTCCCTGAGCAGCCTGGAGCAGCTGGCTGTGCAGCCGGAACGTTTGCTGCCCTGAGCTGCTGCTCAACTGGTGACTGTGCTTTCCTCTACCACCCTCTGCCCCCAAAAGAAGCACACGCACTCTTCTGGAAGCTTCCAGAGGAGCGGTTTCTAAAACTGATTTGTGAGCAAGTGAAAATAAAGAGCAACTATACAGTTATAAGCTAGATATAACTCTTGCATTTTTATTTTTTTTAACTTAGTTGTATTGATTTCTGAGAGGAAGGGAGAGGGAGAGAGAGAGAAACATCAATGATGAGAGAGAATCATGGATCGGCTGCCTCACCCTGGGCCTGGGCCCTGACTGGGAATCCAACCGGGACCTCCTGGTTCATAAGCCGCTGCTCAACTGAGCCACGCCAGCCGGGCTAACTCTTGCATTTTAAAATATACTTGGGGATATTTTCATTTGGATGTGATTTTTGTTACCAAAAACACTGTGCATCCATAAAAATCTAGCTGTCCAAAAAAGTGTGTGTGTGTGTGTGTGTGTGTGTGTGTGTTTGTGTGTGTGTGTAGGAGGGCGATCTATTTAAAAACCTCTCAAATGAAATGTTTGTTGGTTTGGGGCCCACCGTCTTACATGTAAAAATGCAACCTATTCCAACTAATTTGCTAGAACAGCTTCTGGGACAACAGGAAATGAATGTTAATTAAAACCGTGCTGGGAAATGTCTTAGCGAGTGTGACTGAGTCATGGCACCAGGAATTTCCTCCCGTTTAATTTACATCTTCTCCGGGGTGTTTTTCCATCCGCAACATCCACATCCTTAAAGCAAAGCGCTGACCATCCCTCCAGACAACCCAGCTCTTCGCTGGAGGATGGACTGCAAACCCCGGTGGCTTCGGGGGAGCCCGGCCTCCGAGCTGCCGCCTCTGCAAACTCATTGCCACGTGCTCCACCACTAATATTTAGGCGCCACCATGGACAGCTACGCATTTGGTTGCTTATTCCACGTCTCACCGTTTACATGTTTTTTGTGTGTGTGTTTTTAAATATATTTTATTGATTTTTTACAGAGAGGGAGAGGGATAGAGAGTTAGAAACATCAATGAGAGAGAAACATCGATCAGCTGCCTCCTGCACACCCCCCACTGGGGATGTGCCCGCAACCAAGGTACATGCCCTTGACCGGAATCGAACCTGGGACCCTTCAGTCCGCGGGGCGACGCTCTATCCACTGGGCCACACCGGCCAGGGCCGTTTACATGTTTTTATTTTCATCAGCTATGAAGGCACTTAAATAACCGTCTGAATGGCGGACGCAAGTGATGACCGATAAGGGTGGGCGGTCCCCGGGCCCGGGGCCTCCCCGTGCTCTCCCGCCCGCTCGCCCCGCCGCCGGCCGCCCCGAAAAGGAGCGCTGGACGGTCTTAACCACCGTCCCTGCCGGGCGGCCTCCCCTCCGGCCTCCCGACTCCCCGAGGCGCCCCGAGGTCGCTTCCGGGCCGGGTCGGCGAGCAGAGCGGGGAGGGGCCAACTCCAGGCCCGCGAGGCCTGCGCAGGCGCAGTGGCCACGCCTCGCCCCGCTGTGGGAACCCAGCGCTCGGGGAGGGAGGGTGGACCGCGAGTGGGCAGTCACTGCCGGGAAAGAGGGGCGCGGGGAGGCGGCGCAGCCTAACACTTCCCCGGGCGCGCGCCACCCACGCCGCGGGCACCAACCTCGCGGAGGCATCGCAGCGCGTGCGCGGAGGGCGACAGGCGCGTGCACGAAGGGAGGTGGGAAGCGCGTGCGCCGAGGGAGGAGGGAAGCGCGTGCGCGGAGGGCGACAGGCGCGTGCGCGGAGAGCCGGGGGGCGGGGGCGAGGGGCGGGGCGGGGCGAGGATGGCGGGGGCGGGGCGAGCGCTGGGCCTGGCCGGTGCCCGGGGTTGATAACCTGAGGCGGCACCGCACTGCGAGGAGTGCCCCGGAGTGAATGGCGGCGTAGCTGGCGGCCGCGGAGGATGTTCGCCCTCCTGGGTGTGGTTCTGGTCGCCGGGGCGCCGTGGGTGTTGCCCGCAGCTGCAGGTGAGAGATGGGGATCCCGGCGCTGGGCGCCACGGCCCCGGGAGGTGGGTGGCCGGGCACAGACGTTCTGGGAGACGAGGTCACCGTGGCCACGAGCCCATTGGGCTGGCAACTCAACAGGAGGAAATGGTGTTGGAGCTCCGTCCAGCCGCTGGCTCGGCGGCCTGCGCCGGGTCCCGACCCCCCGCCCGGCGTCCCCCGCCCCGCCCATCCCGCGGCGCCGGGTGTCGAGAGCCTCCGGGTCGAACTCGTTTTCCGTTTGCAAAGTCGGGCTGCCCGGCTGGGCCGTTCCGTTTCGGCTTTGGCCGTGAGCTGCGCCGAAGCCCGTTTCCTCCGGTTAGTGAGCAGCTCGCCCCGCGTGGGGCGGACGGGAGGGTCGCGGGGACTTCCCCCGGGTGCGTGCAGTGGAAAGCAGCAACAAAGGAAAGTGCGCCGCCGGACCCGCCCCCGCCCCTTCGCTGCGGCCCCGGCCCGAGCCCCAGCCCGAGCCCCAGCCCGAGCCCCAGCCCGAGCCCCAGCCCGAGCCCCAGCCCGAGCCCCAGCCCCAGCCCCAGCCCCAGCCCCAGCCCGAGCCCCAGCCCGAGCCCCAGCCCCAGCCCCAGCCCGAGCCCCAGCCCCAGCCCGAGCCCCAGCCCCAGCCCGAGCCCCAGCCCCAGCCCGAGCCCCAGCCCCAGCCCGAGCCCCAGCCCCAGCCCCAGCCCGAGCCCCAGCCCCAGCCCGAGCCCCAGCCCCAGCCCGAGCCCCAGCCCCAGCCCGAGCCCCAGCCCCAGCCCGAGCCCGAGCCCCGGGGTTGCTGCCTTGCTCGGAGCCGGGGGAGGGGGCGGGCGACGGCCTGTTTACTGCGGGGGGGGGGGGGGGGGGGGTGTTCCCGAAGGAAAAGGCCTGGCCGCCGGGGCAGGAATCCGGGGGTCCGGGAGGCTGCCTAGGGACTCAGACACTTAAGTTGGCTTAGAAAACTGCACCCCAGTGTGGTACATGGCACCCTGTTTCTCAAACTCTGCCACAGATAGGGTACACAGGATACTATGTGGGTGGCGGTAGGGGCCTTTATGCAGTCCGTGGCAATTTCTTTGAAGTCTTCGGTTCATGAAAATTTGCATTAAACTCGTGTTTGCTTTAATATAGGAATTTCCCCCAGAGTTTTCCTTAAAATAACATTCCAGGAGGGTGTGCATTAAGATCTGTAATTGAAAAATTAAAAAAAAAATTTTAAAAAGGTCCTAATTTTATTTTATTTATTTTTTTTATTGCTTAAAGTATTACAAAGGGTATTACATATGTATCCATTTTATCCCCCCGCCCTAGACAGTCCCCTAGCCTCCCCTATCACGCAGTGTCTTATGTCCATTGGTTATGCTTATATGCATGCATACAAGTCCTTTAGTTGATCTCTTACCCCACTACCTCCTGCCCCCCAACCCTCCCCGGCCTTCCCGCTGCAGTTTGACAATCTGTTTGAGGCAGCTCTGCCTCTGTATCTATTATTGTTCAAAAGTTTATAATGGTCTCTATTGTCCATGAATGAGTGAGATCATGTGGTATTTTTCCTTTATTGACTGGCTTATTTCACTTAGCATAATGCTCTCCAGTTCCATCCATGCTGTTGCAAATGGTAAGAGTTAAAAGGTCCTAATTTTAAATTTGGATTAGCAGAGAGCTGCTAAAAGTAAGTTTTATTTATTTATTTTTTTAAATATATTTTTATTGACCTCAGACAGGAAGGGAGAGGGAGAGACAGAAACAATGATGAGAGAGAATCACTGATTGGCTGCCTCCTGCACGCCCCCTACTGGGGATTGAGCCCACAACCCAGGCCTGTGCCCTTGACCGGAATGGAACCCGGGACCCTTCAGTCTGCAGGCAGGCAGACGCTCTATCCACTGAGCCAGACCAGCCAGCGCTAAACGTAAGTCTTACACACAGCTAGCATGTACTGTGCTCTTAACTACACACCAGGCACTACTCTAAGTATTTTAAAGGTAGGAACTCCTTTAGCTTTCAAAACAACCAGAGGCACCGTTATCCTCATGGCTGTGTGCAGCTGAGCAAGGAGAGGCCCTGAGAGCTGAGTCACTGGCCTAAGGTGGCGGCTGGCTGGGAGGTCGGACTGGAAATCAGGCACAGAGCCCACCTTTCATTAACCTACTTTTTTTCTCCACGTTTTAGTTCTCTTCAAAACTAAACGAAATGTTAACCCTGTCTTTCAAATACTTACACTTTTAAACCTACTAAGTGCAATTCTAAGACCTAACCTAAGACAAGTATCCAAACTGTGGGAGGAAACGTCTCCTTGTATGGATGGATGTGCTGGGATTTATGTCACTTTAAAAATTAGTAAAAATGTGTCTGGTTATCAGTGTGAACGTGAAAGGTGGGAGGCAACCAGCTGTGTAAATAGAAGTTTGGCCGAAGTGCCCATGTATATAATTGACATGCTAAAGGGGTGAAATAAACTATTATCAAAAGGATATTGCTAATAGTAATAGAGCAAAATCTGTAAAATCTGAAATCCTGTTTAATAACTCTATTCCAAGTCTCTGTCCGTTGACCTGCCGATTGCGCCAGGGCCGGGAGGCCTCTCCCTCCGGCTCCCTCCTTCGGCAGAAGGGCTGCGTCCCTGAGGAGTAATCCCTGGTCACACCACCGGAGCCCCTCCTCCTGCCCCAAGGCCCAGGATCTTGGACGTAGGATGTCCTAGATGACACCACGGATGCCACCAGATCCTTTGTCAGCCTCCGTAATACAATCTCTGCCCTCAGATGCATGGAATCTATAAAACTCCAACCAACGGGGTGGGAATTGAGTGTAGAGGAGCGGGACGGGGGAAGTACTCTGTCAGGGGTGAGATCTCAGAGAATCTGAGTGTGAAATAGGAAATAGAGGGTGGGGACGCTCAGTGAGCACCTCCGAAAATGTTAAAAGAAGCCGGAAAATGTTTTCTCCAATGCCCCCTCGCCCTCCCTTTTGAGTCCATACCCGAATCTCCAGCCGAGAGTAGCAGAAGCAGTCCCAGTGCAGAGTGGGTGCACCGGCCGGCACTGCTGCTGCAAAATCTACGAGGAGATAACAGGCTTGCCTGAGGCAGAAGCAAAGGCTAGGAACGCCATAGGAACCAGAAATAACTCTGAAATCCGGCCGGTCGTAGTTTGTCACACACGGTGGAAAACCAGACCTTGGTGGCGTTGAAGCTCCGTGCGCCCAGCCTGGCGCCAAGCGCTCTGAGGGATGCAGGGGATGCGTGCAGCTGCCCAGGCCTGCCCTCAGGACCCGCATCTGGTTGGAGGTCTGTGTTTAACACAAAGAAGCGTGTAAAGACTCTATCCACCCAGTTGTGAGAGCTGCTGGCACTGGGCTTGGTGACTCTCGCCGATTCGGTGTGGAATGAGCAGGGCGGTTCCTGGTGCCGCGCGCAGGCCCCAGGTCCACGGGAGCTGCGGCGATGGAGGAGGGTTGTCTAGCAGGGTCAGACGTGAGCTGGGTCTTGGAGGATTGGTGGTTGGAGCAGAGAGATGCGATTGCCGTTGCCAGCAAGGGCAGAGAGGGGAGAGGGCACCCAGCGGGTGGGAGATGTGCGCTAGGAGGGTGAGGAAGAAAGTGGGCCTCTGCAGGAGTCCGTGCGTCCCCTGGAGGTTCCCACCTGTTTCTCAGGTTCCTGGAGGGCGTGGCTGACAGGTAACCCTTCAGACCTGGGCTCGGGGTTTCGTGCAGGGATGTTTCACTTCCCGTGACCAGCCGGCAGCTCTGAAAGCACAGCTGCTCCGCTCTCCGTCAGGGTAGATGGAGCAGATAGTCTGTCTCGGAACAGAGGATGTGAAACCGGCTTGAGGCTGTTAAACAATGAGCCCTGTATCCTTCGCATCACGTGGCTTCCAGGCCAACCACAAACTCGATTTTACACAGAGAATATTTTTTCAATTAGAAGACAAAGCCTCGCCTGGCTAGCATGGCTCAGTGGTTGAATGTCGACTATGAACCAGGAGGTCACCTTCCAATTCCTGGTCCGGGCACATGCCCAGTGTGGGGCGTGCAGGAGGCAGCCGATCAGTGATTCTCTCTCATCACTGATGTTTCTATCTCTCCCTCTCCCTTCCCCTCTGAAGTCAATACAAATATTTTTTAAAAAAGACAAAGCCTGCTTTTCCCCCTTGGTTTTTCCACCTTTATTGGGGTATAGTTGACATTTAACGCTTTTTATAGATGAAAGAAACTCAGTCTTTCCCAGCTCTCAGATGCAGAGAGATAACTAGTTAACAGCCTCCCTGTGCTGGGAGCAATCAGGAGGTGTTCTTAGGTTTTTATACGCTTAACTTTGTTATATGTAAATGTTTTCATGCTTTAGTCAGCGATGGGGAGGGAAGAGCAACATTTTCAGGACCATCTGTGGTGTGTCTCTGACTCTTCTTTCTTGTTACCCGTGTAGGGGGAACAAAACTAAAACCTCCCCAAAATGTGGAAGTCGATATCATCGATGACACCTTCACCCTGCGCTGGGCCCGGAGCAGGGAGCCTGCCGGGAACGTGACTGTGTCGGCGGATTACCGAATGTACGTGCCCCCCTCGCCGGTGGCCAGAGCCTCTGAAGATTTTTATAGTTTTAATGCCATCATTTCTTTTCAGATTTTTGGAACACGTAGGGCTTTCCCCTCAGTTTTTGGGGAACTGTTATGTCTACGTAATACTTAGAGCTTCATTTCGGCAAACAGAGACTTAGTCGACTTTATCTTCGGGCTTTGCCGCCAGCGGCTGTGGGTGGCGATGGCGGCAGCTGAGTCCGCACCGTACGGTCTCCGCTTGGGCGCCGGGTCCTGTGACTGGAAATCTGAGCCTGAGCTGGAGCCTCGCGGCCAATGGAGGGCAGGCGGGGAGAGGCAGCAGAGAGGGTTCCGGAAGGAAACGGAGCTCAGAGGGGCAGTGCTTGGCGCTGGGCACCGGGCCGTCTGCTGACCTCTCCCTGTGCGAGAAAGAGCAGGCGCCGGGCGGCGGGGACCGGAGCCCCACCCTGCACCCTGCACCCCTGGCCACACGCTCTCGTTCTACAGTGGGTGGTCGATAAAACGAGGAGATGGGTCATCTCATAGATTTAGTAATTTTTTTAACTTGATTTTTAGAGGGAGAGGAAGGGGGAAAGAGAGAAACATGGGCGTGAGAGCGGAGCATTGCGGGGCTGCCTCCTGTGGCAGAGTCTCGGGAACGTTTGTGGTGGATTAAGGTGTCGTCAGCACCAGCTCGAGTCTAAGCTCAGGCAGGTGAAGGACGAGGTGACGGCCAGGAAGGACGTGTTCCATGCTAGTGTGTGTTTTTGGTAATTTTTTTTAAATGTGTTTTTATTGATTTTTAGAGAGAGAGGAAGGGAGAGAGAGATAGAAACATCAATGATGAAAGAGAAACATCATCAATCGGCTGCCTCCTGCACACCCCCTACCTGGGACCGAGCCCACAACCCAGGCATGTGCCCTGACCGGGAATCGAACCATGGCCTCCTGGTTCATGGGTCGAGCTATACCAGCTGGGCTATTTTTGGTAATTTTTAAAAACGTTTCTTTTTTTAAAAATAAGGTAGACTTAAAGTTGGGTCAGCACTAAAATTATTTGGATCCCATTCCTAGTTTCCGTTGGCATAAAGCATCTTTAACCCTTGGCGGTCCAATTTTATTTTTGGAATTCCAACAGTCTGGTCCAAATTAATTGACGGGATTGAATGTTGAAGTTCTCTGTCTCACTAGACCTCAGCTCGATGTTGGACCTGCTCCTAGCACCTGGGCTGTCCAGTCAGCCTCCACGTTGGACCAAAAAGGGTTAAAGTGAAGTCTATAATATTACCCCCAAATCAGCTAATGCTGGGACTGTGAACTGAGCTGGACAAAATGCCTCCTCGGACCAGTGTCCCAGGTGGGCAGGGCTCCCCGGGCAGGAGTTGGACCCCGCCTCTCGCTGCCTCCACTCCTCGCCCTGCCGCAGCAGGGCCTGCACTTGAGGCGCGGGTGACCGCGGATTTCTTCCTGCGTCGGAAGGATCTGATGTTAATCACGTAGGCTTTTGGGTTGACTGAATCCACTTGGAGGACTTTATTAGTGAAAGTTCCTGTGAATCCTTCATTCCTGGTGCTGGGATGGCAGGAATGCGGGGTCAGCAGGCAGAGGGGTCTTGGTAGGGAGGGAGGAGGAGCTTTCACACTCTATGGACCCCGAGGCCTCTCTCAGGGCTGGCGGCTGTTCAGGGAGCAGACCAGTGGGACCCTCAGCTCTAGTCCCAGGTTCCCAGTAGGAGCAGAGGGTCCGGGAGTAAAGTGGTCGGCCAGAGGGCACAACTGCTCGTAGCAAAGTCCACTTCTACCTGGTGGGTCATCCCTTCTCTGCTTCCCCACAAGATTAGAGAACCGTGTACATTACGGTCGCTGTGTCAGACCCTCCCTCTGAGGAATGAGAACCTGGTGTCTGCACTGAAAAGGTGGAAGGACAGGCACATGTCAGCCGGACAGAACCTGGAGCAGAAGTCACTGCGTGGCCAGACTGCACCCGGCACGCTCCCGGGTTTACCCATCCGCTCACTCTTTCTCTTGCCTTTTTATTTTGAAGACCTGGGATTGTGGATAATTGGACGAAACTGCCTGGGTGTCAACATGTTACTAGTGCCACATGCGACTTTTCTTCCCTCAAGATGAATGTTTATGAGGAAATTAAACTGCGAATAAGAGCAGAAGAGGGAAACAGTACTTCTCCGTGGCATGAGCTTGACACATTTATACCATTTCAACAAGGTGAGAAACGGCTGCAGGGATTACATTGTATCGTCTGTTCACAGTTACCAGGCAGCTCACTTCCCACACCTGCACCTTTTTTTATACTAGAGGCCCGATGCGCGGAATTCGTGCAAGGGGCTCGGCCCTCGCAGCCCCAGCTTCATCTGGAAGGTCATCAGAGGGTCGTCCAGGTGGTGGTTATGCTGTTTGGTCTAATTAGCATATTAGCTCTTCATTATATAGGATATTTTTCTTGATTTCAGAGAGGAAGGGAGAGATACAAACATCAACGAGAGAGAATCATTGATTGGCTGCCTCCTGCATGCCCCTACTGGGGATCAAGCCCGCAACCTGGGCATGTGCCCTCACCAAGAATCGAACCATGATCTGGTTTATGGGTCGATGCTCAACCACTGTGCCATCCCGGCTAGGCCCAAGGATAAATCAGATCATGGCATTCCTCCCATCATAGCCCTCAGATTCCTTACTACCTGGCCACGAGTGACCTCTGACCTCATTGTCCACCACCCAGCCATTCCAGGCCCCTCCTGTCTCTTGAACGTGGTAGCCCCTGCCCATCTTAGGGGCCTAGACCCGAGTGCCGGCCGGGACCTCACTTCCTCCCTAGATGTTTGCGTGGCTTGCTCCCTTGTTTCAATCACATCTCAGAGGCTTCCCCTGACTAACTTACCTGAGACACCCCTCGCTCATCCTCTGTCCCTGTGCAATCTTCATGTTTCCTTACGCACGCCTGTCACACACGTATGTGTCTGCAGGGATGCTGCGTTCCCCGGGACAGTGGGCTCACGGGACTGTCTGTTTCACACTGTGAGGCTCAGACTGAGCACTCAGAAGTGAGTGGGTGCGTGGCATCTTGTTCATGAAGGTGCACAGTCAGTGTCCCGATCTTTACAGCTCGGATCGGTCCTCCGAAGGTACACTTAGAAGCCGAAGACAAGGCAATAGCGATCAACATCTCCCCTCCCGGAGCCAAGGACAGTGTCATGTGGCAGCTGGAAAACCCCCAGTACAGCGTGATCATCTGGAGGAACGCGTCGGGAGCACAGGTGAGCGCTGCCCCCGCCTGTGTCCCATGGAGACTGACACTCACCCTGACGTGTGGCTGGTGCTCTTCTAAAGAACAGGCTTCTGTTTTTTCATTGTAGACTTGGAATGAAACTCATCACTCCAGGTTTCCCAGAATTAAAATTCACAAGCTCGTGCCAGAGACCACGTACTGTGTGAGAGTGAAGGCGCGCCTGCCCCTGCACCCGAACCCTGCGGAGTTCAGCCCCGTGCACTGCGTGAGCACCACAGGTGAGGCCGTGGTCCGTGGGCACACAGTGTGGCTGGCGGACATCTTGCACTTTAGGTGCTGAAACTCATAGGATGGTTTAGTGGGTAGTTAAAAGCATTTACATAAGCCAGAAAATGGCTCAGAATCCACAGAAAGGGGTGGTAGTTGCTGGAAGAACAGTTAGCCTTGCAAAACTGCCTTATAGGCAAAATCTGTATAATAAAAGCCTAAGCGACCGTTAAGGCAGAACAACCAGTCGCTATGATGCGCCACTGACCACCAAGGGGCAGACACTCAACACAGGAGCTGCCCCCTGGTGGTCAGTGTGCTCCCGCAGGGGGAGCGCCACTCAGCCAGAAGCCGGGCTCACGACTGGCGAGCGCAGCAGCAGTGGAGGTAGCCTCTCCCACCTCCATGGCAGTGCTAAGGAGCAGCGAGCTGAGTGGTAAGGAGCTGCAAGCAGGTGGGCAGTAAGGAGCGAGGGGTCCCAGACTGCAAGAGGGATGTCCGACTGCCGGCTTAGGCCTGATCGCCGCAGGGAGCGGGACTAAGCCGTCAGGTGGACATTGCCCAAGGGGTCCTGGACTGCGAGAAGGCATAGACCGGGCTGAGGGAACCCCCACCCATCCCCAGTGCATGAATTTCGTGCACCACGCATCTAGTGTTTAAATATGAAAACATCCCGGTAGATTTATTTCATCAGTGACATCTTGTCAACAATTCAGGTCAAGGGTAGGAGCTTAGGTTTGTTTATTTTAATTATAAATTTAGTATACTTTGTGGGGTTTTTGTTTATTTTTTAAAGATTTTAATTTATTTTTTTAATATATTTTTTATTGTTTTCAGAAAGGAAAGGGGAGAGAGAGATAGAAACATTACTGATGAGAGAGCAGCATGGATCGGCTGCCTCCTGCACGCCCTCTACTGGGAATCGAGTTTGCAACCCTGGCATGTGCCCTGACCAGGAATCTAACCGTGACCTCCTGGTTCATAGGTCAATGCTCAACCACTGAGCCACGCCAGCCGGACTGTGCTTTTTTTTTTGAGTCAAACCACAGGGCAGGGTGTGAAGTGATGTTTTCCTCTCCTGCCTCCCTCCCCGTTTCCATTCGTCAGAGAGCAGGTGGCTGGGCTCCTGTCAGCATGTACAGACTGGCAGTGGTTCTGTTTTTTGTTTGTTTTCATCTTTATTGTTCAGATTATTACAGTTGTCCCTTCCCCCCCCCCCCATAGCTCCCCTCCACCCAGTTCTCACCCCACGCCAAGACCTCACCACCTCACCGTCCTCGTCCATAGGTATAACATCTTCGTCTAGTCTCTTCCCGGGTCATCCACATCCCCTTCCCCCCGAGAATTGTCAGTCTGCTCCCTTTCCATACCCCCGATTCTATTACATTCCAGTTTATTCTGTTCATCAGATTTTTTATTCGAATTTTAGATTCACTTATTGATAGATATGTATTTGTTGTCACTTTGTTGTTCATAATTTTTTATCTTTACCTTTTTCTTCTTCCTCTTCTTAAAGGATGCCCTTCGGCATTTCATATAATACTGGTTTGGTGGTAATGAACTCCTTTAGCTTTTTCTTGTCTGTAAAGCTCTTTATCTACCTTCAATTCTAAATGATAGCTTTGCTGGATAAAGTAATCTTGGTTGTAGGTTCTTGGCATTCATCACTTTGTATATTCTTGCCACTTGAGAAATCAGCTGACAGTCGTATGGGTACTCCCTTGTAGGTAACTGACTGTTTTTCTCTTGCTGCTTTTAAGATTCTCTCTTTGTCTTTTGCCCTTAGCATTTTAATGATGATGTGTCTTGGTGTGGGCCTCTTTGGGTTCCTTTTGTTTGGGGTTTTCTGCGCTTCCTGGACTTGTAAGTCTATTTCTTTCACCAGGTAGGGGAAGTTTTCTGTCATTTCTTCAAATAGGTCTTCAATATCTTGCTCTCTCTCTTCTTCTGGCACCCCCATAACTCAGATGTTGGTTCGCTTGAAGTTGTCCCAGAGGCTCCTTATACTATCTTCATATTTTTGGATTCTTTTTTCTTTTTGCTCTTCCGGTTGGGTGTTTTTTTGCTTCCTCGTATTTCAAATCTTTGACTTGATTCTTGGGATCCTCTAGTCTGCTGTTGAATCGCTATATTATTCTTTATTTCAGTCAGTGTATGCTTAATTTCTGACTGGTCCTTTTCCTTTTTTATTTTTTATTTTTTTTGGCATTCTCACTAAGATCCTTGAAGGTCTCACTAAGTTCCTTGGAGGTTTCTAGAAGATTCTTTAGTAACTTTATAACTGTGGTTTTGAACTTTATATCCAGTAGTTTGCTTTCTTCCATTTCTTTCATTTGTGACGTGTTTCTTTGTCTCTACCTTTTGGCTACTTCCCTGTGTTAGTTTCTATGTATTGGGTAGCTGCTAAGTCTCCTTGCGTTGGTAGAAGGGCCTTGTGTGCTAGGTGTCCTATAGGGCCCAGTGGCTCAGCCTCCCCAGTCACCTGAACTGGGCACTCTAGGTACAACCCTTTGTGGGCTGTGAGCACAGTCTTGTAGTTGAGCCTTGATTGCTGTTGGTATCACTGGGAGGAATTGACCTCCAGGCCAATTGGCTGTGAGGACCAGCTGTGTCTACAATGGAAGAACCGCTGTGCAGGAAACACCCTTATGGAGCAGGACTTGCTTCAGTGGGGCTTTGGTGCTCACTGAGTCTGCCCCTTGAGTGTGTCACTTATGCATGTGTAGAGTTGTAATCTGGTGTGGTCTTGCTCTGACCACTGGGTACACTGGCTCTTGGATCTCCAAGGAGGTGCAAAGTCAGCCACTGCCTGGGACCATCCAGCAGGAGCTACAGAGAGATCTGCAGATTCCTCCTGTTTTTATCAGGTTTGGAAATGCCCAGACGAGGCCCAGCTGTGTAGCAAAGCAGGCTGGTGCTGGTGCCGGCCTTGGGCCTTCTTTTCATAGCTTTGGGGCTCCCTGACCGAGCTGCAGTTTGTTTGACAGGTTTTAGGCTGAGAAAGGACAGGCCATTCATATGCAAAAGCCGCTGCGCACAGCTTGGGTGGGGTTGTAAATTGGGTGGGGCGGGGTCTCAGGGAATCTCCAGGGCGGAGCAAACAGCAATGGCTGCCAGTCAGCCCTGCACCGGGGAGGTCCCAGCACAGGAACAATGACTGCTACAAGCACCTCCATCTGGAAGAAAGCCGCACCTGTGTTCCTGCCCCAGTGCCAGACAGTCCAGTTTCTCCCCATATATGTCTGGGTCCCCCAGAGCCTTGCCTGGAACTGGAGTTCAGAGCAAGCGGGAGCTTGTATCTCCTTCCAAAATAAAAAAGCAGCCCGCTCCGCACCTCCGCACCTCCTACCAGTCTCCATGCGCTCTCTTCTCCACCTCTCTGGTTGTAGTACTTCCTCTTAGCCAGCTTTCCCGGGGTTCTGGGTGATAGTTGTTCTGTCTTTTAGTTGTAATTTTGATGTGGTTGTGGGAGGCAGCAAGCACAGTATTTACCTATGCTGCCATCTTGGTTCTCTATCAATTCTGTTTTGTTTTAAATTTTTAAAAAAGTCTTGCTACATACATGTGGCAGCCACTTATTTCAGCTGATACGTTGAGACTTTCCTTGTATGTCAGCAGGTACACATGGGCCTCCCCAGCCTCTTAGGTGGCGGCATAGCCGTGCACACATGGACACGCAGCATGACTAACTGAACCACGCAATGATCGAGCACACGCCTTCCATCTGCCCTGCTGCGAGTGCGAATTCTCGCCACATGTATTTCGCTAGAGTAGACGTGCTTTTTTGTATTCTTTGTCTTCCAGTTGAAAATGAGCTGCCTGCTCCCGAAAATATACAGGTCATTCTGGAAAATGACACCTATGTTCTCAAGTGGGATTACACACACGACAACGTGACGTTTGAAGCTCAGTGGCTCAAGTAAGTTCTTTCCCGCGTGCCCCCTCTCACCTTGTGTCTGCGGGCTGCGCTCCTGCGGCTCCCCCAACAGGCTGGCCGGTCCCTGCGATCGCGTTGTTGGTCGCATTGCTGGAGACTGGCCATCATTCCAGCACTGGCTCTGCCCGTGGCTGCTGCTGACACAGAGCTGGTTGCATGACCGCTCTGGGACTCAATGTCTTCATCTATTGTGAGGTGTGTGTGTTCTGTAACATGGGGTGCCTACAGTTCTCTGTCTTGTGAAGGCGTGTGAGATGCGTGTGTTCTGTAACATGCCCATTTTTTTTTTCGGGTTTAGAAAACATTGTTAATGGTCAGTTTGACTCAGTGTTTTTAGCGCTCTTATTTCATCCAACATCCACCCAGTTAATTTCCTGTGATTCCTGCCCTTTAGCACTACAGCCGTTTTCATTTTCCCAGCTCCTGATAGAGTTGCCCTAGGGACCTCCGCTAGCGCCCCCTGGGACCGGGCTTTTCGGAATGGCTTTTTTATTTTCCGGCTTTCAAACAACTTTTTATTAGAGGCTGTTTTAAATGACAACTCCCAATTCTTCTTAATTTGCTTTTTCACAAATTCCAGTTAGAACTATGTTTACACAGGACAGTCATGTTTGCATTGATCTTTGCGTCCTATTTAAACTGCCCATCGGGCCACTCTGGTAGAATGAAAAGTGCAACTGTGAGGCTGCAGGTTAACCAGCACCGCTGAGTGGGGGCGGGGGGTGGGGGGTGGGGGGCTGCGAGGGAGAAGCCCACTTCACAGGTGGGGCGGGCGCTGCCACCCTCTCCTCTAGCCCCCCAAACTCACAGTGATAGGCACCTCGCTGCCTTGTCATTCAGAAAAGGTGAAATAGAGACCCTCCTGGTCCGAAGAAGGGTTCGGACTTCCATCTTCAACAGAATTGAGGTTTCTCCCACCCTTCCCATCCCCATTGAACACTCAGGTCCTAAGGCTCCCCGTGTGCACGCGCATCTCCCCAACCGGCCAAGGACCCTCTCTGGGACCAGGGCCCCCCTCCGCTCCTGGCCCCTCTCCTGGCCTTGGACAGATGTGGGCGGTGGCAGAAAAGCCACTCCCACTCCTCTCTTCACCCCACCTCGGGTGTGGGAGGGTACAATCAACCATGAACATAAATATGAATAAAAAATAAACTTGAAAATGACAGGTTATTAATTAAACAAGTCTATAAAAATAGTTAGGACATAACTCTGTTCAAATAAATATGAAATAAATAGGCTCGGAGCATGATACGTGTCATCAGTGGAATGTGCGGCTGGTCCCACCGCCCCAGCTGGGATTGGACAGGAATCCTGGGGCCACAGGAACAGACTGTAATGCATCAGCCAAGCTCTCTACTCGCTTTGTCTTCCCTCTGGGAGCTCAGGGCTTGCACTTTTGTCCAGTCTGTCTTTCTGAACAAAACCCTTCCTCAAAAATACCTAATTAAGGCCCTCAAGCCCTTTTCCTTCTCAGGGCACGCAGACACGGGCAGAAACCTCCCGTTACCCCAGACCCACTGCCTCCCGCCAGAGCAGGGACAGGGAGCTGGATCTGAGCTGGTGCCAGTCCCGACAGAGCCCGGAGCAGCTCAGCACCAGGAGGCCCCAGCAGCGCAGGGCAGAGGCAGAAAACTGTGTTTTCCAACAGTTCTCTGTCTTGCGGAGGCGTGTGAGAGGCGTGTTCTGTGACATGGGTGCCTCCGGTTCTCTGTCTTGCGGAGGCGTGTGAGAGGCGTGTTCTGTGACATGGGTGCCTCCGGTTCTCTGTCTTGCGGAGGCGTGTGAGAGGCGTGTTCTGTGACATGGGTGCCTCCGGTTCTCTGTCTTGCGGAGGCGTGTGAGAGGCGTGTTCTGTGACATGGGTGCCTCCGGTTCTCTGTCTTGTGGAGGCGTGTGAGAGGCGTGTTCTGTGACATGGGTGCCTCCGGTTCTCTGTCTTGCGGAGGTGTGATTCTGGTTGCGGTATTGCTTCCCGATGGGCACGTTCTCTCCCTCAGAGCTCACTTCTCCGCGAGGCTCGAGTCCTCAGTCCCGGCCCAGGGTCTTGGCAGCACGCCCACCACGGCCACTGCCAGGCGCCGCACGGCGTCACTGAGTGCGCACCGGGGAGAGTATTTGCACATCTGGGACCATCAGTAAAGTGCAGCCAAGCAGGACACGCTGAGCTCTGGGTGCCGTCCCCGTCGCCTCTTCAAGTGTTCATAGCAGCTGTCCAGCAGCCGGCCGCAGCTCCCGGGCATGGAAGGGCCCTGCGCACAGGCCAGGTGCTCCCCCGGGGACAGGCTCTCGCCCCCCGGCACCCACTTCCTGAGGGCACTGTTCACCGTTACAGCCCAGCCCCTAACAGGATGGCTGCCTGCTACAGGCACTCAATACAAATACTTACAAAATCAATGCATTTGGAATTGAAAACAAACTTTTTTTTGTCTTAAAAGGTCTTATTTGAAAAGGATCCCTGGAAGCGAGTCAGAAAAGTGGGCGCAAGTGCAGGGCTGCGAGCGTGCCCCCGTGGCCCGGTGCGCCCCGCCCCAGGACCTGTTCCGGAAAGGGATCTACTTCCGCGTCCGGGCCTCCCGCGGGAACAGCTCGTCCCCCTGGTCCCAGGAGGAGAAGTTTGACGCTGGAAGACGAGGTAAGCCAGTCGCTTTACTCTGGATTCCGGTTCTGTGCCCCGGAGGCCCTTTGCCCTCATCTCCTCTGAGTGAACGCCGTGCCCTCGCCCCCCAGTTGTCATCCCTCCTCTGATCATGGCCTTGAAGCCCCTGAGCAGCCACTCGCTCCAAGTCTCCATCGGCTTCCAGGACCAGACCGAGCTCCAGCACTCGCTCACCTACGAAGTCAGGTTTTGGGAAAACGCTTCAAATGCAGAGGTAAACAGACCAGTGTGATTTTGTAATTGAGAGTTCGCATTGGTTGGGTGACGATAAAGCTTGGCCCTGCCGGCGGGCTCGGGGGTTGAGCTTTGACCTATGAACCAGGAGGTCAAGGTTGGATTCCTGGTGAGGGCACAGGCCTGGGTTGCGGGCTCGATCCCCAGTAGGGAGCGTGCAGGAAGCGGCCAATCAGTGATTCTCTCTCATCATATCTCTCCGTCCCCCTTCCTCTCTGAAATCAATAAAAATGTATTTTTTAAAAAGCTTGACGTTAAAATTATAGGGAAATTTTCAGCCTGTAAGACTCCGTGGGCACGCTGTCCCTCCAGGGAGCACGTCCGCACCTTTCCCGCCCCTCCTTCCCCAGGGCGCTCATCTCCTGACCTCAAGGGGCCGCAGGAGACTTGCAGCCGGGGGAGCAGTGGGCAGCTCGTCCCCCAGGCCCCCTTTTCTCTGACTTCCCCGGGAGTCAGGGCAGCTGGGCTCTCCTGTTGCTTCTTCTATTCGAGGTCCTTCCTTGTTTCACTGTCCTCAGCTTTCTTAAACGTCCTCCAAAAACAAAAACAAAATCAAGAAAGACGCTGTGACTGCCCAGTCCCCGGTCAGGGCGCAGGCCCGGGTGGCGGAGCCAGTTCTCTCGTCATTGATGTTCTGTCACTCTCTCGCTCTCCCCTCTCTCTAAAATCAGTAAAAACATTTTTTTAATTAAAATTAAAAAGTGCTCTTTGCAGCAGCACCTTTGACTTTCTGGCTTGGTGGTAGTGTCCTGTCTCAATCCAGAGCCTCTCGAGCCGGCGCCAGCTGTGTGGGAGGCCAGTCTGGGCGAGTCTGTAGAGAACTGGGAAAGCAGACGTCCCCGGGCGAGCCCACGGGGCGGAGCCTGCCATGGCGGCTTGTCATTCACAGCTGAAGACCTTTGTGGAGCAGAGAGCCGACTTCACGGTCCCCAGCCTGAAGCCGCGGACGGTGTACTGCGCGGACGCCCAGGCGCTGCTGGAGGACGGGCCGAGGAGCCAGCGCAGCCGCCCCAGCAACACCGCGTGCGCCGCGACAGAAGCAGGTGCGCAGCTCCCAGCGCGTCTTAAAAAGGCGACTTCAGCCCTGGCCAGCGTGGCTCAGCGGATAGAGCGTCGGCCTGCGGACCACAGGGTTCTGGGTTCGATTTCGGTCCAGGGCACAGACCTCGGTGGCAGGCACCTCCCCATCCCGGGCCCCGGTCGGGGCGCGTGCAGGAGACAAAAAATCGACGTGTCTCTCTCACATCGATATTTCTCTCCATCTTCCACTCTCTCTAAAAATCAATGGAAAAATAACCTTTTGCAAGGATTTAAAAAATAAAATAAAACCCTAACCGGTTTGGCTCAGTGGATAGAGCATCGGCCTGTGGACTGAAGGGTCCCGGGTTCGATTCCGGTCAGGGGCATGTACCTTGGTTGCGGGCACATCCCCAGTGGGGGGTGTGCAGGAGGCAGCTGATTGATGTTTCTCTCTCATCGATGTTTCTAACTATCCCTCCCTTCCTCTCTGTAAAAACATCAATAAAATATATAAACATAAAGAGAAAATAAAATAAATGCAATTTCATAAAAACAGTTCCGCTCACTGAGAAGCATGCAGGACGTCCCACTGCAGAAGCGTTTCTAATGAGCCAGGGCTCGGGGAGACCTTCAAGCCAAGGCTTCGGGTTTAGAAAACATTGTTAACGGTCAGTTTGACTCGGTGTTTTTAGCGCTCTTATTTCATCCAACATCCACCCAGTTAATCTGTGATTCCTGCCCTTTAGCACTACAGTCGTTTTCATTTTCCCAGCTCCTGATAGAGTTGCCCTGGGGACGTCCGCTAGCGCCCCTGGGACCGGGCTTCTCGGAATGGCCTGGTCTAGGCTGGTTTTCGTGTCTGGCACTGGTCCCAGTGTGGCTGTGTGTGTGGCGCTGGGTGACATGGGTGTCGGGGTCTCTGTGTCAGGCTGTCCCTTCACCTGGGTCTCGGATGCCCTCCCAGGCCCCTCTGATGAACGCCATGGCCGACAGGTGGCCTGGGCACTGCCGCCAGAGGTATTTCTCAGGCTGTTATTTAACAGATTTCCTGCCTTGGCTAGTGTGGCTCGGTGGATAGAGCATCAGCCTGTGGACTGAAGTCCCAGGTTCGTGTCTGGTCAAGGGCACAGGCCTGGGTTGCGGGCTCGATCCCCAGTAGGGGGCGTGCAGGAGACAGCTGATCCATGATTCTCTCATCATTGATGTTCCTATCTCTCCCTCTCCCTTCCTCTCTGAAATCAATAAAAAATATATATATATATTTTTAAATAATCTTAAAAGAATAGATTTCCTTCACCGGCTCTCTCTCCCACGAGCTCTCAGGGCCGTGAGCGCGTTTGTGCGCCAGACCCGCCCGGCTGAGCGCTGTGTGCTTGTTTTCAGGAGGCGCCCCCGGAGCCCTGCTGGCGGCTGGCGTCGTCGCCCTGCTCGTCCTCTGCGCTGTGCTCGCCCTCGGGAAGCTGGTCCATTACGTGTTCTTCCCGGCGGGGAAGCCGCCCGCCACCATCGACGAGGTAGGTGCCTCCCCTCTGCCCGCCAGCGCGGAGCATCCATCTCAGGTCCCGTCATACACTCGCCAGAGGCGACCCCGCGTGTGCGTGACTCACGGGTTTGTTCCGAACGTCGAGATGCCCGCGACGTGCTCGGGGCTGACTTCTGTGTGAAGCTGCAGCTCTGAGAACTCGCAGACTGACTCACCCTTTCACTGACGTTTCTCCTCTTTTCCTTTTCACATCAGTATTTCCCCGAGGAGCCCATGAAGAATCTGTTGCTTTCCACTTCTGTGGAGCGGACTGAAGAGTGTTTCATCGTTGAAAATGTGGACGCTGTCTCCGCAAAAGAAACGAATCACCTGGATGAGGATCACAAAACATACACTTCCCAGGCGAGCCAGGACTCGGGCAACTACTCCATTGAAGGGGAGAGCGGGGAGAGCGGGGAGAGCGGCGGCAGCCAGGCCGGCGAGGAGCTGGGCCAGCGCGGGGCGGGGGCGGGCGCGCGCTCAGCGGGCGGGAGGTTTGCGTGACGCTGGGAGCCTGAGCCCCGGCTCCTCCGGGAACTGTCGAGAGGGTATGGCTTGTTGGGAAAGAAAACATCTTCGGGTCACAGGTCCTAAAAGTACAGGCGCGCGCTCGACCTGTTCACAGATGAAGAGAAGGAGCGGGCACGTCTGCCACGGCCCGTCCGCGGGAGGCCTCGAAGAGCAGCCACGGGGCTGAGTCGGGGTCCGGTGCCAGCTCGGCCCAGGGAGGCCTGGTGCTGCCAGTTCACTGCCTGGTGCCTGGCAAGGACGCATCCTCGTTCCCCGGAGACGGTCAGACTTGGGCTTTCCCGGGGACCGGAAGCAGACCCTAGGAAATGTCTTTAGAAAAGCTGGGTGCCCTTCACTCCAGAAGACACTGCGCCCGCCCGTGTGGCTGGGTTGGGCATTGCCCGTGCACGGAAAGGCCGCCGGCTCGACGCCTGGTCAGGGCAGTGCCCCGTAGGGCCCTGGGCTTGCCTGCCTGTGTGGGGTGCGTCAGAGGGAAATCCCCGACACCCCGGTTAACACACCAGTGGGGGTAGGTCCCTATGATGGGGCGCACGGCGTCTTCAGGGCCTCTGGGCCTCAGGAGCCAGCGGCCAGGCAGCAGACAGGCCCGGGTGCCTGCTGGCCGGCCCTGCAGCCGCCCGTGGTCAGCACAGCTGGCCGGGCCTTGTTTGCAGCTGACGGGGTTTCTGAAAACCATGGATTCGGGAGCCCAGGAACCTGCCTCGGAATTCCAACATGAGGGGTCTCGGGGGCCAGACAGCGCCCAGGACCGTCCGCGAGGCTTTCTCAGCGCAGCCAGAGCTAACGTAGATTCATTCACGTGGGCGTGAACGGGGCGCGGCTCTAGACACCGTGCACACAGACACCTGCGCGTGCACCCGTCCGAGGTGGCCCAGGTCCGGAAGCTGCACGTACAGATCCCATTAGAAATCAGCAGCCAGAACCTCAGCGTCTGTCTGGGCGTGGCCACCTGCGCGAAGCAATTTTAAAATATAATGGAGCCCGCACCTTCCCCTGCTGTGCGGCCAGCACAGCAGTGCCCGGGGCGGGGGGATTGGGAGGGTGCACCCCGACTGCCTGGTGCGTCAGGTATCTGTTTTGTCCGCTGTCCACCCCGCCAGGCCGGGCTCTGAGAGCAGGGCCTTCCCGGGAGCCCGGTGCCTCCCGCGGGGCAGGGCCTGCGCACAGGAGTGCAGGAAACGCGATCGAGTGGACGAGACAGAACATGGGAACTGCATGCCTCTGACAGCATCTGCATGTTGATGGGGTTCTGGAAGGACATGCCAACATTTTCATGGAAAATTCTTTTGTACCAATAATTTCACTTGTACTTTTGCCTGAAGCCCAGTTGGTGTAAACAGTTTTATATAATAAAACTGGAGCCAAAGGCTTTTGATTTGTTGTTGTGCTTGAACTTAACAAACTTCTATACACCAAAGGGGCTGCCACTGGGACCTTCACGAAGTTTTCACAAGGGAGGGGCTGGTGCCAGAGCCTGAGGCCGAGATCCAGCGCAGCGTCTCTGCCCCTGCCCCCCCCACCCCTGCCCCTACAACCCCCCCATGCCTACCCCCCCTCGCCCCTGCACAAGCAGCCTGGGTGCTTTCCTTCCCGACCTCAGCTCCCTTGGGCGCCTGCTCCGTGCGCCGGACTCCACGGCTCTCCTCGTGCAAATACTTCTCTTCCTACGGGATCAGCTCTTCCTACGGAGACTCCGGCCCCACCGCCTGCCTCCTAGGCTTCTGCGTCTGAGTTGGAGCCCAGCCAACATTCCGTCGGGAACCCTTCGGTTTTCGTGTTTCCAATAAGCTTTCTCCGGCTTTTTCCAAAATGGACCGGGGAGCGAACTATTTAGTAAATTCATCTCTGATGCCCGAGAAGCGCCCTGTTCCGCAGCAGCAGCGACAACGCCAGCAAGAGGCAGCGCGTGCCCCCCCCCCACCCCCAGGCGCTCACAGCAGCACGGCCACACGGACACTGGGCATGGCTGGGCTGCTTTCCTGGGGGAGGAAGTCGGGAGCATTGGGTCCCCCCTGAGGGCAAAGAAACGCGGGAAGGGGAAGGTGACTGCTCACGCAAAGGGTGCCCGGGCTCCGGCCCCCGTGGCTGGTCCCCCTGGGCGCGGGGTCCCGCCGAGGGGCCTGCGAGGGAAGGAGCCGTCATCGGGGAAGACGAAGAAGACGGTGGTGGAGCCGATATCCTGGCTTAGAAAGAAAAGGTCTTGAGCAGGAGGGAGTGGAGAGGGAGACTGGCCACAGCGGGTGTAAATGGAACATCTGTCCGCGGTGCCCGCCGCCCCGCCCTGAAAACGTCCCGACCACCGACCGCCGGCGAGGACGGCTGCGGGGAGGGAACGGACGAAGAGGACACATTTCCTTTCCCTCCAGTGGGAAGAGGAGGCTGTGCCCAGTTTTTGTAACTTTGGGGCTCTGGAGTTTGCGTATGAAAAGTGACTATGAATTTTATAGAATGAAAGTACATCATCCACTCTGAAACCTGCCCCAAAGACCCCCGCCCCCCCCCCCCCTGTGTAGAGGCCTCGTGTCTGTGTCCGTGACCAGGCCTGGCGCATCCCTGGGAGGGCCCCTAGCGTTTGCCCGAAGCTCCATGGCAGCAGGGCTGCCTTTTTGGTTGCTCCTCACCCGAGGGCATTTTTCCGTGGATTTTTAGGGAGAATGGAAGAGAGAGGGAAAGACAGAGAGAAACATGGATGTGGAAGAGACACACCGATTGGTTGCCTCCTGCACATGCGCCCTGACCTGTGCCCTTGACCAGAATCGAACCTGGGACCCTTCGGTCCACAGGCCGACGTTCTGTCCACGGAGCCACACTTGCCGGGCAGGACTATCTGTTCTTAACTCTGCAGCTGACCCTTGAAGCAGCTAATAAACGATTCAGTGGATTCGCCACTAGAGGGAGACAGTTACCCTGTTTAGACTCACAACCAGCTGGTGTTTTAGAAATGGATTCCTACCGTGAAGGCGGGCTGACGCTGTTACATCGGTTGGAGTTGCTAGATTTCGCCAATAAAAATGCTGGACACCCAGTTACATTTGAATTAAATTTGAATTTCAGGTCAACAAGAATCTTTGTAGCTGGAGTGTGTGCCCAATATTGCATGGGACATATTTACAATAAAAATATTTTTTGTTGTCGAATGCTTTGAATATTCCGGCATTTACTTGTGGAAAGAGATGATTGTGAATTTGCTAGTATAGGAGTATATCATTCCCTCTTTGAAATCTCAGTGATTTCTACCACATCAACACGTAGGATCATGTGCTCCACCTGTGATTTCAGATAAACACCCACCTCTGGTGTACGTCCCTGCAATATTGGGGCCGTGCTGACAGGGAGGTATTATTATTCATTGTTTGCCTGGGGTCCGCACGCAGCTGGGCGTCCTGCGTTTTCATTGCAAACCTCGAGACGTTCAGCTGCGAAAGGACTATGGGCCCTCCCAGGCCCACAGGCCCACAGACCAATGTGCAGAACGCCCGACAGACTTGCACCAGCGGCATCACCATGACGTGTTGCACTCGCCGCGGAAAACAATGGTTACAAAATTCAGGGAGCGTGATCGTCCGTACGGAAAACTACAATGATTAATACAGAACAATACAGAATAAACTGTTTCACCTACTCACAGCTGGAAACCCGCCTGTGCCCCGCCCTCTACAGCCAGAAAAGTAAATTCGAATCTAACTCGGTCCCCAGGAGAAGGCTGGGGCGTCTCCACCGGGGGCGCGGCTCCCCGAGGGTCTGCCCTGCTGCCGCCTCCGGCCGCTTCTCACCGCTCAGCTCACAGGTCGGTCACCGCGGTCCCTCTGAGCTGGTGAGACCCAGATGTGGTAGGAACTGCGGAGAAGCCCCAGCCGGTGTGGCTCAGTGGATAGAGCGCCGGCCTGTGGACTGAAGGGTCCCGGGTTCGATGCCCGTCAGGGCACATGCCTGGGTTGCAGGCTTGATCCCCAGGAGGGGGTGTGCAGGAGGCAGCCAGTCAATGATTCTCTCATTAGTGATGTTTCTCTCTCTCTCCCTCTCCCTTCTTCTCTGTGTGAAATCAATAAAAATATACTTTTAAAAAAAGAAAAGAACTGCGGAGAAAATGGCCCGGGAGTTGGTCCAGGCTCCTGAGGGGTCTCTGAGGAGGCACAGCAGGGTCCCCATGGTGGGGGGGGGACCATGTACAAGTCGCCTGAGGCAGGGAAGAGTCTTGAGAAACAAGGGGGGCAGTGCAGCTGGAGGTTGGCGAGTGAGGAGCCGCACAGGCGGCGAGGGAGCCGGAGCAGACACAGCCCGCGGCCAGGTGCAGGGGGGCTCGGACAGTGGCTGGTCGCCGAGTCCCAGTGCTGCCGGCTCTCAGCCTCGCCCCCCCCGGGGAGGAGAGGGCAGGTCTCCCCGGGAGCAAGGAGCCCCAGGTGGGCACGGCCAGAGGGCGAGGGCGAGGGAGACTCAGGCCTGCTGTGCCCGCTGCCCGCGCTCCCCCCACGCCATGCGCTCAGCAAGGGCAGCACCCGCAGGAGGGCCGCCCAGCCCTGAGCAGGCGGCCCAGCACAGGCAAGCGACCCGCCCAGCACATACAAGCGACCCGCCCAGCACAGGCAAGCGACCCGCCCAGCACAGGCAAGCGACCCGCCCAGCACATGCAAGCGACCCGCCCAGCACAGGCAAGCGACCCGCCCAGCACATGCAAGCGACCCGCCCAGCACAGGCAAGCGACCGGGGCCTCGGATGAGCCCTCCAAGTGAGACGTGTGAGACACGCAGTTCCGTGGTTTGTAGAGAAGGGACGTGTGGGAGAGTTGTAGAATATACCGAACAAAGAATTTGCCTATAACTGGGGGAAAGTTATTTTTCTCTGGATCTTATAAAAGGGCTTACGAATGTTGCATGAGGCCCCCGAGTTCACTAGTTAAATTGAGGTGAAAAGAAAACACTCAAGTCTTTGCCCATCTTTCCCACACGCATGGATGACTAGGCCAGTCCGTGCTCTGTGGAAAGAGGAATCCTCGCAGGCCAGGCATCGCCTGTTCCCTGGGCTCCGGGGACAAGGGAGGGAGCGTGGCCTCCTTCCACGCGCGCAGCTGCAGGTGGTGCTGTGCAGTCCGGCCGCTCCCTGGGCTGAGGCCCTGCGGTGAGTCATCCGTCCTGGTCGCAGCCCAACCTGTGCCGCTGGCTTCCCCGCTTGTTCGAGAGGCGAGAGTAAGGGGTGAGGCAGAGTTCTAAGAATCATCTCAGCCGGCAGGGTGCGGGGCAGCGATGGTGCCCTGGGCCAGGCCTGTCCCCTCTCAGGCCCAGCTCAGCCCAGACTCAGGACCTCTCCTCCCCAGGCTCCCAGGCCGTCCCTGGGGGCGTGGAGCTGCCTTCCCGGGACTCCATCCCCGTGACGCCTGCTCCTTCGGAGACACGGTTGCAGCAGAGAAGGCGGCGGCTCCGTGTTTGCTCGCCTGCTTCCGTCTTGCTTAGGGAAACCAGCAACCAGACCTACCTGGGTCAGGCCATGGCGACCAGCCCGAGTTCTTTCGCTTGCCTCTCCTCATCGCTCAAAATGAGATGTTGACAAATAGAACCTCAAGAAACCCCCTGCATAGCCACACGCTGAGAACGTGTTTTGAAGGACTGGTATCAAACACAGCATGATCTCTGACCACAAGAGAGTGAAATTGGAAAGCGATTCACAGAAGGACAGTTGGGACAGTCACACATCTGGGGAAATTAAACAGCGTGCCCATGAGCAGCAGATGGGTCCAAGAAGAAGTCGCAAGGGGAGTGAAAACCCTTAAAGACGTTTCAAAAGGAAAGCACCACACACCCAAACCATGGGATGCAGCTAAAGCTGTGCTCAGAGGGAAATTTATAGCTGTCAGTGACTATATGAAGAAAGAAGCAGGATCTCAAATCAACATCTCAAACTTCCCCTCTAAGAAACTAGAAAAAAGAAGATCAAACTAAACTCAAAGAAGCAGAAGGAATATTAGAGGGGAAATAAATGAAATCGAGAATAGAAAAACAATAAGGAAGAGCAGTGAAACCAAAGGCTTGTTCTTTGAAAAGATCAAGAAAACTGACGAACCTTTAGCCAGACTGGCCAAGAAAAAAAGAAAGACTGAAATTACTAAAATCAGGAAAGAGGCGACATTACTCTCAAACTTACAGACATAAAAGGGCTCTGAAGGAATGCTGGGAGCAAGTGCACGCCAAACTGTTAGATAACCTCGATGAAGTGGATAAATTCCTACAACACAACGACAGACACGGGTTCAAGAAGAAACAGAAGGTCTGACCAGACCTGCAGCCTGTAGAGATCGGATTCATAATCCAACCAATGCCAACCCAGCGTCCCCAGCGCAAAGGCCTGGGCCTGAGGCGCTCCGTCAGCTGGGGTCCAACGGAGCAGCAGAACCGCCGCGAGCGACAGGCACAGGACAAGGTTCTGCGGAGGCAGAAGCAAAACTCCAAAAACTGATTCAAGAAAAAACAGAAAAGCTGACTAGACCCGGGCCTGTGTCCTTGACCAGAATCGAACCCAGGACCCTTCAGTCTGCAGGCCGACACTCTACCATCATGGAGGTTTCTCTCTCTCTCTTTCCCTCACCCTTCCTCTCTGAAATAAAAAAAAAAAAAAAAAAAAAATTAAAAAAGAAGAAGTTAAAAGAGACAGAAAGAGTGACTGTTGGAGGGGCGGACGGGAGGGCGGGGGCAACTGCTGTTCCACAGACTGAGTTTCAGTTCTGCTCGGGGAGGAAGCCCGGAGCCTGTCTTCATCGGAGCAGTACGCACGGTGGCACCGGGCTGGGCCCTGACGAAGCAGAAGATGGTCCATCTATGCCGGGTGCTTTTCACCACGTTTTCTAGAAGGAATTGCCTACTGTGCGCTTTTTAAGTCTGTCATTCATTGTGAAGCATAGTAACCTCCATCTTGGGTAAAAACTGCCGTTTAAAATTTAACCCTGCTGTTCTGGCTTCTGTAAACGCTTGCTTGCTTAAATAATAGGCCAGGCCTGGAGAGATTATGGTCTCACGGCCCTGTCCCAGCACGCAGGCCTTCTTTCTCAGAGGGCCTGGAAGTCTCGTCCCAAATTTGGAAGACAAAGAGCTGCAAAATGTACAAATTAGGGAGACTTCCACCACATGGGGCCCCAGAATTGGAGAAGCAAGAGTTCCTCTGGGCCCGCGAGCGCGAGCGAGAACAAACAGGACTCCAAATACACTGGGCGTAGTGATCGAGGCGCCTTCTGAGTTACAATATAGCAGTTGCTTTGGGAAGAGAAGACTGGGCTCTGTGCGTGTGTGTAGCTTGTACCCAGAGGCGTGGGCAGCCTGGCCGTCTGCGGGCCGTGTTCCGGCTCTTCCCGTGGAAACGCGGACCTCCACGTCCTCGCGCGTGTGTTCGCGGGAGATGCTGTGTTTCCTTTCTTCCTGACGGCGCGAGCGGATCAGGGTCTCTCACCGAAAACGCGGGGCACGCGCCGGAGTCACACACACCGAGTCCGAGGGGGCTGGAGGGAGGCACGCAGTCCAGGTTCAAGGCCAAGGAGTGGGAGAGGCGCCGTGTTTTCATAACAAAGGAACGCAGGGCCCTGACAGCCCAGCTTCAGCCTGGGCTCCTGGGCGTTATTTCCTCCTTCCTCCAGCCTGTTCTCCCACCCATCCCCCCCTCACCCCCGCCCCCATTATCCTAGCCGCCCAGAGTTCAAGGCCAGAGGGTTTTATCACACGCTTGTATCGCAGGCAATCGCTCTTGAAAGCAAGCACGCATTAGTCACAGGGCTGTGGCTGCCGTTACTGTCAAGCAAGTACTTCCTCGTTGCTCTGAGCCCTGAGGGCCGCCCCGTGAGGAGGAGGGCGGGAGTCGCCTGTCCTTTCTGGACAGGGCCTTGCACGGCCCCTAAAAGAACACACAGTCCTGGACTCCCGCGCATTCTCATGACATCGAAAACCTGTCCTGAGGAGTTTAAATACTCGTAGCTGCAAAGGATGTACTTACTCCCCAGTCGGTTGTAAGTGTTAACATTGAAAATAAACGCTCTTTATCACTCATAAATGTCTCCAGTGTATACATTTATGTTTTTAAAAAATATATATTTTTTTACTTCAGGGAGGAAGGGAAAGGGAGAGTTAGAAACATCAATGATGAGAGAGAATCATTGGCCGGCTGCCGCCTACATGCCCCACACTGGGGCTCAATCCCGCAAGCGGGCATTGAACCATGTGCCCTGACCGGGAATCAAACCGTGACCTCCTGGTTCATAGGTCCACGCTCAACCACTGTGCCACCCGGCCAGGCTTGATTTAAACAAGCAAACTTCAGAGAAAGAGAGAAGGGAATTTATGACATTCACGAGACAGTTAAAAATTTAGGCTCTAACTGCACTTTTATAATATGAACTAGGGGCCAGGTGCACGAAATTCGTGCACTGGGTGGTGGGGGGGGAGTGTCCCTCAGCCCAACCTGCCCCCTCTCACATACTGGGAGCCCTCAGGTGTTGACCCCCATCACCCTCCAATCGCAGGATTGGCCCCTTGCCCAGGCCTGACGCCTCTGGCCTAGGCGTCTGGCCCGGGCAGCGGGGACCTGCAGTGGCAGCGGGGGGCGCCGCGATCGCATGGGCTCCGCCCCTGCCCCTGCAGGACGCCTCTGGCCTAGACGTCCGGCCCGGGCAGCGGGGACCCACAGCTGCAGCGGCCCCGTGATCATGGGCTCCGCTTTAGGCCCAGGCAAGGGACCCCTAGCTCCTGGGACTGCCAGCTTCGACCGTGCCCAGCTCCCATCGCTGGCTCCACCCCTACTTCCTGCTATCACTGGCCAGGGCGGAAAAGGCGCCTGATTCTCCGATCATGGCTGGGGGGGCAGGGCAAAGGCGGCCCCAGGGCCGCCTTTGCCCTGCCCCCCAGCTCTTAGCTCCCCCCTGGGTTTCCGATCACTGTCAGTGGCAGGGGGCTTCTTCCTGCTTTCCCTTTCGCCTCCCTGCATTGTGCCTACATATGCAAATTAACCGCCATCTTGTTGGCAGTTAACTGCCAATCTTAGTTGGCAGTTAATTTGCATATAGCCCTGATTAGCCAATGAAAAGGGTATCGTCGTACGCCAATTACCATTTTTGTCTTTTATTAGTGTAGATTGCTCCTGGCCGGGTGTACTCAGTTGCTTAGAGCAGCCAATACACTAAGGTTGCGGGTTCGATCCCCAGTCAGGGCCCATACAGGAATCAACCAATGAATGCACAGATAAGTGGAACCACAAATCGATGTCTCTCTATCTCTCTCTCACTCACTCTCTCTTTCCTCCCTCCCTCAAATCTCTACAATAATAAAAGCATGATATGCTAATTAGGCCGGATGTCCTCCTGGACGACTTTCCAGATGAAGCTGTGGCGGCCGAGCCCCTTGCACGAATTTTTCATGCTTCGGGCCTCTAGAGAATAAATAAAAACGTATTTTTAAAAAGACTATACTATGAATGTTTTATTTATTTTAGGTAATGGTTCCTTGTATGTTGAAGACACAGAAACGTCTATAGATGACATAATGTGGTAGCTGGGATTTAATTCACAGTCACACCATGAGTGGGAGTGGGAGGGGTGCCCCCAGGCGCATTCCCTCCCCTGCTGTGCTGCCAGGAGGCACCGCCCACACCAGGGTCCTGTCCACGCAGCGGCTGACCCCCCGGGACACCCCTGAGGCCCTCCCACCACAGGGCCCCCTTTCGCAAAGGGAGCCGACCCTGAGCGCATTCCCATGCCAGAGCCGCACCCCGGGACCCCGCTCCGCAGCTGGAGGAAGCAAGCTGGCCAATGGGGCGACCATTCTTTATTTTATTTTATTTTTTAATGTTTTTATTGATTTCAGAGAAGAGAGAGAGAGAGAGAGAAACATCACTGATGCGAGAGAATCATTGACTGGCTGCCTCCTGCACGCCCCACACTGGGGATCAAGCCCCCAACCTGGGTATGTGCCCCTGACTGGAATCCAACCCGGGACCCTTCAGTCTGCAGGCCGACGCTCTATCCACTGAGCCACACCAGCTAGGGCTGGGATGACCGTTCTTGAAGCGGGGTGCGGGGGGCCGAGTTCAAGGATGTCCGGGAGCTCTCACACCGGGGGCCGTGCCCTGCGATGCGCAGCCTGAGGCCATGTGGGTTTCACTCGGCCGTTAGGCTCTCTCCTAACCCCGTTGACCTTGAGATGGGGCGCCCGCTGGGCCTGGGCTTTGCGAGCAGGGAGTTTCCTCTGGCTCATCACAGAAGAGGAAGTCAGCCAGGGGCCCGCACCCCGAGACCGGCCTGAGGGTGGAGGGAGCCTCGCGTCCTCAGCTCGGGGGCCTGAACCCGCCAGCATCCAGGAGGACCCTCCAGGAGGAGCTCCCTCCCCCCGGAGCCTCGGACAGGAGCGCGGCCCCCCGCACCTCGATTTCAACGTGACCAGCGCTGAGCAGAGAGCCAGCCTCAGGCTCAGAAACGGGAAGAAGTGATCTTAAACGGCCGGCTCCTCGCAGGGCTCAGGGACGCGTGTGCCCTGAGCGAGACGTGCGAGACGTGTTCCTTCGACGTCATTCAAACCCTAACGGCGGAGAAATGCTCGCTGGGGGTGGCTTGTTTGTTGCTTGTTTGTTTTTAGAGAGAGGAACTGGTAAAGGGCGCCTTTCTCTCACATTTGTTCTCTCCAACTAAACCAGGGCTGTGCCCTGAGGCTTCCTCTGGCCGCGTCCCAGCTGCCTGGCACCCACTTCCTGTAGCTCACATCTTCCTGGCGACAGATTGTCAAGAAGAAATACGTGAGCAGAAGTTCACCAGGTCCTCCTCCTCCTGTCCTTTCAGGGAAAGGAGGCTGAAAACCAAGGCCAGGAGCTTCCTTCACCCCCCAGACCGGTGGGTGCTGGCCGCACGCTCACCCCCGAGGTCAAGGTCGGCCGCGTGGCCCCGCCTGGACCCCGCGCT
Organism: Myotis daubentonii; assembly: GCF_963259705.1. Taxonomy (NCBI): domain Eukaryota; kingdom Metazoa; phylum Chordata; class Mammalia; order Chiroptera; family Vespertilionidae; genus Myotis; species Myotis daubentonii. The sequence continues at coordinate 1,736,560 of NC_081842.1, forward strand.
GGTGCCGGGTCAGTGTGAGCCAGTCCCCGAGGGGAAGTGTCGTTTCTCGGATTCTCGGGGGGGCTGTTGACCCGCTGGCCTGTCACCCCACTTCCTCAAATGTGTGCTGTCCATGCAGAGTTACCGGACTCTGCTCAGACTTCCGCTAACGGGCCCGCGGCTCTCCGAGTGCGGAACTTGCGGAGCTCAGCTGCGGGGGGGGGGGGGGACGGGGGGGCGGGGGGGGGGGGTCGGACAGGCCACTGCGCGACCCTCGGCCTGGGCACCGGGCTCTCAGAGTTGCTATCGGGCACTCGCTCTCCCGGACGTGGCCAGCATTCCGCTGCAGCCAGGCCCCGGGGAGCATGTCCCCCTCCTCTCGCCCCTCTTCAGCCTAAGGGACCCCACGAGACGTGCAGCCAGGGGAGCAGTGGGCAGTGGCAGCTGGTCCGGGCCTACCCCTCGGCCCTGTCCCCACGGCCCCTCTTCTCTGACTTCCCAGGGAGCCGAGCCGCCCAGCCTGGGCTCCTGTGGCTTCTGTGCGCTTCCTCGTGGCGCGGTCCTGGGCGTGTTGTTCTGGGCAAAGTAGGATAGTGAGGCCTCTAGTTATAAGAACCACGAGTCACGCCCTGTCAACCGTGCTTGCCTTGCTCTGACTGAAGAAAGCACCTTCTAACCTGGCTGGGAGCCTCCCGTCCCCCGGGTCCCAGGAGCCAACCTTGGACCTGGCAGTCCACCTTGACAGGCGGTCCATCACCTGGAAAGGTGAACAACCTTGCTGCCCAATGGAGCCCCGCCCAGCCTGCCTGCTCCCCAGGCCTGCGATTCCTACTTCTCCCCAATAGAAGCAGCGGCTTCTGGGGGGCGGGGCAGATGTTTGTGGGTGACCTGCTGCGCTCCCAGCTGCCGGCAGGACGGGAATCAACGCTCATAGGATCCAACCCCGTCTCTGCCGCATCGGCTCGGGGAGTGACAGGCAGCCCGACCCCTGCGTCGCCTGGTTTCATGTTTGCTGCAGCCAGTAAATTCTTGCTTAAAAAAGACGGGGCTTCAAGGCCCGAGTCGGGGTCCAGTCCCCACGCCGCCCCTGTGGCCGTGCGAGGCGGGCAGCACGCCGTCCGGGGCGGCAGAGGGCTGCACGTGAAATGGCACGCTCACCCGGGCCACAGGGATGTCGCTGGGGTAAGCCGTTCCCACAGCCGTTCCTGGTGCCAGGATTCTCTAGGAGATTCTAGAATCCTGAGCTTCAGACACAATATCTTTTTAAAAATGTCTCCCGTCATAAAATGAAGGAGGCTGCCCGGCCTGCGTGGCTCAGTGGTTGAGCGTCGACCCATGAACCGGTTACGTTTTGATTCCCGGCCAGGGCTCAAGCTCAGGTTGCGGCTCCATCCCCAGGAGGCGGCGAGCAGGAGGCAGCGGAGCAATGATGCTCCCTCATCAATGATGTTTCCCTCTCCCTCTCCCTTCCTCTCTGAAATCAAGACAAATATATACATTTTTTAAAATAAGTAAAATGAGAGAGACTGGTGCTGGTTTGAAATCAAACCCACATTGCCATCCTCAGACGTCCCGTTGCAATAAACAAACTCCTTCCTTACCGGTGCCAAGACCCGACTCTGACCCTGCCCCCCCCCCCCCCATGTCTCTCTCTCCATCAGGAAACCCGCCCGCACTACCACCCCAGCCCTCGAGTCTGACCACTTTTACCACCTCCACGCCACACTGCCGCCTCATCCAAGCCGCCGTCACCTCTTGGTAGATGGTTGCAATTGCTTACCAGCTGGCTGGCCTTCCGCCCTGCCCCTGCTCAGTCATTTTAGGTGACCCTTCAGTAACGGAAGCCAGATCCCAATACGCCAGCCCCAAGCCCTCCTGTGGCTTCCTTCTCAAAGCAAAACCCCAAACCCTTCCAGGGCCTGTGAGGCACCTCCTCACGCTCTGAGCCCATCCCCGGGCCTGGCTCCTTCCCCTCCAGCACCTGGCCTCCGGCTGCTCCTCACGCACATCAGGCACCTTCCCGCCGCAGGGCCTTTGCACTGGCCAGGTGCGCTGCCTGGAGCGCACTTCCCCCTCCTCGTCCCCGTGGCTCCGCTGGCCTCTCCCTTCAGGTTTGTATGCAAAGGAGATTTTCTCGGGGAGGCCGGTCATGCTCGCTCTCTCTTAAATCGCATCCCCCCACACACACACACACACAAATTTTTTTTACCATCTTTCCCTGATTTATTTTTCTCTCTCTGAAAAAACAAAACAAAACAAAAAAAGTTTGCATTTATGCATCTTGTATATTTTCTGTCTCCCCAGCCAGAATGTTAAGCTTTTCATGAGCAGGAATTTTTGTGTGTTTTTTTCTTTTAATCTCTTTGAGTCCGTAGCCCCAGTGCTTAGAAAGTGCCTGGCACACAGTAGGAGCTCACTAACAATCAATGGCTAAATGAATGAATGAGTAAACAAATGAATGACTTATTCACCAAATTACAAAGTGGTAAGGAAGCGGGAAGTGTTAAGCCTGTGGGATGGCTCAGCATGACGCTCCCTGGAGTCAGGTAGAAGGGGTACGGCAGGTCGGCAGGTCGGCAGGTCGGCAGGTCGGCAGGTCAGCAGGTCGGCAGGTCGGGGACTTCCGTGTACTACCCGCCTGTGAAAACTGGAGCACACGTGGGCGGCTTGGCCTCTGTCGACCTCCCGACCTCATCACTGACAAAAATAAGCTCACGTTACTAAAATTTAAACTTTGACTCCGCAATCTGAGTGTTGTGAACTGAATGTCTGTGTCCCCCCAAATTCACAGATTGAAGCCATATTCCCCATGTGATACATGAGGAGGCGGGCTTTTAGCAGATAATTAGGGTTACACGAGGTCATGAGGGTGGAGCTCTCACAAATGGGATTAGTGCCCTCATAAGGGTCACCCGAGACCTTGCTCCCCACTTTGCTCTCTGCCAGGTGAGGACATGGTGGAATTTTGAGTCTGTAACCAGAAGGACTTCTGACCTCCAGAACTGCGAGCTTTCATAAACACACTCTCACAAGCCACCTGGAATCCGGCTGGGAAAGCTTTCCTACACGCAGTTAAGAATCCACACTCTGCCCAGCCGGTGTGGCTCAGTGGTTGAGGGGTGACCCAGGACCCAAGAGGTCAGTGGATCCATTCCTGGTAGGGCACATGCCAGGGGTGCAGGCGCCATCCCCAGTGGGAGTATGCAGGAGCAGCCAATGTTCCTCTCTCTCTCTCTCTCTCTCTCTCTCTCTCCCTTCCTCTCTCTGAAATCAATAAAAAATATATTTTTTAAAAAAATAAATAAATTAAGCCCTAGCCAGTTTTGCTCAGTGAATAGAGCATTGGCCTGCAGACTGAAAGGTCCCGGTTCCATTCCAGTCAAGGGCGCATGCCTGGGTTGCTGGCTTGATCCCCAGTGTGGGGTGTGTGGGAGGCAGCTGATCAATGATTCTCTCTCATCATTGATGTTTCACTTGCTCTCTCCCTCTCCCCGCCTCTCTGAAATCAATTTAAAAATATCCTACTAGCCAAAACCGGTTTGGCTCAGTGGATAGAGCGTCGGCCTGCGGACTGAAGGGTCCCGGGTTCGATTCCGGTCAAGGGCATGTACCTGGGTTGCGGGCATATCCCCAGTAGGAGATGTGCAGGAGGCAGCTGATCGATGTTTCTCTCTCATCGATGTTTCTAACTCTCTATCTCTCTCCCTTCCTCTCTGTAAAAAATCAATAAAATATATTAAAAAAAAATATCCTACTATATAGAAACCTAGGGTCTATAACATCCAAAACGACCGAAGGCTACACCAACAAGAAGTCAGTGCTGGGTTGCCATGGCGACCCAGCACTGACTGCTGAGGGGGCTGTGGATCTGGGCTGAAAAGAGGCCTGGAGAGAGAAGTAGGGTCTGATCCGTAGCCTCCGTGGCAACTGTTGATCAGCACTTGCCTCTTTCGCTCTGGGCCTGGCCAGCAACCTCACCTCTCTTTCTCTCGGGCCTCCACTGGGACTGCTGATCAGCCCCACCTCTCTGATTAGGCCCGTTGATAGACCTGGAGATGCTGACTGGCATAGAAACCGACCAATCAGAACCTAATCTGGGTGAACTGTGAAGGCAGAACCTAAGGTGGGGGCTGAGGAGGGGTTTTAAGGGCAGCAGCTGTTTGGTGTAAGGTGTAAGAAAGTGGTTCAATTTTTTAATGACTGGTTTGGCAGTATAGTGCATATGGCTGGCTATCAGTCCAGATATAGGGATTATGTATTTTTGTCTGCCAAGAGCATCTCCTCCTGCTAAAAAAGGCTTTTCTCCCCCATTTAAGCAATCCTATCCCATATAATCTATCTATACTAATAAAAGGGTAATATGCTAATTAGACCGGGTCAACCGGCCACCATCCAGATGTCCGACTTCCTTCCGGACAAAGCCATGGTGGTGGGGGCCAAGGCAGAGGCCGTTAGGGGTGATCAGGCGGTAGGGGAGGGCCACTGGGGGCGAGATTAGGCCAGCAGGGGAGGGCAGTTAGGGGTGATGAGGCAGGCAGGCAGGCAGAGGGGTTAGGGGTGATGAGGCAAGCAGGCAGAGGGGTTAGGGGTGATGAGGCAAGCAGGCAGAGGCAGTTAGGGGCTATCAGGCAGGCAGCCAGCGGTCCCAGATTGCAAGAGGGATGTCCGACCCTGTGGGATTTGGCCTAAACCCGCGGTGGGACATCCCCCAAGGGGTCCCTGATTGGAGAGGGTGCAGGCTGGGCTGAAGGAACTGCCCCCCCACTTTCTGTGCACGAATTTCATGCACCGGGCCAGTAGTGTGTGTGTGTGTGTGTGTGTGTGTGTGTGTGTGTGTGTCTATTTTAATTCCTTAAAAATAAATAAAATAAATAAACACAAATTTCCTTTGGCCCCACCACCTCCTCAGCTCACAGCCCTGCCACAAGCGCCTCCTCACACCCACTCACTGGGTAACCCTCATGGTCTGGAGCCGCCTCCCTGACACCTTCTCTGCGACCCCCTGCTGTCTGCAGCCCCCGCCTGGGCTCTGACCCAGCCTCCCGGTCCTTCCCCCGGCAGCGGGCAGGGGCGGACCCTGCTGACCAGCCCTCCTTCCGAGAACGGCTTAGGCCCCCCGGGCCACGGTCTCCGGTCCCCACGCCTCTCGCCGCTCCTCCTGTTGGTGACAAGGCCCCGAGGCAGCGTCTGTGTGCTCACGCCGCATCCTTCGGAAGCTCACGTCTTAGTTCCTGAGGACGATCGGCTGCTGTGGCCACTCGAGCTGTGTGTGCGTTTGCTGGGCGCTGCTCTCCGGGGGGACACGGAGGGTCCGTGGCCTGGCCGAGCCGCCGCCCGGGGGCACCGCGTGGGGTGCGCACCGGCTTCGAGGAACGGCTCCCGGGCGTCGGGTGTGGGGTGCTCGCTGTTGCTTTCCGCCCCGGCTGAGTAAGCTTTGATCCTGTGTGGTTATAGCATGATAACCACACATCCCCCTCGCCGCCAGCGGGAAACATGGAAGGGCTTTCACCGCGGGTAAAAGTGTCTTCTCACCTCGACCACAGCCTGCAGCGCGGGAGCAGGTGGCGGTCCCCGTGGGCGGCGCGTCCCAGGCCGGCGGGCTGTTGGCTGCGCAGGGCGCCGGGACCGTGGGCGCAACCTGCGCTCCCCACCCCTTCCCTGCCGGCTGACCGCTCAGGGGCGCCCGGGGGTGCGGCCTCGCCTGCCTGCGCCCCCTGGCCCGGCCCCAGCTGCGGTGGAGCTGCTTCTGGGAGGGCAGCCGGCCCAGCGGGCGACTGGGGCAGGGACTGGTCACCCGCACGAGTGTCCAGCAGCTGGTCAAGGCCAGGCTGCCCTCCGCTCTCCAGGGCGCAGCACAGGGCCTGACCCCTCCAGGGACCCGCCAGCCCAGGGCAGCCCAGGTCTCCTCGCCACCCTGACGGCTCCGGGTCAGGAGGGCATAGCAGCTCTTTCCTGGAGCCACCACGTGACCCCCATGTGAACCAGCGCGCCCTCTGCCACCAGCTGAGAGGCAGGCCCTGCGCCCGGAGTCATTGCTGAGGAAATTGCTGGCCCCCCTGGAGGGCCCCAGGCCCTGCTTGCCTCTGTTGGTGGTGAACCTGGCCTCGGAGTTACTGTGGAATATGTCCCTGGGGGCCCCAGGCCAGCCCAGGTCTTGGCACCTTCCCAGGGGTCCCTCCCTCTCCAGGTCGCTGAGAGTGAGTGTGGTGTGTGGCTTCTTGCCCAGGCCCAGGCCAGGCTCAGGCTGGGCAGTCAGCTGTGTCTGGAGAAGGCCCTGAAACTGGGTTCTACAAGCACGGGAGACACAACAGACCCCTTTCTATCTTGTCCCGGTTGTGGGTGGCTCCCACCACTGGGCCACACAGGCCAGAGCCCCGGTGTGGCTTTCCTGGCCTTCTCCGAGGGGTGAGGGTGCGCTGCCTCCTCACACTTCACAGGTGCTTGAGGGCCTGGGAGTTCCAATGTGTAGACTGTGGTTCCTTCTGAGGTGTAAGATGATGGGGAAATTTTTTTCTCTTTATTATTTTTCTGTAATTTATAGATTCCCCCCCAATGAGCAGGTGTCATTATTATAACAAGGAAAACAACAGTAAAGGAAGCTTGCATGTGTTTGTTAAGTGTACAAGTCCCAGGTCCATGAAAATTCTCCTTAAGTCAGACACTCGCCCGCAATCCAGGCGTGTGCCCTTGACCGGAATCGAACCCGGGGCCCGTCAGTCCGCAGGCCGACGCTCTCTCCATTGAGCCACACCAGCCAGGCCGTGCGGGGCGCTTCTGTGTCAGTGAGTGGGGATCCCGCTGACTTTTCCCAGGTCCTGCCCGCCAGCTCGCGGCCCAGGTGATGGACAGTGTCCCCCTCGCTCCCCAGCTCTGCCTGGAGGCGCAGGTCCGGCAGAGTCTTTTCAGAGGGACTGTGGGGCCAGAAAAAAAGTAGTTTGTGCAGAGGAGGGGTTCACGGAAGACACCCGCTGTCCCCACAGCCACCCCCTCCCCCGTGACCCCGCAGACCCCACATGCCCCTGCCTCCTGGCTCAGGGCTCCCGAGGCCCTACCCGCTCCTGGGGGACAGGTGTCGTCTGTCCTGATGGGTGACTCTGGGTGGGCTCCTGGTGGCCCTAGCCCAGGGATGGCGAACCTTCTGAGCTCAGCGTGTCAGCATTTTGAAAAACCCTAACTTAACTCTGGTGCCGTGTCACATAGAGAAAGTTTTTGATATTTGCAACCATAGTAAAAGATTTATATTTTTTATATTTATTTTATATATTTAAATGCCATTTAACAAAGAAAAATCAACCAAAAAAATGAGTTCGCGTGTGACCTCTGACACGCGTGTCATAGGTTCGCCATCACTGCCCTAGGGTGAGGCTGGTCCCACAATGTCAACCCCAGATTAGAACGGGGGACTCCATGGAGCAGGGGATCCGGCTGGAGGTTAATGGTTAACCTGCCTACGTGAGGCAGCTCCATGAACCCCACGGCGGGGGGAGGAGTCTGTCCACGCTGGCGAGCGCACCCACGCACTGGGAGCGGCGTGCCCCACCCACCCCGCAACCCCAGACCTCGCCCTGTGTGTCCATCAGGCTGTGCACCTGGATCCCTATCAGGTCTCAGCAAACGGTGGTGGTGAGTCACTGCTCCCAGTTCTGAGAACCGCTCCTGCAGATTCCCCAACCCCGGGAGGGTCATGGGAACCTCGATCTGTAGGCAAGTCAGACAGGATTGTGGGTGACCTGGCGACCTACTACTCGCGGTGGCTTCTGAAGTGGGGGTGGGTGGGGACAGTCTGGTGGACAGAGTCCGATTCACCCCAGATGGATGGGGTCAGGACTGAGTCAAAGTACAGGACACCTGCTCGGCCGGCGTGGCTCCGTGGCTGAGCGTGGACCTATGAACCAGGAGGTTGGGGTTTGATTCCCGGCCAGAGCACATGCCCAGGTTGCAGGCTCGATCCCTGGTGGGGGAGTGCAGGAGATAGCCAATTGATGTTTCTCTCTCACCAATGTTTCTATATCTCTATCCTTCTCCCTTCGTCTCTTTAAAATACATAAAAACATATTTTAAAATCTATAAAAAAATAGGAAAAGGAGGTGTGTCCATCGATAGATGAGTGGATGAAGGAAATGTGGTGTATATACGGACAGACCTCCAAGGTCTTGTGCTAAGTGAAACGAGTCAGATAAAGAAAAAGCAAATGCCGTGCAGCCTAACTTACATGTGAAATATTTTTTTAAAAGGATAAAACACAAAACAACAAACTCATAAAGAGATGGAGGGTGCAAAGTGGCCAAAGGAAGCCAGAAGGTACCAACGTCCAGCGACAAGATGCAGTGCCCTGGGCTGCAGAGCCCAGCATGGCGACCACAGTTAATGTTGATGGCTTGGTGACAGAGACGCGGGGATGAGTCGGACGACAGGATTCGGAGAAGCAGAGGGCTACCGCCCGCTCCGGCGAATAGCAAAGACCCCCTGATGCCTTCTGGCTTTTATTGTAGTGGGCACAGAAAACAGCAATGGGGTACAGCAAGGGACAATGATTAACAATGGGGTACAGCAAGGGACAATGATTAACAATGGGGTACAGCAAGGGACAATGATTAACAACCATGCTTTATGAAATCATCAAAGCTAAGTTATACATTACACTATTAATGTCCTATATTATACAAAGACTCTTTCCACCTGCAGCAGTGCACCCTCCCTGAACTTTCTATGCCCTCGTGGACTATCCATCACGTCAAGGAAAGTTCTGCCTCGGAAATAAGTCTCGCGTGCAAGACTTCATTCTGACGCAGCCCGCTTGCAGGCTCCTGCCTTCTCCGGGCAGACCGTCCTCTCTAGTTAACTTCTTTCCGCTTGACCGCTACAGTTAATAACTCTGTGTTGAATATTTAAAAGTTGCTAAGAGAGCGAATCTTACAAGTTCTCAGCAGGAAAAAAACTGTCACTGTTCATGGAGATGGATGTTAACTAGACTGGTTGTGAAGATCAGTTCATAATTCATAACTATTTTGAACCATTATGTTGCACACCCAAAAGCTACTATAATATGTCAATTACATCTCAATTTTTAAAAAAGAATAAAGGAGGCGTGATGACGGAAGCAGATCAGTGAGAGATTGAGAGCAGGCAGCCGCGTGAAGCTGGAAGAAGCCCCCACACACTCACACACAGTCACACTCACACACACACACTCACATAGTCTCACACACACTCTCACACAGTCACACACCGTCACACACACACACTCTGTCACACTCACACTCTCAGTCACACACACTCTCACAGTCACACACACACACAGTCATACACACTCACACACACTCTCATACACACACTGGCACAGTTACACACTCTCACACAGTCACATACACACTCACAGACACTCACACACACACAGTCACACACACTCTCACTCACACACTCTCACACACTCTCTCACACACACACACTCACACTCACACACTCACACACACACTCACACTCTCACAGTCTCTCACACATACACACTCACACACTCACACTCACACACTCTCACACAGACACACACACACACACTCACACTCTCTCACACTCACACACTCACACTCTCTCACACTCACACGGTAAGGAAGCAGGCAGCCTCCAGAGACAGGAAAAGGCCAGGAAACAGCCTCCCAGACCTGCAGGAGGAGCGCAGTCTGACCTGGGTTGCAAGAGGAGATGCTAAGTTTGTGCTCATGCGTGACAGCAGCTGCCAGAGAGCACGCCCAGGCCCAGGCAGGACACACGGGCTGGAGGGGCCCCTGAGTCCCCGGCTCCCGCCTGGTCCTGGCATCGCCGGGGGGCTTCGGGGAGGGAGTGAAGGCCCCAGCGGCCTGGACAGTTCCCAGAGCCCAGGGGAGGCCCGGGGGGCGGGGGGGTTAAACATCCGCTGTCCCTGCAGGTGGGACGCGGCCTACCACCAGACGCCATCTGACTCGAGGGTAAAACAGGAACTGAACCCCCCAGAGGCTCACGCGGGGTCACGTGCGGCCATGCCAGCGCCCTGAGCGTCACTGTCGCTGTTCCCCAAACCACCTGCCTGAGCGAGGAGCATCCGCCAGCGGCGGCCGGGACTCCTCGCTGGGGCCCCAAGGCCGAGCCGGGAACCCCCACCCGGGGCCGGATCAAGGCCTGGGCCTCAGCCGGCGGCTCAGCCACACACGCTGGTCTCTCTCGGTGCTGGGGCCGGGCGCCCGAGGTCTGGGTGCCAGGTGGCCCGAGGGAGAGAGTGGGGTGACTCATCGGATGTCCCTGCTGCCCCCCCTCCCCCCGCCCCCGCGCCTGGCCACCTGCCAGGCTGTCCTGTGAGTCTGCAGCCCCAGAGGCAGATCTGAACACATCAGGGTAACGATACGATCGCCATCTTCCCAGAACACCGGGTGGACGTGTGTTTCTCTGAATTACGAAACCCCAAGGAGCTCATGACACAAGCCCTGCCCCAGGGCCCACGGAGGGGAGGGATCCCCGGCCACGCCTTCCGGTTCCCAGGCTTCCTGAGGCCGCACCGTCCCTGGCGGCTAGGGCTTTGCCGGGCTCGCCAGGGGCAGGGTCCTTCCAGCCTTTACCTGAAGTGCAGGCAGAGCTTCTCTCCTAAAGGGTTAAAGGGCCAGTGAGTGTCCTCCTCCGCCTCCTCCCTCCTCCCTACCAAGCATCCCCCCAGCCTCAGGGAGGAACGGCAGGCAGGGTGCACTTTCCCTGACACCCCGCGGGGCCCTCCAGCAGGGAGAGGGGAGGAGAGAGCCTGTCATTTGGGGACGAGGTTATATTTTATTTTTTAATTTTTTAAAAATATATTTGTATTGATTTCAGAGAGGAAGGGAGAGGGAGAGGGAGAGGGCGATAGAAACATCAATGATGAGAGAGAATGATGGACCGACTGCCTCCTGCACGCCCCCCACTGGGGATCCAGCCCACAACCCGGGCCTGTGCCCTGACCGGGAATCGAACCCTGACCTCCTGGTTCCTAGATCGATGCTCAACCCCTGAGCCGTGCCGGCCGGGTGGGAATGAGGTTTTATGGTGGCCCTACAGGGGGAGCAGAAATTGGGGAAGATGAAGGAGGGGCCCTGGGAGACAGAGTGAGAGGACAGGACCAGTCTCCCGAGGCCGGGGGGCGAGCTTGCCCTCCACTCTGGCGCCAGCCCTCTGGCCTGCAGCTGGCACTTGTTGAGCAGAGGGCACGGGAGGGCTCTGGCTCCACGGAGCCGCGCTCCAGGGCTGCTTCGAATTCAGAGCTCTTGCTGCTCTGTGTGAATCTGGGGGGACACTCGCCCCCCTACACTTGGGGGCGTCATCTCAGTGGAGATTGACACCGATCGAGACCGTGTCAAATAGAAAAGATGGTGAAAGAGAAAGTGACAAAGTTCTCAGGATGTGGCAGCTCAGGTGAGAGATAGTCTTAGAAAGTAGTCTGTGGGTACGGGAGGGGGAGGGGGGGAGAGAGAACACGGCGGGGGGCGGGCAGCGGGGGAAGAGGCATGGTGCACGTGACCTTCCAAAGCGCGTCTTCTTGTTGGGGACCCCTGGGAAGAACGCCAGGCAGGGTGAGGCGTTGGTGCGAGATGCACGGGGCTTTGGAGCGAGATGGGCTGGCCCGGAGCCCACCCCACCACCCACTGGCTGTGTGACCTGGAGGCATGATCAGCCAGCTTTTGATCACAGATGCAGAACACCAGCCACATCGTGTGTGTTTCATGTATGCGTGTCTCGTGTGTGTGTGTGTGTGTGTGTGTGTGTGTGTGTGTGTGTGTGTGTGTAAGAGAGAGAGAGAGAGAGAGAGAGAGAGAGAGATACAGGGATCTGACCTTAGGCAATGGCGGGCGTTGGCCAAAGCCTATGTCACGCTGTTCCCAGGGCTGGAGCCTGGAGTCATGGGGCCCAGCGGGAGGAGGTGGACAGAGGGTGGAGGATGCAGGACAAGCTGGCACCACGGCTGAGCGGGACCCCGTCGGTCTCTCCCCAGCTCCAAGCCTCCAAATTGGCCGACTGTGCGGGTGTCCTCAGGAGGGCGCCCCCTCATCGGAGCTAAACACCCCCCGGCTCAGACAGGCTGCCCTGGGTCCCAGGGCCGGAGGAGCGGGCGGCTGCGGTCCCTACTGTCTAGTGGGGGTTAAAATAATGATAATCATAAATTCTTATCAGTTCATTATATCATGCCAGGCAGACCTCTCTAATCCTCCTTTACCTACATTTAAAAAATATTATTTTATTGATGTCAGAGAAGAAGGGAGAGGGAGAGAGAGAAACATCAATGATGAGAGAGAATCACTGACTGGCTGCCTCCTGCACACCCCCCACTGGGGATTGAGCCTGAAACCCAGGCCTGTGCCCTGACCGGGAATCGAACCGTGACCTCCTGGTTCACAGGTCGACACTCAACCACTGAGCCACGCGGGCCAGGCTTACCTACATTTTAATTGTAATCTTTGCCTGTACGTATGACAACCTTTTGTAATTGCACTACAGAAAGTTCATTCAGTCTTTCCTCCAGAATAACTTACCAAAATGTGTGTTTTTTTTTTCTCCTGTCTTCTTTCCAGGGTTTTTTTTTATTTTTATATTTTATTGTTTTTTTACAGAGAGGAAGGGAGAGGGATAGAGAGTTAGAAACATCGATGAGAGAGAAACATCGATCAGCTGCCTCCTGCACACTCCCCACTGGGGATGTGCCCGCAACCAAGGTACATGCCCTTGACTGGAATCGAACCTGGGACCCTTGAGTCCGCAGGCCGACGCTCTATCCATTGAGCCAGACTGATCAGGGCCAAAATGTTTTTTAATATTGATAGCTTCGAAGTTTTTTTTAACGTCACAACTTGCTGTTGATATATGATGTACAAAACGCGGCACAGCCACACCAAAACATCTGTCCAAAATGGGGCCCAGCCACACCAACCCCCAAGGATGCAAGTGAAAGGAGAAGTCGAGACAGAGGTCTGACCAGCGGTGGTGAAAACTCTGACTTTGCAGATTCCACGAAAGCATGTGACCAGTGGGGACAGTGTGGCAGCCCCGGCACGGAGGAGGAACAGCGCGGGCCTGAGGTCTGAGCTTCCAGGTCTCACAGTGGTCCTGCCACCAAAGGGGTGGAGGGAGCCCACTGGGAGGTTACCCGGCATGATCTGGGTCGGAGGGCACCAGACACCGCCTCACACCGATCGATCTCGATCCGCGGGGACCCCAGGACAGGGCCGGACATAGTTCACAAGCCGCCAACCGGACTGGGTTCCTGCCCGCTGGGCCGAGGACTGGGCAGAAGTCAGAGTCGCCGACCGCTGACTTCAAATGCCCGCAGCCAGAGGAGCGGCACCATGGAAATGCCAACCGCCGGGAACTGGCTGTTCTGTGGCGACCGGCTTCGGGTCAGGGACAGCTCCTCGCTTCGGGGACAGGTGTCTCCGAGGCGGCCGCACAGTGGGCCTGCTCCCCCGGGGGCTTCTGTGGGACCCGGGAGCCCTCAGGCCGAGCAGAGAGGAGCTTGGAAGGAGACTCCCCGCTGGGAGCCAGAGTAGCCCACGCGCGCGGAAGGGGGAGCCGCCCCCCCAACATCACCGGCTTGTCACTGCCCTGAGAGCCAGGCGGCAGGGAGCTCGCACCCCTCCCTGGCCTGGGCCGGCAGATGCACCTTCGTCCTGCTCTTCAACAGGATACACGTCTCTCCTGATTGATTATCAAAGTTAAAATATGTCCGGGGGGGGGTGGGGGGGGGCTGCTACCATTCACCTGCCCGCTGCCCGCTGCCCGCTGCCCGCTGCCCGCTGCGTGGAGCACTCTATTTCCTCCAGTCATTTTCTTCTTTTTAATTTTTACTTTTTTTTAATTTCAGAGATGAAAGGAAAGAGAGAGAAACATCCATGATGAGAGCTTGATTGATGGGCTGCCTCCTGCCCGCCCCACACTGGGATGGAGCCCGCAACCCGGGCCTGTGCCCTGACCCAGAGTCCAACTGTGACCTCCTGGTTCATAGGTCGACGCTCAACCACTGAGCCACACCGGCCGGATCCAGTCATTTTCTAGGCTTCATTTTCGCAAGGATTCCGACTTACATGCCTGCTTTTTTCACTAAACATATAAACATGTCTCTGCGTCTTGAAAATCTCACATCGTTCAAACAGAGCCTTGCTATCTCTCACGTATTTTTAAAAAGGGGGCCAACTTCGAGCTCCACAAAAGGGAAGTAGAAAAAGGCAAGGCGTCCAAGTCAGGCTCACGCCGCCCAGGGCGCTGCCGGCGGGGCCTGGGCTCCCGGGTCGCTCAGCGCGGCCTCCCCGCCCCTCCCTCCCTCCTGAGCGGGGTGCGGCCCAGCTCGGGGGACAGGGCCGGCTCATCCTGGGGAGGCCCCCAGGAGCAACAGCGCAGGCTCGGGCTCCGAGGGGCCCCTCCCCCTCACCCCTCCCTCCCCTACCCCCTCCCCCCTCCCCCCTCCCCCGCCCCCCAGCCGGTTCCGGGGTTAGTTCCTCGTACCCCACCCTCCCCCGCGGCTGGGCCGGCCCAGACCCACAGGCCGCCGTGGAGTCGGGGCGCTCCTCCTCGCAGACCTTTGTCCCCTTAAACCCGTTTTCAAACAAGAGCTGCCGCGTCCCCTGGTCAGGCGTCTGCCAGGGGGTGGCAGGGGCGGAGCGGGGGCGCAGGAGGCAGCGAGCCCGGGTTGCCTCTCGGCATTGATCTCTGTCTCTCTTCCCCCCTCCCCCTTCCTCTCTGAAATCAATAAAAACACCCACAATAATAAAAGCAATATGCTAATTAGCCGGGAGGACCTTCCCCCCGAAGCTGGGAGGGGAGCCGGTTGGGGGCCAGAGGGGAGGGGGGGGCGGGGGGGGAGGGGAGGGGATTTCGTGCTTGGGCCTCTGGCATTTAAAAAAAGAAAATTAAAAAAAGGAAACGTTGCCATAGCCGGTGTCGCTCAGTGGATGGAGCGTCGGCCTGCGGACTGAAGGGTCCCGGGTTCGATTCCGATCAAGCGCATGTACCTTGGCTGCGGGCACATCCCCAGTGGGGGGCGTGTAGGAGGCAGCTGGTCGATGTTTCTAACTCTCTATCCCTCTATCCCTCTCCCTTCCTCTCTGTAAAAAATCAATAAAATATATATATATAAAAAAAGGAAACGTTTAAACCGAAGGCCAGGGCCCCGCACTGCGCGGCCCCACGTGTCAAGGAGCAACGGGGGCGCAGCGGATGGGGGTGCAGTGGGCCGGGGTCGGGGGTCTCTCCCTAAGGGTCGCAAGGCCCGCAGGCGGGTGTCCGGGGGCTCCCTCCGCGCCCGGCCGCTGGGAGCCGCTGGGAGCCGCGCTGGGAGCCGCTGGGAGCCGCGCTGGGAGCCGCTGGGAGCCGCTGGGAGCCGCTGGGAGCCGCGGGGAGCTCCGCCCGGCGGAGGCGGGGCGGAGGCGGTGGGTGCCCGGAAAGTCCCGGTCGGCGGCGGGCGGGGGAAGAAGCGGGCCCGCCTCCTGCGCTCCCAGGGCCGCCGCGGCGACCTCAGCGGCTCGGCGGACCCGGTGCCGGTGCCGGTGCCGGGCCCACCCTGAGCCATCGCCGAGCCCGCGGCCGAGAGCCCGGGCCATGCGGCCGCCGCTGCTGTGGCCGCTGCTGCTGCTGCTGCTGCACCTCCGCGCCGCGGCCCCGGCAGGTAAGCGGCCTCCGGCCCACGGAGCAGCGCCGCGGCGGGGGCCCGGCGGGGGCGGCGGCGCGGGGAGCCGGGGATCGGGCGGCGGCGGGGAGCCGGGGATCGGGCGGCGGCGCGGGGAGCCGGGGATCGGGCGGGGCGGGGAGCCGGGGATCGGGCGGCGGCGGGGAGCCGGGGATCGGGCGGCGGCGCGGGGAGCCGGGGATCGGGCGGCGGCGGGGAGCCGGGGATCGGGCGGCGGCGCGGGGAGCCGGGGATCGGGCGGGGCGGGGGGCCCGGGGATCGGGCGGCGGCGGGGAGCCGGGGATCGGGCGGGGGCGCGGGGAGCCGGGGATCGGGCGGGGCGGGGAGCCGGGGAGGGGGGCGGCGGCGCGGGGAGCCGGGGATCGGGCGGCGCGGGGAGCCGGGGATCGGGCGGCGGCGCGGGGAGCCGGGGATCGGGCGGCGGCGCGGGGAGCCGGGGATCGGGCGGCGGCGCGGGGAGCCGGGGATCGGGCGGGGCGGGGGGCCCGGGGATCGGGCGGGGGCGCGGGGAGCCGGGGAGGGGGGCGGACCAGCCGCGGACGGAGGAGCCGAGGACCGAGACTGCGCAGCGCCTCCAGCCGCTCTAAGTGAACAAAGGAGGCCGGGGCTGGGCCGGGGCTGGGTCCTGGCTCTTCCCCAGCGACGCCCGGCCCGGCGGCCTCCCCGGGGCCCGAGTGGGAGGGGCGACCCAGGCCGCCGGCCGCGCGTCGGGAGTGGGTGTGAGGCCCCGATGGCCGCTGGCCCAGGGTCAGGTCGATGGGGCAGCTCCCCGAAATACCGGACCCCGAGTGGCGTTGTGTTGGGGTGGGGCAGCGGAGCCCCTCCGGGGCAGCCCCCAGGCCTCGCCCTCACGGCCGCTCTAAGACCAGAGGGGACAGCGGCAGGTGCGGGCGGGAGTGTGGGTTTTGCTGGTTCTTTCCGCGGGAGAGGCAGGTGCCAGGGGGGGCCCCACTCGGAAAGTCTGAAGGTTACTCTCTCGCCAGCAGCCCTCGCGAGGGCCTTGCATTCCGAGCCCGGAGAGGAGCCCGGCCCAGGACTGCCCGGGCCTCCTTCAGAGGAGGGTTGGGGTTGGCAGAACGCCGGGAATGAACCCATTCATGGAGCGGGCGATGGGCCCCGGCGGGGCCTGTGCGCCCAGAGGTGAGGGAGGTAGTGGAAGCGGCAGCCTGGCCTTGCAGTGATTGCAGAGTGATGCCCACACTTGTCCACGATTCACACGTGTCCTTTGGTAACCGTGAGGTTGTGCTATGGTCAGAGGGGGAAATAAGAGCAGCCCACGCCGGTGTGGCTCAGTGGATAGAGCGTTGGCCTGCGGACAGAAGGGTCCCGGGTTCGATTCCGGTCAAGGGCACAGGCCTGGGTTGTGGGCTCCATCCTCAGTGTGGGGCGTGCAGAAGGCAGCTGATCAATGATTCTCTCTCTCTCCCTCTCCCTTTCTCTGAAATCAATAAAAATATATATATAAAAAAAATAAAAAAGAGAGTATTGGAAACACATTTTTTAAAGGGAGACTTCTACTGTCTCCCCCTTGGAGTTGTTTCAGGGATAATGTATGTCAAATATTGGCCCCGACCCGATTTGTCGTGACCCTTTAAGGCAAGGGTGGGGAACGTCCAGCCCACGGACCATAAAAGGCCCAGGAAACCGCCGGGTCTGGCCCTGCCCAAGCAACGAAGGTGGGACTTGAAATGCAGTAAATGTAGGAGGTGTTTTCAGAGCAACATAAACTTACATTGAGCCAGTCTCTTAGCGAATGGTGCCGGAAATAAGCAAATGGCCCTTGGCAAAGCAAGGTCCCCACCCCGCTGTAAGTGGCGGCCAGTTGCTTTGGTTAGAAAACTAATGGACAGCATTAAACGCACTCGGCCAGCCGGCTCCTGAGTGAGGCGATTGCTACGGCGCCGCAGCAGCGAGGCTCTGTGTGCCCTGCCGGAGCGGCTGCCGCATTTCCCGTGGGTCGCTCCCGGCGCCCACACTTTCCGCAGGGGAAACGCCTGGGGTGTCGGGGCCACAGTAACCGATGGTGATGACCCCCATTGTGGGGCCGCTCTCCTGGGCAGCCAGGGCCGCGGCTGCACATACATCCTCTTTCTTAATTTCCCAGCCCTTCTTTCGAAGCGGGCAGCAGCCCCAGTGTCCTCCCAAAGAGACCAAGCCGCCCTTTTCTGGAAGAGGCCAGTGGTCAGCGCACATAAGCTGACGCCGGGGTCTGCTGAGGGAGCCACTTCCCGCTCCCGCCGGGGACTCGGGCTTCATTCTGACCTCTGGCCTGCAGGGTGCTGGGGCGGGCTCACCGACGGTCATGATCCGTAGTCACCATGTGGCTCACGGATGTCAAGAGCCTGAAGGGTCTTCAGTTGTCAAGATTAAATAGTTTTAATGATAATTGTACTTTATTATCTGTGTGTGATGTGTGTTAAACTGAGCCCGGCCGGCCTGGCTCAGTGGTTGAGCGTCAACCTATGAACCAGGAGGTCACGGTTTGATTCCCGGTCAGGACACAGGCCCGGTTGTGGGCTCGATCCCTAGTGTGGGGCGTGCAGGAGGCAGCCGATCAGTGATTCTCTCATCGTTGATGTTTCTCTCTCTCCCCTTCCTCTCTGACATCAATACAAACATTTAAAAAACAAAACACTACTGTTGAGACCCAGGATAGCCTCTTTTTTTCTTTTTCTTTTTCTTTTTTGTTAATCCTCTTCAGAGGATATTTTTCCATTGATTTTTAGAGAGAAACTTTGACGTGAGAGCGAGACATCAGTTGGTTGCCTCCCGCACGCGCCCAGACCCGGAACCCTTGGTGCCTGGGCCGCCAGCGCGGCAGTGACCTCGGACTGGAGTGTGCTGACAGTGGGTGTGAGCCCAGATGGTCACTTTTCTAGGGTCAGAGCGATGCGGGAAGGAGGCCACGCAGGCTGAACACAGGGAGTGAGGCGGCCCGGGGCTGGGCGGGCCGGCGGTCAATGAGACAGGCCGGTACTTCCCTGGAAACGCGCGCTCTCCTCTGAATGTGGTGAGGGGCTTTGCACCCCAGGAGCAAAACTGGGTCCCTCCGCACCCCTCAGACGCAGCGGGGGAGAGCGGAGGCTTCCCGGGCCCTGGCCCCTCTGTACCGCTGCCCCCTCATCCTCCAACCCCCCCCCCCCCCCCCCCCCGCTCTGGGCCTCCCCTCTTAGCTGACTGTCTAGATAGGGGCGTCGGGGCGCCGGGGAAGCCGAGGGAGGGGCTGTCTGCTGGCTCCTGGGGCGGAGGGGGACAGGCAGAAGCATGGCGCCCGAGATGTCTGGGGACGGTTCCTCTCCAGGGCAAAGGGGACTCCACAGATGTGGTCGCATTAAAGGTCCCGGGAGGGGCGGACCTGGAGCGCTGGGCTCCCTGGGCCCCGTAGGCTCACAAGGGGTTTGGAAGGTGGGAGAGGGCGGCGAGCAGGGCCAGCCGGGTGGCAGCACGCGGCTGGCACAGGGCGAGGCCCTTCCTCCCCGCGAACCCCAGCGGGAACCGGCCCCGCACCTCGCCCCTCGCGGCCTGTGTCAAGCCTCGGCCTCCGGAGCTGAGCGCACAGTCTGGGCGCTGGTGGCGATGGGTTTCAGCATCCATGGGAAAGGGGAGAGGCAGCGCCCGGGGTCTGAGAGTCTGCGATGGGGGTGGGCTCACCCCGCTGCTCAGCAGGGGTCACAGCAAGCGGGGTTGGGGGGGGCTGCCTGGAGGGCAGGAGGCCTGGTGTGAATTGGGACATGTGTTGCTGGTTCAGTCAGAGGAGGCTCTTAGCCTTGGAGACGAATGTGTAAACAGGAGGGCAGGGCCCTGGACGTTTGGCTCAGTGGATAGAGCATCAGCCTGGGGACTGACGGGTTGTGGGGGGTGCAGGAGGCAGCTAATCCAAGATTCTCATCATTGAAGTTTCGCTCTCTCTCTTCCTCTCCCTTCCTCTGAGGTCAATAAAAATATGTCTATACTAATAAAAGGGTAATATGATAATTAGACCGGGAGATCTTCCAGATGTCCTTCTGGACAAAGCCATGGTGGCCAGGCCGAGGCAGAAGCAGTTGGGGGTGATCAGGCCGGCAGGGAGGAGGCAGTTGGAGGCAAGCAGGCTGGTGGGAGGAGGGTGGTTGGGGGCGATCAAGCTGGTGGTGGGGGCAGTTGGGGGCGATCAGGCCGGTGGTGGGGGCAGTTGGGGGCAATCAGGCCGGTGGTGGGGGCAGTTGGGGATGAGAAGGCCAGCGGGCAGAGTGGTTAGGTGCGATCAGGCAGGCAGGCAGGTGAGCGGTTAGGAGCCAGCGTTCCCAGATTGCGAGAGGGCAGTCAGACATCCTCCAAGGGGTCCCAGATTGGAGAGGGTGCAGGCCGGATCCCCACTCTGTGCACAAATTTTAGTTTTTTAATAAAAGAAACGGAGGCGCGCTGGCAGGTTACCTGTGCAGTCACACACTCGCAGGGACAGGCAGGCGTTCCGGGCCGGCCAGACTCCTAGCCCAGGGCCTGCGCGGAGGGAAGGCAGCCCTGCACCCACTTCCCCAGGGACCGTGTCGGCGGTGCCATCTCTAGTCACAGTGGAGAGGGGCAGCCAGGGCGATCAGGCGATGCCGTTTCTAAGCTGGGATGAACCGGAGCTGTGTGAGCGCTTCCACGGCGTGCGTTTCAATGTTTGTGACTGATTTTTCTCCTTTGCCTCCTTTCCTCCCCCCCTCCCTCCTCCTGTGCTGGGGCCCTTTCAAGACTCACCCTCCCAGCTGCCTGCCCCTCGGAACCCGAAGATCTGGCTCTACAACACAGAGCAGGTCCTGAGCTGGGAGCCGGGGTCGCGGAGCCACGAGGTGGGACCGGTGGTGTACCAGGTGCAGTTCAAATAGTAAGTGATGTTTCTGGGGGGCTGGGGGGCTGGGGGGGCTGCGGGCCCCCGGCCACCGCGTCTCGCCCCTGGGCAGGACTGTAAGCCAGCCCGCGGGAGCACAGCTTCCTCTCGGGCTGCTGGCCCTGCAAGGACAGAGGTCCCCACCTCCCACTCACCGAGAACCCCGCCGTCTGAGCACGCGGCTTCTCAGGGTGGTGGAGGTGGTGCGTCGGTTTCGGGGAATGGAAAGGCAAACGCAAGTCCTCAGTTGTCACTTGTAAGTGAACACTATTGGCTGAGCCCTTTTACGGGACCAGATACACCTACGTGAACGGAACGGTCCCGCCCCGGGTGCGTGGGAAGGGGGTGGCGGGTACAGTGTGGGGGCAGCTCACCAGCCCTCGGAGAGGAATCCTCCTGTCCATTCAGAGCTACAGACATGTCCGCATGCTTGACCCTGGGCAGATGATACAGCCACCGCTCCCCACCTCCACCGTGCGGGGGCGGGGGGGGGGTATGACACCTGTGTTCGTGAAGATAGACGCCGAAGTACCGAAGTATGTATTCATAGCCATTCACAGAAGAGTGGCAAATTGGGTCATAGGAGCGTGGAGCTGAACATCGGGCAACCGCTGAAAAGGATAATTGTGTGGGTAACAGTTGCATCTGTGTAGTATTTGGAATGTGTCTGTGGTCCCACCAGGCAGAGACCCTGCGGGAAAGGTGTTAGAGGAGTGGGTTTCCAGATGATTTCTTCTTCATCTTTAAATGTCCACTGCAAAAATATCTGCTCGCCCTGGCTGGTTTGACTCAGTGGATAGATCGTCAGCCTGCGGACTGAAGGGTCCTGGTTCTGTTCTGGTCAAAGGCACAGGCCAGGGTTGGGGACGTGCCGGAGGCAGCCAATCAGTGATTCTCTCTCATCATTGATGTTTCTGTCTCTCTCTCCCTTCCTCTCTGAAATCAATGAAAATATATTTACAAAAAATATCTGCTTAAAAACAGATTCTAAATTGGGGTTTAAGTTTATCTCTGAATCATATTTATCCCTCAAGGAATTATATATATTACCAACATGATCATCCTGTATAATAAAAGGCCAGAGACCATAGCGGCGTAACGACCGATCGACCAGTCGCTATGAGGTGCATTGATCACCTCTTGGTCCCTCTCCCCGGCCCACAGGCTTCGATCGCTGAATGGTGAACGGGGAACCACGGGGAACCGGGTTGGGTGGCAGTGGGCGGGACTGGGGACTGGCGAGCGGGCGGAAGATGGCCCTGATGGCAGGCGAGGCCTAGGGGCCCTACCCGTGCACGGTTTCGTGCACTGGGCCTCTAGTTTCTAATAAATGGACCAGCCACTGGGACCAACAGCATTACCTGCAGGGCCCGTTGGGAATGAAACAGTGAGACCTGTGTTCAAAGGTGACAGCAGAGCTTCAAGCCCAGTGTCCCCCAAAGGTGGGCTCTGTGCCTTGCCGGCGTCAGGCCAGAAGCTGCCCTACCCGATGGTTAGGAAACATTGTATCCTAGGGCTCAACAAGGTTTCAGCAAGGGGCAGTCCCAGCTGACTTCCTGACTAGAAGTCCTTACCTTGAACGCGGAAGTACACTTGTGGGTTGACCAAGTGAGTGCTTGTAAATATTAGGGGGAAAAAAATTATATATATATATATATATATATACACACACACACACACACACACACACACACACACCAGAGGCCCAGTGCACGAAAATTTGTGCACTCGGGGGGGTCCCTCAACCCGCCTGCACCCTCTTGGAGTCCGGAAGCCCTCAGGGGATGTCCAACTGACAGCTTAGGCCCACTCACCCTGGGGAATGGGCCTAAGCTGCAGTCTGGCCTCCCTCTGTGGGAGGCGACCAGTGGGCCGATTGGGGATGGCCAGCGAGTGGCTGGCCTGGGCCCACCCCTGATCATCCCTCTGCCACCTCTGGTCATTGCCACCCCCTGATCGCTATCCCCTCCCTCTGTCCATTGGCACTTGCCTTGGCTGGCCTGGCGTTGCCCGCTCACCAGCCCCGCCCCCCACCAACCGGTCATTCCGCTGTTTGGTCGATTTGCATATTTCACTTTTATTATATAGGATTATCCTCACCGAGGATGTGTATTGATTTTTTAGTTTTAGAGAGAGGGGAAGGGAGAGAAAGAGGAACATCGATATGAGAGAGAAATATCAATCAGTTGCTGCTTCCTGTACACACCCCAACTGGGGATTAAACACGAAACTCGGTTATGTGCCCTGACGGGGAATCAAACCTGCAACCTTTTGGTATACAGGATGCCGCTCCAGCCCGCGGAGCCACCTGGCCAGGGCTGTGAGAATATGTTCTAAGAGCTTCTGACAGTTGCCTGGTATAGACCACCTTATCTCACCTTGCCTTCTTTTTGGAAAGCATTTTGTAGGAAATCCTCAGATTATAGAGGCTGGTTTTGGAAACAGAAACAAAGGCGGGGATGACTGTGCATGCCCCTGTTCGGAAAGGTTAGGGGCCTCTAAAAACTCACACAGGCTGTTTTGTTTGTTTGTTTTTAATATGTTTTTATTGATTTCAGAGAGGAAGGGAGAGGGAGAGAGAGAGAGAAACATCAGTGATGAGAGAGAATCATTGATCGGCCGCCTCTCGCATGCTCCCTACTGCGGATCGAGACTGCAACCCGGGCATGTGCCCTTGACCAGAATCGAACCCGGGACCCTTCAGTCCGCAGGCCGGCGCTCTATCCACTGGGCCACACCTTCTAGGCTGCTTTTGTTTTCAGTTGCAAATTCAATGAAGAGAAAGGGCTTTGCTTTTCCTTTGTTTTAGATACTTTAACGTGTTTGGGATATTTCAGTTACACTAATAATTTAATTTTGAGGCCTTTCTATAATTATGAGCGGAAACCACCCACATGCCTGTCAAAAGATGAGTGGACCAACAAGACGTCGTGTGCTCCTACGAGGGGATGTCACCGGACCATTATTCAGCCATTAGAAGGGCTGACCTACTGACACGTGCTGCAACATATGTCACGCTCGAAAACATGCTAAGTGTAACATGCTAAGTGAAAAGAGCTTCTCACAAAAGATGACACAGTGTATGACCCCATTTATAGGAAATGTCCCGAACAGGCGAGTCCGTAGAGACAGGAGTAGGTCGGTGGTTGCCTAGGGCCTGGGGCTGGGGAGGTGGGGGTGACTGCTAACGGGCACCGGGCTCAGGGGGAGGTGAAACCTTCTGAGAGGGATGGTGCGCCGGTGGTCCACCCTGCTGGATACGCGGAAAGTCACTGAGTTACACACTTTAAGCGGGAAAACGTACGGCCTGTGGTCACACTCAGCCCCGAGGAGGGTTATGCGCCGCCGAGAAGCGATTCTGGGACCTGAGCTCTGTTTGTCGTTCCAGCCCCAGCAGCCGCGAGTGGTCCGACGTCACTGTAAGCAGCGTCGGGGTGAACTGTTCGAAGATCTCGGTGACCGAGTGTGACTTCACCCCCACCAGCTTGTCCCAGGGTTTCCTGCGCTACTTCAACGTCTCCCTGCGCGTCCGGGCCGAGCTGCCGGGGCTGCCGGGGCACGCCTCCGCCTGGGCCTCGGTGCCCTGGTTCCAGCACTACCGCAACGGTGAGCCCGGGCTGCCCGTCGGCGGTCCCCTCGGTCCCGCTCCACCAGGCCGTGTCTGGGTCCCACCTCTCACCCTGAACCGCCAGCAGAGAGGCGGGCGCACGGCACACCCAGGTCCTGGCTGTGATGCGCAAACCCGGGCCTGGCCGCCCGCCTGGTGCTCAGGGCCTGCGACTTGCTTAGGCCAGGGCCTGGCAAACTACTGCCCGCAGGCCAAGCCCGGCCCGCCGCCTGTCTTTATAAATAAAGTTTTATTGCTCCGCAGCCACACCGGCTTCTAGCTGGCTGCCTTAGCTGCCTTAGCTGCATCGGGACGTCTGGCCTGCAAAGCTGGGGTTTGCCCGGGCCTTTACTGAAAGGTGTGCTGGCCTCGTCCCATGGGTCCTGGCGTGTGGGCGGCTCGGTCTCCCTCCCCTGACCTGGCACAGCTTCCTTTATGTTCTAGAAAGACTTTAATTCTGCATGGGCCGTGGGGTCACCTCCTGTGGCTGCTCTGCCATCTGGTGGACACGGTGACGTCCATGCTGCCTGGTGTGTAGTCGCTCAGGACAGGGCCACTGCTGTCCACAGCCAGTCCGGTGGTCAGCGCCGAGCAAAGGCCCCGGGCCCTCAGGAGACGGCTTGTCAGTTGGTGTCAGAATCCAGGCCGGGGACGCCCCGCAGAAGGGCAGGTCTTCGGGCGCAGACGTGGCAGCAATTAAGTGCTTGGTCAGGGCTGGTTCCCAGACCCCACGCCTCTCCCGTGGGTAAGTCATGGAAAAGTCTAGAGTCAGCGGTTCTCAACCTGTGGGTCGCGACCCCTTTGGGGGTCAAACGACCCTTTCACAGGGGTAGCCTAAGACCATCGGAAAACACATACATAATTACATATTGTTTTTGTGATGAATCCCTTGCTTTAATTATGTTCAGTTTGTAACAATGAAATTGGGGGTCACCACAGCATGAGGAGCTGTATTAAAGGGTCGCGGCGTTAGGAAGGTTGAGAACCACTGGGCTAGAGACTGCCTTGCGGAGGGTGCCCGACAGCGGGGGCCCCAGCCATTGCTCTGAAAAAGGGAAGCTGGGGCCCGGTGGTATAGCTCAGCTGTTGAGCATCGACCCAGAACCAAGAGGTCACCAGTTCGATTCCCAGTCAGGGCACATGCCAGGGTTGTAGGCTTGATCCCCTGCGGGGGACATGCAGGAGGCAGCCAGTCCATGATATTTCTCTCCCACTGATGTTTCTATCTCTCCTTCTCCCTTCCCCTCTCTCTAAAATCAATAAAAAACATATTTAAAAAATAAGTAAATAAAAATAAAAGGGAAGCTGGTAGCAGCACCTGCGAGCAGGGTCCGTGAGTGAGCTGTCGCTCACGGCCGTTGCCACCTCCTCTCGCCCGCAGCGGGCCAGCCCGCCCTGGCCCTGCCCCTGCCCCTGCCCCTGCCCCTGTCCCGTCAGGATCGGCTCCTCCAGCAGAGCAGGTGCTCAGAGGTGCAGGGGAAGCCCGTAGGGACTAGTGACTCGGCATAGAGAGGAGGGTGCTGACCATACGTCCCACCCCCCAGGGGAGCGCGTAGGGCAAGGGGAGTCGGGCCACTGTCATGAACACAGCCTCGCGCAGCACTGTGATCGTCTGTGTGTGTGATGTCTGCATGTGTGGTGTCTGCCTGTATGATGTCTGCATGTGTGACATCTGCATGTGTGTCTGCATGTGTGGTGTCTGCCTGTATGATGTCTGCATGTGTGACGTCTGCATAAGCAGCCTCTTTGAGCTTGGAGGGCCAGACCTGCACTGTTCCCAGAGTTCATTTGGTTAATTGTACATTTTATTTCTTGTTAATCCTCACCTGAGGATATTTTTTCCATCGCTTTTTCAGAGAGTTGGGGGGGGGGGGGGGAGAGCGACATCAATTGGTTGCCTCCCACATGCACCCACAACCCAGGTGTGTGCCCTTGACTGGGAATCAAATCCCAAGACCCTTTGGTGTGCCACCGGGGCTCTAATCACTGAGCAGCGCTGGCCAGATTGCAGTTTAAATGCTTGCTTGATAGTGTTGCCATTCGTTTATAGCACCATGAGTCACGGCCTGGCTGGCCTGTGAAGTGCATGAAAAGCCTTGACAAGTAGACTTTGGTGGTAATATTTCTCAGTGATGATATTTCGGCATTGGATCCTGATAAGCTGGGAGACAAGTGGATTTGAAGGCGCGTGCAGTTACATAACAAGATGTGCACAGTAGGGAAGGGCCACGAGGTCTTTTCCCGTCGCATGAAAATGACCTTGGTTAGCCTTCCTCTCGGCTTCTCTGTCTGCCAGGAGCCTGGCGGGATTGCAGTGGCAGCGTGGCCCTGGCTGGCACACCGCCTGTCAGCCGGAACGGCCCGCAGCCCCGATCGGCAGCCGTGCCCCCGGGCTCTGCTGAGCACAGTGGTTCTGGGAACTGGGCCGGAACTCCGG
Source organism: Myotis daubentonii (assembly GCF_963259705.1). Lineage (NCBI taxonomy): Eukaryota > Metazoa > Chordata > Mammalia > Chiroptera > Vespertilionidae > Myotis > Myotis daubentonii. The sequence goes on from NC_081842.1 coordinate 1,763,099, forward strand.
GCGGTATTCTTGTGGAGTGAGGATAAGAGGTAGTGCTCTAGCCGGGTTGGCTCAGTGGATAGATAGGGCGTCAGCCTGAGGACTGAAGGGTCCCTGGGCTCAATTCCGGTCAAGGGCACGTACCTCGGTTGCAGGCTGGATCCCCAGTCCCAGTCAGGGGCAGGAGGCAACCAATGGATGTGTCTCTCTCACACTGATGTTCCTCTCTGTCTTTCCCCCTCCCTTCCACTCTCTCTAAAAAATCAATGGAAGAATATCCTCGTGTGAGGATTAACAACAACAACAAAATCTATCTCTATATAAAACGCCAGCTACCGTAATGGCCAGAATGGCACAGAACTACACAGCCTCTCGCCCAGGCGGGCCCCGCCCCCCAGGGAGTGGTTAGGGGCGCCCCTAGGCAACGCATAGGATGCGAGTTGGATGGGGGAAAGTTGAAATGGGGGGAAGGTCTTCAGGGTCTGGGGGTTGCGGTGATCGGCCGGTGTAGGTGTGGAATGTGCTGGGGAAGGAGGAGGAAGATCCGATTGGAAACGGCCCAGCACAGTACCTTTCTCACTGCGAACCAGGACGTGGACCGAATGGGCGGTTGTTTCACGAGTGCGGTTGTTTCACGAGTGCGCTTGGGACCCACGTGTTCACGGCAGCGGCAGTCCTCCCGAAACTTCACTGATTCCAAGTAGCAAACAGCCATCAACGCCAAAACAGAAAAATCCTCTCCCACTGGAGGCCCTGGACGTTGCAACACGACCGAAGGAAACACCACTTAAGGAGGAGCTAGAGAAACCCGAAGTGTGCAACCAGAGGATTGTGGGATTGTGGAGGACGCCTGGGCGCCCAGAGGATTGTGGGATTGTGGAGGACGCCTGGGCGCCTAGAGGATTGTGGGATTGTGGAGGACGCCTGGGCGCCCAGAGGATTGTGGGATTGTGGAGGACGCCTGGGCGCCTAGAGGATTGTGGGATTGTGGGATTGTGGAGGACGCCTAGGCGCCCAGAGGATTGTGGGATTGTGGAGGACGCCTGGGCGCCCAGAGGATTGTGGGATTGTGGAGGACGCCTGGGCGCCTAGAGGATTGTGGGATTGTGGAGGACGCCTGGGCGCCCACCGCTAGAACGTGAGCCTGTTACTGCGCATGTGCATAGTCGGCCCTCTAGGCCTCGGTCTCGCCGTATTTGGATGTGACTTCTGGTGGGAAATTGTGTCGATTGAGGTTTGCCGTTGCCTGTGGGGAGGAAGCTCAGAATTAAAGGTTTTGTTTGTCCCCTTGGTTTGAAGCGGAGGACAGGCCGCGAGTAGGCCCGGCGCTAGGAGGACACACGCACCCCCAGGAGCCCAGAGGAAGCGCATTGCAATCGAAGCCTTCAGTGAGACCATCCAGATCGTGGAAGAGCAGGGCCGGACTCCAGAGAGGTGCAGCCAGGAGGACCTGGAGCGCTTGGCTGAGGGCAGCGAGAAGAGATGCGGAGGGTCCTGCTGAGCTCAGAAGGGCGCAAGTCTCGCATCACTGGGATCCACGAGAGCCGCACGGAGCGGGAGCAGGAGCTGCGCGCACAGGCCTTGGACAACCGGGAGATCGATCAGCGCCTGAACAGCCCGGAGCCAGACCTCGTGCAGCTGTGCACGATCCGAGACCAGGACCGGGTGTGGCTCAGGAAGGCGCCCGGCAGAAGAAAACCAACGAGTGCTCGGGAATCACAAAGGAGCCTGAAGCCCAGTCTGCGCTGATGAGGATGAGGGTGCCCTCCCCCACCGTGAGGGGCGAACCTGGCATGTGGGCACGATCCACCGCGCGCAGGACGAGGAAATGCTGGACGGCAGGCGGGAGGGCACCTTCCTCATCCCCGAGAGCAGCCTGCGGGCCGCTGTGCCTGCTCGGTGGGGGTGGACGGCGATGCCAAGCACTGTGTCATCTACCGCTCGGCCGCTGGCTTGGGTTCTGCGAGCCCTACAGCCTGTCCGGGTCTCTGCAGGAGCGGGTGTGGCATTACCAGCACCCTCCCTTGTGCAACCAACGAGGCACTTACCGTCACACTGCACATCCCGTGTGAGCCCCGCCCCCACCCCCACCCCCAGCCCGCTGACTCATACAGAGGACTCCATCTTTCTATCTGTCTCTGTGAATCTTTCTCTGTCTCAATCTCTCTCTTGCTTTCTCTGAGTCTCTCTTCCTGTCACGCTTTCTATCCCCATCTCTGTCCTCTCTGTCTCTCCTAGTCTCCGTACCTCTGAGTCTCTGTTAGAGGAGCATACCTCCTCCAGCCCTGTAAATATTTCTCTCCTTTCCGCGTCCAGCGTGGCTAGAGAGCGGCCTGATCCTGAGTAGGGGCTGCTGGGGATTGAGAAAATGAAAGAAAGAGACAGAGATAGAAGGAAAAAGCTGGGGCGGGGTGGGACAGCTGTCCTCTGATGGAGATGCAGTGACCCAGAGCCAAGACAACATTTTTATTTTATACAGCAACATACCAGGAAGTTTTACTAAAGCCCAAGACAAAGGAGATTATGTGCATTCTTGTGGCTTCTTTGTAATCGTCACTTCTGGCTGAGCGTGGATAATTGTGTTTGTTCCTGGTGCTTGGCTGGATTTACCCACCCCCTGGCACCTGGGCTGAAGGTCAGGCTGACAACACACCTGCCTCTGGCAAGGTGTGTTTCCAGGACGTGGCTATGCCAACGCCACTGGATTCAGCTGACAATAATTAAAGAAATGCTCATGTGCCTTCCCAGGTGCTCTCTACACTCCCCATGCCCCCTGTCCTCATGGGCACTGCCCTCCCCTGGCTCTGGCTGCCCCAACCCGTTCCTACAGTTCCCCCGAGGTCCCCCTGCCTGTACCTGCCATATTTACAAAGGCCCCTGGGGTGCTCAGCCCCAGCCTGGTGCCCTGATTTTTAAGCCATAGACCTGGGGTCAGGGCAGGAAGAAGGCAGGAAGGAACTTGGCTGGGCCACTTCCAAGAACCTCAGCTGTGACATTTGGGGCCGGCGGGCCCCGCCCCACAGACTCAACTTCTGCCCCCAACCCTGACTGAAGTGAAACCCGCCGGTTCCCCCCATGGAGCTGCTGCCCAGAAGCCCTCCTCCCCCAAAGCAAAATGATTAACAATAACCTCAAGGGCCGTAGCCGGTGTGGCTCAGTGGAGAGAGCGTCGGCCTGCGGACTGAAGGGTCCCGGGTTCGATTCCGGTCAAGGGCATGTGCCTGGGTTGCGGGCACATCCCCAGTGGGGGGTGTGCCGGAGGCGGCTGATAGATGTTTCTCTCTCATCGATGTTTCTGACTCTATCCCTCTCCCTTCCTCTCTGTAAAGAATCAATAAAATATATATTTTTAAAAAATAATAAAATAATAACCTCAGGAGCGGGGCCTGCCTGACCCCCGGTTTCCCAGGACCGAGGTGCTGCAGGGGCTGCCAGGCCAGGCGAGAGCACCAGTGCCCACGGCACCTCTGCTCGACGCAGTCCCAGGCGTCCAGATCATTCTCCCTGATCGTGTCGGGTTCGATTTTGTTTCCTTGACTGTGAACCCATTTTCTCCTCTTTTGGGACAAGAGGCCTGGTTTTCTATGCTGCCATGGACTCCCCTCCTGCCTGCCCAGCTAGGCCGGCCGGTGGGTTTTGTATGGTACGTTGATACTGATGTGGATATAAGACACTGAACCCAAAAAAGGAAAATGGGACAGTGACAAATAAGAAACCTTGGAGTCAGCGAAGGGCAGTTTGTCCAGACTGTTGAGAGCTGAGAATTAGAGTTTAATTGGGATAGAACTCCTGCTAACGGCACCTGCTGCCTGGAATCTGAGCTCTCCGCTTCTAGGTTTTCCAGTTCCAGTGTTTGGAGGCGGCCTATTAAACACCCCTGGCTGGAGAGTGTTTGTGCAGAAGCCATGAGTATTAGGTGTTTGCTGTGTTCACCAGGCTTAGCTCTCTGTAAGGAATGTTAAACGCCTCATGTTCTCAAGAAGCTTGACTTTTAAAATAAAAAATAAAGAAGAGCCAAAACCGGTTTGGCTCAGTGGATAGAGCGTCCGCCTGTGGACTGAAAGGTCCCAGGTTCGATTCCGGTCAAGGGCATGTACTTGGGTTGCGGGCACGTCCCCAGTAGGGGATGTGCAGGAGGCAGCTGATCGATGTTTCTCTCTCATCGATGTTTCTAACTCTCTATCTCTCTCCCTTCCTCTCTGTGGAAAATCAATAAAATATATTAAAAAATAATAATAATAAAGAAGAAATATAAACATTAAAAATAAAGAAGCAGCTTGAGTTTTAGTGGCAAAATCAGGCAGGCGGGCGGGCAGTGGCAGGCGGGCAGTTAGGGGTGATCAGGCAGGCAGGCGGGCAGTTAGGAGCTAGTGGTCCCGGGGACATGCCCTGAAAGCTTCCAGATTGCGAGAGGGTGCAGGGTGAGCTGAGGCTCCCTCCCCCCCCCCCTCCCCGTGCACAAATCTCGTGCACCGGGCCTCTAGTAATAAAATAAAAAGATGAGAGGTACTGGTTCTTGCAGCTTTTAAGCCAAGGAGGCTCATGTGCCTGCCCGACGTGGGTCTCGGCCGCTGGCACCTGAGTGTCTCCTGGGGGACCAGAGAGACTCGGCCTGGGCGGCCGTGTGGGCAGCACGGACCCCTCCCCTGGAGCTGCTCCCCACCCTGCAGCCTCGCAGTGGGACTCGTGCCGGAGCAGCCTCCGGTGTCTCGTGAGCCCGAATGCTACCGGGTTGCATGTGTAAATGGCTGTGTGTGTGCGCACAGGCCATATGTATAACATTGAATACATGCACGCGTTACGTGTAATACAGTATGGCGTGTACACACTAACATAGTTTTGTTTCTGTTGGTGATTCTGTTTCAGTGACCATCGGGCCTCCAGGACACGTCTGGGTGACCCCCGGAGAAGGCTCCCTGGTCATCAAGCTGTCCCCGCCCTTCAACATCGCCGACCCCTCCATGGTTACGTTTCTGTATTACGTCCATTACTGGGAAAAGGCCAGAAACCCACAGGCAAGCGCATTTTTAAATGTTTTTATTTTCTTTGCTTGGAGTTTCTGATACAGGAAAAGGAAGTAGATGTTAAAATGGCAAGGACAGCCCCGGCTGGTGTGGCTCAGTGGATAGAGTGTTGGCCTGCAGATCATTCTGGGTTCGACTCTGGTCAAGGGCACATACCTGGGTTGCAGGCTCCTCCCCGGCCCAGGCCCTGGTCGGGGTGCATGCAGGAGGCAGCCAATCGATGTGTTTCTCTCGCATCGATGTTTCTCTCTCTCTTTCCCTCTCTCTTCCACTTTCTCTAAAAATCAGTGGGAAAATATCCTCAGGTGAGGATTAGAAAAGAAAATGGACGAGGACCGACTGCCCCGGGTCTCCTTAGCCTGAGACCTGAGCCGGCTCTGCTCCGCCTCCTGCCGGCCTCTTTCTCCCCTCCCTCGGGGGCTCCCTTCCGCACGCCACTGGGGGTCCCTCTGTCCCTCTGTCCCCCTCCCGTCCCCGGGGCCCAGGCTTTGCCGACACAGGGCTTGTGGCGCCTCTGCCACGCTCTGGAGTTTGGAGAAGGTTCTAGTGGGTCAGTCTCTACAAGGAATCCACCACGCCAGCCCCAGGTTTAATGGTTTAAGTTCCTCTGGTTTGAACGGTTTGCGGAGAGGCGCCTGTGAGCAGGCGAGGAGTCCGCTGGGAGGAGAGAGCGGCCTGGGGAGGAGGGGCAGTAGGAGTGAGCGGGCGGGACCCACTGGAGAACGGGACATGTGTGGACCCGTCAGAAGCTCACGTGATGAGGGACTGGGGCAGGGATTCTGTGGACAGAGCGGTCGGACCGGAGGGCCTGGTCCCTGCTAGGCGGTGCCGGCGGAGGACAGCTCTGTCATCTCACCCGGGGCCTGGCTGCCACGGCGCATGTAATGAGGTTCCTTGTCTGTGAGCGTCACGGTTTCCTAGTTTCAGCGTTACCATAATCTTACAGTAAGAGCTGGGTGGATCAAGAGCTTTCCTCGCGTCTGGCACGGGCAGGCGTCTTAGATGCATCGTCTCATTTCACCTTCCCACTGACCTGCTACACAGAGAGGAGCCAGAGGTTCGGGCTGCCCGGGGCCAGCAGCTCCCAGCCGCAGTGCAGGGTGATCGCCGGCCTCAGGCCTGTTCGGGGGGCCAGCCGCTCCCAGCCGCAGTGCAGGGCGCCCGCCGGCATCAGGCCTGTTCGGGGGGGGCGAGCAGCTCCCAGCCCCAGTGCAGGGTGCCCGCCGGCATCGGGCCTGTTGGGGCGGGGGGGCGCCAGCAGCTCCCAGCCGCAGTGCAGGGCGCCCGCCGGCCTCGGACCCTGCTCTTGCGCAGCTTTTCTCCCATGTCATTCACACTTGCCCTCCTCGTCCTGGCTTTGTGGTGCGTCACCGGGGAGGCAAACCCCACTAAGAACAGGCTCGGGGCACACGGGGAAGCAGAAGGGCATCGTTACCCAGACCCGCGGTCAGGATCTGGCCCTGGGATCCAGAAGGCCTGGAAATGCAGGCGGGAGAGGTGGTGCGGGAGCCGGGCGCCCTGACCACGTTTCTTCTCCGGGAGAGCGTGCCTCTCGCCGCAGTGTGGCTGCCGTCTGCCCTTGCACTTGTCGTGTAGGCTGGAGCCTCTGGCTGCCCTCCACGCATCAGGCCCTGCAGGCGAATTGCTGTGGGCACCGCGGGGCGGGCAGGGCTGCCCGTGCTGAGGACTCGGCCTCCAGGAACGCACACCAGGCTCCTGTGGCAGCGCCCACGCTCCCGCCACCTGCAGCAGGTCCGTTGCTGGCCCCTCGGGCTGCAGTTCCTCGGGTGTGGAGGGAAGTGGCTGCGTGGGAACCGGGGGCCACGCCCTCTCCCCCTCCAACCAGAGCACAAGGCTGGAGAGCTGAGAGGACCCCAAAGCCACCAGCCCCTCCAGCCCGGTGTGGGTCTGCTGGGGTCCCGAAGAGCTGCCCAGACCCGCTCCGGGGCTCCCGGGACTCGGCGCAGCTGTGCCCGGGCCGTGATGCATCCCCGAGGAAGGACACGCGGCAGGGCCAGCAGGGGGAGTGGTGGCTGCCCTGCCCAGGGGGAAGCAGGCACAGTGTCTGGAGTCCTGTCCCCATAGGACCCACTTAGTTCCTCGTCACAACCAGGGTGCCGGCGTGTGCAGTGTCTGCGGGGAAGCTCATGGGGACCTGTGCCAGGGTTTCTGGGGCTGGTGCTGCCGGCATCCTCTCCCTGGCACGTGCCAGAGCAGACTGCCGGCAGGAAGCAGCTGTCCAGCGTGAAACCTTGTCCACGCCTCCCTGATCGGTGTGGGGTCGGGGCAGGGCGCACCGAGCACCAGCCAGGGCCAGCCATGCGGGCAGCAGGCCTGTCCTCGGGCAGCGGCCTCTGGCCTGAATGCCAGCTCTTGTCTGCACCCGTGGTTCTAAGTTTGAGGAACGCCAGCCTGGCTGCTGAAAGAACCCTAAAGGGATTCTGTCCTTGAAAGTGCTGTATGTGGCATCCGAAGCAGTTGCTCCCTGTGCCCTGGCAGTCCATGAGCATTAACCTGAAGAAAATGGAATTAAAATCACCTGTCGCCCTTCTACTCCTAAATGATACCGTTACTTTGCATCTTTTAAAATGAGAGCGTGTTCTAGGCACGATGGAATAACCTGCTTTTTCAGTCAGCGCCATAGCAGCTCCTCTCCCGGGCCTGGGCCGTGTCACCCCCATTTCAGAGGCCGCCGTGTGTTCTGCTGTGTCTCACAGCCAGAGGGCAGCCAGCGGCTGAAGGAGCCCCTGTGGCCACCAGGCGTCCTTTCCTCCTTTCCCTGCGGAGCGGACAGCCTTGTCTGGGACCAGGTGTGGAGGCCTGAGGGCGGCGGCCTGGGGGGCAGGGGCAGCAGCCAGATCCTCTGAGACGGGGTCCAGCTGTTAGCCGGTTACATAAATAGCTAAGGTCATTTTCACCAAAACTACAAGAGATCAGCACGTTTTAGGTAAAATTGGACGCAGGTTGCAACTAAAGGCACATTTCTTCCCAGAATGGTTTTTTCTCTGTGACTAACTCAGAGTATCCAGTTAGATTAACCACCGGCTACAGAACGCCCCTTTTAAAGGAGAAAATGGCGTTCCGGGACCTGGGAAGCTCCCGTGTGGACCCCCGTTGCTGGGTTGGTGAGTCTTTGATGGGCCTGGAGGCCTCGGGGTCTGAAGCAGCCCTGAAGCCGGGGCACCTGTCCTCAGGCCCGGGCGCTGTCACAGGGAGCTGTGCGCCTCGCGGCGAATGGCCGGCTGACTCCGCACCTGCCCGCGTGCCTCTGCCAGTTCCTGCCCGGGGCTGGGTGCCCTTAAAGGACAGTTAGAGTGCTCTCTGCGCCAGACTAACACCAGCTCTTACTTTGCTCGCTGAGCTTCACAAAAGAAGCGGTGTCTTTAGACGGATAACGGGGTATTTAAAGCCAGAACACCTGGGTTTTCTAGCCACCGTGTCATATAAACAAACATCTAAATATCAACTCGTGATAAACACAACTCCACACATCATTTGCTTTTTCTCATCTTGGAAATTGAAAAATAAGAAGGTGGAGTTAAAACATTCTCCTTGGGATTGTGTACTTGAGTCAACTTATAAGGCAAAATGTTTTTTAGCAAATTTGCTCTTAAAAATCTCTTAAATTGCTCACAAAGTAAAATCCCAATAAAGCTGATTTTACCTCCAAAAAAACCAGCCTGCCCCCTGCAGGCCGGGGAGCGCTCAGAACCGCACGCCTTGCTCTTCGGTGTCCTCACCATGAGGTTAAGGAACGACCCAGCAGGGGACCATGGCTGCCCGTCTGTCGGGGCGCTCACTGGGTTGTCGGGGCTCCTCCGCAGGTGAAAGGCCCCTTCAGGGACAGCTCCATCGTGCTGCGGGACCTGCAGCCCCTGAGCGAGTACTGCCTCCAGGTCAAGGCCCACCTGCTCTGGAAGTCCCAGGACCTGAGCAGGCCCGGGCGCTTAAGCAACGTGTCTTGTCACGAGACATCAGCAGACGGTAAGATGTGCCTTCTGGGGCCCTTTCTGAGCTGTGAAAAGGATGCCCCTAAAATAGTGAAATTGGGGGGGCACGGATTAGGGGAAGGGCGATAGAAGGGGGAGAGCCAGAGGGGAGGGGAGCGAGCTGGTGCTGAGGGCTGTCAGCAGCCACGCCCCCTGCCTTGGCTTGGCTTGGGGCTGCCTCACTAGCTACTGAATGAGCATGTGGGGCGGGGAGGGCCCCTGGGACAGGGAGGGCCCCTGGGACAGGGACTTGTGTGCAGGAGAAGATGACCCCATGTTTGTGTCACGGGGCCGGTCCTCTCGGTCACCGCGTGTCCTCTTCAGCCTCCACCAAGCTGCAGCGAGTGGTCCTGGTCGCCGTGGCCACCTTCCTGTCGCTGGCCGGGCTGGCGGGCGCCTGCGTCTTCCTGATCCTGAGGTTCCGGGGCCTGATCAAGTACTGGTTCCACTCCCCGCCCGGCATCCCGGCGCAGATAGAAGAGGTACGTGCGCGCCAGTGGGAGGCGGGACGGGTGGGGACGACCAGGGACAGAGATGAGAGAAGAGGTGCGGGCTCTGTACTGCGTGCCAGCAGCCTATTCACAACAGCCCCTGGGGCGGGGGGTGGGGTATAAACACGTGACACACGCACACAATAGAACACCGCTCCGCCTTGGAGAGCTCTGACCCCACTGCGGCATGGACGGGCCTGGAGGGGCCTGGAGGGGCCTGGAGGGCATCGGGCCAGTGAGCTGAGCCAGCCAATCACAGAAAGACGAAAACCACGTGACTCCTGGCGTGAGGCACTTCAGGTCCTCAAGTTCACAGACAGTGGAGAAGAGTGGGTGCCAGGGCTGGGAGGGGGATGGCGAGATCGTGTTCAGTGGGGACAGCGTGTCTGTTTTGTAAAATGGAAGTTACTGAGATGGAGGGGAGCGGTGGTTGCACAACAATGTCAGTGTACTCGACACTGCTAAGCTATACGCTTAAAGATGGTGCGGTGATCGCTTTTATGTCATGTGTATATTACCACAATTTAAAAAAACTTAATGGCACCGGGTCAGCCAAAACGGCGACCTGGCCAAGAGTTGGAGGCAGGAGGCCTTCTCTCAGGCAACACAGCGCCCTGTGCTTTCTGGGGGACGCTGGGGGGCCTGGCTGGGACGGGAGCAGCAGGGACAGCAGTCGAGGAAGGAGTGTGCGTTTTGGGGCAGACGTGTGCACTGGGGGTTTTTCTAGAGTGAACGCACCCAGAGCTGTGAGCACAAGGCTTTGCACACCAGGCTCAAGGGTGTTACTAGTATGGCAAAGGCCTGCAACAGAGAGGCTGGGGGCTCTTGAGGAAGTCTTGTTTCCCTGCACAGCCCCAGCCCCCGAGGCTCTGGGAGGCGGCCGGGCCCTCTGAGGTCGGTCGGGACGTGTAGGGTAGAAGCTGATGGATACGTCCGAGTATTTGCTTCCGGGCGGCCAGCGAGCCTGCTCTCCCGTCGCCGACCGAGAGGTCCCGCGTGCTCCTTCGCTGGGAACCAGTCCGCGACCTGCTAGGCCAGTGATGGCGAACCTTCTGAGCTCGGCGTGTCAGCATTTTGAAAAACCCTAACTTAACTCTGGTGCCGTGTCACATATAGAATTTTTTTGATATTTGCAACCATAGTAAAAGAAAGACTTACATTTTTGATATTTATTTTATATATTTAAATGCCATTGAACAAAGATAAATCAACCAAAAAAATGAGTTCGCTTGTCACCTCTGACACGCGTGTCATAGGTTCGCCATCACTGTGCTAGGATGAGTCCCCACAACGCGCCCAGTGCAGTGGGCGGCCCGGCCTGTCCTGAGAGAGACCCCCCTGGTCACCATCAGGGTCTGACCGGTCAGAGCGGCCAGGCGGGCGCGGGCGAGTGGTGCTCAGGGTGTGGAAGTGGTCCCTCGGGGGCAGAATAGAAGTGGACCTGAGGAACACGCGACGGGGCCGACTGAGACTAGAGCCCGAGGTCTGGGGTGTCGAGCTGGTAAACTCATGACGGTGTCGTGTCCACCTCTCCCAGTATTTAAAGGACCCGGCTCAGCACATGCTGGAGGCCCTGGACCAGGACAGCCCGGCCGAGGACGATGCCTGGGAATCGGTGTCTGAAGTCTCGTCTTCAGAGCAGGAGCAGAGGGTGCTCTCCAGAGCAGAGGGCGCTCCCACAACACTTTGACCCAAAGCGCTGTCGGCCCAGCCTGCGGGAGCTGGAGCGGGACCCCGAGCCACGCCACCCGGCCTGCGGGAGCTGGGGCGGGACTGAGCCCAGCCGCTCACCTGCTCCTGTCAGGACTTGCCAAGCCCAGGACTCCAGGTCCCCACTGTGGGCAGGGCCACCGGCCTGGGGGTACAAGTGCGCCTTGTTGGGGAAGACACGCTTACTTTTTTCTTTAAGAATTTTCTAATCGTACGATTTTACGAATGATTCTACAGAGATATCCCCCCAAAATGGTTTCTCTTAAACACTAAAAAGGCCTGTCATTCCTTGTTGGCAAGTGGCCCTGGCGCTCTGGTGAGCTCCCCGTCGGACCCGCAGGCAGGAGCCGGGCCGCTCCTGGACGCCACAGGTCCGTCGCCTGTCCGTCACCGCCCCGCTGGCCCAGCAGGGACCCTGAGTGCCTTCACAGCCAGCCCCCGGCTTAAAGCGGAATTAATCCTGTAAATATTTTCCTAGTAATTTAAGCGTTTTTTTTCAACCTCAAAATAAAAGACTGTATAGTTAACGTTTTAAAAAGTCTATGTGAGCGTTCCTGCTCCACGTTGCCTTCTTATTTTGGCCTATTTTCTGAGTTTCACGCTTTTTAAATAACCGCACCTGGACTTCGGTCTCCAAGCACACCCAGCAGAGTGGCGAGACTCCACGTGGGCCACTGGGCTCCTTGAAAAGGTGTCACGGGCCTTTCAGAAGCTGTGTCACCTCCGTTTCATGTGATGGTCACGTGGGCTGACCATGGCGGGCAGTGGGCAGCAGGGCGAACCGGCTGGTGGCAGTGCCCGTGCCCGCGGGCATGCGCATCTCCTGACTGTGGGAGTGCTGACGGCTCCGTCGCTCCGAGCACATGGGTTAAACTCGTTCCTCTGACTCAGCGTTTAGGAGGTGGATGTGTAGCTTCGCACACACACACACCCGCACGCACACACACCCATACACACCACACACACAGCGACACAGGTGCGGTAAAGTCTGCTTTAGAAAGACGCCCTCCTGGCCGCCTGACCTTGACAATGGAAGAAGACAGCGACTTAGGAACAGGAAGCTTCTAGCATGAACTGATGGAGCCCCCCACCCTCTCTCTCTGGGCGGGGGGGTCTGTCCTGCTGGTGAGGAATGGGCTCCCGGGCCGGCTTTTGGACCGAGCACAGTGTGTCCTGCCCTCCGGGTGACAGGAGGTAAAAGGACACCCACCCGCCACCTGCACTCAGGCCCTGTGAGCACCTACTCCATCTGTTGGGTGAAGAGGCAGCGGCTGGAACGGAAGGGCCTGCCTGGGATCATTCGAGGTGGAAGAGCTCCCCCTGCTGGGCGGGTGCAGTCCGTGGGGAGGCCCTGTAGGCAGCAGCAGGAGCCAGTTAAGAGTTCAAACCCCTGCAGGAGGAGGCAGATCAGCTCTGCCGGAAGCTAGGAGTGAAGTTTGAAGTAAGCCCACACGTGCCCCCCTGTGTAAAAGCGGGTACAGCTCGGCCAGGGCAGGGGCAGGCGGCGGGTCCTGGGGATGGATGCTGACCAGGCTGGACTGTGCCCGGGTGCATTCGGGCTTTGTCCGGGGCAGCAGGTCACCCAGAAAGGCCCTTCCGAGTCCAAGGCAGTGGTTTAACCTGGTGACACAGCCCGAGCCCATGCCCAACGGTGGGTCCAGGCGCCCCCCCCCCCCCTGCCCCTCAGGGCCAGGCTCCCATGGCTACTGCCTCACGGGGGAGGGCACTCACCACACGGGGTCCCCAACACCCGACGTGCTGCCCCTGCAGCCCCTCCACCCTCCGAACCCAGTAACCACCATCTCCAGTGGGTGTGGGGCTGGCCTGTTAGAACACCATTTGATACCCTATCAGGCCTTTGATAGGAGGCGCCCACAGGAGACTTCACGGGGGAAATGTTTAACCTCGTCCAGCTCCTTGGCCAGGGCACACCTTCTGGAGGCTCGCAGGTCGAGAGCAGCAGGGAAATGCCGCCGGGAGAAGGGCCTGAGCCGCCATCCGGCCTGGGCCTGGGCCGGGGCTGACCCTCTCCAGGTAAAAGTTCCCGCCTCCAGGCTGAGAGGGGAACGGGGTGGAGAAGTTCTCGGTGAGTGTGAGCTGTCAGTGGAGCAGGAAAAGGACGTTAGGAGACGGGGTCCGAGGACGGAAGCCTGGGCCTCTTCCGTTTTGGTGTGGGGAGGCTCCTACTCGGTCTACAACAGCCTCAAGGACTGCGTGGTCCCCTACGACCATAGGACTCGCCCGAACTTTACGCAGTGCCTGGACCTTGTGCCGTCTGCGGACTCACACCCTCCACCAGCAACAGGCTGCCTGGCAGCAGCAAGGACTGCCCCCAGCAGGCTTAGCATGGGAACAGCATCCCCTACCACGTACTGTTTACAACCCTTCACTCTCGTTCCTGCTGGGGAAGGTGCCGGCCAGGTCCCTCACGCTGGGGCACAGCCAGGGGGCCACCCACAGCCACGCCACGCGCTTTCCCTTCCTGCCACTCGCTGTATGTGCAGATCCTCAAACAAGTGCAGGAGGCCGGCCTCCGCTTTGGGGGCACCCATACTCCCAGGGCATCCACACGCATCTAACGTCGGGGCCACCGCTCCGCACGGTAGGTGGACAGCCCGGGACTTCCCTGCCATGCCTCTCCCGGGGCTGCCTGGTCTCCTGGCTGCCACACCGATGGTGAGCACGCAGACCAGGGAAACGCCGAGACAGCACCAACTCCGTGAGCAGAGAGAACAAGACCGAAGGGAGAGGTGTGCCCAGTTGGTTTAAGGGGAAGGAAGCTACGTCTGAGGCGCGCGCTGGGCAGGACGAGTGGATCCTGGTGCCTGGCCGGTGCCCACGAATTAGAGTGTGGAAAGGGGGCGGGGTCACGATCCAGAAGACGCCGCCAGGCTCGGAGGTCACCGCAGCTCAGCTCGCAGGAGGCCGGTGCTGGCCAGGCCAGGCTCCACGTGGATTAGTCCGTCCCCACTGGACCGGGCCAGCTCACGGGCCCAGCAGGGGCAGGTGGGGACTAGCCTCTCCCACACCCTTCTTCATAAAGAGAAACCGCTTCTCTGATGGGGTCCCTTCAAATAACTGAAAAATAAACAGCAAACCAATTTTTATGGCTGTTTTCTCCAAGATTTAATAACATTAGGAGGTGTGAGGAGCAATTATTGCAACAGGCGACACAGAGGGGAACAAGTAATTAGCCTGACAATGTTGGCAGCAGGACAAATGCACTGACATGGTGAGAGCAACCACCAGGGAAGGCGGCCGCAGGACACAGGGAGCCGGCTCAGCGCCAGCATCTCCCCGCGCACGTGGTCCCGGGGAGAGGGGCGCCGAGGCCTGCAGGCGGCTCACCCACAGTGTCCGTCTGTGGAAGGCTGTGACATTCCCCGGAGGCAAAAGTGTGACACAGACCCGCAGGGCCAGGAGGCCGCCGCAGCGGTCAGGGCCCGGGACCCCGGGCTCCGGCAGGAACACCAGGGCGGTGCTCCCAGCTTCGCGGGCGGCTGTCTGGCAGGGCCATGGCGTCTCAGGACAGAGGCACCTGCGGGAAGCGCATGCCCAGAGCTGGAGCCGAGACAAGAGCCTAACTTCTCACCGGGCCGCAAGCATTCCCCTGGGGAGGAGGGACTTTGTCCTGAAAGGAGTCCACGCTTGGCCTGCGGGTCATGCTTTTGAGCGCAGCTCCTCAGACTTGCTCGCTGCCGACCCTCGCGGTGCAGGACGCCTGCTGCTGAGCCGCCCGCACCCTCCAGTCTTCACGGAACCACACGAAAGCGAGCTCAGCACATCGGGGATCCCCTCCTCAATCAGAGTCAAGGATCATTTCCAAAATAGGCTTTCAAACTAGTCCTTCGGGCATTTAAAAATGCTTCATATAAAAATCCACTTCTTTAATACACAAGAACAAACATTTCCCTTAAAAAAAACCTCACTTTTAAGACAAAATAACAATTTGTTGAAACACCCTTTGAATGGCTTGGCACTTATTTCAGCTACACGGAGTTGTACTTTCTTGTACATCTTGGGGACTTTGAAGCAAAGCAGTTAACTCTAAATCGTATGCTGACACACCTGACTCAGGACGCAGACCAAGCCTAAGCAGGAATGAAAGGCGGATGCTCACCATCTGTCTGCATACTCTTATATACATATCAACAATCTAGCCATTAAACAAACAGAAAACTCATAAAACTATTTCAAAACTCAGAGCAAAAGAGTGTAAAGCAACACATTTAATGTGCAATCTATTCTATTTGACGATGTGAAAACTACATTGAAAGATAATAAAAACATATCTACAAATATGATATGGCAGAGGAAATGAGGTTCCAGAGTGATCTCAGGTCCACAGCTCCTCAGTTCTCCCAAACTTGTAGATGAGCGTGCTAGAAGGAGATCAGAACAGGTCATGAGGAAAGCGCCAGGACCAAGCAACAGAGCAGCCCAGCTCCCAGCCAGGTTCTGTGCACAAAACACAGTGTGCATGAGGTCCTTTTTTAAATAAAGGTACTGCTCATGTTTTTGCTTGTTTTTTTAAGAAAACAGGCTATGGAAGCAGCAACCTGGGGTCAGTGTCAGCTCTGCACCCCCGCTGGGCGTCCCTCCCCCAGCTCTGCACCCCCCCGCTGGGCGTCCCTCCCCCAGCTCTGCACCCCCCCGCTGGGCGTCCCTCCCCCAGCTCTGCACCCCCCGCTGGGCGTCCATCCCCCAGCTCTGCACCCCCGCTGGGCGTCCCTCCCCCAGCTCTGCACCCCCGCCGGGCGTCCCTCCCCCAGCTCTGCACCCCCGCCGGGCGTCCCTCCCTCAGCTCTGGGCCTTGTTTCCTTGTCTATTAAATGCGAGCACCCCTGCTTCCTACGTTTAAGGTAACTAAATGGGAATAAAAAGGGGCCGGTACAAAGCCGCCAGCCGCGGCCCTGGCACACAGCGGCCCTGGTTACGGGCCTGCGCACGCTCTTCCATTGCAGGCGGCTCCCCTTCTACAGACGCCCGTGCATGGTCCTAGCCTACGGGTTTGTGCGAGTCCCACGTCCACGCTGCTCGTACGGGAAAGGTGGCATTTCCGCAAATGTTCTCAGCGGGATTGAGAAACCAGGCCACTCACCTTAAGAATATCAGTGCGTTCTGGAAGAACACCGCCAGCCCTGGGTAAACGTCAGTATCTGCACAGAGGACAGCACACGGTCACACGGGCAGCGCGCGACTGTGTGCGCCCCTCACGTGACAGGCTCGGTGCATCCCCAACCTGCGACCACTCCTTCATCTAAGACGGCGATCACAAGACTGAAAGAAGAAAATGCTCATCTCACGCGCCCACACCCAAGGCCTGTCTCACTCCGGACGTTCCGCTCCAGCGCCGGTTCAGAAACACAAACACAAAGAGAAGACGCGGAGGGAATTCCTGGCGACGCAACGGTCTGACCGCTGCTTTCCTCTCTCGATTCTGGAGTTTGTGTGCGGGTTCGGCAGGGAGAAAGGGCCACTGTAATTCCCCACCGCGTCCTCCCAGAGCACAGTCACTGTCCTCACGCGAAGAGAAGGGAGAGCTGGAAACTGCTTCCCTGCTGTGGACGGCTGAGGTTCCTGAGCTGCGATGTTGATGGAAGCACTGCACCGGGGAAGGCCCGGCCACATGGGCCTGACATCAGCAAGCACCGAGCAGCAGGGCTGAGCGCCCAGGGCTGAGCCGCACCCTGGATCGAGTCCCAGCTCTACCACCAAGTGCATGACCACCAGATGTAGCCTCCTCATGCCTTGGCTTCCCCTCTGCCAAATGGGCGTCGGGGCAGCGTGCAGCCAGGCACAAGGGAGGTGGGGCCACGCAGTGCGAAGCGCAGGACGGCCATGGTGCTGCTACGATGGCAGTGGGTAGCGGTGTGAGGCAGCCTGCACAGCGACAGACTAGAAACGTGTGTCAGAAAGCAACGCTCGAGGTGCAAGCGCAGTCCGTTTAGAAGAGAAAGCGCGCGTAGTGAGCGATGCGGAGACACGAGGACGAGGCCGTGACCGAGACTGCTCAGCACGTGCCAGTTCCTGGACAATCAGACACAACCAGGGAGCGCACAGCCCGCACTGGCGCGGACCTTCCTACACACTCCCGTGTCGTAACAGAACCGGGAGGTTCACACGCTGCTTTAAGTAGCCACGCAGGCTCTCCACGGAAGCCGGGCCCAGCCGCCGCCAGTCCGGGTCAGAGCTGACCGCGCTGCCCGCAGGACCCGTGACACCAGCAGGCAACGCTGCGCCGCTGCTGGGCCGGGGAGGGTGGCGGCAGGGACTGCTGGTGGGGCGACAAGTCCTGCAGCGGAACTGGTGACGGAGCACAGCTCTGTGCTGTACACACGGAACTGTACGCTGGATGGTGAATCACATGGTGTGAAACTACAGCTCAGCAAAGCTGCTTTAAGATGCACTTTCCTCCCGGCGAGCTCACACGGCGCCGGCCCGTCAGTATCGGAATGAACTGAAGGACACATCTCGGACACGTCTGGGAGCAGTGTTATTGCAGCACAGTCCCTGCTGTCCCCTCGTGCTGCCCGACTCTGTGCCACGGGCTTGCCGGGGGCAGTGTCCTGGCCAGGCCACCCACTGCACTCCACGACCCCTGCTACTACACCTGCACAGTCTCCCAGCCGCAAGCGACCGAGCAGTGAAACCAAGCTCGCTCCAGGGGGAGGAGCGGACTCGGCCGAGAGTAAGGACCCTCCGCAGGCCTCCTGGGAAAGGGAGGAAGACTTACTTACTCTGGGTCACATAGGCACCAAAGAGAATCCACATGGAAGCAATGAGTGACCCGAACATCAACATGAAGCCGATGAAGAGCCAGACGCGAGCACCTGCGTGGAGAACAGCCGCGTGAGCTCGCCCCCACCCCCCCCCCCCGCACTCGGTCCCAGGGAAACCTAACCCCGGGGACGCCGCTGACCTCACACACGCTCTGCGGTCACACGCGTCACACGCTTACATGCACCTGCTCGACAGGTCACTGAAGGAAGATTTTTAAAAACTCAAAAGGCACGTTACCTTGCTCCTGGCTAGAGAAACTAACAGCTGAATGAACTAAACCAGGTAATAAACTCAGTCAAATAAGCTTTGTAATTATTCGACTGAGTTGATTAACTAAACCCTAACTGAAAATTTACCTGTTGTATACATTGTCAAAGTAATTGCTCTAGTAGAAGTAGCAGAGGTATCTCAGCTAGCCATCGCCACGAAGGAATGAGGCTGTGAGGAGGGACCGATGTTAAAACCCTGCCGTTACTCAGTGTGGTGCCACATGTGAGCAAGCCGGCCAAACCCTCAGCCCTCGCTCAAGCCCTCCCACCGGTGCCACACAGGAACACGCAGAACCCACCTGGCCCGCTTCCACTGTGTGGGCAATGGTCATGGAATAAAACGCCATGACTCAGAGAGGGTGCAGTATGGACTGTGGGTCCAGAGAGATCCAAGGCTCACACAAGTCCTACCTTTAAGCTAAAGAACTGAGGTGCTGCAGTGAAGTTTTCCACAGAAAACAGTCACTAGTAACATGACCCACAGCCATGTCTGTCAAATAAGTGAGGGTGGCCAGGAGGTGGGGGGAAGGCATTAACCACAAAGGGCGATGGCAAAGCTCTACATCATGATGGCAACAAAGTCACACAACTGTATATATCTGTCAAAACTCATCGAACTGGATACAGTGGGGCCTTGACTTACGAGTGTCCTGACTAACGAGTTTTTCGAGATAGGAGCCATCTCTTGGCCGATTTTTTGCTTTGAGTTGCGAGCTAAAATTCGGGTTACGAGCCAGCTTCAGATACCCCACCGCTAGTTGGCGCAGCGAGCGTCACAGTGAACGCCACAACATCAGCCCAGCATCACGTGTCTCACTCGTTCACTTTAATGATTTGACATACAAATAATCTGAGTTATGAGCTCCGTCACGGAACGAATGAAACTCGTAAGTCAAGGCCCCACTGTACTTTAAACTGGTGAGTTTTACTTTCTATAAATTATACTCAATCAAGCTGACAATATCCTATATAAAAGCCTAATATGCTAAATGTCTGGCCGTTCACCCAGTTACTATGACGTGCACTGACCACCAGGGGCAGACACTCCAACCAGTAGGTTGGCTTGCTGCTGGTGTCTGGCCCATCAGCACTGGGCTAGATGAACCGGACATGCCCTGGAGCCCTCTCACGGTCCCTTCCTGGCCCCAATCGTGCACCAGTGGGGTCCCTTGGCCTGGCCTGCACCCTCTAACAATCAGGGACCCCTCAGGGGATGTCAGAGAGCCAGTTTTGGCCCAATCCCCGCAGGCCAGGCCGAGGGACCCCACTGGTGCACGAATCCATGCACCAGGCCTCTCGTATATGACCACGCCAGACACAGAGGCCAAATGCTCAACTAGAAACAGCTGTGTGGCGGCTGACAGCAGGGCTTAGAGCCAGGTGGTGAGAGTTCAAATCCGGGCTCCCTCACTCACTTGCTTGTGAATTCAGACAAGTTATTTAAGCAGCCTGTGCCCTAGTCCCGTCATCTAAAAGTGGGGACAAGAGCACTTACCACACGGGAACACGGGATGATTAAATGAGGTAATGCGTGTAGCACTCAGGACAGTCGCGGGTCACACTAGGTGTCTGTAAGTAGTCCCTAATATTAATAAACATCTTCAAACCCACCCCCACTCCCAGTTTCCAGCCATAACCGCACAAACCCTTCCATGTCCTGAGAGGTTGGAAACAGAGTTTCTAGCCCCGCCTTCTGCATAAAGCATGGAGATCCCACTGAAAACAGACCCGGTGGTGCTAGCAGATGTGTTAGAACCTGAGCAAAAGAAAAAGACCACTGGTGACAGTTCAAAAGAATTCAAACTCCAGAAAAATGCTTCAGCAGTACACCAACAGCACACGCTTGAAGCAATGCTGCAGGGTGTGTGGTTACAGTAATCAGAGCAGAACTCGAAAACACGAACCCTGGCCTCATCTCCTGACTGCCACACTCTGCCTGGCCGGCGCTGGTGAGAACGGCATCACCAGCCAAGGAAGTGATCCGAGTCCACCACCCGCTGGCTGTGCAGTCACTTTGTCTCCATCCATACGCAGTCACATGACACACAGTAACTCTGGCGTACGGTAGCTCCCCTTTCCTAAGGACTTAGGACGGTAACCTCCACAAGCTGCACAAGCCGCTGCCGCCCCGCCGGCCCGCCCCCACCCCCCGCCCGGCACTAGAGGCTTTGCTCTGTCTGCTGGGATGGCCCCTCGCCTTTACCTGTTCTCCCCAAACAGCCGCTCTCGTAGCTGTCACCTCTCACCTGGGCATTGGACACCGCGTTTATCCTGAAACGAGACAAAATCCCCCAAGAAGCTTTCTCGGTGCTTAAACACTCACTGATGCTTACATATCATTGGGAGGAAAACACTCCTAACTAACGTCAGTATCTGAATAACTGAACGCACCTTTCACCTAGCACCCCAGTGTACACAAGGTTCTACTCGTCGTATTTTCCCAAGGCACACCCCAAAGCACCCTTAACTTGAAGAGATAACTGTGACTGGTCCCCAGGATGACCATTTTTTGGATTCTCTGCCTGGCTTACATTTACCCTGATGCCTCAGGGTGCAACACCCCATTTAAGGTTCTTGTTATAATAAAGAGTTTCAAGTGGTGGTTGGGGGAGGGGCGGGGAGGGGAGTTTGGGGGATAAATAGTAATGGAAATTAAAATAAAGAGAAAATATTTTAAAAAGAGTTTCAAGGTTTCTCTTGGTGTTGAGTGACGTTCCCTGCCCGTTTCTAACACTGAGCAAACACATGGTCTGGGGACAGGACACAGGCCGCTGTACTCCGCTTCTGTGAGAGCCAGTGCGGCTGCAGCAGAAGTGGCCTCTTCTCCGCATCTGAACGAACGGGGGCATTCTTCTACAATCAAACTTCAAAACACTCCCGACAGTATAAGGCAATTCTGTAACCTTCATGTTTAACACTTTTAATTATTAAAAGACACCCATGAAAAGCTTTCAAATTCTTTTATGAAGTGAAATAACGGATAAACCTGAAAATGATTTAATAAAAAAGAAAAGCCAGTTCTTTCTCATTTGAGACCAATCCTGCCCCACCCCACCCCTAATACTGGCAAACACAGTCAAGCAACACATTTAAAAAAATAATCCTCCATGTGAAAGTTGAGTGCATGACAATTCTTAAGGATGATTCACTAAAAATCTAGAAATGTAACATATTTCATTAATTCTGCGATGCCTTGATTTTTAAACTTCACCATTACTTTTTAAACTGCCAAGAAAAACCGTTATCAACTGTAATTATAAGACACCACTGCCTATAAAAGCACCCTAAGCTCTGGCTGGTGTGGCTCAGTGGTAGAGCACTGGCCCACACACCAAAGGGTCAAGGTTCAATTCCTGGTCAAGGGCATTTACCTAGGCTGCAGGTTCATTCCCTATCCCTGGCTGGGGCGTGTGTGGGAGGCAATTAATCAATGTTTCTCTCTCTCTCCCCCTCTCTCCCTTCCACTCTCTCTAAAAAAAAAAAATCAATGGAAAAAGTATCCTCGGGTGAGGATTAACAACAACCAAAAACAGCGCCCTGATATTCAGAGGTATTAAAATATAAAAAATAACCTTGGTACTGATAGAATAATCAGCTTAACAAATATAAGGAGAAAAATCACATGACAATCTTTACAGATGCTAAAATGATACCTGACTAACTCAGCACTCATTTTTCATTTTAACATGGGAATGTATTTATTTATTTAGCGGTTAATGAAGAATCCATCAGGGAGCGTTTGAGGTCTTGCTCCCCAACATATGTCACCAGTTTGACTTATATAAACTCTTATATAAATTCTCAAAAAAAGGACTCCATCCATTAAACTCAAGCGTCATTTCAGATAGTGGACAGCACTGAACCTCAGGGAAACGTCTGCTCAGGAAGACGGCCCTGAGCTGAGCGGGCCGGGCCCTGCCTTACATGAAGAAGGCCAGCGTGGAGAACACCCCGCAGGTGTGGAAGGCGGGGTTCAGCTGCTCGGGCTTCGCGTACACCACGGCCGCGTCGATCATCACCCACCAGCCTGCGGAGAACTGGAGACAGAGCCCAGTCACTGGGGCGCACTCGTGCCTGCCCCTTGCCCCCCACTTCACTACCCACCGTGACAATGGCATAGGAAGACTCTCTGCTTCACTACCCACCATGACAATGGCATAGGAAGACTCCCTGCTTCACTACCCACCATGACAATGGCATAGGAAGTCTCTCTGCTTCGAGTTTTGGACATTGGAAAATAAATAAGAACCCTGTTTACTTATTGCTGTGAGTGAGCCTAACTGATGAACTCGGTGCAAGATGAAAAGCTGTCACTTGGGATGAACTGTCTAACCCTTTCACCCGCTGTCATCACGCGCCACCAACGCTCTAACTAACCTCAACCAACCCGCTTCCTAATGACCATGTTTCACCCGCTGAACCGTCCTCGCTTAACATGCCCACGCCTTCTGCTTCCACCAATGAGCTGTCAGCTGTCATGTCTCCAAAATGATGTAACCTACTACAGTACTAGTTAACAATCTGATTAAATCCTGTTTAACTGACTGAAGTTTGTCAAAAGCAACGCTTCTATGTAAACTAGGCTGAATGGACTTAGACAAGTTGTCAATGAATTTCATAAACAAACTAAGTGCAGACGAGATGACCATAAAAAGCAAGAAAGACTTAGAAACACCTGAAAGAATTCTGCTTCCCAATTATCTTTAGTTCCTGTTGTGATTTTTTTCCTACTGGACTTCAGGCAGAGAACTATATACTGAAAGAGATGAATTTTTTCAAATGTAATAGAAACTGAAATTTGTTTTTAAAAATGGAGTTGGGGCCAGGAGTGGTTGGTGGAATGCTAAAGAAAAATTGGTCATGATTTGATTTTTTTTTTTTTTGGAAGCTGGATGGTAAGTAAATGGAGTAAGATGGGAGAGGGGCTCTTTATACCAGTCTCTATTTTTGTTTATATGCTTGACATTCTCAGCAATAAAAAGTTAGAAGTGTTGGGAAGAAACGGAAGTGAGCAGATCTCTCTCGCTCCCCTGCTCTCTCCAGCGCTGCAGCTGGGAAGGGCCTGGGGTCCTGCCTGGGGCCCTCCCGCTTCAGCTCCAGGAGCCGAGGCCGTCACTGGACCCACACAGCCCGAACTCCACGCCTCACAGCAGTAACACTGGCTGCATCCAATGCTGAGCCTCTGAGGGCCTTAAAGGACTCACACGGCAACTTAAAATGCCACTGCCTACAATAACTGTATTGTCAACGAAACGGAAGAGGTGACTTTACCTTTAGCAAACTTACAAGTCAAATGAACCCAGGACTTACCACACTTTGCTCAGTAATAGCATCCAGAACTGTGATCACTGTTTACAAACAGCAGTGAAACAAATAGCTCTGAGTGGGTAGTCACGGCTTAAAGGATCAGCATTAACGTCCGGGCGAAAAATGAGGCGTAAATGTGGCCGATGGGCTTTCACTCACCAAGACGCCTGCGACCACAGAGGCCACGGCATTCCTCCGCTCGCTCCAGTCGATGCACTCCCACTCCGGCCAGCGGACGTTATCCAGGAAGCCTGCCATGGCGGCCCCGCAGGCCCGGGCTGGTCATTAATGCTGTGCCCTACAAATAAAAGGACAAAACCACAGAGCAAATGCGTTAAGAAGTGGCGTGTCTTACACAATGTCCTCTTTTAAAGCTTGAAAACACATTTACCACAAATCCACCACAGTCAGGAAAAAACGTCAGTGCTTCAACGAGTACCTGCCGAGATGCACGCAGGCGCCTGCTAGCACTGTGCCAGGCCAGGGCTCACTACTTGCTGACTGAGCCTGTGGTTTGACAACACGTCTGCGAATGCTGCGGCGCCTCCCATTCCAAGCGATAAAAGAGCAAGGGCCTACAACCGAGCTCACCCTACCCAGCAAAGCTCCCGTTTAGAACTGAAGGGCGGAAGAGGAGCTCCCCAGAAAAGAAAAGGCTACAAGGGTTCATCACCACCAAACCAGTATGACATGAAATGTTAAAGGGTCTTCCTGCCGAACCGGTGTGGCTCAGTGGATAGAGCATCGGCCTGCGGACTCAAGGGTCCCAGGTTTGATTCTGGTCAAGGGCATGTACCTTGGTTGCAGGCACATCCTCACTGGGGGGCGTGCAGGAGGCAGCTGATCGATGTTTCTCTCTCTCATCGATGTTTCTAACTCTCTATCCCTCTCCCTTCTTCTCTGTAAAAATCAATAAAATATATTTTTTTTAAAAAAAGGGCCTTCCTTAAGAAGAAAAAGGTAAAAAATATGAACAATAAAATGGCAATAAATACTACCTATCAACAACTGAATCTCAAAAACAAGCAGAACAGAAACAGGCTCACAGATACAGAGAACATTTGATGGTTGCCAGATGGGCCAGGTATTGGGAGGCTAAGTGGAAAAAAAAAAAAAAAAAAGGTGAAGGGATTAAGAAGTAGAAATTGGTTGTTACAGAATAGTCCTGGGGGTGTAACAGCACAGGGAATAGCGTCACTAATCTACACCAATAAAAGAGAAACATGGTAATTGGCATACGACCGCTACCCTTTTCATTGGCTAACCAGCGAGATATGCAAATTAACTGTCAGCCAAGATGGCGGCGGGCAACCAGGCAGCTTGAAACTAACATGAGGCTTGCTTGCTTCAGTGACGGAGGAAACCAATGTTCCCCGCCTGCCTTGCCGGCCTCTGAGCCTGCAGTTTCAAACATTGTAACAAATACCGCGGGATTTCAGCCAGCAGATTCACAACATTGTATGCAAAGGCCAGAAACCTACTTTCAGCCGTGGAGGCAGGCCTAAGAGCTGGAGCCAAGCCTCAAGCTAAAGCTGGCCCAGAATAAAAAAAAAAAAAGAAGAAAAGGAGCGGTTGGGAACTAAAGTCACTCCCAGCCTGAAAACAGCCCTCAGCCCCTCACCCAGACTGGCCAGGCACCCCAGTGGGGACCCCTACCCTGAATGGTGTGTGACCAGCTACAAACAGCCATCATCCCCTCACCCAGGCTGGCCAGGCACCCCAGTGGGGACCGCCCACCCTGATCCAGGACACCCATCAGAGCAAACCAGCCAGCCCCACCCATGCACCAGGCCTCTACCCTATATAGTAAAAGGGTAATATGCCTCCCGGCACCGGGATCAGCGTGACGGGGGCAGCGCCCAAACCCCCTGATCGCCCTGCGGCTCTGTGTGTGACAGGGGGCGGGGCCCCAACCTCCCTATCCATCCTGCTCTGTTCGTGACAGGGGAAGGCGCCCCAACCCCCTGAGCAGCCCTGCTCGGTGCCTGATAGGGGGGAGCTCCCCAACCCCCCCCCCCTACAGGCCCTGCTCTGTGTGTGACGGGTAGAGCCATAACCTTCCCATCGGCCCTGCTCTGTGTGTGTGACAGGGGGCGGTGCCCCAACTCCCCTATCACCCCTACTTTGTGCGTGACAGGGGGCAGTGCCCCAACCCCGATTGGCCCTGCTCTGTGCGTGACAGGGTACAGAGCCCCAATCCCCCTGATGGGCCCTGCTCTGTGAGTGACAGGGGGTGGCGCCGCAACCTCCCCATTGACCCTGCCTTGAGTGTGACAGGGGGCGGTGCCCCAACCCCCCAATCGGCCCTACCCTGATTGTGACTGAAGGTGGCATCACAACCTCCCAATCTCCCTGCTCTGTGCATGACGGGGCGGCGCCCCAACTCCCCAATCGGCCCTGCTCTGAGCCCGACCAGGGGCTGCACCTAGGGATTGGGCCTGCTCTCTGCCACCCGGGAGCAGGCCTAAGCCAGCAGGTCGTTATCTCCTGAGGGGTCCCACACTGCGAGAGGGCACAGGCCGGGCTGAGGGACCCCCCTCCCCCCCCCAGTGCACAAATTTTTGTGCACCGGGCCTCTAGTTCTATATAATAAAAGCCTAATATGCTAAGTGTCCGGTCTATTCAACCAATCAAAGCATAATATGCTAATGAATGCTAAGGCTGCTCAACCACTCACTATGACGTGCACTGACCACCAGGGGGCAGACAGTCGACTGGTCATCCAGTCGCTATGATGTGCACTGACCACCAGGAGGCAGATGCTCTGACTGGTAGGTTAGTTTGCTGCTGGGGTCCAGCCGATTGGTACTGAGTGAGACAGACCAGACATGCCCTGGAGCCCTCTTGCGGTCCCTCCCTGGCTGGCCAACCTTCCGCATCCCTCTCCAGCTCTGATCATGCACCGGTGGGGTCCCTCAGCCTGGCCTGCGCCCTCTTGCAATCCGGGACCCCTCAGGGGATGTCAGAGAGCCGGTTTCGGCCCGACGACAGAACAACTGGTCACTATGACGTGCACTGACCACCAGGGGGCAGATGCTCAATGCAGGAGCTGCCCCCTGGTGGTCAGTGCACTCCCACAGGGGGAGCACCACTCAGCCAGAAGCCAGGCTGACGGCTGGTGAGCGCAGCAGCGGTGGCAAAAGCCTCTTCCGCCTCCACAGCAGCTCTAAGGATGCCTGACTGCCCCCAAAGGCTCCCGGACTACGAGAGGGCATAGGCCGGGCTGAGGGACTCGTCCCCCCCCCCCCCCCAGTGCACAAATTTCATGCACCGGGCCTCTAGAGCTGTAATAACTGTGTGTGGTGCCAGATGGATGCGAGATTTATCAGGATAATCACATAGTAAGTGCCATAATATCTAATCACTGCGGTATAACCTGAAACTAATATATTATGTCAACTGTAATTGAAAAATAAAATATTACTTAAATAGAAAAAAAGACTTGAAATGGGCAAAGACTTAAAAAGTCAATTACCAAAGCATATAAAAAGGTATTTAACATCATTGGTTATCAGGGAAATACAAATGAATGGAATACCACACCTTCACTAGAATGGCTACAATGTAAAAGATGACACTAAATGTTAGCAAGAATGTAGACCTGGAAATCCCATACATTTCTGCTGGCTGTTTCTTATCTACACTAATAAAAGAGAAAGATGCAAATTAACCATCACTCCATCACTTTGTCACTCTGCTACATTCACAAGCCACACCCACCAGCCAATCAGGAGCGAATATGCAAATTAACCCAACTAAGATGGTGGCAGCCATGGAGCTGAAGTGAGCAGGAGGCTTGGGTTGCCCCCGGCGATGGAGGAAGCCAAGCTTCCCCCCTGCCCTGGCCAGCCCTGGGCTCCGCTCAAGGCTACAAAGTTTCAATTATAGAAGATAAATAAATCTCAGAGCTCAAGGAGGCCCTGGAAAAAAGAAAAGAAAAAAAGGAGACGCTGGGAGCTTGGGTTGCGGGGGGGGGGGGGGGGGGGGGAGTGCATTGCCAGCCTGAAAACGGCCCTCAGCCCCTCACCCAGGCTGGCCAGGCACCCCAGCAGGACCCCCACCCTGATCCGGGACACCCTTCAGGGCAAACCAGCCAGCCCCCACCAATGCACCAGGCCTCTACCCTATATAATAAAAGGGTAATATGCAAATTGACCCTAACAGCAGAACTGGTAATCACTGGTCACTATGACACACACTGACCACCAGGGGGCAGACACTCAATGCAGGAGCTGCCCCCTGGTGGTCAGTGTGCTCCCACAGGGGGAGCTCTGCTCAGCCACAAGCCAGGCTGATGGCTGCCAGTACAGCAGTGGTGGCGGGAGCCTCTCCTGCCTCCTCAGCAGCACTAAGGATGTCCGACTTCAGCTTAGGCCTGCTCCCCGCTGGCAAGTGGGCATCCCCCGAGGGCTCCCGGGCTGCCAGAGGGATGTCTGACTGCCAGATTAGGCCTGATCCCCCAAGTAGTGGGCCAAAGCCAGGAGGTGGACATCCCCCAAGGGGTCCCAGACTGTGAGAGGGCACAGGGCAGGCTGAACCCCCCCCCCCAGTGCACAAATTTTTGTGCACCAGGCCTCTAGTAAAGTTATAAAATAAACCTCCTTGTAACCCAGCAATTCCATTCCTAGTATTTACCAAGGGAAGTAAAAGCACATTCTACACACAACAAAGGTCTATACACAAAAGTTTGTAGTTTTACTCATAATGATCCCAAACTCAAACAACCTAAATGCTCCTCAACAGAATTATTAAGTCATACAACAGAACCCTACAGAGCAACAAAAGAGAATGAACTGATTCAGAGAAAACCTCAAAAACATAACTTAACTGAAAGAATGCAGACACAAAAGAGTACAGACTGAATGGTTCCATTTAAATGAAGCTTAAGAGTCAAAACTAGTCAATGGTCCCAGCCATCAGAACAGTGGTTGCCCATAGAGCCTAAACTGTCTATGGGAGCTGCTAGGGGTGAAGGAAATGTCCTGTACCCCTCCTGGGAGGGGTGATGCAGGTGCATTCGTTTAGCATGGACAATGCTCAACCCCCTGAGCCACCAGCCAGGGTGAAAAAGCCAAGATTTTTGAACTGAACTCTGGATCACTAGTCTGACCCACAAACCTTATAAGTTAGATATTATTCCTATCCCAAATAGAAGCGACTCTCTGTGAAAGAAAACCTGAGTCCTTTTTAGAGGGCATTTTGTTTGTTTGTTTGTTTTTTCGTTAATCCTCGCCCGAGGATATTTTCCTTTCTTTTTCAAAACACATTTTTATTGATTTCAGAGAGGAAGGGAAAGGGAGAGAGAGTTAGAAACATCGGTGATGAGAGAGAATCATTGATTGGCTGCTTCCTGGGCATGGAGCCCACAACCTGGACATGTGCCCTTGACTGGAATTGAACCCAGGACCCTTAGTCCGCAGGCCGATACTCTATCCACTAAGCCAAACTGGCTAGGGCCTGAGGATATTTTTCCATTGACTTTAGAGAGAGGGAAAGACAGAGAGAAACACCGATGTGAGAGAAACACATCGATTGGTTGCCTCCAGCATGAGCCCTGACCAGGGTCTGGGCATGGGAGGAGCCTGCAACCGAGGTACATGCCCTTGACCGGAATCAAACCTGGACCCTTCGGTGCGCAGGTCGACACTCTATCCACTGAGCCACACCAGCCAGGGCTAATATTTTTAAAAAACATATTCAGACAGGCAAAGCCTCCAAAAATGTTCCTCTTCTTGTCAAGAGGGGAGTTTGAACGCCAGCAGATCAATAAAGACAGGAAAGGCACGTCACGGGAGAGCTGAGCAGAGCAGCTGTGCCCCAGCCGAGGAGGGTGAGGGGCCAGAGGAAGCGTGTAACCTTGGACACACCTGTCCCAGCTGCTACAGCAGTGTTCTCGCCTGAGGACCGACTGCCCCGAACTGGCCCAGATTCCCATCTCCTCAGCTGCGCTGGCCTGGCCCTGATCACGTGCTAATGCAGCTCCCTCTCCTTCCACCCAGCCACTTGCCTCAGCAGGGGACCCTCACTTCCTGCACAGAAGGGTTCGGCCTTGACCTACCCTGGTAACTGCAGGCAGGCGGGGAGCCGGGGAGCGAGAGGCAGCTTACAGAGCAGCCCACCCCCTGGGGCCCTGTCCTTGCAGTGCTTGGGCCACAGGGGAGGCCCAGATGCCCTGAGAGGTGAATCCCACTTCCTGGGACTCCCTCGCTGCCACTGTAAATGGAAAGGTCCTTCCCTGTCCACAGGCAGGGAAGCCCAAGCCACTCTGCTCTGCTCATTCTCTGGAATAGGGACAGCACCTCCTTTCCTTACAGTCAGGTTTGTGCCTACGATTATGAGGCAGAGTTTTAACCTCACACTGAGAAAGCTCTAGCATTTTCTATTGAGCCTATTTGGATCTCATTTGCCCTCTGGGGGAAAGAATTTTGTTATCACAGTTTATTTAATGAAAAATCCACGGTTAATAAAGGCACAGTCTATAGCCCTGTAAGGTTTAAATTTAACGCAGAAATTAATACAGTGCTATGATTTTATAGCCTGGTAAAAAATATTCACCCCAGAGGTCTAATTTTGTTGCTCTTTGGAACATTAACCAATTATATGTAACTCAGCAATTTTATTGAGACATTTCTTTCCCTATGTACTACATAAATACCTAATCCTTAAATCCCCTTAAAACCAGCTCTTTGTGGCACTCTCAACAACTGAAAAAACTGAAATGTGCTCACTATTTACTTATAAGAGAATTTTATTTTTAACAGCACTCATTCAAAACTAAGCATATTATTCAGGGGGTGTGTGTGTGTTTGTGTGTGTGTGTGCACATGCACATATACACATTTATTTACGTACTAGAGGCCCAGTGCACAAATTCGTGCACCAGTGGGGTCCCTCTACCTGGCCTGCAGAATTGGGCTAAACCTGCTCTCAGACATCCCCTGAGGGGTCCCAGATTGCGAGAGGGCACAGACCAGGCCGAGGGACCCCATCAGTGCACTATTAGGGCTGGGGAGGGATGCGGGAGGTTGGCCAGCCAGGGAGGGACCAAAGGAGGGCTCTAGAGCATGTCCGGCCTGTCTTGCTCAGTCCTGATCGTCTGGACCCCAGCAGCAAGCTAACCTACCAGAGTGTCTGCCCCCTTGTGGTCAGTGCACATCATAGTAACTGGTTGACTGTCTGACCTCTGGTGGTCAGTGCACGTCATAGCGAGCGGTTGAGTGGCCTTAGCATATCATTAGCATATCACACTTTGATTGGTCGAATGGCTGACTAGACAACCACTTAGCATATTAAGGCTTTTATTATATAGAATGCGTATATACAGGGTGTCTCAAAAAAATGTAAACACACTTTGGATAATTATAAAGGCAGTGCTTATTAAAATACATTTCATTTTCCTTTTAAATATGTTTTTATTGACTTTTTATTTAAAAAAAAAATATATATATATATATATATATATATATATATATTTTACTTCAGAGAGGAAAGGAGAGGGAAAGAGAGAAACATCAATGATGAAAGAGAATCATTGATCAGCTACCTCCTGCGCACCCCCTACTTGGGATCGAGCCTGCAACCCAGGCATGTGCCAGGACTAGAATCAAGCCATGACCTCCTGGTCTGCTGGAGGCTACGAGCAGTAGTTGGCATAACAAATGCGAGACGTTTGTCAGAAGGCTCATGGACATCTTCAGCAGGGCTGAAGATTTGCATATTATTACCTGCTGCCAAACAGCTGAGGGCAGTTCCCCTAACCCAATGGTCGGCAAACTGCGGCCCCTTGAGTGTGGCTCTTCCACAAAATACCACGTGAGGGTACACACGTACATCACGATTGAAATTTCGTGGCCATACTCAAGGGGCCAAAGAGCCGCATGTGGCTCGCGAGCCGCAGTTTGCCCTAACCTGATAATCCTTTATTGTTTACCAAACCTTACCTTTGATGTGTATATCTGCTTTGCTAAAGGGCAAAATCCTACATAATAAAAGGGTAATATGCAAATTGACCCTAACAGCAGAACAACTGGGAATCACTGGTCACTATGACACACACTGACGACCAGGGGGCAGATGCTCAATGAAGGAGCTGCCCCCTGGTGGTCAGTGCGCTCCCACAGGGGGAGCTCTGCTCAGCCACAAGCCAGGCTGATGGCTGCCAGTACAGCAGTGGTGGTGGGAGCCTCTCCTGCCTCCTCAGCAGCGCTAAGGATGTCCGACTGCAGCTAGGCCTGCTCCCCGCTGGCAAGTGGACATCCCCTAAGGGCTCCTGGGCTGCCAGAGGGATGTTTGACTGCCAGCTTAGGCTCAAAACCCCGTGGAGCAGGCCTAAGCCAGCAAGGTAGTCATTCCCCGAGGTGTCCCAGACTGCGAGAGGGTACAGGCCGGGCTGAGAGAGCCTCCCAAGTGCACAAATTTTTGTGCACCGGGCCTCTAGTGTGTTAATAAAAAGCTGTTGGTCTGGAGATTCGGGCAGCTTAGTCACTAGAGCTAAGTTTCCACCTGGCTTCCCCCAATGCCTTTGAAATTTATATTTCTTGTCTAGTCCTCTTCATTTATGTGCAGCCCTTCTCCAGATTCCTGAACCCGTGCTGCAAAGACTGCAGCAATGGATGACACTCAACCACTGAGCCATGCCAGGTGGGCTGTTTTTATTGATTTTTTTAAAGAAAGAGGAAGGAAGAGGGGTAGAGAGAGAGAAACATCAATGAGAGAGAGAAACATCAATGAGAGAGAAACATTAATCAGCTGCCTCCTGCACACCCCCTACCAGGGATGGAGCCCACAACCTGAGCATGTGCCCTGA
Organism: Myotis daubentonii; assembly: GCF_963259705.1. Taxonomy (NCBI): domain Eukaryota; kingdom Metazoa; phylum Chordata; class Mammalia; order Chiroptera; family Vespertilionidae; genus Myotis; species Myotis daubentonii. Next base: position 1,795,457 of record NC_081842.1, read on the forward strand.
ATGGGAATAGAACCAGAGACTTCTTGGTTCATGGGTCTATACCCAACCACTGAGCCACACCAACTGGGCACATTTCATTTTCAAAATGTAATAGAATCAGCTGTTAAAGTGTGTATACATTTTTGGGAACATCCTGTATGTATGTATATGTGTACATCCTATATAATAAAAGGCTAATATGCAAATTGTCCCCACAAGTGGGAGTTTGACCGACAGAGAGTTAGACAGGTGCTGACCACCAGGGGGCGGTGAGGAACATGGGGGCATCAGCAACGTGGCGCTGGCAGTGGGCGGCAGTGCAGGTGTTGCCGGCCCTGATGGGCCCTGACAAGAGCAGGACCCATGGCAGGTGGTGGAGCAGGTGAGTGAGTGGGCAGCACCAGGCCAAGGCAGGTGCGAAGGGAAGCCCCGGCTGGCGTTGAATAAAATTTATTTTTTTTAATCCTCACTGGGGATATGTTTTCATTGATTTGAGAGAGAGAGAAAGAGAAACATCAGTGTGAGAGAGAAACATCAACTGATTGTCCTCATACATACCCTGACTGGGGATGGAACCTGAAACCTTGGTATATGCCAACTGGGAATTGAACCTGCGACCTTTTGGTACATGGGACAACGCTCAACCAATTGAGCCACATCAGCCAGGGCATGTAAAGCTTATTTTAAAAAGCAAGAGAGCCCTAGCCAGTTTGGCTCAGTGGATAGAGCATGGGCCTGCTGACTGAAGGGTCCCAGGTTCAATTCCTGTCAAGGGCACATGCCCAGGTTGTGGGCTTGATCCCAAGTGGGGGGCGTGCAGGAGGCAGCCGATTGGTGATACTCTCTCATCACTGATGTTTCTCTCTCTCTCTCTTCTTCTCCATTTCTCTCTCAATCAATACAAATATATTAAATAAATAAATAAGTGGAACAACAAACTGACATCTGTCTCTTCCTCCTTTCCTCTCTAAAAGCAACCAATAAAAAATTTTTTTTAAAGAGAACAAGAAGTCCTTACTGTCGGACATTCAAGGGGATTACCACCAGACGTTATTAAACAAAATATGTCAATTCACATTTTCTCTCCCTAAAGGCCTTCTCTATTTATTCTTGCCAAGCCAATCAAGAGTGAATATAACCTGAAAGTCAAGCCACTAAGTGGCAACAAAGTTAATAAGTTCCCCATTATTTAACCTGGTTCTCAAAATTTTCTTGATCCAACTTCTCAATATAAAAGGACACACAGCTTCTAAGAGATGCATTCATATCAAACAGAATTAGCTCCTGCCTTTGCAATAAAAAATCCGTTTTAAAAAGATGGAAAAGAACATTAATTTATACTGATCTGGCCGAAACCGGTTTGGCTCAGTGGATGGAGCGTCGGCCTGCGGACTGAGGGGTCCCAGGTTCGATTCCGGTCAGGGGCATGTGCCTGGGTTGCGGGCACATCTCCGGTGGGAGATGTGCAGGAGGCGGCTGATCGATGTTTCTCTCTCATCGATGTTTCTAGCTCTCTCTCTCTCTCCCTTCCTCTCTGTAAAAAAATCAATAAAATATATTTAAAAAAAAATTTATACTGATCTGTTTAAATTAGCTACTTGAAACTTATCCTACAATGCCAAAAGGATTTTTACGCAGCAAGGCTTTTAATGGCTAATACCCAGAAACAACCAAAATGTCCATCAATAAGGGAATGATAAATATATTAGAATACCTCCAAAAAATGGCATTTTAAAAATGAGGTAGGTTCACAGAACTGGTTCAGGAATGTGTCTTTATATTAAGCCACGTGCCCAATAGTATTATGGTCTGATCCCCTCCTAGTGAGTGGAATTCAGGCTGTAATGGATGCAAAGTGAAGAAATAAGGAATTCTACCTTTATACTTTATATACCTTTATGCTGTATGGATTTTTTACTTGATATTCTTCTGTGGAATTAAAAGAAATTTACAACCAGAATATGTGGCTGTAATCAATTAAAGGAGCAAATAAGGATAAGCTGATAAGAAATGCTGTGGCTTGGACCCAGAAGTGAATTCAGGGAAGGCCAGCCAGCCAGGCTGCGGAAATCCGAGGGCAGAGGCTGGGTGGGGAGGGCGTGTCTCCCGAAGAGGAAGACCCCTCGGCCTGCGCCCCAACACCTGCTTTTCCAGCCGCACGACACTCAAAGTCAAGTCTGCTTTTCACTTTAAGACGGGAGCGCCACTAGGCTGCACTCCTGAAATAATGCAAACAACGTGGAATGTAAGCGGATTGAAGAATTTAACAATGTTTACAAAGAAGGAAGTCTTGCAACTCCATTGCCGGTAAGAATGTTTAACGTTTGTTCTACGTCTAAAGCTACGCGGTTGAAAGAAGGGGAGACACGGAGCGGCTGCGATGGTGGGAAAGAAGCGCCGGCCGGGGAGTAAGGGCCGGGGGAGGTGGCTGTTAAGAAGAGGGACTGACTCGGCAAAAAAGACTTTTTTTAAAAAATCATAATTAAATAAAAAAAAGATGGATTGAGGCCAGGTAGGCAAGGCTGACAGTGGACATTCATGCCTTGGAGAAGCGTAGACGCTGTGACATCCATTCCATGGGAGCCCCCCACCCCCGCGCACACACGCGCGCGCACGCACGCACACGCACACGCACACGCACACGCACACGCACACGCACACGCACACGCCCGGCTCACACCCGCCAGGCGTTACCTTTCAGGCTCATCACCTCGGCAGCCAGGTGTTGGCCGTAAACCCCGCGCCTCCCGCACACGCGCACTCACTGCCGGCATCTCGGCGGCTCCGCACCGGGCATCCCCGCCGCGCGGGCCCCTCTCCGGGGAAGGCCGACCCTGCCCTGCCGGGCGCCGCACCGACGTCGGAGGAGCGCCCCCGGCACAGACCCGGGCCCGGCACCGGCTCGGAGGGGCCGGAGGGGCCACGGAGCCCCGAGCCGCCCCGCGCGGGCCGTGCCCCGTCCTCCCGCCCGGGGAAGCCGGCGGGCTCGCCGCGCAAACCTCCCCAGACCCCCCGACCGAAGCCGCCATCCGACGGCGCGGCCACGCGGAGGTGCGACCCGCCCGGCCGAGCGCGGGTCAGGGCCCGAGGGGACGCGGCTGGGCCGGAGGGGGCGGCGGAGGCCCCCGCCCCGCAGGCCCGCTCCGCCGGGCACCGCCGCCCTCCGCAGGCCCGGCCCGGCGGCCTGGGCGCCTCCCCGCGCGCGGAGACCCGCCGCCCGCACTCACCCGAGTCCCGCCGCCCACGCCGACCCTGGGGGCGCGCCGAGGGGGCCTGCGCCGCGGCCGGGCCGGCGGGCTCCGCTCCACTTCAGCCCCGGGGCCGCGGGCGGAGGGCGGCGCGAGGTGAGAGCGCCGAGGGGCGGGGCGCGGCGCCGTGCGCACCGCATTGGCCAATCGGCGCGCAGCAAGTGGCGTGCCGGGGGCGGGGCGGGGCTCGAGGGGGCGGGGCTACGGCGTCGCCCTGGCCGGACTCGCTCGGTGCGACTGGCGGCCGCACAGACCTGGCCCCACCGTGACCCGGCTGCCCCCGCCGCGTTTCCGCTCGTGCAGCGCCGGCTCCAAGTCAGCGTCGGTGAGGTCGCCGCCGTCCCTGCGCCCGAAGGGCCCCCGTTTGCCGTTGCCCGCAGCCCAGAGCCACTGGCCGCGACCTGCCCAGAGCAGGGCGCTGCGCCCGGAGCGGCCTCGGGAACTGAGGCTGCACGCACGCCCTGTCCAGCCCCGCCGCTCGGACAGGGAGCCCGGGGAAGGGGAGCTGCTGGTCCCGACCTCTAACTAGTGCTGTGACCCGCATTGTCCCGCAGTACACCTGCCCGACGCCTTTCCCGGCCACCCGCCCGGACGACGGCTGTCTTACGGTCAGCGCCCTCCCCACTGTCTCCTTTAAAGACACTTGCGTTTCCAGCATGACCTCCACAGCCTCCCAAAGCGCCTTCTGCATCTCCTCAGGCTGTGGAACACCGCTTAGTTCAGCGGTTCTCAACCTTCCTGACGCCGCGACCCTTTAACACAGTTCCTCTCGTTGTGGTGACCCCCAATTTCATTGTTACAAATTGAACATCATTAAAGCATAATGATTAATCACAAAAACAATATGTAATGATATATGTGTTTTCCGATGGTCTTAGGCGACCCACAGGTTGAGAACCGCTGACTTAGTAGTTTGAGGAAGACGCCTGGTGTGAATCCCGGCACTATCAGTGGGACTCTAAGAGTTTGCACCTGAGGGATGATGAAATAAAAGGTTTTGTATCCCAAAGTGCCACCCCTCTACTCCCGTCGCTGCTGTAGACCTTAGCATGCATGCACGAGGAACAACCCCTACTTTTGTTATGCTTCCACTCCATTCTCATTTTCATGGAGACTGTTATGTAGTCAAATAATACATTTATAGTTACATCATCTCTCATCTTGATACATGTGCTAGGTAGGATCTAGGTGCCCAATAAATATTCACTTAATAAATTACTTTTGAAATATGTGCAACCTTAAAAAATTAAATTGCTGACCTGTAAAGGTTGGCTTTTTAAAAATAAGTTTTAAAATCTTGCTTCGGGCTCAGCCAGCATGGCTCCGTGGATGAGTGTCAGTCAACCTATAAACCAGGAGGTCACGGTTCAGTTCCAGGTCAGTGCACAGGCCTGGGTTGCGGGCTCCATCTCCAGAGTCGGGGCGTGCAGGAGGCAGCCAATCAATGAATGATTCTCTCTCATCATTGATGTTTCTATCTCTCCTTCTCCCTTCCTCTCTGAAATCAATTACATATATATATTTTAAAGACCTATATGGAGACAAATTCTTCAGTGGATAACAAGGTGCAGGTGGGCCAGCAAAAGATGCAGTCATGAAGTAGTTAGTACCGGAAGCCATAGAGCAGTTCGGTAGAGGGCCTTTGGGGACCATATAACGGAAGCACAATAGGTGACCCCAAAATTAAGCAATCATCCCCACATGCAATGTTTACGCTGTAGATTGTCATTACACTTGAAGAGTAGCACATATGAAATATGTTTAAAACAATGTTTATTGATGAAGTTGAGACCCGTGTGTCCATTACATTATTTATTGCTATATAGCAAATCATCCCCAAATTTAGCAACTTAATACAGCAACCATTTATTCATTATTTTGCAGTTTCGTTTTTCTTTTTTATTTCAAAGAGGAAGGGAGAAGAAGAGATAAAAACACTGATGAGAGAAACATTGATTGGCTGCCTCCTGCGCACCTGCTGGGGATCGAGCCCGAAACCTGCGCTTGTGCCCTGACCGGGAACTGTGACCTCCTGGTTCATAGGTCGACACTCAGCCACTGAGCCACACCAGCCGGGCTGCACAGTTTCTAAGGTCCGGAGTCTGGGAGCCGCTTAGCTGAGTGATTCCGATGCAGGGTCATCATGAGTCTGTGGTTAAACTGGCGGCTGGGGCTGCAGGCACCTGGAGGCTCCGCTCCCCCTGCGGCTCACCCCCGGGCTGTGGGCTGCAGGCCTCAGTGCTGGGCACATGCCTGTCCACACGGCTGCCTCAGACATGGCAGCTCCTCCACCCAAGGTGAGTGATTGGGCGGGGGGGGGGGCAGGGAGGAGAGAGAGAGAGAGAGAGAGAGAGAAGGAAGCTTCAAGCCTCAGAGAAACATGCCCTCACTTTGGCCCTATTCTACTGGTCACACAGACCAACTCTCAGACGTTGTGAGAGGGCGCCACACAGAAGGCGAATATCAAAAAGGGGGGGGTTGGAGGTCACCTTGGGTGCTGGCTACGACACCAGCAGCTTAGTAATGTTTGGTTCGAAATGAAAGCGGCTCTCCAGGCTCCTCTGGTGCCTGTTGCACCCCACATCCCAGTGCAAACGGCAGGCGCGCGTGCTGGTCCAGAGCCAGGAGCCGGGGGCCGCAGTCATGCTTTCTAAGATGGGGTACAATTCCTGGTAAAATTCCCAAGAAAACGAAGGCAATTCTCATAGCCCTTGCCTTTGTGTGGGGGAGGGGGATTCGTGTATATAAATTATGCAAAAAGCCTGCAGTGTTTATATACACGTAAATGTAATTCTGTTCTAGGCTGAGCTGGCTATACACGCACTTTTCACCCACACGCGTGTCTGGTGGGATGTTCGATGTTGGGCAGGACATGGAGAAAGCCCTCCTTTTGGTCGACTGCCTGGTGCATTGTGAGCCCCCTGCCTCCCTGGCCCCACCTCCTAAGTGCCTGTGGTCAGGGGTGATTTCAAAATATTTAGCACCAATCAGAATAGAGACCAGCCAGCACCGCGTCCTGGTGGGATGGGTTAAACAGAACTCTAATCATATGTTAGCTGAGGATTTCCCCTCGCCCCCCCCCGCAATTTCCCAGAAGTCCTCTAGAGGGCAGTACGCCTCCGCTGACAACCTCAAGACCCCACCCAGCACCCCGCCTCTCCCGTTCTCCTCTAAGGGTTACAGCAACCGGGCAGGTTGGACCTGATTGCACTCGTTTGCCAGATGAGGAAAGGGGCGCTCAGGAAGGTCCACAGAACCAGTGGACGGTGAACGGCGAAACCCGGATCTAAACGCAAGTCTCCCTGGCTCCACGCCTTTCGCTTCCCCTGCATCACACTGCCTGGAGCTCACTGGGTCAGGGTCAGGGTTTCTGAGAGGGAGAGGGAGAGAGATGGAAACATCAATGAGAGAGAAACAGTGATTGGCTGCCTCCTGCACACGGATCTAGCCATAACCTGGGCATGTGTCCTGACCGGGAATCGAACCTGTGACCTCCTAGTTCATAGGTTGATGCTCAACCACTGAGCCACGTCAGCCGGGCCAGAATTAACAAGAATAATCTATGTCACAGTCAGTTTTTATATCGTCCATCTAAAAGATTTTTTTAAAAAAAGCATTTAGGTGGTCAGCCAAAAATACGGTTATTATTTTTAAAATCTTTATTGTTGAAAGTGCTTCATATGTCCCCCTTCCCCCCCCCCCCCATTGACCCCTTCTAGTCCGCCCCGCCGTAGTGGTTATTGTTTTAGCCGTTTATGTAACTGTGGAGCATTGACTAATCATTAAAATTAACTTTATTAACATTTACAAACATAAAGTGTGCTGTGCTGAAATTAAGGATTTACCAGAGTTTTTTGATCATTTCACCTTCCCATTATCCAATATTGAAAATGGTTTCCTTGCTATATGTTCCTTCAGTGCAATTGGGTGTCACACATTGAATTCCCTTTTTCGCAAGACTAACAGAATCATCGCCTTTTAAATGTTCTGGAAATTTTATAAAGCTGTATGTTGTACTGTCCACCATTTTGTTTAGAGTAATGCTATCATTCTAGAAGCCAAACAACTCATCAATAAAACAATCACCTCCTATAGCAATCAATGCCCCATCTCTAAGCAAAAAGGTCTGAAGTTTCCTTTTGAAGACGTAGTTTTGTTTTAACGATCACGTTTTACGGAACAGCTGTTGTTCACACAGGAGACGGCCCGCGCCACGCTCTGCACCGCATCCAGAACGCAGCGCTGCGGGGTTGGCGAGGACATGACCTGCTCCTTGTGACCACGCCCCAGACCCCTCGGGTTGCCCAATTCTGTGGCCAGAGCACTTACACCTCAGAAAGTCAGATTTTCTTAAAGTGGACGGGACACAACCATCTCACGAAGGTCAAACTCCGTGTCATTTGCCAAAGGTACATTCAGGCATATTGTCTTTGTTCACTGAAGGGTTCCTAAGACAGGAAATGCGAGCCCTAAGGCAGGAAATGGAGGTTTTCACGTGGCTGACAAAGGCTCTGGGGAGTCCCATACGTGACAGAGACAGACCTCAGGGACGTTTATGTAAACCGATCATTTCAATCTCTGAGGAGAGATGAAGCCAGAAGTGAAATCTTAGGTTTCCATTGAGCCCAAGGGTTTTCCACTCCTGGAGACCAGAACATGCACTGAAAGCTCTGACAGTGGACCCAGGGGTCTGTTTCTAGAATAGCGAAGTCATCAGCGTGGCCGGGCCATTTCTGCAGCCAATGGATCGTGAAGTTAGTCAGGAAAAAGTACAACCCAGATATACTTTTTAAAATTCAGTGCCCACAGAGACCTTTATAAAGAAAAGCAGTGACTCCAGAGGCTGATGTCCTCATCTTAACGTTTCCGCCCACAGAGTGTCCCAAAGTCTTACAACGGTTTTGAGCTTTGATAACCCAGCTGTCTACATGCTTGTTTACGTTTATGACTTTTGATGTTTTTGGTTTGTTGTTGAAGTGCCTGTGTTTGAAGATGGCAAATGGCAACTGGTTTGAAGTGATTAGAGTTTAAATCTGCACCACGACATTTGGAACGCCCTTTCTGATTCCCAGCCCAAGTCCCTGTCCTAACGCATCTCACCTGATGACTGGCGATTATACTTGGCAATGGATTAAATTGTTTTCTTAGAGTGTCTTTTCTTTCCTTCTCACCCAGAGCAAAGCTGGGTGACATTTCTGTGACAGTTTCTCCCAGCTTTCTCCTCACACATCACCGGAGCTGTGGTCAGTTTTGTGAAAAGTACGGCACACAGTTCTCAAACTCCTGTGTGACAGCCATACACCCCAGCCTCTCTGTCTGATGTCAGTACAACTGAAAAGGATTTGGGGCGGGGCCGTGAACGTGGAAATGGTCAGGCTTTAATGAATTTCCACATATTCGTCCAGTTGAAAAACCCTGTCTTGACTCCAGGTGTTTTCTCCCCTTCGCCCTGATCAATTTTGTTTGGGTTTTTCTCTGTGACTTCCATGGATTTGATAAAGGTCTCATATATTTCCTGAGCTCTCGCGATTTCTTTCTGGGCATCAAAATGGACTTTTTGCCTGGTGAGGAGGGGAACAATCAAATTAAAATCGTTCACTCGCTTGTTTAGTTTTCTGATGTCTTCTTGAAACTGCTCACAAACTTGGTTCCACTGTTTCTGTTCAGTGGGCGTCATGGGATTCCCCAGTTTTTTCCTGGACACTACAATGGACTCTCGGAGTTGGTCAATAGTACCCTTTATTTCCTTTTGCATTAGGATCCATTCGGGTTGGTATCCGTTATCTATCAATATTCTGTTCAGGTTGTGAGTCATGGGATCAATATATGAACAGCCGGAAAACTTCTGTAGAGGTTTTCCTTTCCCACTGAGGTTATCAAAGTCTCCCCTTGCCATCGACTCCTGAATGAGATCCTCCACTAACCGCTCGATGGCTTGAGTTATCTTTTGTTCTTTAGTCTGTCTCACGTCTTTGACAGTTAAGCTTTCAGGGAAGTACTGGCTATGCAGCTTCTGCTTTTGATATTCCATCACTTGCTCAGCGGCACGGTCTGCTCTAAATTGCCTGTATTGCTTCTCTCGTTGACTTGGAGTTCCAAAACCAATACCTTCGAAACTTAAGTAATGCCTGTGTTGGGGTGCTTTATATTTGGAGTTTTCTTCCTCATCGTCTGCGTCTTCGACTTTCTTCTGCCGGGCGTTCGTTTGCTGCGTCACGTGGGAAAGCACGTTCCTGTACGCTTCTTCGATCTTTATGAACGTGGCAGAATCCGCTGTAGGAGAGCCACTGTCTGGGTGGTACTGCTTGGCGAGCTTCCGAAAAGATTCCCTGACATCGTCTGCAGAGCATCCTACTTCCAGATTCAGCCGCCTGTAATATTCTCTCATCTTCTCTGGTGACTTATGAGTTGACATCATTCTGTTTCCAACGACTCCAAGAGATGGGAGCATGTTCACTCGATTACGAATCATCGCAGCGTTTATCAGACGAGATCTTAAGAGTTGGGCCATCATCACATGCAAGGTGTTGATTATCATGCCCAGAGTTCTTCCTAGCAACGGTCTATAAAATGACAACAAATAAAGGGGAAGAGAGTTGGGTTATCTGCTAATTTCATATGTGCAGCAACAAGGAAGAAATTACAAGCACGCTATGGGCAGTTCTTCCGAAGGCGGCTGACAGCATTCTTCTAGCTATTTTTCACTAATGTTAGCAGAGAAATGGAAGTCGATGATGTCTAGCGTTAACACATTGTGATATAATCTGGATTCTACTCACTAAGCACAGAATTTTAGAGCAGGCAAGTTCTTAGAGATCAACTAACCCAGTCTCCTATTTTTAAGAGAAAATGTAAGCCCAGATGGTTAAGCAGCATAGCCAAGTCGCATAACCAAGCACAGTATAAGCACAATGGTTAGGGTTAGGGCACACTAACCTATGGACCAGGAGGTCAGGTGGATTCTCATTAGGGCGCATGCCTGGACTGTGGGCTCAGTCCCCAAGGGGCAGCCCGTCATTGATTACCTCATCATTGATGTTTCTCTCTCTCCCTCTCCCTTCCTCTCTAAAAATCAATACAAATATATTTTTTTTAAAATGTTTGTCTTGAGAAACCAAGATGGCGGCATAGGTTAATGCCGGAGATTGCTGCCTCGAACAACCACTTCAAAAAACAACTAAACGATGGAACGGACATCATCCAGAACCACAGGAAGGCTGGCTGAGTGGAGATTCTACAACTAGGAGGAAAGAGAATATCATACCCAGACTCAGAGGAGGCGCAGTGCTGAAGTGAAATACTGAGGTGCGGAGTGCGCGCGGAGCGGGCTGGCGGCGGAGGGCGCGGTTGTTGTTTTCAATCGGGAGGGAGTTTCAGACTCTGAGCTCCAGATCTGGGCGAGTCTCTAGGGACCCAGACTCAAACAGGAGAAGCGGGACTGTCTGGCTTCGGTCGGAACTCGAAGGCAGCTTTCTCTCCGAGGTTTGCAGCGGTTGCTGGGACTCTGTGAGGCAGAGCCCCTAGGGACGGAACTGAGAGCAGCCATAACTGCTTGCTCCGGCCCGCCCTGTAGATCCCCAGGGACCCGCCCCGCCCAAGCCCTGCGCAGAGCCATTTGCCAGATAGCCTCAGGCAAACGCTAGATTAGCACCGCCTTAGAGATCCAGCACAGAAGCTCTCCCACTGCAGACACAGCTGACTCTCATAGCCAGTTAGCCTGGAGGTCAAATCACCCCCGGTATTGCCAACAACAATCAAGGCTTAACTCCAACAAGACTGGGCACAAAGACCACTAGGGGGTGCACCAAGAAAGCATAAAAAATGCGGAGACAAAGAAACAGGACAAAACTGTCAATGGAGGATATTGAGTTCAGAACCACACTTTTAAGGTCTCTTAAGAACTGTCTAGAAGCCGTCGATAAATGTAGTGAGATCCTCAAGAAACCTAATGAGACCCTCGATGTTATGATAAAGAACCAACTAGAAATTAAGCATACACGGACTGAAATAACGAATACTATACAGACTCCCAACAGCAGACCAGAGGAGTGCAAGAATCAAGGCAAAGATTTGAAATGCGAAGAAGCAAAAAACACCCAACCAGAAAAGCAAAATGAAAAAAGAATCCGAAAATACGAAGATAGTGTAAGGAGCCTCTGGGACAGCTTCAAGCGTACCAACATCAGAATTATAGGGGTGCCAGAAGATGAGAGAGACCAAGATATTGAAAACCTATTTGAAGAAATAATGACAGAAAACTTCCCCCACCTGGTGAAAGAAATAGACTTACAGGTCCAGGAAGCGCAGAGAACTCCAAACAAAAGGAATCCAAAGAGGACCACACCAAGACACATCATAATTAAAATGCCAAGAGCAAAAGACAAAGAGAGAATCTTAAAAGCAGCAAGAGAAAGAAACTCAGTTACCTACAAGGGAATACCCATACGACTGTCAGCTGATTTCTCAACAGAAACTTTGCAGGCCAGAAGGGAGTGGCAAGAAATATTCAAAGTGATGAATACCAAGAACCTACATCCAAGAATACTTTATCCAGCAAAGCTATCATTCAGAACTGAAGGTCAGATAAAGAGCTTCACAGATAAGGAAAAGCTAAAGGAGTTCATCACCACCAAACCAGTATTATATGAAATGCTGAAAGGTATCCTTTAAGAAGAGGAAGAAGAAGAAAAAGGTAAAGATACAAATTATGAACAACAAATACGCATCTATCAACAAGTGAATCTAAGAATCAAGTGAATAAATAATCTGATGAACAGAATGAACTGGTGATTATAATAGAATCAGGGACATAGAAAGGGAATGGACTGATTATTCTTGGGGGGGAAAGGGGTGTGGGAGATGCGGGAAGAGACTGGACAAAAATCGTGCACCTATGGATGAGGACAGTGGGTGGGGAGTGAGGGCGGAGGGTGGGGTGGGAACTGGGAGGAGGGGAGTTATGGTGGGAAAAAAGAGGAACAAATGTAATAATCTGAACAATAAAGATTTAATTTAAAAAAAATAAAAATGTTTGTCTTGCCCTAACCGGTTTGGCTCAGTGGATAGAGCGTTGGCCTGCGGACTGAAGGGTCCCGGGTTCCATTCCGGTCAAGGGCATGTACCTTGGTTGCGGGCACATCCCCAGTTGGGGTGCAGGAGGCAGCTGACCGATGTTTCTAACTCTCTATCCCTCTCCCTCTCCCTCTCCCTTCCTCTCTGTAAAAATTCAATAAAATGTATTTCAAGAAAGAAAGAAAACGTTTGTCTGGATCCCGCTGGTCATAAGCTCCATCAGCACCGTTGTTTCCTGGCGTTTGGCTGCCTCATCATGTCAAGGGCAGAGAGAAGACTCACGCGGTGCAGAGGGCGGGCGGGCAGTCTGCAGCGGGGTGACAGCTGGGGGGACAGGTCGCGCACCGGGCCTCCCATCTCCAGGGCTGGCCGGGCCGGAGCTAGCTGCTGCCGGCGGGGAGAGCCGGGGAAAGGGGAGCCCCCCACAGGTGAGCTGCTCCGTAAGCACAGATGGCACGTGGAGGAGAGAGACCGGTGCCCGGGAATGGCAGTGCCAGGGCGGCAGTGGCGTAACTCTAAGAGGCATTTTGGTGTATGAACGCCGAACAGGAGCGCCTGAGAACCCCAGCTTTCGGGACAATTGGGGTCCAGGGCTTTCAGAGAAGCTGGGAGGTGGTGGTGGTGCCAACGGGGGTCGCTGCGGGGGAGCGTCAGTCCCATCGCGGGACACGCCCCGCCGGGCCCCCACTCACCTTCACCGACGCGGGGAAGGGGCTGCGCGGCTCCCGCCCCCACGCCGCGCCTCCGCGCATGCGCGCGCGCCGCCCTTCAGTCCCCGGAGTCTCCGCGCGCGCCGGGGTCCCCTCCGGACCAGACCATATGCCGCTTCACTCTGAGGGGACCTGAGAGGCGGCGGGGGGCAGAGTCGTACCCAATCGGGACAGGTGTCCTACCTTCCCGGGCTCCCAAGCTCTCTCTCAAAACGAATTCTACCCACGAGGACACAGGCAGGACATTTCAGGAGGCCCGGTCCCGCCCCGGGGCGACCTGGCCCACCTCCCCCCCACCTCGAGCGGAAGGTGGTCCGGTCGATTGGGATTGTGGGAGATGTAGTTCGCGGGGAAGTGCGCCTGCGCCTACAGTGCGGGAGGTGGGAGGGAGCTGTGGGTGCAGCGGGAATGTCGTGGAGTGGGGGCGGAGGTGTGTAGGGCTATTGCAGAGTGTGCAGGGCATAGGTTGGGAGCCTTGAAGTCTTTTTTTGGAGGGGGGTGTTGATTTCAGAATGGAAGGGAGGCGGTGGGGGGGTGGGTTGGGGGCGGGGAGGGAGAAACATCAATGATGAGAGAGACTCATTAATGGGCTGCCTCCTGCATTGTCAGAGATCAAGCCGTAACCCAGGGGTACTGGGAAGCGAACCGTAACCTTTCTAGTTCATAGGTCGAGGCTCAACTGCTGAGCCACGGAAGCCGGGCTTGAAGTATTTTTTTTTTAATTTATTGATTTTTAGAAAGTGAGAGAGAAAGAACGGGAGAGAGAAACATTGGTTCGTTGTTCCACTTATTTAATTTATGCACTCACTGATTGCTCCTTGTATGTGCCCTGACCAGGGATCCAATCCACAACTTTGGATATGGGGACAGATGCTCTGACCATCTGAGCTACCCGGCCAGGGCTGGGATCCTTGACCTCAGACACTTGTTTTGGGGAGGGAGAGGGAAGACGAGTCATTTCCCAGAACAGACTGTTCGGGGCCTGCAGACGGGACACCTGCACAGAGACCGCAAAGATCTACCGAGTCCGGAAAGGTGTAGCGGAACCCGGCTGGACAGCTAGCCTTCATCGTTCAGCCAGTACTTACTGAGCAGCTCGCTTAGCCAGGCGTTGGCGCAGGCTGAGGACAGTCGAGGGCAAAGTCAAAACAGGGAACTTACTATGGGCAGGTAGTTAAAACAAGGAAAGAAAAAGAAAGTTGGGAGTCAGGCCTGGGCTTAAAATCCTCTTTCTTTCATTCGCTTTTTTCCGCGCCTGATTGTATGTGAGAGGAGAGCACCAATCACTGGTAAACGTGTATTTAGCACTTAGTTTTTGCCAGACACTGTGCCGAGAGCTTCTACAGATAGTCTAGTGATCCTTGCAACAGCCCTTTGAGGTAAATGCTGCTGTTTCCCCCATTTTACGTGTGATGAAACAATTGCCCTAGCCTAGACTCACTGAGTTTTTGTGAGAGTTGCACCATTTATGTGAACCACTTGGCGCAGTGCAGTGCCTGGCACATAAGCAGGATTTTTTATTGTGACCATGTCCCCTAAAAAGAGCCAGAACTAGGTCCTAGCTGTTCTAAGCTCCTGGGTGACAGACAATATAATAATTTGTTGCCTTCCTTCTAGGTGCAGAGAAAGCTTTACCTGCTCACGCAGAGGGGTTTCCTTCTAAGCAAGGAGCATAAAAGTTTCTACAGGTGGTTACTCTTCCAGTGGACATCGTAAGCACAGCATTCAGAAAGCATCAGGGCAGCGGATCAAACACTCAGACTTGTACAGCACTTGGCATTTCACAAAGCTGCCATCGCAAATCTCATTTTGATGTTTGCATCTTAAAAGTGACTCATTTAAGTTGTTAGATGGCAAAGCGAGGACTAGAATTGTAAGTCCATTTCTCTTTTCAGAGGATCAGTTATTATTATTTTAAATATGTTTTTATTGCCGAAACCGGTTTGGCTCAGTGGATAGAGCGTCAGCCTGCGGACTGAAAGGTCCCAGGTTCGATTCCGGTCAAGGGCATGTACTTGGGTTGCGGGCATATCCCCAGTAGGAGATGTGCAGGAGGCAGCTGATCGATGTTTCTCTCTCATCAATGTTTCTAACTCTCTATCTCTATCCCTTCTTCTCTGTAAAAAATCAATAAAATATATTTAAAAAATATGTTTTTATTGATTTTAGAGAGAGAAAGGGAGAGGGAGAGAGAGAAATATCCATGTGAGGGAGAAACATCTGTCACTTGCTTCCTGTTTGCACCCTGAGCCAGGGGACCAGGACCTGCAACCTGGGCATGTGCCCCGACTGGGAATCAAACCGGCGACCTTTCGGTGCCTGGGATGATGCGCCATCAACTGAGCCACCCAGCCAGGGTGGGACTAACTTTAAATGAAAGTATGTTGGGTTAGATCAGCAATTTTCAACTGGTGTGCCACGACAATTTTTTAAAACATGCAGTACCTGACTATTTAGTCGGGCACTGACCTCTTTTCCCTTAGATTGTCAAATAATAAAATGACAACAGCCAACAAAACAATAGCCATCCGGTGTGAATGAATCAGAATTATACCTACTTTTCTTTTCAGATCGGCAAAGATATGTTTTTTGGTGTCCTGCAGAATTTTAGTAATTAGTCTATGTGTGCCATGAAATGAAAAACAGTTGAAAATCAATGTTCAGCCCTGACCAGTTTGGCTCAGTGGCTAGAGCGTCGGCCTATGGACTGAAGAGTCCCAGCTTCGATTCCGGTCAAGGGCATGTACCTTGGTTGCGGGCACATCCCCAGTAGGGGGTGTGCAGGAGGCAGCTGATCGATGTTTCTCTCTCATGGATGTTTCCAACTCTCTATCCCTCTCTCTTCCTCTGTGAAAAATCAATAAAATATATTTTAAAAAAAGAAAAGAAAATCGGTGTTCATGACATTTCCTAGTTTAGAGCATCTTTTTCATAATCCTGTGTTCTCACAATGTGGTTGAGCATTTTGAAACAAAATTTTCCATAAACAGGAGAAAAGACAGCTGGCAAGAATTTAGTTAGCGCATCCAAACCTTTACTAATGACGTTGCTGAGCGGGCGGGAAGTAGATGATGCTACTTTAGAAAGTTACTGAAAACCAGACGTCCTGGCTCTATGGTTACATTACACGCGTGTTGGCCGCTTACGGAGCGCGGCACGGGAACACCATGTCTCCTTTGTCCTGGCGGCTGTAATTTCACACTTTGACCAACGCGAGTGAGGGCTCTGTTTTAATTCACCTGTGTTTCATTTTCGTTTTGTTTGCTGGTTCTGTGATAACTGCGAAGAAGTTGATTTCTTTCATGTACGTTGTAGACCATAGAAACCCAAATCACACTTCCCTAAAGAGTGATTTCTGGTTCAGTCTGGGTGCTACGAGCGAATGTTGGCCAGTGGCCTTTGCAAACAGTATCTCCTGCAGCTACAGTTTTTAGAGTCCCTGTGAAAACGCTTTCCTAGGTGGCATCTGCATTCTTTTTCTTAATCCTCAGCCGAGGACATTTTCCCGTTGATTTTAGAGAGAGTGGATGGGAGAGGGAGAGACGGGGAGAAACATCGATGTGAGAGAGACGCATCGATTGGTTGCCTCCTGCACGAGCCCCGACCAGGGCCTGGGAACATGCAACCAAAGGACATGCCTTTGACGGGAATCGAACCCGGGACCTTTCAGTCCGCAGGCGGACGCTCTATCCACTGAGCCAGACTGGCTAGCGCTGCATTCATTTCTCACTGTTTGGTCAGGGCAGAGCTCGGCATAGACTGTCAGCTTGAAGAGAGAGAAGGTGTAAATCAGTTTACGTCGTTCAACGAGTGTGAACTAAGGGAGGGTGTCCTGAAGGGAGAAGAGTCACACTCATTTGGGTCTCTTCCCCTTTTCCCTCTGCCCAGCCGGCTGACCAGTTACTGAACTACCCTAAGGTGGTCAGTGAGGGCCACACTCAGGGTTTGGGCATCTTCGTTCATGTAACCTGCCCTCCTGGCCAGGATGTCTGGTTGTCATTTTGGCATTGAATTAATGTGATGAATTATTTGACTGGAGCTGGTCCTTGAAATTATGAATAATGTCTGCCTCTCCCTGATTGCCAGCCGCTAGTGGGAGAACACGTGCATGCCAGCTCCCTGGGCACCAGGATCTGCATCCTTCCCAACCCCCTTACACTTCCCGCCCCGTTGATGCCCGTCTCTGCTCTACAGTGCAGCCCTCCTCGCTTTCCTCACCTCAGAAGCTGTGTCCAGCTCTACTGAGGAGTGATTGACAAATACAAACTGTGTATATTTAAGGTGTACAACTTGATAGTTCGATATACCCATATATTGATACAATCACCACAATCAAGCTAATTAACATACTCATGTAGTTACCATTTTCTTTGTTGTCATTAATCCTCACCCAAGGATATTTTTTCCACTGATGTTTTTTTTTTTAGAGAAAGTGGAAAGGTGTGGGGGGAGATTGAGAGATACATCCATGCGTGATAGACACGGCAACTGGCTGCTTCCCACACACCCCTACGGGGCCTGGGATCGAACCTGCAACTGAGGTACGTGCCCTGATGGGGAATGGAACCGTGACCTCCTGGTTCACAGGTCAGTGCTCAGCCACTGAGCCGCGCCAGCCGGCGTGGAGACATTTTTTATTGTTACAATTGGGAACTGTTACTGGTGTCCAGTGGGTAGATCCCAGGGGTGCTGCTCAACATCCTACAATGCACAGGGCAGGACACCCCACAACAAAAAAATTACTGGGCCTCCGATGCCGGTGCTGGGTGCTGAGGTCAGAGACTGCCGTGGCCTTCTCTCTGGTTACGCCACCCTGTCTGTGGTCTTTCAGATGGCGGCCTAGCAACCTACTACAGCAGGTCTCTCCCAGCCTCACACATTGCTTAGTGCACTCCAGGAGTTTGTACTATCCCAACTTTCCTCCGAGATAGAAACTCTAAAAGCAAGTAGGCTGTAACCGGTTTGGCTCCGTGGATAGAGCGTCGGCCTGCGGACTGAAGGGTCCCAAGTTCGATTCTAGTCAAGGGCATGTACCTTGGTTGCGGGCACATCCCCAGTAGGGGGTGTGCAGGAGGCAGCTGATTGATGTTTCTCTCTCATGGATGTTTCCAACTCTCTATCCCTCTCCCTTCCTCTCTGTAAAAAAATCAATAAAATATATTTTTAAAAAAAGCAAGTAGAAGCTTTAGCCTCTTTCCTTGCCCCCTGGCTGGACACACCCTTGGTGACCTAAATAATGAAAGGCCTTCTGAAGTGAGAGGCAACAAGCATTCTGTTTAATACTAGAGGCCTGGTGCAGGAAATTCGTGCACGGGGGTGGAGGGCAGGTATCCCTCAGCCCAGCCTGCATCCTCTCGCAATCTGGGGCCCCTCAGGGGATGTCGGGCCTAAATCGGCAGTTGGACATGCACCAGTCATCATACTTTTCATCCAGGTGAAAGGCATGGTGCTGCTGTATGGGCAGCTACATATTTTTGCCCTGATTACAAAAAGTAGCACAGAACATGGTCCTTCTGGGGCAGCAGTACCATTTCCCCCATCTTATGGGTGGAAAAACTGAAGCAGAGAGAAGTTAAGTAATTGGCTTTGTCACATAGTTATAAGTGTCAGAATCAGGGCTGACCACAACATGTGCAAGCCAGAGTCCATGCGTGTCATCGCTGCATCATCCTGTTTTTTCAGTGTTAGAGTAGCCTTGCCAGGTTTTCATTTCTAAATCACTGTTCCCAATAGATAGGGTAGGGTCCTTAGGCCTGGCTGGCGACTAGGGCCATCTGTGGGGCGACCGCTTTGGCTGGCCCCACACCCCCCACCATCGCCTCCGGTTGCTGGTCTGTGGTCAGTGCATGTCATAGCAACTGGCCGTTCTGCCAGTCATTCCGCCGTTTGGTCGATTTGCATATTAGGGTTTATTATATAGGATTAAAAAAGAAAGAGAACAGCTGTTTGGGGGAACCCCAGTTGGAGTCAGATCAGGAGAGGGAGGCCGGGCAGCTGGGGGAAAGGGAGGGAACAATGGCATCCATAGAAAGCAAGCATTTCTGTGGGTTCAGATTAGGCAATGTAGGAGCCGAACTCTCAACAATGTACCTAATTTCCAGGTCACCCGTCCTCAGTCCTCAGTCTCATCTGCTTTCTTGTTATTCTTGCAAACAGTTCTTTGGGACACAGTGTTGCTTCAGGTCCAGAGCAAAGGTTAGTTTGCCCTGTTTTAACTCCCGAAGGCTGGAGGCATGAGACTGCCAGGCAGCGCCTCTGGGGCAGCTCCCTTTTAAAGTGACTCCTTTTATGATTATTTTCACACCCTGGCTTGGCTTTGGGTCGCTCCTCCTTCAGGGCCATCGCACCACAGTGATGCCTGCATTTAGGGGGGGGGGGGGGGGCGTGAGCCTCCACATGCAAGATTAGATCTCTCTCCTGGGGCCTGGCTCTCATTGCAGTAGAGTACAGGTGGGCTCAGAAGTTAGCATTTTTATGCCTTTTTTTTTTTTTATAGAGAGAATGGAAGAGAGAGGAAGAGTTAGAAACATCGATGATGAGAGAGAGCCATTGATAAGCTGCCTCCTGCACATCCCTTGACCAGGGTGGGGATCAAGCCCGCACCCGGGCATGTGCCCTTGACCGAATCAAACCTGGGACCCTTCGGTCCGCAGGTCAACGCTCTATCCACTGAGCCACACCCGGCCAGGGCAGGAGTTAGCATTTGTAGTAAGTTCACTTGGTCTCTAAGAGGAAGGAAGGAGAAGCTTACTGCCCTCCCTGGAGCACCCTCCCCCTCAGCGGCACCCCTCCTTCCCGGGCCCTCCCTCCAGTTGCCCCTTCTTTCACGGCTGCTCTGCCTGCTGCTCTCACATGCGGACTCGTGGCGGGGCTGCGGGCTCTGTCTGTTCACTGTGATCGCTTTCATCACCCCTGGCCAGCCGCTCCGTTCCATCCTGAAGGGAAGGCCCTGGAGTGGGATGAAGGCAGTCAGTACAGGAATCCCTAAATGTGCGCAAGGAAGTCCCACTGATCTTTGACCATCATTCTTCCCTCACTTTGCGAGAGACAGGCACACCTTGCCCTCATCCCGAGTCTCACCAGGTCCTGCCAGCAGCCGCAGGCACCAAGGCGCAGCTGGAAGGCGGGTTTGCTGGGGACGCCGAGGAAGGACACCCTTTCTGAGATGGAGCGTTCCCCACACTGAGCTTTCCACCAAGCGGCAGGTGGCCTAACGGGCCGGTCAGCTGAATATGTGGAGTGATGTCCGTGATGGAGCTGCTTGTCTCTGCGGACCCTCTATCCACTGAGCCAAGTCGGCTAGGACAGAAACCGGGTTTTATGTGTCTTCTTGAACCCCTTGCTGTTGCATCATCGCTTCAACTGTGGGGCCAAACCTTTGTCCCAGGGCCGGGGGTGGGGGCTGCTGAGCTTGGCACCCACTGTCTGGTGAGCGGCAGTGTGACTGTCTGACCCTGGCTGAAGATAGGCGGGTGACCTAAACATGGCCAATCAGATGGCCCTGCCCGGGACTTTAAGGCTGTATGATTGATCCAGAGATACAGGCCACCAGAGTGTGTGGCCTATTTTTTTTAGAAAAGAACTTATTGACCAAAGCAAAAACACTCAGGACAGAGTAACAAGGGCACAGAAGCAACAGGCTGGGCTGCTCTGGCTCCCCGAGAAGTCAGAGAAAAGGGAGCCTTGGGGTCAGGGTCCGGGTGAGCCCAGACCAGCTGCTGCTGCCCACTGCTCCCCTGGTTGCAAGTCTCCTGGGGTCCCTTGGAGGTTAGGAGATGCGCGCCTGTGAGAGAAGGGAAGGGTGTGGGCGTGCTCCCTGCAGGGAGAGCTCACCAGAGTGCGTTTGGTTATGGGGCAGCCGCAGGCTGAGTGCCCACGGGAAATGGAGCCTGTAGGGCCCTTGCCAGCCTCTCCTGGGGGCATGATTTGGGCTATTTCTGGCCACTTAGCATGGAGAGAGCTAAGGAGAATAGTAATGAGTGACTAGCAGCACATTATTAAGCATAGTACAACTAAACACTACCATATTGTACGTGAGTTACTTAAAAGTTTGTACAGCAGTTAAAAGTAGTGAAAATATTGCCCTGACCAGGTGGCTCAGGTGGCTGGAGCATTGTGTCTGTGTGCCAAAAGGATTCGGTTTTGATTCCCAGTCAGGGCAAATACCAGGTTGCAAGTTCAGTCTCTGGGGTGTGTGTGGTGTGTGGTGTACAGGAAGCAGCTGACTGATGTTTCTCTCTCACATCAATAAAAACATATCCTTGGGTAAGGATTTAAAAATTGTAGTAACAAATTGAGAGGGAATATTTAGATGAAATCTCTCGGAACATTCCCCTTTAGGACATTTGGAACTCACACCTGAACCCCCTCTGTGTGTAACCTCAGGGCTCACTGATGATGGGGACCTCCCCGCACAGCCCTGCCCTGCCCCCCATCTTCCCACCTGAACACAGTGAGCTCAGGGCTGTGTCACTGCTGCTCACACAGACACAAACAGAGACATCTGCAATAAAAATGTCCGGGTTTATTATGCCAGGAAAATATTGACCTGCTTTTCTCCGTTTTGGCATTATGGCTGCCAAAGCTTAAATGACCTTTTCTCTGTGAGTATCATTATAAACACATCCCACATGTCCAAATACTCCTCACACACGAGACGGGCGGTCCAGGCGACTCTGCTGCTTGTCCTGCATCCCTGCTGGTCCCAGGCGCGCGGTTTCTGGCAATCCCACGGTCACACACACTGTGGTTCTTCCTGTTCCAAGACATGGAGTTGGCGGTGTCCCCGGAGCCAGGGTCCCTGTAGAGCGAGCCGGGAGTTCATCTCCGAAGTCTGCAGCTGACGTTGGTCTAGCTGACCTCTCGGCACTGGCCTCTACCTTTAAAGCATGAGATTGTTTCTCTAGGAACTTCCCAGGCCAGGGTGTGGCTTCACATCAGTGAACTCTCCAGACCAACGGCCGGCAGTTCCTGAGGAGGGCCGGTGCGGGAGGCCCGAGCCTGATGATGTGACGGCCGTGCTGCCTCCCAGAGGTGCCATCGGCCAGAAAAGGGGGGAAGGACGGCGAGGAGTTTGGTGTGTTGTGTGGCTGACAGTGGAAGGAATTCTGAATGACAAGCTGGATCCCGAACAAGGTCGTGAACAGGTGAACTTGCGAGACCCCTGGAGGCAACACATCCACGTGCCGGGTGCCCCACCAGCCCTGCTTGTCACGACTGTTTGTTAAAAAAAATGACCAAGGAGGAAACGGCGAGTTTCTGGGCTGAGGACGTGATAAAAGCCACTGTACCGTGCGAGCGGCCGGCCCTCCTTCCTGCAGAGGCAGCGTCACTCCTCCTGGGCCCAGCAGAGCTGGCCGTCCTCGCCCAGCCGCACGGCACCGCTGGCCACCAGCTGCAGGGCGGCGGGGAAGATTCTGTGCTCCGCGACCTTCACCCGCTCGGACAGGGTGGCCACCGTGTCCCCCCTCCTCACCGGCACAGCTTCTTGTAAAATGATCCGCCCGGCATCCACGTCTTCCTGGAAAAGGAGGCAGCGCTTTGAACCCGACGTTCCAGCCGGTACCACTCACCTCCAAGCCCGTGACACCGCCGTGGAGACATACTCACCGCGACAAAGTGCACGGTGCACCCCGTCACCGCGACGCCGGCGGCCAGGGCCTGCTCGTGGGCATTGGCGCCCTTGAAGGATGGCAGCAGGGACGGGTGGATGTTGAGCATTCTCCCTGGAAGGCGAGCACAGAGTCAGAGGACACGTCCTGTTCGTTACCGGACCGCGTGCTCTCCTGTCGGGAACAGGAGGGGGGCAGGATTTCTCTGGAAGGTGTTTTCTTCGCCAGAGACAGAGCGGAGGCAAAGGGAGAAACAGGTCCCTGCCCTGCACGGCGGAGGACTCGCCGAGGGACCCGCAGTGACTGAGGTGGGACAGGGACGGGGAGGGCGCGCTCTGTGGGCCCTGGGGCTCTGGAGGACAATTCAGTGTGTCGCTGGGGCACACTAGGGAGATACACGAACCCCTCACGCAGTGTGCACGTGGGACCAGTGGCATGTCCACCAGCCAGATGCCGGCTCAGCCCTGCGCCTCGGCACCGAAGGCCCGGCCTGCTCATGGCCTACCCCATGCGCTCCCGCTGTCCTTTCGGGAAACACAAACGCTTTGGAGAGACAGTGCGTTTACTGCTCACAGGTGTGCACAACACACAGCAGGGCGCAGGGGAACTGGTGGGAAAGGCAGCAGCCCCCGGCCTCTTGTTTTCTGGCCACATCGTCCCCCCTGCCACCTCCAGCAGCGCCTGCACTCCCCGAGGAGCGGTGGGGGGCTCGGGGAGCCACACTCTTGCTCCCAGACAAGTGAAAAGGCCCCCTCCGAGCACGGACTCCGAGAGGAAGTGCTGTCTGTGCGGGGTGGGAAACAAAGCCCCGCTCTATCAGGAAAGCGGACACGCAGGCCAGGAACCGGTGAGAGCAGGATCCTGAATCACCCTGGGCATTCTCTGGGCGAAGGCGAAGGGAATGACTGTGACCGTGACAGTCAGTGTCACGTACACACGCCCGCGGGGTCGCCGGGCCAGCTAACCGCGAGGTGCACTTGCACGAGGCCTCTGAGCGCGGCGCCAGGCCGCTCCCGCTCACCATTCCACTTCCTGACGAAGGGGCCAGACAAGATCCTCATGAACCCTGCCAGGCAGACGATGTCCGCGGAGAACTCTGCGAGGACCTGGTCAATGGCCGTGTCAAATTCCACACGGCTTTTGTATAACTTGTGATTAAGTACCTGGAACAGAAAAGCAGAAGCACGACCTGTTTCAACGAGTGACCACAAATAGGTCCACTCGACCTTTCCACAGACCGCAGTCCACTTCCTTGCAAAGCCACGCCGACAGAAAGAGGTAGGGAGTGACGGCACGAAGCAGAAAGATCGGCCCAGCACCACCCCAAACCCAGACACCCAGAGGCCACGAGCCGCGCCCCAGCCAGTGGGGCGGAAGACAGGTGTGAGCACAGCCGCAGGCAGGACAGGCTGAGGCCGTACCCTGGTGGGAATGCCCGCACGCGCCGCTCGGTCCAGCCCGGCCACCGCGGCCTTGTTGGAGACGACCACGACGATGTGCGCGGCGCTGCCCGGCTCCCGCGTGCTGTCTATCAGCGCCTGCAGGTTCGAGCCTGAGGAAGAAGAGCACCAGCAAGCTCACACTTCTTAAAGAGACACGTGCCCTTAAACCTTTGAGCTTTTCAATTACAGTTCACATTCCATACCACATCAGTTTCAGGGGTACAGCGCAGTGGTTAGACATTTACATAACGTACGAAGTGGTCCCTTGCAGCGAAGTCTGGCCCCCGCCTGGCACCTAGTTAGCCCGTCACTGACCGAACCCCCTGTGCTGTGTGACGGACTAGATTCCCGGGGGCTGTAGAGATCAAACCCTGAGGTTTTTTGGGGGACAGGGTAGGGGGGGAGGGAAGAGCATGTGTGCAGCGCTGTAGGAAAGGGGAGGCCACAGCTCACCTGTCCCAGAGATGAGGACGGCCACTCTGGCCTTTTCCGGGGCAGAGGAGGGAGTGTGCGCGCAGCCGTTCTGCACCACGGGCCCGCTCAGCTGCAGGGCATCCAGCAGGTGCCTGACTCTCACTCGGGGAGAACCTTCATTTCAAACACCCAGGAAAGAAGCAAGCACAGCCGTGAATTAACAGCGAGGATAGAAAGGATCTATGATAACTTCAGAACGCTGTATCTTATTCTGAAAAGGAGATGTGCGAGGACTAAAATACCAGTTTGTGTTATTACTACTACTCATTCACAAAAGCCTCCTTTAGGGGAACACATGGCCTGCTTCAGCCGAACGCTGTAGCTTATGTCAAGACCTAGCCCAGTGTCGACACCCCTGCCTGCCAGGGCTCCACCCATCCTCCACGCTCATCCACGACAGTGGGGAGCTCCAGGGTTCACAGGAAGGCATGGGACCAAGCAAAGCCACTCAGAGCTCTGACACAGGATGCTGGCAAAGAGAGGGCCTTTCTTCCTGCCATGTGAGCTGAAGGCTGTGAGCTCCTCTTTCCAGTGTTTGGAGAACCGGCCTGAATGTGAAACCTACACACAACGGAATGACAGGCGGAGAAGACAAGACCCCAAGCCCTGACATCTGTGGCGAATTCTGAGTGGGTTCTGCCACGCTGCCGCCTGCTGGCGCCGGTGACCGAGCCCCCAGGGAAAGCAGGGCACTGGTCAGGGCGTCCGCTCACCACTCCCGGATCTGAGCCGAGCCTCAAAACACGGCCCGAGAGAGGTCGCTGGGAAGTGAGCCAGGGACCAGCGTGTGGATGTGGGAGCGCAGAGGAGCCAGGACAGGGCTGTGCTAGGAAACTGGCGCCCACGGCGGGCAGCGGGGCTCGATGCCCTGGCCCTCAGATGGTGCCTCAGCACTGCCGGAGCAAGAGGTGGACGGACAGCGTGTGAGGTGGACGGACAGCGTGTGAGGTGGGACAGATACACGCGGGATCACATGCCGAAGAGCCAAATAAGGAGTGACTACCTTCGGGGCGGGCCACCACCCTGCCAACCAGCCAGGCCTCCTCCTGGTGCTGCCGAATGTCCCTCAGCACTGGCTCCGCCAGGTCCTCCGACACCACGAGGGCAGCCCCGACCCCGCAGTTAAAGGTCCTGGCCATCTCCTCCTCCGAGAGGCGTCCTTCCCGCTGCAGCCACGAGAAGATGGGGGGGACCCTCCAGGCCCGGGCGTCTGGAAACGGGAAGAGTGTCCGATTACCCCCGTCGCTCTCAGAAAGGATGAAGGGCGCACACCGCCCGGGCCCACGACAGCCCTGCTGCTTCAGCGCCGAGGAGGCCACCATTCTAGCAACAGTCACAGCCAACAGCAACACAAAGGACGGAATGTTTACGGACACTCATTAAAAGCGCTGTTGTTATGACAGGTTAGCACTGAGGACAGAGTATATGGCAGGATAAACAGATTACACCCAACTACGATATTTTAGCAAAACGTTTACAAAGTGTTAGTTTGATTCCTGGAGGAAACCCCAGAGACTGAAGCAGGGACCGAGTTTCCTTTGTATTGGGACAGACATTTGCATAATTCACAAGACAACGGCTTTTAGGCATATGGCTATACCAACGCTCAAGTTCCTGGGGCGGCGGCCATTATGTTCTTTTTAGCCAGTGGAGGCAGCCAATACAGCCGTTTAAGAACTGGCCAGGAAGGGGTATTTACACCACAGGAACTGGCAGAGGCGCCAAGGAGCCCGGCCTCTGCGCTCCCCCATCAGCACTCCGCCGCCTTAATGATCCCCAGAGGATGAGCCCTTCTTCAAGGTTGTGCTTATCCTCCCTGGGAAACATCTCTACCCCAGGAGTGTCTGAAGCCACCAGGTTAGCCCATGGGCCTTGCACTCGGCGCTGCTGCAGGGGGTCCCATGCAGCTCCACCGCCGCCCCCCCCCCCCCCCCCCCCCCGCCCCGGCTGCTCCCTTCCGCTTCCTGGAGAGGCGCAATCCCATCCGACCGCTCTCCTCGCTTTCACAACCACCTATTTCTGACTTTCAGACTCTCCTAGCTTCACATCTGCTCCGACAGGAGGGCTAGCTCAGCACATCTACTCAGCTGCACCCACAGCTGCTCCGCCCATCACCCACCCCTCCACCTGCTCAGCCCAACCCCATCAACCCAATCACTTAATGTTTTCTGTTCTTGTTCCAAGGCTACGCATGCTCTTTCTCTGGGAGGAAAATTACACAACCAGCTTCAACTTCTCCTTCCGTCCTGCCTGCCGTCCCAGTCCTGTTTCTGACCTTGACGGCTTTAGTGTGAATTTCTCGCCTCAAGCCGCCAGTCCAGGCCTGCGCAGGCACTAAGCCCGTCTTCCCTCACCAGGAAAAGGCATCGTTTCTACCCCTCAAACCAGTGTATACAGCTTGACCACGTGCTCTGCCTGTCTCTTTCCCCTATAAAAACAGGGGGACAACCCTGTCCTTCACTTTGCCATGAGCAGAAGTCATTTCCCCTCGCCTTTAACCAATCAGTTTCTGAGTCAGTGCTCTCTATCTACTGTCTTTGACCCTCGGCCCCCATCAAGCTGCCTTTTTTTTTTAAAAAAAAAAGTATTTTATTGATTTTTTACAGAGAGGAAGGGAGAGGGAGAGAGAGTTAGAAACATCGATGAGAGAGAAACATTGATCAGCTGCCTCCTGCACACTCCCCACTGGGGATGTGCCCGCAACCAAGGTACATGCCCTTGACCGGAATTGAACCTGGGACCCTTGAGTCCGCAGGCCAACGCTCTATCCACTGAGCCAAACCGGTTCGGGCCCCATCAAGCTGCTTTTTGACCCACCTGAGACATGCGGGTCTATCCTGGCCCTCACCCTAGAGCTACGCGGCACCTGACCGGCCGACAGGGTCATGCTCAAGTTCCTGCTGGGGCTGCTACTTTTACAGGGCTCACGCCCTGACGGTTCTTGCAGTAGCCCTACCTCTGCCAAGGTCAGGCACTGAGGAGCAACCTCTGGCCCCTCCACTCTTGTGGCGTTAGCGGCAAGTACCTGCATACGAGGACCCACCTTATCTTCAATCTGATCTAACTTCTGATCACAGACTCCGTGCAATAAGCACACTGAAGAGTTGAAACACGGATTCCAATTCCTGCTCCAAATCTACTCTTCCTCCTGCATTTTGGATGTTGCCATCCACTCACCTGCTTGACTAGGAACTTGGGATTTGCTTTCCCTTCTAAGCACAAATGACTCTCAGCCCTGCCTCCTCCCGCACGCCTTGGTCCGGCTTCACCCCTGCAGAGGACTAGTCAGGGCTGCCCCTGCCCTCCCTGCACGTCCCAGGGTCCGACACGACAGAGCTTGAGACCACCCACCCCCAGAGGACCTGACAGCCCTTCATCTGCTGTCAGACAAGTACGCGAGAGGGTTTCATGATTTACACACACGGCAAACAAGGCAAAAGAGGTAAAAGGGGCAGCCCTGTCCCCCCAGACGCCCAGTGATAAGAATTTCCCACGTGTGACCACATGGGCACTAACCAGCCACAGCGCCCCGTGCGCCTTTTCTCCGAACAGCGCTCACCTAACTCCACCCCGCACCTCGGGGGGAGGACCCGCGGGAGGTTCTCCAGCAGCCCTCCGCCGGTGATGTGGGCCAAGGCCTTGACACGACCCGAACGCAAGACAGGTAACAGGGACTGGCTGTAGATTCTGGTCGGAGTCAGAAGTAAGTCCCCTGGATATTGGAGAGAAAAGACAAAAACTCAGCCAGTGAATAGAAAACCAAAGCATAAAAAAACAACAAAATGGCCTGGCCGGTGTGGCTCAGTGGTTGAGCGTCAACCTATGGACCAGGAGGTCACGGTTCAATTCCCAGTCAGGCCACATGCCCAGGTTGTGGGCTCGATCCCCAGTGTGGGGCGTGCAGGAGGCAGCCGATCAGTGAGTCTCTCATCATTGATGCTTCTCTCTCTCTCCCTCTCTTCCTCTCCTTTCCTCTCTGAAATCAATAAAAATATCTTTAAAAGACCCTAAAACAACGAAATAAAATGGAAGTAGATAGAGAATGCTCGTGACTGTGCAGGCACAGCAGTTCTATAACAACGTCCAGACAAGACCACAGGACAGTGCCATTGATTCCAGCTCAGCAGTGAGAGGCTGCCCCGCTCAACGGTGCTCATTATCTCCATGCAGGAGTGTACAATGAAAGTGCACTCACCCAAGGTCTGGTCGCCGCAGCCGTGGGGTGCCGGGGAGGAGTACTGAAGGGAAGATTTCGCCACAATCTTCCTCACAAGGCTGAACCCGTTGCTGTGGAGACCCGATGACGCTATTCCAATAACCACATCCCCTTCAGCGATGCTTTCCAGGCGAGGGAGTTGCTGGTCCCGCTCCACGGCCCCCACGGCAAACCCGGCCAGGTCGTACTCCCCAGGGGGATACATGTCCGGCATTTCTGCTGTTTCCCCTCCTGGCGGGAGACCAAACAAGAACAAGGAAACCGCAACATTCATGTATCTATCTGGGACGTAGTGACCCCAGCTACAATTAAACACCTGGCGGTAATTCTAAACATTCCTTAACTGTCCTCTGTGGACTGCCCAACAGAACTTTTAACCAAGCAGGATTTCAGAGGAAATCGCGCTAATTTCCAAAAAGGGTGAGGTGGCCTCCAAACATCACTTGCACGAGACGATGCTCAGTGAATAAAACGTCACGTCCTAGCAGTTTGGTTTTGGCAATGCCTTCCCTGTAGTTGATCTTTACAGCCACTCTACTGATGTTTTAGATCAGCGGTCGCCAACCGGTGGTCCGTGGACCACTGGTGGTTTGTGAGGTCCGAAAGGCTGGCGACCGCTGACCACTGTTCTTGATGACGGTACAGGCTGAGACAGCGATGAATCAGCCCGCCCAATGCCAAATGCCCCAGCCTGAAAAGCACCCACAGGTCACTTCAGGAGAACATTGTGCAAAGACGGGGTCTAGGCACTCAGATTCCCAATAAGAGGCTGTCCTAAAAAACGGCTGCAAAGGCAACTCTGGCTTCTGGAATGGACCTGTCCACAGAGTGGTAATACTGAGGTAGCTTTGTGCCTTGGTGAACCTGGATTCATTTTGCACAACTCTCATACACATTTAAGTAATCCTATATAATTCTATATAATAAAAGCATAAATGCAAATCAACTGAACAGTGGAACAACTGGTGGGCGAGGGGCGGGGCCGGTGAGCAGGCAGTGCCAGGCCAGCGGGCAGAGGGAAGGGCTGGCGATTGGGGGCAGCAGTGACCAGTGGCGGCAGAGGGGTGATTGGGGGGCAGGGCTGGCTGCTCATAGGCTGGTGCTGTCCCCTGATTGGCCCGCCCAGTCACCTCCTTCAGAGGGAGGCCAGTCGTTGCGGGGAGTGGCCTAAGCCATCAGTTGGACATCCTCTGAGGGCTCCCAGACTGCGAGAGGGCACAGGCTGGGCTGAGGGACCACTCACCCCAGTGCATGAATTTTCGTGCACCGAGCCTCTAGTTTATATATATGAAAGGCTAATATGCTAAGTGTCTGACTGACTGACCAGTTCTATGACACACACTGACCACCAGGGGGCAGACGCTCAATGCAGAAGCTGTCGAGATGTGCATTGGCCATTTACAGAGAAATGGCACCTTGGGCCTGGCACCCAGAGAGCAACAATCAGCTTCCCCCAAGTGGGACACAGGCCCCACCACCACCCTGGAGCGACACCCCACGATATCACAGCTAACGCTGCCGAGAATGCAGCCCACAGCCCAAACCAGCCCAGCCGGGAAACAGTGGCTGTGGGCAACGGGTAATGATGTCAGGTAGCAACGCCCAGCTTCCTCTCTCTAGTGACTAGCCTCCTTGGAGTTTCTTCAGCCCAGGAACATTACTTGCTTTCTAGCCAGGTGGAAACATTTTACACTATAACCAAGTATCTGTGAAGTGTTTTCCCATGCCTCATCTCATTTGATCCTCACAGAAGTCCTGGAGTAGGTAGATAGGAGACGCGGTGGAATCCTATTTTCTTTTCATTAGCCAAAAACGGAGATTTAAAAAGCTTAGAAACTTGACCCGACTGAAAAGAAGTAAGAAATGGTGGACCTTGAAAAAGACTTCAGGTTTTCTGCCAAACCAGTTTGGCTCAGTGGATAGAGCGTCGGCCTGCGGACTGAAGGGTCCCAGGTTCGATTCCGGTCAGGGGCATGTACCTTCGTTGCGGGCACATCCCCAGTAGGGGGTGTGCAGGAGGCAGCTAATCGATATCTCTCATCGATATTTCTGACTTTCTATCCCTCTCCCTTCTTCTCTGTAAAAAATCAATAAAATATACATATATAAAAAAAAGACTTCAGGTTTTCTCACTGTGCAGAATATAGTCAAACACTGCTGCAGTTAAATATTTTACCCTTTGTTCTCCCTGCGTGAGCTACAATAATAATCTGCTTCATGTTGATATTTACTGCTGTGTTGCTGACAATTACCTGAAAGAGAAGTTGGGGTGCTTCACTGGGCTGGAAAAAGTTTAGCTAAATCAGAAAGCAGGTCTAATAAGCAAGGTCATTCTGTATCTATAAAAGGCTAAGTTCCCAAAGCCGGTTTGGCTCAGCGGATAGAGCATCGGCCTGCGGAATGAAGGGTCCCGGGTTCAATTCTGGTCAGGGCATGTACCTGGGTTGCGGGCACTTCCCCAGTGGGGGATGTGCGGGAGGCAGCTGATCGATGTTTCTAACTCTCTCTCTCCCTTCCTCTCTGTAAAAAATCAATAAAATATATTAAAAAAAAAAAAAAGGCTAAGTTGACTCCCCCATGCACAACACACATAAAGCTCTCACTGACGCCAATCGCACGCGTGTTTCCATCTGTCATTGTCGATCGTGAATTTGGTTGACACTTCTATTATAGAGAAAGGGCGAATAGCGATATTAAAATAGTTCTTCTAATTAATTTCCTTTCAATGTGCACAAATCCGTGCTCTGGACCACTAGTGTTTCTATAAACCTTGGGCACTTTTGTTTTTCTCCTGTGGGAAAAGTTAAGATTTAGCATGCCCAGAGCCCAC
This sequence comes from Myotis daubentonii, assembly GCF_963259705.1. Lineage (NCBI taxonomy): Eukaryota > Metazoa > Chordata > Mammalia > Chiroptera > Vespertilionidae > Myotis > Myotis daubentonii. Next base: position 1,827,039 of record NC_081842.1, read on the forward strand.
CTGCCTGTGCTGCAGGGCCAGTCCAGAGGGAATGACCCACCCCGTCTGTCCGCGAGGCCACCAAGAAAGATGGGATGCAAAGGTGCCAAAGACCAGGGAGGCAGTGAGGCCTGGCCGGCACAGGAATGAGCCCAGGAACCACCCGGGGAGGCTGCGGGACACCAGGGCCACGCTCTCCCCGGGAAGCGTGGTCTCTACCTTTTTGGCCTCATCGTGTGACTGTGGTCTTCGCTCGTTCGCTGTATTGGTTCCGATCCCACTTACACATGGGGCCAAACACAGTGGAGGACACGTAACGAAAGGGGGCTCATACCGAGGAGGGCACACCCAGCTTTCCTGCACGCTTCGGCGATGCCAGCAACGACCGCTGCAGCTGTGCCAACGTCAAGTTTCCCGCAGGAAAAATAGTCGAGGAAGAAGAGGGGCTCTGCCCCTTGTGCCAGGATATCGTTCACACACATGGCAACCAAGTCCTGGCCAATGGTACCGTGTTGGTTGCACTGCTGGGCAATCTATGGAACAGCAGAATCATCGATGGGACATGAAGCTCCAGATTATAACTTGTCAATTTAGCAGCAGAGGCACAAATGCTCTCAACTTCTGGCCAGCTGCTCTGAGCAATAAAGACAAAGAACACTACATTCTGAAGTTACTTGGTCCAAAGTACCCCCTTTGGTCCCCTAAAATAACCCTTCCATCCAGATAGAGCCTCAACATTGTGTTATGAAACACGTCGATATTTTAGTCCTATTGTATGGTTATTGGATGGCTGCTCTTAGTGCTTGTATGCCAAAAGGGGAAAAGTATGTAAATTCTCTCTGTTCCCCGTGAGGCCTTTATTCACAAAGGTGTCTGATTACCTTCAGTTTCGTGCCAACGCCATCTGTTCCACTGACCAGGAGAGGGTCTTTGAAACCCGCTGCTTTCAAATCAAAAAGACCAGCAAAACCTCCAAGATCCACATCACAGCCTGTTGGGGAGGAAATCCATTTAGTCAATGCATTTCTACAGATCAGGTGAACGCGAGAACACATAACGCTTCTCCATGCCTGTTCAGAGAACGCAAGAGTATCATGTGCTGAAAGCCCAATCGAGAAGTAATTAAATATTAAAGGGACAGACATATCTCATTGAGTTTAACATCATAAATAAGAAATGGGTTTTCTTTTTTTGTTGTTAATCCTCAGCGGAGAATATTTTTCCACTGATTTTTCAGAAAGATTGGAAGGGAGGGGGCGAGTCAGAGAAAGAAACATCGATGTGAGAGACACACATCGACTTGTTGCCTCCTGCACTTCCCCTGACCAGGGCCGGGGATCGAACCTGGGACTCTTCAGTCCGCAGGCCGATGCTCCACCCACTGAGCCGAACTGACTAGGGCAATAACAGAGAAAAGCAGAAGACGATGGGTCTGTCTGGCTTCCAGGGCAACACTCACAGAACCAGGCATCGCTTTTGAACATTATCCTTTGAAAACTACAAAGCCCCAGACACTCCAGAGCGTTTGTCCCAGCTCATGAACTAGTCAAGGCCCGGATCGGACTCACCTGGTCTGGAGGTGGCTTTGGCTAAAGGCTTAATTTTCTCGACCAGCAGATTTCCAGCTGCAATGTCTACCCCAGAGTCCTTGTACGTCAGGCCCCTAAAGAATTAAAAAAAAAAAAAACCTAGGCCATGACCTAAAAGTCAGGGGAAGTGATCAACGGCCCCAGGGGAGGACTGCTCTCACTTATTTCCTCCCTTAGCTCCTCGCACAGGGTAGATGCCGACATTGCACCACAGCCTTTCTGTTCAGTGTTGGTGCGGGAAGGAAAGGAGAATCAAAACGAAGTCCAAAAAGTAACATTAGCATTCTAAGAACCCGACAAAGAAATCCCTCAATGAAACAGCTCTCACTGCAATAAGTAATTAATAATTATTAAGTACTTAATAATGTAGGTTTCCTGGTGGCTGAAGACAGTTGAGAAACATGAGAAAAACTATGGAGACAGCACGAGATAATGGTATTCGGTGCACCTCCCTCTGTATCAGGCACACGTGGTGGAGCGGTACATGTGGAACCAAGCGTGACTCGCACTTGGGTTCAGTAGTCGCGCCTTGGCCTCGTGGGATACAGGGACACATGAAGAAATAGGTGAGGCTTTGAAAAAGGTGCAACGGGAAGAATATATTTGGTTCCACTGGTTTAAAAAACCTTCATCTTCAGATTGCAGTCCCTGCCCAGCCACTGTGGTTCAGTGGTTGAGCGTCAACCCATGAACCAGGGCTTGGTTCGAATCCCGGTCAGGGCACATGCCTGAGCTGTGGGCTCGAACTAGCTCTCCCTCTCCTTTTCTCTCTCTGAAATCAATAAAAACATACTTTTAAAAAGTTCATTAAAAAAAAAAAAAAGAATTGCAGTCCCTTGAAATAGGTCATTCCAATGAATATACTCATTTTAAAATAAAAAATGAATTTTATCATGGTATTTTAATGTTATTTATTTTTAAAAAGCTAGTATTTAAACTATAAAAAAACTTGCCTACAAGTAGCAGATAGTTTGAATTACGTTTTTAAAAATTTATTTTGTCCTAGAACTTATTTATTTCTCATAGTTGAACTCAAAAAGAATAGTAACTCTGATATACAGTTAAGAAAGCAAAACACCCACACTTGTGATGAAAAGTTTATTGATTTTCACAAAGGAATAGTTGTACATGTCAATAAATGAATCAATAAAGGTAAAAATCCATTTCAGTGATAAATGTAAATGCAGTGACAAAGAACACTGCCCAAGTGTATAGTTTCACCAAATTAACCCATAAAAATGGATGACAAATAGTTTCATCTTAAATTCCTTGACAAAACCAGGAATTATGATATAAGCAGTCACATTTAAATATATGATAACTCACGGAATAAAAATCTTTTCGGTAGCTTTACTGATGAGTAACAAATGACTGTATATATTTAAAGTGGACAATGTGAAAAAATCCTTAACATCACTGTTATTTTACTGAACTTTTCAGAGGGAACTACCAGGAAATTTTCTCCATTTCATTTGACTAGTGTTGTACATGGTTTTGATTCAAAATAAATGCAAATCCAAATCTGATCAGTCGCATGGGGAGAAAAGAGCAGGGACGACTGAGCACAGGGTTAGTGGGACCGTCTCCAGCTCTGCCTGCCCGTGTGAGCTGCCGTCCCGCGCAGGACATTTACCTGGGCTGCTGGAGGAACGCTATGGCGCGGCTGCCAATGTCCTTCCTGTAGACGGCGCCCTCAAACTTGATGGCAGCCAGTCCTTGCTTGGCCCCTTCGAGGGCTGCGACGAGCGTGTCCCGGATGGCGGTCACCGTGAGGACTCGCCCTCCGCTGGTCACCACTTTGCCGTCTTTCAGGGCTGTGCCTGCCTGGAACACCTCCAGCCCTAAAGCCTGGGCCTCGGCGATGCCTGTGGGACAGCACATTCGGCTCAGTAGCTGCAGTGAAAACATTCTGCACTGGGGAGCTTGTCTGTCAATTCCACAGTTTTCTTTAAAGTAGAATCTTTAATGAATCCTCACAAGAATCCTACCAGGAAGGCATTAATGCAACATAACAGCAAACAGACACGTTTCCCAAGAACAGCCTGTTCTCCATCACATCTCTTACTTAAAAGTAAAGGAACTTCTCTTATCACAGCTACCGAGGGAAAGGTGCTCGCCTGCTTGCTTTTTAAAATGACCAACAGGATCACTGCAAGGAAAACACCGCCTTCTGACGGCGTTGGAACCTGCCACCCAGGAGACTCGAGTGCAGTGCAAATGGGGCCCCTTATGGTCATTCCGTGACCGTACGAGTGACACTGATCTCATCGGTGCAGTCACACTAACGTTCTCCTCGCCCTCCGAGTCCCATTATCTCCTGGCGCGTGGCCAGGCCCATCTGCCTTTCCTGCCCAGAAAGGGAGATGGATGGTCTTCAAACACAGTAATTCTGGATATTTGAACGCCCACATCCAACAAGCAACACGCTTATGAGAAGAGCCCCTGAAAGGCTTCTGACGGCCCACACCCCTAAGAACAGAGGAAATAAAAATAACAGAGCAGAGCCGCACCGCTCGGGAGGGAGCCCGCTGCGGCAGTGCCAGCCTCCGCCCTCCAGCGCTCACCTGCTACCTCCACACCCTTGGCGTAGTCTCCGGGATAGCCCTGACTTGCCATGACGACAGTGATGGCCGCCCGGTGTTCAAGCCAAACAGGCGGAGCTGCGCAGAGCAGGCCGTCCAGGGTGGACTGAATCACCTCATAGAGATCGCTTTTCAGGAGCGGGAGGATCACCTGGGAAACCGTCCGCACGGCAACGGGAGGAGTTTAGTCTCAGACACGCTGCTCACTGGCTTCTCGCAAACCCGCACACCCAGCTGGCCCACGAACGCGGGGCGAGGGGCCCCAACCCCCCTCAAAAGTCGGCACACAGTTTATGACTCCTCAAAGCCTAACTACAGTCGCCCCTTGTACCCACAGGATAATGGACCCCGGGCCCCGCCGCAGACTAAACAATCTGGATGCTCAGGTCCCTCAGATGAGACGGCGAAGATCAACGCACACGGCCAGCTTCCGCATGCGCGGACCCGCAGCCACGGCTGAAGGTGCTGTTTGGACTGAGGTTGGCTGAATCTACACATTCAAAACCCAGGGACAGGGAGGGCTGACTGCGTATTGATTTTTAAAATCTGCATATAAGTGGATTCACATAGTTCAAACCCGTGTTGTTCTGTGTCTGTATTTCTCAAAGGTCATTATCTCAGGCTCATAAGTCCTGGGACTAAAACAACTCACATCTTGTATAAAGCAATGCTTGGTAATATCTAAAATGGTTACCCACCTGGCACTCCGGGTCCCCGAAACGGCAGTTAAACTCCAGAACCTTCGGGCCATCCCTGGTGAGCATCACACCCGCATAGAGAACGCCTGCATGCCAAGGGGAAAGCTGTAATGAAGGCTCTCCTGTGCCCGACACTGAGAACGTAACCTTCTAACACTCAAAGGCGCAGAAGAGCCGTAACAGCCGTTCCGACAGGGCCAACGGGAGGTGTGGAGAGGAAACGGGAGGCCTGGCGAAGCCGGGAGCCCTGAGCGCCCACAGCGCGCACCTGTGTACGGCGTGCCCTCCTGCTGCATGCCGTCCACTGTCCGCTGAAGGATGGCGTTTTTAATCTTCAGCAGCAAATCCTTACAGACCTGGGGGACAAGCAAGCGTGACAATGTGACCGATATTTAAAAAGGCATCTTGTGAGCCATACCACAGGGGACAACGAAAGGGGACAAAGAAAATGATCACTTTAAATCCACAAACCTTTAAAATCCTCCCACGGCCCTATCAAATCGGTATCTAGCTTTATTCTTATGAAATAGGAAAGCTGTCCTCTGAGAGTTAAAAATTACCACAAACAGCAGAGCACTGCTCAGAGCCCTTTGAGAAGACTGGCCATCCCCACTGACCCTCCGCGGAGCCAAGATGTACCTGGGGGGCTGGGCAGTAGGCCCCCATCCCGCCTGTGTTGGGGCCGCGATCTCCCTCCAGCAGCCGCTTGTGGTCCTGCGCGGGGGGCATGGGAGCCACGGTCCTCCCATCGGTGAAGCACAGACACTGCACAGAAGACACAATAGTCCACTCACCTTACACCCAGGAAGTGCAAAGTTCATTAACAAGGGGAGTGTGAACCCTAACTTTTCTTAGAGAAACCTTTCTTTTTTCAAAGTAAAATGAGTTAAAATACAAATAACCCTAACTCAAGAATCAGGTTAGGTAAAAAATCAAGGTCCTCCCAAAGTAAAATATTTCAACCTTTCAACATTTGATATAAGTCCAAGTCCCTTACTGAGAACTGGGGATGAGTAAGAGGGTAAATTCTTTCTTCACTCGCATCCCAAATACTAAACACATACACGTTCCTTTCTTCCTGCCGGGTTTATGCTTTCAGATGAAACACCCGAATAAACCAAGTGTTTTGGGGCCTAGCGGTCAGATAACCTAGCTCCCGATCCTCCCCAAGGGTCCAGAGGGTGAACATACTTACAGAAACCTCTTCTCCTTCAAGAAGTTCTTCAATGACAATCGTTTCTCCAGCTGCTCCGAAAGCTTTATCCTTATTGTAGATTAAAAAGTACAGAAGTAAGTTGTAAGCTCTTAACATTTACTTAATTGGCTGTTATTTCCCACCATTTGTACCATGGACCAATGCACTGCTATTGTCACTTCCCTTCCCCTTTCTGAAAGCCTCAGAGGAACCTAGGAATGTTTCCTGCAGGGAGCGGCTGTAAGGCCAAGCCTCAGACTGACCTGTGGCAGAGCCACATACAAGTCCCAGCTTGGAGGGCAGAGCCACATACAAGTCCCAGCGTGGAGGGCAGAGCCACATACAAGTCCCAGCTTGGAGGGCAGAGCCACATACAAGTCCCAGCTTGGAGGGCAGAGCCACAGACAAGTCCCAGCTTGGAGGCAGAGCCCTCCAAGCACAATTAAGCTTGACCTTATAGCCCTCCCTTGTTCCTAGGTAGCTAATGGGCTGTGGGAGGTGCAGCAAGTGCTGCCAAAACAAGGCTTGAGTAACAAAATAGATTTGAAATTCCCAAGAACGTTGTAAACATGTTGACCACTCCCCTTGTTTTGTTTTGTGTGATCTGATTACAAAATAAAGCTGTGGCTTACAAGCTGTGTCACTGTTTCCTCACCCAGGCACAGTGATCCCACCTGGTCCCAACTGTATTCTCTCGTCTCTCTTCTTCAATCCTTCATCCTCTCCTCACGTTCATCCCTGGACGTGCTGGATGCAGTTCAGTTTCCCTTATTTATTTAATTAATTAATTAATTAATTTATTTTTAAAAAATATATTCCACTGATTTTTTACAGAGAGGAGAGGGCCAGAGAGTTAGAAACATTGATTAGCTGCTTCCTGCACACTCCCCACTGGGGATGTGCCCGCAACCAAGGTACATGCCTAGGATCCTTCAGTCTGCAGGCCGATGATCTATCCACTTAGCCAAACCGGTTCGGGACAGTTTCCCATTTTTAAAGTGGCAATGATATGGAGCCAGCACAGGTACAGATGAAAGGTAACGGAAAAAGAGATGTCTTCACCTTCTAATTTGACTAAACAATTATTTTAAAGAATGTCTGTAAAAGTAGATTTCTACAAGGAGGGGGACCTACAGCAACCAAGATGAATCAACAAAGAAAGCGAAGTCCACGAACTTATCGCCTCACTGCTCCGAGATGCAGAGCAGGAAGGGAGGACTCCTGTCCTCGCACGTGGTTGAGGATTCCCTGTAGGCTCTACAGCAGTGGTTCTCAACCTTCTGGCCCTTTAAATACAGTTCCTCATGCTGTGACCCAACCATAAAATTATGTTCGTTGCTACTTCATAACTGTCATGTTGCTACTGTTATGAATCATCATGTAAACATCTGATATGCAGGATGGTCTTAGGGGACCCCCGTGAAAGGGTCGTTCGACCACCAAAGGGGTCGCGACCCACAGGTTGAGAACCGCTGCTCTACAGGCTGAGGATCGCCCACCTGTCAGTAGCAGACAACAAGGGGTGCTAGGACAGAGCCCAGGTTCCGCCATCAGTGCTGAGCGGCCGGACTCTTTCAGAGGCAGATCAGGCACAAAATCTTATGAAAAACAACCTACCTGTGCGCTTGCTGGAAACATCCTCCTTACTGAGAGAAAAGTTTTATAAAATTAAGAGTAGAAAATTGTAAGCTTTACCCAGTGCTGCTCAATGATGAGTGTCTCCAGGAATCCCCTACCTGCATGATCTCCTGCACGGCTCTGCAGGCCTCTTCTCTGCTCTCTGCCACGATCACCCCCTTCCCGGCGGCCAGGCCGCTGGCCTTCACGACCAGAGCAGGGAAGTCTGCACTGTGGAGACAGGTTAACCCTCAGCACCACACACCCTTACAACTCAAACATGTAAGCTGCTCTGGGATTTCGTAATGATATGCTCCAGCAGCAGAGGAAAGCAGAAGTTACTGATCATCCTGACACCATTCTGTACTTCCCAGTTTCCTTACGTAGTCCTTTCTGGTTGTGATCACATGGCACATAATTCCCTTCCCCTCCCCCTCCGCTTATTGTGAGATCGTATTGATGCAAATCGGGTATGGAATCATCTTTCAGAGACAAAGCAGTGAGCCATACACTCATTCACGCAGAAGATGCGGCTGTGCATGAACTATGTGAACGTGGATACATGGACATTTCTCCAAGGGCACGTGAGAAACTGTTGCTGGTAGTTTCTTCTGTTGAGGGAGCTGGAGATCTGAACGGACACTAAGTAACCAAGTCCTTACTAACCCAAGGCACCGGCTACTGGGAAATAACACTCAGCGCCTAAGAGACTGTAGGATGTGGAATGAATAGAGAACAAAACTAACTCAACTACTAGGAAACGGAAAACATACCAGGCCATAGGGAGAGTGTCGCAAAAAAAGGGCAAAGTCAGGCGCCTGCCAACACTCACGGACAAGGATGTCTGACTTTAGGCCCGAGAGCTGAGTAGTGGTGGCACAAGGCCACCAAGTGATGCTTCTTCACTCTGGCTAATTATTTAAAAATCCCACCCTTTCTTTCTTTTTTTAAAAAATATATATTTTATTGATTTTTCACAGAGAGGAAGGGAGAGGGATAGAGAGTTAGAAACATCGATGAGAAACATCTATCAGCTGCCTCCTGCACACCCCCTACCAGGGATGTGCCTGCAACCAAGGTACATGCCCTTGACCGGAATCGAACCCGGGACCATTCAGTCCGCGGGCCAACGCTCCATCCACTGAGCCAAACCGGCCAGGGCTCATCCTTTATTTCTTAAGTTGTCACTGTATACGTCAAGCAGGCGGCCCGGCCCGCTGGCTGCGAGTTTGACATGCTTAGTGTATATCAACTTGGCTGTGAAAAGAGTGCATGACTGTAAAACCAAGTACCTCTCTTCCCCCGGGGACTACTCAGTGATAAAAAATAATAATAAACTCACCTTTCTGCAAGGTCGCAGGATCTACTACACATGCAGAGAATTCCGTTTTCCGATGTTGGAGAAAGGCAACCAAAACAGAGTGAGCCCCCCCAACTCCCCCCCCCCCCGCCATTATCTCACAGCCAACGGGCGATGTAAGCGACCCAGACCTGTGACTGTCATCGGCAGCAAGCGCCCTCCCGGCCAGCCCCTACCTCAGGATGAAGCTGCGGGCCTCCTCGGGCTCGGTGAAGGCTCTCCACCGGGCGGTGGGGATGCCATGTCGGTCCATGAACTCTTTGGCGAACCTTTTGCTGGACTCGAGCTGAGCCGCCTGTGCTGTGGGGCCAAAGCACCGCACGCCGGCCGCCGCCAGGTCCCCGACGATCCCTACGAGGGAAAGGGCACCTCCGCTGAGCCCGGCCTCCGGGGCCTCTCCACCCGCAAGAACCGGGGTCACATGAAAGCTCCATGGAGACGAGGCCCATGACTGTTGGCGACACTTTCATGTTGTCTACAGAACAGGAACACAAATGCTACAAACGTGACTCAAATCCAGCAGAAGTTTTTATATTCAAATATATGGATTGCTGGATAGGAACATATAAAAACATATGTTTCCCGTGGCTGCAAATTCGATTTCTCATTCATCACCTTCCTGCTGCTTGAGAAAAAATCAACCTAAAACCCATAAATTTCAAGAGGGTGGAGCACCTTTTCCCAATGTTACATCACATCAGAAACCCTCATCTCCAAAGTGAGCTGGATTCGACATTCTCTGAGCTCCTCTGGCACGGACACCAGCGACAATATACAAAAACACACTTTACCCGCAGCCAGAGGTGCCTCTGGTCCAACAACCACGAATTCAATGTCCTCCTCTTTGCAGAACTGAGCGAGCGCACTGTGATCGCTGACGGAGATGGCTGCGAACAGAGGAGAAACAGGCATCCTTTAAGTGACTGCCATCTGACGACCAGTGCTAAGCGCGGTCATGCCTGTGCAGACGCTTCCTCACGGGACAGCTGGAACCAATAAGGCTTAGTTCTCTGCTGTTGCTGCAGCCAGTTAGAGATGAAAGACCAGGAAGCGCCCCAAGTACCTTCCCTACTATGCTGTTTGTCACAAGTGTTGACTGCAGTCAACCAATGCGTATCACAGGATACACTCAGAAACTGGTCTTCGAATTTCACTCACTGAAGATGAGCTGAGGACCACTATGTGCTGGGTGCTGCCCTGGCGCCTGGGTGAAGACGTGAACACAACAGGGTCCCTACATGTAGGATGCTTACATTCCACTGTGGGCATGTTGGGTAATAAATACTTAAGGAGAATAAAACCCTAGTTGTGAACCAAGTAGGCATAGTTGCTATGAGGTGAACTGGGACGCTATTCTGGGTGAGTCAGGGAGGGTGTCCTCGTGAAGAGATGCTTAAACTAAGAGCTGACTGATTTAAGACTGGGTTCATGTCTACCTGTAAGGCAGGTCAGCTTGCTTTGCTGATGGAGTGCTAAGTAACGGGCAGAAGGGCAGCCATGCGCCCAGCACGGCGGCTTCCCTAGATTGCTGCTGCTCCCCGGCATCTGGACCTCCACCCTTGTCAGCTGGTGTCGTTAGTCCACACAGGTGATCCTTGTGATGAGCAGAGACGAGGGCGGAGGACCACACACGCTGGGGTAGCAGCTGCAAACACCCAGGGCTGAGCGCAGCCAATGACCTCAGCAGAGCAGAAGGCGCAAGAGGAAGGGGCGCACCTAACCTGCCTTTGCAAGTGGCAGCAGCCTCATGTCGGCTTAGGTGTCACCTGCCTGCATGACATCAACTGCTTCTGAAGGAACCGTGCCAGTTCTCGAGCAAGAAGACACGCGATCGCCCTAACCGGTTTGGCTCAGTGGATAGAGCATCAGCCTGCGGACTGAAGGGTCCCAGGTTCGATTCCGGTCAAGGGCATGTGCCTTGGTTGCGGGCACATCCCCAGTGGGGGGTGTGCAGGAGGCAGCTGATTGATGTTTCTCTCTCATCAAAGTTTCTGACTCTCTATCCCTCTCCCTTCCTGCCTGTAAAAAATCAATAAAATATATTTAAAAAAAAAAAAAAAAAAAAGAAGACACGCGATCTCACCCCGACCTAAGATCCCAGGGAAGCAGGCATTTTCTTATTTATTGTTTCGTCTTATTTTTGGTCCTGTGCATGCAACCATCTTCTCCCAGTCTGTGGCTGGTTGGGTCACGGTCATCTCTCCATACATACGGTGTGCCACCTAGGGCACCAGGCATGGTGCACACAGTGCAAAACCAGACAGGTGAGTTCCTTGCCCGCATGTGGCTTATGTTCAAAGGCTTAGGTTCTAGGGAGGAAATGAAGATAGAAGACAGACAGCAGGAAAGTGAAAATAAATACAATGGTTCACAATTGAAAACAAATAAAATGGGGTGAACATGCTGTAATTGGGAACTGTAGGAAAGGTCTCTTTGAGAGGTAACATGCAAGCTGAGACCTGGACAGAGGAGCCAGTCATGCGAGGGGTGGGAACGAATACAAAGACCAAGGCAGCTCTGCTTGGGAAACTGGCAGGACTGCATGGATGGAGCGGCGAAAGGATGCAAAAGATAGAAAAGATCAGGCTGGGAAGGCAGGCAGAGGCCAGATCACAAAGGGCTTTGTAAGGGACTCGGGGAGGTTGGTTTTATCCTAAGCCCTATGGCAGTGATGGCGAACCTACAACACGTGTGTCAGAGGTGACACGTGAACTCATTTTTTTGGTTGATTTTTCTTTGTTAAATGGCATTTAAATATATAAAATAAATATCAAAAATATAAGTCTTTGTCTTACTATGGTTGCAAATATCAAAAAATTTCTATATGTGACACGGCCCCAGAGTTAAGTTAGGGTTTTTCAAAATGCTGACACGCCGAGCTCAAAAGGTTTGCCATCACTGCCCTATGGGAAGCCACTGAAGAGTTTAATGTAACCTAAGACGTGGTCATTTTTTACTGGTTGAAGACATAAAGCTTGAGATCTATTATGGAGCGAGAATTGTCAGAACTTACATTTAATAGCATTGCTCAACTTTTTTAATAAATTGATTTCAGAGAAGAAGGGAGAGGTAGAGAGAGACAGAAACATCAATGATGAGAATCACTGATTGGCTGCACTCCTGCACGCCCCACACCGGGGATCAAGCCCGCAGCCCAGGCATGTGCCCTGACCGGGAATCAAACTGTGACCGCATGGTTCATAGGTCAATAGGTCAACTACTGAGCCAAGCCAGCGGGAGTGGGTGGGGGGCATCGCTCAACTTTTTATGTCCAAAAATATACATTAAAATGCCTTTAACCTATATTAGGCGCTTGTGACTTTAATGCATGTGCTTTATAAGGTTTAAAATAATTTCAGATAAGGAAATGCTACACTCCAAACAACAGAATACCTTAAATTTGCAATAGATGGCAAGTATTCAAATTACCCCACAGGTTTTAAGGTTAAGGAAAGCATTCAAATCTGAATAGCAACTGACCTTACAAAGCACAGATGCAGCTGACAGTTTACCATTTATAATTATTAATTACACTCCCCACTTGAAAACATGATTACCAGTGTTTGAAATCTTCCCAGAGCCGGCAGTGCCTGCATTCCCGGGGGCGACCAACACCTGTTTGACGTGACGAGATTGCGCCAGTTTCCAGGCCAGCGTGTGCTCTCTGCCCCCACTGCCAACGACAAGCACTCGGGCGGCCATGCTGTCTGCAGCAGGACTCCAGCAGGAAAGTGCAGCTGCAGGAAGACCACAGTGACACGTCAGGTTGCACACGCCTTAGGAATCACAATTCCTCATCACGATGTATACCCCCGACTCGCTTGTGGAACATTAGGATTCGTAACTTGACAAATACGGCTGTATTCCTAAGATATTAGGGAGGATTTTAAAAACGAGGCAGACTGGCTAGAGAGCCAAGTGAAGGAGTGAAATGACAAGTTTACTCCTTATTTGATTAAAAACAAAAAAACTCCGTGAACAGTAACCCTTCTGTAGGCTTCACTTGTAGAAGCTAGAGTAATCACCCAGCCTCAGTTAGAAATGAAGCCTGATGTTTATTTTTTTTTTTTTTTTTTTTTTTATATGTTTTATTGATTTTTTACAGAGAGGAAGGGAGAGAGATAGAGAGTTAGAAACATCGATGAGAGAGAAACATCGATCAGCTGCCTCCTGCACATCTCCTACTGGGGACGTGCCCACAACCCAGGTACATGCCCTTGACCAGAATCGAACCTGGGACCTTTCAGTCCGCAGGCCGACGCTCTATCCACTGAGCCAAACTGGTTTAGGCGAAGCCTGATGTTTAGACCAGAGTTCACAGTGACTGCTTTTAAATCTTGACAACAGACGTTGAGGGCCATAGTCTCTGCCACAATACTGAATTCTGCCGCTGCAGCATGAAAGCAGCCATGCACCCTAAGTAACTGTGGCTGCGTCCAGGGAACTTACAGAACAGGCAGTGGGCTCTAGGCCGTAGGTGCCTATCTCTCCTCTAAGCTGTAGGAGGCGATCAGAGGCTTGGAAAGAATAACCATGGCTGGGCTTCAGTAACTTTAGGCATAGGCATGGCCATGGGAACTTCATACTTTTCATGTGCCATAGAAATATGCTTCCTTTAATTTTTTCCACCCACTTAATGATGTAAATACTATTCTTATTTAGTGGCTGTACAAAAACAGGCGATAGGAAAGACTGGCACAGGGGCCATAGTTTGCTGGCCCCTGACTTCAGTAGTGCAATGTTAGAAAATTCGCAGAGATGGCAAAAATCAAATTTGAACACGTCTCACATTAGTTCTGGCATTTGATTCTAAGTGCAACAGCTATCTCTCAACTGAAGTTAGCAGTGAGATCTTGGATAAGCTCTATTTGTACTTCAACTTCTTCACATCTTAAACGATGGAAGAAAACATGCCTTACAAGGTTACGCAAGAATGAACTGAAATAACATTTATATAAACAATTAGCACAATTTCTGACATTCAGCAGCAGTAAATGCTACCTTGTTATATTTTATTGCCTACTTTTATCTAAATTAATACTTTAGGGATAGAAATAAATTTTAACAGAAAAAAAGCCAAAAAACCAAATAATTTGTCACATGAATGTACTAATTTCCAGAGGCATTTAATTATGTAGAAAGCAAACTGATAACAGGAAACAGAAAACTGCCATTTTTAATTTCTTACATGATGCTAGGATTACACATCTAAGTAAAAATCTAAGCCCTGGGCGGTTGCTCAGTGGTTAGAGTGACCATCTGCACACTGAAGGATCATGGGTTCGCTTCCCCCATGTAGCTCAGCTGCACCAATGGATGTGTCTCTATCACATTTCCAGTCTCTAAAAATCAATGGAAGAATACCCTCAGGTGAGGATTGAAAAATAATCTAAGCCGATGATGCTGTATTCCAAATGCTTATCATGAATTAATCTTCATAAATTTATTTATGAATATCTGCTGTACAGATAAGAAAGTGAGGCATTAGCTCTGGCTGGTCTGGCTCAGTGGATAGAGCCATCCGCCTGTGGACTGAAGGGCCCTGGATTCGATTCCTGTCAAGGGCACACGCCTGGGTTGCAGGCTCAACCTCCAGTGGGGGGGCGTGCAGGAGGCAGATGACCCATGATTCTCTCTCATCATTGATGTTTCTCTCTCTCTCCTTCTCCCTTCCTCTCTGAAATCAATCAGAGGTATTAGGTAGATTAAGCAACTTGCTGAAGGTCACAGGATTAGAGGGGGTGGACCCAGGATTGCAACACGAACAATTTCCCATCAGATACTGTAACAATTGAGATGGTAATCATTGAAAATCCGAGGAAGAAACAATGTCTGGATTACCGTTCCCGATAGGGGAAAGCTGTTGTAGCGTAACGGGAATCACAGACTGGCCACGTGGATGGAAACATCTGAAATACACATGGCTTTACATTTAGCTTGAATAAGAGAGTCCACACCGGGCGAGGGCAGGCGGCCTCAGCCACAGCCAGGGCCTCGGTTTGGGATGAAACTGTCCCCTTCTAGCTCGACACCTTGCGGACTTGCCCTTCTGGGCCCTCGGTTACCTAAACGAGTAACAAACGAGACAAGAGCCAGGTGAGCCTGGGATGGACTCGGGAGGCACACAAAGTCGAAAGCAATTGCAAAAGCGCACCCATCGGCCAGAGCATACAATGGCTGCACAACAACGAAATGCAATTCAGGTTCACAGCCTAAAGCGGCAGGAGAGTACAAGGCCCGCGCCTCGGAGAGGAAACGGGGTGGATCCGCTGCGAGGCTCCGCTCCAGGGAGAAAGCAGACGGCCACCCCCCACCCACGGCATTTACGATTCAGGTGCGACTCCTGCAGCCGAGCCCCTTCCCACGAGTTCCATCCAGTTCCTGACGCGAGACCCCACCCCCGGCAGAGATGTACTTTACTGATGGCGGAGAGGGCTCGCGCACCGACGCGGGGCACCGACACGGGGGACCGGGCGGTCAGCACGCCGCGCTCACACGCGTGCCGCGCCGGAAGTGGGCCGAGGGAGAGCCCGGCGCCGGCCGCCCGGGCCCCGCCCACCCGCGGGGGGCCTCGCCTCCCCATTGGCCCGCGCGCGCCGCGGTTCCTCCCGCGAGGAGTGGGGGCGCGAGGCCCGGGCGCTCTGGGGCGCGGCCCGAGGCGGGCGAGCAGCCGCCGGGCTGGCGCGTTTGCAATGTAACACGGCCGCGTGCAGGGCCTCCCGGCGTCTCTGCGCCTCCCCGGGAGCCTCGGCTCCGAGCGGGGAGCGCCCGAAACGCCAGCCGCGCGTAGCTAATGATCCGTGGCTCCCGAGTCAGGGCGGCCTGGCTGCTGACCAGAATGCACCGGGCTTTGGACGCAGGTCGCTCGCGACCTCCGCCTATTGCTTCACCAACTCCCCACCGACTATCGGGTGTCATGGGAGGTGGGGGGGGAATCGTGCTCTTCGCGTTGCCTCACAGCAGGGGCGGGCGCTGGGGGTGCTTTCCCGGATACGGGTCCCTGCTGCAAGCCCTTGGGAATGAACGTGGGGGGCCCTGTCGAACGCCACGTCTCTCTTCTCGGTCCCTTCCCTGACGCCGGGCACTGAGCGGCTAGGGCCTCTTAGGCCCCCCAACACCGCTGCGGGTTGACAAAGTCGCCTCGAGAGGCTGCTCCTGTAATGGCGCCTGCGTCACTCACTAACATGGCGGACAGGGCCGTGCGCGGCGCAAACGTCAGCAGCTCTCCCCCGGCGGCTCGGAAACAGCGGAGGAGAGCCGGGCCGTGCGCTCTGATTGGCCCTGAGGCGGAGCGTGCGGCGCCCAACGTTCCCACATCAGCCAATCAGAAGGGCGGCACACGGAATTGGCCGCTGCGCCCCCTCCCGAGGCATTCTGGGAGCCTGGAGGACTAGCGAGGAGGAGTTGAGAGAACGGAGCGGACGCCATGGCGACCAACATCGAGCAGATTTTTAGGTCTTTCGTGGTCAGTAAATTCCGGGAAATTCAACAAGAGCTTTCCAGGTAGGCGCTCTCCAGCCTCTTCTGCTCCCCAGGGACGGGCGGGGCCCCGCGTAGGGCACCTTTATCCACAGTCGCCGTCGTTCCTCGCCTCGGGCCCCGCTACGGCCCCGCCTGGGCCCGGGATCCATTTTCCGCCCTCCGCCCTCCCCCCCCATCCGCTCCCTTCCCAGCGCGGAACTTCGCCCTTTCCACCGTCGGCCCGGCTCCCTCTGCTGGAACCGGGCACAGACGCTCGCCCCGCCGCTGGGTGATCGCCCCCGACCCTTCCGCGGCGGTGGGCCTGGTCGTGCGTCGAGACGGCCTAGTTCCTCTTCGGCTCCTCCTCCGCCTCGCGTCTCCCCCCCCCCCCCCCGCAGCCTCCGCCGATTTCGCCGGCCGGTGCCCGCGACCGGAAAGGGTCTCTGCCGGCCGAGGCTTGAGTCAACTGAAATCCGCTTTGTCCTGCCAGCTTCCGACCATCTCGGGGGTCGGGATCCTCTAATTAGATTATTTGGGCCTTAGTGCACTGTGCCTGCCACCAGGCAGCGTTCTCCTCGACTAGGAATTCAAATTAAAACATCCCGATGACACAATATTCGAGGTAAGGGTGGAAGGGGACTCTCTCCATTACGAGCCACTTCTTAATTGGGCAGGTGGACGGTGGGCTTTGTGTGTAGGGAACACGTTTTTATTTGCTCCCCTTGTCCCCGTGGACACATTTGAATAACTCGTTACTTTTGCCATGGCTGGTGGACTTACATCCTCGCTTCCACAGAATTTAAACTGGAAGAGATTGCCAAAGAAATAGTTGTTTACTCAGAAAGGAAGCTAGCGTGGGGCATGTTGTCCGCTGGCTGGTTGTCTTCGTGTTTTGGGGTTGTATAACGTATTTGTTGCGAGTTCAGACGTTTTTGCTAGTTGTATTTTACGAGTTAAGAGCGAGAGTAATGCGTGAATGTGAAAATCACCCGGAAACGCAGTTGTAAATTAAGTGCTCAAATTAACATGCAGCTATTGGGGCAATGATATACATATATAGTATCGTAAGGACCATTATTTTTACGGGACATGTTTGGGGTTTTTTGTTTTTTGTTTTTTTGTGTTTTTTTTTAAGTGGGAAACATATCCGTTCATTCAATTCGTTCCTTTTTAAAATTTTGTTATTACATGCTTGTGTTTTTAGGGTGATGAGAAAATATTTGAGGTAAGGGGAGATGTATTTTTTGAAAACTTTAATAGTCATGCAAATAAGTAATTGCGTTTGCTTATTGTAATAGCTTCATGCCTTCAAGAAATCAGTTTTTATTAGAAAGTCAGTTTGGTTGTAAAAAAATTTTGGAAAAATTTTAAAACCTCTACATAGTCATTGATGTGTCGTGCCCCCCCCCCCCCCCCCCGTGCATACAGAAGCACATACATGTTTTGTGAAATGTGATCATCTTGTTTAGTGTTGATTTTTCACCGAAGAAATTATGAACAAGTTTGCCTTTTATCACAGTCTCAGTAGTCTTTTGGGATATTTTTCATGGTTCCATAGAATTTTGTTGTATTGATGGATATTTAGGTTATTTGAAATTGTTATCTCAAGTCTTTGTTGTAAGCATTCTAATAGCTTTAAGATGATTACTTTCTCACAGACTTTTTTTTTTTTAGTTGTGCTTTGCTGATTTTTAAATCCATTGCTTTTTTAGTAAGGTAATATGTATGTGTAAAGTGCTTAGGAAAAGTGCAAAATAAAGAGCTCTTGAAGAAAGTCAAAAAAGAATGTTAAACAACCCAATTTATTACTAGAGGAATATTAGCTTCTCAGGTAACATGTAATACATTATTGGTCTAAATTAGTTAAGATAAGCTATTAAAATAGGTTGTGGTTGTAAGAGTATGAGCTCTGGCTTTAAATACCTGCTTCACTTCTTGATAGCTGTGTGACCTTCAGCTAGGTTTCTTGTCTTCTCTGGGCCTCGTATTCCTCATTTATAAAATCAGAATAATAGTGCTGATTTTAGAGTTTTGTTAGGATTAAGTGAGTTTAAAAGTGTAGAACCTTGTTTATTATTATGGGATTCATTGTAGAAAACCAAATTTTCTGAATAACAGTTAACTGCTGATTTATTTTTTTGGAATTTCAGACTTTTATCAGGTAGTGGAGCATAATTCTGTTTTTGTTAGCCAAAATTTAGGTTCAGTTGAATGTGTTGGTGAAATTATTTTTCAAAAACAATTTTTCAAATCTACACAAAAATAGTAAAATGACTGGATAATTGGCATGTCCTTTTGTCAAGATTCTTCTATGTAAAAAAACGAAACAAACTCAATACGGAGAGCAGATTGGTGGTTGTGAGAGGGGTTGGGTGAAAGGGGTCAATTGTATGGTGATGAATGGTAATAACTAGAATTTTGGTGATGATCACTTGTGAATACAGATGTTAAATTATAATATTGTACACCTGAAACTTTTATATATATATATATATATATATCTATATACACAATAATTTTACCTCAACTAAAGGAAAAGATTCTTTTGGCCCTGTGAATTGAAAATATATTAAGCCATTGTTGGTATAAGTGAATTGTTACTTCTTTTATGTGAAATTATTTTATCTCCAGAAATTGAATACTGGGATTTTTAAGGTATATTTTTTGTTGATAGTATTACAGATAATTACTAGGATTTTTTATGACTAGGTAAAAATTACGTATATTTTTTTCTTTTAAATATGTTTTAAAAAAAATTGATTTCAGAGAGAGAGTTAGAAACATCAGTGATGAGAGAGAATTATTGATAGGCTGCCTCCTCCATCCTGCAAACCCCCTGCTGGGGATCTAGTCTGCAACCTCGGCATGTGCACTGGAACGCACAGGTTGAGGGTCAACCCTGGCTGGGCTAATATATTTTTCTTTTAAAACTTTTGGGCATTTTATTAACTGACCAGAGCCTATATGTTACCCTTTTTACTTGATGTTTCTGTGGTTACTTTTATGTTCCTTGATATTGTTGTTGATGATTGTGATTCATGGAGAGGTGTGGCTTTATGGTGGCTATAGCCTCTATTATAATGTTGTCATATATATTTGGGGGGATTTTTGATTGTGATTTTAATGACTTTTCTGTTACCTGCATTAAATATGCAGGTAACTAAAATCTAATTCAATTTATAGTTCTGGGAGTGTTTTATTATTTAAGAAGATAAGTTTAGAAACCTGTCTTAAAGATTTTTTTCTTCACTTTCATGATCCCAAAAACTTCAATTATGTGAAAATAAAAATGTACCAACTATAAGTAGGAAGTGTTAAAGAAGTACTACTGGTAGGCAATACCATCTGAAAGTAATACAAAAATTGTGAAATGTATTAATATAAGGTTATTTTAATAATTTAATTACAAATATTAATTATATGGTATGGTAAAAATATTAATGAATTTTGATAACTTTTTTTGGTCAAGTGGAAGGAGTGAAGGCCAGCTCAATGGTGAAACAAATACACCTATCGAAGGAAACCAGGCAGGTGAGGATGCAGCTGCCTCCGCCAGGAGCCTACCAAATGAAGAAATAGTTCAGAAGATAGAGGAAGTACTTTCTGGGGTCCTAGATACAGAACTACGCTGTAAGCCAGGTAAGCTGGAGATAATCAGCTGTAAAAAACCTGGAGATTTTTTAATGGTTTAGCAGTGTTATTTCTTGACTGCTTGGAATTTAAAATGTTCAGTAGATCTAAAACTTCAGTATATTTAAGTTTTAGTTTAATTGGTTTACTGAAAATGTTGTTTGGCTTTGAAATATGAGTAATGATGCATTGTTTGCTTTGGCGGTGGGATACCCTTTATCTTTATTTGGTTTAGTCTTATGCCTCGGTGCCGGGATTTTGAAAGCAGGTTTTCATCGAACAATTGTGTAAATGTCCATTTTGGAAGGTACAGGAGCCCGGACCACATTTGTAATGACTTTAAAACCCTGGGAGGTTTTATTTAAAAATCGTGTGTAGAGATTGCCTTGTTTTTGCATCTATCCCTCTTAAAGGTGCAGTGAATGCAAAGGAATCATTGTTTGGATTTTAGCATTTTTGGAATTGGTAAATAATTGATGCTTAGAAATGAAAACTTTAGAAACAAAAGTTACGATCAACTACAAAAATTGCAATAACTTCATTTAGTTTTAGAAACTGATATGATTTTTTCATTTTAATTTTTTTCTTAAAGTTTTTTGTTGGTTTTTACTTAGGAATAGGATATATTTTTTTAAAATATGCTTTTATTGATTTCAGAGAGGAAGGAATGGAGAGAGACATCAATGATGAGAGAGAATCATTGAGAATCATTGACCAGCTGCCTCTTTCACGCCCCGCAACCCAGGCATATGCCCTTGACTAGAATCGAACCTGTGACCCTGCAGTTCGTAGGCCAACGCTCTATTCACTGAGCCAAGTTGGCTAGGGCTCATTTAAAAAATTTTTAAATTAAAATTTTTATTTTGGGTATAGGATGTGGTTAAAAAGCAGAGACTTTAGCCATACTTAGATTCATGGGTCTAGTAACTTCTTTTAATGTATTTTTATTGATTTCAGAGAGGAGGAGATAGAAACATCAATGATGAGAGAGAATCATTGATCGGCTGCCTCCTGCACACTGGATATCAGGCCCAATAACTGGGCATGTGCCCATGACCAGAATCGAACCTGGGACCCTTCAGTCCATAGGCCGATGCTCTATCCACTGAGCCAAACCAGCTAGGGCCTAGCAACTTTTTCTTGATTGAAGTATAACTTAGCTAATAATTTGCTGCATAATAGACAGTTGATAGAAATGGATTGGTTTTGTTTTGAAATAGGTCTTGTTATATGTTGTTTTATTTTTTCCATAACCTTAATGGACTAGGTTTATAATCAGCTTTTTCTGGGATCACTAAGATTTATCTAATTTGATACTGGCATTAGAATAAATCCCATCTGGTTATAAAGTGGAATATAAACTACTACTCTTCAGATGAATTGAAATATTCTTTCTTTAAAAACTATTTTTTGTTTCAGTGAGGGAGGGAGGGAGAGAGAGAGAGAGAGAGGAAGGAACATCAATGATGAGAGAATCATTGATGGGCTGCCTCCTGTGTGCCTCCCACTGGGAATTGAACCGTGACCTCTTGTTGATAGGTCGACACTCAGCCACTGAGTCACGCTGGCTGGGCCAAATGTTCTAATTTTTTGTCAGTCCTCACCTGAGGATGTTGAATACTCTTAAGTTACATGTTAAGGGCTGTAAGAAATTTGTTTCCAAAATGATTTTATTATGAGCATATTTTTTTGGAGAAACATTAAAATTGTTACCAATTTTAGAAGATTATTGTGGGAAAGGATATTATATTTATTAGGATGTAACATGGGTGTGATTAAGATAAATTCAAGTTCCATATTGATACTTTCCATTTGTTACTCAGGCTTACGTATATAAGAGCAATCACTAGCATTCACTGAGGGCTTACTTGCACCAGGCATTGTTCTATGTACTTTGTATGTTTTAACTCACCTCATCCTTTACTCTAGGTGACAGTGTTAGTACTTTGGCCTAGTCCATTCATCTAGTTAGTGGTGGATTGATTTAGGATCTGAAAGCAATCAGCTTGTTACAGATCCAATGCCATGTTGCTTTCTGTATAAATAGGGGTTATAAAATACAACAATTATTTAACTTTTTTTTTTTAAA
The DNA here is from genome assembly GCF_963259705.1 of Myotis daubentonii. Lineage (NCBI taxonomy): Eukaryota > Metazoa > Chordata > Mammalia > Chiroptera > Vespertilionidae > Myotis > Myotis daubentonii. Next base: position 1,849,239 of record NC_081842.1, read on the forward strand.
CAGGAGAAAATAAAAATTTTAGTACAACCCCATGGGGAATTCACTTAAGCACGAAAATTCCACGTGGGTGTTTTTTATAGAAATTCTAATAATTGATAATATGAAAGATTCATCTATAAGTGTAATTTGCTAAAATTTGAGAGCTGCAGAAAATAATTGTTTAAATGAATTTAGTTGAAACACATTTTAATGTAATTCTAAAGCTTTTGTTACAAACTAGGAACTTAAAAAATTATTTTAATCCTTCCCCAATGATGTTTTCATTGATTTTTTTTTTTTTTTTAAGAGAAGCTAAGTGGGGAGGGAGGGGGAGAGAGAAACATCTATTGGTTGTTTGCTTCCCATATGTGCCCAACCGGGGATCGAACCCACAACCTAACTATGTGCCCTGACTAGGAATTGAATCTGCAACCTTTTGGTGTTCGGGACCATGCTCCAACCAACTGAGCCATCCAGCCAGGGCATAAGCTATTAACTTATTTTTCACCCAATCTTTAGTTGTAGAAGTATTGGAAAAGTGTCAACCTTAAGATAATTAGCTTATGAAAAATAGTTTATTTGGTATCTTTTTATTTAACAAGAAGTGTTATACTGTGGTGTCTTACCATGGAATGTAAATCTTGGCTTATATGATTTACCTAAACCATTGTTTGACAAATTAAAATTTATTTCTTAATTTCAGACTTGAAAGAGGCCTCCAGAAAAAGTAGATGTGTCTCTGTACAAACAGACCCTACTGATGAAGTTCCCACTAAAAAGTCAAAGAAGCATAAAAAGCACAAAAATAAAAAGAAGAAAAAGAAGAAAGAAAAGGAAAAAAAGTATAAAAGGCAGCCAGAAGAATCTGAATCAAAGGCAAAATCACATCATGAAGAGAACATGGATTTAGAATCAGATTCCTTTTTGCAGTTTGATTCTGAGCCTTCAGCAATGGCACTGGAGCATCCGGTAAGAGCGTTTGGGCTCTCTGAGACCAGTGAAACTCCTGCAGTTGTGCTAGAACCTCCTGTAGTCTCAATGGAGGTGTCACAGTCCCACACCTTAGAAACTCTGAAGCCAGCTACAAAAACTGCAGAACTGTCACTTGCATCTACATCAGTAATCTCTGTGCAATCAGAACAGTCTGTGGCAGTAACGCTGGAACCACCCATGACAAAGATTCTGGATTCTTTTTCAACAGCACCGGTGTCTACTACAACAGTAGTGCTAAAGTCATCTGAGCCAGTTGTAACAATGTCAATGGAGTATCAGATGAAGTCTGTGCTGAAATCTTTGGAGTGCACATCTCCAGAGCCATCAAAGACCATATTGGAGCCTCCAGTAGCAAAAGTGCTAGAGCCATCAGAAACCCTTATGGTATCATCACAGACACCTGTTGAGGCACACCCTGAACCAAGCACATCAACAATGGATATTGCAGAGTCTTCTGAAACTGAAGACCTAAGATTGCCAGAGCAGCCTGTAGAAGTACCATCGGAGACTGCAGATTCATCCATGACAAGATCACAGGAGCTGCTGGAGCTACCCAAGCCCACAGCATTGGAGCTGCCGGAGTCGTCGGTGGCCTCAGCGATGCAGTTGCCGGGGCCACCTGCGACTTCCATGCCGGAGCTGCAGGGGCCCCCTGTGACTCCAGGGCTGGAGTTACCTGGGCCCTCTGCTACCCCGGTGCCAGAGTTGCCAGGGCCCCCTTCTACCCCAGTGCCTGAGTTGCTAGGGCCCCCTGCGACAGCGGTGTCTGAGTTGCCGGGGCCCTCAGTGATATCAGTGCCTCAGTTGTCGCAGGAATTGCCAGGGCTTCCAGCACCATCCATGGGGTTGGAGCCAGCACAGGAGGTACCAGAGCCACCTGTGACGGCACAGGAGTTGCCAGGGCAGCCTGCGGTAACAGTAGCAATGGAGTTGACGGAGCAACCGGCGACGACGACAGAGTTGGAGCAGCCTGTGGGGATGACAGCGATGGAACATCCTGGGCAGCCTGAGGTGACAACAGCAACGACGTTGCTGGGGCAGCCTGAGGCAGCGATGGTGCTGGAGTTGCCAGGGCAACCAGTGGCAACGACAGCGCTGGAGTTGCCAGGGCAGCCTTCGGTGACTGGGGTGCCAGAGTTGCCAGGGCTGCCTTCGGCAACTAGGGCACTGGAGTTGTCTGGGCAGCCTGTGGCAACTGGGGCACTGGAGTTGCCTGGGCAGCTCATGGCAACTGGGGCACTGGAGTTCGCGGGGCAGTCTGGGGCAGCTGGAGCACTAGAGCTTTTGGGGCAGCCTCTGGCAACAGGGGTTCTGGAGTTGCCAGGGCAGCCTGGGGCGCCAGAGTTGCCTGGGCAGCCTGCGGCAACTGTGGCGCTGGAGATCTCTGTTCAGTCTGTGGTGACAACGGAGCTGTCAACGATGACCGTGTCGCAGTCCCTGGAGGTGCCCTCGACGACAGCGCTGGAATCCTATAATACGGTAGCACAGGAGCTGCCTACTACATTAGTGGGGGAGACTTCTATAACAGTAGGAGTGGATCCCTTGATGGCCCAAGAATCCCATATGTTAGCTTCTAACACCATGGAGACCCATATGTTAGCGTCCAACACCATGGACTCCCAAATGCTAGCGTCCAACACCATGGACTCCCAGATGCTAGCATCTAACACCATGGACTCCCAGATGCTAGCGTCCAGCTCCATGGACTCCCAGATGCTAGCGTCCAGCTCCATGGACTCCCAGATGCTAGCGTCCAGCTCCATGGACTCCCAGATGCTAGCGTCCAGCTCCATGGACTCCCAGATGCTAGCGTCCAGCTCCATGGACTCCCAGATGCTAGCAACCAGCTCCATGGACTCCCAGATGCTAGCGTCCAGTTCCATGGACTCCCAGATGTTAGCAACCAGCTCCATGGACTCCCAGATGTTAGCAACTAGCTCTATGGACTCCCAGATGTTAGCAACCAGCACCATGGACTCCCAGATGTTAGCAACTAGCTCTATGGATTCTCAGATGTTAGCATCTGGCACTATGGACTCTCAAATGTTAGCTTCCGGCACCATGGATGCTCAGATGTTAGCGTCTGGTACCATGGATGCCCAGATGTTAGCATCTAGTACCCAAGATTCTTCTATGCTGGGTTCAAAATCTCCTGATCCCTACAGGTTAGCTCAGGATCCTTACAGGTTAGCTCAGGATCCCTATAGGTTAGGTCATGACCCTTATAGGCTAGGTCATGATGCCTATAGATTAGGGCAAGACCCTTATAGATTAGGCCATGATCCTTACAGACTTACTCCTGATCCCTATAGGATGTCACCTAGACCTTACAGGATAGCACCCAGGTCCTATAGGGCCGTTCCTAGACCATATAGGTTAGCACCCAGACCCCTGATGTTGGCATCTAGACGTTCTATGATGATGTCCTATGCTGCAGAACGTTCCATGATGTCATCTTATGAACGCTCTATGATGTCTTATGAGCGGTCTATGATGTCCCCTATGGCTGAGCGCTCCATGATGTCAGCCTATGAGCGCTCTATGATGTCAGCCTATGAGCGCTCTATGATGTCCCCTATGGCCGAGCGCTCCATGATGTCAGCTTATGAGCGCTCTATGATGTCAGCTTATGAGCGCTCTATGATGACGGACCGATCAATGATGGCTGACAGGTCTATGATGTCATCTTACTCTGCTGCCGACCGGTCTATGATGTCATCGTATTCTGCAGCTGACCGAACTATGATGTCATCTTATACTGCTGATCGTTCAATGATGTCTATGGCAGCTGATTCTTACACTGATTCTTATACTGATACATATACAGAGGCATATATGGTGCCACCCTTGCCTCCTGAAGAGCCTCCAACAATGCCACCTTTGCCACCTGAAGAGCCACCAATGACACCACCATTGCCTCCTGAGGAGCCACCGGAAGGCACAGCATTACCCACTGAGCAGTCGGCATTAACAGCTGAAAATACTTGGCCTACTGAGATGCCACCATTACCTCCTGAAGAGTCTGTATCCCTGCCTGAACCTCCTGCGGGTCAAAGTGAGATTTCAGAGCCTTCGGTGGTGCCTGCTAATTATTCAGTGTCAGCGTCAGAGCCTTCAATGTTTGTGTCAGAGGCTGCCATGACTGTTCCAGAGCCACCACTGGAGCCAGAGTCTGCGGTTACATCAGCACCTATAGAGTCTGCTGCAGAAGCAGAGGAGCATGAAGTTCCAGAGAGACCAGGGACTTACATGGTACCTGAAACTACCATGATGTCAGCTGAACCAACTATGTCAACATCAGAGCCTTCTATTATGTCAGAGACAGCAGAAACCTTTGATTCCATGAGAGCTCCAGGACATGTTGCCTCAGAGGTATCTGTGTCCCTCCTGGAGCCTGCAGTAACTATTCCAGAGCCATCACAGAGCGCTCTAGAGCTGTCAGCCATGGCCATCTCAGAGCTACCCTCCGTGGCTGCCCCAGAGCCCCCAGCCGAGGCTGCCCCAGAGCCCCCAGCCGAAGCTGTCCCGGAGCCCTCAGCCGAGGCTGTCCCGGAGCCCTCAGCTGAGGTCCCAGAGCCCCTGGCTGTGACTGTCCCTGAGCCACTGGCCAAGGCTGTACTGGAGCCATCACCTGAGGCTGTCCCAGAGCCCATGGCCTTGGTTGAGCCAGAGCATGTTACCATTCCTGTGCCAGTTGTTTCTGCCCCGGAGCCTGCTGTACCTGTCCTGGAAGCAGCAGTATCAGTTCAGCCTAACATTATTTCAGAACCACCTGTTGTCCAAGAATCTACAGTGACAGTTGCAGAGCCTGCTGTGACTGTCTCAGAGCAGACTCAAATAACACCGACTGAGATGGCTTTAGAGTCTGCCTCTGTGATGCTGAGGTCTGGTGTTATAACAGGAATGAATTTAATATCTACTTATCAAGATCTTACTCCAGAGATCGGTATGCAGGAGGTTCCCATGCACTCAGATGAAGAGCCACATGATGAAGAGCACCTGAAGAAGGACTCTTATGAAAGTGAACATGGTATAAATAGAGACCTTGATATAAATAATCACTTAATTGCTAAAGACATGGAACATAGCACAATGTCCACTGCCAGCACTGGTGCTATTGGTGAAATTGGTGAAGAGAAAAGTTTGGCCATCAGTGAGACTAAACAATGCACAGTATTGGATACCTGCCCTAGTGTTAGTGCAGCTGATGCAGGAGGAACGCTATCTTCTGCTGGTCCTCTTGCTGTCGAACCTGATACACTGGGAACTAGTAAGGGTATTGAATTTGCCACAGTATCTGCTCTCAGTTCAGTTAGTAAATATGATGTTGAAGTATCTTTAACTACTCAAGATACTGAACATGACATGGTAATTTCCACTAGCCCCAGTGGTGGTAGTGAGGCTGACATAGAGGGACCTTTGCCTGCTAAAGACATTCATCTTGACTTGCCATCTAATAACTTTATTAGCAATGATACAGAAGGACCATTACCTATAAAGGAGAGTGACCAGACATTAGCAGTTGCTCTCAGCCCTAAAGAAAGTAGTGAAGATAAAGAGGTACCACTCCCTGCTAAGGAGACAGTGTCTGAATCTGCATTTCCTGCCAATATTGAAGATATTAATGAAGCAGATTTAGTGAGACCATTACTTCCTAAGGACATGGAACGTCTTACAAGCCTCAGAGCTGGTATTGAAGGACCTTTACTTGCAAGTGAAGTTGAACGTGACAAATCTGCTGCCAGTCCAGTTGTAATGAGTATACCAGAAAGAGCTTCAGAGTCATCTTCAGAGGAAAAAGATGATTATGAAATTTTTGTGAAAGTTAAGGACACTCATGAAAAAAGCAAGAAAAATAAGAACCGTGATAAAGGTGAGAAAGAAAAGAAAAGAGACTCTTCATTAAGATCTCGAAGTAAGCGGTCCAAGTCTTCAGAACACAAATCACGCAAACGTACCAGTGAATCTCGTTCTAGGGCAAGGAAGAGATCATCTAAGTCCAAGTCTCGTCGCTCTCAAACACGTTCAAGGTCACGTTCAAGACGCAGGAGGAGGAGCAGCAGGTCAAGATCAAAGTCTAGAGGAAGGCGATCTGTATCAAAAGAGAAGCGCAAAAGGTCTCCAAAGCACAGATCCAAGTCCAGGGAAAGAAAAAGGAAAAGATCAAGCTCCAGGGATAATCGGAAAACTGTGAGAGCTCGGAGTCGTACCCCAAGTCGGCGGAGTCGGAGTCACACTCCGAGTCGACGACGAAGATCTAGATCTGTGGGGAGAAGGAGCTTTAGCATTTCCCCGAGCCGACGGAGCCGCACCCCGAGCCGAAGGAGCCGCACCCCGAGCCGAAGGAGCCGTACCCCGAGCCGAAGGAGCCGCACCCCAAGCCGACGGAGCCGCACCCCAAGCCGACGGAGCCGCACCCCTAGCCGACGGAGCCGCACTCCTAGCCGACGGAGAAGATCAAGGTCGGTGGTAAGAAGACGAAGCTTCAGTATCTCACCAGTCAGGTTAAGGCGATCACGGACACCCTTACGAAGAAGGTTTAGCAGGTCTCCCCTCCGCCGGAAACGGTCCCGATCTTCAGAAAGAGGCCGATCGCCTAAACGCCTGACAGATCTGAGTAAGTTGCTGGAAACGTAATGGGAGAGCACGGCTCAAATCTGAGTTGTTCCTGCTCTTTGAGTCCAATGGAGTATTTGGGGTTAGTGGTTTAGGATAAATATTTCTCTTCAAATTTTTTTAATTAGTTAAGCTTGTGTTTAGGAAATGTAGGGATAAGTACTTGTGTAGTTTGAGTTCAAAGACCTACTTTGGAGCATGATAGAACCAAGGTGGTCCCATACTTGAATGTTTTTTTTTGCTTGAACCCGTCTTCCATAACCAGAAAGGGGAAGCAGAAATCCAGTTAAGTACCAGGCTAGTGTATGCTCAGATTGTTGCTGGATGTGTTTCAGCATAAATCTTTACAAATAAGCCTAAGGTTACAGTGTTTCTTTTTAGATCAGTTACATGTCTTAAAATGGCAATATCAGACCCTTAAAGTTTGTGTAGGTAATTCTTATGGTATAATGGGTAGTGGGAGTGCATAGGGAATTCTGCATGTGGGGAGTTATTTACCTGGGTAAAATAAAGTGACATTTGTTAAAGTGATTTTAATAATCTTCCTTTAAAAAAAAAAGTGCTGTAGTGTCCCTGATTTTAAGAAGTGCACATAGATGGTTAAAGCTTGTGGGATAATGCATGACTACCTACAGAAATAATGGATAATTATCCCGGTAGTTGGACATTTCCAAGTTAGTGTTGTCTAAAGAGAAAGACGCCTAGCCGGTTGGCTCAGTGGATAGAGCATCGGCCTATGGACTGAAGGGTCCTGGGCTGGATTCTGCTCTAGGCCACGCACCTTGGTTATAGGCTTCTCCCCCACTCAGGCCCTGTTGGGGGCGCGTGCAGGAGGCAGCCATTCGATGTGCTTCTCTCCCATCAATGTTTCTGTCTTTCCCTCTCTCTTCCACTCTCTAAAAGATCAACAGGAAAATATCCTCGAATGAGGATTAGCCACAATATCTAAAAAGACCCTAACCGAACAATAAGGGAGAATGCATTCAGTTCAACAAAAAATTTTGAGTTCTTTTTTTATTCAGAGTAGAGGAATAGTATTTAATTCCTGAAGTGATTACAAGTTAGTAGAGGAGACATGGGTAAAATACATATTCGTCTCTTCTGCCAAATAGTAAAACTGCCAAAAAGAGCAGCATGTTATGATTGCTTTAAGTACTGGTATAGGATAGGTAAGGCACTTTGGAAGCACAGTGGAGAGGAATGTTAAATTATGACTTAAGACTTGTTAGAAATAGTGACACCTGAATTGGGATCAAGTGGTTTATAAGTGGTTTAAAATGTCAGATATTTGAAGGAAAGTAAATTTTTAAAGATTTTTTTTTAAGAAGGAGAGAGAGAGAAAGACATCAATGTGAGAACAAAACATTGATAGGCTGCCTCCTGCACACCCCTTACTGGGGATCAATCCTGAAACACCGGCGTGTGCCCTGATCAGGAATTGAACCAGCATCCTTTTGGTACACGGAATGACAGTCAACTGAGCCACACTTGTTGGGGCTAGAAGGAAAGTAATTTTAAGGGCATGATAATTTTGGAAAACAAAGTAGGTTTTGGCAGGTATGGATCTTCTGGCAGGTATGTGGCAAGGTGATTGTAGTTACATAATTTAGTATTTTCTATAGTATTTGAATGGGAACCTAAAAGTGGACCTAATTATTTTTTTAAAAACTTTTTTATTGATTTCAGAGGAAGAGAGAGAAACATCGGTGATGAGAGAGATCATTGATTGGCTGCCTCCTGCACGTCTACCAGGGTTCGAGCTGGCAACCTGGGCATTTGCCCTGACCTGGAATCGAACTGGAATCTCCTGGTTCATAGGCCGATGCTCAACCACTGAGCCACATCGGCCAGGCTGGCCTTAATTTAAATAGGCATTCTCTTAAAAACTTTTGACTCAAAGAGTGATTTGATTACCATTGTAAGTTAGAGCAGAAAGTTGATGTATTCAATTTTGTTAGCATATAAAACTTAAAATAATACAAAATACAACCTTTGGGAAAACTGCTTCTTGTATTTTTCCTCTTACAGATAAGGCTCAATTACTTGAAATAGCCAAAGCTAATGCAGCTGCCATGTGTGCTAAGGCTGGTGTTCCTTTACCGCCAAACCTAAAGCCTGCACCTCCACCTACCATAGAAGAGAAAGTTGCTAAAAAGTCAGGAGGAGCTACTATAGAAGAACTAACGGAGGTAAGCTAGACAGAATTTGTTTTAATTCTTAAATGGATTATTCCAGTGATGTTGACTCTGGAGCGTGCCAAAACCCGAGTTGTGGGCTGAACTGATAATGGCTGGCACCGAGTGGCCAAAACCCGAAATACAGGTGTGGCAGCGGCAGAAGCTCTGTTTAGCAGGCCATTATCCGGGATGGCTAAGCTCCGCTAGCTAAAAGTTACTTCCCATTACTTTTGCTTTCCAGTTTTAGAAGCCAAACTGACTGAGGAGTGGGACGGTTCGTTTGAATGGAGGAGGTGTTGAGTGAGCAACACGCAGAAGCTCGCCTACAGTTTCGTTTCCATTCACGACGTGTTCACTGATCGCCACGAGTGTACTGCATATACGCAAAGACACAGACAATCTTCAGAAATGATCTTTTGCCACCGGAGCTTGGAAATTAATGAGAATAGCTGGCCATTGCCTGAAAGGAACTTCTTTCGCATCATCATTTCGGGTTTTGGCTGTTTGGTACCAGCCATTGGTGATAATGGCCGGCCATTATCAGTTCTTCCTTGCGGTTCGGGTTTTGGCAGTAACATATATATATTTTAAACACACTTATTTTTGTTCTTAAGAATTTGATCTTTTCAAATGAGGCTTGTTTTTGGCTTTGTTTTATTAATATTATTTTGTTGGTTTTCGGGGAGGGGGGAGGATGCTGAAATATTGCTGCTAGGATCCAGAAATACCACACTGTTTCATATATTGAAACTTGCTATCGGCTAGCCTTATGCCAGCCTGCCACTGTCAATATATTCTGTTCCCCTTGGTTACAAGCGTAGTATACTCTGTTTTTGGCTAAATGAGCTTTTTATCCTATTGTAATATTTTCAATTGATAATGGATGTGGCATTCTGCTTGTAAAGAGACAAGTCTACCCAAATTTACTCTGACCTTTTTATAAAGCCAGGTAATGGAATCTGTTCCTTCGGACAGGAAGGAATTGACTTTGCTTTGTGTCAGACCTCATCAATTACACCCCCTCTCCATCATGCCTTATTTTCCAATCTTGAGTTCTAGTCCTTTAGAGACTCAACCTACAAGACATTTATGGAGAGATGTTACTATCCAACCCAATTGCAATGTTTCACATCTTTTCATTTTACCATACCTTTGGGGATCATAAAGTTTCTTAATCTGTTTCATCATTTAGATTTATTACAATATGAAGTACAACTTTTTTTTTTTTTTTAATTTAAGGACCTAGTAAAGGCTTTTATTGTTTGCTTATCAAACCCAAATTCCTTATCCAAAACTTATGAACACAGTGTTTCCCTATGTTTTTATCCTCATCATTAGCCCTCTTGTCCTTCCTAATAAGTTTCTTCTCACTTTTTTTTTTTTAAACACCACCTGACTAGGATCTTTTCCTTTTCCTGCCAGTCCTTGTTCTCAACTATGAAAATCTGGCTTAGAACTCTTCAAGGACTATCCTTTGATTATCAAATTCTGCCTGATTCTATTCTCTCCTAAGCCTTTGTTCTCTCGGCACTTATGTACTCAGTTTGTATTATATCAGTTTGCACTTGTTCCTTGTGTTGCTCTGTAAAAGCGCTCCTCAACTATTTCACGTGTATGTATTCTGTCTCTTAAACTAGATTGTAAGCTCCTTGGGAGCAGGGACCATGTCTTCTCCTTTTTTGTATACCCTGGACAGTGCCCAGTACAGTGCTCTGCACATAGTAGGTGCTCAATAAATGTTGTTGACTGACTGACCAGCTAGAGTGTGTTTAAATAATACTAATAAGCCAAGTTTCCTATCTATAGCCCATCATTAATCTCATTTTAGTTTTGAAAGTTGATTTTATGTAGTTTTCATTCTTTTAAGAAATTACATTTTGTATTTTACCTAAAGTGTAAGGTTTATCTTGTTTGTTTTTACTTTTTAAGAAATGCAAACAGATTGCACAGAGTAAAGAAGATGATGATGTAATAGTGAATAAGCCTCATGTTTCGGATGAAGAGGAAGAAGAACCTCCTTTTTATCATCATCCCTTTAAACTCAGTGAACCCAAACCCATATTTTTCAACCTGAATGTGAGTATTAGTGTTTATGAATTGATTAAAACAGCACAACTTATGGAACTTTTAAATATTTAAATAAGACTCAAATGGAATTTAGCTTAATTTTTGAATTAAATACTGAGAAGTAAAGAACAAAGTCATTCTGAGACTGTTGGAAAGTAATTTAGAAACTTTATTTTTTTAGATTGCTGCAGCAAAGCCCACGCCTCCAAAAAGCCAGGTCACGTTAACAAAAGAGTTTCCTGTGTCATCTGGATCTCAGCACCGAAAAAAGGAAGCAGACAGTGTTTACGGAGAGTGGGTTCCTGTGGATAAAAATGGTGAAGAAAACAAAGATGATGATAATGTTTTCAGCAGCAATCTGCCCTCTGAGGTAAGTAAAAGGAATATTATGTATTTTTCTTTTTTTTTATACCTGAATCTGCCATTTTATTGTTATTTTATATCTGATTTGGATTCTGTTTCACTCTTCTTAGGGCCGGGGTAAACGGCAGGGCCGGGTTAAACGACAGATGAAACAACCCGCAGCTTCTCATTTGACAGTAACTCGATGCAATTCACTTTGTGGAACCAAGCCACAAAGTGAAAAGCATCGAATTGCAGAGAACAGTGTTGTCACATCCCTCCCCAACATTGGGCCCTCCTTGCACTTGTGGGAGGGTAGCCCAAGGTACAACTATTTAGCATCCCGTTTTGCTTCAAGGCTTTATAGCTCTAGATTTTGGTGGTAGCAAATGTACTGGCTGGAGGGGTTGAGCGGACAGAGGCAGATCCTCAGGTTCAACACAAGAAGTGGATTGAAAAAGGTCATTGTAGGCTGATGTGAGCATTTTGAATACATAGCCTATTGCCCGTAAATAATGGTTTCTTACTGTTCTCTGGGTGGTTTGTCAGATAGCCTTTAATTTTAATCATTTCCCTTCTCTGTGCTACCTTGGCCCTTTGGAATTCTTGTGTTTAACCTAATGCTCAGCCTTGGTGTACTCCATTTCCCTTCTCCTTTCTCTTTTGGCTACTAATGAAAGTTGGAGAAGTGGAATTCACACCTTGAAAATTTCACGAGGCTATAGTTGTATCTTGTCATGATGCAGTAATAACGCCAAGTGTCAAAACAACCCCATTAAAATGCCACCTGATTAAATGTGCTGCTAAATATAGTGCACATGAAAACAGCAAGACTGTATATATATGTAAATATATATATATATATGTATCTTTGTATGTATCTCTGTATCTGTACCTTTGCTGTATCTTTTAATAAACAGTTTACTTTTATTTAACTTGTTGTGCAAAATCACGCTTGGGGGATACGGGAGGGTGGAGAATTACTAGGGGGGGTGTGGGAGTTTTAAAAATACCATAGCCTAGTCATCACCTCTTGCCCTTTGTTTCCAAAGCCCAGACATTTGTCCAAGGACTGGATTAGATGCTGATGCCCTTACAATGTGGGACTTCTTCCCCACTCCCTTTTCTTGCAGTTATGGGATATGCATGTTAGAGAGACCTGTACTTTTCACCTCAGGTTCTGTTTATCGCCCATATGGTCATCTTCCACTAAACACCTCCAGTATTATAGATCAATCAGAAAGTGAACAGAACCCAAATCAGAAACCTTTTTCCCCTGAGCTATTCACAGATGACATTTTCACTGTGTGTGCGCGGGGGGTGGGGGTGTGTGTGTGTGTGTGTTTGACCTGTAGCATTTTAAAGGAGAAAAGTTATATACATTGAAGCTGACTGGACATGAAAATTAGCCAGTACAACTTACAGCCATCAGTGATGATCAGAGTTACATAGGGTTCAAAAATCTAAGTTAGGCCGTCACGTAGCTGGTTTGGATAGTATTTTATTGAAACAACCTGAGTAGCTCAGTTGCTAATCCCCAAATCCAGCTACCAGCACATCTGAACAGGGAAAGGGGGAACTGACATTTGCAACTAACTTAAATTTTGTAGTAGTTGAATATAAATCATAAGAGGGCTAAACAGACTGAGAAATTATGATTGATTCATATGCTTTTAGTAATTTCTTGCAGATTACGCATTTAACAGAGTTGGAAAAGACTTTGCAGGGTGATGATGTGAGAAATATTTCCTGATGAATGAAGCCCCACAAATACTACAAAATTCCAAGGGGTTTTTCTGCGGAGATAGTGACTATAACTATTCAAGTGCTGAGTGAATGCTGATGACCATTCTTTTTGACAGAGTTTATATATACATCTACTTACATATTTATATTAGAAGCTTAGTGCTCAGCCAGTTTGAGTCTTAACACTGATGGGGGGCAGGTGCCTTAGTCTTGGCATCTAAAATGGTTGTCAGAGTTTAATTGAAAGTTGAGAATACTTATTTCAAAGAAATTTTGGGGGGAAGGTGGGTATTCAGATTTTATAAAGTATAAAGAAGTGTTTTATTAAAACAGGAGGGAAAAAGCTTCTGTAAATAAAGCTACATAAATAGAGCCGATTTTTCCTTTGGGAGGATGTACACAACTTTTTGATATTAGAACTCTAAGCTAATTTCTTAGAAGATTATTAGGCTCAAACAACATATAGGTAAACTTGAAGCAAAACAATCCCAAAGTTTTAGGAAAAGGGACAGGATCCTCCCACCTCCCAAACCCCCTCAGGTCTCTGTAGCAATAATATAAAACACCTAGAGGAAATGTTCATATAAAATGTTTAGTTCTAGTTATTTAGCCGTGTCTTAGAAATAATACTGTTTTTAAGATTGATGTTCTATATACCAATGTTTGTGGAATGCTGTTAGTCACATTTTATGAGAGCATGAGCGCTCTTGGTTCTCTGTCGGGTGTAAAGTCTTTTAAAGCCAATATTTTAACTGAATAGTATTTTTTCTTATTGCTCTTTTTCATTTCAATAAATAGATTTTGTGGTTCTTTAAATTGAGCATAAAACATTTAGGCAAAGGTCACAGATTTGATCTTAGTTTGCTATAATCTTAATCCCTTCCATTGTCTTGCACTTGAGTGCTCTTTGACATAACTGAATAGACGTGGATGGATCAGCAAATCCATTTCTTATGGATTGTCTACTCATCAGATTGTGTGTGCTCTACTGCCAACCAGCATCATCGACAGTAAAGAATGACTACAGAATTTTGACCATATTTGTGTGAATCTGATTGATTAGCAATGAATAGAAAAAATGTTGGAAAACTAATATTTAAAAAATTGTCCTCAGGGGCATTAATTCTTAGTAATAAAGCTAGCAAAGACTTATTGGGTAGAAGATTTAAATGTAATCTTTGACAGAACTTCCTTGGGTTTGCTAACAAGCACAAATATTTTAGCGCTTTAGAAGGTGCCCTCCCTTAAGGTCTAGTGATTACTTACATGCGAAGGTATTTTTTTGTCTTAGGCTGTGTGCTTGGTTTTTATTACTGAAGAATATTTCCATATCCCAGTGGAGCTAAAAATTTCAGTGTTTAGAAGCTCTAGATTTATAAAGTTTTTAGTTTAAGTTCTTGAGGCAAGATGAAAATTTCCTTTGGAAATTGAACACATAGTTCCTAGCGTACTAGAATGTAAATATAGCCTTGTTATTCATTCTCTCCTTAGATGGGATTATCACTGAATTTCCTTAAGCCAATAGGTTATCTGTTTTCTGTTATAATTCATTTAGGTTAAATGTATAAGTTAAACCTAAGCATTGCACTAGATTATTTTATAAAAATATCCATAATTCACTTTTTAAAACGAATCAAACACATTTAACTGAAATATTCTAGATTTAATAGTGCAGCTTTTGTTTTTGTAGTTGTCATTTTCTTTTATAACTGAACTTTTGTATTTTTGCTAAATATTTTAAAATCACGTTTTATATATAGATCATGTTTTTTCTTACAGTTCCACTATAATTAAAATTTTTCTTTTATGCTGTCTTTGAGATACCTGCAATTACTTGTGTAGAATATAATTTTCACTTTATATTCTTTCATTGTCTTTTTAAGAAACACTTAGGATATTTGTTCTATCTATGTAAATAGTTAGATTAACAAAAGGGGGAAATAAATTGACTTAAAAGGGTTTTTTTGTTTAAGGGGTGGTGGTGGGAGGGAGGAGAGAGAGAAACATTGATGTGAGAGACACACACATTGATTAGTTGCCTCCCAAATTGCCCCGGCCAGTGGCAGGAATCAGACCTACAACCCAGGTATGTGCCCTTGACTGGAAATTGAACCTGAGACCTTTGTGCACGGGCCTACGCTAACCACTGAGTCTGGCCAGGGCAACTTAGAAAGATTTTTCAATGAGGAGATAAAGAACATATTTATAACATAAGGCCCTGAAATGCATCTTACATGGTGCTAATGATGTTACATATTTTACTATTCCAAACGCCTTTTTTGAGGGGTTCAGTGAAGAAGGAAACTTGGGTGGGGCTATAGCATGGCTATATCAGTACAGCTGTGAGGCAGCTCTGCCTGCTCTGGTCTGCTCCACTCCCTCGTGTTCTGCACTGCCCCTGCACTCCAGACCACTCTACCCAGGGGAGCACAGACTTCAGTGGAAAGGGCAAGTGTGCTCCCCTAACACCGGGGGAGGTTATAGAAGGAGTGCTGATCTGTTGTGTCAATGAAGTAGGAAGGCAAAATAACCTGAATAGGTTTCTGTTAATGCGAGAACTAGGATTGTTCAAAACACTATGTAGATTTCATATTTCAGAACAAGTCCTTGGGAAAAGGAAATTAAATATTTCCCTCATTATAATGCCTGGAATATTATTACAGAATTATAATTATGCTTTAGATAATTACACTTTATACATTAGGTTGAAAGTCTATAGTGTATCTATTGAAACAGCTTGCTGATGACATCTTGATAAAGTATTCTATAGGATTTAAGTTTTTTCCTTGGTTTTTAGAAGGCCTTTTGGTATCATTTTGGTACCTTGCACACATTCTTGTTTCTGAGCAACATTAAAAGCTGGTGAGGGCTCTAAAGCTTCACTGTACAGTATAGTTTACTGTATACTGTTTGTATATGTGTACTCCAATACAGAAGTCATTAGCCACTGGGAAGTCAAGTTGCTTCATTGCACTGGCCACATTTTAAGTGCTCATTAGCAGTCACTAGGAAATTCCATTGGATGTTGCTCATGTAAAGGGTAGGTGTAATTTTATACTGATAAAAAATGTTTGGCCTAGCCCATGAATATCAACGCATTGGGGATTTTATAATTGGCTTTTCGTGCATTATTGTATATCCTGAGTTAACTGGGAAACGTGCTTTTTGATACAAACTCTTAAGATCCTTTAAGAGGTTAAGATAATCCTGATGCATTCTGAATATATTTCTTCACATTTAAAAAGATATGAAATTAATAGTCAAATTATTATTTAATAAAGCTTTGACATGATCTTACAGCTAACTTGCTAAGCCTATTGAAGAATAAATGAAATTATATTACCTCAGGAAAAAACTGGTTGTAATTGTATCTTACGGAAATTTATATGAAGCATCCAAGGTTGCTATGTTAAAGTTCTTTTCAGAATGTGATGTGAATTTGACATGAAATATTACTGAGATTTGAAAGAAGTTTCATCCTGGGAATAAGTGATGAAGCATTAGGTTACCTGTTTCCACAATAAAGTCTTAAAAAGAAAACAGTGTGAAGATAGAATGTCTTCAGGAGGATGAATTCATAGAGAGGTAGATTCACTTGCTTTCCAGTGGGGAAGGATTAATTTTATTCTAGAAAAGTTGGAGTTTTCAGAGCCATATTAATTATTTTTTGTGTGTGTGTGGCTAATTTATAGTTGGAGATTGGGGGTCAGGGTTTGGGAATGGTTGGTAGGTAGATTTCCCCCCACTATTTCCTGAGTTTACGTTTTTAGAATGAAACCCTATTACCAATGTATACCTAGACAGCTATGAGATCCAAAGTAATTCTGACAAGGGTAATGAACAATATTAAGGTCTATTCTATGGGCCTTTTAAAATTATATCAATAATCCTTAGAGTTTTAGGAAACATCTGAGGTAGGCCAAAGGAATATAAATTCTGACCAGAAAGTCCCAGCAGTCAGAATTCTAATAGAAACGAAAAGTGAGAATATAAATTTTCTTAGCTTGTTAGTCTGACTTCTTATAGGCCCCCAAAATAATTCTAATTAATGTGGGTAATTTATTAAGTTGACTAAGAAATTAAGATAATCATTTATGAAATCTACAGTTTAGTAAATACAGAATGAATTCAGTTTAATTGTGCTTTCATTTTAAGATATGTATAAGAATCTATACATTGTGCTACTTTGTAAGAAAGTCTTTAATTTTGTTAAAGAAATAATAGAAAGAGAGAACTAGGAATGATAGGGTGATTAAGGGCCTCTGAAGTTAGGAAAAGAAAGGTTAGTAATCCTTATGCATGAGGTAGAATTATTCTTAGTCATACACCCTTCTCTACTATATAGGTCTTATTTTGAAAGAAGTCTTATACACAATATACAATGAAATTACAGGTCGCCTTTACTTAGCTTTTTAAACAAATCCTTAGCTGTGAACTTGTTTTACTATCATACCCATGCAGTACTTACTAATTATTCTCTCTACATTAATATAGGGAAACCTTCCCATGACATACAGCATTTTCCAAAAATGAATTTTCTTGGGTGAAATAACTAGGAGATATTAATGGGTTGGTTATGTTGTGTCAGAAGAAGAAAAGTATTAATAACTGGTTAGTTGACACAGATCCACCTGCTCTCTTAATATTAGAACAAAAAACATCAGATACTCACTCACTTGATGGCTTTTTCCTTCTGTGGTTGAGCCTTCCATAAACCTGACAAATTGGGAATTTGCCCTAAGAATTTTCCTGGACATTATGAAAAACTTTAGAAAGTTAAATCATTGTCACCTGCTTAGCATAAAGTTTTTACAAGTAGACTATGAACTTTGAAAAGGACTTAAGACTTTTCAAACATGTCTCAACTTTGTTTTAAATGTACCTCGTGCCCCCCCCCCCCCCCCCCAAATATTTGACTGGTCATGAATGTACATAAAGTGAAAAGAGGTCCATTTATTTACATAATGAGTATTTTGATAAAATTTAGTTCTTAAAACCAAACTGCAAAGCCGCCAGGTAAAGAGATCTGCACAGGAGTAGAGGAAAGGTGATTGACGCGATAGTGATTTTCTGCTTGGTTATTCAAGAACCTAGTTTATTGCTTCTGAAGGTTATGCCGATAAGCAGTTTAAAATGAAAACTGCAAGTAATACAGAATCGTTCAAAAAATTCTCAGTTTACTGCAAAACACTTTTATTAGTGAAGGTTGGAGGTTTTTTTCAAGGAATTTTCTGATTGTAATTTGATACAGAACACAAGCAGTCAGATTTTGCTTCCTCTGACACTTCGTAACTTACCTGAAATACTCCTTGTCTGCTTCCCAAGGTTACCCTTTTCAGTCTTCTGCCTACTTTATAAAACTGTTCATAGGTACATAAGACTGTGATTTTGTTTTTGATACATAGCAACTAAGTATATGAGCACTTTTCTGAACTTAGGGGTTCTATCGTAATTTGAGATAATTATGTTTTCTTTCTTAGCCTGTGGACATCTCTACAGCAATGAGTGAGCGGGCACTTGCTCAGAAAAGACTCAGTGAGAATGCATTTGACCTTGAAGCCATGAGCATGTTAAATCGAGCTCAGGAACGGGTATGTAGTAGTTTAATGTCTAAATAAGACTTTTACTAACTAGATTGTTGACAAAATCAGTAGCATGCTGTTGAAATGTAGGTTCTTAATCTTGAAAATCCAAGGGAAAGATCATTTATTTTTTAAAATCTTCACTGGAGGAGTGAAGATATTTTTTCCATTGATTCTAGGGAGAGTGGAAGGGAGGGGGAAAGGTAAGGGGTAAGGAGAGAAAAGCAAAGACACATTGATAAGTTGTCTTTCACATGAGCCCCAAGGGGGTGGGGTGGGAATCGACCTGCAATCCAGTTATGTGCCCTTGACCTGGAATTGGACCCGAGACCTTCTGGTGCACAGGCTGATGCTCCAACCACTGAGCCACGGCCTACTTAGTTTATTTTAAACTAGAGGCCTGGTGCACGACATTCTGGGGGTGGTGGTGGGGCAGTCCCTCAGCCCTGCCTGTGAGGGATGTCCGCCTGCCTGCTTAGGCTCGCTCCCCATGAAGCTGGCAGGCGGACATCCCCCAAGGGTTCCTTAGCACTGCTGCTTCTGGCTGAGCGGTGCTCCCCCTGTGGGAGCACACTGACCACTCGGGGGCAGCTCCTGTTTTGAGCGTCTGCCCCCTGGTGGTCATTGCAAATCATAGCGACTGGTCGTTCTGCTGTTCGGTCTATTTGCATATTGGCCTTTTATATAGGATGACCATGGTCTAATTAGCTTATTTTAAATGTCAGTGATTTGGTTCCTGGTACTTCCTTCAGTAAATATTTATTGTGTACTATATGACAGGAACTGTTTCTAAAGCAAATAAAATAGGAAAAATTTCCTCCTGAGTTTATAATTTGGTTTATAAAAATAGCGCATTGGCCATAATAGGTCTGTGAGATGAAAGTAGGATTATGAGTTCCTGCTTTCCAGTGATGCAAACTGAGCTAAAGAGTGGTTAACTGATGCCCAAGGTCACAAAACTAGTAAGTGGAGAGGGTGGCATTCAACCCAGTCAGCCAGGGTCCAGAGTCACCTGATTTTAACAATGGACAGCTTTCCCTTCTACCTTTCTTTCTGTAAGTACTTGTTCATACAGATAGGAAATACATTGCTTGATAATCTTGTGTTATTAATGGGATTCACTGAATGTTATTAAACTGCTTCTTCTTTGAAATGTTTAAAAAAAAATTTTTTTAGGAGAGAGTGGGATGGAGGGGGAGAGACTCATGGATGGGTTGTCTCCCGCATGCACCCTGATCAGGGTGGGGATGGTGGGAGCAAGCCTGCAACTGAGGATGTGTCCTGGGAAACAATTTTAAATATGTATAAAATCACTATATGGTCTTAAAAATTGAATATCTAAGCCAGTAATACAGCATTTTCAGGAACGAACTAAAACCATTTCTTTTAGTGAATTAAATCGTTAATTCCAGTGGCATTTTAACCAGCTGAGTAATTTTAACTAGGTAATTGAGTCATCTTCTTTTCTTCAGATCGATGCCTGGGCTCAGCTGAACTCTATTCCTGGCCAGTTCACAGGAAGTACGGGAGTACAGGTCCTGACACAAGAACAGTTGGCCAATACTGGTGCCCAAGCCTGGATTAAAAAGGTACACGACATAATACACACACCAAAGTGTTCCAGTAGAAAGCTAAAATTTTTTAGGAAGTGTTTAATTAAAAATGCATTAAGAGGCCAGCGACTCTAAAAAGAATTCATGAGTAAATTTGCTGTGTGTGTACTCCAGGATGGACACAGGATGGACCGGATTCACGAGACAATGGCCAGTGTATAAATATGGCTCAAGAGCCATGGGTTTATACCCTGAGGTTATTTTTGTTCTTGCTGTCGCTGGTGGGGCGGGCGGTCTTTTTAAACTGTGTTTTGAATGCTCACAATGTGTCTCAGGTGCTGTTCTGAATGTGCCACGGTTCCTGTTGGACTGCTAATCTAATGATTTCAAAGCCGTGGTTCTCAAATGCTTTCTCATCCTGGGATACTTTATTACAGGTTTATTTTTGGTGGATCACTGCCCCCAAGAGCCCTCTACCACCCTCATTGCCATTCCTCTGCCCTCTTTCCCTTTCTTAGTGCCTGCACCTCCTTAAGCTCCTGTAGCCCCCAGCCCTCTCCCCGCCCCCCCTGTGATCTTCAGGCCCAGGTCCCCGTGGTTGTCAGCTGTTGGTTACAGCAAGTGGTTGGGAGGCCCCAGTATTAGCACTGCATGTGGTGATTTTGCCGTGGGACTGGAAGGCTCGGGGAGGATGGCTGGAGTGTGGGGTGGGCATTGCTGAAGGGTGAATGGGGTTGGGGTGGGGATGGAGAATACTATCTGTGGACCACCACTTGGGCCCTGGTGGCCTTTGGTGGTCCACAGGCTCAATTTGAGTACCACTGATCTCAAGGAAAAAACAGGACATGAGACCTAAATTCAAGGGAGAGGACGGATGCCTCGTGCTGTGAAGATGGAGGTGCTCCTGGTTTGATTCCTGCAAGGAGACCTGTGAACCCCACCTACGGCTGCCTCATTGTTGGGGGAGTCTTAGGTGGTTACGAAGGGCTTTCTGGAGAAATGTGTGCTGGGGAAGGATGTGGCTTGCTTGGATGGGGGTGGTGGTGGTTTATTTCAGGAGTACGGGCAGCATAGCGGCGCTGACACTGGGAGGCTGCGCGGTCTAATGGATAGGGAAGGTTTCTTTATCCTGCTGTACTCCTGACTCCTTTTGTGATCATGGGCAAGTAATTACATGGAATTCAGTCTACAAGTGTCACATGAAGGAAGACAAGGCCTTATTCCTGCCCTCAGGGTGGTAATATGACAGGTGCCTGTGGAAAATCGCCATGAGTGCCAGTGAATGAGCTCATTTCTGAGAAAATGAGATTTTGGTTGTTTGGAACTTTTAATCTCATAACATTTCAATTTTGATTGCATTATCTCTGGTGATCCTCTTATTAACAAATTAATATAAAACATAGTTTCACTTTGCCTGCCATTGGGGGGAATAAGCACTCTTAATATGTGTATACTGAGTACACAGATTCATTCAAAAGTTACAACTTATGTCGTTTACTAGGGTAACAACTTATGTCGTTCCCAATATCAACATTGGGAAAAGATGACAATCTAAGATTTAATTAATTTTGGACTAATTCTATTACATTTCAGATGTGAAGTGATTTGTGTAGTATTTGGAAAATGGCTTTCATTTCATTGGGAAGAATTACAAAAGTACGCCTATTTCTTTAACAGTTTAATTCTTTAAAACTACTCCATATTTCAGGAAGTGAGACTTGAAACTTACATGAATGTTTTAGGCACATAATAGTTGTGTACATTACTAGTTAGAAACTTTTGAATATGATTCCATTGTAAAATTTAGTCTAATATTTGTGTATAATGGAAGTGCTGATCTATAATGCTTCTAAACATCTAAACGTCGTGTTAATTTATAAAAAGTGAATCTTTTATAGATTCAATTGGTTCCCTGAATTTTTAAAAAATTCCCAGTTTTGTAGGCAGTTGACAGATTTTTAAATAAACATGTCAATTTAAGTCATTTTGATAAATTATCATGCCTTAAAGCTGTGTTCATTGACCAAATTTTTAAATAACTGAAGAAAGCAATGCTTTCAGGAAAACTATTTGTATGTTACTTAAAGAATATTTGCTACTAACATCAAGAAAGGAATGTTTTATTTCATAAAAATGAGGTAGAACATGCGAAAAAGTTATTAGGCAACAGGAAAATCTAACACTTATCTACTGCAGACTGTCTTTTGTGTTTAGGAAATGTTTCCAAATGCTCATTTGGCTTTTCTTGCCTTGCTACAGCTCAGCGCCCTCTTTGTTAAAAGCCGCTCGGAATGCCTGCATTTCCCTTACACTTTTGTATTTTGTTGCAGTAAATCAGTATATTCTTAGTAGATAAAGGAGAGTTTTATTTATTTTTAAGTATACATTTAAGAGTTGTTATTAAAACAACCTTTATTTTTTTTGAGATGGTATCATTTGGACATGACCTGATGAATACTGTTTACTATGGTAGTCTCATTAATCAGCTTTTTTGTTAACTATATACACCCTGGGGTAAAGAAACATGAATATATCAGAATGGAAACAGAATTGAGAACCTGGGTGATTTGGGTATTTGTATGTACTCTGCACAGTTGCCCTTTTTTTTAGGAGTGTTTCCTGGAAAAGAGGGGCCGATGAACCTGAAAGTAAGTAAAAGCCATTCTAGGTGTGTAGCAACAAGGCAGTTGATATCCAAGCATCAGCTAACTTTTCTCTCAATACATCACACTGCATGGCCTGCACCAAATAAGGAACTGAACCAGGGGTATGTTTTACCTCCACAGCCGCCTCCTTCCATCAGAGCACCTTGTTGGACTTAATGTCTGTCACACAATCATTGGCATGCTTCTCCCCAGCGTGTAATTAAAAAGCTGGGGGAAAGAATACAGTTTAAATGCTGTCAGAAAACAAGATTTAACAATTTTGGTATTAACTTGTCAATACAGGAATGTAATTAATGAATACTATTTCTAGATTTACCAAAAATTTTGACCCCCTTTATTGATAAGTTAATGACATGTATATATTTGCTGGAGAATGTAAATTTAAAATTTAATAACGAGAAATAAAAAATGATTTGGAGATATCACATTAAAAAAAAAAAGACCAACAGTAAAATTTAGTAGTTTGTTGTATGTACATGGACGCCTCAGAGGCATCCCGTATTTCTGAATGTGTGACAATAATTGACTTGGTCATGCTAATGTCTATACTTGTGCATCTTACGACATTAAGTGGTTTGCTGCTTTGATGGAAATTATGGTTCAGTGGGTTGGATACAAGAGAGATGACTGTTCACAGAATAACCTGTGAACTTTCACCCCTCTGTATGGAAACTTGTTTCAGGGCCAAATCCTTGTAGCTGTCTTCTTGCCCCGGTCAGTGCCAGCCCTACTATTCACAACACTGCTGCTACCGAGGCCTAGGTATGTAAACGTTTAAGGAGTTTTTTAAAAGTCTTTTAACATCAAGCTAGGTTTTAAAGGAATTCAAATTCAGTTTGGTATAATAACAGGTTATTTTATGTGATTGTCTTCCATTTCTTACTGTGTAAATTGATTATAGTTATTCTTTTGCTTCATAGGGTTTTTCTATGTAAATATTTATACTTACTCCATGGTAGAATGGGGAAATAAAATGGGTGATAACAGTATGCTTCTTCAGTGTCCGAACTATTTCTAAAATGACTTCTGGGCTTTATTTATTAACTAGGTGCACCTGGGACAATTAATGACTGTTTTAACATTGCCTTCTTTTTATTTTGCAAGCTAAGAAGAGATACCAGTGAACGTAAATAGTGGACGAAAACAGGAGTGTTCTAATTTTTTTTTTTGGAGGGGGCTCGAGGGCCACTGTTTTAAAACTGCCATTTATATGCCTTACGTGACTTTCAAAATACTATTATGTTAATGTGGAAAAAGTTAGAACATACACACTACAATATGTATAAGAAGCATTTAAATGTAACAGCTATAACAGATCTAGAAGTAAAATCAGGTTTCTTTTTTAAAAAGTGACACTGAGTTGACAGTCACATTCTAACTGTAAAATTGGGACATTTACCTTTCTTCTTTGGACAGGATCAGTTCTTAAGAGCAGCCCCAGTAACTGGAGGAATGGGAGCCGTTTTGATGAGAAAAATGGGTTGGAGAGAAGGAGAAGGATTAGGAAAAAACAAAGAAGGAAATAAGGAGCCTATCCTCGTTGATTTTAAGACTGACAGAAAAGGTAAAGTGTTTTGGGGAAAGTTTATTATACCCCCGTTCACATTCCATCTTTCATTGTCTACATTCTTTTGATGTCTGTGATCCTGACCTGCAGGCTCTTCTGCTTATACAGATGTTGTTTTTTGAGGGGTGGGGTGGGGTGGAGGGGAGAGTTTTAACTCATTTCCAACAACTTACATAATTATAGGAGGAAACACTAATTTTAGCTTTAAAAAGGCAACCTGTGTTAATGTTAGTTGCTAAAAATTATGGAACTTTGAATATATCTATGATTAAAATTTTAACTAGATTTTATATTTATAAAGCAGCCATTTTGTTTTGATAGGGAATATATTATCTTTATTTCTAGAATATTTTTTTCTTAGATATTTTATCCCACATATTTTTATTTCCTATTAAAGTGCTGTTTAGTCTCCGCCTTATAAGCCCTCTTTTCAGGCTCAGTAATTCAGTTCTTTGGGGTTGGGGAATAGCAGATCAGCTGCCTACAATAGTGCTTTTTTTTTCATAATGCCCTGAGTTTGGGGCACCTAAGTATAATCCATGGGAATGCCAACTCAGTGTGATGATTGAAGCTTATTTAAGTCTGATTTTTAAAACTCAAATGTATTTTCCTTATCTTTGTATTCAGAGAGATTTCATTGAAATTAATGCAATTACATTATTCTTTCTTAATGACCATGGAAACTGAATAGCTCCAACTAAATTTTTTTTTATTGTTTTGCTTCAGATTTTCTACATTGCCATCCATGTAGAATACCGTGTTGCCATTTTATTTCCAACTGGTGGGAGTATATTGTAATAATGATACTCAAAAATAGCATGGAAATAACATGACAGTATTCCTGTGATGTAGCATTAATTCAAGCTTTAAATTAGGAAAGGGCATTTTGCTAGTTACGTCACATTTCATTGCTTGTGCAAGCTGAATAGATGATCTGTCACAAAAAGGTGGTTTATTGGAAGAAAACATGGTGGATGCATTGTGTAATTCCAGGGAGCATTCTCTGGAATTGAAAACACTGGTTTTGCCTAGTAACATAGCTAAGCTACTTGGGAAAGGGAGGTTATGCAGCTGTGTGTTTGTCTTTCGAGAACACCTCACATTCGATAAGTCAGAAAGGGCTTCGTTGTTGGGGGGATGGCGGGTGGAATGAATCCATTTATCAATGAGACAGCATTTCTCACTTTTTTACTTGTGTGTGACCTAAAATCCTCATCTTTTGAGGAACATATCTTTTACTGAGCATCATCTTTTAAAGAATGGGCAACCTTTAGAAATCAGTTGCAATAAATAGCCACTACTTTTTAAACTTACAAAGCAACAGGCCTGGAGTTGTTGATAATGATGGCACTTAATTATATGTATTCACATACTAAATGCTTGTTTTCTGAACATTTTATATAATTTTCAGTACCAGGGTGTATGAATATGTATATTTATATGTTGAAACACAGCAAAATAGAAGTCCAGATTGATCTAGAAATTAGGGTAAGGGGAATGTGTTGAAGATTTCCTTTGAAGTTCATTTCATTAACATGGATTTTTTTTTTTTTTTTAAAGGTCTTGTGGCTGTAGGAGAAAGAGCACAGAAGAGGTCTGGGAACTTCTCTGCTGCAATGAAAGATCTGTCAGGTGAGAGACACTGGGATTCTTCTCACCCATCCTTACTTTCAGTTCATAATTGGTGTCACAGATGATGGAGATAATTAATAACTGGTTATTTTTTTCTCTGCAGGCAAACATCCTGTGTCTGCCTTGATGGAAATCTGTAATAAGAGAAGGTGGCAACCACCTGAATTTCTCTTGATCCATGATAGTGGCCCTGATCATCGCAAGCATTTTCTCTTTAGGGTAAATATGAATTTCTGCATTAATTTTATACGTTTATTAATTTGATGACAATGTTAGCGGGTGAGGGATAAGTACATGATCACAGGATTGATATATTATTGGTGGGCTGGGACTGTGCATATGTATAGGTAGAGAGGAGGGGTTTTTAAACATACAAATATGCCTCTTAATATGACTTTTAAAAACCTTATTTTAAGAATACGTTGGAAGGGAAAGTTTTGGGCAAAATCTTGTGAACTGTTTGTTGCCATATTCTAGTAGGAAATGGGGAATTAGAACTATCAGGCTTTTTTAATTTGGAGACCTGCTTTTAATTTGCTGTCTCTTTTCCCAAATGATTTGCTGCTTCTGGGTTGAGGTTAATTTGACTTACATAGTATGGGTTTTATGTTTTAAATTAGTTTTCTAGCATTTAGTGAAAAAATAAAGCTAATAGATATTAAAGTTTGATGCTGTTCTTATTGTATGTTTTTCTTGAATAGGTATTGAGAAATGGAAGCCCTTACCAGCCCAATTGTATGTTTTTCTTGAATAGGTATTGATAAATGGAAGCGCTTACCAGCCCAGCTTTGCCAGCCCTAATAAGAAGCATGCTAAAGCCACAGCAGCTACTGTGGTTCTTCAAGCAATGGGCCTTTTACCAAAGGACCTCATGGCTAATGCCACTTGCTTCAGGAGTGCCTCACGTAGATAGATTGAGGTTTTATATTAATCATTTCAGATAATTTTACTCTGCATCAAAATGTATTTCCTCTTTAATGTTGTAAATATTTGGCAATTTAAAACATTGTGTAAAAAGCAATCTGTACAAACATCTCCCGGCTTTGATTTTTGTACCATGGAAATTGTATTTAACCATACAGGGTTTGGTATGTTTATATTGTTTACCTTAGTGATGTATTTGTTTAAGTGGCTAACATCCAAACGATTGTTTGAAGGCATCCGTAATCTTCAGTGTGGAATGTTAAATTACGCTTTTATACTGTATTTTGTACTATGATGTAACTCCTCTTCCTTATGGCTAGGCTGCTGTAACACTTGCCTGTAATCAGTGAAGGGCTGTGCACCTTGTACTAGTTCACAATGGGTTCTGCTGGACAGATACTGGGGCCAGTGTTATTGAGGTAATCAAGCAAGATCTGTTCCACAGGGCTGAAGCCACCATCTCCCCTTACAATTTTGTAGAAGTTATAAAAAGAAGTGGTATGTTGTGTGATGATCAGCACTAAGTTCTATGTTCCCGTCAAAGCCACTTGGGCCATGAGAAGGGAGTGAAAATGAAGTCCGACTAGAATTCTACTGCAGAGGCCAAGTACACTTAGTATGGCATTGAGTTGTGATATAGTTTTACTTTGATGTGCATTTTGAATTTCAGCTACACCTAGATAGACGTAAAATGATAAATAAAATGCTGTAACCAACTTATCCAATAAAATTGGCACCCAGCCACTATTTTGTTGACTGAGAGAGTTTAAGTTTATGTTAATTTTTAGGGTCTAATAGAATATTTCATGTGTATTACAGTGGTATTCATATGCTGTCTCTATACTTTATTTTAAAAAGCTTAAGGCCCAAAATATAAACTTCTGGAATAAATGTGTTGTTTTATTTTCTGGAATATAAAGTGAACACATACTTCTTCACTAAATACTATTGTTTCTTTACCCAATGCTTATCATTTCTAAGCACTTTTATTTAAAAAAATTTGAACTAGACACACACACACACACACACACTACTACTACTACTACTACTACTACTACTACTACTACTACTACTACGCCATGATGGATGAGCGTACTTTAAACTCTTAATACACTATTCTATGTGGAATACAAAATACCCTTACCTGAATTAACATGCATATGCATTAAAAATATGTGTGTATACATCTATCTGAGAGAATTGTAAAGAAAGCAACTAAGAAGCATCAACAATCAACTCAGTAGATATTGTATAAATTTGGTTTCAACCTTTACAAGCTAGAACCTGCTCATAATCCTTGGTAAATGGTTAGTTTTGCCCAGATGTCAGTAATTGATACTAATTTAGCCTCAATTTCCCATTTGAAAGGAAGCACTGACATTGATTCAATTTTCTATTCAGTTTATCATTAAGTTACAGGGATCTAGTTCTCATTCAAGTTACTTGAATTTTTCATATCTGAATATCTTATCAAAAAATAGTGAAACTGGAGAATGTTGATCTAAAATCTTAACACATGCATGTAATAAATATTAACGGTTAATGCTTATAAACATTTGAATATTCCCTTAACTTCCAAAATGAAATTTAAAGCCAAAGGTATACAAATCTTGAATTTCCTTGCCAGAGGCTTTTTTCCTCAAAGATTCCTTTTAGGCTTACTTTGGCGTTCAGGATCTCCAATTATAAAGGTAGTCACTCATTTCCACATTCCGTAAGGATGATTTCCCCAGTACTGGTGTTTGGCTAAGTTGGTCCAGAGTCTTAGGGTGCAACCCACAGTTAGCAAGCTCCTCACGAACAGTCTCCTGTGGGAATTGGTACCAGTCAGTGAAAGCACACCAGCCTTTTTGAACACTCAGTTTTTAATAGTTACCATGGGAACTTGGACACCAATGCCTTCATACTATTCATTATCTACAGAGGTTGACTTAAAGAATTTTTGCATAGTTTTAATTATAACTTCTAAATAAAACCTAAAAAATGTCAAAAGTAAAGGCCATTTGTTAAATCCTCATGCTAAGTTGCCATTTTTTTTTGGTGGGGATAGTATTTAAGTCACTAAGTATTACAACAGCTTGAAATCATAAAACTTACCTCACAAGAACAACTTACATAGATACATCCCTTCCTCTCAGAAATTATCATTGAAAATTAGTAAATACAGTTAACTTGAAACAGTTTGGCTCATAAATAACTTCCTTCACCTACTCTGAGGAAACTAAGTCTGTTTACAGCTCTCCGCTTACCTTTCCCAGGACTTTGTCCACTGGTGGGCAGATGTTGAACACAGCGGTTGGCTCGTGTGTATACAGTCCTGCAGAAAATGACCCACTCTGTGAAGATCCGAGTAGCATGGTCATAGCATGTAGAGAATGAGGCATGACAGGACCTGTGATCTCCAAGCTGAATTGATCTTTGTATCCAGAAACAACCTGTGTCTTCACATTTACACTTCGTGCCTTACAAAAAATTGAAGGGGAAAAAAATTATGGTCATCTCTCAAGCTTTTGTCCCTAGCTTAAAACATGTTCATTAACTTTTCATTAGGATTTTCCTCTAAGTTATGGAACAAAAGTAGTGACATGAAGAGTGTATAAGAATAAAAATGTTTAGTAAATTCTATCTCCAGTATCCTTTACTCCAAATTATGAGATTGTCAGTTTAAGTACATAAAATTTTTTCATATGGTATTCACTCTGATTTAGTAATACACTTTCATTACAGAACATTGGTAAAACAAATAAATTGATTCTACAGCTACTAACATTCAGTATGTAGTTGTTTATATGTATAATTTTCAACAATATGGATTCACAGGCACCCCTTGCAGATGTTGTGGGTTTGGTTCCAGACCACTGCAATAAAGGGCGTACACATGAAAGCGGGTTGTAAACTTTTTGCTGGTTCAGGGTCTTGATTTCAATTTGTAAAAAAACGCAACATCTGTGAAGTGCAATGAGGTCTACCTATTCAGTTAATCTTTTCACTTATTCATGATCCAGTTTTTGAGATAATTCAATATTCCTGCCTCTTGAGACAAGCGCCCTGGCCAGTGTGGCTCAGTTGGTGATTTAACTCCTGGTCAGGGCACATACCCCAGTAGTGACTTTGATGCCCAGTCGGGCCACGTGCAGAAGGCAATCAACTGATGTTTCTCTCTTAAAAAAAAAAATGAGACAACTTTTCTTTATGGCAAAAAAGATTAACACCAAAATTTTTGTTGCCAGTTTTATACTTTGTAAGAAATTTTTTTTTTATATAATTCATATATTTTCATGTAACTCCTTTGGTATAACTACATCAAATGATTTTTTACTGGGAGAAAAAAAAAAGCAACATAAAAATGCAAATAAAACAAATGTCAAAAATTTATCCTATCAAAAAAGAAAAAGTACTTTTTAAGAAGCTAGGTTACTGACTTCCAGTCAAAATAGCAGAGTAGGTAGGTGAACACTGTCCACCCCCTCCCACAACCACATCAAAATTACAACTAAACTATAGAACCACCATCATTCAGAACCACCTGAAATCTAGCTGAACAAGTCCTACAACTAAGGACAGACGAAAGCAGCCACATGGAGACTGGCAGGACAACTGAAGCTACGCGCCGGGCTGGCGGATAAAAGCCAGGATGGTGCCTCAGCTGCAGAGGTCCCCGCTGAGGACGAGGCCCCACTGGGCCAGGCCAGGGCTCTAATGCCAGTAGAGAAGTCCAAGGAACTTCAGGCTGAGAAACCCAGCAGATGTGGCTGAGACTAGCACTGCTGCAGTCCCAGGTGTTGCTCTTTAAGGGCCCGCACATATATTTCCTCGCTAAAAGGCTCACTTGTTCTGAGCTCCAGAGCTGGGGCAGAGGCACAAAAGCACCAGAGACATAGAGCCCACACCAAGACACATCCTAATTAAAGCACCAAGGGTTAAAGACAGACTCTTAAAAGCAGCAAGAGAAAAGCAGTTAGTTACCTATAAGGGAGCTCCCATAAGATGGTCAGCTGACTTATCAACAGAAACTTTGTGGCCAGAAGCGGCTGGTAGGAAATAATCGAAGTGACGAAAAACAAGGACCTACCACCAAGACGACTTTACCCAGCAAGGCTTTCTTTCAGAATTGAAGGACAGATAAAGCGCTTCCCAGACAAGGAATAGCTAAAGGAGTTCATCACTATCAAACCAGTATTACAAGAAATGTTAAAGAATTGCTTTAAGAGGAAGAAGAAAAAATATGAATAAAATAGCAATAACTACACCTATCAATAATTATTTTAAATGTAAATAAATGGATTAAATGCTCCAATCTGAATGGATATTAAAACAAGACTCATACATATCCTACCTACAAGAGGGCCACTTAAGATAGAAAGACACACAGACTGACTAAAGGGATGGAAAAAGATATTTCATTTAAAGGGAAAAAAAAAAAAAAAAAAAAAAGCTGGGGTAGCAATACTTGTGTCAGACAAAATAGACCTATTTTTTTGTGTGTGTCAGAGTATCTTTTTTTTTTTTTTTAAATATATTTTATTGATTTTTTACGGAGAGGAAGGGAGAGAGATAGAGAGTTAGAAACATCGATGAGAGAGAAACATCGATCAGCTGCCTCCTGCACACCCCCTACTGGGGATGTGCCCACAACCAAGGTACATGCCCTTGACCGGAATTGAACCTGGGACCCTTCAGTCCGCAGGCCAACGCTCTATCCACTGAGCCAAACGGGTTACAGCCAAAATAGACTTTTAAAACAAAGGCTATAACAAGATAGGATCCAGTGATTCCACTTCTATTTATCTAAGGAAACCAAAAACAGTAATTCAAAATGACATATGTATCCCTATGTTCTGCAACATTAATAGCCAAGATATGAAAGTAACCCAAGTGTCCATCAATAGACGAATGGTGAAAGGTATGATACATACATACAAGGGAATTAGCCATAAAAAAAAAGTGAAATCTTGCCATTTACAACATGGGTGAACCTTGAGCGTATCCTATATAATAATCCTATATAATAAAAGGGTAATATGCAAATTGACCCTAACAGCAGAATGACTGGGAATGATTGGTCACTATGACACACACTGACGACCAGGGGGCAGATGCTCAATGCAGGAGTTGCCCCCTGGTGGTCAGTGCGCTCCCACAGGGACAGCTCTGCTCAGCCACAAGCCAGGCTGACAACTGCCAGCACAGCAGTGGTGGTGGGAGCCTCTCCCGCCTCCTCAGCAGCACTAAGGATGTCCGACTGCAGCTTAGGCCTGCTCCCCACTGGCAAGTGGACATCCCCCGAGGGCTCCTGGGCTGCCAGAGGGATGTCTGACTGCCAGCTTAGGCCTGTTCCCCCTGGGGAGCGGGCCTAAGCCAGCAGGTGGACATCCCCCAAGGGGTACCAGACTGAGAGGACACAGGCTAGGCTGAGGGACCTCCCTGAGTGCACAAATTTTTGTGCACTGGGCCTCTAGTTATGCTAATAAAATAAGTGAGATAAAGAAAGACAAATACCATCTGATTTAATTTATGTGAATTTGAAAAAACAAAGAAAAACAAAACAGAAACAGAATAAACTGATGGTTGTAAGATGGGAGGGGGGAGACAGGTCAAAGAGGGGAAGGGATTAAGATGTACAACTTGCCACTTACAAAGTCACTGGGATGTAAAGTAGAGCACAGGGGATACGGTCAGTAAGACTATAATACTGGCCAGAACCGGTTTGGCTCAGTGGATAGAGCGTCGGCCTGCGGACCAAGGGGTCCCGGGTTCGATTCCGGTCAAGGGCATGTACCTTGGTTGCGGGCACATCCCCGGTGGGGGGCGTGCAGGAGGCAGCTGATCCATGTTTCTCTCTCATGGATGTTTCTGGCTCTCTTTCCCTCTCCCTTCCTCTCTGTAAGAAATCAATAAAATATATTTAAAAAAAAAAAAAAAGACTATAATACTGTATGGTGTCAGATGATTACTAGACTTATTGTGGTGATCACTTCCTAAGGCATAGAAATGCCTAATCACTATATTGTACAACTGAAACTAATCTAATATTGTATATCAACCTTAACTGAAAAACAAAGTTATTTTTTTAAAAAAGAAGTTACGTTATGAAGATTAGCGTAGGATTACCCGCCAACCCCTTATTACCTTAAGCATTTGCATGGTGGCACCTCGGAAAGCTATCGGGGATAAGAGAGTTGGTGGAAGTCCTGCCTGTGGGCCGGAAGTAGCCATTAAGCTCTTACAGTTGATCAAAAAATTTAGCAACGTAAAGGTGTTTGTTCCCTTCACCAACACAACAGACTCAGGTCTGTGATCCATTTGTACTTCATGTTTCTCCTTACGCCTGAAGATGACAATCAAGGAAATTGCAAGTACAAACCCCATGCCAACGGGAAAAGCAGTTATCTTGATTCTGAATCACCTGGGACCCCTTTCCCAATTCCAAACTGGAAATGCTCCGTTATCATGTCTTCACTGCAGATATAAGGCACCTGCTTAAATCAAAATGACTTGACTTTAACCTGCATTTGCTAGAAATTGACACCTAACAAAACTTTCTTCGCTAGTCAAAAATATATTCTGTTCCCCCCACAAACTTCAACAAAATGGAATGTTTGCTTTTTTTAAAATATAGCTTCTTTGCCCTGACCGGTTTGGCTCATCGGATAGAGCGTTGGCCTGCGGACTCAAAGGTCCCAGGTTCAATTCCGGTCAAGGGCATGTATCTTGGTTGTGGGCACATCCCCAGTGGGGAGTGTGCAGGGGGCAGCTGATCAATGTTTCTCT
This sequence comes from Myotis daubentonii, assembly GCF_963259705.1. NCBI lineage: Eukaryota > Metazoa > Chordata > Mammalia > Chiroptera > Vespertilionidae > Myotis > Myotis daubentonii. The sequence goes on from NC_081842.1 coordinate 1,882,854, forward strand.
CTCATTGATGTTTCTGACTCTCTATCCCTCTCCCTTCCTCTCTGTAAAAAATCAATAAAATATATTAAAAAATATATATAGCTTCTTAGTTTATTGGTACTTAGGGTTTTGTTATTTAGTGTCATGATGGTGAATTAATTTTAGTATGATCTTAAGATAATTTAAGATTATGGTCAGGCAGGCTAGTGTGGTTCAGTGGTTGAGTATCAACCCATGAACCAGGTCACCAGTTGGATTACTGGTCTGGGCACTTGCCCAGGTTGTGGGATCAATTTTCAGGGAGGGGAGTGCAGGAGGCAGCCGGTTGATGTTTCTCTCTCTCTCCCCCTTCACTTCTTCTCTCTCTACAATCAATAAAAACATATTAAAACAAAATATTATGGTCAAATAAAACTGCCAGTCAATATTCCATTGCTCACTAACTTAATTCAATGAAAATCAATTCTAGTTAACAGCAAATGAAAGGATACAGCTTGATAGAGAGTATGTCTGGCTTTTTAATTTTATCTTGCACACCCATCTCTTCCAGCCAGGAAAAACTTTCTTCTTCATCTTCATCACTGATTGCTTGCTCCCTAAAAAATTGCTATAGTTAGATTTCCCACTTCATAACGCTGTTTCCTCTACAAAACCACTGCACCGAGTCGATAGCCACTGCATGACATCAAAGGTTATTTTAATCACATACTCCCCATGTCCCAGGCTTGTCCCAGATGGTTTCTTCTTCTCATGGCCACTTTCTTTTACTAAAGGCAGAGAAAATTCAATACCTACATGAGAAAAAAAAAATAACTGAGTTTTCTTTACTATACTAGCAATTTAAAAGAATTTAACAGGTATGCCTTACTTTTAGAGAGTCCGAAATTTGAAAATGTGAGTCTTTATATTTGATTTATTTAGGCAATAGCTTTCAAACTTTCTTTTTTCTTTTTCAATTAGTTTACATTCAGTATTACCTTGTATTAGCAGCCCATAACACAACCATACATACCCATATCTCCTTCAAACAAAAGGTTCAGGAAACAATACATTCTTACTACATGTGGTATTCTTTCATAAAGTATTATATACTACTCATTTTTTCATTTTTTTTAAAATGCTGATTAAACCCAGTAAATATATCTTATGTCCACTCATGGGTTGACCCAGTTTGAAAACTGTTGTTAAAAGGGGTAGGTAATTTGTACTATAAGGAATTTTAAGAAGTGTATATTCAGATAGGGACTATCCAACCCAGTATGTGTTTAGAGATCCGTGAAAGGAAGATCATTAACTTAAAGCAATGTATAAGGAACAGCTTAAATAACTGCTATAAAAAGATTCAGAAAGAAGTAAAATATTTCTTAATATAGTTAAGCCCAGCCAGTGTGTCAACCTTAGAACCAGGAAGTCACGGTTCGATTCCCGGTCAGGGCACATACTTGGGTTATGGGCCCGTTTTCCCAGTGGTGGGTGTGTAGGAGGCAGCTGATCAATGATTCTCTCATCACTGATGTTTCTCTCTCTCTCCCTCTCTGAAATCAATAAAAATGTTTTAAAAAATAATATAGCTAAAACTAATAAAAGACAATTCAACTGACAAAGGGTATTTTTAACTTTCAAGAAAAGAGTTTACTATATAGTGTGGTATTCTTATTTTAAACTATAATTTTACCTTCATTTTTCATAGCTTCTCTTATACCTCTAGTTGTAGGAGACATGAGAGCCGTGATTACATCATTTCCTGCTAATCCTGATGCACGAAACAGGATAGTAAATTGATAGGTACAAACGTAGAAATAGGGGCAAAGTTTTGTCTTCAGAAGATTATACAAAGAAGTGAAGCTCACGGACCTATGAAGCAAATTTTCTTTTGTTAATTAAACATTTAACTTCACATCTAAAATATAATACTGTATAATTCGGCTTGATATTCACCCTGATTTGAAACACAACATAAATATTACAGATAATGGTTTTCATTTTTGCCGTTACATATAACTTGGCTTTTAAAGAACTGAAACTGGTCATGGGACTCACTGATAACTTCTACATATTTAAACAGTGTTCACCATTTAAATACTAACCATTGTTTTCTTTAAATAAAATTTAATTGGTAACTTATTGGTAATTATCTTTGTGCAGCTTCTGGTGAGAATGGAAGCAGTCACTGACAAGAATCTTAAAGAATTATGTTTATGTGTATTTACCAAACATTTAAATGAGTTTCACAATTGCATAAAGAGTGAATAAGAGCCAGCAAGTAAACAATGTAAATGTTGGTTAACAGTTCCAATAAAATCATTCAGGAGGAAGAGCGATCTTTCTACCACTAAATATTTCCACATAATGAATAAAACAGGAAGAGAATATGGCTAAAATGAAAATTCAGTATTGGATCACACAAGTTTTTACAAATCTTACCAGTCACTCATTAAAATGCGTTGTAGGGATTCATCATTTGACCAAGGGCTTGTCTTTGCAGACATTTTCCGGTCAGCTCCAATCCGAGGGAACAGGGAGAGCCAGGGAAAGGCGGGGTGGAGCCAGTAGACCAGGCTCTGCTGGAAAGCACATCGCAGCTCAGTGCAGAGCTTGGGGTCCTGAAGTCCAGGCAGCGCACAGGTTTGAGCCACAGAAAGATAAACTTTTATTAAAAAGACACTGAATATACCAAATCCTTATCTTCACTGCTTCCTATAGTAAAGTGTTAATAGCTGTTACAGGGGCTACAATGTAGTTTATTCTTATTTGGGAGAACCTTTCTTGTCAGCAATTATAGTCTATCCAGCCATACATCACAAGGAACACTTAAACATAGATGGGAACCTTCTCCTGTCTCTACCATCCTTGAGAAAAATGACTTCTCTTTATCAGGAGGGCAGGGACTGTGTGCGTGCGTGCATGCATGCATGTAGGTAATAACACATTCAACCGCCCCCCCCCCCCCCCCGGGGCTCTATTTAAAAAGTAGCCAGTGCCCTAGCCAGTTTGGATCAATGGATAGAGCTGAAGGGTCCCAGGTCTGATGATTCTGGGCAAGGGCACAATCTTGGTTGCAGGGTTGATCCCTGTGTGGGTGTCAACCAATCAATGTGTCTCTCTCACACCAGCGTTTCTCTGTCTCTTCCTCACTACTCTCTTTAAAAATCAATGGGCCCTAACCAGTTTGGCTCAGTGGATAGAGCGTCGGCCTGCGGACTGAGGGGTCCCGGTTCGATTCCGGTCAAGGGCATGTACCTTGGTTGCGGCCCCATCCCCAGTAGGAGATGTGCAGGAGGCAGCTGATCAATGTTTCTCTCTCATCGATGTTTCTAACTCTCAATCCCTGTCCCTTCCTCTCTGTAAAAAATCAATAAAATATACTTTTTAAAAATATAAAAATCAATGGAAAAGTATCCTCAGGTGAGGATTAACAACAACAAAAAACAAAAAAGAAAAAAAATAGTAGCCAGTAAAAACTGGTAACCCGAATCCCAAATCACCCTTACCAATTTATTAAAAATGAGGTACCAAGGTCTCTTTTAGGTAATCCTCTTTAACCTAGTTTAAGTTGATGAGCTGCTTCAAAGTAATACTATTGCATTTCTCTGAAAACATTCTAGAATTCATCAACTCTAGTAAATTGACAAGACACCATCATTCAGGTAGCATGAGGTAGTGCCTTTAAAAGAGTGCACATTTTGTGAGAAAATGAGTAAAGTAACCCGTCTGCCTTTGTAACCCTATTCCTCATTGCTTTTCATTCATTTTTCTTATATTTTCTTTCTCAAAAGCCTTAGAAAAGAATGGCTTAGTTCAAGTAATGCCCCCCTGCAACACTGACCGTTTCTCAGGACAGGCCTCTAAACTGAATGGCAGTCACCGAGTCTGATGAAAACTATGTAAAAGCACCACTTTGGCAATACAAAATCTCCAAGTGTTTATGTCAAAAGAAAAACTTACTGGAAGGAAATATCTCTGGCATTTTTGCAGAGAAGTGAAATTTACACTGAATTTGTAACTTTAAAACACAGCTCTTTTCTTGCAGAATTACCTGTATACTTTGAGGCAGAGTCACTTCTGTTGCTCTGCAATGCTGGACGACGCCCTGAGCCTCTTCCTGTGCTTTCAAATGATCTGCCCAGGTAAAGGGTTGAGAAGAGGTGAAAAGGAGTCGAGTTTTAATACTCCAGTCCACAGGTAACTCTGTACTTTCTGGGGAAGGCTTATCAGATTCGGAGAATGATCTGTGTGAAATCTTTTAGAAAACAAAGAACACAAAAATTAGTAGAGTAGCGAGGAAGAAACCTTCAATCTACAGATTTCATGAACACACACGATCGTTGAAATGCCGAAATTTTAGAGAACGTGTAATAAGTAACATAGGTAATATACTACACACCATGAAAAAGTCTGTGAACAGTAGTTATCTCTGGGAAGTAGGAATTTTTTGGAGGTGGTGGTGGTAGAGAGACAGAGTTCACCTTTTAGCGTAGATAGTTCTATACAGTTTAGTTACAAAAGGCATGTGCTGCCCAGCTGTTGGCTCGGTGGTTGAGCGGTCACCTATGAATCGGGAGGTCGCTGGTGCAATTCCCAGCCAGGGGATATGCCTGGGTGGTGGGCTCCATCCCCATGTGGGGTGTGCAGGAAGCAGCCAATGGATGAACTTTCTTTCTCATCAGTGTTTTTATCTCTCTATCCCTATCACTTCCTCTCTCTCTAAAAATCATTGAAACAAAATATACAAAAAGACATGTTATTTTCATGATCACAATTAAAGAAATAAAAGCGATTACTAATGTTGCTATCAAAACAGAAACCGTCTGAGTATTTTACAAACACCCTTTGAGCCACTCAAACTCTGAACCCGGCGCTAAGCTGCCCTTGGCTATGGAGAACACGTGGAACAGTATTCTCCCATCACAACGACTTTCTCAGGTGACGTCACAAACACAGCAGGGAGAGGGGACATGTCCATAGATCCTGCGAAGGCCTTTTCTTTACCAGGAAGGGAGGCTGGTCCTGGCGGCGAGCTCACTGTCTCAGGACCACGGTGCCCTGGTGGGACCATCACAGCACAAGGATGTGGGGAATGGAAGCGGGCTTGTGCATGGGTGTGCGCGTGCGCTTGTGCATGTGTGTGCGCTTGTGCATGTGTGTCCGTGCGCTTGTGTATGTGCGTGTGCATGTGCGTGCGCGTGTGCATGCATGTGTATGTGCGGGTGCTTGTGCGTGTGCGAGTGGAGGGTAGCAGTGGTGGGGGTGTCAGCATCCTGTGGGGTAACGAGGGGACGTGAAGACTCCGTGAAAAGCTAAGTTCCCGCAGCGGCGGCACCCGCAGCGGGAGGGGGAGGACTGCAGGGCCAGGCGCCCACCCGCGCCCTCCGCCCCACGAGGCTTCCGCTGGAGATGCACAGCCGATGGCCGAGGCGCTACCTGGAGGGAGTCGGCGGGCGCCGTTCCTTCCGGCTCCTCCTCCCGCAGCAGGTCCTGCTCCCGGCGAGAGCCTGGGGACTGGGCGGAAGGCGCCGTGTGAGCTGCCCGCGGGCACACGCTCCCCCAGCCCGTGCGGCCCCGCCCCGGCCGGCCTCCCGCAGCTCGGAGTCGGACGCGGACGGCCGAGGGCTCGGCACCCAGCACGGCCGCGCCGGCGCCGCGGAACGGCTCCCAGGCTGCGGGGGAGGCGGGCACAAGCGGCGCCGGGCCCCCGGGGGCTGCTCCCCTCCAGCCCCACGAGCGCTGCTGCCCGAGCACCGCCCCCCTCGGCCCAGCGCGGAGCGCCCCGCACACCCGCGAGCCCCCCGACCGCCGGCCCCCACTCACCGGGCTCGGCGCCCGGGGCGGCCCGTCCTGAGGCTCCGCGGCGGCCCGCGGCCGGTTGTCCAGGCGGGCGAAGGGGTTCCTGCCCGGCGCGCCCGGGCCGCCGCCTCTGCCCGCCGCCGGATAGGGGCGCAGGGGCAGCCCGGCCGCCAGAGCGGCTCGGCGGGGCGCCGGCTCGGGCCGCCCCCCGGGGGAGAGCGCGGCCCCCAGGCTCCGGGCCCTCTTCCGCCGCAGCCGCAGGGTCTCGGGCGGCTTTTTGAAACTGGGCGAGTAGCCGGGCACCGAGAAGGCCATGGCGCGCAGCGGCCGCCCAGCACCGAGCGGCCACCACAGGAGCTTCCCGCGCGCGCCGGCCCCGCCCCGGCGTGGCCCCGCCCCCGTGGCGCGCGCGTGCGCCCTGGGCCGCCCCGGCGTGGCCCCGCCCTCGCTGCGTGCGCAGCTGCGGGGCCTGCTGGTGCCGGGCGCCCCCTGGCGCTGCTGCGGTCGCGTCTGGTCGCCGGTGGAGAGGGCGCCGGCTGCACTCCCTGTGGACGGCGGGGAGTGACGAGCCCGGCCGCCGCCCGGGAGGAGGAAACGCTAGGCGGGGGGAGGAGGGGACCGCAGCCGGCGAAGGGGCCTGGGTGCCCCTTCCGCAGACCGACCGACCGGCCGACGGGGCCCAGCCCGCCCTCGCTCCCCGCGTCGTGGGCGTCCGAGGAAACGCTCACGCGGTGGGCGCCCGGGGCCTGAGGGCCGGGTCCTCGGAGGCAGGCGGAGACCCTAGACTAGAGGGTGAAGGACGCGCCTCGGTCCGCCGCCCGGACGGCGTGGGCGGGGCCGGCGCGCTGACAGGCAGCGCTGACGGCCTATCAGGAGGCAGCGTGGCTTTTGCCCAAACTCGTGTTCTTCCTGGAAGGAAGGTTATCGCGGAGGCAGCTACATAAACACAGGCACTGAGACGACTTCCAGAATATTCCCTTCAGGTGTTAATTACAGACTTGTCTTGGCTGTTTGTACATTAACTTTTCAAATACGTTTCAGGTATTTGAAATAACCATCTCGTCTCAGATAGCAGGAAAGCATGCTTAAAAAGGGAACAACTTGCTTTTATCTTCCTTGATTTTTCTGAACAATTTCCAAGGAAACTCTGGCTTCAAATACTAGAATGGGTTCATTCAACTGAGATCTGGGAGATAAAGTTAAAACTGAACAACTTGCTTTTTTCTTCCTTGCTTTTTCTGAACACCTTCCATGGAGACTTTGGCCTCGTACGGCGGGATGGGTTCGTCCAGACGAGGCCTGCGGAAGAGAGATGATCAGACAAGCGACACAGGCTGGGCGCGGAGACCTGCTTATGCCATCGCATCACTTTAAATAATGCGAACTTGTTCACTAGTGTGTCCACCATCAAAAGTCGTTAATTTTTTTTAATGTTTTTGTTGACTTAGAAACTGATGTGAGCGAGGAGCGGGAGGCTGCCTCCTGCAGCCCCGGGAGGTGTCTCACCCCCGATCCTGGGTACGCGCTCGGCGGGAACTGAACCCGCGGCCCGGGTGCCCAGGAGGACGGCCAGCTCCGCCACTCCGGCCGACACAAGTGGTTACATTTTAAAGGGGAAATCGGCTCCCTCTTTTTGATAAATAGATAAAAAAACTTTAACTTTTCCCGCTTCTCAAGCTGTATTTCAGGTTGCTTTGGGAGGGGCGATGAGGTAGGTGTGGAACGGAGTGAGGAAAACTCAGGGACACTTACTGGTGTGTCACCCAGAGAAATGCTAACGCCCTCGCGGGCTTGGCTCAGTGGACAGAGCGTGGGCCTGCGGACTGAAGGGTCCCGGTTGGATCCCAGTCAAGGACACGTGCCCGGTTTCGGGCTGGATCCCCAGTGGGGGGCGTGCGGGAGGCAGCCGATCAATGATTCTTTCTCATCGCTATTTCTCTCTCTCTTTCCCTCTCCCTTCCTCTCTGAAATCAATAAAAAAATGTTAGAGAAATGTTAAGGAGCAGCTATTTAAACAAAATACTAAAATATGGAGGCAATGGGTGTGCTGTGAAAGCTGAAACAAAAATGCCAGCCTTATCCCCTTGAGAACAGAAAAATAAAGAACAACAATGATTTGGTAATTCAGCGTACCTAAAAACACCAGTTGCTAACTTCTCCATCACATCTTTTAAGACACGTAGCTGGAAGAACAGTTAAGGTGGCAATGTGAAAGACAGAAGTTTAAAGAAAAGCAATCAGATGAAGATGCTAGGCAGTTCACTTTTTAAAAAAGTTTTTGTACTCTCAAAATTAAAAAATTGTTATAGAAATTCTGTAAGCTGTCAAATTTCTCTAAAAAAAAAAAAGGGGGTGGCGGGGAATGGGAAAAATGAGAGCGGTGGTGACGTAATAGAGCCTAAACTCCTAAAAACAAGTGACGACAGATGCAAGCCGACTGCCTGTCCTAAGGAATGACTAGGTGTTTTCCAAAGAGACGGTAATGGAATGGTGTCAGGGTTTCACTTTAGCACCACTTATGTGACTTTGTTAAAAACACCACTTACTGTGGGTGCACATTCATTTATGAAATGGCTACAGACTCCAAATTTGTGTGCACGAAAGTTAAACTGTGTGACATGCAACTAATAGAGTCAGAAAACTAACATTTTAAGGAATCTAGTCATTTAATTGAAATTTGAACACTAGAATTGCTAGCACTGAGAACTATTTATGATCATAATTGGAAGGAGAACTCTGTTAAATCACAAGCAGCAACACCTGGGAGAGGCTTGCATAAGTGGGACTAAGGTCTGATTTAGGACTTGAGAAAATGTAAATTAAAAAATATGAACATAATACATTTTAAAGATTTTTTTAAGGGACCTAAAGAATATGGATTTTACTTATTTATACTATAAATTCTCTTTCTACTTCTGTTAATGAAATTGCCAAGAGTATGCGTAAGAGAGTGTGTCGTGTATTTTTGATTTTTGAAAACTTAACATCATTTCATTTAAGCGTGTTATGTGTCAACATGGTCCATGGGTTTGTTAAATAGGTTAAAATCATGTCTGGAGGGGAAGGGAGGGCAGCTGAGAGAATTAAGTGACAGGCTAAGCAGCCAGCCTGTATTATGACATGTAAAATTCAAAATACGCTATTGCTTTTAATACATGTTGTTCCTCTGTTGTTAATACGTAATGGTATTCTTGATTACTATAATGTCATTGGACATTTAGGTTGCTTTAAATTGAAATTCAAACAAAATTCTTCTAGAAAGTTAAAGATTTAGTTTATTTTCTAAATTTAATAGGAAAATATTTAATCAGAAATAGTTTAATCTCATTCACTCGCTACATTAAGGGACTTTTCGGATTTTGAAATGTGCTCTTTAAAACTCAACTACGCACACACTAAGGAAACCCTAACTGAAGGCTCTGCACCCTCGGACTTGCCCCTAGACCAGTGATAGCAAACCTACGACCCGCGTGTCAGAGGTGACACGTGAACTCATTTTTTTTGGTTGATTTTTTCTTTGTTAAATGCCATTTAAATATATAAAATAAATATCAAAAATATAAGTCTTTGTTTTACTGTGGTTGCAAAGATCAAAAACTTTCTATATGTGACACGGCACCAGAGTTAAGTTAGGGTTTTTCAAAATGCTGACACGCCGAGCTCAAAGGGTTCACCGTCACTGGCCTGGGGGGCTGCCCTTTGTACACGTCACTCACGGAACTACACACTCTCAGCGCCACGGAGGAGAGCCAGCGAGGCCAGCATGGGGCTCTTCACGCACAAGGACACTATTAAGTTACGAGAACTTATTTTTTACCCAATTTCTTAAAAATTTTACCAAGTGCAGCTGCCTTTAGGACAGTCATTTTAGAAAGAAGGGGTTTATCTGTAAGTTCACCTTGCTCTGAAGAGGTTTGACTTTTCTTTTGGAACAGCTTTCAGATTCTCATGAAAACTTTTCATTACTTTTACTCAAACTAGAATGATTTGGATTCCTTTGCTAGATTTGTCTCCAAGTAACTTGCATTTAAAAAAATCAAACTCATCCTCAGTTGATGAAGATTTCCAAGCATTGGTAATCTTAAAAACACCCCACAAACTCTTTAACTGAGACGTGTTCTGAAACGTGTGCACAGTGGAGCCACCGTAGGTGTAAGAAGGCCAGCTCTCACGGTGATGTGGAGTTTCCATAAGCCAGGGCCAAACCAAAACAAACTCGTCCGTGGCACTACGGCTCATCTCCCATTCAGAAACACGCGAGACTGCCTGGGTACGATTCCGGCCCGGCCACTTGCTGGCTGAATCCCTGGGCTTGTATTAATTAACCTTTCTACAATTCAGTTCCTTCACCTGTGAACTAGGAATGATAACACTATTACACCTCAGAGGGTGGTTTCAATATATAAGTAAGTCATACCTACACAGCCTGTGGAACATTGTTTGGCACGATCAATGAAAGTTAGCTATTATTTATTATTACCATTATTAAAGAACTTAGTTATGATAATGCAAGGTAAATGTCAAGCCAGAAACTCAAGTCAGTAGAAAAAAAGGATATAAAGATATTTTCCTTGTTGTACATTTGACAAATTCCAAACTTCGTCGTTAAGGAAAGCCACCGTTGCTCCCTTGAGGAAGAGGCAGTGGCTATCTGGAGGATCCAGCTTGGACAGAATGCAGAAAGACTGATCAGCACTGAGTTTAACAGCAGAAAGAGGGCTGGTATCTTGAGCCAGAAAAATTCTACACAAATTAAATAATACCCAAATCATAAGTAACCAGCACACAAACTTAATAACAATCTGTGAATCATGTTTTCTTTGCATTTCATTCTCCAAAATGATGAAATAGCAAGGTCACATGCAAGGCCAACCAGAAACCTGATGATGCAGTAGTAGAGTGTGTGTGTTAGATTTCTGGTTGCTACTTCCCAGTCATTTTCATGAGGATGTCAGAAAATCATGAAGACTGGTATATGAAAATTATGGTATTTGCATATCAACCATGATAAAAATATTTAATTTCAATTCTATTAAGAAATGTATTTTTGGGAGACTGTATATCTGATATAATAAAAGTCTAATATGCAGATTGACCGAATGGCAGAACGACCAGTTGCTATGATGTGCTCTGACTGCCAGGGGGCAGATGCTCAATGCAGGAGCTGCCCCCTGGTGGTCAGTGTGCTCCCACAGGGGGAGCACTGCTCAGCCAGAAGCCAGGCTCATGGTTGGTAAGCGCAGCTACGGTGGCAGGAGCCTCTCCCGCTTCTGCGGCAGCGCTAAGGAGCAATGAGCCAAGTGGTAAGGAGCAGCAAGGAGGCGGGCAGTAAGGAGCGAGGGGTCCTGGACTGCAAGAGGGATGTCTGACTGCTGGCTTGGACAGACATTCCCGAGGGGTCCCAGACTGTGAGAGGGCGCAGGCCGGGCTGAGGGACCCACCCCCAGTGCATGAATTTCGTGGACTGGGCCTCTAATAAATATATATATATATATATATATATATATATATATATATGTATATATATATATATATATATATATATATATATACACACACATATATATATATATACACATATATATATGTATATATATGTATATATATGTATATATATATATGCACACATACACATTTGTGTGTGTGTGTGTATATGCACACACACACACACTTTGGAGGCCTGGTGCATGAAATTAATGCATGGGGGGGGGAGGGGCTCCCTCAGCCCGGCCTGCACCCTCTCGCAATTCGGGGCTCCTTGGGGGATGTCCAACCGTTGGTTTAGGCCTGATTCCTGTAGGATTGGGCCTAAACCAGCAGTCGGACATCCCTCTCCCAATCTGGTACTGCTGGCTCCTAACTGCTTGCCTGCCTGCCTGATCGCGCCTAACCACCTCTGCCTGCTTGCCTGTTGCCCCTAACCAGTCACCTGCCTGCCTGATCACCCCTAACTGCTCACCTGCCAGCCTCATCACTGCTAACCGTTCCTCTGCCTGACTCATCACCCCTAACCACTCGCCTGCCTGCCTCATCGCCCCTAACCACTCGGCCTGCCTGCCTCATTGTCCCTAACCACCTCTACCTGCCTGCCTAATTGCCCCTAACCACTTGCCTGCCTGCCTGATCACCCCTCACTGCTCACCAGCCTGCCTGATCACCCTAACCACTCTTCCTGCCTGCCTGATCACCCCTAACCGCCTCTGCCTCAGCCCCCACCACAGCGGCTTCATCTGGAAGGACATCTAGAAGGTTGTTCAGCTGTCCGGTCTAATTAGCATATTACGCTTTTATTATTATGGATACACACACACACACACACACACATATTCCAATTAGAACAATTAAGAAATTGTGATAATTTTATATAGAAATATTTTGCTAAGTATATGTCAATGTTTGTTACTAAGAAAAAATCCTTGTTCTGGCTTGGTTGGTTGCAGCATTGGCCCATACACCAAAAGGTTGCAGGTTTGATTCCCAGTCAGGGCACATATGGGAGGCAACCAATTGATGTTTCTTTTTCATATCAATGTTTCTCTCTTTCCCTTCCTCTCTCTCTCAAATCAATAAAAAAAAACATATCCTTGGGTGGGGATTAAAAAAACCCTATTTCAGATATTATTAAATTCAGAAGTCACTGCATCCAAACTCCTAAATAAGTTAAATGAACTCCTCTACTAGGCACTTTTTCAACATTTTGGCCAACATGTAGCTAAAGTGTAAAAACTACCTTTCTTTAAAAAAATAGGGTATAATTCAGAATTTACACAAATTTGGCCACATTTTGCCTTCAAAGACTTAGGCATTATTCTTTAACTGTATCCTTTTGGTGGAAGAGTCATACTTTACTGTTTCTAGTCATACCTGCAGGTTTTCTTCTGTCGTCACCCAATGGCCTCCGACACCCAGAAGTGTGAGGATATCATGCTTATGTGGTAGTAGTTGTAATTCTGCAGCCGGTTCATCATCTTTACTATATAATCTCACTTACAAGGGAATAGTTAAAAAAAGAGAGTAAAGAAATACATATTTTAGTCATCTGATGAAAATTTATTCTTCAAACAAGTTCTCTTTCCTTTTTAATGTAGGAATGAGAAAGCATTTCTTTAAGAAAAAGTCAACACAATGTATTCAGACACCTTAAAAATATACTTTTGCATTAAAACTGGTCATAAACTTTACTCCAGATTTAATTATAAGTGAAATAACTAAAGAAAAATAGTGTTTTTCAGCCCTGGCTGGTTTGGCTCAGTAGATAGAGCATTGGCCCTTGGACAGAAGGGCCAAGGGTTTGATTCTGGCCAAGGGTACGTACCTCAGTTGCAGATCCCCAGTTGCAGACCCCCAATCAGGTGCATGTGGGAGGCTCTCACATCAATGTTTCTCTCTCTATGTCTCTCCCACTCCCTTCCACTCTCTAAAAATCAATGGAAAAATATCCTTGGGTGAGGATTAACAAAAAAAAACAACAACAAAAAGTAAAACAACTACGAAGAAAGTCTTTTTTTCATTTGAGAACCAGGCAAGGTAATGCAACATGGAACTAAGTCTGATAGTTTTAACCATAACGTCAGTCGCTTAATACTTTGGGAAAAGTTGACCTCTGATTAAGGAATGCATAGACTCAAGATGGTCATACTTTGACACAATTATTGAAATTTCAACTTGAGAAGCTAAGGAAGTATACATTCGCTTCCACTGAAAGATTTTTTTGGAGTGAATTTAAAATCCTGAAAATCCTGGCAAAAAGAAACACATATGATGGCCACATGTAGCTGTATTCACCGTGATTCTCACGGTAGAGGATAAATTCTAACGAAGTGTAAGCAGAATGCCTTTGCAGATGGTAAAACCTATCCTTTAGGTGAGATGGCACGACCTAACTGTACAAATTAGGTGCTAAACAGCAAAAGCGCAAGGAGGGTGAAAGTGGAACAGAATTCTCTTCGTTTTCCAAATAGAGATTGTATAAGTCAACCAGCCAGTAGAGGGCCGTATATAGCAAAAGCATCTGGCTGAGACTAAACTAATGTGTATCATGTGGGAAACATGGAAGAGATCATGTTTGTAGATTCTCGTAGGGATACTTCAATCCAATGCCTATACTTTAAAAGGCAAGCATGCTCTCTCTTCCAGACAGAGTTTACAATGGGATAAATTGAAGAAGTGCCAATTTAAATATGAAAGTTTAAAAGAACCCAAAACTAAACAGCAATTTAATAAATATGTTAAAAATTATTTCCTGAAAAAAAATGTATTTAAAAAATTATATATATATATATATATATATATATATATATATATATATATATATATATATATTGATATTGATTTCAGAGAGGAAGGGAGAAGGAGAGAGATAGAAACATCAATGATGAAAGAGAATCATTGATTGGCTGCCTTCTGCACACCCCAAACTGGGGACTGAGCCTGCAACCTGGGCATGTGCCCTTGACCAGAATCGAAACTGGAACCCTTCAGTCTGCAGGCCAATGCTCTATCCACTGAGCCAAACCAGCTGAGGCTGTTTTGTTTTTCCTAAAATTCAGCCATGACGCTAAAATTGCAGACTACTGATTTAGTAAAGCACGTACCTCCAGCGTCCAGGACAACATCGACTCCCAGGCCACCTGTTTCTTCTAAACAGCTTTCAGCAACATGGGCTTTCCCACCGGACACGTCGATCACTCGGGCTGCAAAGGACAGGAAATCAGGCAACTGCACTGCTCTCTATGTGATCAACACCAGTCAGAGGGAAAGCAAGAACAAACATCTGTTCTCTGAAATGAATTAACTGGTTCAAACAATTACTGAATCCAAATTATACTTTTTTCTCATCTAACCTGATATTGGTAAGGACCCATTTAAATGAAGGGACTGGCATAGTCAATAAAATAAAATATAAGCATTTTGTGACTAGTGTGTCCCAAGGCTAGTCTATTTACACGGGAGACTGTTCTCTGTACCTTATATTGCCAGAACTGAGAACCTATAAAACCAGAGTATATATACATTAAGACATGATCTGAAAGATTAAGTAATTTTTAAGTATGTTCAGATTTAATAGAGTTTAGAGCTAAACAGTACAAAATCTATTTGGGCGACATGATACTTCTCTATATTAGAGGCTGTTTTCTTCTTTCTCAATCACAGAACTCCCCGCACCTCCCCTACCTGCTGTTTCCCGTTAGCCATAGGGCCGTGGAGGACTCAGTGATGTTATCCATACTCACACCCAACAACCACTGCCTGCCTGCCTGCCTGCCTGCTCAGTTACACGCCGCTCATCCTCTTTCTCTTCCTCTGTTAAACTCCAGTGTTCACTCTGTGACTCCAGCCTATTAAATTCCATTCCTCTCTTTCTCTTTTCCTTTTTCAATCTATTTCCTTTCTCCACTTGCTGTCCAGATAAGTTCACTCTTTTCCAGGGCTCTGAGTTTCCTCCACGCCCTATTCATCATAAACTCTATCTGATGTGTGCTTCTGTAAAGTGGCCATCCCCTTCCTAGAATATCACAGAAAACAGACAACTTTAGAGGTAAACCACTGGGTAAGGCCAGCGGAGAAACATACCAAGGATGCAAAGTACACTGATTTATTAACTGAAACCAAAGAGGCACCAGGTATTTCTAAATTGTTTCAAAGTTCACCTCATTCAAACTTGGCTAAGTTGATAACAATGGGACCAAGAAGAAGAAAAAACATTGAAAAAAATAGGTTTAAAAAACAAAATAATTAGCCCTAACCGGTTTGGCTCAGTGCAGCCGTGGGCAAACTACGGCCGCGGGCCGGATCCGGCCATTTGAAATGAATAAAACTATTGAAATAAAAGACCGTACCCTTTTATGTAATGATGTTTACTTTGAATTTATATTAGTTCACACAAACACTCCATCCATGCTTTTGTTCCGGCCCTCCGGTCCAGTTTGAGAACCCATTGTGGCCCTTGAGTCAAAAAGTTTGCCCACCCTGGCTCAGTGGATAGAGCGTCGGCCTGCGGACTCAAAGGTCCCAGGTTTGATTCCGGCCAAGGGCATGTACCTGGGTTGCAGGCACATACCCAGTAGGGAGTGTGCAGGAGGCAGCTGTTCGATGTTTCTCTCTCATCGATGTTTCTGGCTCTCTCTCTCCCTTCCTCTCTGTAAAAAAATCAATTAAAATATATTAAAAACAAAACAATTCATTAAAACTATTACTTGAGTAAACTTAGATTTAGCACAGACACTAAGTGCATTTTAAAAGGTGCTGCGCCTTCCAGGTTTTGTTTGAAAGTCTGTGTTGAGTGGGGTTACCCACCGAGAGCAGGCCTGAGTCCTTCCAGGTACTGCCTGTCTTCCGGGCTGCACGCTGTGGAAATCACTTTGGCTCCTCTGTGGTGCGCTAACTGAACAGCTATTGTCCCAAGCGCCTGTGTGGAAAAATACACACAGTAGGCTCACACACATAGGGCAGAGGCCACCTCTGAATTGTCTTACAGGCTGTTCAATAAAGTGTAAGACGTTAGTGGTGCTTCAGTATATTTTTAAACGTTATCTGACAGCAGAGGGAAAACAATACGGAGAAGCTAAGTAGGATTAAACAGCTGACTGACTCCCTTCCTCGGAAGCGGGTAGAGAGCCGCTTGGGCCCCATGCTCTCACCCAGTCTCACCAGAACAAATGCTTTCCAGGATGGAGCTGAGTTAGAAAGCAGCTTCGGGATGAGAAAAGGGCCTTTCAGGGGCTTCTGCAAGTCCAGTGAGCACTCGGGAGGGTCACGGCACTTCAACCCTCCGTCCTTTCTTTTGCTGGCCTGGGGGGCAAGTTCCGGGAAGTTCTGCTGGCCCGGTGTTAGCACCAGGCTGAAAGCACTGCTGAGGACAGTTCTGGCTTTTTTCAAAGAGAAGCATTTCAGCAACAGCCAGATAGAAAGTAAAACTGTGAAAGCACCCAGGTTTTGTAACATTTGTATAATTTATATGTATACATACATATTTTAATCCTCACCTGAAGGATATGTTTTTATTGATTTTAGAGAAAGAGAGGGAGAAGGGAGCGGGAAGGAGGGAGGAAGAGAGAAAGAGGAAGAGAGAGAGAGAGAGAGAGAGAGAGAGAAACATGGATGTGAGAACTATCCATCGGTTGCCTCCTGTACACCCCTGACTGGGGATCAAACCTGAAATCTAGGTATGTGCCCTAACCAGGAATCGAACCCACAACATTTTGGTGTATGGGATAATGTTCCAACCAACTGAGCCACCCGGCCAGGGCAGATTATAACATGTTTTTATGTATTTGTTTTTAGTGTAGAATTATTTTTTTGATGATGCAGGTAAAATGTTTAAAGTAGCACATATTTGCATCTATAAATGCAACACCTTGTTAACATAAGTATAAATGTGAGGGATATGATATGAAGTTGGTAGGGAGTTCTGAGGTATGGCTTCAAAGACTTCATGAGCTATTTCAGGCTTTGTGTGACTGGCATGAAAATATTTGTTTGCTTTTGTAATTACTAGCACATTCAAAGTAAGAAACACAGCAAGTCTAACTTTTATCTTATTGATAAAAGCTGCTTATTTTCACAAAATAGGAATTAGGTAAAAAATATAAAAATCAGTGACTAAGCTACTGGCAAAGAGTTATATTAGTAAATGGAGGGCCCGTTCCTACGTTGCTGTGCTTTGGCCTGTTTCTGAGCAAACTGTTAGCACCTACGCTGGCTCCGTCCATGATCAGCACCCACTTCCCGGGGGAGAGCCGCGAAAGGTAATGCAGAGCGGTGTAGGCTCGCACCCCGTCCCGAATGGTCCCAGCGGCTTCTGTCCACGACACTTTTTCTGGCTTGTGAACTATCACAAAGAACAGGAAACAATCCGTTAGCAAGTCCCGTGGGCGTTGGCTCCTGGGCCTGGTTATTCCCACCAGGGCCCTGGTCCTGGCCTCCACTCCTACCGCGCGGTTTTCCTGCTTCCATTCCCGCCCAAGCGTAAGCCCCTCGCCCAGAGCCTCGTCTCCCACCAGAGGTCACTTCTCTTTTTAAATTGATATGATTGACATCAGAGGTCACCACCATCCTAACTTAATTTCTTATTTGCTTCCATAGTTTAGTCCTCCAGTATTCATTCCTAAATAAGGTAACTCAGTTCTGCCTGGTTTTAAGCTTTATCTAGATGCAGCCATATCCATATGCATTATTTGCTGTCTTGCTTTTTATGCTCACATTGTTTTTAACACACTCCTACTTTGGTTATCTGTTCTCCAGTCGAGGAGCGGCTGTGTGGTGTCCAGCTCGGGGCAGTGATAAACAGTGCTCTTGTGGGAAAGATAGTGCTACACGGGTGCCCACTGCCTCTAGGCCAGCAGTTCTCAACCTGTGGGTCGCGACCCCTTTGGTGGTCGAACAACCCTTCCACAGGGGTCGCCTAAGACCATCCTGCATATCAGATATTTACATGACAATTCCTAACAGTAGCAACATAACAGTTATGAAGTAGCAACGAAAATAATTTTATGGTTGGGTCACAACATGAGGAACTGTATTTAAAGGGCCAGAAGGTTGAGAACCACTGTTCTAGGCTGTTCTCTTAGGAACAGAACCCTCAGGTCCCGGGTTACCTGCCGCTTCACCACACCCGCCCAAGGGCCTGTGTGATCTCCTCTCCCACAGCTGTGAGCTAGGTAAAGTGAGAAAGGATTGCTTGTGCTGTGAAAAGGCATTAAAACAGCCACACATACTAAGCGAATTAGCACGTCATTAGTCACGTGCTACAGTCTGATGCTGCCACCATCCCTGGAGCCTTGGCATGAGTGTCCATTCCTACCATCAGTGGGTGTGGAGAGGTTTTCCTCGGATTTTAATTTGCTTTTCCCCAACACTGATGAAGGCGAGCATCTTGCCGTGTTTCTTGGCCATTTGTTCAAGTGTTTCATCAATTTTTCTTTGTGTTGTCTTTTTCTCATTGATTATAGGAGTTTTTTGTGTATTCCAGATGAATTATTTGTTTATGCATTATAAATATTATTTTCAACTCTGGCTTCTCTTTTCAATCTTTTTAAGTGTCTTTGAAAAATAGAAATGTATCAGAATGATCTTTTAAAACATAAATAACATCCTAACACTTCTCTGCTTGGAAGTCATCCATGGCTTTCCACTGCATTGGGAACAAATGCAAACTTCTAATACAATTTATTTTTAATTTAAAATTTTTTTAAATGAATTGATTTTGAGAGAGAGAGAAACATGGATTTGCTGTCCCACTTATTTATGCATTCATTGGTTGATCCTTGTATGTGCCCTGACCAGGGGACCGAACCTGCAACCTCTGCGTTGGTTAGGATGACACTCTACCAAGTGAGCAACCCGGCCCGAGAGCTCTATTGAGCTGACCATCAAGCTGCTCCTCACGTTTCGTTATTGAACGTTTGTTTTGTCTTTATTGTGTACACTGAATGTGATCTTTTCACAGTGCAATCAATCCTTTCTCACTTTACCTCAAAACCCGTTTCATAACACTTTTCATAGCCTCTACCAGCTCTTTCAAATATGTTTCCTCTAATGGCAACGTCCTCATTGCTTTTACCAACAACTAGTGCCATCTAGTGGGGAAGCCGAGCATCCAAATATACCTGTTGAAAATGTTACAACAGACAAGCAAGGCAGTGAAGCAGCAAAACGTAAGCTAATGAGCATGTAATTAATCATGTGCTACATAACGATGTTTGTCACCAATGGGTCACATATATGACGGTGGGATCACATATAATCACATAAAATCATAATGGAGCTGAAAAATTCCTACTGCGTAGTGCCCGCTTACAAAACCCATTCCTCACGTTTGTGGTGATGCTGGTGTAAACAAACCCAGCACACTGCCAGGTATATAAAAGTACAGCGTCGCCCTGGCCGGTTGCTTAGTGGTTAGAGCACTGACACACAGACCTAAGGGTCTCAGGTTCGATTCCCAGTCAAGGGCATATACCTCGGTTTGATCTTTGGCCCCAGTAGGGGGTTCGTGTGGGAGGCAACCAATTGATGGGACTCTCTCATGTCGATGTCTCTACCCCCCCACCCCCCTCCCATCTCTGTCTCTGTCTCTCTACTTCTCTAAAAATCAATGGAAAAAATATCCTCAGGTGAGGATTAAAAAAAAACCTAGACTGCAATGATGGGTGTATAACTCTTTAAATATATTAAAAACCACAGACTCCTACACTTTAAATGGGTGCATTATATGGTATGTGGTTTAAATCTGGCTAAAGGATGAGTGTGCATCCTTTTAGCCAGATTTTGACAGACCCAGATTCCTGCTCTGTACTTAAATTCCAAAAGACAGAAGAAAAAGTACAGCACATACAGTATGTACAGTACACCACACTGGATAATGATAACAAACAACTATGTTGGTTTAGGTATTTACTATTTTTTAATTGTTATTTTAGAGTGAACTCTTTCTACGTATAAACAAAATTTGCTGTAAAGTAGGATGCTATGTATACCTGCAGCAGCCTCGTACTTACCACGTCTCTTGATTGCATCATGTTACCTTGTGCTTGATGTGATCTCATGTTTTGTAAAGTGACGTGCTGTACAGGCTTGTGGCCCAGGGGCAATGGCTGCGCCTACCACACAGCCCAGGTGTGTAGAAGGCCATGCCATCAGTGTGTGTCAGAGCCTCTGGCATGTTCGCCCGACAGTGCACTTGCCTCATTTCTCAGGTTGTATCCCCCTTGTTAAGTGGTGCATGACTATAACTAATTTGTTTGAGACCATGTTGTTAACAGTTTGAATGCCAGACATTCTATGGCTGATACATAGACAGGCCATCTTGAGGGCACCTAGGTTCCTCCATTAGTGCTTGTTTAGTTTACACACAACTTACTTACATGGAATTTTGGGGAACACGTTCCATCTTAATAATTGGGATTACCATTTTCATTAAAAAAAACCCACACAAGTGGTCCTTAAAAAAATACTAACAGTAATACAATTATATTTAAGATCGCAATGGCTCTGAAATTGCATTGTTAGATAACGCTAAATCATTTTCTATGCATTTGTACCAATTTATGCTTTTATGTGCATAAAAGGTCCCACTGCTGCACATCCTTGCTGACCCTCGGAATGGTCAGATTTTATAACTGTCCGGCCTGTGGTGCATAATGACATCTCTAAGTGGTTTTAATTCGATTGCTAAGGAGATGCCGTGACTTTTCACAATGGCTTCATGCAGTATGTCTGTGTTTATATTTACTTTAATTTAAATATTCAAGTAAATTAATATAAGAAAAATTAAAAATTAACATTTCACTTAAACTGAACACTTATCAAAATATATTAGCAATAGCAACCAAAGACAAGTGTTCTTGGTTCTTTCCTGTCTCAGACTCTACATGGATTTTCTAGATTTAAAAAGAAATTTCATTTGTTGATTTTCGAGGGAGACATCGATTTGTTGTTCCACTTATTTATGTATTCATTGGTTGATTCTTGTAGGGCCCTGACCGGAGATCGAACCTGCAACTTTGGTCTATTGGGATGACGCTCTAACCAACTGAGCTAGCTGGCCAGGGCTAAAGTGGATTGTAAATGAACATTTCCAATTTCAATGAATAACCAAGCATAAAAAAATATAGTTTCTTTTATTGGGAATATAAATTTAGAGAGAGAGACTTCTTTTCAAACCTCTTACCAGGAGCCGTGTGAATGGAACTTAAAGGTCTCTATTCTGTTTAGTATGAGTATAAATTTTACGATACGAAATTATAAACTCGAGGTAGTCACATGACCAGCCAACAGTTATTTCCTATGTACGCTCACAGTAGATGCAAAGAAATGACGCTGTTGCTACACACACCAGCGAAGTGAGAACTGTTGAACCCCGAGCCTGAACTGCACGTACCCAAGTAGTGCTCATGCACCCGCACGACCTCACAGAGTCCAGGGTCTTCAGAATCCAGGGGTAGGATCCCTGAAAGGAAACAATATTTAAACTAAAATAAATATAAACACAGACATGCTGCATAGGGCGACACCGAGGGAAACCCTCTCCGAGTGAGCGGCTTCATTGTCAGGAGCGGCCGCGTTAGTCTCATGGCCGACTTCTGCGCATGGGCCATGAAGTTTCAATCGCACTGTATGTGCGCGCCCGGACGTGGCATTTTGTGGAAGAGCCACACTCAAGGGGCCAAAGAGCCACATGTGGCTCGCAAGCCGCAGTTTGCCGAACGCTGGTCTAGGACATATGTAAAGCGTGTGTGTGTGTGTGTATATGTAAAATAGTATTAACTATGGATTTTAAAAAATAGTAAATGAAGTGTCCCCAGAAAATTCTAGCTTTCTAAGGGCAGTGAGGGAGCGGTCCCGTACAATTCCAGTGGAGGCGCAGAGGGAGCTTCTCTAGAGCCAGGTAGGTCGTGCAGATGACCTATGACCTTGCTCCAGAGTCTACAGGTCTGTCAGCCGAGGGCTGCGCCCAGCACAGTAACAACAATGGCCTGCTTTTTATCTCATTGTCCTACAGCCAAATACGGAAACGTTTCCAGTGCTTTGCTGTGAGATCAAACTCCCGATTCCCTTCATCAGTGGACTTTTGGGAGCAAATTCCAAAAATCAGGAAAGTACTTGTATATGAAGCAAGGTCACAGCAAACATTAATAACTGTACAGAGAAAAGAGAGATGATAGTATAATAGACAACTTACCGACTACTTCATCATCAGGTTGAAAAAATGATACCTTACTTCCAACTAAACATAGAGAAAATTAATAATTAATATTCTGAGGTTATTAAATATCATTCTTATTTAACTATTAAAATAAAAAGGCCCATGGGTTTATAAACAGTTGCTAACTCAGAGAAAAGGCCAAGAATGTGTAGGACATTTTGATGGTCTATAGAGACTGTTGGATAGAACGTTTCAAATCTGGATTCTCATCCTGGCCGGGTGGCTCTGCTGGTTAGAGCATCATCCCAATATGCCACGGTCTGAGGTTTGATTCCTGGTCAGGGCACACACAAGACCCAACCAATGAATGCACAAGTAAGTGGCACAACAAATTGCTGTCTCTCTCTCTCAATTCAATCAATAACATTTTTAAAAATACAGATTCTTTACAAAATTTTCTACAAAATCGGGGCCATATGGCTGTTGACAGCACAGAGAAGAACGTCTCTCTATTTCGGATTAAGGAATACAGGGAAACAGTCCGCCTCACAGCTCCCGTGATGGTTACAGGCTCCCCACGCTTAGCCCAAGTTCCCATCGTTATTTTAGTTGCAGAATCTCAGACACACACGGGAACTTGTGGTAAGAGTCACATCGGAAGTCACTTTGATTTGGAATGATGGAAATGAAGTCCGAGTGGTGCCCAGAACATTCTGGGACTGCACAGAAACGGGAGTGACACTTTCGGCACACGCAGAGAAAAAGCCTCTACTGTCAGCCAGTCCTTTAGAATATTTTTGTTCAAATGGTTATGAGGGGAAACGCCACTAATGGCCACTGTGTGCAGCATTCTCCGACCTCACACTTCACCTTCAGAGCACCACTAGACCTTCTCCTTCCGGGCTCACAGGAGCAATGGCTGAGCCCTGAGGGAGGCGGGATCTGACATCTGCAGGGACGCTGGCGGGCTCTGGCATCCAAACGGCCCCACGGGGAGGGGAGCTCCGTCTGATGTTCCCGCGGCCAGCCCCCTTGCTCCCGGTTCTTGGCTCCCCCTGGCCATCCTCCTGCAGTAGCTGTGCCTGCTGGGCCACCGTACTTCTCCTTCTGCTCCTGACCCTCCTCCTCCTGGGACCACTCTGGTCCTTTTTCCTTGGCCTCCTTCACACTCCTCTTGACTGTCGCCCGAATTAGCATTCCCAAGGGTTCCATGCTTATGCATATGTCCCTTCTCCATTGCTACTACCCCCCAGTGAGTTCACTAGCTTTATTACTTCAAATATAACTACATGCTGACAACTCTCAAATACGTGCACTTCCTGCACAGTCTCACCTTTGAGCTTAAGTCACAGTCCTGCTCACTAGCTATCTCCAGGGGATATCACTTACGTACCTTGAGCTCAACAACCATAAATCTAAACTCTCCGTCTTCCTAATAAAATCCTCTCCCCTTATCAATTGGTGGCACCAATTCATAACTTAGCCAGAACCCTGGGAGTCACTCCTGGCTCTTGCCGGCTTTTAATTCCCGTTCCAGTCACTCATTAAGCCATGCTGCCTACTCCGGTATTTCTTGCCTATGTACGTCTTCACCTTTGCCACCAAAGCCTCGGTCATGGACTCCGTCGTCTCTTGGCTATTGGTCTACAACCCAACCAGCCCTACTACCTCCAGCCCGGGTTGCCTGCAGTCTACGCTTATGCGGCTGCTCTAACAACCTCCCGTACAACCCAGGCTGACATAGGAGGCTCTGCCTGGGCCTGGCCCTTGCCTACCCTCATGCCTCGTTTTCCCCCAATTCTTTTTTTTTTTTTTTAATATATTTTATTGATTTCCTACAGAGAGGAAGGGAGAGGGATAGAGAGTGGTACATGCCTTTGACCGGAATCGAACCGGGGCCCCTTCAGTCCACAGGCCGACACTCTATCCACTGAGCCAAACCGGTTAGGGCTCCCCCATTTCCTTTTAATCCTCATCTGAGGATATGTTTATTGATTTTAGAGAGAAAGGTAGAGAGAGAGAAAACATTGATATGAGAGAAACATCAATCGGTTGTCTCCTGTACTCACCCCAACTGGGGGTTGAACCCGAAACCTCGGTCTGTGCCCTGACTGGGAGTTGCACCTGCCACCTCTGGGTGCACGGGACCATGCTCAACCCACCGAGCCACCCGCCAGGGCCGGAGGAGTCAGCGTCCATATCATCATTGAAGTATCAGGGTTGCTACCTTTTACTCTTCTGCTCCAAGGATTTTCTTGACAAAATGTTTCTGTGCCAAATATCTTAGCCCAACACCAAACTCTGCCATTCTCTCCTTTTCTTTAGTCCTTAGTACATGACATGACTCGCCTCTGCCTGCGCTCAGGGCCCCTCCCTGAGCGACCTCCTGCCGCCCGCGCTCTCCTGCTCACTCCCAGGAGCCTCCCCTGCTTCTCGCTGGGCTGGCCCCTGTCCTCGGACCTTCACAGCGCCCCGCTGTCTCTCCCCTACGTTGTGAATACTTCCTTTTTGGCAATCCAGAAAAATATTAGAGGATATTTTTCCCCATTGATATTTTAGAGAGAGTGGAAGTGAGGGTGTTGGGGGGGGGAAGAGAGAGAGAGAGAGAGAGATATGATGTGAGAGAGGCACATCGATCAGTTGCCTCCAGCACGTGCCCAACCTGGCAGGGGAGGGGGGGTAGGGGAAGAAGGGGCTGGTGCACAGGCCGATGCGCTAACCACTGAGCAGCACACAGGCCAGGGCTACATTATGAACCCTTTGAGGGTAGGGACTTTATCTTATTCATCTTCAGATAACAAGCACTTAGCAAGTGCTCGTTAAATATGGAATAAATGAATAAATAAATGATTGCTCATCTTCTGGCCATTATAATTCTTATTTTTATTTTCCTACAGTGTGTGTAGAAGAAAGGAGAGGGAATAAAATTATGATTTAGCTGTTAGATTACATTGAGAAAGAATCAAATATATTATGGGTTAAAATTACAGGCAAAACTCAAATAGTCTAACTCACTGTATTCCATGCTCATTCACGCACATGCAGAAAGAGCAGCCATATACTCACTGATCACGAACTACCCATTAGCAGCGACCATGAACGGCTGGTCTACTTAGAAACAAATTATTTCAAGTCCTTAGCTTACTGTCCTGCATGTTGAGATCATTATTTACTGCATAAAACTTAACAATTTTTTGAGTTAAGGCAATCATAAAATCTGACTGGCTATTTCTTCCCAGAGCCCATTTTTATTAATTAATTTTTAAAAATATTTTTATTGATTTCAGGGAGGAAGGGAGAGGGAGAGAGAGATAGAAACATCAATGATGATGAGAATCACTGACCGGCTGCCTCCTGCACGCCCCCCACTCGGGATCGAGCCTGAACCCGGGCCTGTGCCCTGACCCGGAATTGAACCCTGACCTGGAATCAAACCCTGACCTCCTGGTTCATAGGTCGATGCTCAACCACTAAGCCACGCCAGCCAGGGCAGAACTTACTTTTAGATGAGCAAAATGCTTAACTTTTAAATGCTCAATTTTACACAAACTTTAAAATTTAATGTCAAAGTAGTTACTATTATGTAAATTTGGGCCAAAAGCCAATGTACAGAGTGCTTTATGCTGGTTTGTAAACAACACTGGTCATTCTATTCAGTACGATTGCTGATATATTGAAACACATAATCCCTAAATATTTACTGAAGTATAATAAGCTCTTTAATTATAAAACACCAGTTAAGTTCTATTTTTCTTTTTAATTTAAAAAAGGAAAACATTTCTGTATAATTACATTTCCTATTTGAAGACGAGTGTATTATTTTATGTGCCAGTTCCCAATTAGCTGCCATGCAATTTTTTTACCTTAGAAAACAGATACAGGTATCTACATCTGAAAACTTACCATCTAACACGATTCCAGCAATTTCTCTCCCAACGGGAAAGAAATCCTTCTCCATCTTCATTTCTGCCAGAAGCTGAATCATGACAAAGGCCATTTATTGTCAAAAGTAAATCCTGGCTTCTTACACCAGAGGGAAGCAAGAGCACAAATCAAACCGCAAAAAAAGCAAATAGGATTCAATATTTGGAATAAAGCCAAAACAAATAACTTCACAAGAGAGGTTTCTCGTTAGAGTAAGAATTGGTTGTTATGTAGGAATTAGGTATGAGTATCATTATTCCAATCACCATTAACATACTTTGTTTAACATCTTTCTTCTGCCAAGTAGGAAGGGAAAATATGTCCCAAATTTACCAGTCGGCTCATGAGATGGGGGAGGGAGCTGGGAATGAGGGGTGAGGCTGCTGAGAACAAAGGATCTCCTTCCCACAGCCTTTAAAACCCCCGGGTGTTTCTCACAGGTCTTGGGTTAAGAAGCAGGTGGGAAGAGGTGATGGATATACTTAGGAAAATTGCCATTTATTTTCAATTTGGAATTTTTTTAAAAAATATATTTTATTGATTTTTTACAGAGAGGAAGGGAGAGAGATAGAGAGTTAGAAACATCGATCAGCTGCCTCCTGCACATCTCCTACTGGGGATATGCCCGCAACCCTGGTACATGCCCTTGACCGGAATCGAACCTGGGACCTTTCAGTCCGCAGGCCGACGCTCTATCCATTGAGCCAAACCGGTTTCGGCCAATTTGGAATTTTTTAAAAAGAATAAATCATTTATTTTTGAGAGAGAGATTAGTGTTTTGTTAATATTCTGGCCAAACTGAGCACTTGACTTCTGAAGTGGCAGAGTATATATACAGATATACTCTGTATAAGCCTGGAGTTTAAGTTCCTGCCATTTATACTTTTACTAGAGGCCCGAAGCACGAAATTCGTGCAAGAGTAGGCCTTCCTTCCCCCGGCTGCCGGCACCGGCTTCCCTCCGGCACCCGGGACCCGGGCTTCCCTCACAGCCCCGGCTTTGTCCAGAAGGTCGTCCGGAAGGACCTCCTAAAGGACGTCTGGTCTAATTAGCATATTAAGCTTTTATTTTATAGATAATAATACCAGAGCCATGGAACATATTTGTAGGTATCATAGTATTTTAGGAATAGTAAGTAAAAAGAAATTGAAGTAATTCTCTTGTATATATTTTTTTATCTTTCAGTATTTAGATCTCCTATATAAGATCTCTTGCCTGGTTGCCAGAAAAATCTTTCAATGTGGAACTTTATACTTTTGCTAAGATGACAACATGACACTCTCACAGAAATACTGGATGTTTTACATGGTTTCTTTTATGCACTCTTGTACAGAGCTATAATCACGGTTATAGCAACTGCCTCCTGCTTCCGTCACCTACCATAAGCGTTTTCGTACATCGCTACACATTTTCATAACCGTGATGTTTAGTAGTTGTGCAATATTCCATTGAATTCACTTTCCTATTTCTATTAGACATGAGATAATTTCCTAGCCTCGGATTCTTCCCTCTTTTCCACCTGCTCCGTCTTTTATATCTTTTCCTGCTTTACTGCACCATCGAGGCCTCCATCTCCCAAAGAGGCTCAGCAGAGGCTGTGGTCGAAGCCCGGTTCGTCCTTTCCCTCCTGGTCCCAGACTGGGACCGTCATGCATTTGCCATCGTGTAAAAGGACAGCGTGGAAGGGCTGAGCGCAGAGCCCGCAGACAAGCAGCAGTCCTCCTTTCCTGCTCAGAGGGCTGCAGAGCAGCCTCCCTTCTCAAGTCGTGCTCAGGGAACAGAGCAGCCAGGGGAAGCTTATGACTTTGTTCTGTAATTTCCCTACATGTGGCTTCATTGCAGAAAACTTTGATTCCTAGAAATTATGGTGACATTATTATCCAATAATTTAAGGGCCCAATAAAACTTTGGTATTGATTTTTACAAAACAGAGTAAATGGCCCCGCTATATCTATCATAGCACATTCAACCACAGCTTACCATTTGAAAACTGACCATGTATTTCATGGTCAATAATGGAAGATGACTAGGGGTAGTGAGAGGCTGGGGATGTGTATGCAGGAGAGAAAGACAAAGAGAAATGATAAGAATATGAACTCTATCTAAAGATGTTAACTAGAAATATCTATAGAATAGATAGTTAATAAATTAGTTGATTCAATTTCTATATTTTTACTATATTTATAAAAGCATTTTCTTCCTTGATTA
The DNA here is from genome assembly GCF_963259705.1 of Myotis daubentonii. NCBI lineage: Eukaryota > Metazoa > Chordata > Mammalia > Chiroptera > Vespertilionidae > Myotis > Myotis daubentonii. The sequence continues at coordinate 1,911,394 of NC_081842.1, forward strand.
TAGGCCTTAGTAATTATAAATTCTCAGCCTTTCACAATGTAAAGGAGCTTATAAGTTATTTTCCAATAATAATGTAAAATTCATAACTTCAATTAGACCAGTGGTTTGCAACCTGTGGGTCGCGACCCCTTAGGGGGTCGAAAGACCCTTTCACAGAGGTCGCTTAAGACCATCGGAAAACACGTATATAATTACATTTGTTTTGTGATTAATCACTATGCTTTAATTATGTTCAATTTGTAACAATGAAATTGGGGGTCACCACAACGTGAGGAACTGTATTAAAGGGTAGCGGCATTAGGAAGGTTGAGAACCACTGAATTAGACTAATATCTTAATATGGAAACATACAAATTCACATAAACTTTTCCCCTAGCTATTCTATTCTTGTAAAGATGACAATAATTTCTTGGCACTCAGAAGTCAGTTATCATTATATTAGTAAACTAAATAGACCATGAATTCTCATTTGACTTTTAGCCCAAATAAAAGCACCAATACCTTTGTATTTATGTGGCTCAGAGCACAAGCTTTAACCTGAAGTTTCACATAGTTATCCTCTGCGACAGGAAGATTTTCCTAGAACCAATGATAAAATATTACACATTCATTTGAGCCCATGCCTTTATGATGTGAATTTTCATACACAACTGAACAAAATTAAACAGGCCCCAAATCTAACTTTAGGGATGAAAACTAAGAGCTATTTGTATGCCATACTTGTATATTCCATAGTATAATAAGGATTTCGGAACCATGAACACAATCCAGTTTTCCTCTGTCATCTTTCACTACCTCCAAAATCATTTAAGTCAAGAGTCAAAATCTCAGACAGCTTGCTTCTACCACTGGAATGATTTTGGCTTGCGATAGACCTTTCAAACAATCTCCAATATATGAAAATTCCACTCTCTATGCTTAAAGTGGTAAAAAACTAGAAACCATTTAAAGCTTAGTGAATAGGGTGACTTTGCAAAGCTCAGTGTTTTCCACCTCTTTTATTTCACAGTTTGAGAGAATGTATTTTCTGAAATATGACTACAATCTGGAAATTTACTTTATTGTGGTATTCAAAATAAATTGAGTTAATTTTGCAACATATAAGACTATTAAGGTATTGTTTTCCATTTATCTTTTATACCACCACCCAGGGGACTAAACACTCTTTTGTAGCAACTCTTTTAAAAATATAGTTATACTACAATATGGACCAGCACTGTAACATATGATTAAAGGAAAGTAATTCGTAGGGTTTCGTTTAAGTTTCACTAAAAGATCATTTAAACTGGGTAAATATACTTATCTTGTTTCGTTTAATGATTAAACAATTTTTCTCACCCGTTCTTGAAATACAAATGTTATTTTTTCATTTGTAGAACTCTGTTGAAAATATAAGCCTTTCATAGTCACCTAAAGCAAAACAAAAGAAGAAAAAAATATACATGAAATAAACAAACCAACAAAATGTCATCTATACCAAACGAAAGCAAAAATTAAAAAATAGTGCTGGCAAAGGATAAAGTGACAACTAGAAATGTACTTTCCAAACAAAGAAATTTAGATAATAGTGCTTGAAAGTGATCCAGAAGTGAATATGCCATCTTAGCAGAGAAGGGGTTTACAGGTCAGCTTTCCACATGAAGGTGAGCATGTGTTTAATCTCACTTTGCTATTCAATAAAAATGATTAGATGTACTTGGGGGGTGGGGGTGGGGGGAAACAGAAGAGGTTCAGAGAGCTCAATTGTAATTACCAAACGTGTCATTTGAAAGGCGTTCAAAGTCTTAAAAAAGACCATTAGGAAGGGAAAAGTGGGCCCTCGCCGGTGGCTCAATTGGTTGAAGCATTGTCCCCTCCACAAAAAGATTGGGGGTTGATTCTGGGTCAGGGCACATCCCTAGGTTGCAAGTTTGATCCCTGGTCCAGGCCTATGGGAGACAACCCACCAATGTTTCTCTCTCACATGGATGTTTCCCTCTCTCTCAAATCAATAAAAACATACCCTTGGGTAAGGATTAAAAAATAAAAGAAAAAGCCCATCAAGACATCAAAACTGTGCCCTTAATTCTTCTGTGACAGTTTACAACCATTTAATGGAAGTATTTAAATCTGTAGTCTGTGGATTCTTGAAGCACATCTAAGGATTCCAGTTGTTTAATTTTCATAATAATTTTATGAAAGACTAATTTATTATTTTTATTTTAGAGATAGAGGAAGGAGAGAGGTAGAGAGAGAGAGAAACATCAGCTGATTGACTGGCATGTGTCCTGACCAGGAATCACACCGGTGACCTCTTGGGGCACAGGATGGCGCTTAATCAATGAGCCACACTAACCAGGGCAGGACGATTTTCTCTTTCAAATCCTCACCCGAGGATATTTTTTCACTGATTTTAGAGAAAGTGGAAGAGAGAGGGAAAGACGGAGAGAAATATCGATGTGAGAAAAACACATCAACTGGTTGCCTCTTGTGCCCTGACCAGGGCCTGGCTGGGATGGAGCCTGCAACCGAGGTACTGGCCCTTGACCAGAATCAAATCCGGACCCTTGGGTCCACAGACCGACGCTCTATCCACTGAGCCGAACTGGCCAGGGCAAGACTATTAAGTGTAAATTTACAGGAGAGCACAATGTACACGGGAAGTGCAGAGGCCCCACTGCACAGCCTGCTGACCTCTGCGGAGTGTTCGCAGTCACGCAGGGAGCAGCACCAGCACCCAGAAGCTTCTGTGCCCCCGCTACTCGCCACCTCCCTTCCTGGGGACACTAGCCCCTAGCAGCACAGGCTCGTTGGGTCTGTCTCACTTTATGTAAAAGAAATGACATCCCTTATGTCCACTTTCTTTTTCTCAACACCGTGTTTGTTTCACCCGCATTGCCACTGGTAGTTGTAGTTCATCATTCTCATGGCTATACAATATTACTATTATAGTCATCCATTACTATTGATTAGTTCCACTATAGACATTTGATTTTCTTCAGTTTGGGGCTTTTACAAATTATTCTTGTACCTACCTGTACAGGTGAAAGTGTTACTACATTTATTTTATGAAGCAGGAAACTGAGTCTTGCAGAGGTTAAGGCACATACCTAGGGCCGTATAGCACCAGCCGGGCCAGATCTGGGACAAACCAGATGCTCCCAACTCCAAAGCAATTTCTCTTATCCATTATACTCAACGGCTTTCTACTGAGCTGCTAACATTAGGCTTTCCACTTGAAACTTGGATCCTTTAGCTTAGGGTTGTCATTTATGAAGTCCTTTGTTGATAAAACTGATATTTAATTTGCAGAGCCCAGTGCAAATGAAACCGTGGGGAACCTTGCTCAGAAATTTGAAGATTTCGAACTGGTGACCAGAGCACGAAGGCTTCTGGGCGTGAGGTCCAGGGCGAATGTGAAGGCCCCGCCAGGAGCCCTGATGTTAAACCTCGGAGGGTCTAAGGGAGCTGAGTGAAGTCAGCAACGCTTCCTGCTTCCTAGAACATGGCAATCAGATGCTGGAACTGAGAGAAATGGACACACACTCAGGGGACATCTAATGTGTGTAGCACGTACCAACAGGGCATATGAAAACAGTGGGCCAGTCAGGTGACATGAATTCCAACCCTCTGGCAAGAAGGGCTGTGTGTGCATGTCAGTGTGTGGGGGTGTCTGCAGGGGAGCACAGATCCAGCAGCCAGGTGTCCATTCCCGTTGACAGTAAACCGACCCTCTACGCCCAGCTCCCAAGGCCGTTTAAGATGCATGACCCGCTGCCCGTCCGCCTGACGCCCATTCCCCGCGCACACCCTGTCTGATCCCGTCACTCTGCCCTCGCACCACATGGCCACGAGTCTCTGGGCTTCCGGGCCCTGCTTGTTCGCTGAGTCTGCGCTGTCCTTGCTCTGCAGATTGTGCGGAGTGAATCAAGCCCCACCCTGCCCCTCTCCAGTCTCCCCCAGTGACACTCCATCTACCCCATCTGTTCCCTGCTTCTAGATTCCATTACATACTAACACAGCCTTGCCTGCCTCACTCACTCCCTCACTCACTCCCTCACTCACTCACTCACTAGTGGGTTTTCCCAGCTATTGCTGGAGAGAATCAATATCCATTATCATTAAACACTGAAATCCTTGCTCCTGCTCTGTCTGGAGCTACTGGAGCTGCCTTTTGAGAAATGAACTTTTACATGGCAACACCTTGATTTCAAAACATCTCCTTCTGTAATTCGGGAAGCCACTGTTTCCTCTGCCCACTGCATCTTAGAACATGAGCTGTCTCCCAGAGCAGCAGTCACGTGGACCTCAAACCACAGCACCCCAATTTCAAAGGCCTGGGCAGATAACTGCACTACAGCTATTATACACATAACATCACCAGTGTTTTTAGTCAGATGACCCTAAATTGTTCCTCTAAATTTTGGGTTAAAATTGGCCTGGGTGGCAGAAAAAAATAATGCTTAGTTGGTCCAATAAAGAACCAAGTGGGAACAAAAATATCCTCAAAATTACAAAGGGAAGAAAGAGAAGTGTTTTTACAATAGCAGCAAGAAAATTGAGGAAATCTTATTTTACAACCCCCAAAAAGGAATACTTTGTTCTTGACACTTAGAAAATGGTAGAATGGATGGTATTCAAGGCCCAAGTCGTCTCTCGGGCATTGGTCTAGATCAGTGGTGGCGAACCTATGACACGCGTGTCAGAGGTGACACACGAACTCATTTTTTTGGTTGATTTTTCTTTGTTAAATGGCATTTAAATATATAAAATAAATATCAAAAATATAAATCTTTGTTTTACTATGGTTGCAAATATCAAAAAATTTATATATGTGACATGGCCCCAGAGTTAATAGGGTTTTTCAAAATGCTGACACGCCGAGCTCAAAAGGTTCGCCATCACTGGTCTAGATTAAATGGAACACTTAAGTCTATTATGTCAAAATTGTTTTATTGAATGTAAATATACTTGCACACAGGAAATAAATTAGCTGAGCACCTTATAAAATAAAAATATAAGTTAAAATATAGCACTTATCATGCCATTTCCAAGAATGAATGTCATTAACTTCAAAATTATGTTGTACTCTTTTTTCTCAAGAAAAACGATTTTGAATATGATGTTACATGCAATAAACACCAATTATTCAAGAAAAATGACCTTATATATAATATTATATGCAATAAACATTAATATTTCAAGGATAAAAAGATTTTAAGTATAATGATATTACCAAAACTGTACTAACATAGTATGATATCATGAAAGTTGTAGGAAATATTAAAAATCTGCAAATAACAGGATTACTTCTATTATACTTCTAGTATATTTTTTTCCCTTCTGTCTCTATTTTTGTTCATCAGTTTATGTTGTTCATTATATTCCACAAATGAGTGAGATCATATATTTATCTTTCTCTGCCTGGGTTATTTCACTTAGCATGATGCTTTTAAAGTGTATTTTGTTGGATATGAGTATTGCTATTCCAGCTTTTTTTTTTTTTTTCCATTTGCATGGAAAATTTTTTTCCATCCCTTCACTTTCACCCTGTGTCTTTTGTTTTGAGGTGGGTCTCTTGTAGACAGCATATAGTTGGGTCATGTTTTTGTATCCATTCAACTAACCTACACCTTTTGATTGGAGCATTTAATCCATTTACATTTAGGGTTATTATTGAGAGGGACTTATTTATAGCCATTTTAATTCTGTACGGCTAGGTTTCTCTCTCTGTTTCTTCTCAGCAGTCCCTTTACAGCAATCCTTTTAGCATTTCTTGTAATGCTGGCTTGGTGGTGGTGAACTCCTTTAGCCTTTTTTTGTCTGGGAAGCTCTTTACCTATTTGACCTGTCTATTCGAATGATAGTCTTGCTGGATATAGTAATCTTGGTCTCAGATCCTTGCTTTCCATTACTTTGAGAACTTCATGCCATTCTCTTCTGGCCTGTAGAGTTTCTGATGAGAAATCAGGTGACAGCCTTATGGGAACTCCTTTGTAGGTAACAGTTTTCTCTTGCTGCTTTTAAAATTCTCTATTTGTCTTTAATTATTGGCATTTTCATTATGTATGATGTGTCTGGGTGTGGGTCTGTTTGGGTTCTTCTTGTTTGGGGTTCTCTGTGCCTTCTGAACCTGTGTGACTTTTTCCTTTATCAGGTTAGGGAAGTTTTCTACCATTATTTCTTCAAACACCTTTCTGCCTCTTCTGGCACACCTACTATTCTAATATTGTTACGTTTCACATTGTCCCACAGCTCCCTTAAGCTGTCCTCCTGTTTTTTAATTTTTTTCTTTTTAGTTCTCTAATTGAGTGATATTTTCAATTCTGTCTTCTAATTCACTGATTTGATCCTCAGCTTCCCCTAATCTGGTGTATTCCTTCCAATGTGTTCTTTATTTGTATTATGTCATTCTTTATCTCAGACTGTTATTTTTTCATAGTTACTATATCTTTTTTCATACTGTTGAGCATTTTTAACATCATTACTCTGAACTCTGTTTCAGATAAATTTCTTATCTCTGCTTCATTTATCTCTTCTTCTGGAGAATTCGCTAGTTTTTTCATTTGGGGGTTGTTTCTTTGTTTCCTCATTTTGGTTGTCTGTTTGGGTTTATGACTTTGTTTTAGGTAGATTCTCTATACCTCTCAAGCTCTAGTGCAGGATAGTGTTAAAGGCTGTTTCTGACTAATTGGATCAGGCAAAGACTCAAAGCCTCCAGGATTCCGAATTGGATTGCCCCCAGGCAATCATCCTCAGGTATGGTGAGTTTTTTTCAACAGGATGGGGCAGTTGCTTCTGCCTAGAGCAGGGGTGGGCAAACTTTTTGACTTGAGGGCCACAATGGGTTCTTAAACTGAACCAGAGGGCCGGAACAAAAGCATGGATGGAGTGTTTGTGTGAACTAACATAAATTCAAAGTAAACATCACTACATAAAAGGGTACGGTCTTTTTTGTTTTTAGTTTTATTCATTTCAAACAGGCCGCATCCGGCCCGCAGGCCGTAGTTTGCCCATGGCTGGCCTAGAGGCTACATTTAATCTCTTAAGTGGCCTTAGGGCAAGGTGTTTGCCAATAGGGCAGTGGTTCTCAACCTGTGGGTTGCGACCTCTTTGGCGGTTGAGCAACCCTTTCACAGGGGTCCCTAAGACCATTCTGCATATCAGAAATTTACATTACGACTCATAACAGTAGCAACATTACAGTTATGAAGTAGCAACGAAAATAATTTTACCGTTGGGTCACAACATGAGGAACTGTATTTAAGGGGCCAGAAGGTTGAGAACCACTGCAACAGGGTGTGTCAACTGTCTTCCCCCCAGGCAAGGCAGATGTCTATGTGGGAAAGATGTCTTCCACTGTGTGAGGGAATGACTCAGCCTATGAAACTTGGGGTGTCTGCCTTCTGAGCTCTATCCCCCGAGTCCCCAGTCCTGGTTCTGCTCTCACAGCTCCAGTCCACTTCACCCTCCCTCTGCCAGAGCACAAGGTGGGTGACTCCACAGGGAGTTTAATGCGTTGGCCCTTTAAGAGGATACCTGAACTTTGAGCTGTCACTCCCTGGCAGACAGCACCCCACTGCTTTTTACAGCTAGATGTTATGTGGGTACCCTCCTCAGTTTGGTGCTCTCTGCTGGGGAGCCCCACTTCGGGATTAGATCCCAGAGTTCTCAGGGCCCCCCCCCCGCCCCCGCCCCAGCTGAGATATCTCTCCAGGACTTCAGTTGCCGTCTGTGGGTGCCAGGCCAGCCCTTTTGCGCCTCCGCCCCTCCTACCAGGCTCTATGCGTCTCCACCTTCGGTCCTTGGGTATCAGGGTTCTCTCCTGTGAGTTTTCCATTGACTATTCAGGAAGCCTTTCCGTATTTCAGTTGTAATTCCAGCTTGTTCCTGGGAGCATGTCCGTGCCTCAGGGTTCTTTAAAATGATTCCCCCTTCTCCCATTTTCAAAGTCAGCAACATGGCACTTCTATGACCCTGTCTCCATAGTCACATCTCTCGCTCCTATGTTCTACTCTTAACTTTCCTTTATCAAAGAAGAGCTACAGAAAATTTTTAAATGAAAATAAACCTGTTTAAAAATGTAGGCTGGCCAAAACCGGTTTGGCTCAGTGGATAGAGCATCGGCCTGCGGACTGAAGGGTCCCAGGTTCGATTCTGGTCAAGGGCATGTACCTTGGTTGCGGGCACATCCCCAGTAGGAGATGTGCAGGAGGCAGCTGATCGATGTTTCTCTCTCATCGATGTTTCTAACTATCTCTCTCCCTTCCTCTCTGTAAAAAATCAATAAAATATATTAAAAAAAGAAATGTAGGCTGACCCGGCCAGCATGGCTCAGTGGTTGAGGGTCAACTTGTAAACCAGGAGGTCATGGTTTGATTCCCCATCAGGGCACATGCCCGGGTTGCAGGATCAATCCTCAGTGTGGGATGTGCAGGAGGCAGCCAATCGATGATTCTCTCTCATCATTGATGTTTCTCTTTCTCTCCCTCTCCCTTTCTCTCTGAAATTGTACATATATATACATATATACATATATATATATATATATATTTTTAAAGTAGGCTGATATGCCCTATAAAAAGCAAAATAATGTACAGTTTTAAATAGGTTAATTTTTCCAGGTACATTAGATTTTAAATATGTTGAATATAAGTCTACAAATTGAGGATTATGTTTGTAATACTTTATACATTTATAATGGTCCACATGAAACCTATTAGAAAATCTGGAGAAACAAAAATTAAGACACCTATTTTTAATAATTTTTGGTACAAATCAGGGGACTTTGAATAAATGAAACATTTGCTATAAATAACACTTAAAAAAAGCAGTTAGTAAAGTACTGATCTTTTAAGGAATTCTAAAAAGAATCGATGGGAAGACATTTCCAGTGGCATCATCTTAGTTATAACAGCAACATGAACTCTACTTGCTCTCCTGCTACACTAATCCCCTAAGGAGCTCATCTATTAATAATTGTAAATAAAACCTCTACAGATCATTCCTTATCTACACCTTCAGACCAAAAGTGTTCTGAGTATCAGGTCAACCTCACATTCAAGAGGCAGAAAACTGGACTCATCTTTCTCCAAAATGAGATTTGCTGTGCCCTTCTTCAGTCATCAGGATACCTGAGAGTCTGTCACCATTCCTTCCTCTGCATGCCGTTATGGACATAAACCTTCCCTTTTCTTTTGGGATCCTAGCTCACCGGCTCATTTTATGTTCTGACGGGTGTTAGCACAACTGATGTGCTAAGTGTGATGCCTCAGGCCTGGGCTATGGCCACCACCAATCCCTCTGTTACTCTGTGGACAACTGAATTCCCGAAAGTCCAACTCTTTATATACTCAAATTTCTACTGTTCCCCGACACCAACTTTGTAATACTGTGGCCACTTCCGGTTCAGGGTTCAGTTATAAGATCTCTGACCCACCCTCATTCTGTTTTAAGGAAAGCATAGGTATTGTCAAGCAGCCAGGCTACAGAACAACAGATAAATCAACTCCCAAATGTGGCCCCAGAGCTCATCGCTCTGCCAGGACTGGTGCACTGCAGCATGATATAGCTGGAGGGAGAAATCTTCAGTTACACTGAAGAGATGACTTAGATGTTAAGGTGATTTTTTTAGTTGATTGACTTTAGAGAGAAAGGAAGAGGGGAAGAGAGAGGGGGCGGAGAGAGAGAGAGAGAGAGAGAGAGAGAGAGAGAACGAACCATGGATTTCTTGTTCCACATACCTATGCCTTCATTGGTTGCTTTTTGTACGTGCCCTGACCTGGGATTGAACTGCAACCTTGGTATATCAGGATGACACTCTAACCAACTGACCCACCTAGCCAGGGCAATGTTAAGTTTTAATAGTGTTCTCACTAACCTGTGAGACTTTTCATACTATCCACATATCAGGTAAAGAAGTATGTCAACCCTGTGCCCAAATATTTGGTTAAAAAATATGGTCAGCAAATCAGTCACTGGATGGAGTTTGGCTTAAATCCCACCCTTCGCAGGTGGTGAGGCATGTACTCCTCACTGGCTGGGGCGGCCCTGCTTCTCGGAGGCGGTGCTGCATGGCCTTCATGGAGGACTCTCCGCCGTGGAGGCCACGGGCTCTAGAATCCCGGCCACTCTAAGGACACGTTGCATAAGCATTGAGCAGAGATGGGCCACGACGTCACGAGATGGTCACGGAGACACGAGATGGGTTCACGCCTGGCTGGCCGGAGGAAGCATTTCTAGCTGATACATGTTGTAAGAGCTTCTATATCCCCTTTTGGTATGTAATCTACACGTAGGAAAACACATGGGGTTGCATGGTCCCTACTGGAGGGCTTCACAGAGACTGGCCACGTGGTCACAGCGGCATCATAAAGGGGACCCCAGCCTCGGCTGAGGGGGAGGAGGGCTGGGAGGCCACCTTAAATCCTCTCCTAATTATGACAATTAGATTCCTGTGAGCATTATTAAGACATACTCAACTGAGTTCACACGCCTGGGGCATAATCTTTATAGCTCACACAACCTGAGAGTGAAAGATAGGTGAAGAATTAGGAAAGGATAATTTTTCTTTTTTGACATAGGCTTTAGGCAGAAGCAAAAAAGAAAAGAAAAGGCATTTGCTTGCAGATGTCAAATCGCTGCCTATCTGTGCAACAAGTGGTTTCAAACGTGTCTGTCTAGAATAGTGGCTCCCAACGACTTCTGGATCTCAAAAAAATTTTTCATTCTCTCCTGCCTCCAAGAGAGCATAACTTTTATTATTGACTGATCTACACTTAGGATTCTTATTGGAGGCTTTCCCCTGCCACTACCTCCAGGGGGTGAGTAATAGGTGGGTTGGGGTGGGGGTGGGGGGTGGGATGGTCATTGTTTTAAGGAACGGAACTCTTTGGCCCGGTGACTATTCAATGTAAGGCCATTTAATACAGTAAGTTCCAGAACAACAGAAACGTAACTTTCATTTATCTTACTAGTTAGCATCACATATTCCTCCAGTGTGCCATGGAAACAATGGAGCCAACGGGGTGATGACTGGCAGTCTCCTTCTGCTGGCTTAGTCATGTGACCCTGCGAATCGCTGCCCCACTTTCCCTCCCCTGACCGACTCAGCCAGTCCCCTCCACTGAGTTTGGAAACGCCTATTTGATTTTTCAACTCACTACAGAATCTTAAAAAAAATATTTGATTTTAGAAAGAGAGGATGGAAGGAAGAGAAAGAAGGTGGGGGGAGGGGAAAGAGGGGGAGAGAGAGAGAGGGGGGGGGGAGAGAGAGAGAGAGAGGCACTAATTTGTTGAGCCACTTATTTAGGCACGCATTCATAGGCTGATTCTTGTATGTGCCCTGACAAGAATCGAACCTGCAACCTTGGTGTATCAGGACGACACTCTTACCAACTGAGCTACCACCAGGACCTCACTACAGCATCTTAATGAAACCATCTCTTGCTTCAGATGCAAGGTAGAAATTGCAATTTTGATTAAATATTTACTAATAAATTCACCATCGAGAGAAATAATTTACAAGATGTCACATTTATTATAATGTATAAAGTTAGAAGGAAATTATTTTGCAAAATACCATATTTTAGCATGTGTGGATATATGTACTTTCACTCTTCTATTCACAAACCTCTCCTTAGTTCCAAGTTCATTGCGTCTAGAAAAATCACTAGTAAAGTTGCCTTTGAAATATTCTATGTGAAGTTCACATGAGCAAGAAAACATTAATTTTTACCAATTAAAAAATGATTTCACCAAAAACAAAAACACACCATGATTCCATAGTGAAACATGTTAAGAATTCCCGAATCTTCCCATCTTTATGGAAGTACACAAATGAATCAAGGCACCATACTGCTGCCCAAGGTATAGTGCCTCTTCAGAGCCTAAACATCTCAGTGGTTTTCATACCCTTCTTCAATCCAGAACTTTGATTTTGAATACACAGCACTGAGAGTTGTAAAACTCCCAAAATATTTCAGTGCAACTGACAGGCAACTTGACCTTGTACAGGGAATCCTTTGCCTCAAATCTGAACAACTCATCCCCTGCCATAAACTGGAGCAGAGGCACCAATGACATGAAATTAGTGATAAAAGATAGTAACCATACCCTGAGTGTTGACAGATAGGATTTGGAAATCATAACTGAGCGGTTGAATCCTGGTTCTCCTACTTGCTAGCTATATGCCTCTGGGCTACTTAATTTTAACCTTCAAATCTATAAATCAGAGAGAGTAGCTCTGACAAAGGGTTGCAATAAGGATTAAGTGACATATGCAAAGCACTCTATAAGTTTTGGCTATTGTTACTATTACTTCTGTAAGTTGGGCAGAGAACCTCTAATGTCGTCCTGACGCCCATCTCAGAGGGTTTGGTCACATGCAACCCGAGCGTGAACACCTCTGAGTTCCTGCAGGGGCAGCTGTGTCATTGGGATCTGCGCTGCCCAGCAAGGATGGGCCACTAGCCACAGGTGGCTAAGGAGCACTTGAACTGAGTCTATCGGAATTAAGGTGTGCTGTAAATGTAAAATACACATCAGATTTCAAAGACAATAAGAAAAAAAAGAATGTCTAATATCTCAATTAAAAATGTTTATTGTTGATAATTTTTTTGGAAATACTGGGCTAAATAAAACATTACAATTCATTTCACGGGCTTCTTTTCACGTTTCTTTTTAAACTATGGGTATCACAAAATGTAAAGTGACCTAAGTGGCTCGCCTTATACATGCTTGGACAGAGCTGATGAGGAAGCGGCGCCTGGGAGCTCGGTGGAAAGGCGGGTCCCAGGCCCCGCCCGCCCCTGAACCACATCTGCACTTGAACGTGCAGCCAGCCAGGTGGTTCTCACGCCGGCTCCAGGGTACCAGCTGCTGAGCTGAAGAGGGCAGGCAGCTCTGGCCCTCGAGTCACATAAATGCCAATACCCTCGCTTTCTTTAGGGAACTGCTCCCAGAAAGGAAAGTGAAGGGGTAGAAAGCGGTGGCAGAGGAGTTAAGGGAGAAGGAAAAAGAAACTCAAATTTACAGGAACAAAATGCGGCAGGTGGGGGGAAACCAACCTGGGAGATTCCGTGGAAGGGAGCTTGCCGACTTTTGCCTCCTTTCAATGTGGAGGGAGAAGCAAACAGAGCGAAAACCTGTAAGGAAGGAGCAGGAAGGAAATCGCGAGACAGATCAAGTCTTCCCCGCCCCTCGACGGCCTCAGCTAAGTGAGCTAGGCCTGGGCCCGAGGGCATCTGAGGCTGCGGTGCGGCGCGAACCGCCACCCGCCGCAGAGCTGGATGGTTACGCGGGGCGCCTATTGACCTTTCGTCCAAAGCCGCATTTCCCGAGACACACGACGAACTAACCGGGACTCACCTGCTTCCGAGAGGCTCTAACGGCCTGCCCCTTCGCCGCTGCCACCTTCGAGTCCTTCTGCAGAGAGCCCGCCTCCGCCGGCCCAGGCCCTACTCCCATTGGCCAGGCCGCTCGTCACTCCCGGACTCTCAGAGCTGTCGAGACCGCCATAGCAACCGAACTCGGAACTACATCTCCCGGCATGCTCTGCTCGGAGGCGAGGAGAGGTGCCGCACAGGGGCTACCAATAAATGGGTGAAGTTGTAGTCACCTGGAGGGTTCCGTTTTATGCAAATTTCAGTTAAAGACCACACCAGTTTTCATTCCAACCGTTTGCCCTACCACCTTCCGTGGACTGTGCCCCGCCTCCCTTTTTGCCTTAGTTATTCTCTTCTTTAAAATCTTCCTTAACTAGATTAGCTGAATGCATCCTAACCAGTGTCTCGCGTGGCAAAGGACAGACGCACTGATCCAAGATCAGAAGCTTGCGGTTACGCCTTCTGGAAAGGGGGCGGGGAAGAAGATGCTTATGCCCGCCTCCTTGGAGCTAGCTGATTGGTTTACTGGAATGTCATTCCGTCCTCTTTCATCTTTATTGGTCCCTCTCTATGGGTTCCCTAGGTGGGCGGTGCTAGAGGCGAGGGGCGGTGAGGAGGTGCGGACCCCTTCCTCCGATTGGAGGCTGCTTGTCCCCACCCACCTGTGGGCGGAGTCGGAGGGGGGATAGGGGCGGGGCAGGCCGCGGAGCGAGATGAGCAGATAGGCGGGAGCGAGGGAGCGAGGGAGGGCGCGACGGAGGTAGAGAGGAGCGGAGAGAGGGAGGGAGCGCAGCTTGGTTGCTCCGTAGTACGGCGGCTCGCGAGGGAGAGCCCCTCGCGGACTCGGGGACGCCCGGAGAGGCGGGCGGGCGGGGATGGTGTGCGGGGCCGCGGCTCCTGCGTCCCTCCCCGCGGCGAGTGAGCTGCACTGATTTGTCCCGGGGGCGGCAGCGCGGACCCGCCCGGAGATGAGGTGAGGAGCGGGCTGCACGGCGGCGGCCTGGGCCGGGGACGCGGCGGGCGGGGGTCCGCGCGGGGGTCGGCGCGATGGCCGCCCGGGGCTCCCGTCCCGAGGGCCGCCCTTCAGCCTTTGCCGCGCGCCCGGGAGGCGCGGCCACGGCGGCCCCTCGCCTCGTCCTTCCCATCCTCCCGGGGGCGGCCGGCTGGCGGGCGCCGGGAGGCCGAGGGGCCGCGGCGCGCGGAAGGGGTGGCGGCCGCGGAACGGGCTTTGGGTTGAATGGGTGTCCGCAGCCCCAGTCGGCCGAGCAGGGTCCCTCCCTCCCCAGGGGACCGGGGGGCAGTCGGTCCTCCAGGGCTGACCTCGCTGCCCTCGGCCGCCGGAGCGCGGCGCGCCGGCCAAGCCTCGCCTCCCCGCCCGCCTCCCGGGATCCGGAGCCCGCGGGGAGCGGCTGCGCGCCGTCCGCCTCTGCCCGGCCTCGGGTCCCGGCTCCTCGTGCGCCGGCCCAGCCCGGTCCGTGCAGGGCGGTGGGTGCCGGCCGGCGGGCTGCACCGCGCCCCGGGCTGGCGGCTGGTCCCTCCGCGCGCCGGGAGCGCGTCCCCGGTGTCCGCCTCCTTTCCCCGCGCACCCGCAGGGTCCCCGGTGCGGACCGGGGCATCGCCGCGGTCTCCTGGCTGGAACGGGGAACTGCGATCAGAACCGCAGGGAGAGGAACCCGCCAGGAGCGGGTGGCACTGTGGTGGGGTGGCCTTTGGATCCGCGAGCAACTTCGCGGCTCACGCGTCCTGCGGGCATCCTTTGTGTGAGCCGCACGCAGGAGGCTGCGCTGCAGGGACCGAGGCCGGCTCTGCAGCCGGAGGCGGCGGAGGTTTGGCAGCCGCCGGTGGGAAAGTTTCCCGGGGAACTTCGCCTCCCGCGCTAGTCCGGGCAGCGCCGGCCTGAAATCGCACGCAGATGCCTCCCGGACAGATGCGCTTCTTTGTGCTTCTCCGCCGGCATCCTGCGCTGCGCGGCCAAAGGCGAGCACCTCATGGAAACAGGTCCGATCAAACGTGTAGATAATAAAACAAATGCCGGACAAATAATATAATGCACCTGGAAGTCTCAGCTCGGGCAGCGGGAGGCAGTTCACTAATCCCTTTGCACAGATGAGGGGCAGGCTCGGGGAGCTCCTGGGTTAGGTGGGGGCAGGAGCCGGGCCCAGCTGGATAATGGGGTGCTGCTCTTACCTCTAACTAGGCATGTATTTGTTGGGATGCCCTTGTCCTGAGATGACTGAAGGTGCTTAATCACCCCTCAAAGTTATGATTTCTGTCTACCTCTGAGAACTATAGTTTTCTTTTAATTCACTGTAATAGTTTACTTGAAACATTTATATTGTCTTGATGGGTTTGCTTGTAGCTGTATGTATACATATATATTTAAAATATTGAGAGAGGGGGTCAGTGGGTAAAAGGGGACATCTGTAATACTTTCAACAATAAAGATAAATTAAAAAAAAGAAAATATTGAATTCTTTCTGTAGGAGGTTTGATAAGAACTCAGGAACTTTTAAGTAATCTACATTGAGAAATACGGGACAAGAGTGATGGCATTAAAACGATTTGTGAAACTCCTTTAAGTAGCTCCAATAAGGAGTTTCTGATTGAACTTTTCTTTAAAGGCATTTTTAAATCTAAGAATGAGTTTATTGAAATTGCTGCGGGACATGGTACCTTCACAAAACCATTATTATTCCGCCTGAGTAGGAGAGGAAACGAATAGGTTTTTGATGTACTTGGGGACCCTGTGGCTTGTTCAGATACCAGGCATTGTGAAATGGGGCATAAAACGAGTGGTAGTAGTTGGTTCCGCAAAATGTTTGTCCCTCCAGCATTTTTTTTTTGCAGATGACTGGCGACTTTCTTTTTCTCAATGCTTACCTCTAATATGGGTAGTAGACCTCTACTTAAGCTCACCTTTCCCCCAAATGCCTAGATTGAGGCAAATTTAAATCTCCTATAAGAGGTTAAGGAGGAGGTGCTGGTAAGTTCCTCTACTCTAACCCATCCTTTTAATCTGCTAGAGTTGTCAATGACCAGAACAGAGAATGAATTAATCACAGGAGGGTTGGGTTTATTACTCAGTTCAAATTCCACTGCTCTAGAGTTTTGTCTTCTGAATGCTCGTTCCCTTCTGAATGGCTCTAGCTCCTGGTGGGTTTCTCCAAGCCTGGACCTCAGATCACTTCCAGCTGCATTAGCTGAGGTTCTCCCCTCAGAATCAGACTCACGGTGGTGTCATGTTCCCCTCTCACTGAGTATTTCCTAAAACCGTCTCTGGAAATGGATATAGCAAGTTTTTCGAGTAGCAATGCTTTTTTACCTTAGGCTGCTAAGAAAAACTACGACCTTGGAATGTGTAACTACCTGTACTACGCCTTTCCCAGGGCAGACGCTTGGGTTCCTCATTGTACCCCCAGTGCCTAGAACAGTGTCGGAGGCGCTCACTTTAGTATTTATGAGTGAACTACATTGCTGTGAGACCACATTTAAAACCTGTTCTTGTAAAATTGTTTTGATCTCTTAGTAGTCACTGCTTGTGGAAACAAGAGCCACAAGTACTATACCCCAGTCATTTCCGTGAACTTGATCGTCTCTGAGAGGAGACAAACTTTCCCATGCATAGAACGCTCAAGGTGATGAGCTGGAAAGAAGGCTCCTCGCAACATTTGCTTCGAGACTCAAAATGTAAATTTAAGCCACAGTATAGTGGTAAATTACTATGTTATCACTGTGTCAAATACCACTTTATAAGGTGTATAAGCCCAACATAATGCTATAAAAATTGGTTTCCAAAAATACAGAAAATTGGCACATTTTCCAATTTTGTTTCTTATACTATATGACCATCACTTCCTTCTTTTGGAGTAGGAAGGACTTTCATTTAGTCATCTGACCCCTCAATGCCTCAGTTTTCTCAGTTAAAAATGGGGAGAATAATAAAGTTTACATACTGCTAAGTACTTAAGACAACAAACGTCATTATTTTAGCTTAATGGTATATTTCAGAGCCAAACTGATAATTTGTTTATGATGATCAGCTAATATCCCTGGTATTTTAAAGAAATGCATGTTTATGGTAGAAAAACTGAAATACAGAAAAGTAAAAAGTTGAAAACTATAAAATACTCATAAGTCTACTACCTGAGTGCATATCTCATCAAACATCAAATCCTTTTGTGTGTGTGTGTGTAGTTTTTAATATATAATTTTTTGGTAACAAATACGGGCTTTTGCTATACACATATATAATTATTTCTAGCCTGTCTTTTTGTTTTTGCTTAACATCTGAATCTTTCTGTGTCTGTATTATCAGTTACAATAGTTTAGTTACTGAACATTCCATTGTGTGGAGCTTGGATAACTTAAGCAGTTTATTTTTGTTATAAGTTTACTCCCCTGCCCCCACTATTACCAGTAACTCAGCAGTGACTCTCCACCCCTACACACATCTCTGCTCTGTATATACTAGTGAGATTTTCATTCTTAGAGAAGTTTCTAGAAGTGGATTTGCAGGATCAAAGTACATGCTAAGTTTTAAGGATTTTGATACGTATTTCCAATTTACCACTTAGAAAAGTTGTAGCAGTTTATATTCTCACTGTGGTGTATGAGTTCGGTTTCTCTCCCCCCTCCTTTTTTCGGAATGATTTAGCCAGTGACAGACCTAGTGAACGACTTTCATCTTTAGGAAGAGAATGAGATGTTACTGTAACCTGTCTAGTCGTGTGCCGTGGAAAGTCAGAAGATTCGCACCCTTATAAGAGGGGTAGCCAGCAGTTATCAGGTCTTCGTGCAGTTAACTCCGCTTCAGAAAACTCTCATGCTTTAGATGAATGTGCCTTGGAGCCGAGGCAGGAGCAGTGCAGTCCCTTAGAGCCAGCGAGTAGCCGCACAGATTTGTCGCTCCAGGGCCCGGGCCTCATGCTCACGGTGCTGGGCTGCCTGCTTCCCGGCCTGCTTTGTAGGGATCGGCCACTTCTTCCATTCTGATTTCTGTTCTGGAATAGCCTGGAGGCTCCCTGGTATTAATTTATAAATTAGGTGGAGCACAGGTTTGTCTCCCTCTTGATCAGTAGCTGGTCCCATAGCTTAGCTCCCAGGTCAGCCTCTTCCACTGTTTAGCATTCAGCTCTCAGAGCCGCTGGGTGTCCACCCTGTCGCGGTTTTCCTGAAGGCCCTGCATGGCAAGCAGGTCCCGGTCTGGGGACGGCCAGCGGGACTGGAGCGGCCTCGCTGTGGAGTGCACTTGCCTTGGAGACTGACCTCGTACAGGCGTGTGACCGGAGACGGTGGGCGGCGGCCACATTTCTGCCTTCCCCGGTTTGCAGGCTGAAGCGGCCTGTGGCCGCTCAGTTCCGGAATTCCAGGGCCTGGCTAGAGCGCTGGCCCAGACCCACTGGGAGATCAGGCCGAAAAAGACTCGTTAGTAAGTAATTGTTTATTAATAACAGATCATTGTGTTCAGAGAGCATCCACGCTTTGTTACTAATGTCTGCAGTCCTTTAACAAGGTGAATTTCAAGCACATTCATCTAATGAACTCACCAGTGCTCTTCTGACCTTTTTCTGGTAAAATGAATGATTGGCAGTTTATCTGACCAGCTCATTGCCCAGAGAGAGGCTGGTGAAAGGGTTTTGGCTTCAGCTCCCTGGCCTGAGTTCGTCTGTGCTTCTGGCTGTTTCAGGCCTTTCACCAAAACCCCTGCTCACTGTGAGGTCAGGGCTTCCCCGGGGCGCGCCCAATGGCACTGAATGTGTTTCCCTCCTAGTGGAAGGCGAGAGCCAGGAGCCCAACTCTCAGATGATGTGACTGAGATTTGGGTTCACCTGAACTTGAATGTGAAAACCACAAGATCATAGCAGTTGATCAGTTTTGGGCTTTTGAATCCTTGGTGGTTAAAATGAACCCTCCTCTCCTGGGCACAGGAGGCGGTGTTTTTGGCGCCGGTGGTTTTGGGGAGCGTTTTAACTTGTTTCTCTGCGGCGATGGTTTTGTTGGCCCTTGCGGGTTGTCTGCAAGTCCTCTGGTGTCCGGGCGTGCGTGCAGGACGAGGATGGCTACCGCTCATGGAGTGAGGGCGGTCCCTGGCTTTACCCAGCCTAGTGATGGAGACCCCGACTCTTATGATGAAAGGGTAGAAACAAGATGCTATGGGAGCCATTGATTTTGGGCGTGTGTGTGCACACGTGTGCATGCATGTATAGGGCTAATCACTTCTCTCCAAGACAAATTTCCTGAGCAGTTTTATTGTATTAAGAGCAGTGTGTAGTGCTGTAAGCTATTTTATAAACAACACGCCCATTCCTTTGCGTTGTCTATAAGTCTCTTCATTGTGGATCAGTGTTTTATAAAAGTCAACCGCTTTCTGCTGTAAACGTAAAATAATTGATTCTATTTTTGCCGTTTTAGCTCACCAATAATTGATTTTAAAAGCAGGGACTCTTTTCAGTTTTTGGAATGATTGGAAACTCAGCAGCTCCTTCCTTGCAGAACTGGAGTAGAACATTTTGGTCACGGACATCTAAAAGCTGTATAGCTAGCGATGAGAGAAACCTTGAAAAATGCATTAAAAGACCCAATGCCCTTCCTGGTATAGAGCAAGTTTCATTTCTCCTCTCTCTCACTTGTAAATAATAATAATAAACGTTATTTATTAATGTTACTTATCAATAATTAATACCACGTAAATTCAATAAATAGGAATACATTTTCTTAGGTGGCGCTGCTTGTTTCAGACACCACGTGTAGTCACTTCAGTTGCCGTTTTCATATTCTTTATGTGACGAGCAAAGTCTCAGAGGGCGAGACTCCGTGGAGGGGAGGCTCGGTGGAGGGGCTCCTGGGATGTGGGCCCCGGAGGGCAGGAGCTGCCTCGGGTGTTCCCTGCCTTTGCCCAGGACCTGGACGGCCTGACGCACGGCACTCAGCTGCTACTTGTTGGTGTTGAATGGATTGGTGTTGGAGGACCTGGTTGTCTGGAGGCCAGAGCCACCCACGTGCAGTGAACATGGGCTACAGAGCGAGGGGAAAGGAGACAGGGCGGCGGCCTCTACTGGGAATCAGGGAACGAGGAAGCCGATGTGAGTTTCGGGGGGGGGGGGTCCCCTGGTTTGCTTTTGTGTAAGGAGGTCGCTCTGGGTGTCCTGTGGGAGTGGTTGGAGGAGAACGAGAGGGAACTGCTGAACGGGTCCACTTTCAGTTCTCCGTGCGGGTGGACATTTCCGCCCAGCCCTCTCTTCCTTCCCGCGAGGATGACACCATTTACTCTTTGGGGTCTCGGATGGCGTGAGATGAACAGCAATTTGTGTAAACTTTCCGAGTTTCTGAGGAAGAGAAAACCCCATAAACGA
The DNA here is from genome assembly GCF_963259705.1 of Myotis daubentonii. Taxonomy (NCBI): domain Eukaryota; kingdom Metazoa; phylum Chordata; class Mammalia; order Chiroptera; family Vespertilionidae; genus Myotis; species Myotis daubentonii. The sequence continues at coordinate 1,932,110 of NC_081842.1, forward strand.
CTCGTATTATTTATAAAATAAAATAAAACAATGTGAAATAATGATGAGGGATTATTTAACTTTTTAACATTAAATTAGTTGAGGCTGTGAATAGGAGAGATGTTCTGTTTACATATCTTGGTGAACGTAACATTAAACATACGGAAATGAATGCTTAAAGGAGCTGTTTTATGAATTGAGTGCCCACAGAGCTGCTCACTGTGGGGAGCGTGTTTTAACCAGCGTCCGGGGAGTCCCTCCTGCAGCACGCGTCGCCCCCATCACTCGCTCAGCTCAGTCACTCCAGCCGCAGCCCCGGCTGTCGGTGTTGCTTTGGTCTCGGTAAACGGAGTGGTATTGCGGTTGTGCTTGGTGATTTATAAGTGTCCTCCTACAAAAGCAGTTTATTGAAGAAAACGTTTGGGAATACGGAGAGGAAAGGAAGCGAGGCTGCCCAGCGTCTCTGTCCAGCGATGATGACCGCTCGTCCCCGGAGGGGCAGCCGTTAAATGACCCGCGGGGCAGGGCTGGGAAGGGGCGAGTCTGGGAGACACGAAGGAAGTTGGGAACTCCCAGGGCTGGGCCAGGAAGGCCCAGTCAGCCCAGACCTGTGGCCCTCAGGGCATGTCCTGTCCCACGTGTTCTAGTTCTTCAGAAGAAGCAGGAGACTCAGAAATCTCCTGGGTTTCACGTGGGTCACAATTCTTATAAACACCCTGGGGGGCAAACCAAGCACGCCGAGGGGTGAAGCCGTCTTTGCTGGCTCCCAGTTGATAACAGCTTTGGAGCCTTTTCCGCCTAATGCAGGGGGTATAGTTACCAGCGCCGGCTGCCCCCGCCTTCTCCTGGCCGCTGCGCCCGTTGCCTGTTCCCTCACTCGTGTTGGCTAAAGCCATCTCACACCAATCTTTTGTTTGCTTTAACTCGTAGTGTTTGGTACCACCAGTGAGTTTGAACATTTCTTAAATGGTTATTGACCTTACACACATTACTTGGCAACCAGCCACCTTACCTTGCTAGAATTCTTAGTTCCGGTAGTGTATTGCTCATTTATTCAATGCTTCTCAACATTTGTAACATCATAATACGAGTGCTGCATTAGTACCTGGTAATTAGGGCTAATGGCAGGCATCAGCCCCCAGGCTGAGGGCACGCAGTTCCTTGACACACCTGTACGCATTTCCGGCTCTGTGGCTGGACGCTCCGAGGTGCTCAGTGGCTGGTGATGTTTGAGTGCCCGTTGCTCTAGGCATCTGGCCTTGAACCAAGGCAGAATCTCAGCCTTCCAAGACCTTACAGTCTTTTCACATTTGTAAAAGACAATTGTTATCTCTAGAACTTTCCATTTATTTTTCATCTTTATTGACATGAACTCCCTAAGCAGCGGTGAATGCTAGTTACCCTGTCATCTCTTAAATTCAATTTCATTCTCTTAAGTTCTGTTAAACTCCAGACTCAGCAAAAGTCTGAAAGGATTTGGGGACAGTTCCTTATTATGCTGGTGATGAGAAAACCAAGGTCAAAGCTGCGACTGTGCAAGGGGGACTTTGGGAGATCTGTCTGACCCCCACGAATCCCTGAACTGTCCTTTAACCCACACATTCGCTCCCTCGAGCTCCTCCCCACAGAGATGCAGGGTCTGAACCAGGTGCGAGGACTTGCCCGAGCAGCGTCGCTTTCCCGGAAATCTGAAATGGGCCCAAGAGACAGGGATTGGACCTTGACGTGCTCACGGGCCGTAAGGTAGCGAGCGACATGGGAGTGACAGGCAGTATGTCCGGCTGCTGTGTGTGGGGACAGAGAAGGGTGGTGTGTCAGTGGAGAGAAGAAAGCGTGCATCTGGAGAGAAGCGGAGAGAACCCTGCCTGAGTGTCCCGGACCTCCCCGGGCCTGGCTGCATTTCACCCCACGTCCCTGGACACCCCTCCATTCTGACTCCTTCCTTCCCCGTGTTTCCCGCTCAGGGTGCGTTCTGTCCTGTGATGTAAGTGCTCATTCTCACACTACAGTCTCTCGATAACCCTACCTTGCCTCTTTTATTTCTTGACCACTGATGAGGAAGTTGTGAACTTATTATTTTTTCTGCATAACAACAATCAGAGTGAAGGGTAGCAAGAAGCACAGGTACGCAGACTTACTCTAATGTAGGAACTTGTGGTTGTATTGGAAGGGCCATCCTGCAGACGTGGGCCCTGCCTCTGGCCTCTCTCACAACAGGTCAGATCTCTAGCTGCGGGCCAACAGGAAGGAAGATATTTTGAATTTACTTTCACATGTCCTCGAATTTTAGTGGTGTTATTTCCCTTCACATACGTACAACGTTTTGACCTCATACAAAACATGATCCTAAAAACTCACACAAAACAAACAAACAGAAGAAACGTGATGCTAAGGACACTTACAGTGTCCAGTATGTGTGCGTCTGTGGGGTGAGTTTGCGGTCTGTTCAAGTGTGCCTGTCCGAGCGCTGACACCAGGCTCTCCACTTGAATTTCTAAATGTCAGGAAATGGAATTGCAGAGCAATCTCCCCGGGGAAAGCGTGCTCTTAGATTAGCTTTCTGTCTCCTGGCAGTGCCATAAAACTCAGTGCCGAATGTGAGCAGCCCACTACCCCACGGAGCTGGGTGGGGAGGGGGGGGAAAGGAAAGGGGCAGGAAGAGAAGGATCGTAGGAGAGAGCGGACGGAGCTCAGTGCCGCCGTTTCCTTATTCATCGTGTTTGTCTGAACTTTTCACTTGCAAGTGGAAAAAGCACCAAGTGTTTTAAGAAAAATGGAAGCGTTGACTCTCATACCTGCTAAGTCCAAGGGCTCTGACAGCCTGGCTGGTCAGGTGCCTGAACTAGTCACCAGGGCCAGGGGAAGGCAGGACTCCTATTGGCTGTGTGGGCCTTTGGGTCCACCTTTTGTCCCAGCTGGTGAGGTCAGTACCTAAACTCCTGGGATTCGGAGGAGGGAGAGGGGGGTCAATTACAAGAAGCAAGGATTCTGGGCAGACAAAACACATGTCCCACACACTCACCCTATATGGTGCTCCTGTGGGAAGGGGCTGATGGTGACCCTTTTTTTTCTTTCTAAAATTTGTTTTTATTGATTTCAGAGAGGAAGGGAGAGGGAGAGAGAGAGAAACATCAGTGATGAGAGAGAATCATTGATTAGCTGCCTCCTGCATGCCCCCCACCGGGGATCAAGCCCAAAACCCAGGCACGTGCCCTTGACTATGAATCAAACTGACCTCCAGACCCCTGGTCGATGCTCGATCACTGAGCCACACCAGCTGGGCAATTTTTATCCATTCAATGCAAGTTTATTGAGCACCCACTATGTGCAAGGCGTTGTGTTCGGTTCTGCAGTTTTGAAGTGACAGAATTGTTTGTATGTGTAGGAACTGACTCAGGCCCCTAGTCGGGCTTCTTAACCTCAGGGCCGCTGGGAGAACACACCCGTGCCATGGACCAGCTGGAGCTGGAAGGGGCCAGCCTTCCCGCAGCCACTCGCTTTGCTTTAGGTTGGGCTCTAGGGAAGACAGCAGCCTGGCCTTGCTCAGAGGGCATGGCCGGGTTAACTTTGTCCTAAGAGGCTGGTAAGAGTCGGCGGGAGAGCCGTGGTGTCTTGAGCGATATGTTGCGCTGGTTTTTAAAGTACAGATCTGCAGCCTATTTGTTTCACACGTTTGAGAACAGCAGTTCCCTCCAGAAACTAGCCCTGGGCCTTCTTCCTTCTACCCCAGCGGCATTTCCTCCTGGTTCACTTCCCTCTCGCTGCAGCTGGGGCCTCGGGCAGATGACTTCAGCTCTTTCCTTGTTCTGCTGTCCTGTCCTTCTAGCCTGCAGCCTCCATCGCGGACCAGCCCAGCTCTGTCTGTTTCCTGTATTTGTGCTGCTCACAGCTGGAGCGGCCACCCCATGGGCTTGATCCCTCCTACTCTGTGCTCTGCTCCGTCCCTCTGCTTCTCTCCCTTCCGCAGCCCTGGACCGACCTCTGCCCCTTCCCTCGCGCCTCCCGCCCTCCTCAGGCCGCAGGACCCTGGCTCTCAGGCGTGAGCCTGCCTCCCGTGGGGCCGCTGCTCACTGCCGCAGCAGCGCGTGTAAGTGTCTTAGTCACTCTTCCTCTGGGCTTCTGGAGATAAGAGGGAGAAGGAAGAGGTGTGTCCCGCCCCCTGGTTCTAGGTGCTGTCCTTGGCCGTGGCCTTTGAGACTTGGCGTCATTCTCTGGGGCTCCGTTCCTTTGGCTGTGCCACAGCTGTATCCTGATGGCTGCCGCGTGTGGTGACAGGTCCCTGTCCTCACTCCTGATTTTACTGGGGCAGACACCTGTCCCTGCCCTATCACATCAGTAAATGGCCCAGCTGTGGTCAGCGCTACAAAGAAGGCACTGATTGGGGGGTAGAGTCCAGGGAGATGGCACAGGTCCTTGGGGCCTGAAGAGGGGGGGGAGCGGTCAGGGCAGGGAGAGCAGTGGTTTCCAGGCCGCGGCCAGCACTCGCAGGCTGGGGCCTCGGGACCCCAGTGTCCCTGAGAACAGAGCCATGTGGCGGCCACGAGAAATCGGAGAGGGAGGTAAGTCCAGACCACGCAGGGCCGTGCAGGCTTGAAAACAGGTGTGAGTCCATCTAAAGCCCCGATCTGAACTCTGCTAATCTCTTTCCCCCGCTCCTGCGTCCTGTCCTCTGCTCCTTCCTTCACATCTGCCAGGTTTGTCTCACTTGACACCCTGCCCTCTCGGGCTGTTGGCATCTTGTCTTCCTCTCATAGCCACGTTTCTTGAAAGAGTAGTCTATGTTGGCTGTCTTTGTTCCTATTACCTGTGGCAAAGTGGAATGGGGAAACAGGCAGATAGCTGAACAAAGTGGCCGAGCAGTTTACAGCCAGACAATAAACCTCAAGGTCTCAGCCTTACACACTCCAGACCACGCTGTGGCAGACCTGCTGTGGTCTGGTCCTTGGGTGCCTCTTCAGTGACATTCTTTTTTTTTTTTTTTTTATTGCTTAAAGTATTACAAAGGGTATTACATATGTATCCATTTTATCCCCCCGCCCCAGACAGTCCCCTAGCCTCCCCTATCACCCAGTGTCTTATGTCCATTGGTTATGCTTATATGCATGCATACAAGTCCTTTAGTTGATCTCTTACCCCCCTACCTCCTGCCCCCCAACCCTCCCCGGCCTTCCCGCTGCAGTTTGACAATCTGTTTGAGGCAGCTCTGCCTCTGTATCTATTATTGTTCAAAAGTTTATAATGGTCTCTATTGTCCATGAATGAGTGAGATCATGTGGTATTTTTCCTTTATTGACTGGCTTATTTCACTTAGCATAATGCTCTCCAGTTCCATCCATGACGTTGCAAATGGTAAGAGTTCCTTTTTTTTTACAGCAGCATAGTATTCCATCGTGTAGATGTACCACAGTTTTCTAATCCATTCATCTACTGATGGGCACTTAGGCTGTTTCCAGATCTTAGCTATGGTGAATTGTGCTGCTATGAACATAGGGGTGCATATATCCTTTCTGATTGGTGTTTCTGGTTTCTTGGGATATATTCCTAGAAGTGGGATCACAGGGTCAAATGGGAGTTCCATTTTCAGTTTTTTAAGGAAACTCCATACTGTCTTCCATAGTGGCTGCACCAGTCTGCATTCCCACCGGCAGTGCACAAGTGTTCCTTTTTCTCCACATCCTCTCCAGCACTTGTCGTTTGTTGATTTGTTGATGATAGCCAGTCTGACAGGTGTGAGATGGTACCTCATTGCTGTTTTGATTTGCATCTCTCGGATGATTAGTGACTTTGAGCATGTTTTCATATGTCTCTTGGATTTCTGGATGTCCTCTTTTGAAAGGTGTCTATTTAGGTCCTTTGCCCATTTTTTGATTGGATTGTTTATCTTTCTTTTGTTAAGTTGTATGAGTTCCCTATAAATTTTGGAGATTAGGCCCTTATCAGATATGTCATTGGCAAATATGTTTTCCCACACAGTGGGTTTTCTCGTTGTTTTGTTGATGGTTTCTTTTGCTGTGCAGAAGCTTTTTATTTTGATGTAGTCCCATTTGTTCATTTTTTCTTTAGTTTCAAGTGCCCTAGGAGCTGTATCAGTGAAGAAATTGCTTTGAGATTTTGTTGCCTTTGGATTCTTCTAGAATTTTTATGGTTTCCCGTCGTACATTTAAGTCCTTTATCCATTTTGAGTTTATTTTTGTGTATGGTGTAAGTTGGTGGTCTAGTTTCATTTTCTTGCATATATCTGTCCAATTTTCCCAGCACCATTTATTGAAGAGACTATCTTGGCTCCATTGTATGTTCTTGCCTCCTTTGTCAAATATTAATTGAGCATATTGGTTCGGGCCGATTTCTGGGGTCTCTATTCTATTCCATTGATCTATATGCCTATTCTTGTGCCAGTACCAGGCAGTTTTGAGAACAGTGGCTTTGTAATACAACTTGATATCTGGTATTGAGATCCCACCTACTTTGTTCTTTTTCAGGATTGCTGCAGCTATTCGGGGTCTTTTTTTATTCCAGATGAATTTTTGGAGAGTTCGTTCTAGATCTCTGAAGTATGCCGTTGGTATTTTAATGGGAAGTGCGTTGAATTTATAGATTGCTTTGGGTAGTATGGACATTTTAATGATGTTGATTCTACCAATCCATGAACACGGTATGTTCTTCCATCTGTTTATGTCTTCCTCTATATCTTTTTTCAACGTCTTCAGTGACATTCTTCGAAGGTGAAACTGACAGAGAATGATCTGTATGCTCTCTTTGTTGTTGTTAATCCTCCCCAGAGGATATTTGATTTTTAGAGAGTGGGAGGGAGGGAGGGAGAGAGAGAGAGAGAGAGAGAGAGAGAGAGAGAGAGAGAGAGAGAGAGAGAGAGAGAGAAACATTGATGTGAGAGAGACACATCGATTGGTTGCCTCCCGCATGTGCCTGACCAGGGCCAGCGATTGAGCCTGCAGCCGAGTACAGTATGCGCCCTTGACCAGAATTGAATCTGAGACCCTTCAGTTTGCAGGCCAATGCTCTATCCAGGAGGGCTGATGCATCAGCATATTAAAGGACACACCTAGAGAGCTGATACATATTCTGTTGAGATGCTCCCCAGACTGCCCCTAAAATTCCCGCCTTTAGAAAACATAAAAACCCTTAAGACAAAGGACCCCGTGCTGCTCTCTAGAGCACCGAGCACGCGCATGCCTTCTCCCTTCACGCTGTGTCTTTGCTGCTCTCTCCTAAGCTCCAAGGGCCCCAGGAGACCTGCAGCCGGGGGATCTGTGGGCGGCAGCAGCTTGTCCTGGGCCCACCCCCTGACCCTGTCTCCAGGCGCCTGCTTTCGCCTCTGTCACTGGCTTCCTGAGTCCGCACAGCCCAGCTGGTCCGTTTCTGAGCAGCTGCTGGGATCTTCTCGTGAGTGTACGTTCGCCTCGCATGCTAAACAGCCTCCTCTTGTGCTGGAGTTCTTGGCTCTGAGTTCTTTCTTTGCTGAACTCGGGAGCCCAGAGCCGACGTCGCCCGTGAAGTTCTGCCCCTGCCCCTCCATTGATTCCCATGCAGTTTTCCATGCAGTTGTTTCTCGACCTTTGCGTGACATTCAGCACATTCTTCTCTAGAAACACTTGCCTTGGTTGGCTTTCTGTGCCTTATGCTCTGTGTCTCCTCCCGCTCTCACATCTGGGCCTTCTCTGTCTCCACCGAGGAATCCTGATCCATTTGTGTCACCGTCCCTGGAGAGCTGCCTTTCCGACCTTCTTGTCTCCCAGGACAGTCACTCCACCTGGGGAGTTTAGCTCCTGAAATAAGCCCCGTCACCTTGGCCCCCCTGGGGCTCTGTCCTTCCTTCTGCGTCCCAGCTCTTCGCCACCTGCCGCCGTCCTGGGCTCCTCAGACTCGGCATGTCTAAAGCACGGCCCGCCGCGGCCTCTTTCTCGGCCTGTATCCCATTTTGGTGGATGATCGTGTTGTCTAGCCTTTTGCTCACTCAGCGATATATAGCACCTGCTATAGACCCCTGAGGTGTCACCGGAAAGTATGGGTTAATCTTTGTCTCTGGCTCCTGACACAGAGCCCGTAAATCCCTGGGAATTTCCTGATGGTAGGAGTGTCTGTGATTCCGATGAGCCCTGTAGGCCGTACCTGAGATTCTGCTAATGAGGCGACTTTCACCCCCCCCCCCCCCCACACACACATGCCACCAGCACCTGGGAGGGAGGGGGACTGGAGACTGAGTTCAGACCCATGGCCAGGGATTCGCTCACATGCCCACATGAGGACCCACAGAGAAGTCCGAGGCCAACAGGGGGAGGGCATCTGGCCTGGTGGGCGGTTAGGCACAGGGGAAGGTGGGCAGCGGCACTGCACAGAGGACGCGAGGCCAGGGAGCCGTGCCCGCCCTCTCCCGCGCTCGCTCTGTGAGTCTCTCCCATCTGGTGTTCACCAGTGTGTCCTTTCCAATAAAGTGTGATCCCTAGTGTAGCGCTTTCCTGACCTCCGAGTCGTTTCTATGAATGAATGAACCTAGGGGCAGGCATGGGATGCCTTGAATTTGTAATCTGCCTGGCAGATGTGCTGGTACCGTGGGGATCCTCAAGGCTTGTAGCTAACATCGAGTGGGACTGAGCCCTGCCACTTGGCGTTGGCATTAACTCCAGGAGTTGGTGGCAGAGAGCTGTTGGTAGAACTCAGACTCTGACGTGGGTACAAATGACATTTTTGTTTGTGATGGACCACTTGTGCGATTCCGAAAAATTCCCATCACCTAGTGACGTCATGTTAGTGCAGTTCGTGGTGATGCTGGTGTAGACGAACCTGCTGCGCTGCCAGTCAGTTGTGTAAAAGCACAGCACATACTGTGTGCACAGTACATAAAGGCACAGCACATACCGTGTGCACAGTACATAAAGGCACAGCGCATACCATATGCACAGTACATAAAGGCACAGCACATACCATGTGCACAGTACATAAAGGCACAGCACATACCGTGTGCACAGTACATAAAGGCACAGCGCATACCATATGCACAGTACATAAAGGCACAGCACATACCATGTGCACAGTACATAAAGGCACAGCACACGCCGTGTACACAGTACATAAAGGCACAGCACACGCCGTGTGCACAGTACATAAAGGCACAGCACATACCGTGTGCACAGTACATAAAGGCACAGCACATGCCGTGTGCACAGTACATAGAGGCACAGCACATACCGTGTGCACAGTACATAAAGGCACAGCACATGCCGTGTGCACAGTACATAGAGGCACAGCACATACCGTGTGCACAGTACATAGAGGCACAGCACATGCCGTGTGCACAGTACATAGAGGCACAGCACATACCGTGTGCACAGTACATAGAGGCACAGCACATACCGTGTGCACAGTACATAAAGGCACAGCACATGCCGTGTGCACAGTACATAGAGGCACAGCACATACCGTGTGCACAGTACATAAAGGCACAGCACATGCCGTGTGCACAGTACATAGAGGCACAGCACATACCGTGTGCACAGTACATAAAGGCACAGCACATACCGTGTGCACAGTACATAAAGGCACAGCACATGCCGTGTGCACAGTACATAGAGGCACAGCACATACCGTGTGCACAGTACATAAAGGCACAGCGCATGCCGTGTGCACAGTACATAGAGGCACAGCACATACCATATGCACAGAACATAAAGGCACAGCGCATACCATATGCACAGTACATAAAGGCACAGCACATACCGTGTGCACAGTACATAGAGGCACAGCACATACCGTGTGCACAGTACATAAAGGCACAGCACATGCCATGTGCACAGTACATAAAGGCACAGCACATGCCATGTGCACAGTACATAAAGGCACAGCACATGCCATGTGCACAGTACATAAAGGCACAGCACATACCATGTGCACAGTACATAAAGGCACAGCACATACCGTGTGCACAGTACATAAAGGCACAGCACATACCATGTGCACAGTACATAAAGGCACAGCACATACCGTGTGCACAGCACATAAAGGCACAAAGCATACCGTGTGCACAGTACATAAAGGCACAGCACATACCGTGTGCACAGTACATAAAGGCACAGCACATGCCGTGTGCACAGTATTGTGACTGGATAGTGACATGAACGACTGTTACTGGTTCTGGACTTACTGTGCTATTTATCGTTACAGTGTCTGCCCACTTATGGAGGAAGTTTGCTGTAAACAGTGGCCGTGTTACGCGGGAGGCAGCCTCCTGCGTCTCGTGTTTACGAGTCTCTTGATAGCTTCGTGGCCTCTTGTGCTTCATTTACTCTCACGCTGTTTGCACAGTGACGTGCTCCAGGCTCACGGCCTGGGAGCGGGCTAGACCACGCCGCCTGGGTGTGGCGCAGCTGTGCGTCCTAGGTTTGTGCTCAGCGCACTCTGTGATGTTCTCACACTGACGATTCGCCTATCGACATTTCTCAGGACGTATCCCCATCGTTAAGCACCGTCGTTAAGCGCCGCCTGACGGTATAGCCTGGACTCAGTTCCTGTCCCTAAGCCAGAGGGGCGGACAGGCAGTGGCAGCTTCGCCACGCAAGCTTGGGCTCCTCGCTCCGACCTGCAGGTGCTGCTGGAGTCCGTCAGTCCTGCCTCTGAGCTGTCCCCATTCTGAGTCCAGACGGCATCCTTTGCCACTTCCCTGCTTTGCCCTGTGGCTGCTGCTTCCTGCCTGGTTCCTGGTGCCCTGGGTGTGGCTCCGCATCGGCAGAGGCGCGTTCAGGTGCTGCCTTGGCGGCATCCCCCCTGTGTCTTCCAGTCCTGAGGCAGCGCTCTCAGACTAGCATCAGGGCTTTGGACCTGTGCCGCCCAGTCATGGAGGACGCAGGGGGCGCTGCTTTTTTTTTTTTAAATGTATTTTATTGATTTTTCACAGAGAGGAAGGGAGAGGGATAGAGAGTTGGAAACATCAATGAGAGAGAAACATTGATCAGCTGCCTCCTGCACACCCCCCACTGGGGATGTGCCCGCAACCAAGGTACATGCCCTTAGTTGGAATTGAACCTGGGACCTTTCAGTCTGCAGGCCGACGCTCCATCCACTGAACCAAACCAGTTAGGGCAGGGGCGCTGCTTTGTGTGCATTTAACAGTCTATTTGTCAGATTAGAAATTAAAACTTGAGAAATTTATAAAAATATTTATTAATTTATTGAAATTGTCTGTAATAAACCCATTTCATGCTTATGCAAATAGCAGTTTTTTAATGAAAGCTAACTGTTTTACAAAACAAAAAATACTTAGTGAGAAGAGAGCCTTCATGGTACATTTTTGTGAGTTTCTGTACGGTCTGGCTGTAAGTTTTCTGTACGGTCTGGCTGTAAGTTTCTGTACGGTCTGGCTGAGTGGAAGCGGCTGGATTCTCGTGTCTGCCCTGCGGCCAGTCTGCTGCAGGGTGCTTCGCTGGAGGGAGATGAAGGAAATCTGTCCTCACAGATAGGTAGTTGGAGAAAGCAGGCGTCTCTTAATGGCATTTTCAGAAAATGGTGGGTATTCTTTGATACTATACCAAAATTTAAACTGGCCATTTCTTAAGGGTTAGTTGCAATGTGGAATCTGAAGTGACATTAGTGAACTTTTCCTATTCTCTTACAATAAAATCTATTGACCCATCTTGCAATTTGAGTGGATATCTTACCCAGGGCGGTTTCTGTAATGTATTGGTTGGTTATTTGGGAAATAGTGGTTCGCTGAGTTCTGTAGCTCCTCCAGATACATTTGACTAAACAATATCACAAAACCCTATGCTAATGCCCCCACTTATCTTATTAGAAAATTCACAAATGGCAGAAACAACTTTCCCAAATTTCTAATTTTCACTCAAAAGCTCAGATTTTATCATTAGCATCCAATGCTGTGCGTTGTTTTTCTTGAAGCAACAGGTTCGCTGCATGAATGAGCCACCGTCTGCCGAGCACTCGGGCCCGAAGAGCCATGGTTTTCGGGTGCCGTTCCTCCAGCTGGGAGTCGTTTCCTGAGAAAAGCGCTGGTTCGGCTCGCAGCCCTGTGGCGCAGTGTCTCCTGAGTCATCAGTTATCACGGTCCGCCGTGCGGGCCTGGCCTCCTTCCGCTTAGTCACAGATTAAACACGCTCAGAGCTGGGGTTTCATGAAGCAGTAATACTTTTTGATGACTCATCAAGGACATTCTGAAGTGAAACTTATTTTTTCAAAATATATTTTTATTGATTTCAGAGAGGAAGGGAGAGGAAGAGAGAGAGAGAAACATCAATGATGAGAGAGACTCATTGATCGGCTGCCTCCTGCTTGCCCCCCACTGGGGATGGAGCCTGCAACCTGGGCCTGTGCCTGTGACCTGGTTTATAGGTTGACACTCTACCACTGAGCCACACTGGCTGGGCCGGAGTGAAACTTGTTAAATGAGTGTGTGGCAGTGAAGAATCCAGTGCCCAGCAGTACAGTTCGGTGCCACTGCTAAGGTGGCAGCAGTTTTGCCCGCCCTGGTGTTGGTGTCAGTGCCAGTGTAAAGACAGTGAACGGGAACCAGTGCCTGCCTCTGACTCTGATAATAACTTTGACCTTCCAGACCCCTGAAAGGGTCTTGGGAGCTGCAGGGGTCGGTGGGCCGCACTGAGAATTGCTGCCTCACAGGTTAAAACTTGAACCTGTGCGCACAGTCAGTCCCTGCCACCTGCCCATTTTGTTCTTGTCTTCCATCTGCGCCCCACCTTCCTGACTCCGGTCACCTGCGTCTCCAACTGTGGTCCTGCGTCCCATGCCCGTATCTCCACTTTCCATCGTCCTCCACCTCCATGCTCCTTCGCCCTCTTCCTTCTGTGTCTCCAGCCTGTCCTACCGTCTAAGCCAGGTGACGTCACTGTGGTGCCAGTTCCCGCCCCAGCGATTAGTCACTTCCCCCCCAGCCCGCCCCCTCCCAAACTTTTGCCTCGACCTCTTTGCATCTACTTGCTAGGTCCCTGTGGTTGCAGTTGTCTCCACAGTTGTCTCCTGCCCTAACAGAAAGGCGTCGCTTAGCCCTCGAGTGACCTAAACTCACGCATGCCCATGTGCGGAACCGTCTTAGCCCTAAGTAAGTGAGACGTGAACAGGCAGGGAGTGGCGTCGATTCTGTACCTTCTCCTCCATCAGAAATGCCATGAGAGTTAGTTCCAGCCGGAGGAACCAGCTGATTCCCCAGTGACCATGAACGACACCCATTTCCTAGTCAGGAAGCTCTCCTGGGGTTATCTAGCTTCTGGGTACAAGAAGCCCAGTTCAGCGGGTTAGTGACCTTGAAGGTGAGTAGCAGAGGGTGCCTAGCTCCTGAAAAGGATGTTTAGATTGACTTCTGGAGCTACCTGACCCACGCCCAGTGCCCTGCACCTCCACAGGAATGTGGGAGTGCCCGTGTACGAGGCTGTCACGGGTCCCGTCTGAACTCTCTTCCATGTTCCGGAGCTGGATGGGCAGCACCCTTACGTTAGGATGAGAGGTCAGCACCTCACATCTGCTACCATGTGTAGTAAAGAAAACATCACCAATGGCGTATGGGCAGCTGAACTTAAATAAAACAATTCGCATTACCACAAAAGTACATGGGAGCGTTCTAACCTTATGGAATGACATCTGGCATCTATGAGGGAGGCACACTTCAGGGCTTTAGTCTACCTTTTTTTTTTTTTTTTATATTTTATTGATTTTTCACAGAGAGGAAGGGAGAGAGATAGAGAGTCAGAAACATCGATGGGAGAGAAACATTGATCAGCCGCCTCCAGCACATCTCCCACTGGGGATGTGCCCGCAGCCCAGGCACATGCCCTTGACCGGAATCGAACCCGGGACCCCTCAGTCCGCAGGCCGACGCTCTATCCACTGAGCCAAACCGGTTTTGGCATAGTCTACCTTTTAATTATAGAAGGAGCAGGAATTGTTTCCAAAAGATTGCTCTAGAGATGGCTGGAAGTTCCTTCAAATTCTGAGGCCCCTACACTCCAGGCAGTTGCAGCCATGCTAGATACATCCGGCAGTTATGCCTGTAATTTGTGCTCGGAAATAATTGTGTTCATATTGGCTTTATTATGAAATACATTACCCTCTAGATTTCTTCTCGAGCTTGTGATTCAGTTTACAAAGCCATTAACCAGTGTATCATTCCTCTGTCAATGATGGGCTTGAGCTAGACGGGCCTGTAGACCTGGCTGTGGTGGTAACTGTGAGCTCTTATAATTGCAGCCAGTAGGCAGCCAGATGCTCTCGGAAGTGGGCTGCTGAGTCAATATCCTGAGGAGTCTTTTGATGGATTCACAAATGTTAGCAAAGCTCTGAATTGGAATGATGAAATGACAATCGCCCATCTGCTTTGGGGCTTGCTTCTTTGTGACATTCCTGAACCTGGTTAAACAGCAAGTTCTAGAACCAAGAATTACTTAGAAGATTTGTGCAGCCCTCGCCAGTTTGGCTCAGTGGATAGAGTTGTTGGCCTGTGGACTGAAGGATCCCGGGTTCTATTCCGGTCAAGGGCACATGCCTGGGTTGTGGGCTTGATCCCCAGTAGGAGGTGTGCAGGAGGCAGCCGATCAATGATTTTCTCATCATTGATGTTTCTCTCTCTCCCTCTTCCTTCCTCTCTGAAATCAATAAAATATATTAAAAGAAGAGATTTGTGCAAACAGTGGCAGTTGGAACTTGAAAGAGACATAATATGTAGTTATCGCATTTGGTTAGGCAACTGGCCAAAGTTTTTTATTATTATTATTTTATCCTCACACAAGTATTCATTTTTATTGATTTTAGAGAGAAAGGGAAAGAGAGAGAGAGAAAGAGAGAGAGAGAGAAACATAGATGTGAGAGAGAAACATCGATCGGTTGCCCTAACTGGGATTTGAACTTGCACCCTTTCGGTGCATAGGATGACATGCCATCTACCTTGAGCCACCTGGCCAGGGCAAAACAATCTTCTCTTGAATTATACTCCCAGAAAATAGAGTGTACCGTAAAAGCTTTAAAAAAATCCTTTGCACTTAATATGTAAAATGGAGTAGGTTCTAGGTTCAGATCATTATAAATGGAGGTTTCCCTACATGAATGTCGGGAGAGACATTCGAAAGTCACCTGGGACTGTTCCGAGTAGCCTGTTAAATGCCGCTGATTCCTCCCAATGAATGTGATAACCACAAAAACCATACATATTTCCAGTTATCCGCTGCGGAATGACATACACCCCTTGAGAACCATTAATTGATGGAATCTTGGCAGGGTTAAAAATATTTTAAAAATGTTGGATGTTCATTTTAAAAATAACTTACATAATGAAAGAGTTTCAACACAGAAGAACAATTGCTCGTAATCTCACCACCCAATATAAGCTACAGTATTTTGTTCTCTGTTTCCCTTGCCTGTTGTTATTTTTCTCTTACAGATAACTTTTTCCATTAAAAAATGGGAACATTTTACTTGCCTTGATTTTACCTAATTCATGTATCTTTTTTTAATAAAATCATTTTTATTTTTATTTGATTGTAAAATTAGCACAATCTCATGTTATATGCAAAGAAACACGTACTTAATGTCTCTTTTTAACATTAAAAGTGGTGCTAAGTGGAGGAAATGAGTCTGACAGGGTGGAGGGAGCCGGGAGCCTGGAGAATGTAGTCACCCTGTTTTCTGGTCTGTATCCAGGGCTGGAGATGATGGATGTGAAGTTCCTGCCCTGGGGCGGAGGGGCGGAGGGGTGGAGTGGCAAGGGTGGTCCCTGCTGGCCTCCATAATCCTCAGTGGCTGCAGGTTCCCGCAGGGCAGGGTGGGTGTCTGCTGGGTCATTAATCCATTAAACAAATGACGGGGTGAAACCTTTTATTTTGTTGGACTGTGAATAAACTTAGTTTCGTTTCTGTCATGGCCATTTACCTTCATCACAAGTAAATAACTGGATTAATTGCAATGTCAAACCTCAATAAATCTTGCCCCAAATGGGATCATTTATTAGTTGGAATAAAGATATTTCTGAAGCTTTTAGCACATCTGATTGTTGTATTAATGTCTAGATGTGGCTTGAACATTGCTGTTGCTCAGGAGTCTGGCAGCCCTGCCTGTGACGTGTGTAATTACTAGTAGATGAGTGTAGGGTGTTCCCTGAGGAAGCGGCCTGGTTACCTGTGGAAGGCTTGCTTGAGTCTCTAGGGCTCATTGGCACCTTTAAGACTTCTGTGTAGTATGGTTTTCTTTCATTGTTGACCTTTTTCTTTTGCAATTTGGTTTTCCGCTGTTAAAGTTCAAGATTTAGTTGCTCAGTTTCCTTGAGTGACTTACTTTACGATTGGAATTTTGAAAAATATAACTTTAAAAATGATTTGACTGTTTTTAGGAGAGTTTTGGTTTCTGAAGGCCTAAAGCAGCGGTTCTCAACTTGTGGGTCGCGACCCCTTTGGGGGTCAAACGACCCTTTCACAGGGGTCGCCTAAGACCATCGGAAAACATATATAATTACATATTGGTTTTGTGATTAATCACTCTGCTTTAATTATGTTCAGTTTGTCACAATGAAATTGGGGGTCACCACAACATGAGGAACTGTATTAAAGGGTCACGGCATCAGGAAGGTTGAGAACCACTGGCCTAAAGCATGTAGGCTGGAACAAGTTCTCAAACTCTCTCCCAGGCATCCGAGTCGCCTGAGGTTAGGATAAAACAGATTCTCTGGAGGCCTCCCCAGCCCTCATTCACTAGGTCGGTGGGGCCCACATTTGGCATTTCTAACAAGCGCCCTGTTTATACTGGTGCTGCAGGTCCTGGACCTGTAATAGGAGAGGGACTTGGGGCCTGGCATGTTTCTGGAGAATCCCTTTGTGCTTCCCAAGATATTAGAATTACTAGTGGCCCGGTGCACGGATTTGTGCACATTGAAAGGAAATTAATTAGAAGAAATATTTTAATATCGCTATTCACCCTTTCTCTATAATAGAGTGTCAACCAAATTCACAATCAACAATGACAGATTGAAACACACGGGTGCGATTGGTGCCAGCGAGAGCTTTATATGTATCGCACATTCGCAAGTCAATGTTTATTTTTAAATTGCCAGTGCACGTCATATGTACCGGCCGGTCGGTTGGTCAGATGGTTGGATGTATGTATGCTTGTGCACTTAGCCTTTTTTGTATATAGATAAAGAAAAACTGGTTTTGGAACTTGAAGAGAAGGAAAACATAGGCATAAACTTTGAAAGTATCGTGTGATCTTGTAATGGTTGTTAAAATTAAAGTAACAAAAGATAATTGGAAATAGTTAATTTTAAAAAGTTTACCCTTTTAAAACCAAGAGTAATGCATATTCATAATGGGAAGTGTCATAAATACAGAAGCATTTCTACTCCAGAAGACAGGAAAAATTTCCCGATTACATTTGACCACTTGGAGATATCTTTTGTTAATTTTTGGGGGTAATTTTCATTCAGAATCCCTTTTATGCATATGACTTTTGTTTTTATTTTTTCCCCAGTGAAATTTTTATTATCAAACAATACAGGCCCAATAGAATGAAAGAAAAAGATCATAAAGAACTCAGTCTCTCCAGACACCAATGCTGTTAACTTCCTGCACGTTGTATTTCTTTATGCGAATATACCTGTTGATATGTGTTATCCTGACCATGTAGTTTTATAATCTGATGTTTTATGCAATATCTTTTCATTTCATTAGATGTAATTCTGTACCTTTTTTAGATACAGAGTATCCTAATCTAAAAAACATAGTTTGTACCAGAGTCTTTTCCAGCAACGTATTACAGCCCAGCATCCCCCACCTCCCTCAAGTAGACTTGGTAGGACAAAGAGCCTGTGAAATCTAAGGCTGTTGATATATTTGATCAAATTGTCTCCAGAAAGGGCTTTGTAATTGCTGCCTAGGCTCATTGCCGTTTTAATATTTGTTGCTTGATAGGTGACAGATAGTATCTCCTTTTTTTTTTTTTTAAATATATCTTTATTGATTTTAGAGTGGAAGGGAGAGAGAAAGAGAGATAGAAACATCAATGATGAGAGAGAATCATTGATCGGCTGCCTCCATGTGCCCTTGACCAGAATCGAACCTGCAACCCTTCAGTCCACAGGCTGATGCTCTATCCACTGAGTCAAACCAGCTAGGGCAGTGTCTCTCCTTTTTTTTTAATTCAGTTTTTTTGCTGATGAAAAGCTTAGCACTTCTTTTCATGTATTAATTGCTCATTTATGTTTATTTTTTGAATTTCTGTGAGCTTACACTTAGGGAAATTTAATTTCATATGTCATAAACTTCAGAAATTTCGTCCCAACATTTAATTTGCTTTAAAAAATTACTTTTATAAAACTATTTAAGGCCTCCCATTTTCCCCACCCACTATTTTTCATTTTTAAGGGTTTCTGCCCAGGGTGTCCAATGAGAAATTCCTCTCCAAGATTTTATAAATATTACCCTGAATTTTTGTGGCATAGTTTCATATTTTCACTAGACTCTTTAAATAATCTGTCATTTATTTTGGCATGAGCAAATAAATGTATTCTTGTGTGAGCAAATGCTGTTTACATTTTCTTAAAATGGAATTATTTGGTCACTCTATGCAAACATTAGGCAAATTTAGGTAGCAAGTTGGAGATGAACATTGTTTCACACTTTGTCATGGGAAGGAGGGCAGAGCGGAGCACGTGTACCCTGTTCCAGCTCCACCTTCTCCCAGGAGCTACGGACTTAGATGGTCAGCCAGACCTCCAATAAGCAGGTCTTCTCGGACACCCTGTGAGCGGCTGTTCAAAATACCTGGTCCAGCTATGTGTGATGCCACCCACTGCTGTGGGCACCCGCAGCCCTTCGTTGTGGTAAGCGGTGCCACTGTCCGCCCGTCGCACAGGCCCCGGGCGGCGTCGCTGCCCCGATGCTTCTCTTCTCCCCACCTTCGCTGCATCCACTGCTGAGTTCTGTAGTCTCCGTCCCAGATGTTCTCACATCTGCCTGCAGCTCATGTTTCCATGACGGGAGGGTCTGCCAGGGCTTCCTCACTCCTTTTCTTCTTCTTCCTTTTTTTGGTTTTATTTTGTTAATCCTTCCCCGAGGACATTTTTGCCATTGCCCTTTAGAGAGAGTGGAAGGGGGAGGAGGAAGCTGGGGAGGGGAGAGAGAGTGTGTGTGTGTGGGGGGGGAACACACCTAGAAACACCGATGTGAGAGAGACACGTTGATTGGTTGCCTCCCAGATGTGCCCTTGATTGGAAATCGAACCCGAGATCCTTTGGTGCAGGGACTGGCCCTCTAACCACTGAGCACACTGGCCTGGGCTCCTCGCTGGTTTTCCTTGACACCGTTCTTCCTGCCTGGAGCGTTCTGCACAGTCGCTCCACAGTGTGACTCAGGCCCTGCGGTGCCCAAGGCTCACCTCAGGGCCCTGTGGCTGCGCCCCGGCCTCTCGGTTCCCTCCTCCGTGCGCCCCTTGTCTCCTCGCCCCGCTACACTGGCCTCTTTCTAGTCCTTGTTCAGGTTCCCTTTCTTCCTTTTGATTGCCCTGCTTTATTTTTTTAAATCCTCACCCGAGGATATTTTTATTGATTTTAGAGAGAGAGGAAGGAAGAGAGAGAGAAAAAAAATCAATGTTCGAGAGAAACATTGATTGGTTGCCTCTTGTATGCACCCAACCGGGGATTGAACCTACAACCTAGATGTGTTGGGTCTTTGCACTGGCTGACGTTTCTAGAAACTACCCTGAATGTCTTCTTAGCGAGGCTTTCCTTGACAGCTCAGGAACTCCAAATGCCGCCCCGTCATGGTCGACCTTATTACGGCCCTTTCTTCTCCCTTTGGAGCGGGTGGCTGTGTGTGGCGGGATTCTCCCATTGTAGAGTGTGAGCCCTGAGGGCGGAGAGTCCTCCCTTCTGACTCCCTGAGGCTCGGGGCGCTGGGGTAGGCGCCATACTCCATTCGCAGCACTGCTCTCCCCTGTCGCCCGCTCTAAGCTGAGCAGTTCAGTGTAAGGTTTTGTTTGCAGAAAGTTTTCCGGGTTAACCCAAGCTGGAAGATTTCCTTGGAAGAATGGAAGAGTCTGAGGAAGGAAAACTGTTAAGTTGACATTGCTGTCGGTGTTCTATTGGAGCTGTGGCTCCTGACTTCCAGCCCGAAGGGACGAGCGTGAGGACGGGTGTGACTGACGTTTCCTGCCCAGGGCTGCTTCCTTCACACACCGATTGCTCACCTGCTCACCGCAGATGGTTCTGAGCCTATAGTTAGGAAGATTATGAGCTTACACCATCTTATATTTACTCTTTTTAAAGAGTCCTTCCTGAATCCCCAGCAAAGCCTTTGGACAGCTTTGTTGTGTAAATATTTATGTTCCAGGCGTGTCATTCAGACGCATAAACGTGTTCCCCTGGGTCTATGGATGTTGCATAGACTGTGTCCCTGGGTCTGTGTATGTTGCATAGACTGTGTTCCCTGGGTGTGTGTATGTTGCATAGACTGTGTCCCTGGGTCTGTGTATGTTGCATAGACTGTGTTCCCTGGGTGTGTGTATGTTGCATAGACTGTGTTCCCTGGGTGTGTGTATGTTGCATAGACTGTGTTCCCTGGGTGTGTGTATGTTGCATAGACTGTGTTCCCTGGGTGTGTGTATGTTGCATAGACTGTGTTCCCTGGGTGTGTGTATGTTGCATAGACTGTGTACCCCTGGGTGTGTGTATGTTGCATAGACTGTGTTCCCTGGGTCTGTGTATGTTGCATAGACTGTGTTCCCTCGTTGCCCATTGAAGCACAGACGCTCTATGACTCGCGCTTCCTTTTTAAGCTCCTCCCACATGGGGACTCTACCTTGTACCAGCTGCTGCATTAAATGCTGATTTTGGTCACCATTGCCCTCTGACAGCTTTAGTGTTTTAGCTCTAGGCTACTCTGTTAGTTAGAGACTCACCTCAGGAGTGCAGCATGTGTTGTTACAGTTCATCTATTCTAAGGAAAGGGGCAGGTGCCAGTCCTCCGGGCATTTCCTGTTCTCCATGCCCGGGGCACCCCCACGGGGGCCTCCTGGAAGGGCCCCCCAGGAGGGGAGTTTCTTTCATGTCTGCGGGTTGAGTGAGAGAAGCTCCAGATGCCTGAAGCGCGGCAAGCCGGCTGCCCCGCACCAAAGCGAAGCCGCAGGCGCCGGGCTAGTGACCGCATGGTGTGGGCACCAAACTGCCATCACCTGCCTCTTACCTGGCAAGGCCCAGCGGGAAGGTGCGGAGTGGGCACAGCTAGTGGGGCTGCCTCCTGGCCGTTGGGCGTGTAGTCAGGGTGTGTGAATTAGTCCGCTTTGCTAAGTCACGCTGCAGGGACAAGCCACAGATCTCCCGCCAGTCTCCGTGTGCAACACAAGTTTATTCCTCACATGAACGCCCTTGTGGGCTGCATTCCCGGACGGATGGACGGACAGACGGATGGGGAGTGAAGCTCCCGTGCTCCTCCGAGTGGCCGTGCCCTTGCTGATCCTACTTCGTTGGCCAACAAGCCCGCGGCAGGGCAGGCGGGCCTGGGCGGCAGGAAGTGTGTGCTCAGGGAGGGGCGGGGAGGGCAGGGTCGGTAAGAGAAGGCAGCGAGTGCTTCACAGGAATGCTCTTCGTTTGCAATATATTTTTGGATGTAGCGACCTTACAGAAACGGTTAGATTTTAGGGGGGGTATTTAAACTTGGAGCTGGGGGCAGGCAGGAAGATTGACAGCCATGTTCTCCAGCACCTTAGTAATGAGAATTTACTGATCGCTTTATTACCGTTGTGGGGCTCTAGGACCTGCTAGCTGCCTCATAAATGCTTGCTGGACGAATGGACAAAACTGACAACAGGAAGAAAGCAATTCTTTTCAGTATCGTTAGTGCCCTTTGCGGCTTAGCAGAAACGGATTTTATAGTGGTTCCTATGAATTGCACCTTTCCATGTAAAACGAAAATGCTGTTTTGGTCATTTTTGCCTTACAAAAGTTGTTTTTCTTGACAACTTACATATTCATTGTAGAAAATTTGACAAATGTGCTTTAAGTACAAACAAAGAAAAGACAGTCTTCTCTCTGGCTACTAGGACCACTGCTGACAATGTTTATTGTGTATCCCTCTGTATTTCCTGTTCCTTTTTGTTGTCCTTCTAGTTTTTGAACATTGTCAATGTTAATAATCTTACTAGAGGCCTAGTGTACAAAAATTCGTGCACTGGGGGGGGTCGTCCCTCAGCCTGGCTTAGGCCTGGCAGCGCTAAGGACGTCTGACTGTGGGGAGCAGGCCTAAGCTGCAGTTGGGCATCCTTAGCGCTGCTGAGGAGGTGGAAGAGGCTCCTGCCACCACCGCTCCCTGGCAGCCCTCAGCCCCGCTTGTGGCTGAGCGGAGCTCCCTCTGTGGGAGCGCACTAACCACCAGGGGGCAGCTTCTGCATTGAGCACCTGCCCCCTGGTGGTCAGTGCATGTCATAGCAACCGGTTGTTCCGCTATTAGGGTCAATATGCATATTACCCTTTTATTATATAGGAGGATTGTAATCACTTATTTTTCTTCCCTTTGCAGTCTCTCTTGCTTAACTTATAAGGTTGTGAATCAGCAGTTGAAAGTGTCATATAGGACATAAATGAGGATTATAAGGTTAATTTTAACTTTCTCTTGTCATGACTCGGTTTCTCCATAGGAAACAGTCTCTCAATCTATTCACTCAAGTTTCACCCTGTTCTGATCCACCCTCCACACGACAAGAGGAATGAGGAAAGGTGGCTGCAGGCAGCACAGCAAGGGAGGAGGTGATTCTCAGACAGATAATCAGTCCGCGGAGAATCAAGCTCCTTTTCTTTCTTTATTTGGTCTTTTTCTTATTTTACTCAAGACATCACTTTTTTGTATCTTGGGGTTTGCAGTCTTTTGAATGATCTCAATGTCAAGGATCTGCTGGGTTGGTTTTAGTCCTGTTATCTTTTTGTCACTGATACTCTGGGCCGCCCTAGCCTCTGCTTGACCCTGCATAGAGGACCATTTTTGGTTAGCAACTGGTTTCTGGTGAGCAACCCATTGTAGAAACTCAGCGTGCCTTCCTCCTTTGTGTCATTAATCATCCCTCTAAGCTTGGAAACCTGGCTGGATCTTGGGACTCTGGCTGGTCTCAGGCCACCTGCTGAGGAATGCCCGAGTCTGTGTTGTCTCCGTAGAGATCTGAGACCTGGTTTATCTCCCGAAATGCACAGATTGAATTCCTCACGTGTTACTAAAAGGTACCTTTTGTGTTCATTTTACAAAGAGATCTGATCAAGGCCGGACAAGTTACCGTAAAGATGACACGATTAACCAAACTGTTTATTAAACTCTTTGGGGCAACTCCTGTACTTAACGTACATTCCAGTGGTTGAAATACCCAGCGTTGACATGGGGAGCCGTGGCCAGTTTTTGAGTTTTGATGAATTTCTCTATTTTAATTTTTGTACTTGCTGTCCCTCTTAGAAACGTCCACTCTGCCAAGTAGGTTGGGGACGTGCGAGGATGACAGCTTTGATCCTGGGCGTGTTTGCTGTGGAAGCGGATGCCTCCGAGCAGCTCCCAGACCCAGAGGGGGAAGGGAAGGAGGAGAAGGAGACTGCCTGCAGCGCAGTCTCCATCCGCAGCTGGGACTGCCTCTGAGCTGGCCCTGTTCTGTTGGAGCCTGTGGGTGAAGTCTGGATCAGCAGAGCGCTGTGGCTTCTCACAGAAATGCGATTCGGAGTCGCTGTGGATGACACCTGTCTCCTTTCAGAGAAGTGTCCAAAGGGCTGCTCACCGGCCGACATTGCCCTGGGCTGGCAGGCGTCTCCTGTCACTCAGGGAGATGGCGTGGATCTTGGGGGACTCGCCTGAGCGCTCTTCTGTTGGAGAAAAAACAGGCAGGGCTTCCGGCTCTTTTTGCTGCAGTTCTTAGCAATGAACGTCCCGCACATGGGAGGGCATGATTTATGGGAATGTTAATATACTACGGTAAATTGTTAAAAGTTAGCTTAATTGAGTTCGATCTAAGTTTAGCTCTTAGAAACTGGTGTAAAAGATAGTTTAAAATTTGCTCAGCGTTATTTAAAGCCTGGGTTTTTGGGTAGAAAGTTTCCCTAGAGTATCCCATAATTTCCTTTAATTATTTCAGAAAGAGTATCTGTTACCAGGAAAAGAAAAAAAAGGAACAGTCATCCTTTTAAATTAGGCCTAATTGCAATGGTATATAAAGGAGAAATCATATTAATCCGGAGACAGGCAATTTCTTAATTCAGGCGTTCAGTCTGTGGGAACAACAGAAGAGCTTCAGGTCACCCTAATTGTGTTATCACTCTAAAGAATTTGTGACATTCTTGCTATGCTCCTTTTGAATTCTCAGCCAAGAAACTCTTTTCTGAGTTGGCAGCCTATAGGAATAGGCTAATGAAGAGGCGTTTACTTTCTAAAACTCACTTTCTTCTTTTTCTCTATTTAACATTTTATTTTGAAAATTTAAATAGTGCGCAGCTGAGGTGGGTGGAGGGATAGAAAACCCAAGAACCAGGCGTTTCCCAGCTTCATGCTGTCTGTTAACTCCTGGCCATCCGGTTCCCTCTCCCCCGCCCCAGCTCTGCGGCTGGAAGCAGATCCCAGCCGCGACCATCTCATTCAGGGCACTTGCCTGCCTTTGATGGGGCAGCGGAGCCGGTTTCCCTCTTGGCTTTTGCACAGACGCTAAGGACTGAATAGAATTTGTAAGGAGACAGACTCTGCATTGAAGAGCTTACCTTTTCAGAAAGGAGCTCAGACTTTCTTCAGGTTTCTCTTGTCTTTCAAATGAGGGCGTATTTGCAAAGTTTTGAAGTTCTTATCTGTTTAGGAATTCCTGCAGCAAGTTCAGGTTTAGTCACCCTGTGACTGTTTTGGCTGTGCCTTATCTAAATTGAAGGCAAGAAAGAATTATTTCACCCAGCGTGGCCGCCGAGAGGAAGTTAGATATATTGGGTATATTTGGGAAGTGCCCCTTACCCTGTAATAATATCCTAGCTTTTAAAGGGGCCTCATTGTAACAGCTCTTAGAAAGCACGAATAAAACACTTAGGGGTGATCTCTTTTCCTAGCCGCCCGTGGGACAATTTAATTCCCATTTTGAGTCAAAATAAAAATGTCTCTCAAGTGCCTGGGATCTGCCAGTATTGGTTGACTCATCCTTTGTTGTTAAACCTATTGGTTTCCCAGGCCAGCGTGGCCTTTTGTGTGCTCTGACCTTGCTCTCCAAACTGCCTTCCTTTTGTCCTCGGAAGGAGGCATTAAGCTGTCAGCTCATTGGTCAGCGTGAGAAATGGAATTTTCACTTTTCTCTGTGATTTGTAAATTTCAAGTGGCCTTAATAAGCATAACAGTTTCTCAGTTTACTTCTAAAAGTAGGTTAATAGAGTGACATGTTTTCCTTCTGAAACGAAAGCCAATTTTACCTTAATTGTGAATTCTTAGAGTTTAGTTCTTGAGCATAGAAAACGGGGTTCACTTTATATTCTGCTGTTGCATTTTCTAAAGCAGTTGGTGACTGGGCTACAGGCTGGCTGATGGGTTGAGCTGGACCCGTGGTCGGCAAACTCGTTAGTCAACAGAGCCAAACATCAACAGTACGATTGGAATTTCTTTTGAGAGCCAAAGTTTTTAAACTTAAACTATATAGGTAGATACATTGTTATTCACTTAGTTAGGGTCCTCCTAAGGCTTAGGGAGAGCCTCACTCAAGGGGCTAAAGAGCCGCATGTGGCTCGCGAGCCGCAGTTTGCCGACCACGGAGCTAGACCAAGCCTCTGACGTGCAGTGTGATGTGTGTCTGTTTTTCTTCCGTAGCTAAACCGAGGCATTATGTATAGTCCACCTATTTTGCAGGCGTGTAGTTAGAAGTCTCATAATTAGATGTATTTTTTTTTAATTTGCAAAAATATGTGCTCTGCTTCCCAGGCTGGTGCTGTTTCAGAGCGAGGTGTCACCTACTGCCTGGGCCCCCGCTCCGTTGGTTGGAGCGCCAGGTCCCGTCCCGTGCACCAGAGGGTGGCGCCTTGGTGCCCATTCAGGGCGCAGGCCCAAGTGATGGGTTTCATCCCGCGGTCCAGGCGGGTCCAGGAGGCCACCCATCAGTCTCTCTCCCTCTCCTTCCTCTGTCTCTAAAAATCAATGGACAAAAAGTAAATAATAGGCTGGGCTGAGTGCCGAGGTGTCTTACAACTAACTGATCCCAGCCAGCTGCAGGTGTCTGTGTTCCTTCGCCACTCGTACGGCCCACGTCACTGGCTTAAGTAGTAAATAAATAAGTAATTAAATAAGTAAGGAAACAAACAAACAGCAAGGTGTTAGTAACGCTTCATTTTTCTTGATTTGTGGTTTTGATACTTGAAACGTATTGCTTTTTGTCTTTTCTAATACATGCTTTCAATTTGTCTCGAGGTTTTTAGTGGCTGCGACACTAACTAGTAAGAGTGTTCTTGGTCCTGTGTTTTGCGCAGTGTTGAGTGTGGAGAGACGGCCGCGTTAATGGCAGGGAACTGGAGTGTGCTAAGTGCTCGCCTGTGTAGCCTTCCGGCCTCTCCACTCGCGGCTTGAGTTACTGGCCCGTCTGTGCTGGGCGTTCTGAACCAGTGTGCTTGTTGCTGGCTGCCTTGACTCAGTCTTATTTCCGTCTTGGCTATTTTATACCTGAGCTGTCAGGGAAGGTTAGTGCTGTCTAATCCAGTCTGGATGAAGTCCTTCCATCGTGTGCAGGAGCCACAGGGAACCGGCCTGAGACTAGGGCTGGGCCACTAGACTCCCCAGTTTTCCTGGGCTCCCATTGTGTGTTTCTGGGTGGAATTGTTTTCTTTACCTGGTTTGGGTTGAATTGTTTGAAAAAAAATTAGGACATACGTCGTGTGTATTTTGCAGAATATTCATTTTCTTTTATTCCTAACAATATTTAGTCAACCTTACACATACGTAGGTTGAAGGATTTTAAACATAGTAGTTAAAGAATTTCCCAGCCTCATGGGGATACTTGCAGGCAGTTTTTCAGGTAATGAGGTGGTCTGTGATATTGTAAGTTTTGATGTTTCTGGTTGGCAGAACCTGGGCCCTCAGGGTTGGGGTAGTAGTTTTTCAGGGATCAGGACTCTTCTCAGGGTGGTCTTCTTGGTTACCTTATTACGTTGACCTACTCAGAGGGTCGGTTTCTGTTACATTTGGAAACAAATTAGTTTTTTTAAAAAAATATTTTTATTGATTTCAGAGAGGAAGGGGGAGAAAGAGAGAGAGCGAGAAAGAGAGAGAGAAACATCAGTGATGAGAGAGAATTATTGATTGGCTGCCTCCTGCATGCCCCCCACTGGGGGTCAAGCCTGCTGACTGGGAATCGAACCATGATCTCCTGGTTCATATGACGACTCTCAACCATTGAGCCACGCCAGCCTGGCGAAACAAATTAGCTTTTAAGAACAAATAAGATGACTTGATGAGGACAGCATTCCAAATACACAGGTAGGGGCAGTCGCAGGTGGCTTATAAAATGTTTGACATCACACTTGAGTTGGTCTTCTGCGATAACTGCCTTGCTTTTAAAAGGTCCTTAGGAAACAGTAATAACATACTTTGGTCCTGAGCAAAGAAAATAAATAAGAAAGCCTCTGATGTTATACTGAATTTGTTTGATTTTAAGGCCAACTAAATAAAGTCTGCTTCTAAGTAAAACTTGTGCTGTGTGCAGATAAAGAGAAACCTTGTAAGCATTTTGACTTTTGCTTCCAGAATAGAAGTTTCTGGAATGTGATTACCTGTTTCACTTCAGAGCCTTTTTCTTGAAAGGCCACGCTTCAGCCTTGGCTTCCTAGTTGGACCGTGTTTCTGTCGGAACTGCAGGTAATCGATTTGCAGGTCACATGGCTGCTGTCATACCATGCGCTTAGGGAACTGGCTCGTTTGTGTTGTATTCCTTGCGATATCTGGGGGCCAGCATCAACTTTCAAAATCATAATCTGTTGTTTGCCACTTTGGAGAATTGAAATGCTTTCTGAACATTTGTAGGACACACAGTAGCAGGAATCCGACTGGGAAAGACTCCCCAGTTTATGCAGGTGACGCCCGAAGGTGGCAGAGTGGCCACGCGGAATTCCCAGAGCTTCCTCCTTCACTCGTTCTACAGCCATTCACTCAGGACACATTGCTTGGGGGCTACAGGGGGCCAAACCATGTTAAAGGTGCTGGGAATTTAAAAAGGAGTCTTGCCCGATCAGCGTGGCTCAGTGGTTGAGCATCGACTTATGAACCAGGAGGTCACAGTTCGATTCCTGGTCAGGGCACAGGCCCGGGTTGTGGGCTCCATCCCCAGTGTGGGGCGTGCAGGAGGCAGCGGATCCATGATTCTCTCATCATGGATGTTTCTCTCTCTCTCTCCCTCTCTCTCTGAAGTCAATTAAAACATATTAAGGAAAAAAAAGAAGTCTTACACTCTGAAGGGACCACGGTGAACAGGTAGCTGCAGTGGCGCTAGTTGTGAGCTTAGAGCATGCCCAGGGGACATAGAGGAAATCCGCAAGGCACTGCTCCTTGTAGAGTAAAACTCAGTGAATTCTCCTTGTTGTTAAAGAAAAATGATACTGACACGGGTTACAGTGGCAGGAAGACTGTATTCGAGGCTGTTGCCATGGAGGAGAGGGGCTCAGCTCTGAGTACAAGAAGTGGGGTTTATAGGCAAGGAGCAGGCGAGCGGGTCTGTGGAGGGAAATGACTGA
Source organism: Myotis daubentonii (assembly GCF_963259705.1). Classification (NCBI taxonomy): domain Eukaryota; kingdom Metazoa; phylum Chordata; class Mammalia; order Chiroptera; family Vespertilionidae; genus Myotis; species Myotis daubentonii. Next base: position 1,960,800 of record NC_081842.1, read on the forward strand.
GGAGACGGCCAGGGCAGGGCATTCTGCTAAATGACCTAACAGGATTCGGGTGTAAATATGAAAGGTTGGGGATGAGGAACTTTATCAGATACCGAGTATGATTAGATGTCAGGGGCCTGGGCTTCTGACTGACCGAGATTCTTGCTAAAACGGGCTGAGCAGGCTGAAGCGATGGAGAGAGCCTTTGCCTTTAAGTTTCATGTTAGATACAACTGTGACCTGCATTTGGTAGATGAAGAACTCAAGCTTAGAAAGAGTCTGAGCCACTCACAGAGGCGGCCACAGCCTGTGAGTGCCGAGCTGGGTGCCTGCTGGCTTTCCATCCGATGGCCTGCGCCCCGGGTCGCCCCCGGACTGTGCCCAGCGGCAGCGGCCCGGCTGGGCTCCGCGAGCCCGTGTGAAAAGGCGGCCTCTGTCTCACACTGACCCGAGGCCTTGCCGTCGGTGCTGCCCCGCAGCCCGTGGCTTCCACGGAGCAACAGGCTCAGGTTGCAACGCGGAGTGCCATTTGCATGTTAGCAGCACGATGAGAACGTCAAGTAGTTGGTGTGACTGTTCAGCTCTAATGGTGCTGGCTGGCTTTCCGTCGGCCTGAGGATTCACACCCCAAATCTGTTAGGTCATTTGGCAGAATGCCCCCTCCCCGGCCATCTCCTCTTAGTAATTTTCCACCGGGTGGCCTGATAGGTATTCAGCACAATAGCGTTTGTCACTCGGATTTCTGCATCTTACCTATTGAAAGATAGCCACAGAAGGAAGACAATGTAAACCTTAGGACTTCAGATGTTCTGAACATAAAGGGTGATTTAACCAGTAACCAGTAATGTGTATCTACGCAGAACTCTTCAAATATGGCGGAGTTATCAGTAAGCTTCACAAATTGGCGGTAAGTGAAATATGACCATTTCACCCAGTTGTCCAAGAAACATAAAAGTTAGACAGCTCGTGTGGTGCTGCCTGAGCGGTGTGTGTAGACGGGCCTCGTTAGCGCCAGGTCGGCTCTTAGGGTCACATGACGTGTGGCTCTGCCTCCGCCGCTGGGCTCTGGCCCCTGGACAGCTTTCCTCCGTCTTCTCATCCCGTTTACATCCTGCACTCAGAGCTCCTGAGTAACGAAAACCCTCGCTGCCTTGGGACCGTCCCATGGGGCCTTGCTCATGCCGCCATGCTGTTCTTTCGTCCAGAATGCTGCTCCCGCAGGAGTTCTGTCCGGCTCCTGGTTTAATCCCACTCATGCGCTTGCTCTCCCTCAGGTGGCGGCGTCCCTCTGGGCTTCACAGTCTTGGGGAAGATTGCAAGGTTCTCACACTAGATCCAATGTATAGGGAAGTAGTTGAATCATTGTACAAGTTTAAATGTTACAACACTTTATATACAAGTGTTCATGTTTTGGTATATTTTCTTTCAGTGAACTTTTTTTTCAATCTGCACCTGAGGTTGTAATTTTATTGATTTTTAGAGAGAGAGGAAGGGGGAGAAAGAAACAAACATTGAATTAAGAGAGAAACAGCCATCAGTTGCCTCAACTGGGGATTGAACCCTAAACCTAGGTGTGTGCCCTGACGGGAACTGAACTGCAACCTTTTGGTGTGTGGGACGATGCTCCAACCGAGCCACCTGCCAGCGTTGTATTTTTTAAAAACAAAAACGTGGCGGACATAATACCTTATAGAAAGTTCTATACTTAATATATATATATATATGGAACTGTGACCTCCTGGTTCATAGGTTGATGCTCAACCACTGAGCCACCCGGCCAGGCCTCCTCTCCTCTTGGTGCCTGTCTGCCGCATGCGCTCGCTCCCCGGAGGGAGGGTGTGGCTGTTACACTCCCACCAGCAGTGTGGGGCCTCTGCTATCCGGGGAGATTGGAAATCTGCAATAATAAACTCACTTATTTTGAGGCCTCACTTCATTCCTTTGTGGTGAGCTTTCCAAGTTGGGTTGCCCTTAAGTAAATTGGTTCAAACTCCCAAGTAAAATTTCCCTTTTCTCAAAAACTTTATAAGATTCATTTCAAAAGTTGGGATATAAAGGAAATAAGAAAAGCTTTGTCAGAGAGGGAATAAAAGGTTCGTTTTATAATGTCCGCATCTACATGAATATTAATCAGTGAAAATATTAAATGAATGAACTTTACTTCCCTTCAGTAACAATAGTTATCTTTTCAAAAATCGTTTGCATGCTTTTTGGAATTGTAACACTTAATAGTTCTACTGGATTTCACGTATTTAAATTAAATGCAGCCACCTTTAGTTGTGCAAACGTGCCTCAATTGGAATTCTCCATAAATGAATCATAAGCCACAGTTTGAGCATAAAAACCGGCTTCTACAAAAGTGTTATATTATGAGAAGCTAAAATCTTTTTAAAGAAGATACAAAATTGAGGAAATCTGGATTTCCTTCCTTTTCAACTTTATTCCCGATCCCAGTGTTTTCATGATTTTAACAGAAGCTTCCAATCTTCCACTCTGTTTTAATGGCACATCTGGGTCTACTTACAAAACAACAACAAAACAAAACTCGAGTGAAACCCTCAGTAAATGGCCACCGGGATTCTGTTCAGCTTTTCTCTTTTTCTCTTGGGCTTAAATATAGTGCGTGTATCTCAGTCACATGACTGACCCTGAAGCTCCGAATGGGCCTTCTCAGGCGGTCGGGTTTCCTGTTGGCTGCAGCCTGCGTGGTGGTTAGCAATGCTCATGTTATCGAACGGGTTTCTTAGCCCCGACACTTCCCAGCGGTGACAAACGCCGCCCTGCGCGGGAGGCCTGGTCACCTGTTAATGGCTGCGATGTCCTTTTCGCTCATTCATGACCCCGACCTTCATTGATTCTGCAGGAAGGCTCTCCGCGTTCCTTCCCGTTCTTCACAGTTAGGAGGTATCTTCAGCCGCATCCCCTCAGTGTTGGATCCGATCGGTATGTAGCGTGTGGACTTCCTGTATCTCCTGATCCTCTCCCTTGAGGTCCCCCTGCGGGCAGCGGGAGGTGTGGGGACGGGCGGGGTAGCTGCCGTGTGGTCCAGGGTGGGCCGCGGCTGGAGGAGGTCAGAGATGGGCAGTGATGCCGGGGCCTCGGGGGTGTGCTTGTTACCAGGCTCACCGGCAGCGGGTTTATTTTGGTGAATATGTTCACATGGAGAGCATGTTACAAGTACTGGCACACGGTGGTTTTTCATGGAGCATGCGTGTGTCTCACCTCTTCACCGTGACCTGTAGACTCGCTGAATGTCTCCGGGTGCAGCTGTGGCACTGGTGGCCGAGCGGGTGTACCCTCTGCAGGCGGACTCGTGTCCTGCTCTTTGCAGAGGTGCAGGTCTGCTTGCGCAGCTGCTACTTCTCCCGCCCAGCCCTGACCCCGGTTCCCGGAGGCGGCCGAGAATCCCAGGCTTGGTGCTGGCTGTAATGGAGGGTACAAGTAATTACCCCGAGAAAAAGGCGGTGGTAAAAAATAGAACACGTGTAAGGATCCCCGCGCTGCAGTGTGGACGTTCATTTTTAATGTTTGCCTTCAGTGTGCATGTGCCTTGTAATTGTTGAAAAATAAGTTATTTGAAAGAAATCCTTCAGATCATTTTTTTGTGTGTGTGACCATATAAATCCACATCACACAGATGGCATTTGTGCCCGTTACCTAGCTCATTGCACACTTCAAATGATAAAATGAGGGTTTTCATTACTCGTGAAATTCTGAGTTTTTGCTCACTTAAAAATTTCATTGGAAGTTTGTGAGTTGAAATAGGTTAAAATTATACAGTTTCATTATTAATTTGGCTGGTAATCTTGAAGTTCCGTAAGTTTTAGATTTAAAATAAAATTTTGATCTGAACTGACCTTTTCCCACTCAGTGTTTCTTAAAATTATTGCTTGGTGTTTGGTTCGGGGTTATCTGCTTTCTCCGTTATTTACTTTTTAGCTTTCAGTACCTTGAGCTACTGTTTTATTCTTAATGACCCTCTGGAAATGGAACCTTCTGGAAGAAACACAGCCCCTCATTTATGTTATTGAAGCCTATGGATGGCTCTCCTGCCTGTGCTGTGGTGCGTTTAGACAGACCTTCTTAGTGACTTGCTCCCTGCAGTTGGTGTCCAGGTGGGAATACCTTCAAAGAGCGGCGCCGATTTCCACTCCTCTTCGGCGGGGGGCGGGGTGTGTGTGTGTGTCGGGGTCTGGGGGGGGGGGTCCTTTGTTTCTGTGCCTGATGGTGCAACACTGTAGCTATGCTTTGGTTTGACGGCTCCCTGATGAATTCTCCCTCCTGTGCAGCTAGTGGAGTCAGGGCCATTGAGAAGGGAGGGTGGCCTCTGCTTGCGGGCTGAGGGGGTAGAGACCCCGGTGCTCCTCTTTGTGGAAAGTAAGCAGCAGTTCATGCACCCGCCAGTCTGAAATGCCAGCGAGTGTTGCCAGGTGACGTGCTGACAGCTGGGCCTGACAGTGACTGCTCACCATGGCCGCTTCTGACCTGTGCCCTTCTCCACTCTGCCCCTGCCTCCTCCCCCCCCCACCCCCCCCGAAACTGGGAGGGATGCCGCTTTCTCTGGGAGGACGCTTGCGAGTTCACGGCAGTGTTCTCCTTGAACTGAGTCCTAAGGGTCTCTTTATTGGGGCGGGGGGTGTCTTTGTCCCTCACGCAGTTTAAAACCTCCTGTGACCAGGCTGGACATCCCTTGCAGGTCATCTCGCTCCACTTCCCACAGCAGCACATGGAGAAGCCGCAGGGGCCCGGGCTGCAGACACAGCCGGGCACTGAGCAGTCTGTTTGGTTTGTCAGTCCCTTTGTCCGCGTCCTGCTTGGCTCTCGGCACCTTTTCCCTGTGTTTCCAAGGAGCGCTGCGGGCCCCCTGCCCTTGTGTGTCCCCTCACGCAGCGCAGTGGGCGCAACGCAGGCCCAGGCTCTTCTCGTTTCTACCCCTTCCAGACTCTGTCTTAAATAAAAAGTGATTTCCTTCCAGATTTTTGAATTTTTAGAGATGTAAAGGCCTCCAAGAGGAAAAGACATTGGGCAGCAGTGGTTCTTTGTGAAGGATGCCTTTAGTTTTTATCCTAGATCCGGGTAAACGCACCTAAATCCAGACTCTCAGCTCTGAAGTCTCAGACAGCATCATGATAAGACTAGAGCGCGCTCTTTTAAAAAGTTTAATATGTCTTTATTGATTTTAGAGAGAGAGGAAGGGAGAAAGATAGAAAATAGGAACTTCCATGAGAGAGAGACATCGACTGGCTGCCTCCTGCACGGCCCCCACCTGTGCATCGAGCTGCAACCTTGGTATAGGCCCCTGACCCTGACCGGGAATCAAACCGGGACCCGTGGTTCAAGGGTCTGTGCTCAGCCGCCGAGCGGCACTGGTGGGCTAGCGTGTGCTTTATTTTAATGTTTCTGAGGATATTTTTATACCCTTTTGGGTATTTAAAATATGTGTATCTTTTCAGTTTTCTCACATTTTCACGTTTCTGCTCCTTTCTTTCCCCTCAATTTTATTGATGCCAAATTTTTAGACATTTAAAGTTTCTAGTCTATACCTCCTACCCTGTAGGTCCTTTAGTCTAAAACTAAACCTATTGAACAACTTTAAAATAAAAAGTTTAAAAACATTTCTTTATAAGAAATGAATTTAAAGTTAATTACCTTCTACCAGTGGTCGGCAAAGTGCTGCTCGCGAGCCACATGCGGCTCTTTGGCCCCTTGAGTGTGGCCACGAAGTTTCAATTGCACTGTACGTGCGCACCCGGACGTGGTATTTTGTGGAAGAGCCACACTCAAGGGGCCGCAGTTTGCTGACCGCTGCCTTATACCATGAAAAGCTATTTCACATAAATAAATTAGCCTGACTGTTGGGAAGAGACACCATGAAGGGGAGTAGATGAAATACCTTCTCCCGAGCATGCATTCTCAGTCTTGGGCCCAGTGCTCTGTGTGCCGCTGCGTGCGCCCTCCTCCTGCAGCCTTTGCTTGTGTCTGATTTATGGAGGAGGATTTCAGGGTTCTGTGAGAGAATGGATGGTCAGTAATTCAGTGAAAAGCAGTTTAATGTATGTTCAGAATCTCTCTTGGGCTTTAGGTCATTAATCCTAAACTAGCCCTGTTTGGGTAGATTAGAAACCTGCTAATTATTTGAGTTAAATAATTGTAAAGATTCCTTTTTTTGTGTGAATGAGTATGTATTCAAATTCCCTCATTTCATCTCGCATAGTTGTTTTATAAATACACATTTTTAGAGGTCTTCTCTAAATATGTCCACATTTGGGATTTTAGTGTAAATGCTGAAATTAAGGATCAGCATTCCTTTAGGTTTCTATAATTAGCTTTCCTTTCTGAAGCTGAGATGAAGGAAGATTAAAGACTTCTCAAACATATTCTAGCTTTTGGCTTAAAGATCCTAACATTTATCCAAAGTTTTAAAAAGTACTATTCTTTACCTGTCTCTTGATAGCTCAATATTTAGTCTGTTTTTCTATTTTTTATATATAAGAATAGGAGTGTTTGCCTCACTCAAAAAATTAATGTTTATAAAAGTTTTTTTTAAATTTAATATTTTTATTGATTTCAGAGAGGAAGGGAGAGGGAGAGAGAGATAGAAACATCCATGATGAGAGGGAATCATTGATTGGCTGCCTCCTGCATGCCCCCTACAGGGGATCGAGCCTGCAACCTGGGCATGTGCCCTTGGCTGGAATCGAACCCAGGACTCTTCAGTCCACAGGCCGATGCACTATCCACTGAGCCAAAGTGGCTAGGGCTATGAAAGGCTTTAAGAATGCATTATAATGTAAAGTGTGCAAAAGGGGGAAACGATTGGATATTTATAGGGAAAAGGCTGAATGGAAATATAAATCCCAAGCTGGTGGGTGGCTGCCTGGTCTGCCTGTAAGAACTCCAAAGTAGCCCCTCCCCCATGGTATCAGCCCATCCTGCTGACCCGCCACCCTCCTGCTGGGCAGCGTCCTGCCTGCCTGCTTCTCCCGGGCAGCAGGGCCCAGGCCCCAGAGGGTGCCCTTCTCCGCTGCGCTCTAGGCAGGCTCTTGTGTTCTGATTGTCTTCGCTGCCGTGGACCCACCTTATCCTGTTGCAGAGCAGGTGGGTGGAGTTCCTGCCTTCACTCACTTTAGTTTTAGTTTGTATTTTGGTGTGTTTTTTAGAGAGTGGAGGGGAGGGAGAAGGGGGAGAGAAGCATTGATGCAAGAAAGACACATCGATTAGTTGCTTCTGGCATGTTCCCAGACTGGGGCTGGGATCGAGCCTGCAACTGAGGTATGCGCCCTTGACTGGGAACCGGCACTCTAACCACTGAGCACACTGGCCGTGTGTGTGTGTGTGTGTGTGTGTGTGTGTGTGTGTGTGTGTGACTTCCAACTTTCGTTCAGTAAATGCTTATTTACACTTAAGGAAGCTTAGCTTTTTTGTATAAGAAGTAAGAGCTCTTTGGACTTAATGGCTAGGCTCCGGGGGGCGGCGCTCTGAGCGGAGACAGGCTGTTTCCAAGTCGCTGGATGGAGTTGGGCACCTGATCCTAAATGAGAAGAAGAGGGGCCATTAAACTTAGACTTCCCCAATTATCTCAGCTTTTGAGAATTTCATGTTTGAGGAACTTTCTGTTTCAAGAATTTTCCTACTAATCCTCGCTTTCTGAGAGTTTTTATTATTGGTGTAGAGTTTTTATCAAAAGCTTTTCCCCATATTTGTCAAACCAAACAGGTTTTCTGCTGTGTTCTGTAAATATGGCAAGTTACGTTCATTGGTTTTCAAACGCTAATCTTGCACTTCCGGGATAATCTCGTTAGTGTCTTCTCGTCCTGTTCCTTACGTGGCTGAGATCCATTTGCACTGTATGTTTGTGTTCTCGAGGGTCTTGCTCTGCACTGGACTCTTTTGGGGACCGTCTGTCACCTTCTCCCTTCACCCCGCCCAGCATCACCAGCTCCATGTGCTGTTCCCTGTCCCCCTCCCCTTCAGGGCTTTCTCGCTGGCAGAGCTAAACAGCTTCAGTGACACCCCCTGCACCGGCCTTTGGGGGTCTCCAGTGGAAAGTGACGGGGGGGCCTCTCACCGTGTGGAGCAGCCTGTTGATCCACGCACGTGCCGCCCACGCTCTGCTTCTGCGCCTTTGCTCGGTGCCTCGTGTTGCTCGGTGCCTCGTGTTCTGTAGGCAGGAGCACCCAGGTCCCCAGGTGCGGGAGAGGGGCCTAAAACAGCCAGCAAAGGGACCCGTGATGCCAGAAGCAGAAGAAAGCTAAAGAGCAAAATGGAGTGAAAAACATTGTGACTGTCAAAAGGGAAACAAAGGTGGTGGCAGTAGCAGGAAGACAGAGCGGAGAACCAGAAAGATCTGGGGAGTTAAAACCGCCACCCAGGAAAGGATCCCAGGTCAGAGTGGGAGATGGAAGGAGGAGTAGTCCCTGTGCGGGGCCGGGACACACGCCCAGCGAGCGCGGAGTTTCCAGTCAAGGAGGAGGGCTGCTTGGTCCGCGAGGCAGTGCGTGGACAGTGGCTGGGGGCTTTGCCTGGGGTGTGCTCCTTGTCTGCAGAGTTAGTGTGATAAGCATTGCTCACGGGGCCTAAATGCAGACCGTTCCCATGGGTGGAGCCCTGCTCAGATCCAGCCCGTCACCGCGTGTGTGGCAGGCACTGCTGCGATCACGTCGCCCCGGTTTTCGTTCTCCTCACCTGCGACGGCGGGGTAGATGCAGGGCCTGCTCTCGGAGCTGTGGTGGCAGTGAAACGCGCTGAGACGGATGAGTCACCTGGGTCAGTGGGCAGCATGTGCTCAGTGCTCTTTAAAGAGTTGCTGTTAGAACCACCAGGCAGATGGGCTTCTATGTGTGGATGGCGAAGAAAAAGATACACTTAAAAGTAACAAAGGCCTCCTGGGCCCATGGGAGAACTCACCAGACGGATAGCTAGCTTCCTGTTGCCACAGTCTTTCACCGACATTTCCCCGTGCCCACTGACGTTAAGAATCTGCAGAGCATGAATAAATGAATGAATGAATGAGCGAACCCCTTAGTGGTAGCTTTCACTTATGGTGCTGAACCCTAGCTCCGGTATCGGTATTGGTCTTCTGATCATTAAAGAAACAGCATGTTAGTGTGTTTATAAGTATATAAGAGTGAAGTTTTCACAAACTTAAATGTTTTATTTCAATTACAGGCGTCGATTAGCAAGGTAGAAGTAACAGAACCATGGCTCAGTTTCCAACGCCTTTTGGTGGTAAGTTTTCAAAGATCTTCCTTTTTAAATGTATTTTAGAACCCTATGTTAATAACTTAGTATTGTGGCAAATTTCAGATGTACACATAAGTAAGGGAATAATACAATGAACCCATCTTACATGTGCTCATCTCAGAGTTTCAGTGACGAGCAGCCCATGGCCAATGTTGTTCCATCTGGATTCTTTAGAAGCAACTCTCAGGCATCAAGTCATTTCATTCACAAGTACTTTATACATGTTTCTAAAAGATAACACTTCTACAGGTATAATTCAATGCCATTAGCATCCCTGCAGCGTTTATAGCAATGCCTGATGGCAGTGAGGCTGTTAGCCGGCGGCTGTTGGCTAGGGTTTGTTCAGATCGGGATCCAAACAGGCGCGTGCGCTGCAGTTAGCGCCCGGGTCTCCCCGCGTCTCTGGCTGTGAGCGCCCTCCGTCCCCGGGTCGCCTCTGCAGTTTATTTGTTGAGGTGACCGGGTCACTGATTCTGTACTGTTTCTGAAGCCTGGATGTGAAGTGTGACACTTATTTTAAAAAAATATATTTCATTGATTTTTTTACAGAGAGGAAGGGAGAGGGATAGAGAGTTAGAAACATCGATGAGAGAGAAACATCGATCAGCTGCCTCCTGCACACCCCCTACTGGGGATGTGCCCGCAACCAAGGTACATGCCCTTGACCGGAATGGAACCTGGGACCCTTCAGTCCACAGGCTGACGCTCTACCCACTGAGCCAAACCAGTTAGGGCTGAAGTGTGACACTTTTATTTGTTTCACTTTATCTGCTTAAAACATCCTATCTATCTGCATGAAATGTGTTGTTGGGTGACTTTTCCTAACTTTATTAGGAACGTGTGGAACAATTATTTCTGCTCACTGGCTAAGGATTCTCTCTAAGAGCGGGTGCCGCGCTGATGGCCCGCGCTGCTGTCCGTGCGGTCACCGTGGAGAGAGGCCAGGCCGGGCCCACCGGTGAAGTCCCTGTGGGACTCCAGTCCGGAAGGAAGTTGGCAACGTTTTCCAAACCATTCGTGTTGTTTCATCTTGGGTTTTGATTTCGTCCGCCTTTAATTCCTTTTTTATTTGTTATTGTGTTTTTGGCTTACTTCTGACAGGGCAGTCAACAGCTCTTCCAGAACAAACAGGACTGTCAGGCCGGGGAGGGAGGGACCAGGTCAGAACCGCCCCCTCTCCACCCCGATGCCTAGCCCAGTGCTTGGCACCTAACTGTTGAGTAGTCTGTCTCCAGCGACCGAGCGAGCCGCCGCCACCTGCCGCTGCCAGCGCAGACGCGCGGGGTTGGCGGTGTCCAGACACGTGGCCTTGTGCTGGGCATCGTCACCCGTTGCCTGAAACATGCACATGGCGCCTGCTCCCACCTTCTGGGGCGTGTCTGACATTTTGAGAACCTTCTGTCTGTGGCTCTCACATTGTTTGGGTGAGTTTGCGGAGACCAGGACTGAAGGGAGAGAGGTCTCAGAAGCGAGGGGACTTCTGCTCACTCTCAGCTGAAACTGAAGGAGAACCTAAATCCCATTGTCTTTGGTTTGCCGTTAAAAAAAAAATAGCCTTAGAGAGGTAATTTATAAGCCATCAAACTCACTGGTCCTAACCGTGCAACGTCAGTGTTTCTCTTTAAATTTAGAGAGTTTTTCAGCCATCACTAGAGTCCAACACCCGAGTGCTTTATCGCCCCCAGGAGGTTCGCGCACTCACTCGGATTCTGACTGAGCGCAGCTCCTCTCATAACTTTCGCTGTGGCATTGAGGATGGTCTGTTGCGTGAGTGTGTGTAAATGCGCGATGAGTAACTCCCTCTATCTCCATGCAGTCCCGCTAACGACAGGCGATAGGACAGTTGTTATAAACAGAATTGGTGCCAGTTCCTTTTTGGGTGGGAAGGGCTGTTTATGCTTAATTTTCTAGCTGTGTGTGCATTACTTCCAGGACAAACAGTGCTCATGTATTGAATCATTGCTAACGTGTTGACTCACTCTTCATGCAATAGGAATAGTTCATGTGAGGGCCTGGCGTGTTCTTCATCATTCAGTAACGCGCTTGTCTTTCCTCGGACTGCAGGCAGCCTGGATGTCTGGGCCATCACCGTGGAGGAGAGAGCGAAGCACGATCAGCAGTTCCATAGCTTGAAGCCAGTTTCTGGATTTATCACTGGTAATGGCGTTGGCACTTTTACATTTTCACTTCCCGTGGTGCATGATTTTGGAGAACCTACCAGCGAGCTAAGGTGGGCTTGCGGAGGGCTGAGGGCGTAGTTACCCATCTGCCTTCTCCTTGATCTGCCCCGTGACTGTGGCTTTTCCAAGAATGCATTCAAGCCTTGTTTCTCTTATTTCCTGTGTCCCTGAAGTTCCTTCTGAACTTGGCCTTTCCTATTATCTTTCCTGTTTGGTTACTCTTCAGGCATTGCTTTCAGGAAAATGAGATCTAGATTCCCTGGGGACTTGTTTTTGTCTCATAGCTCTTTTTAACTTATTAAATCTTAACCATGGTGCGATTGTTAAAAACCGTTGTTACTTATTGTCCGTAAGTGCAAGAATTGTTGCTATCGGGAATGACAGAGACCCTTTTAAAAAGCAGAGACAAGCGCCTCACTTTCTGGAGGGTCCCTGCAGATGTGCTTGTCACATGTGTAGCTGTTGCCATCCTGGTTAATAGCAGATGAATTCATGTCGACAGTGTCCGCCCGCCCATGGCCGGCCCTTTGAGATGCTGGTTTTAAGGCGCTGAGCTCTGAAGTCAGTGCTCATGGCGGGTGTTCCTGTCCTTGTGGACTTGCTGTTTGGCTTCTATCACATTTCAGTGCCATGATCACAGGTTACCAGCCTCTTCCTTAGTTTTGCAATATTATTGTAAGAAAATGTTTACTGTGGTTTAGCTGTTGTTTTGTTCTGAAACTTTTCCCACTTACTTTACAGGTGATCAAGCGAGAAACTTTTTTTTCCAATCCGGGTTACCTCAGCCTGTTCTGGCACAGATATGGTAAGTGGGAACCTCACATCCCGGAGATGAATATTCTAGGGATAGAATTTCTTACGCTGCGGGAGGAGACCGTCCATCTCCAGGCCGGACACTCGCTGCTTCTCACCAGAGAGACACTCGGGAAGGAGGTTTGTCACGTGGAACTAAAAAAAGGGTGACATTTGCCAGATAATGCTGTCAAAAAGTTGGAATTTGCAGTGGAGAAATCTGCATTTTGATATTTTCTCCCTAGTTTGTTTTAACTTCACCCGTTCTCATCTGAATGTCCCACAGTTCTTGCTTTATTATGGAATGGAATGGCTCTGTATCTTCCATTGACTAAAAGGCAACACACACACACACACACACACACACACACGGGTTAGTAGGAAATAGTGCTCCGAAATAGAAAGCTTTCCCGGGAGATGCAGATACATTTGTGTATGAATATATTCATGCTGAAACCAAATGGCACCCCGTTCCTGTGCTTTTTGGTGTCTGCTTTATTTTCCTTCTTGGGCTGTGAGCACATTGGCTGCCAGACCTCTCCCACTACTGAGCCTCCTGGCTCTGACCTCTGATCTACTGTGAGCTTGGGAAATCAAATAACCAGGAATTTCTTTTAAAATTTTTTGGAATTACTTTTAAAATTAAGTAGAAAGCAGAGAGAGAGAGAGTGCGAGCGATCACCGACCTGTCAGTGAGTGCCTGCGTTTGAATGGAGGAGACCTGTGCCTCCTGCTTTGCTCTGCACTGATGTATGATTGTGTTTCACACCATCAGTCAAGATCACGCGCTAGAACCTTCCTTTCCCAAGCATAACTCCCTCCATTGAATTCTGATTTTCTGCTTATTCCCAGTTTAAGAGGTTCACTCAGGAGGCAGACTTACGATGCACGCTCTGCTGTAAGAGAATCTCACCTGCATGTCCTCCTCAGCGTGGAAAGATATTATCAGGTGTCGACTCTGGTCAGGAGCATTGTAGGTGCTGGGGGTGTAGCTGTGAACAAAGTAGACAAGTCCATGCTTTCCCAGCGACCTCCACCCAGCGGGAGGAGACAGCTAATCGCAGTGTGAAAACTGTCACACGCAATAAGTATTTCCAGTCAATTTCATTGTTTTAGATTAAGATGTTTTCTAAACTGTTTTAGGATTAGTGTATTGAAGTCATTTTTCCAACTTACTTTATGGTGAAAATTTTTATCAACAATACAGATGATGAATTGCTAGTAAAAAATGTTTTTGTCTTTAATTTTTTTGTGACAGTTCGTTAAATGAACTTGTGATGGCATTTTTTTTAATCAATATATTTTTTTACTTTTATCAAGAATTGATGTTAGGCTCTAGCCGGTTTGGCTCAGTGGATAGAGTGTTGGCCCGCAGACTGAAAGGTCCCGGTTCCATTCCGGTCAAGGGCATGTACCTCGGCTGCAGGCTCGATCCCCCGCCCTGGTTGGGCTCGTGTGGGATGTGTCTCCCTCCATCAATGGTCCTCTCTCTCTCTCCCTCCCCCTCCCTCCCACTCTCTCTAACAACCAGGGGGAAATCCCCTTGGTGAGGATCACAGAGGAGAAGATCTGCTGTCGGGGGAGACACTCCGAGGCGCCTTTTCCCAGGGAAACCTCTGGAAGGGGCTGCGGCTCCCGCTGCTGGTGTCCTAGAAGGTGCCGGCTGCAGGGCGAGGTGGGCGATCGGTTCAAACCGGCCCTGTCCTTACTCTGCAGCCCTGCGTGGCACTTGGCTTCTTCACATTTAGGCTTTACATTTATAAAGAGGAGCAGCTGCCCTCCTGAAGTGGGCGGCCTTGTCCCTCTCACGCTGATCTGTGTTCTCATGTGGCTGTGCTGGGAGGGTGCCAGGGAAGGCCCAGGCCTCCAGGTAGATAGGAAAATGGGTTTGCAGCTGCAGTTTCGTCACTCCCGTGTTAGCCATCTGTGCAATAACAACAGTTTGGATTGAGAGTGAGGAGCTCGTTCCAGGCTATGTCTCTGGGCCGCACTTTCTTTGCTTTGGACCTCGGTTCACACATACAAGTGATGTGACTGCGGGGAGCGTGTTAGGAACTTTTATGAGTTTTGATCCATGTAGAACCTGTATTCCAGGGAAGTAGTTTGTGGCTTTTGAGCTGTAGCCTGCTCCTATTTTAGGCTACCTATCTAGCCAACCCGATTGCCAAGTGAGAGCATGAGGAGACTGGAGTTCTCGGAGCCTGGAGCCACGTCTGTGCGGGCCGTGCCGGCTGCGCCTTCCCAGAAACGCCTTCCTCCTGAGCGGGAAGGGCACTGCCAACAGCCTGGTCCCCTGGCAGCTCCAGTGCTCTGGTTGTTCCAGCCTCAGCCTGCAGCGGAGGAGGAGGGGGACGGGCACGGGCAGGAGTCTGAAGGCCCAGGAAGAGGGAGAATGCGGGCTTTGGAGTCAGAGGCTATAGGGGCCGCAGACATGGAGGCGAAAGGCTTCTGAGGAGGGAAATGGGGTGGGGGAGCACCACCTAGAAATGGGCCCTAAGCGGGAGGAGGAGCCAGAGACAAAGATAGAGATCAGAACAGCCTGGTGACGTGGGCCTGGGCACAGGGCAAATAGCCATGGAGCCTGTCCTGCCTCAGGCTTCCACTGAGGGGCCTTCAGCCCCAGCACGATCAGTGTGCCAAAGCCGTGCGCCACGCGTCATCCTGGCTCGCGTCCCCGTGCTCCCTCCCTGGCTCCTGCGTCTCCATCTCGGTCCATGGCCTGGAGCATCTGTCCCGCGTGGGCGCCATGCTGCGCTCCTCCCCTCCCTTACCCTGCTCACCCCGTCCATCAGCGCACACTTTTGTTCCATCTTCAGCCTTTATTCCAGCCTGGCCCCCTCTGCCTCCACTGCCACGCCACGATCGGTCACCTCACCTGACTGGCGTCTCTCACTCTTGCCCCTTTCGATCCCAGTCTCCAGACGACATCCGGTCTTTTAACGTGGTGAACCCGCTTAGAGCTCTCCAGCAGGGAAGAGCCGGCGGCACTGCCGAGGCCACAGGCCCAGTGTGGTACCTGGCTCGTGCGTTTTCCTCTCATTTTCCACCTCTGTCTCCTCATTCGGTGCAGTCCGGTTCCCTGACCTGCCCGTGCCCTACCTGGGCCAGGCTTCCTCCACCAGTAACGCAGCTCCGCTGGATTCCCACCTGCTGGTCCTGGCCCTCGGGTCAGGCTGGGTCTCCCCTCCCAGAGGCCTGCGTCCTGACCACGCGCCCAGGGCTCCCTCTGACCCTGTGCCGGCCACTGTCCTCTCCCACCCGGCTTCATTTCCTCGTGCGCTCACCATCCTGTGGAATGAGCCGACTCATGTCCTTGTTTCCTGTCTGTACTAAAAGGCAATCTGTGAGGGCGGGAACCTTGTCTGTCTTTTTCACAATTGGAACCCCAATCCCTAGCTAGTGCCTGGTCTTTTGAAGAGGTGACCCTCTAAAAAAATATCTGTTGGGCCCTAGCCAGGTTCGCTCAGTGGATAGAGCGTCGGCTGGAGGACTGAAGGGTCTCGGGTTCGATTCCAGTCAAGGGCCTGTACTTCCGTGTTGACTCGATCCCCAGCCCTGATTGGGGTATGTGCAGGAGCAGCCGATCGATTTTTCTCTCTCACATCGATATTTCTCTCTCTCCAAAAACTAATGAATATATTCAGCTTGGATGCCAGTGGGGTTGTTTGTAGCCTTGATAAATGATCTCAAAGTTCATAAGGAAAAAGATCTGTGAGTAGCCTCACAAAGTTTTAAAAGAGCAACAGGAAAGCCCGGCCAGAATGTGCCCCCGAGCAGCTGTGCTGAGATCAGGGCCATAGTGCTGCCATTGCTCAACCAGAATAGCTCATCCAGAGAAGGTCTCCCTGCCGACGAGCCCCGAGTTCCGCGGGAAGAGGCTGGGTTCTTAATCCCAATACATGAATGAGTGCTGCTGGCAAGGCGAGGCGTCCTTCCGGAGGGCGTGAGGCCGAGCCCTGGAATAACATACCGCACGCACACACGTGCAGTTACAGTCGGTTTAAAGGTCGACATGGAATAAAATAATCTTAGAAAATAAAGGACTAAAAACCTGCAGGCTGTGTGATCAAAGAAATATTTTATATGTAAAAATGTAAATTTTCTTACAGGAAAGATACTATACGCAAAATGAAAAAGTAGTAAGTTTTAACCATCTTTCCGCAGTTGATGGATAAGCAGTTCATAACATACAATGAGTTCTTCTCAGCGGGCAGAGAAAGACACGCAGCCTGTCAGAAGCTTGGCGAGGGGTGTGAATGAGCGATTCATGTATGAACTGAAGTGACCGAGAAACGGGCTCCTGGCAGTGGGCGGTGCGCTGAAGGGGCTCATTGACGGCAGGAGGCGGGCGGCGCTCTCCGAGGCCAAAAGGAGCTTCCTGTAGCTGCGGGTTCCGGTCCCTGCCTTGTGACCTTTTTTATTTTCCAAAAGAATAGTGTTGACTTTTACAAATTTTTTAAAAAAATATATTTTATTGATTTTTTTACAGAGAGGAAGGGAAAAGGATAGAGAGTTAGAAACATCGATCAGCTGCCTCCTGCATACCCCCCACTGGGGATGTTGCCCGAAACCAAGGTACATGCCCTTGACCGGAATCGAACCTGGGATCCTTCAGTCCGCAGGCCAACGCTCTATCCACTGAGCCACACTGGCTAGGGCCATCATGGCATTTTGATTGGAGCAGCCGGTCTTAGCATTTGCTGTTTCAAATAAAATTTTCTTAAGATTGGTTTAAAAAAATCTCCACTGTTCTAATGTCTAGAGCAGTGGTTCTCAACCTTCTGGCCCTTTAAATACAGTTCCTCATGTTGTGACCCAACCATAAAGTTATTTTCGTTGCTACTTCATAACTATCATGTTGCTACTGTTATGAATCGTCATGTAAATATCTGATATGCAGGATGGTCTTAGGCAACCCCTGTGAAAGGGTTGTTCGACCCCCAAAGGGGTCGCGACCCACAGGTTGAGAACCGCTGGTCTAGAGTAAAAGAAATGAAATCTGAACGAGCATTTTCATGCAGAGGACGTTACGTCAACACGCACGGCCGTTTGCATCGTGGTTTCCAGTGTCGAGTGCAAACCCTTTTCTTTTGCGAGACTGTCCTTTACATCAAAGCTCTTTGCAAGTTACACGTGACCATTTATGTTTCAGAACCATTTTAAATAGCAAGCACACTTGTCAGCTCACTTAGTTAATTTCCCAGCATTAGGAGTCTAGGCGGACAGCATGGCCTTTCCCCGGGGTGAGGTTTGTGAGACCCACAGAGGAGTTGGTGCAGTCTAGTCACTATCCCTAGAAATAAGCTTTCTGTTCCTAAGTACTCTTTCCTAGGGCTTGGTGACAACACAGAATAAATGTTCCCCTTAAAGGTGTCTTAATTCCTTGGTTTTAGTCTGTCTGGAGCTCTGCAACCATCACCACTGTCCAAGGTGAGACATTTTCATCCCCCCGAAAAGAAACTCTTGATTTCCAAAGTCCGTGTCCTGACACGCAGACGGAAGGTCGCCTCATGTGTCACATCAGCGAAGAACACAGAGAGGAGCGCTGTGCGAGGGAAATGCCCGTGCTCCCAGCTGACCCTATAGCTCGAGACACGTTTTGTTTTGTGTTGCTATGTCTCTTCTGCTCTCCGCAGGATTCGGGGGGCTGGTGAGGTTGTGTGTGGGGGGGGGTTGGGGGGAAGGTCACAGTCCTGGTCCTGGTCCTGAAGCCGCTGTCGGTCCGCAGGGCCCTCGCCGATATGAATAACGACGGGAGGATGGATCAGGTGGAGTTCTCCATCGCCATGAAGCTCATCAAGCTGAAGCTGCAGGGCTACCAGCTGCCCTCCGCCCTGCCCCCCGTCATGAAGCAGCAGCCGGGGGCCATCGCCAGCGCGCCGGCCTTCGGTGAGTGTGAGCAGGAATGGGTTCCGGCAGCTCCCCGTGCAGTTTACAGAGACGTTTCCCTCCCCCTCGCCGCCTCTGGCACCGGGCAGTGC
Source organism: Myotis daubentonii (assembly GCF_963259705.1). NCBI lineage: Eukaryota > Metazoa > Chordata > Mammalia > Chiroptera > Vespertilionidae > Myotis > Myotis daubentonii. The sequence continues at coordinate 1,978,975 of NC_081842.1, forward strand.
AGCCCCAGAGGTAACCCGTGGGGAAGGGACGGTCGCAGGGAGGACGGAGGTGCTGGGGGAGGAGCGAGCCCCCACCCCGCCCCTGGACCAGCTCGCAGGTGACTGGGGCAGAGTCGGTGGCGGGGACCCCGCACCTGCCGCGTGCGGCTCCTGTCTTCTGCTCCCACTGCGGTGCTGGCCTCACGCTGTCGCAGACTTCCTCTGGGTTTCCCCTCCATAGCGCCTTCCTTTCCCTTGTGTATAAACAACCCCTGTAGGTCATGGTGCCTCAGATATATCTTCGAGTTCGCAGTATTGAGGCAATTGGCCACATGAGATTCTCGGAACAAAACGAAGCAGGAAAAGCATGAGCAGTGTGACCCAGCCATAGTCCGAGTTTTGTGAAATATTACCTTTAGGCTGATATTTTCTTCAGAACCAGCCGGTAATTAGTTGACTGAGATCACCAGCGCTGACGTCTGTCCGCAGCGCAGACTTTGGTCTGTGGGTTGATTGAAAGGTCACAGTGTCAGGTGGAGCCCTGGTTACGGGTCAGGCCCAGCGCCTCTGCCAGGTGATGAAGGGAGATGAGGGCGGGAGACAGGCCGGGGGCGGCTGGGGCTGTGGATGGCCTTGGGCAGGCGCCTGGAGCCTGGTCGGAGGCTTGGGAGGTGCGTGGAGCTGGAGGCGCGGGCGCTGTTGGGGTTGGGACGGGGAGGCCCCACAGTGTGTGGGTAGGAGGAAGCTCGGTGACTGAGGAGGGTTGTGGGGACAAGACTCACAGGACAACAGGCTCCCGGCGGTGCTCACACCTGCTGTGTGGTGGCTCCTTTGTGAGAAAGAACACGGACAGCGGACAGCATCGCCAGAGCCAGAGCCGCCCTGAGGCCGGCGCAGTGGCTGCATCTGCTCGGGAGCATCTAGAGAGCAGCGGCCACAGCCGGAGCAGCCACTCGGTGGGAGCGCGGGGCGCCCAGAGCAGCGCCCTGCCTGCCAGACGGTGCGGGGCGGGACGTGCGGGGCAGCAGGTCCCTGTGAGTTCCCCCAGCGGGCCCCATGCGGCTTCCTGCCGGCCACACTGAGGGCGCGGAGAGGAGTCAGACTGAGGGTGCGGAGGGAGGTGGAGGGAGGTCTGCGGAGGCAGAGCCCTGCGGGGTCATTGTCAGAAAAGAGGGCAGAGCCCCGCGCCCCGAGGGCCCTGCTCCGCAGCAGGAGCTGAGCCGCCTGAGGAAGCGCTGCGGGTCCGGGAGCCACGCAGTTCTGCTTCCCACGCGAGAAGGCGACAGCCCGGGGGCGAGGGGCAGTGAGAGCAACGGCCGTTCAGGATGAAGCTGACGCCGAAGCCACACGGGAGTCTGCGGAGAAGTGGGCGGTGAAGAGAGGACGGCTGCACACGTCGCAATGGAAAGGAGATGGGGAGTTGGAGAAAGGTGGCGGATGCCGCAGGCGGGGGTTGGGGGGCCAGTGGGGGCCCCTGAAGGACGCGGGAGCGGGGCCGGGAGGTGGGCAGTGAGGCTGGGAGCTGCGTGAGCCGCGTGCCGGAAAGACTCCCACGGAGCTGCGTCCTGGCGACACGGAACGTTCTCGAGCTGCGGGCGAGAAGGCGCCCGGCCTGTAGGAGCAGAGCTGGAGCTGGAGCGAGTTCACCGCCTGCGCTCTGCACCAGGAGGACATGGAGGGACCTACTTAGGGCCTGAGGGCAGAAGGGACCAGGAGTTCCTTGTCCAGAAAACCAGTGTCTCAACCCTCCGGACACTAACTTTGTGTCGAGAAATTCCCTTCGACCCTCACAGACCTCCAGCTTAGCGGCCAGTCCATGGTTAAAGGCTGTCACACACGACTGTCCCCAGGCCCCACACGTCTGTGTGACTTCCCGACATAGTTAGAGGTCCCCACACACCGTCTCCCCTTTTTCCTAATTTGCTGTAACAGCTCACAAAACTTGGAGAAACTTCGGGTTACGTTAACCCGTTTGTTATAAAACAAAGGCTATTCTGAGGGGACAGATGAGCAGCAGGGAGACTGCCCAGGGCGGGTCCTGAGTGCAGGGCCTGTGAAGTTGGGGTGCTCCCCCTTCCAGCTCAAGGGCGTGTTCTCCAGCCCGAAGCTCCCCAAGCCCTCTGTGTAGGTTCTCATGGAGGGTTCATTGCGCGGGCATGAGGGACTCAGTCACGGGCCATTGCCTGTCGCCCCTCCAGCCCCCCCCCCCCCCCGCCCAGGTCTGTGCAGGCAGGTGGGTGGGACTTCCTAGATCTCCAGTCATGTCTTCGTATTTCCTGTCCCGGCTCCCAGCCCTCAGCTATTTAGGGGCCCCCACCCCCGCAGCCACCTCATTCAGGTGCAGAAACATCCCTGCAGAGGCTCCAGGGTCAGGGAAGTTCTTGCGTCGGGACCAAGGACCAAGAGCAGATACTGCAGCAGAGGCGGTGGCTGTCCGTCAGGGAAGTACAGGGGCTCAGGCCCAGGCACTGGGCGAAGACGACGGGGTCTCTCCTCACGGTCACGGGACGAGAAGAGCCGAGCAGGAAGGAAGCGTTCACTGCACTTCTCTCATTTCTCCTTCTGGAAGGAGCGACGGCCCCTCAGACGTCTGGCTGCTCTGAGGCTCAGTGTGTAAAGGACAGGCAGGAGAAAGCTTGGATTTATTTCCCCTTTATTTGCTAGTTTTCAAAATAAATGACCTGTGGTGACCAGCCAGGGTGTTTGGCTGGTTGGTTTTGAAGGCCGTTGTGAGCTCCCGAGTCTGATTCTGTGCTGCTCCCAGAGCTTCCAGTGACTGTTCTGTGGTCCTTCCCTCTGGCCAGGGGACCCCTCCTCAGCAGGGTCTGGGTCCCTCACAGGTTGGTGCTCTCCCACGTGAGTGCCCGAGTGCGGGTTCTGGAGGGACTCGCTGGGAAGAGGGAAGCTCCTCCGCAGTCCTGGGTCCTGGTCACTGAATGCTGAAACGTGCCCGTGTGACTGCCGTCTTCCTCCGCAGGTGTGGGCGGCCTGGCCAGCATGCCCCCGCTGCCGGCGGTCGCGCCAGTGCCAATGGGGACCCTCCCGGTGGTCGGGATGTCCCCCCCCCTCGTCTCCTCCGTCCCCCCAGCAGCAGTGCCTCCCCTGGCCAACGGGGCGCCCCCGGTCATGCAGCCGCTGCCTGCGTTCGCCCATCCTGGTAGGTGCCACACGTTCTCGATAAACCTCTCTCTTCTTTCTGATTATATTCAAGTGGAGTTTTATTCCAGAGGAAAGTATTTTCATGTAATTTCTCATTGTTTTCAACATCTCAAACGGGAGGTGTGAGGCTGATTAAGGTATACATACTTGATAAACTGAAGAAAAGGATGAAAATTTCCTAGTTTCATTTCGAAACTTTATCCAAAGCCTTTTTCCCTGTCATTGAAAAAAGCTGGAGTATACTTGGAGACAGCCTAGTCTGACAAATGTTACTGAGGTCATACCGACACAGAGCGTGTGCTTCTTAAAGGGTTTTGGATGTTCCAGTAAATTCGGTGCTGATGACAGTTGGGCGTTCGCATTTGAACCTGATCCCTGCGCTCAGCCCCGGTTTATCACATCTCTCAGGGTGTGTCTTTAAGTTACAGCCAAAGGATGTAAGTGAACCTCTTTTAAAGCTTTTTAAAATTTTTATGTTTTTATTGATTTCAGAGAGAGGAAAGGAGAGGAAGCGAGAGAGAGAAACATCAATGATGAGAGAGAATCATTGATCAGGTGCCTCCTGCACACCCTGCACTGGGGATTGAGGCCACAACCCGGGCCTGTGCCCTGACCGGGAATTAAACTGTGCCCTCCTGGTTCCTAGGTCCACGCTTAACCACTGAGCCACACTGGCTGGGCTGAACCTCTTTTTAAAAAGATTTTCTTGTCACATGTAGTTCACCTGTCACATGTGACCGAGGCTGCAGACGTGCTGGCCGCGAGACAGCGCCTGCAGTGGTTCCAGGGATGCGGTGCCTCCAGCACCTCCCGTTTTCTTCTGTGGCTGCGGGCAAGGCCTGCAGGACGTTAGGCAAGGACGAGGGACTGTGCCCAGAGCTTTCCCTGACAGGCCCAGCAGCCGCAATGCAAATCAGCCGCTCCCACTGCACCCCCCCCCCCCAGCGCCCTGCAGTACCTGGCCCTGGGACTTCTATCTCCTCCACTTGGGGCTCCCTTCAGCTCCTCAGTGCAGGGAGGAATGTGCCGTCCATATATTTAAGTTCTTCCTTCTCCGACTGTTGACAGATCTTATGAAATATGATACCAAGTGTTTGATGAAAGTAAAGTTTTGTGGGTGTTCACATTACTACTTAGGTGCCTGCCAGTGGGAACAAGTAAATCTAGAAACGTTTGGCAAGAGGGGGGAAAGCAAGGCGGGAATAACTTTTTGAGTCCATGATGGGGAAGGAAGGAGAAATGATTTCTGCCTCAGACTTGATGGCTCTGCTTTTTCATTTTTGTAAGCAGGGGAAAGTTTCTTATCTGTGTGGAATTAAAATTATTCAACATTTATTTATTTTTACAGCAGCCACATTGCCAAAGAGTTCTTCTTTTAGTAGGTCTGGTCCAGGGTCCCAGCTAAACACTAAGTTACAGAAGGCGCCATCACTCGACGTGGCTAGGTAAGTGTGCCTGTTTTTAAACGGGCAGTTTGGTTCAAGTATTACCTGATAACTCACAAATGTGAAAACGAGCAAGCTGTTTGTTCTTTATCACCTTTCTTTTGTAGCATGGCAAATATGTTCTCACTTCTTGTTTTACATGTGTTTGTTTACAGCATCAGGATGTGGCGTTTCCTTTAAAGGATGTTTTTTAAGAGGATGGGTAGTAGTACATGTTTAAATCGAATCAAATGCAACTCGAGGTGTCAGGGGAGAAAGCAAGTTAACTATTTTGTGTTAGTCATGAAAAGTTTACACATGGTTTATATGAAGATGAGAGCAATAATTGGCCTTATTTTAAATTCCAGCTCAGATAACCTTATGTCGTCCTTGAGAATCGACAGAACCCTATTTAAGGTCGATTTTTATGAAATGGATTATTCAGATTAATGGACAGGTGTTGTCCACCAAGTATGTGCCTCAATTTTGGCAAAGCTTGCATGATTTCATTGCTTGTATTTTGGCCAGTCTTGGTTTCATGTCATCTTTCATACTTTAATTTTCTTTTACTGTTACTTCTCCCTGCGTGTGGCTGCAGTAAGCTGGAAAATTAAGCTCGGCTGGTAAGCCATCTCAGAACCTCTGGAAGGACAAGGGAATGTAGTGAAGACGATCCATCTTTTCTGTCTCAGTCCTCTTTAGAAATCTCCCCTAAGTGAATCAAGGCGTTTCCACTTTAAAAAGTGTGTTGGATATAATTCAAATGCATCACCTTTTAAAAAACGATTTAAAGAAAATCTGTAAACTGAAAAGCACTGTGCCCAATGCTTTATGTCCATTCCCTCATTTAATGCTCACTCTCTCCCCATAAAGTGACTCTTCCTGTCCCCGTGTTAAGATGAGGAAGACACTTAGCTCAGAGACACTAAGAGACTTGCTCAAACTAGCATCGCCCTTCAGTGCCCGCGCTCGGGGTTGGACCGAGCTCTTGCTGATTTTAAGGCATGTTCTTACCTGTGGAAGTTTGCTCCCCAAACTTCAGTTACTAAAGGAAAACACACACACTCCGGTTACGGTGGTGACAGGTGTCTGTGTTCCACTTCATTGAGCTTCTGCACTAAGACTCGGGACCTTGGCTGAGCATCTGCGTAGCAGACACCTCTTAGCCCCGCCCCGCCCGCCTCCGCCTGGGCAGGAATATTGCCTCAGAATTGTGCCCGAGGAGATGGACCCAGAGAGGCCGCTGCTCACCAGGGCCACAGCTGACCAGGGCACAGCTGAGCTGGACACTCGGGTGCTCGCACCCTGAACTCCACATCTCCCTCCAGCTCCACGCCGGAGGCTCGGCTGCCTCTGCTCTCCGCTGGATGGTCAGTCTGTCCTGACGTTGATTTATGACATTAGAATGAATAAATACCAGTATTCAGCAAACATTGGTGCTATGAAGATACTGTTTTTTTAGGTAGTCATCTTTTCAGTAATTTAAACTTCTAGCAAATTCTTGTAATGTGGCCTCTAGCTTTTTGGCCACCTGTTGATGAATGTTTAATCTGTTTACGTTCTCAGGAAGTTGGCAGGAAACTCTGCCTTGATAAGTATAATCTGGGGCCACTTCTGTGCACAGCACCCGAGCCCGGGGTGCAGGGGCAGATAACCAGCCTCTGCCAGATAGCCAGGAGCGGGAGTCAGCCGCTAGGCGTTAGTTGAAAATGAGGGAGCTGTTGCAGAAGTACGCCCAGCAGGCGAGGCGCTGGTAAGTGCTTTCGTTCAGGGTCATTCATAAAAAGGGAGAAGGTGAGCTTGTGCAGGTGCTCCCAGTGCCCGGGCCAGTTCCTGTGCGTGAAGCGCTGTACTAGGTGTGAGTGCCCAGGTCCCGTCTCTGCAGGATGCTCGCAGGTTCGGCTGATGGTTACAGTTCGCTTTTGCATGTGAGGAATAGGTATTTTTGTGGCAATGAAAGGAAATGGCAAAGGGCCCTAGGCGTTGCCAGCCCTGGAACGCAACGCGCTGTTGCTGTCATTGTGTGTAAGTTATTGGCTCTTCACAGCCCCGGGGCCAGTGTGACGCTGTGGGCCCTGCTCTCCGCGGCCAAGGCCGGGCTGTACTCCGGGCGGGCGGAGCCAGCTCCCGCCGCCGCCACCACGGGTGCCAGGGCCCTGCGCCTGTGCTCCTTTCTGGGAAGGCCTCCATTTGTGGGGATTGAAACTTCCCGGAATAGAATGACTCCCTGCATTAAGAAATACATCCTGTGTGTTGGTGCGTAGGTTAGACTTTTGGAGGATTAGTACCTGTACAGGGAGGGGCTTGTCGGCGATCAGCACTGCTGTTTAAACCAGGAGAGAACGCTCCAGAAGCGTGAAAGCCTGGACATTGTCGGGTCATTTCAGTTTCGAGGGTCCATACCTTTGTAGGCCCTTGAGATGATTAAATCGCGTATAAAAGCCATGTAGCGCTTACCCTTGATTCTGGAAAAATCATACGCTTATTTGTATCTCTTATGGAAGAGACGCTCACGGCCTTAAAAGGTGGACAGACTCGTCACAGAACATTCCGACATTGTGGTTCAGCAGTGAGCAGAGGGCAAGCCGGTTTTCTGGAGACGGCTCTGTGACCGACACTCCTGCGCGGTGCTGCTGCTCACGCCTCCCTCTCTCCCTCCCGCAGCGCCCCGCCGCTGGCCGAGTGGGCGGTGCCCCAGTCGTCCAGGCTCAAGTACCGCCAGCTGTTCAACAGCCACGACAAGACCATGAGCGGGCACCTCACAGGTACTGCCGGGGAGTGGGCGGTGAGCGCGGCCTTGCTCGGGAGGCACGCTGTCTCTAGCCGTTGGGCCAAAGAGAGTCTCCAAGCCTTTCCCCACTTGCTCTTTGGGAACCGGGCTTTCACTGGGGTTCTTACCCTGGTCCCCCCTACCCCCCCCCCCCCATGCAGCCGTGGTTCCTGTGCCCTCAGTGCCTCAGGCGGCTGCCCATTGCTCTTGGTCAATGGAAGGAGACCGGACCCTCCTCCCGGCTGCCTCGCTGGTGTGCACAGCGGCCCTGGCAGAGAAACCCTGCTGGGAACACCCGCGCCAGGTCCCGAGTGGGCTCTGTAGGTGAACTGGGCGCTGCCCACGCACAGGCTTAAGGCCGTGAGAGGGGGAGGTGACTGCCGGGGGGAGGGGGGGCACCCAGCTCTGCCACCAGCGAGGTGGAGGCCACTCTACCTATTGGGTCTGATTTCACGGGTAAGAGGCCAGAGTGCAGTTACCTGGTCTCCGGAGGAGGGTTTGGGAGAGCGTCTAGACCAGTGGTTCTCAACCTTCCGGCCCTTTAAATACAGGTCCTCATGTGGTGACCCAACCATAAAACTATTTTCGTTGCTACTTCATAACAGTCATGTTGCTACTGTGATGAATCGTCATGTAAATATCTGATCTGCAGGATGGGCTTAGGCGACCCCTGTGAAAGGGTCGTTCGACCGCCAAAGGGGTCGCGACCCACAGGTTGAGAACCGCTGGTCTAGCGACCTTCCTGAGGGTTGCTCGGGCGTCGTGGAGAAGAGCGGCTTTTAGTAAAGGAAAGCGAGGCCTCTGACAGGACCTTCAGGGCACAGGGGACGGAGGCCCTGCCCGCTGACAAAGGCGAAGGGAGGCGGAGGCCCGCTGTCCCGGACGGGACGCACTGGGGTGCAGCCCAGCACTTCATTTCAGGTGCGCGCTGTCTGTTTTTTCTGTCTCAATTGCAGTTTTTACTTCTAACAGAAAAATTCACTCTTGTTTAAAATGTCAGGATTGGTGAGACCTTTGGAGGGTTCTGATCCAACCGTGACCCCCAGCCCACAGATCTCAGCACCCCTCAAACAAGCATGTATTTGTAACAGCCTCGCGCACCCTCTGTGCCTCCTCTGCACACGGCCGTTACACACGTCCTCTGTGCCTCCCTCTGCACACGGCCGTTACACGCGTCCTCTGTGCCTTCCTCTGCACACGGCCGTTACACGCGTCCTCTGTGCCTCCTCTGCACACGGCCGTTACACGTGTCCTCTGTGCCTCCCTCTGCACACGGCTGTTACACGCATCCTCTGTGCCTCCTCTGCACACGGCCGTTACACACGTCCTCTGTGCCTCCTCTGCACACGGCCGTTACACGCGTCCTCCTTGCCTCCTCTGCACACGGCTGTTACACGCGTCCTCTGTGCCTCCTCTGCACACGGCCGTTACACGCGTCCTCTGTGCCTCCTCTGCACACGGCTGTTACACGCGTCCTCTGTGCCTCCCTCTGCACACGGCCGTTACACGCGTCCTCCTTGCCTCCTCTGCACACGGCCGTTACACGCGTCCTCTGTGCCTCCCTCTGCACACGGCCGTTACACGCGTCCTCTGTGCCTCCCTCTGCACACGGCCGTTACACGCGTCCTCTGTGCCTCCTCTGCACACGGCCGTTACACGCGTCCTCTGTGCCTCCCTCTGCACACGGCCGTTACACGCGTCCTCTGTGCCTCCTCTGCACACGGCCGTTACACGCGTGCTCTGTGCCTCCTCTGCACACGGCTGTTACACGCGTCCTCTGTGCCTCCTCTGCACACAGCCGTTACACGCGTCCTCTGTGCCTCCCTCTGCACACGGCCGTTACACCCGTCCTCTGTGTCTCCTCTGCACACGGCTGTTACACGCGTCCTCTGTGCCTCCCTCTGCACACGGCCGTTACACGCGTCCTCCTTGCCTCCTCTGCACACGGCCGTTACACGCGTCCTCTGTGCCTCCCTCTGCACACGGCCGTTACACGCGTCCTCTGTGCCTCCCTCTGCACACGGCCGTTACACGCGTCCTCTGTGCCTCCTCTGCACACGGCCGTTACACGCGTCCTCTGTGCCTCCCTCTGCACACGGCCGTTACACGCGTCCTCTGTGCCTCCTCTGCACACGGCCGTTACACGCGTGCTCTGTGCCTCCTCTGCACACGGCTGTTACACGCGTCCTCTGTGCCTCCTCTGCACACAGCCGTTACACGCGTCCTCTGTGCCTCCCTCTGCACACGGCCGTTACACCCGTCCTCTGTGTCTCCTCTGCACACGGCCGTTACACGCGTCCTCTGTGCCTCCTCTGCACACGGCCGTTACACGTGTCCTCTGTGCCTCCTCTGCACACAGCCGTTACACACGTCCTCTGTGCCTCCCTCTGCACGCGGCCGTTACACACGTCCTCTGTGCCTCCCTCTGCACGCGGCCGTTACACGCGTCCTCTGTGCCTCTGCACACGGCCGTTACATGCAGCGTGAGGAGCCCGCCGCGCCCGGCATGGGGAGAGCTGGGCAGGGGTGCTGTCAGCTGCTTGGCGTGGTGTGCTCGGTCCCGGTGCTCCATTCCGCCCCAGGACTGCGCTGCCGGGAGTCTGAGACCTTTCCTCACAGCACTGTTGGTGTCTGCCATGAGTTGATTAAAACATATTCAGATGCTACTTTGAGTAGAAATTCGACTTTCATGTCGCCAATTCTAAATACAGCGTTAGGGATGAAATAAAAGGAACAGTGAACTTTTTCATTCCAATACATCACAGAGCCTTTCACATTAATTCATTGGATTGTGTTTTATTCGTAGGTGTTTCCATTGTGCACACAGCAGGAATGTATACGTATGTTCACCCAAATTAGAATGTTCATTATTCACAATAGCTCCAAATTGTGACATACTACAGAGCGGTTAGGATTATGTTCTACAGCAGCGTACAATGATAACACGATGAGCAAAATCAGCCAGACAGCGTTGGCGCACTTTGCCGTTAGGAATCGGCTGCACTTGGTGGGAGGGGTGATTGAAGGGCGCTCCAGGGACTTTTGGGTGCTGCTCCCTGGTGCTGTTTGCTAGGCCATTGCCAGTCTGGAACTCATTGAGCTGCCTCCATGTGCACATGTGCAAAGCCATTCATGTGTGCTCTTAGGTGCAAGGCAGACTATTGACAGTGAGGTGACTGCCCTTTATTTATGCTTTCTGTGTGCTCGGTGTGCTGGCCCTGGGCCAAGCTCCTGCTATGGCTCCTTGTGCTATGGGTCATCGACTTGGAAATGTGGAACAGGTTAGGGTTAGGGTTAGCATTAGGGTTAGGGTTAGGGTTAGGGTTAGCATTAGGGTTAGGGTTAGGGTTAGGGTTAGCATTAGGGTTAGGGTTAGGGTTAGGGTTAGCATTAGGGTTAGGGTTAGGGTTAGCATTAGGGTTAGGGTTAGGTTTCGGGTTAGGGTTAGGGTTAGGGTTAGCATTAGGGTTAGGGTTAGGTTTCGGGTTAGGGTTAGGGTTAGGGTTAGCATTAGGGTTAGGGTTAGGTTTCGGGTTAGGGTTAGGGTTAGCGTTAGGGTTAGGGTTAGCGTTAGCGTTAGGGTTAGGGTTAGGGTTAGGGTTGCGTTAGGGTTAGCATTAGGGTTAGGGTTAGGGTTAGGGTTGCGTTAGGGTTAGCATTAGGGTTAGGGTTAGGTTTCGGGTTAGGGTTAGGGTTAGCGTTAGGGTTAGGGTTAGCGTTAGGGTCATGGTTAGCGTTAGGGTTAGGGTTGGCATTAGGGTTAGGGTTAGGGTTACCATTAGGGCCAGGGTTTGCGTTAGGGTTAGGGTTAGGGTTACGGTTAGTTAGCATTAGGGTTAGGGTTACGGTTAGGGTTAGGGTTAGGGTTAGGGTTAGGGTTAGGGTTAGGGTTAGGGTTATTGTTAGGGTTATTTAGCGTTAGGGTTAGGGTTAGGGTTAGGGTTAGGGTTAGGGAGGATGCTGCCTGCCCAGCCCCTTAGCACATCCTGGACTGAGCAGACCAGAGTCCCCAGTCACAGTGCTTTTGCTGGCGTTCTTGGGGCTTCCTTTGTGGGAACCTGCGGTGCTCGGCCACCCTTCACCCTCGGCAATCCCTGTGGAAAGGCCCACTCGTGTTTCCTCTGGCGGTGTTCTCTGAAAAGTGAAAGAGCTGAAGGAATGTTCGCCGTGGTTGCCGCCGCTCTCCACTCCCGGTGGCCATCCTGGGACCTGGCCCCTCTGGGCAGTGCTGTGCGGGAGGGAGATGCCCGTCTCTCCTGGTGCTAGTGAGGGGGACACTCTGTTCCCCTGCAGCCTGGGACACCAAGGGCTCGTTTAGTTCCAGGAGGGAGGACATTTACAAGAATTCCAGAATGGGAGCTGATTTTGAGAGGAGATTTGAAATTCCAGGAATTCTTTTTGACTGTGTGCTGTTAGCCAAGATATTGTGCAACCATGAGCACGTCGCTGTTTCTGGTTACAGCTGTACTGAAATGGCTCTCAGTGAGGTCCCTTCCCCTATCCCTCTCTGCCCTTCCCTGGCTGGTCCGATGGTCGTCGTGGGGGGACAGCAGGTGTGGAGACGCCGCTGGCTTTAGACGGAACGCCTTCAGCCTTGGCAATGGAGCCTCACTCTGAGGGAGATGATACTCCGGACCGAGGGGCGGCTTCTAGTTCGAAGCTGATTTTTCCACTCACCCTTCCTTCATCACCCGTGTCACAGACGTGGGTTATGTGCTGCGTGTTTCCCCGTTTCCATTGGGGTTTAGTTTCCTTTTGAAAAGCCCCTGGAGTGAGAGTCGATGCTTGAAGCGGTGGCTGCGTGGGGTTGCGTGGCCGGGGCTTGGACAGGGGCGATTTGCTGGTTCACGTGACACTTTCTTCTGGCTTTTGCTTAGGTCCCCAGGCAAGAACGATTCTCATGCAGTCAAGTCTGCCGCAGGCGCAGCTGGCCTCTATCTGGTAAGGGAGGAACAGACGGCCCTGGTTTGTATAGGGTGTCCCAAAATTCACGCAAGAAGTAATTTTGATAGAAAACACAGGTTTATAATTAAAAACTGTAAATTTTTTATTGATGCATAAAGTATACAGTCTAGGGTTATGTATGGAATAGCACATCGGGTAAATGGCCTCCACGACTTTGCTGGCACATGCAAAGCCATGGTCTTCATTGGTCTTCATTGTCCCTGCTCCTGGGCCATCATTGGTACTTGGTGATGCTTATCAAATTGAAGGGATTGAAATCAAAGGGCAGCAGATATTAGAATCTGATTCAATAAACCAAGTAAAATGAGGCTTTTATTGTTTGTTGTTGTTGTTAATGCTCATGCAAAATTCAAATCTTGCGTGAATTTTGGGACACCCTATATAAAGAGGTCCTTGATTTCTTACATTGGGATGGCTTCACCAGTCTTCCGATTAATACCATTATTTATAGGGGGCATGGAATATGCTTACTTTTTCAATGACTTGTAATGATTACCTGTCTTACATGTTCCCATTTTGATTTTGGAAAATGCAAAAGCAGAGAGAGTAATATAATGAGCTCTCAAGAACTCATAACCCCACTTAAATAGTTTCCACTTGTGGCCAGCCTGGTCCTCCCTCCCCTTTCCGATTATTTACGCCAACTCTGTTATGATACCATTTTCATCTGCTAATATTTCAGCTTGTGTCTCCAAAAGAGACGGGGTTTTTTGTTTTTTTTTTAATGTGACTATAATGCCAGTTATCCCACCTAATTTTAATAGTAATTCTTAACACATTGCGGACGGATCACAAGAATTCTCGCTTCATATTACAGTGTTTTACAAAGTATCATATTTTAAAAAGATATTAGCTTGTAAGAACTTGTAATAAATAACTTCAAAATGCAATGGGTATTTAATTTTAACACGTGCCTTTAACATTTATGTAAAACTTTTTTGTACTCGTTCAATAGAAACTGACCTGGCCACTGGGTAAAGCTAGCAGTAAAACTACTGGTCCGCCATGTGTTAAGTTAATCAGATGGTGTTCTCTCTGAGGAAAGGTCAGATTTAAGAGGAGTTTCTTGGTTTAAGGCCTCAGCCAGGCCAGCTCCCAGGGTGGCCTCTTCCCTGTCGACAAGCTGCACAGTCTTGGACTTGCTAGGAAAATCTGTTTATGCGAATCAGCTACGAGGGCAGGTTGGTGATGAAGAGCTGTGGGGATCAAGTCCTCAGATTGAAGAGCAGAAAACACCTCAGCTGTGGCTGGAGGCCATAGAGATCCCGCGAGGCCTAGATCAGGGTGGCCCCTGAGCCCGGGGGCTTGCACCTGCTTGTGTAAAAGGAGTTTTATGGTAACGACCCCGCCCATTTGTTTATATGTCATTTGTGGCTGCTTTCCTGCTACAAAGACAGAATTCAGTGACAGAGACTGTGTCCTGCAGAGCTGACATAGTTCCTGCCTGGCCTGCTAGTTTGCTGAGCATAGTGTTAAGTACACGTGGAATGTAAGTATGACACGTTTGAAATGGGCTTGCAGGATAGAGAAGAGTATAATTATATCGTAGGTAACATTGTTGGATGCTAACCACCCTGTCAACGCTATGGATTGTCTCATTTCATTGTTGCCACAGCAGTATGAAATAGGTGCTGTTTTTATACACTGAGGCACAGAGACTTCATTGGCCTGGAGTCAAAATAAGAAAATAGAACATTTAGGTGACGCATGAGCAGTAACCAGCGTGCGTCTCCGTGAAACCAGATCACAGCGAGCTTCTTGTTGAATAGGAACCTCTCTGACATTGACCAAGACGGGAAGCTCACGGCGGAGGAGTTCATCCTGGCCATGCACCTCATCGACGTGGCCATGGCCGGCCAGCCGCTGCCGCCCGTGCTGCCCGCGGAGTACATCCCGCCTTCCTTTCGGTAAGGAGCACCTCGGGGAGCCCGTGTGCCCCGCATGCAGCTGTCAGACGTGGCTCTGTCCTAGTCATTGTTATTCCTGGCAAGTAAATCAGTCATCCTCGAGCTCAGGAGAGCCCTGTCCAGCTCTGTGCTCGCCTGGGCTCACGTACAGGCTTCGGGGACACTGAAGGCGAAATCTCTTTTGCTGGTGGAGGGTCTTTCCTTCTTCAGTTTGTAAAACACGCAGTCTCTGTGGAACGCGGTAAAGCGAGGTCTGCCCGTGTTAGTAAAACGCCGAAAGGCAGGATCCTACCGACCTGTGTCCTTGAAGCTCGCGGAAGTCTCAGCAGCGTGAAGCCGTGCCTGTCCGTGGCCAGCAAAGCCAGGAGCCTGCCTTGACTCCTGCCGGCGGGGAGGGAAGGGGGCGCTGGCGCTGGAGATGTGATAGTCAGGAAGGGAACTGGAGCGTTTCCGGCTGCAGCCCAGCCCAGGGGCGTGCGGAGAGGGGACCGAGTCCAGTGGGAGAACCTCAGCCACCAGCGTCCTCCACCTGCACGGCACCCACTCCCTCCCAGGCCAGCCCCGGGGAAGACAAATGGAGACCCTGCAGCACAGGGAGAGAAAGATAGGAGTTTCTGTTCTAATTCCTCAAACATGAGGAAAGGCTGCAGGAAAGGTGTCCATAAGAGCAAGAGAGATGGAGCCATCACTGTCAGCCGGTGCCGGGACGGGCAGGTTGAGCAGACCGCCGGGCGCCAGTGTCTGAGGCCCCGGGAGGTGGTGGGGGGCGCTCAGAGGCGGCTCTGGAACTGAGAGCAGGTTAACGAGTCCAGTGGAACCCATCAGTCACCCATGTGCTTAAGGGCTTCAGAGTGCAGGTGTTCCATGTTTACAAAGCAGTAAGACGGACAGACATTATATAAAGGGAATGAGATGCTCCCAGTGAGTGGGTCCAGGCGGCGTAAACTCCCATAAAGGTGAGGGTGGTGGCGGTGGCGCGAACCCCTCCTGTGTCCTGGCCTGTTCTGGCCGCCTGGATTGCTCACGGATTCATTTCTTTGGGGTGGCCCTAATTCTGGTGGTGGTTCTGAACATCTGAACACGCTTGGCACTGAGCCTGATGACTTCAAATACTTATTTCTATAAACTTTGTAAATAGTGAGGATCAAGTCTTTTTTCTCTCACAATACTATGATATAGAGCTGAATCTTTTAAAAAGCTTTTCCACAGTTTGCTCAATCCCACCTGGACAGCTTGACGTCACTTTTCTTTTTTCTTCTTTTCCACGATCGCAGGCGAGTTCGCTCTGGCAGCGGCGTGTCTGCCCTGAGCTCGGCCTCGGCGGACCAGAGGCTGCCAGAAGAGCCCGTGTTAGAAGAGGAGCAGCAGCTAGAAAAGAAGTTGCCTGGTAACTTGCATTCGAGTTCTATCACCTCAGAGGTTTCCATCTCCGAGGCAGAGATAGAGGCAGAAATCAGCCTGATGACATTCAGCTGTGCCCCTTTAGCCGCCCTTAGAAAGGACGCACGTTAATTTGGATTTGCATATATGCCTAGAGATGAGAACGTTGTGTACTCTGCAGACGCACCTTGTTCCAGCTTTTACACGGACATTGGATTATTCACGAGACAAAAACTTATAAATGTTATTTATATAGCACTCAAGTTAATAAGTCTTTAAGGAGATTGCTTACTACCACCAGGAATAGGAATTAAAATCGCTACTGTTACTTTCTCATGTTGTTTGGGAGAATTGGAAACGCCATAATAACAAGAAGCTATTTTAAATGTAACATGTAAATAATCCTCATTTACAAGGATAACCCCATCACAATATTAAAATACTAAAGGCCCGGTGCACGAAATTTGTGCACTTGAATGTGGTGGTGGGGGGGTTGGGTCCCTCAGCCTGGCCTGTGCCCTTTTGCAGTCCAGGACCCTTCGGGGGATGTCCGACTGCTGCAGAGGCGAGAGAGGCTCCCACCACCGCCACTGCGCTTGCCAGCCGTGGGCCTGGCTTTGGGCTGAGTGGTGCTCCCCCTGTGGGAGCACACTGACCACCAGGGGGCAGTTCCTACATTGAGCGTCTGCCCCCTGGTGGTCAGTGAACGTCATAGTGACTGGTCGTTCACTGTTCGGTCGATTTACATACTAGACTTTTATTATATAGGATTCTAAGGCAGCTGTGAATTATTAATGGTGATGATAGTGATACTAAGAAGTAAGTGAAATGTATTAGGGAGCTTGTGTGCTTAATACTTCGTCAGTGTTGTCTTGTTGCATTTAAAGTGCTTGGTGGTTAACCGACATGTTCAGGACACTAGTTTTCTGTTTCCTCTTTGAATTAGTTTGTTCACTGATAAGCCACTCAGTGGAAATGTTCTTCGTGCGAGTGTGTTGAGCACAGTGAAGAGTCTAAATGTTAAGAGTGCGTGGTCCGTGCCTCTAGAAGGTGATGTGTAACTGAGGGTTAAACGTCCATGTAAAGAGTCATCAGGGCAGTGCATGGGGTCAGCTGCGGAGTCCAGGTCATGGAGAAGGAGGCGGATAGAGTCACCGCAGGAGAGGGGGTTGCTGTAGACGGCGCAGACTTGCCATCGGAAGAGCCTTTGGAAATGGCGTTCTGAACGCCATGATGTGGCACTCATCGTGAGGGGCGAGTGTGCGGGCAAGGAGCGAGGGAAGGCATTGTGGCTGCTTGCAAACAGGGCGCAGGCAGGAGGGAGCGTGGGGCCTGGTGTGCATTCCTGCCACAGGTTCAGGGGTGCCTCGGTGCTTCCTTCCACCAGGGCATGGTGAGTATGACTTTTCATAGCTGTTTGTTTCTCGTTCCAAAGTGACATTTGAAGATAAGAAGCGTGAGAACTTCGAGCGCGGCAACCTGGAGCTGGAGAAGCGCAGGCAGGCGCTGCTGGAGCAGCAGCGGAAGGAGCAGGAGCGCCTGGCGCAGCTGGAGCGCGCGGAGCAGGAGCGCAAGGAGCGCGAGCGCGCGGAGCAGGAGCGCCGGCGGCAGCTGGAGCTGGAGCAGCAGCGGGAGAAGCAGCGGGAGCTGGAGCGGCAGCGCGAGGAGGAGCGGCGGAAGGAGATCGAGCGGCGCGAGGTGAGCCCTGCACCGCCCGGGGACGCGTCACGGGCTTGCTTTCTACAGCCCTGCGGATCCAGTACATTCAGAAACTGAAACCGTCATCAGACCTAATTCCAGAACATCCCACCCCCCTAGGAAACTCCTTGCCCATTAAGCAGTTCCGCGCCCCTCCCCCTCCATCCCTTAAACCCCACTGATGTGCCTTCTGTCCATGTCGGTCTCTGGCCATTTCATGGACGGGGCGTGCAGTGTGTGGCCTTCAGTGTCTGCTCTCACTACATGCTGTTTTCAGGTTCATCCAGACTCTAGCATGAGTCAGTGCTGTATCGTTTCTGTGGCTGAGTAATAATATCCTTTACACGAATATACCACTTGTTACGTAGCCATTCATCAGTTGATGGATATTGGGTTACTTCTACTTTTTGGCTACTAGGAGTAATTTTGCTACCCGCATTCATGTACAAGTTTTTGATAAGACAGTTTCATAACAAGCCACTGATATCGGTTAAGTATTTCTCAGACTTTTCCTCCGCATTCATATGCAGTGTGGGGACACGAAGGTTTGTTTGGTGGAAAGGGTGGGGATTCAGTGCAGATTTTTAAACCGCTGTATTTATCTAAGTCAGTGGTTCTCAACCTTCCTAATGCTTCGACCCTTTAATACAGTTCCTCATGGTGTGGTGACCCCCAATTTCACTGTTACAAATTGAACATCATTAAAGCATAGTGATTAATCACAAACACAATATGTAATTATATATGTGTTTTCCGATGGTCTTAGGCGACCCCTGTGAAAGGGTCATTCGACCCCCAAAGGGGTCGTGACCCACGGGTTGAGAACCGCTGATCTAAGTTTTATTTTCCTATTTTGTAATGGAATTTCTCAAAATGTTTAATACTATCTCATCCCTAAAGGAAAAGACTTATCTGCTGTTATCATCTATTAAGAGACATTGTATAGTGTAAGAACTGAACAGTTAACAAATCATCTGTTTCTGTGTGTCCCAGGCTGCAAAACGAGAACTTGAAAGGCAGCGACAACTTGAATGGGAGAGAAATCGAAGACAGGAACTATTAAACCAAAGAAACAAAGAACAAGAAGACATAGTTGTACTGAAAGCCAAGAAGAAGACTTTGGAATTTGAATTAGAAGCTCTGGTGAGTGAAGTTGGATTATGCTTTGGGACTATATTAACATCAATCAATTAAAATGGTAATAATTTTTACTATTTTTCATCTGTTAAAGAATGATAAAAAGCATCAGCTTGAAGGAAAACTTCAAGATATCAGATGTCGACTGGCCACCCAAAGGCAAGAAATTGAGAGCACAAACAAGTCCAGGGAGCTGCGAATCGCCGAAATCACCCACCTGCAGCAGCAGTTACAGGTGAGGAGGGGGCCCCTTGGACGTGCAGCCAGCACCTCGCGCTTAGTGTGCACTCAGCTCCGGGCAGTCACGGTGAAGCAGACCAGGTCCTTGAATCTACAGGCTGTCAAGCAGACCCACTCAGCGCACGTCAGCTGAGCGCTGTGTGCCGGGCCGGCACCCCTGGGCACGGAGCTCCAGCAGTGAGCAGCAGGCGGGGGGAGCCTCGCCGTCATGGAGCTCACCTTCTGCGTGCCGGGCAGACGGACACGAACAAATAAGTCAGGGGTGCCCTCTGTTAGAGCGTGAACGGTGCGCTGCAGAGGGAGCAGGGAGGCGGCCACCTGGGCGGGGAGGGTTGCCATCTTAACTAAGGTGGCCGGGACAGGCCTCGGTGAGGGTTTCATTGGCCAGAGACAGGAGACGGGCGGCTGAGCCGTGGGGACGTGCGGCAGAGCCGGTCCCAGGTGGGGAGACAGCGGTGGGAGCGCCCCGAGGCTGCAGCTGGTCTCTAGGTACAGGTGACAGCGGGAGACCGCTGTGGCTGGGGCGGGGGGGGGGGGGGGGGGGGCTGGACCGTGTAGGACCTGCAGTCCGTCACGGGACTTTATCATGTTCACGACAGTGAAGAAGAGCAGTGTAAGTGTTTTGGGGGAGCATGAGAGAGACACAAATAGAGAATAGTTGGGGACACGATAGAGTTCCCCTTTGATCTTATTACCTATGCAAAGTGGACCACCAGGTTGTCATAACATCGCCTGATCTGGTTTCGGTTGTTGAGTCGGGGCGTGGGGAGCACCAAATTCAAGTCGATATTGTTCTGCATATCACCACGTTTCAACTGTGACTTTTATCTCAGCTTCTTTTCTCGGCACGATATTGACATTTATTCGTTCTGTTGGTGAATCAGTAGTTTGTTCTTTTTCATCACTGAGTAGTATTTCCTTATTTATCCATTCACCTGTTGATGGACATTTAGGCTCTTTCCAGTTCCAGACTTTTGTGAAAAAAACAAACAAACTGCAGTGATCATTTATTTCCAGGTCTTTCTGTGGAAATACGTTTGATTTCTGTTGGTTAAATTTTAGGAGTGGAATTTCTGTGTCATATAAGTGCGTGCTCAACCCTATCAGACTGTTTCCAAAGCAGATGTGCACTTTGCATTCTCACCAGCGGTGTGTGAGCGGTTGTGAGCGGTGTGTGAGCCGTTGTGAGCGGTGTGTGAGCAGTTGTGCATTTTGCATTCTCACCAGTGGTGTGTGAGCGGTTGTGAGCGGTGTGTGAGCCGTTGTGAGCGGTGTGTGAGCGGTTGTGCATTTTGCATTCTCACCAGCGGTGTGTGAGCGGTTGTGAGCGGTTATGAGCGGTGTGTGAGCGGTGTGTGAGCGGCTGTGCATTTTGCATTCTCACCAGCGGTGTGTGAGCCGTTGTGAGCGGTTATGAGCGGTGTGTGAGCAGTGTGTGAGCGGTTGTGCATTTTGCATTCTCACCAGTGGTGTGTGAGCGGTTGTGAGCGGTGTGTGAGCGGCTGTGAGTGCTTCAGTTGTTCCTCATCCGTGCCGACACTTGGCATTGTTATCGCTTTTTGCTTTAACATTTCCACTTGGTGTGGAACAGTATCCGACAGTGGCTTTAATTTGCATTTTCCTGAAAGCTCATGCCATTGGGCGTCACTTCCTATGTGTACTGGCGTGTACCTTCTTGTGTGTGTCTTTTGTGAACAGATCTCTTGCCCATTTCTTATTGGGTTGTTTTTATGAGATTTTTATTCTTTTTTTAAAAAAATATATTTTATTGATTTTTTACAGAGAGAAAGGGAGAGAGATAGAGAGTCAGAAACATCGATGAGAGAGAAACATCGATCAGCTGCCTCCTGCACATCTCCTACTGGGGATGTGCCCGCAACCCAAGTATATGCCCTTGACCGGAATCAAACCTGGGACCCTTCAGTCCGCAGGCTGACGCTCTATCCACTGAGCCAAACCGGTTTCGGCGAGATTTTTATTCTTTTAACAAGTCCTTTGTCAGATATATGACTTGCAAATATTTTTACCCAGTCTGTGGCTTGCCTTTTTTGTGTGTGTGTAATGGTGCTTTTTAAAGGGCAGAAGTTTCAAATTTTGATAAATTTCTTAAGTTTTTCTTTTATGGTTCATGGTTTTTTCTGTCCTATCTAAAAAAATCTTCGGCTAGCCTCAGGTTGCGGATATTTTCTCTTCTGTTTTCTTCCAGTGGTTTTGTAATTTTATTTACATGCTTAGGTCTGTGATTCACTTCAAGTTGATTTTTATGTAAGTATAAGGCGAAGGGTAAGGTTCGTTTTTCTCCATACTAGTACCTAATTGTTCTAACAACGTTTATTAAAAATACTATCATTTTCCGCACTGCATTATCATGGCAGCTTGTTGAAAATCAATTGATCGAATTTGTCAAGGTCTTTTCTAGACTTTACTCTGTTCCATTGATCTGTGTCTGTTCTTTCACCGGGACCTTACTCTGTTGATAACTGTAGCTTTATAATAATTTTTTAAATCAATTACTCTGAAATCTTCAATATTCTTTTTTCCCCCCCACATTATTTTGACTAGCTTAGGTCCTTTACATTGCCACATAAGTTTTAGAATCAGCTTGTTAATTTTTACAAAGACACTTTTGATTGCTGTTTCATTGACTTTATAAATCAATTTGGGAAGAATCGACATATTGACAATATTGAGTCTTATGATATATTTCTCAATTTTATTTCAGTTGTTTTAAATTTCTCTAAACAGTGTTTTGTAGTTTTTAGTGTATAAGTCTTGTACATATTTTGTAAAGTTTATCCCTAAGTATGTCATGGTTTTTGATGTTATTTCAATTTCCTATTATTTGGTGCCAATATATAGAAATATAGAGTTTCTGTGTACATAAGCACATTGTCTGCAAATAATGACAGCTATTTCTTACTTTCCAATCTATCCACCTTCCATTTATTTATGTATTTATTTGTTTGTCCTAACTGCATTGATCACAGCCTCCAGTACTGTTGTGAGTAGAAATGGTGCGAGTCCTGTTTTGGATCTTGGGGGAAAGGCTTCAGTCTCGCCATTAAGGATGGTGCTAGCTGTAGGCTTGCTGGTAGCTGCCCTTGATCAGGTCGAGGGACTTCCCTTCTGGCCCCTTTCTGCTGAGAGTTATGGCCATGAACAGGTGTCTAATTGGGTAATGTTGTTCCTGTATCTGTTGAGACGTTTACATGTTTTCCCCCCATTGTTTTTTTTAATACAGAGTGGGACAAAAGTAGGTTTACAGTTGTTTTTATGGAAAATAATATAATAATGATTAAATAACAATGCAAGGATCAACTGTTTTTAGTACTCAACTGTAAACCTACTTTGCCGCCCCCCCCCCCGGCCCCCCCCCCCCCGTATAATGACTTACTTTGGTTGAAATTTGAATGTTAGACCACCTTCTATTTCTGGGATAAACCCCACTTGGTCATGATGTATTGCCATTTAAAAAATATTTTACAAGATTCAGTTTGCTATTATTAAAGATTTTTCATTTAAATTCATGAGAAATATTAGTTTATAGTCTTCCTGTAATGTCCTTGTCTAGTTTTAGTATCAGGGTGATAAATACGAAGATAAGTTGGAGAGTATCCTTGTTCCCCTATTTTCTAAAAATGTTTGTGTTGAAATGATATTTCTTCTTTGAGTATTTATTTGGTGGCATTCACCAGCGAAGCCTTCTGTGCTAAGAGTTTTCTGTGTGGTAGGACTTTTAATTGCAAATTTTATTTATTTATTTAAAATATATTTCTTTTATTGACTTCATAGAGGAAGGGAGAGGGAGAGAGAGAAAAACATCAATGATGAGAGAGAATCATCAATTGGCTGTCTCCTGCATGCCCCCTACAGGGGATCGAGCCCGCAACCAGAGCATGTGCCCTTGGCTGGAATCGAACCCAGGACCCTTCAGTCCGCAGGCCGACATTCTACCCACTGAGCCAAACCAGCCAGGGCAAAAACTTATTCAATAGCTATATGGCTCTTCAGATTCTCTGTTTCTTCTGGAGTCTTTCGATAATTTCTATCTTTTAATGAATTTGTCCCGTTCATCTAAGTAATCAAATTTATTTGTATAAAGTTGTTTACAATATTCTCTTATTATTCTTTAGAAGTCTGTAGTATCTGTAGTAAGGTCACTTCTTTCATTCCTGGTACTGAAATTTTGTATTTTCTCTCTCCCTCCCCATCTCCTCCTCTTCCTCCTCCTCTCCCTTCCCCTCTTCCTTCTCTTAATCCTCTCTTCCCTTCCTCCTCCTCCTTTTCTTCATCAGTTCTAGCTAGAAGTTTATTGGTTGTATTAATTTTTTTCAAAGCCTTTATTTTTATTAATTTTTCTCTATGGTATGTTCATTTTCTGTTTCATTTATTGAGGCATTTTATTCCCTTCTATCAACATTGGGTTTAATTTGCTTATTTTAAGTTTCATAAAGGGGAAACTTACATTATTGAATTTGGACTTTTTCATTTCTGATATAAACATTTTAAGCTATAAATTTCCCTCTAAGTTTTGTTGTAGCCATATTACACAAAATTTGTAACGTGTAGTGTTTTCATATTTATTCAATTTAAAATATTTTTTATTTCCTTTGTCATTTTTCCTTTGATGAGTTATTTAGAATTATGCTGTTTAACCTCCAAATATTTGGTTTTTTTCCAGATATCTTTCTGATTGCTTTATGGCTCAGCATAGGACCTGTCACTTGTAAAGAATGTGCCCTCGTTGTAGTTGGGTGGAGTGTCCCGTAAAGTGAGCCAGATCAAGTTGGTTCATGGTGTTTGTGTCTTCCACGTCCTCACTGGTTTTGTGACTTCCTTCGGCCGCTGGGAGAGTGTTGGACTCTGTCATTTTCTAAATGTGGGTTTCTCTTCAGTCCTGTCAGTTGTTTCAGGTTCTTGGAAGTCCCAGTCAGCTGGAGACATAACGTAATAGTATCAGATGTTCACTGCCACAGACTGCTTGAAAGCATTATTCCAGCTCGCTCTGTCTTTCATTAACTCTTCATGAGCAGTTTCATAAAACATTCCCTTGGAAAACGTAGGAGTGAAGGCTGTGTGCTTATTCCTTATCGCACCAAACACATTTTTATTACATAAGATTGACAGCATGTTCACTTACCCTATCTAATAAAAGGCTAATGTGCAGATTGTGCCCTCCACCAGGAGTTCGACCAGGGGGCGGGGCTGGCCAACCACCTGCCCGCGGCCTTCCCCTGGCCGGCTGGTCCCACCCGTGCACCGGGCCTCTAGTTGGTTATAAAACACAAATCAGGGTTCCGAAAAATGTGGTGCAGTGAAAAATCACACATGGTTTGAAGAAATCCAGGAACTGAGATAGGGGCTCCCTTTCCTCCTGGAACGAGGGTCCTGGCTGTGCCAGTGAGGGAGCGAGCCCCCGTGTGGGCTGGCCTGTTAGACACGTGGGGTCACATTTACACAAGAAGAGGAGCTGAGTGAGCTGAGCCACTTCATCGTGCTGCTCACTGTTTGACGTGGTTCAGGAGAGACTCTGGTGCTGGGGCGGGGCCTTGCCGTCGTCCAGGGAGGACCGGAGGAGCTGGTGGCATTTTGGAGGAAGATCTGTTTGTATGTTCTCTTTTGTCCAGATGTGGGGTGTGTGTGGATTATTCATACGAGAAGACTATTCCAAGTCCTCCCTGTGAAGCTACTAACCCCACTGCTATTCAGACACGTGGCACAGTGACTTCTGACACACAAGCCAATGTATCTAAGGGTGGTTGTTTCGAACGACTGGCTCTTAACCTGGATGAAAAATTTTTTTAAAGATACTTCTATTTTTTCAAACCAAAAGCCAATATATAGAGATTTAAAAAAAATAGGTAAAAATAGAAGTTAAATATTCCTTATCATACACTGGGAAGGCTGTCATTTACTGGAAGGCACAGAAACTGTGAGGATAATTTCCGCTGAACTTAAGCAAGTACAGTGCTTGGCAAGGCATCCAGGAAAACTCCAAGTAGCCTGGTGCCGTGTGATTTGGTTTCTCTCACGTCGGGTGAACAGTAGTTGTTTCGGGAATGCTGGTGCCTTGAACTGGCAGTGCCTTGCTGAGCGCGGAGGAACCGGTGGCAGCCCAGGTGCCAGGTTGGAAATGTCTGATCAGTGTCCGGCCCCCGGTGTGTGGTCAGCCTCAGCGGAGCCCCTACAGAGCCAAGTTCAGAGCAGCGTAGTCCTCATTAAACCGCTGAGCCATTCCCCCTCCCGACTGCCCCCCCCCCTCCCGACCGCCCCCCCCCCCCCCGCCCACATCTGACCAGCGCCGCTGGGAAGCCGTTGCTTCAATTTCTCCGCCAAGTACATTTTTAAAAGCTTATAAACAGGCAGTAAGTCAATAAAAGTTTAAGAAACACCAAGGGAGCTATGACCATCTCAACCTGATCTCAGTGCCAAGCCTTTGGCACACAGGGCGCTCCTTGGAAGAAAGCAGGACGCACCCGCACTGGCGCCTGAACGCAGATCCCTCCCCCCCCCCCCCCGCCCCCCACCAGGCCTTGGGCTGCGGGTGGCAGTGTTTGGGGCCCAGAGAACTGACTGAGGTCTGTCTGGAGGGTCAGCCTGGACCGGGCCTTCCCCTCACTCACCGCCTTTCCTCCTCCTGCAGGAGGCGCAGCAGATGCTCGGGAGGCTGATCCCGGAGAAGCAGCTACTCAATGACCAGCTGAAGCAGGTCCAGCAGAACAGTCTGCACAGTAGGTGTTGCCTGTCCTTTTGCT
Source organism: Myotis daubentonii (assembly GCF_963259705.1). Taxonomy (NCBI): domain Eukaryota; kingdom Metazoa; phylum Chordata; class Mammalia; order Chiroptera; family Vespertilionidae; genus Myotis; species Myotis daubentonii. Next base: position 2,004,389 of record NC_081842.1, read on the forward strand.
TTTCACCGGCAGGAATTTCCTCACTTGAAAGAATATTAAAAACGGGTTTTCCTCACCGCCAGCTGGTTTTTCTGATCTTGCAATGTTTTTCTAAAACAGGAGATTCCCTTCTTACACTCAAAAGGGCCTTAGAAGCAAAAGAACTGGCCCGCCAGCAGCTCCGAGACCAGCTGGATGAAGTTGAGAAGGAAACGAGATCCAAACTGCAGGAGATCGACATTTTCAACAACCAGCTGAAGGTAGCGTGCTGTGCCCGCTGCGCCCTGCCCCTCGTGTCCCTCCAGCCCGGGCGGTCCCGGTCCCCAACCCCGGGCGCAGCTCACCAGGCTGGCTGGACGGCACAGCCTGACGCATGTTTCTCCTCTCACACGTAGCAGCGATTTTGGCGTCTAAGTTGTGGGTGAGTGAGTGGCCCCCGCGTGACCCTGTCTTTGAGCTGAACTGCATTTCTGTGCCTCTCCCTCCTTTCCTCTGTTGCTAACGAACGACCTCAGGCTGAATCCCAAAAGCAAAGCTGTGAAAGCTCGTCTTCCTTAGGTCCTTTGAAGACGACTGAAAAGGGACTGTTTCCTCTTTTAAAACCAAGAATTTTTCTGCCACTTTTTATCTTCAGGGTTGTCCTTGAATGTAGATCTTTATTTTGTTGCCTCATATTTTAAGTTTATTGTTTGATGGAGGGATTGCTCTGTCTCTGTCCGGAAGTGGTGTGGGATTTTGTGCCATTCACACACAGGTCAGAAAACGCCCGAGCTCGGAGGGGAGTGGGGGGATGGTGTCCCAGCCTCCCTCTGATCTGGTGCCTTCAGTTTATCCGCACAACCTTGTCACCTAAGAATGTGCATCTTATAACAAACCCAGAACGCACACAGTTCATTTCCCATCAACAGTGATCACAGACTTTAGATTGAAGTAGATAGTGGAGTTTTCCGTAATTATGTTCTGATATGAAATTGGATTTTATACTTTTTTTTTCAGGTACTCATTTTCCTTTTTTAACTTAAAATCCTTACACTGACTTTGGCTAATTTAGCTTTTGTAACTAAAAGAACTAAAACTCCTGTTCTTTTTTATTAAAAATAGAACAATTAGGAAGCATATTTGAGGTTTTTAGTTGACCTTTGAATTGAGATTCCAGGCTAAATTCTCTAGACATCTGAGTTGAGATATTTGTGCTTTTCTCCCCCCCCCCCCCCCCAATAGTAGGTAATGAAAGTTTCTCAATGGTGCAATTCCAGGAAAGGGCTCTGAGGGGACATTTTTGGAGCCGACTTAGTGATGTTTTTCACTTGGCCCCTGTGCTTACACAGTGCGTGCCTGTGTGCTAAGCGTCCTTTGTCAAAGTTAGGAATGATTAGTTCATTAAAGTTAATCGTTGTGTCTGAGTGAGTCTTTCCTCTGGACAAACTGTGTGCGCGATGGTGGAAGCTCCTGATGGCAAGCTGGGGAGGGACAGCCCCCTCGTCTTCACAGCAGCCGTGGAGGCCCTCGCGTCTGCACTGGTGCCGCAGCCGGAAAGAGACGCCCAGTGCCGGTGTCCGTAGGCGTATTTCCATCCCGCGGGAAACTGTCGAGTCAGTGTACTGTTGCAAAGGGGAACAGTAGTTTATTTTATATCTTAACAAAATATGAATATTTAGGATGAACTCAGAATTAGGAATTACATTCCTCATGTGTGTGGGAAATCCAGGCTTACCTTCGACCCCAGCGGCTCCTGGCAGCCGGCAACCTGCCTGGGACGACAGCTGCCTCCAGCCCCTCCAGGACCGGGGTGTAGGCAGGCACAGCGAGGGCGGCTCTTGGCTGCAGACACTTGCTTTCCTGGCAGGCAGTTCACTGCGAAGGCAGAGGGGCCCCGTGTCAGCGGCCAGGGGAAGGAGCCAAGAGCTGGAGGGCAGAAGTTAGGGGAGGAGCATGCGGAGGGAAACTGAGGACAGGAAAGACCCAGAAAGAGGAGGGCAGAGACGGCAAGGCCAGTCCGTGGGAATTCAGACAACGTGCCGCTTTCTCGCACCAGTAAATGATGTTTGGCTGTTTCATGGTTTATTCTTATTTTGTTCAAGGTTAAATTTTATGTTTACCGGTAGGGTCATTTTGAAAAGCCCTCTTTTCCCCAGAAGAAGTGAAATTCTCTAGATCCTTCACTGTGCTTGTGATTGGGGACACTTTACGCAGATTCCTTGAATGTAGAAAAATAAGCTGAACACTCCCAAGGCTCAAAATAGCCAACAGAGCCGCGCCCGCCCAGCTGCTGCTGGCCGGCTGGGTTGAGTGTTGCAGTTATAGTGTGGGTTACTTTGTTTATGAGACTTAAAAAATATTTAAGAAAAAGTGATCTGGAAAAGCTAAAACTCAGTCTGTTGCCCCTGCACGTGCCCCGACTGGGAATCGAACACGAAATGTTTTGGTGCAGGGTGACACGGTCTGTGGACCACCCTGCCAGGGCAGAGCTCAGTCTTCTGAAAAACATAAGTTTCTTTCAATTCTCTTGTTTAGCCGAACCTCTGACCATTGTATCCTTTAGATTGACGTGCATTTAAGATAATGGGGTTTTGCCTTGTAAATAAAGCTAAGACACTTGGGGAAAACTTAGATTTTCCAGACAAAATAGAGTCAGTTTTCTCTTTCTGGTGACGTAAGGGAGGCCTGAGAGCAGGTTCTTAATGAGCTCTTCCTGTTGCCAAGAGGACAGCATCTTCTAGCTCTTTCCCTCTCTGTCCACCTGTTTCCTGACCCCTTCACCTGCACACGTACATGCACACACATGTGCGCACACATGCACACGCGCACATGCATATGCACACCGCTCCCCAGTGCATTCCTGTTGGCATTCGGGCTGCATCGGCTGCCGGCTGTGCCGTGGGGAATTGGACTTCTGTTTGGTTGAGTACTGACTTCGGGTTTAGAAGTCATATTTAAACATGTCTTAGAATTTAAATAACTGGTCAACGTGTTTATAACTCTGCGTTTTATGTATCAGGAGTGAACCTGTGCTATGATTTTGTGGTCAGTGGAATATCAGCTGACCCTGATTTCGGTGCAGTTTCTGTGTTTTGTAATCTCAGCTATTGTTCAGGTTTTCACTCAGGCACTGACTGCCCTGTCCTCCTGGGGTTTGGTGATTGGCTTTTAAAAGCAGCTTTCGATTTGTTTTGCAGCCACTTGATTGGGATGAGTTACTGTGATTTAAGACTCAAAGGCTTTTTCAAAGTTCTGATGCTGTGTGCTACGTACTGCTCCTGGGGGGCCAAGAAGGGATGTGGACTTACATAAAAGCTCTTCCACAGGCACTAGGTTTAGGCAAAACAGCACCGTGTTTCTGACGCTGGTGCCTAGATCGGCTTCCGGTGAGGCCAGTTTCACAGTAGCCCTGAGGAGATGATCATAAATGTGACGGGTGCGTCCTTATTTAGGTGCATGGCGGTGAGCTCATGAATTTCAAGTCAGGAAGGTTTATTATTTTGTCTCTTTTCCGAGGCAGCCTGGGCAAAAACCAGACGCAGAGCTAGCCTTCAAAAAGTTACACCAAACTAGCAGGAAATGTCGGTGAACGGCTGCTCTTGGTGGCCGTGATTGCCGGTTATTTCCTCTCCACAAGCGTCTGTGCGGAGTGTCTATGGAAAGGATCCCATCGAGTTGTTCAGTGGGTGCTCCTTTCTCCCTCCAGTGATCCCGCCTCACGCGCTGCCTCCAGCTGTGAGCGTCTCTGAGAGCGAGTGAGCAGAGCCGCCGTGTTTAGGTCAAGTGGTCCTGTACCCCGCACAGCCCGGAGCAGCCGTCTTCAGTGAACTTGGCAGCGAGCCAGGCTCCCGGGAGAAGCTGGCTTCTCGAGTATTTAATTTGTCAAGCGATCGCTTTAGAAGCACTTGGGCTGCGCGCCAGAGCTGTCCAGAGATGTTTTATGGTGATAATATCTTCATTCTCCAGGGAAAGAAGTGACTTTTCCTCCCTGGTTGAAGGGATAAAGTTAAATTAAGCTGGTTTTCACGTATCTTAATACAAGACAGAATCTTTATTTGCCAATCATTTTCTTACTGTGGTTCATAATCGGTTTGATCAAAGCTCTTTGAACGTCAGAGTTCTCTACCAGGAAAGGCCCACGTCCCCGTTGGTGAGCGGGTCAGTGTTGCTCGCGGAGCCAGAGCTCGCGCGAAACTGCCATGTCTCAGAATTCTGTGGGCATTATTGGTGATGAAAATCTCATTTTAATTTATATGCACTTCACACTTTACAGGAGTTTTATCTTCCCATGTATTTGTAACACGTAGCTAAAACTTCTTGAATGAATATTTAATACTTTCTTATTTATTAAGAAAGGTATCATACTTTTATTAGGGGGTAGATTAAATTATTGCACATTATATGTAGTGTAGAACATATCAGACCCTTGAATAGAGCTCATAGAAGAAAAATCAGCAAAGTTGTACTCGATATCATATTGTTAGAGAAATATCCAGCCGAGACATGAGTCGTTGCTAGTTTTAAGGAGAGCCACGCGTGAGACACTGAGTTTTGATTCTTAGCAAGTTCTTACTGGTTCTGTGTTTATCTTAGTTTTAGTAGAGAAGTAACTGACATGTTGCATGGCATTTGCAGGGTCCCTTTCATGAGGTTGACCACCAGCAGCAGTTGCCAGAATTGTGTGAAGCTTTTCTGAGCTGGCCTCCCGATAGTTCTCTCCTTTCCCAAGAGAGAATTTAATGACGCCTTCCAACGCTTTCCCCGAAGGAGTAAAGGGCACTTTTAAGTCACTGTCATTGCGCTCGAGGTTTTTAAACTGTTGGGAAGGAAGGACGACAGGGCGGCCCTCTGCTCCGCACGTGAAGGGCTCGGTCCCCGGGTCCTTGTTGGGCGCAGGCGCGAGCCATCAGCCCGTGTTTAGTACGTGTTCCTTCATTCTGAAGATCGCCTCTCGTAAGTTCAACTTAAAAAAGTGACCGGCTTAAGAGTCCTGCTTCCTGCATGTTTGGTTCCTGCCAGCTTACACGCCGGGTGCGAGAGAGGAGGGAAGAGCCGAGCGCCTGCGTTTGTGGCGTCCGGGTTGTCTTACAACCGATCGCGGCCCCAGCAGGTTGGATGGCGGAGGCGCTGGGAAAGCGCTGGCTGCAGCCTGCAGGTCTGGGCCGGAGGATGCCAGCGCGTCTGCTCCTTGGTGTGACATCTGCTGTTTTATGGCCGCATTTCCTCGGGGAGCTCAGAGCTGCGGCGTGTGTAGCCAGCTCCAAAGAAGGCCCAGCCCGCCTCTGACGCTGGTGTACCAACACATCAGTGCGCTTTAGTTTGTAAATATCTGCCTTCGTGTATTTGATGAATTTAAAATTGTTTTTCAAGCTACCTCATTAGCATAATTTTTTCTGTAGATTCTTTAAATTCACTTTTTTAAATGATAAGTGCATCTCATTGATTTAGATGTTTAAGCTCTCGCATTACATTTTTACCAGCTGGTAAACACTGACAGGTTATTTCTCCCACAGAGCTGCAGGCGCCATTCCTAAACAGTGTAAATATATGGCTGAGCTAACATCAAGACACATCACCATTGTGGCAATGACATAATAAAACAAATGATCAAGTATCCAAACATTAAGTCACACAGGAGATAAGACATTAGATGTTTGCTCAATTCATTAGCAGAAACACACTCCCTTTTTTTTTTTTTGCCAGAGAGGGAGGGAAGGGAAAAGTCACACTTCAAACAAAAACAAGTTGGTAAACAGCTTCAGAATGTATGAAAAAAATACAAGAATCTCAGAATTTTTGTGATTAAACGTTTTAGCTACAACATAGCATGTCTACCTTTAAAAAAATGTTTACCAAAGAGCATGTTCTACATGTTCCACTAAGACATAGGCAAAATTTTACTAAAAATACTTACTAGCCCCCCTCAGTCTCTCGCAGGCCTCCCTGTAAGTTGCACATCAAGTGCAAACATTAAAATGAACTGAAGGCTTGTTGCCTGGAGACATCAAAGACGTGCGTCTGTACATGCAGGTTTTCACGGTGGAGGCTTTGCATCAGCACCGGAGGAGGCTGATAGCAAGACTCTAAGTCAGGGGTCCTCAAACTACGGCCCGCGGGCCACATGCAAATACAAATATTGTATTTGTTCCCGTTTTGGTTTTTTTACTTCAAAATAAGATATGTGCAGTGTGCATAGGAATTTGTTCATAGTTTTTTTTAAACTATAGTCCGGCCCTCCACCGGTCTGAGGGACAGTGAAATGGCCCCATTTAAAAAGTTTGAGGACCCCTGCTCTAAGTCATAACTACGATGTGGTGTAAAAACCAGAAAGTGGAGCCACGCTGCTGTATACTCACATGAATGCGGGAGACGTAAGCCTGGAGCGGGCAGGCCAGTAACCACAGAGGCCCCGCTTTCTGTGTTTGAAGTGACTGAAGGGATGAACCACATAAGGTCCAGAGTGCTCACAGCTCCTGCGATGTTAGTTCTGTATGAAACTAAAACACACAAGTATTGTGCTGGGCACTTTGTCACCCAGTCTTTCTAAATCTCATCTGTCGATAAGATTCTGGCATGGGAATAGATTTAAAGACATAACCAATATGCATGACTTCCGGAGAAGTAAATTGGTGCGAATGATGAGCACATTTAAGTGCTGAACAGTAAGAATCTTTTGCTAAGTGTCAAAATAGGCTGATCAGAACCAAACATCGAGGTTGCAGTTCTGTCAGGCTGTGGCCGGGAAAACTGCTTTTCAGCTCCTACGGAAGCCTCGTTAGACTTAGTCACCAGGCCAACACGGCTCAGGTGGACGCCCATCTCAGGTGCCACTCCCAGGGCCGTGGCATCAGGCCCGTCTCACCGAGCGCGGCGGTGGCTTCTGTGCCCATCGGGGTGTTTGCAGCGCAGCCGCATGTTAGGACGGAGCTTCTCCATGTACAGAAGCTGCTGGCGGCTACCAGCTCCACGCCGCGTTGTCTTAGGGGCTGCACTGCCTCTTCCTGTCTCACTCCACCTTCGACTCACGCGGGGCAGCACGCACCGGGGCTCCCCAAGGCCCGCAGCACAACGAGCCGCAACACCACCCCCAGCTGCACGAAGCTTCGTTCTTACAAGACTTAACCGTCATCACCCATCTGGTTGGATGGTGGCGCCATCACCGAAGGCCAGTCAAGAGCACGGAGCCTTCTTGCCCCAACAGGAGTGCCAGACGCTGCTCCACACACTCACTACTGTGGTAGCGCAGACTTCTAAGTTCCTCTGTGGTTGCTTGAGGTCGCCTGGGTTGGCCTGTGTGTAATAAGAAAGCTCGTGTTCTTGTATGCGGCTGCCGCAGGAGCGGGCGGTTCATGCGGGCCATGATAATTTAGTTAAAAGCACTCAGTGGGCGATGAAGGAGTTACAGAATTGAGTGTAGAAAGGATGCACAGAACCTGAGCCTGCCTCAGTGTACCCCATGGACACCCGGGGCTGCGAGTGGCGCTGGGAGCGATGGGAAAGGACACGGACCGCCTGACAGGAAGCAGCAGCTCTCAACCCAGTCGCCCCAAGTGACAGCAAGGACGTGCCCGGGTTGCCCATCCGGCCAGAGCTCCTGGGAAGTGCTCTGGGGCCAGGCTGACCTCGCCTGGGGCGGCTGGGGGAGCAGTCACGGATTTCTGCAGTTCACTCGTGTGCACAGAGGCCCTGCCGTGCCTGGCAATAACCTCCCCGCCCTCAGAAACCCCATAGCGTGTGACCAAGACCGGCACAGAACTGGGGGGCATGTTTACTCATGGAAGACGGTGGTCTCATCGCACAGCTGTCCCGAGGCGGCGCGGGCAGGGGAAGCGGGGGCCGAGGGCCGAGGCGAGGGCCGCTCCGGGAGAGCGCGCAGCTGAGCCCTAAACTCACTGCTTCCCGCTTTCATGTTATGGTGCCTCCTAACACGTCACTAGCTTGGCCTCACATGGCTTCACTCTGTACCCCGGGACCTGTCAGAGCCTCCGTCACCAGGAGCCAGGGACAGTGCGGAGAGCAGATGCACAGAGTGAGCCTTGGGTGAGGTGAGAACCCGTGGCCGGTGCCCCCGAGGACCTGGGGCTGAGCATTTTGACGGTCGCTCCGCCTGTGAGTCCACTTTTCCTGCATGAAGTAACGCTCTCTTTCCACGCACACCCAGGCTCCTGGGCATCAGACAGACGCTACTCCTTCCTGTCCTCTCCTCTCCTTCGCATTGAGTTTCAGCTCAGAGTTACTTTGCCGACCGCTTACACCTTTTTGGTTTATTCCTGCGCTAAGAATAAAACCCTAAATAACAGAGACGCTGAGAGAAAGAAGGCGTTTGTGTAATGAAACATTGTCTGCGATGTAGCGGGTCCCAGGCTGAGCCGGAGTGCCCGCGCGCTCGTCCGCCTCTGGCCGCTGGGCGCCTGGGTCGGTGTGCAGGTGTCTGCAGTCCGCACGCTCGCTGTTGTCTGTTTCCGTAAACCCTCCTTTCTGTTCCAGAACCCGCCACCATTGGAGATGGAGTTTAAAGGAGGATGGGGAGGGAATCTTCCCGTCCCCTCTGACCTGCCTGGAAGGGCGTGGGCGCTGGGCTGGCGGGAGAGTGGCCTGCCGTCTGCGCCGGTGACTGGGTCCTCGCAGGGACTCGGTGGCTCCATGTCACGCCTGCGTTTCCTTGTCGTGTGGACATGTGTCAGCTGGAGCCGAGGGCGCCGATCATACCAGCACCAGGAGTTGGCCCACTTTATCTCTTTGTCTCAGAAATAGCAAATTCAAAATATGAATCACGTGTTCATTTATGTTATTAGAGAATACTACTTATGCTTGAATCCACATTCCTCTGGGAAGGAATCCTGCTGAATTTTTAAACACATGAAAGTTTTACCTCCCTTGGTGTGACGGTGAGGAGGAGAATGAAAAACGGGGTTCTCTTTCCTGGGGGCGGGGCTGTTCTTAGTTAGTGCTGGAAAGTCAGAGTGAGGCGTCATCGTTCCTCCCCGTCTGCAGTCGCGGCATCCTGGCCCCGCCCTGTCCCAGCTGACTGGCCCAGGCACCCGCATAATTGGCAAGCCAGGTGCCAGGGCTGCTGCCATAGGGACTAGGCCGCCAAGTTGCCTCCTCCTGCTGCGCCCTGCCTGGAGGGTCCGCTCTCATCTGCTGGGCCGCCCACTGAAGCGGCCCCCTCCCCCCTCCCCGTCCCTGGTACCTCCCTCCCTGCAGGCCCCATCTCCCCCTAACCTCCTGATCTCCCGTTAAGCTTCCCTTGTAGCCCATGGGGCCGGGACCTCTCGGCACCGAGTGCCGGTTGGTGTGTTGGCTTCCTCTTAAGGGCAGCCCCGCTGGCAGAAAAGGTTAGTCTGACACTCAGGGCTCTTCACTGGGAAGAAGAGCGTTTTAACACTGACCTGCTCCAGGTGCTTCCTCCACCCTGGGCTTCCGTCTCTGAAAGAACCTGAAGGCAGGAGCTCAGGGCAGCAAGAGCCACCTGTGGACTTGGCAGTGAGCAAAGCCAGAGCAACAGGCAGCCGTAGCTCCAAGTCTCCCCACGCAGACCCGGGCTGGCCACGGACACCGACCCTCGGCAGCGGGCCGCGCAGTCCCCGCAGGTCTGCGGGCTCCTGGGTGGCTGACGCAGTCAGATCGGTTCCAGTGCCTGCACCCCCAGGGCTCCCCTGAACGCAGTCAGATCGGTTCCAGTGCCTGCACCCCCAGGGCTCCCCTGAACTGGCATTTTTGTTCTCCGTCCTTTTGGGCGTTTAAGCTTCAGCTTGCCTATCGTAAGCTGCGTCGTATTGTCAGTAGCCCGTGAAGAAGCGCCTGGTTCTGCTGGGCCATCATCAGATGGGGAAATGGGGTCCAAGGTGCTGGCAGGCTCTTTACTCCCTGTCCCTGCTGGCTGGTCGTCTGGGCGGCCGATGCCGTCGCACTGGTTTTAGAGAGAAGGTGCTCTGAGAGGTGATTTGAAGGCAGACGGCCTGGGTGGGGGAGAAGGAGGCCACGGAGCAGAGGCATGGCCCTTTGTCCGGAGGCAGCGCAGCAGGAGGAGGAGGTGGGGTTTTAGTGGAGATAGTAGGTAAGGAGGTGTGTGCATTGTCAAAGCCAGTGGAGGCTGGTGTTCATTCATGACCAGAAAGATCTCGAGGTTTTAATCATGATCAGCACCGTGTCTTAAAACCCGTCACGCCCATTGTTATTGCTGAGTTGGGCCCTGGGGCTCCTGGAATGCCCTTCCCAGGCTAGCACGGCATCTGAGCACGGGTGGAGCGCGCGGCAAACATGGGGTGCGTGCTGGCTCCCTGCAGTGGCCTCTGAGCACCGGTGGAGAGCGCGGTGTGCATGGGGCGTGTGCACAGCTCCCTGCAGTGGCCCTGCCAGCTCCTGGAGTGCAGTCCTGCCAGAGTGGAGGGGGTGGCAGCTTTCCAAGGTCACGCTCTTGACCTCTGAAATGTTCTCCCTAACTGCCGAGGCCTCTCTACTGTGAAATGTCGCTCACAGTGGCAGTGCTGTCGCCTCATGCATTACCTGTTTCTTGATTTTATAGGAATTAAGAGAAATACATAATAAGCAGCAACTCCAGAAGCAAAAGTCCATAGAGGCCGAACGCCTGAAACAGAAAGAACAGGAGCGAAGGATCATCGAGTTAGAAAAACAAAAAGAAGAGGCCCAGAGGTGGGTGTTTTCGGGGGCGGCCCATCTGGAGGGCACTGTGAGTGCCCACTGTGTGCTGGCTTCTCCAGGGGCCTTCTGCGCCAGAAAGAGCCTTCAGTATGCGTGTGTGTGTGTGTGCGCGTGTGCATGTGTGTGCACGTGTGCGTGTGTGCACAAACACGTGTGTATATAAATCTTTGCACGTATAAGTAGCCCAGTTTTTGCTTGGTTCCCAGAGCTCTCCTGACTTACGACTCTGGTCAGTGGGACTGTCCAGGGAGCCTGGGCCTGTGGTGGGCTCATTGCGTGCCAGTGACCACACTCTTCCAGGCACAGCCTCTCAACAGCAGCGCGGGGCTGGCCACACAGCCTTCCTCCAGGACTGACCGCCACTCCTCCTCCTCCTCAGCCGCCAGTTAAACTCGGGACCTAGGAGAGCGTTCGCCGCTGCCCGGGACAGGCACGGCTGTTTTTGTCTGAGTGTGTGTGTGGTCTTCATTTGTAACTTTCCGCTGTACATTGTAGACATTTATCTTTAACTCTTGGTGTGTCTGATTCTGTTATTGGATACTTGCTTTTTACATTTCTATTGATTTTAGACACAAATAACCAAATGCCAATGATACAGTATAAATCGTAAAGATGGATTATTGGATTTAGACAAAAAACGTGAAGAGGCAGCCGCTGACTTCGTGGCCGGGCTCTGGTTCCGGCTGCGCGGCAGTTTGCGCCTGTGCTTGGGCTTTCCTCATGCCGGGGGTAGGGAGTAGTTCTTCATGGAAGTTATGCCCCGTGGGCTGTAGGCTCAGGTGTTTTTGCAGGCTTACACCACTGGTGAAGTTGAGAAGTAGTTTGTTATTGTTCTAACCAGTTGCTTCAGAATGCTCTTGCTGTGGTTCCCTAAGTTGTGGTTTCATCTCAGAATGGGGCCCGAGAGCCTTTGTTTTGCTGGTGCCGAGCGCTCAACGCTCCGTCCGGAGGGCGTGAGCATCCCGTCGGCCGGATGTGGCTTCCGTGCCGACCCGAGGCCCGTCCCCGTAACCGAGCATCTCGTTGGCAGGCGGGCTCAGGAGAGGGCCGGGCAGGGCCCTGAGCACGGGCTGCAGGACGATGAGCACCAGCGGCCGCGGAGGCCTCACGAGGAGCCGCGCCTCCGGAGGGAGGAGAGCGCCAGGAGGAAGGACGGCGAGGACAGAGGCCAGTCCGAGGCGCACGACCGGCTGGGCCGGCTCCTCCCGCAGCACCAGGAGCCCGCCGCGCCGGCCATCCACGCGCCCTGGTCCACCGCAGGTATGAGGGGACGGAAGTGACCTGGACGTCAGGTCGTCTTCTCTCCCACATCCTTCTGGAAATTTCCACGTCTAATCAGGCCCTGTCCTGGCTGTTAATAGAGGCAGCCATGCCAGGCTCCTTGTTGGGGACAGTGCAGCTGTTCATGTGGGGCGTTCGGATCTGTTAATTCTGCCACCCCCTGCCAACCTGTGCCTGCCCTCACACTGGCATCAGAAGTCTTGCAGACAACAGTGTCACACGTTTCATTGAGACACCTGGTTCCCAGAAGAGGTCGTAACGTCGCCTGCTGCCTCTCCAGCTCCGTTCCCTCGGGGGGTTTCTGGGCTGTCCTGGGAGCAGGAAGTGGCTCCTTAGCCCTGGCCTGCCCTGCGTGCCAGCCACGGTCCTCAGTCGGCCCTGCAGGAGACTGCCCGTCACCCTTCTGAGAGCGAGGCTGGTTTTTGCTCTTTGATCACAAGTTGCCCGCTAAGTAATGATAAGTGGGAAACTTAGAAAAAGCTAGAAGGCATCCCGTAAGCAGATGCAAACTGGGATGGGCTTTAAATTCTTGTGCGGCTCTATGATACTGGACGGCTGTGCAGAGAATCCCCGCTGAACGAGCGATCGCCTCTTTCTTTGTAGGCCAAGTACACTGACTTCACTGGTCTGACCACCAGTGTGCTTTCTCCTGGTGTGCAGAAAGAAGACAGGCAGGCAGTTCTGTAAAGGCTTGCTGGCGCGCGGGGCAGGGCTGGGAGGAGGGCTCCCAGTTGGGTCCGCACCCTCCCTGCCCAAGGTGCTCACCGCCCAGGGAGGAAGTCAGCAGATCTCCCAAGGGGCGCCCCGTACGAAGGCGAAAGGTGTTTTGATATGAAAATCTTTTCCCTGTGATCTGATCATGGGCAGTTTAAGTTCCTTGTGTTGCTTCCTAGTCAGGACTTTCTCCTTTGGTCAGTGGGAGTCCTGTAGGGCACCCCACTTCCAGGCTACAGGAGGGCAGCACCCCCCCACACACACACTGCTCTCAGGGAAAGCAGATGCGTCAGAGAAAGTGGGCAGACAGTCCAGAGGGCATGCTTAGTCCTGCCAACCAGAACCCAGACTGTCCTCTGCTCTCATGCATTTTTAAAACTTTTATTTCGTTTCAAATCTAAGCCATTTCCATCTCGGGCCCATGCCTAGGCGCATGCGCCTCACTTCACTCAGATGATCGTAGTGACGGTCTTGGTGAGAGCCGCGGGGGTTCCATAGGGTTGCACTCAGGGCCCGACATCAGCACGGCCACGTGCTTCAACTGGAGGCTGGGCTTCTCTGCCTCCCAAAGCGCTTTCTTGGGGGGTCCAGCCCTGGGGTCCCATTGGATCTGCCGTGGGCTGGGTGGGCGGGGCCTTAGCCTCACTGCACTTGGCTTTGGGGTGACCTTTGCTGAGAGGGTCCGCTAATGCTCTGGAGGGTCTGGGGTGCCGACATCGGATTGGCTCCCGGCATCCGGTGTGTGCCTCAGAGCCCGGGGTGGATGGGCCGTGCGGGTGGTGAGGAGGCGGTGGAGGGGACAGCGGCTGTGGGCCTGTTGTCATGTTCCGTGTAATGTTTATTTTTCCATCTCCCCACCCCCACTTTGTTTGTAAACAGAGAAAGGCCCGCTCACGATCTCCGCCCAGGAGAACCTGAAGGTCGTGTACTACCGGGCGCTGTATCCCTTCGAGTCCAGGAGTCACGATGAGATCAGCATCCAGCCGGGCGACATCGTCATGGTAAGGGCGCCGGGCAGTGCCTGCTGTCCGTGGCAGCACCGCCGCTCTGTGGACTTTACCGGCAGCTGCGAGCTCGTCGGGGAGTGTGAGAGCCAGTAACCAGCACCGGTTTCCGAGCTGTAGGCTCAGCCTCCTTCCCTTCCTGTTGGGATGGGAGGACCTCTAATCCTGTACCCAGCGTCGCCTGGAACCAGAGCTGTGAAGGCGACGGGCCATAGCGCAGCCTCAGCGTAGTTGTAACCGGTGACGACCCGGAACCTCAGCGTTCAGGTTCCTGCTCCAGTTCTGCAGTAACTTTATTTTCAGGAAGGACTAGTTTTACATGTGTAATACTCCAGCATCATTTTCAGTTGCCAATTAAATACGTATATTCTTATGATTGTAACTAAAACTATTAGGAACCAGTTTAAGAAAGAATAAAGCCATGTGGTTGACCTAAATTATTTTCTAAAAGAAAACATTGTACCTCAACCTAGTCATCACCTTCAGAATAAGAGTCTTAGAAGTGGGCACTTTTGCATTGCTGTTCGCATTGAAAGGGCAAGCAGGCAGCGGCCGGCATTTTAAAAGAGCGAGGAGGTAGGATAGAGACAGACACGTTTCACATGCCAGGAGCCTGGCTCTGAGGCAGAGGTGTTTGCGTGGCTCGCGCGTCCGGACTACAGCTGAGCTCTGTAGAACGTGTGCTCTCTAAGGGGCCAGATACAGCGGTTCTCAACCTGTGGGTTGCGACCCCTTTGGCGGTCGAACAACCCTTTCACAGGGGTCGCCTAAGACCATCCTGCAGATCAGATATTTACATGACGATTCATAACAGTAGCAACATGACAGTGATGAAGTAGCAACGAGAATAATTTTATGCCTCTCCACCACCTCCTGGCGCGCACACTGCCTGGTCTCTGAAACGCCACCCCTTACAAAGCAACGAGAGTGCAGTGCGACAGCAGATGGACCTCGCTACAAAGTGGCCTTCTCTCACTTGGAAAACTAAGCTTAATGCTTTTATTGTTGCATTTTGTTGCAACACAAGTTGCAGAAAAGTAACGTGCTCTTCTGGAGATAAGGGGGTGTTACAAATGTTCCCAGGAAACGTTAACAGATGATCTGCATTTTAATGAGAAGGTATTGCTCTTTTCTTGAAATGTAAATTTTTTACAGTGATATTGAGTCCTTTTCCTGAAGTTGGCTAGTTCACCACCAGCTTGACTAGGTGAATAGATATACTGTAAGAATAAGCCTTTCATTAAACATCTGTTTTGCTTTCAAACCTTTGCTTTCCCGGTGGAGGTTAAAGGGGAATGGGTAAGTGCTCTGTGGCTGTCAGGAAGTCTGCATCGTAGTCAGTGTTCTGTGCCTTTAAGTCACTTCAATCCTGTGTGGGTGCCCGTCTCTGTGGAAGTCCGTTTGGAGTGTGTGGGGTGTTGTGCTTACAAAAACCAGGAAGGAGACAGGTGTGCAGAACGGACAGGCCTCCCTCGCGGGCGCTCTGGGGGGCTCATGCGAAGACTCTGTATTTGGCAAGTTGTTAGGTCAAGTCTCTGCCTCGGCCATGGACAAACACAGGTTCCAAAACCAAAAGATAAAATTCTAAAGGTGTGTTTTTTTAAAAAGATGAATATTGGAATAATTTTATGGCTAAGAAATGCATCTGTAGGTTAAAACCAGAAGCCATAAATGACAAAAATGGACAGATTTGACAATATAAAAAATTAAAATGCTTATGTCACAAAGTAGATGAGAGACAAAAGGTTAATATCTGTATTACATAAAATATTCCAAAAGGTTATCATGAAAGAAACACAACTTAGAAAAGCTGGTGGAGGATATGAAGAGACAGGTACAGGTGAAGAAAAGTAAATGAGTTAAAAAAAATAAACGAAAAGATCATCCATTTCATTGGTGATCAGGAAAATGCAAGTTAACACAACGAGATCGTATTTTCCATCTCTCAGCTGAGCAGGTGTGACAGCTTGGTACTGCCCAGCTTTGTCGGTGGAGGCGAGTGGGTGTGATATCCATTGTCAGCCTGGCTATACGAATTGGCTAAGTCCTTTGGCAATACCTCTTCACATTTAAAATTCTCTAAAAGTCTGGTGCTCTCCCTCCTCCAGCTGTTTTCAGCATGTGTCCAAAAATGTGTGCACAGGCTGGTCACGAGTGTGTTGGTCACGGCAGAAGGGCCCAGCCCAGAGCTGGCTGTCGGGAGGGGGTTAAGTGACTCACAGTGTAACCAAACAGCAAAGTGTAGATGTTAGAGAACCATGTAAGTCTACATCTACAAACAAGCTTTCCAGTAAAACAGCAGAAGCAGAGTAGAGTATAACTGGGTTTGGTTAAGTAAAAACTGTGTGTATGTGAATGTTTATGTGTAGTTAACAGTCTTGAAATACAGACTCAAAACTGTTAACAGCGGTTCCCACTGGGCAGTAACGAGGCTTTCGTGCTTAACTTTACCCACTTCTGTATTATTTCCATATTTATAAATGTGTGAACATTTGTAATTGAAAGTAAATCCAGCTTTGATGGGTGACAGTGTCCGCGGGACTGGATGGAGCTCGCTCTGCCTTAGGCCTGCCAGGTGCGGGAGGAAACGCGCAGGGGCCCCGAGCAGTGTAGCGGCCTGCTGAGGGCCAGGGGCAGCGCCCCATTTCCTATTACACAATGTAACATGACCCCCCATGACATTCAACAGCCTTACCTTTGTGAGGTTAACAATATGGGGGGGGGGGGCGGGATTGACATGTAGTAGTAACAGGTTTTATTTCTCTGCAGTTAAGAAATGTAGGCATGAAAAATATGTCGTTAGAACATTACTGTCAACCCCTCTCGGTGAAATATTCAGGAGTTCCCTTATTTTGTGGGCACAGAACCATCGATTCTCAGATTGCTTCAACATCTTGGAAAACCAGCCGCACACCTGTTCGACTTGAGCAGCTGACCATGTTTCCTTTTTCAAGGCAGGCTGGTGGGGGACTTTAGAAAATATTTTGCTTTTGAAAAAAACTTGACTATCAGCTTAGTTTTCCCCCCAAATATATATTTTTTGTGGTTTACAAAATTAAAGTGCTATCTTGTACATAGTCCTATTCTCAGTGACATCTAAGGCGAGGCCTGCCACTCATGTTCAAAGTCTCTGTAGGAAACAGGAGAAACCCGTGGAGAGCCGGTGCCGGGGGAGGCGCAGTAAAGGCTGGCTGGCGCTGCCAGGAGCAGCAGAGGGGCAGGCCCAGAGCGAGCCGACATTGCTCAGACTCCGAACGGAAGCTTCCTGGTTGGGTTTGAGCTTGACCTTGACAGCCAGGGCTTAGATACTGCGGAAATCTGTGGCCTGTCTCCTCGTCTGGGGCCCCCGTGCCTGGGAGCGAATCAGTCACATTGACCTCTGTAATGTGTTGGAATAGCATCGGGACTAGAAGACCTTCGCTCATTGCTGTTCAGTTGAAGTTTATCTTAGCCCAGGCGAGACCAGACACATCAGAGCTGCTCAGGGAGCTGGAAGCACCGCTCCATGCCCACCCCGAAGCAGCCCGAGCGCCCGCCAGTGCGTGGACGGGTGGAAGCGCCGTGGTACGCGCACACAGTGGAGCGCTCTGCAGCAGGGAAAGAGGAGGCTTTCTTCCCTTTAAAAGCTAATCTCCTCCGTCAGGACTGGCCTGGAGGGTTTGCGGACAGTGCCTCCCTGAAATGCCCGGGAAGGGAGGCTTTCAGCAGTCGCCAGCCACCACGTTCTGGAACTTGTCTGTCTTCTAGTTTAGCATTTCTGGCATAACAATTTAAACTCATGTCTGTCTTTTCTTCTCTCAGTGCTTAGTGGTGATAGATACAGTCACGGCAGGGTGGGGGCAGGCACACACATGTGGCGCCCGGGGTCAGAGCCACCCCGCGCTGTGTTGTAATGAAGCTGCTGGCAACAGCCGGGCGCTCTCGTGGCCACACCGCCTCCAGCTGCCTGGGCGCGGCCGTGGCAGAGTTGAGTGGTTGCGACAGTGAGGGGGACAGTTCGCCAGCTGCCCGCTTCCAGCTTTGGAAAACAGTTTCACGTCCTCCCCAGAGTTTCCAGGGAAGCCTTGTGCGTCCTGTGGCAAATGCGTGAAACCCGCTGCTCTGACTCCCAGCACACCCCGGGAGCGGCTCCGGGTCCCCTAAGCCCGCCCGCTGCCGGCTTTGTCGTGCTTGGGAGGGGATCGGGGTCCCTGCTTCCCTTCTTTGTGACAGAGTCCGTGGCTGAGGGGTGTTCATCTCCTCACTGTAAGTGGCTGTGTTCTCTGCCCCTGAAAATGTGATTGTCCCTAAGAATGAGTGGGTTCCTGTAAGAGCCAGTCAGCCTGCCGGACCCTCGTTTGGTCGGGTTGGCAGGGAATGTCCTGGAAGTGAGCCTCCTGGAGGGGCCCCCTTCTCAGCCGCGCAGCCCCTCAGGGCACCTTCTGTCCCAGACGGAGGCCGAGGGGCAGGCGGGCGGGGATCAGGGAGCCAGGGGAGCCAGGCCTGCCCGCGGTGCGGGACACTCCTGGGGGCCTCGCATCCCGTAAGCGGTCGGCCAGCAGCCTGTTACCGGGGCAGACCCCGTGTCTCGGACGGAGGCTGAGTCCCAGGCCGACCTTGCAGGAGTCCAGCGTGTGCAGGGCAGCGCACCCACCGGGCACGGCCGGGACTGGTTCCAGGCCCTGAGGCGTTCCTGCTGCCAGAGGCAGCCAGAGGTTCCTACACACGGGCCTCTGGGCGCGGACCCCTGTGAGAACCAGAGGTGGTCCCGGGAGGGAGGTCAGGCGCAGGCCAGGCTGTAGAGGGAGCGGGAGCCGCGGAAGAGGGGCAGTCAGAGTTCCGGCCAGGGAGGTGGCTTTAGGAAGCTCGTGGAGCCCAGCGGGTGACCGTTTGATTCCGGTCAGGGCACAGGCCTGGGTTGTGGGCTCGATCCCTAGTGTGGGGCGTGCAGTAGGCAGCCGGTCCATGATCCTCTCTCATCACTGATGTTTCCATCTCTCTCTCCCTCTCCCTTCCTCTCTGAAATCAATAAAAAAATATATTTTTTAAAAATCCTCATTTAGAGAACCTGTTGGGGCTGCCCCGAAAATGGAGTTAGAACAAACTGTGGGGAGTTGGATGAACAGTGACCAGGTGCCCACCACTGACTCAGTGTCAGCGAGGATCACAGGTCTGCAGAGCCGAGCAGAACCTCCCAGCAGGACTGCACTGTCTCCGGGGCCTGCTGCGGGCCCTCAGCTGCAGACGCTTCCACTGGACAGCAGGGCTCCCTGGGGGCGGGGGGAGGGGGGGCCCTCGGCTGCAGACGCTTCCACTGGACAGCAGGGCTCCCTGAGGGGGGGGGGGGCGGGGGGCGAGCAGGTGTCCTCCAGGCTGAGTCACAGTTCAGTAGTCAGCTGGGTGTTCCACTCTCTCCACCCCCCAAACACCTTTTTAACTCAAGCAAGCAAATGACTGTTACACGCCCTTACTCTGCACAGAATACAGATAAGTGTTTGGGTCTATAGTTTTTTGCTTTTTTTGTTTGTTTGTTTACTGAAATTTGAATGCGTTAGAAAACTGGTATTTTTGCCAGTTTTTCTAAAATCATTGTTAAGACCCGGCCTACTCATTTCTGTGACTTCTAAAAAGTAATGTTAATGTCCAGTGAAGGGTTAAATGTGTTACCTCCTTAGTATGTTAAGGGATTTAAAATCAGATGAGGTCTCTGCTAGCCCCATATTTGACCTAGAGCAGTGATGGCGAACCTTTTGAGCTCGGCGTGTCAGCGTTTTGAAAAACCCTAACTTAACTCTGGTGCCGTGTCACATATAGAAATTTTTTGATCTTTGCAACCATAGTAAAACAAAGACTTATATTTTTGATATTTATTTTATATATTTAAATGCCATTTAACAAAGAAAAATCAACCAAAACAATGAGTTCACGCGTGTCATAGGTTCGCCATCACTGACCTGGAGCGATGAACATACCTTTCTAACCGTGGGTGTAACTCCCCCCACATCGTTCTTCCGTTGCCCCTGAAACAGTGAGTAGCCTGTAGCGATAAGCAGAAACGTCCTGCTGATTCCAGTGACCCTTCTGCGTCGGAACTGAATCCAGTGAAGACAGGAGCAGCACTCGCTGTGATGCGCAGCCTCTGAAATGTTAGGCAGCGGGGTTTCACGTTCTCACAGGCACCTCCTGAATAGTACAGTTGAATCTGTACAACAGGAAACTATGGGACCTTAGTAACAGTTGAGGCTACAAATAATTGTCCTTACTTTTCCCATCATGCACCTGCGCAGCTTTCACCTGGCTCAGCAGCGGTCTGCTCGCTTTTGCGGAAACCATCTACGGCTGTCTGATCTTTCTTGACCCTCTGCTGAGTCACTCCTTGTTACTAGGGGTTTTTAAAGAATACTGATTTATAGTGACGGCGCCCTTTGCGTCCAGCTCTCAGTCAGCACCGCCGGCTGTCGGTAATGATCAGCTGACTGGGTGGTGCAGCGGGCGGTCACTTTCCAGTCCCAGCCGGTGCTGGGCTCAGCAGCTGCGTGTGGGCCTCGGCCAGGCTCTTGGTCTGACCTGCCGTTATTAGGAAAAGGGGAGAAAACTGAAACCCCGCTGTGGGTAGGAGCTGACTGCTGGCTACTCCTGTTTGTTCAGAGCCAGGGCTCGGGCACCCGGCACCACAGACCTGCCCGGGGTCAGGCGCAGAGCCGCCCGGGTCAGGCACAGAGCTGCCGGGGTCAGGCACAGAGCGGCCCGGGCTCAGGCACAGAGCGGCCCGGGGTCAGGCACAGAGCTGCCCGGGGTCAGGCACAGAGCCGCCCGGGGTCAGGCATAGAGCGGCTCGGGCACACTGTGCAGACCTTCCCCGGGGTCAGGCACAGAGCCGCCCGGGGTCAGGCACAGAGCCGCCCTGGTCAGGCACAGAGCGGCCCGGGCTCAGGCACAGAGCGGCCCGGGGTCAGGCACAGAGCGGCCCGGGGTCAGTCTGCCAGGCCGGGCCTCGTCTGTGTGTGTCCGATGTCTGCAGGCTGGTCAGTCCCGCTCGAGTTCAACCCTGTGGCTCTCCTGCAGGTGGACGAGAGCCAGACTGGAGAGCCGGGGTGGCTTGGAGGAGAGCTGAAAGGCAAGACGGGATGGTTTCCTGCCAACTACGCCGAGAAGATCCCAGAAAACGAGGTTCCTGCCCCCGTCAAACCAGTGACGGACCTGACCTCCACCCCCGCACCCAAGCTGGAGGTGCGGGAGACGCCGGCTCCTCCGGCGGTGACTGCGGCCGAGCCCTCCGCCGCCCCCAACAACTGGGCGGACTTCAGCTCCACGTGAGTGCGGCCGTGTCATGGCTGTGACCATTGCGATACCTGCTCAGTGACCTTCCTTCTTAGGGGCTGTCATAGTCGGGGGTGCAGCCGTGACCGGTCCCAGCCGTGTGGGTCCCTCTCCCGGAACGGGGCTAGTGCGTGCCGCTCCGTGATCGCGGGGCAGAGGCGGGCGTCTCACTCCCCAGTCTCTGTCCGGCCCTTTCATTCCCGTGGAGGAAACGGAGAAGTAGCTTCCTAACATCCTCTCTGGCGTCCACGTAGTCAGCAAACTTCCGTCATTTCCTGCACGTCCACAGCACGTTTCAGCTGGACAGACAGACAGGGTCTCAGTCCTCGGCTCTGAGTGAGACAGGAAGCTGCTTCTGTGTCGCTCTCCTCTCCCCAGTCGTGTCCAGATGTGCAGTGAGGAGCGGTGTGCCGTGGCCATGATGGGCCCTTGGTCTTCAGCAAATGGCATTAAAGACGGGTCAGCAGAGGCTGGGAAGGACAGCCGAACCACTGCCCACCCTTGGTTAGAGGCACGCATGCGCGAGGTGTGCAGGTGTCTGACCCCCCGCCCCACCCCGTTCAGGCACAAGCGACACGAGTAAGAAGCGCTTCCAGCTTTTCTCACGTCCCACTGTCCTTCAGGAGAAGCAGAGGAGCCGAGTGCTGGGGAGAGAGGAGCTCAGCTGGAGGGAGACACTAGACAGCTCAGCTGGGGGAGGGGCTGGGGTGGCTGCCCACCCCCACCCCCCAGCCTCTCCCCCCAGCCCCTGCCCCACCTTGATCTGCACTGAGAAGCGCTGACTTTGAGCCGAGGCACAGGCCACACAGAAGGCAGAGACCGTGCCCAGCAGGGCTGCGTGGCTGTGGCCCCAGCAGCGTGACTCTTCCTCAGGGAATGTTGCTGCGCAGTCACTGCTGTCATTTCCGGCCTCTTATTTTCAGCCCCGAGCCGGGACGTGCAGTCCAACAAAGGCATGATCTTGATTTTCAGCTGCGTTTGTGGTTCACAAAGATGTAAACAGTAACCTGCATGTGCTGCACTCACACAGGGGTGGTGATTTCAAGTCAGAGAGTTCCGATCCGAGTGTCCCCGAGGCCAGGCAGCTGGCGATGGCGAGGCGGTGGGAGAAATGGTGTTGGGAGCACGAGCCACCAGGCTGGCCCCCCACAATGGTGTGTGACTTCCTCTTCGCCTATGTCGCTGCTGCTGTTACAGATGACAGCGATGGTCAGGGGAGGGTGTGGCTGGTGCTCGTGGTTAGCGTGTCTTCCACCTGCTATTTCACGTGACCCTCCCACCAGCCAGAGGGCAGAGTGGCCTTCCCATTAGTGGGCGAGGAAATCAAGGCTCAGAGAAACCGCTGCCCGAGGCTCGCTGCCCGTGGGAGCTGGCCCCGCCGGCCCCGCGCTTTTCCTCCTCCCCGCCCTGAGCTGCAGGAGCCTGGGCCTGTGCTGGGCTGTGTTCACTGGGAGCAGCTGGTGGCTGGGAAGGGCCTGCTGCTCACGGGGCTGCTTCCCTCCCAGGTGGCCCAGCCCCGCCGAGAAGCCTGAAACGGATAACTGGGACGCCTGGGCCACCCAGCCCTCACTCACCGTCCCCAGTGCCGGCCAGTTACGGCAGCGGTCGGCCTTTACTCCGGCCACGGCCACCGGCTCCTCTCCATCCCCGGTTTTAGGCCAGGTAAGCAGCTGGGGGCATGGAGGGGGGCACACATGCTGTGGGGACCGGGGCGTCGGGGGGCGCATGCTGGGGGGACCAGGGTGTGTGGGGGGCGCGCATGCTGGGGGGACCAGGGTGTGTGTGGGGCGTGCATGCTGGGGGCACTGGGGCATGGGGGGGCATGCTGTGGGGACCAATGAGGTCAGCAGGTGCCTGCGGCTGCCGTTTACAAGGAGTCTCATCGGATGCGCCCAGCTCCGTCCTCCGCCCGCCTTTCGGGAGCCCGGGGGTGACCTCCGGCCTGGCCGGTCAGGGGCGCGTCTTGAACGGGGAGAGGAGGACATAGTTGCAGGGCTGGGAACACAGTAACACAGGAAGGAGATGGTCTTCTCCTTCGGGAGCGGGAGGGGGAGGGGAGCTGGGGGAAGACGCAGGAGAGAAAAGGGGGCCTTGCTCCTGGGGCAGCCTCGGGAGGCGAGGAGTGCTGGGCTGAACGGGAGCGGGGGGAGTGGTCCCGCACACCGTTCAGCGTCAGGGCGCTCTGCACAGGGGGGCGCAGGCGGCGGGGTGAGTGGTCCCGCACACCGTTCAGCGTCAGGGCGCTCTGCACAGGGGGGCGCAGGCGGCGGGGTGAGTGGTCCCGCACACTGTTTAGCGTCAGGGCGCTCTGCACAGGGGGGCGCAGGCGGCTGGGTGAGTGGTCCCGCACACTGTTTAGCGTCAGGGCGCTCTGCACAGGGGGTCGGAGGTGGCGGGGTGAGTGGTCCCGCACACTGTTTAGCGTCAGGGCGCTCTGCACAGGGGGGCGCAGGCGGCAGGGGGAGTGGTCCCGCACACTGTTTAGCGTCAGGGCGCTCTGCACAGGGGGGCGCAGGCGGCGGGGGGAGTGGTCCCGCACACTGTTTAGCGTCACGGCGCTCTGCACAGTGGGGCGCAGGTGGCGGGGTAAAGGCGCTGCCCGGTCAGTTGTGGCTTAAGATTCTATGATGCTTCTGTGCTTTACTAGGTAGTGAGTGCCTCCCTGCCTCTTCAGCCCCGGCTCCTCCCACGCCCCCTGGCACCGAGGCTGCAGGCCCCTCCCCCTGGGCCCCTTGCAGAGCTGCACCCGAGGCCTTTGCGGGTACCCTGCCCTCGGCCTGGAGGGCCCTTGCTCGGAAGCCCTGGCTGCCGCATCCTGGTGCTTCAGGGCCCGGTGCCTGCCTGTCCTGCTGTCCCCACCGCCAGGCCCGGTCCGTCCCTGCCCCCGCCGTGTCCAGCTGGAGCCTCTGTGCCACCTGCCAGGGGGCATTCGCCGTTGCTTGCGTCTCTCTCTTCCCCGCGAATTGTGGGTTTTAGTGCCACACTGTCCCTTTTTATCGCGCTTTACGGTTATAAAGGGTCTTATCCTGAGGTACTTTGGGGAGGCAGGTTGGCATTCTGTCCTGTGGTGACCCCTATATCCTGCAGAGGGATGGCCAGTAAATGCGATTGCAGTGGACTCGGGCTCGCCAGGCCTCTGTGCTGAGAGGGAACGGGAGCTGGCAGGGTCCCCTGAGGCCCCTGGACTGAGGTGCCAGTCACTCACCCGTTGGGGTTTCTTAGGGCTTCTGCTCCGGTGTTAGCCTCCCCTGACATACCGTCAGCCTGGACATGGTGGGGGCGCCCGGGCAACGCGAGCGTGAACACGGAACCGGAATGTGGAAGGCGCGGGCCAGGCAGCAGCGTAACCGACCTCCGGCTTGTTGAAGCGGAGAGCTCTCCACGCCGGACAGTGGCGGCCGGCAGCTTTGGCCGCCACACTGGGAAACAAACAATTCCTGAGAAACGGAGGTGTCTGTAACCTGCTGTCTGCCCCGGGCCCGGATCACACCGTGACGAGGGTCCTTGTGTCGCCCCCACAGGGTGAGAAGGTGGAGGGGCTGCAGGCGCAAGCCCTGTACCCCTGGAGAGCCAAGAAGGACAACCACCTGAACTTCAACAAAAACGACGTCATCACGGTGCTGGAGCAGCAGGACATGTGGTGGTTTGGAGAGGTGCAGGGTCAGAAGGGCTGGTTCCCCAAGTCCTACGTGAAGCTCATTTCGGGGCCCACCAGGAAGGCGGCCAGGTATTTCTGTGTCACGTGCTTCTAGTCGAGGAGACGCTGTTAGCCTTTCGGTTACTGTTTGCGTAGTTCGGATTCCTCCGCGCCCTTTAACCGTGAAAGTTGGGGCCATGTGACCTTGAGGGCGGCCTCGTAGAGATACATGCTCCTGTCCTGCCTGGGGAAGCCGGGGGTCTTGTTCTCCATGAACTCCCGCGAGAGGATTCTGTCTGGGGGTGACGTCCTTGCGGACCTGTGGGCGATCACGCCTCTCCCAAGCTCATCGCGGCCCTCAGACACGCAGCGGAGCGCAGAGGCCAGAGCCTCGGGAGCTGCCTGGGAGAGGGCGCGTCCTTCCCAGCAGGAGCCTGGTCGCCAGGTTCCTCAGCAAGGCGGCTGTCTAATTATCCCAGCCACGTGGGTGTCCAAACAAGCCATGAGTTTTAAGAAGAGAAAATAGCACACAGACTGCTGAGCATCTATCAGTCGGGCTCTGAGACAGACCCGCACGCTGGCTGCGTGTCCTGCACAGCCAGGGGCTGAGAAGAGAGTGTGAGCTTGGAATCAGGCCCGAGCGCCCTGCGTGTCTTAATGAAGTCCATCTGTTTCAGCTGTAGATTGTTCGCAGTGTTTCATGTTAAAGTTTTAAAAAAGAACAACCGGTGTCTTTTGTACTATTTCCTTTGAAGATAAAAATTAAAACGCTCTCCTCTCCCCTCTTTCAGCGCGGATTCTGGCTCTTCAGACAGTCCTGCACCTCTAAAGCGAGTGGCTTCCCCGGCGGCCAAGCCGGCCCTCTCGGGAGAAGGTGAGAGCCCACGTCTAACTGTGCCCTTTGGGGGCGGGCAGCTGGGAGCACCTGCAGCCAGTGTGCGAGACCAGCCTGGGTTTCACTTCCAAGCAGACGGCATTCATTTGTGTTCAGTAGACGAACCTCTAAGGTAAGTAGCTCTTTATGGAGACTTTCAAAATGCTGCCAGATGCATCGATCATAAAACTGCATTTTCTCATCGTGTTTGATTAGAGCCCTTGGGCTTTTGAAAGAGCCCATCAGCGCCCTGGAGGGTCAGGTTTCTGAGCACGTTGGCAGCTGATTGTAGACATGGCTGCTCTGGACGTGGACAGGAGGTTAAGCTGTAGCGCCCCGTCCGGCAGACTGTCCCGGCGACGCCAGCATCACCTGTACTGTCCCAGACGGAACCGAAGTTCAGCTTCCAGGTTCCATGGAAGTAACCACACCAGCTTATTTAGGCCTAAAGTTGCATTTTGCATTTTATTACATAACAAGCGGGTGCTTTATTTCCTGCTCTTTGCTCCATGACATAACCCTAAGGATGCACGGGCCGCTACCTGACTCGGGTTTAAAAGTGAACGAAGCCCGCCTTACTCAGGCTCCCGCGGGAAAACCTCAGCCCGTCGGGCTCTCAGTGTCGGTGCTGCTGCTAGCCGGGCCCTCGTGGCCGCGCTGAGCAGCGTTGGTGGCTGCCCAGTGTCCACCCACTGCATCGTAAACGTCCCCGGGCCCCTTGGATACAGGAGAGGAGGACAGAATGTTTTATGTAGCGTGTGTGCCATCAGGAGATGGTTGTGTTCCTAGGGGGCCTTGGCTTATAAAAAACACAATTATTGAAGCAGTTGTTTCCATGGAGACAGCAAGGATTAAGGTTAATGAGACTTCAGACTCACAGTCACCAAGTGACTTTTTCAAGAGGAGTTTTAGAGGCACATTTCTTTAAATGTATAGGTTAGTTATAGAAGCTCAGCTCGTCACTAAACACAGCCAGTGCTTTAGCACATCTTTTTTTTTTTTTTTGCTGTTACCACCAAAACAATCATCAGCATAGTTCTCTTTACCCACGCTGATCAGTCTAATGGTTTCTTTATCCACTGTTAGAACAGGGCAAACAGCTCTTACACGCTCCCCAAGTTCAAGGTGTGATGCCAGCTGAGTCTCACTGAGCGCCCTCCCCTGGTAACCTTACAGTGTTGGTCTGGCCCCTTCCTGCAGCGGGAGGAGGGGATCGACAGGGCTATGCGATCACATGTGTGAGGGTTTGAGAATAAAGGCCAGTGACGTCTGCTGCCTCGGCCCCTTTTGCTGCTTTCCTGGTTGTTGCCGGAGCGCGCCCGCGGCTGCCGGTGAGACATGCACAGAGGCCTCAGCGAGCAGGCCACCGCCGAACCCCACACATACGAGCGCGGGGTGACATTTACTCCCTCCGCTGGAGATGATTTGCATATTAGAAACGCGTAGCACTGGGAGAGTGCTGGCATCTCAGGCGGGAGGACATTGGCTTCTGAGATTCTGAGAAGAGCTCTTACCAATACTAACGGGCTGCTTGTTATACTGCATTAAACATCGCCAAATCTAAATAGACTCTAAGCCAGATTAAATAGATCGCCAGTGTGGGTAGGTCTTAAAATAGTGACCTGGGAACAGCCAGCACCCGTGTTAAATGTCCAGAAGGGTCCGGGTGGGCGCCACTGTGTGTCCTCACGTCCCCGCAGGTCCCTGTGCGTGAAGGGCGAGGGCAGCCACGTGCTGCGGCCTCCTCCGGACCCTACACCCGCTGCACGGCTGACTGCGGCCGGGGTCGTGCTGCTGAAGTTTCTCAGGCACTTTGAGAGCTGCTTCAAAATTTGGGTCCGTTTTGGAGAAAGTGCCTTCTAAGCGCAGGGACCACTGGGAAAGCATTGCTTGCCCCGTCACCGTGCGGAGCGGCAGGGCGGGGGGTGGCTACCCTATCTGAGGTGGCCAGACATAGGCACAAGGAACAGAGCAAAGGGGAAAGGGAAGGTCAGAACAGAGACCAAAGAGGGCTGTGCTAATGGGAAAAGAACGTCCTATTAGAGCTGCCGAACTTGGCTTCCTCCCGCGGGACCATTTCTCCAGTGCGAACGATGGAGGAGGCGCTGCCAGCACCAAAGGCTAAAGACGGGGCGCCCCCTGCTCTCCCGGCATATTCGGGGCCTCAGGTGTGCCGTGGGCCCGCGGCCAGAGCCTGGAGGTGAAGCAGCCTGGAGCCTACCACACGGGGAGCTGCCCACAGGAGCGCAGTGGGGCTCCGTGTCTGGTGGTGGCTTTAGCCCCACCAGCGCCTCCTGCTGAGGCCCCTCCCCACCAGTTCCCTGCCTGCTGGTTAGCGCCAGGCTCGGCAGTCACGGCGTCCTCCGAAGTTCTAGCGAGGAGCACACAGTGTCCCTCATAAAAGTGACCTTTCGGGGTACAGTGGGATTTTTTTTATTGGTTAAAAATATATAAATGCTTAGGGTAAACGGAGCAAAGGTAGGAAAAATCTTTGCCCCGGACTTAGTTTAGCGTCTAGAATTTGTGCCTGGTGATCCTCCTTAGCATGTGGCGTGGTTTCTAAGCTGTTTATAATGAAAAAGCAGAGCTTCCTCCGCAGTACACTCCCTTCCCACTCGAGACAGTAGAGAACACTGGCTCTTATTCTTAAGACTAAATTACATGAATAATAAAGTGTAAGAAACTGATTTTTCTCTTCAATTGGCTCAAAAAGGCTTGATTATTTCTGGGATTGGCCACACACTGCTTTTATCATCACTGGGAAAAGCATTGCTTGCCGAGGACCTATCTTAGGTGTCCAGACATGAGCTAAGGCACAAGTAACTGAGCAAAATGGAACGGGAAGGTCAGAACAGAGAGACCCAGAGAGGACGATGCTAATGGGAAAGGACGTCCTTCCCAAAGCTGCCAGACTTGGCTTCCTCGTGGGGAAACCCTTCTACCCGTGTGCACTTGAATGAAATAATGTGTATTTTTTACTCTGTGTTCTAACAGCTTCCTGCCATTTGTGTGTATGGCACAGTAGGACAAAAATTTTCATTCAGGCCCCGAATAATGAAAAGCGTGCCTTATTTGATTGCATGAGGGACATACTACTGTATCTAAAAGTTCACTAGGATTGTGACGGGGTCCCCTCAGGCATCTGGTGGGCACACCGTGCTCAGTGACGCAGAGAAAGTGCAGCGGTGTTCCCGTTCGGAAGCAGCCACGGTGCCACACGGAGCGCCCGCTCGGCTGCTGGGTCCTGCCCCTGCAGGGCCTGGTTTCCTGTGCCGCGAGGCGTGGAGCCAGGGGCGCCTGGGAACTCGGGGTTTTATCTGTGACCAGCCTTTCTCTTGAATGCTCCTCTGCTAACCTCCTTGTTCATGAGCTTTCTTTTGCCAAGCTGTCTGGGACTTCTGTAAACACGCTCTCTCCGTGTCTCCATGTTTCTCTCCACCAGAGTTTGTTGCCATGTACACTTACGAGAGCGCCGAGCAAGGCGATCTAACCTTCCAGCAAGGCGATGTGATTTTGGTCACCAAGAAAGATGGCGACTGGTGGACAGGAACAGTGGGCGACAAGTCCGGAGTCTTCCCTTCTAACTATGTGAGGCTTAAAGATGCAGAGGTAAACCCGTTAACTGTTTCCTCCCTCTCTGTGCAGTGTTCTCTCCGCAGGGGGGCTCGGACCTTGGCCAGTGGAACACTGGTTGGGTTTGGCTAAGTTCTGCAATGTGGCAGCTGAGACAGTGTGACCTGTCATTTTGAACTTGTCGTTTGGTGCTGCCCGGTAAGCGTTGGCTTCCTGCCGGCGGAGAACGGCCCAGGCTGACGGGGCTGCGTACCTGACGCCCGCAGCAGCGGGGGCAACTGCTCAGTGTGCGTCCCCGTTCCTGCGTGTGGCTCATGTCGGACTCAGAGTAACGCTCTTAATCAGGTCTTCATGCCCACTGATTTGGGGCCCCAAGAAGAGGCCCAGCAGCGTTTGGCCGTGGAAGGGAGGTGTCCAGGTGACCCCGCCCCGGGAGACCGGCCGCTGAGAGCTTCTGAGGCTGACATGTTTGCCGACACAGTAGGAAGACACAAGATCCAAGAGACCGTCATGCTTTTGGCCTTAGTGTCTCTGTTGATGAGGGTCTGAGCTTATTTTCATGCTGTTATAAGTGGGAAGTGGCCCCTTGTTGTTAAATGGGCTCTACAAGCTCTGACAGCTCAGTGGCGTCAACTGGTCTTGAGATGCTGAGTTTAATGAAGCGGGCGGGGGGAGGGGGGGTGCGGGGGGGGCGGGGGGCGGGTTCGCCGGGTT
The DNA here is from genome assembly GCF_963259705.1 of Myotis daubentonii. Taxonomy (NCBI): domain Eukaryota; kingdom Metazoa; phylum Chordata; class Mammalia; order Chiroptera; family Vespertilionidae; genus Myotis; species Myotis daubentonii. Next base: position 2,034,108 of record NC_081842.1, read on the forward strand.
TGGGAGCCCATCTCGACCTCGTGGGGGACAGTTTCACGTTTGTGCAAGGGTTTCAGGGTGTCCACGCAATGGACAGCATTGCTCATACACAGACCAGCAAGGCCCGGCCGTCAGCTCAGCCACGCTCCCTCTCTCCTCGGGCTTCCTGCGCTTACGCAGGCGGAGGCCCATCGGCACCTACAGGGCCCCCTCCCCAGCGGTCAGCCTGGACACAGCTCTCTGTGACCTTCGAAGCTGGGGGTGGGGGTGGGGGGTGAGAGGGGCGCCAGCCTCCGCAGCCCGGCTGCCCTGGGCGTGAGGCTGGGCCTGGTGACCGCTGCGGCCTCCATCCCCAGCCTCCCCTCCCCCCAGGCCCAGGATTAGCTGTTCTCCGAGGCGGGTCTTCATGACCGTCCTTGCTCTGTGTTCCCTGCTGTGGTCGGAGAAGCCTCAGGCGGGAAGGAAGCCCCTCCCTGTGGGACACCCAGCGGCCCCTGGGTCCCCAGCGTCACGCAGATGATATTTGGGGGGCGGGGTGTTTAGGGGCCCTAAACACTAAACTCGCTTTCTGTTACCTTGCACAACCTTTAAAGTGACTTCACCTTTTGGATTAGTTAAAGCAAAAGCCATTACTTGTATTTGAATAAAGTAGTTTTCTATAGAACACCACCTGAAGCCAGTCAGTAAAAAAATACGCTGACATTTTTTAAAGAAAAGATCAGTTGTAAGGTGCTTCTTAAATGATTAGTCCTGGGAGAGCTAGCCATGCCAAAGATCTGGGACCTTTAGCTCCATGACTTCACACTTCAAGACTCACCACGTCAGCTCGTCCCCCTCCTTGGACACAGTTCAGCGGGTAAGGGAACGCCCTCCAGTTACAGTCCGGACCCACCCCCAATTCCAGAGCCGCAGGGGCTGTGGGCGGGGCTGCTCTCCTGGGGCCTCCGTGCCTGGCAGCTGCAGAGAGCCTGGACAGGGAGCGGGAGCACATCGGAGCCACTCGAGTCCCTGTGGGCGTGGCCCGTGGCGCTGTCCTCTCCATGGGAAGCCCGGGGGTTAGCGACAGGCCTGTCCTGGAAGGCGACTGGGCGTTCCCACCGCGTCCTTTCCTTGGATGGGCAGCCTATACACACAGCAAGGGAGGCTGCTACAGTAACCTGTTAGTAAGCACCCTCGGAGCACAGCTCTAACCAGCTGTCCCTGCAAAACAGCTGTTAGACCTCAACAGCCGAAGTGAAGGGACGGTGGCAGCTGTGTCCCTTGTAGAGAAGTTACAGGTTTTCACTCACGGTGCCTCCTTACGCGTGCTGAGCCTGGTGTTCTAACTGGAGTGAGTTACTGCGAGGAGAGGGGGAAGGCAGAAAGATGCAGAATAAAGCGCTGGGTACGGCCCAGGTCTCCATGGGCAGCCCTGCTGGCTGGAAACGCCATGAGCGTCCATGAAGGAGTTCACCCGGCTCTGGGACGCTTCATAGCTGGGAACACATGTTCTGCTCATGTGGGTGATGCGTCCAGTTCAGAGAGAAAGGAGAGTTTAAACGGTGGGAGGTTTAGGGGGAGAGGAGGTGGGGTGGGGGAGGGGTGTCTGACTTGGCACTGTAGTTCTTCTTTTTTTTAAAGGAAATGTAGCAAAATATTGCTATTGCCATGTATTAAATCTGGGCGTTGGGCTCACGGATGTCTGTGCCCTTTAAGTGTGAGCTATTTCATAACTGACCGTGTGAACAGGAAGCATGAGACAGTGTGTAGGACGTGGGCCTCGCGTGGGCCTGGTAGACGTGGCCGGGACCCGAGCCCCTGGGGCCTGCAGGCCACCTGCTCTGCTCTCTTCTCCGAGAAGAGAGTCAGGCTGCGTGTTTGGGGTGCGTCCTCTGCCCCGTATTCTCCCGTGTTTCCCCCCTCCTCCCCGTCAGGAGACCCAGCGCCGCTGTTTCCGGGATGAGGGGGGGTTCAGGGGCTCAGCGGGTCTGTGTCACCGTTAATCGTTTTTAAGTTGCATGACCGAAACTCTGCAGTATGCAAATGAGACCTTTTGCTCTGTTTTAAGGGCGCTGGAACTGCTGGGAAAGCAGGGAGTTTAGGAAAAAAGCCTGGTAAGTTCCCCCCACGCTTCCCTCTCGGGGCCGGGAATGTGCTGGGCAGCCGCTCCCAGGTTCTGGTCTGGGGCCAGGAGCCCGCATGGCAGGCCCTCCAGGGAGCCTCCTCCTGCACCGGCTGTGAGATGGGCCGTGGCTCCACTTGCGGGGGCCAGGGACCCCACAGCTGTGCCGCGGACGCGAGGCAGCGGTGCCGCAGATGGGGGGGGCAGCTGTGAGCTGCGGGTCCCCCTTGCTGGGCTTAGGAAGCCGGGCCATAGTGGTGGCTCCGCAGAGGACACGGGTGGTCAGTGCAGGTCCCAGGCGCAGGGCCGCGGAGGTGCTGCTCAGGTGCACGTCAGGCCCAGCTGTGGTCCTCCCTCCGCCTCAGCGTCAGTTCAAAACCATCAGCTTCTACTCATGGAAGCGAGAGGGGAGGGAGCAGGCGGGAAGCGTGTGGCTGTGTGCACGTCCTCCCCGCCTCTCAGCCTGAGGAGGTTACAGGCTGAAGGGCCCCCTGCCAGGGGGTGTCCCCGTGTGTGCTCAGCAGGGGCCTCCCCTGCCAGGAGAGGGGTTCAGGCTGCGTGGGGTGTCTCTCAGGCTCAGGTATGGGAGCCCTGGCTCAGGTGTCTGCTTAGGGCAGCGGTTCTCAACCTGTGGGTCGCGACCCCTTTGGGGGTCGAACGACCCTTTCACAGGGGTCGCCTAAGACCATCCTGCCTATCAGATGTTTACATTATGACTCGTAACAGTAGCAACATGACAGTTATGAAGTAGCAACGGAAATAATGTTATGGTTGGGTCACAGCATGAGGAACTGGATTTAAAGGGCCAAAAGGTTGAGAACCACTGGCTGAGGGGCAGAGTCTGTCCTGAGTTGTCCCTCCGCAGGGCCAGGTGGGCTTGCCTCCGCCCTGGGGCAGCCGGCCGCTCAGGTGCACGGTGAGCGAGAGGCTGGGCAGCTGCTGGCCACGCAGGCCTGGGAGGCGCAGGGACATCTGAGGCCAATAGGTCACTGGCCTGGACTTGTCCAGACAGAGAACTGGGGATCTAGACCCGTCCTCAGGTGCTTAGGCCCGGGGTGCTCAGGCCTCAGGGTGCTCAGGCCTCGGGATTCTCAGGCCTCGGGGCTCTGGTCGCCAGGGCTAGGGTTGCTCGTGTGCCTCTAGAGCAGCGGTTCTCAACCTGTGGGTCATGACCCCTTTGGCGGTCGAACGACCCTTTCACAGGGGTCGCCTAAGACCTTCAGAAAACACATATATAATTACATACTGTCTTGTGATTAATCACTATGCTTTAATTATGTTCAATTTGTCACCATGAAATTGGGGGTCACCACAACACGAGGAGCTGTATTAAAGGCCGCGGCGTTAGGAAGTTTGAGAACCACTGCACTAGAGGAAGAGGACATACTGTCTCTGGGTGGGCTTCACCTCTTCTCCCTCCCTCCCTCCCTCCCTTCTTCCCTCCCTCCCTCCCTCCCTCCCTCCCCCCCCCCCAAGAGGATGGGGCGGGCGCGTGCGGAGGGGAGAGCAGTGCGCCCTGTCGCTTCTAGGAGTTCAGGAAGCAGCCCCTGCGGATGCGGCAGAGAAGGGTCTTGCCCTCACGCCCGACCTCCCAGCGCCGCGCTGCTGCTGGGCTGTCCCCCTGACGTGCTCAGTCAGGGATTGGACTGTTTGCATTTTTCTGTGCTGGCTTGTTTTTGCGTAAACTTCCCACCTTTACTCCAGGTTCCTCCTTCAACTCAAAACAAAAAGCAGTCACTTGCATTGACACGATTCCTGCCGATATTCAGGGTCACCCTCACATGTGAGCCCCAGACACGGCCTGTGGGTGGGGCGCGGCCCTGAGCTGCAGCCGAACTGGGCAGAGCCAGGCTCCAGTGGGTCCCGCAGGAGACAGGCTGCTCTCCCCTTGTCCCTTGGTTGCTTGCCTGTCTGTGAGTGGGCGGTGCTGAGTGCTGTGGGCAGAGGGCACATGGGACAGAGGAGGCCCAGCTGTTGAGGGAGGGGCTAGGGCAGAAAGTGCTGGAATTGGGGGGCAGCTTGTGGAAGGAAACTGAGAAGTTCCGAGGTGACCGGGTCCTTCCACGTCAGCCTGGGATGGGGCGATGGGTGCGCCTTCCCTTGGAAGAAGACGAGCCCCGCGGTTGGCTTTGATGGTGTGAACCTGTGAGCCGGGCGCGGCTGTGTCTCCTTAGAGTGTCCTCCTGACTGACCGTGCGCCGTGTCTCCTCTTGTTTTCCAGAAATAGCCCAGGTCATTGCCTCCTACACGGCCACGGGCCCCGAGCAGCTCACCCTGGCCCCGGGCCAGCTGATTCTGATCCGAAAAAGGAACCCAGGTGGATGGTGGGAAGGAGAGCTGCAGGTGGGTGCCTGTCCTGTGGTGTGAACTCCTGCCCGGGTGGGACTACGCAGGCACAAAAGGACACTGTTTCCTCACAGAGTGACCCTGCGTTTGGGTAGCGGGAGATGCGCCGTAGTGTCGGAATCTGCTGGGGACTGAGCTTCGGCCTGCCCGCAGCAGGATTCTTCTGAAGATGATACAAATGGTTTGGGTTCCTGACTCAGCTGGTGAGAGCTGGGCCAGAGAGTTAGCGAGAGGGTCCCCTGCAGCTCTCCTTCGGGCCGTAAGGTCCAGTGGCAGGTTCTGTGTGTTCAAAGCCACCGCTGCCTCGTAGGACATTTAGTTCCTGTGTGTGTGAGTGCACACACGTGTGTGTGTGCGCGCGCGTGTGCATGTGTGTGTGAGTGTGGGCGCTTGTGTATGTGTGCGCGCGCATGTGTGTGAGTGTGCGCTTGTGTATGTGTGTGCACACACATGTGTGTGGGCGCTTGTGTATGTGTGTATGCGTGTGCATGTGTGTGAGTGTGGGCACTTGTGTGTGTGCACACATGTGTAAGTGCACGCTTGTGTATGTGTGTGCGTGTGTGCATGTGTGGGTGTGCATGTGTGTGGGGGCGCTTTGTGTGTGTGCGAATGTGTGAGAGTGTGGGCGCTTGTGCATGCGTGTGTGCACGTGTGCGCGCTTGTGTATGTGTGCGTGCATGTGTGTGTGTGCACGTGTGTGTGTGTGCGCACGCGTGCACACATGAATGGTTTTGGCCTCTGTTTTGGTCGATGCAGCACCTCTCCCGACCCCTGACTGGTCTCTCCCTTTCATAGACTAGTCAGGACTGCGAGCCTTGGCTCCCGCCGTGACTCTAAGTCCTCTGGGCCACACGCCTGTGAGCACTCAGTCCCGGATCTTGTGCTGAATTAGATCAAAGTGAAGGAGAGGCGTGGCCGTGTACCTGGTTTCTTTCTTTTTTTTTTTTTTTTTTAATATATTTTTATTGATTTCAGAGACGAAGGGGAAGGGAAGGAGAGAGATCGAAACATCAATGATGAGAGAGAATCATTGATTGACTGCCTCCTGCACGCCCCCCACTGGAGACTGAGCCCACCACCCGGGCCTGTGCCCTTGGCTGGAATCGAACCTGGGACCTTTCAGTCCAGAGACCGATGCTCCACCCACTGAGCCAAACCAGCCAGGGCGAGGGTCGCTGGGTTCTGAGAAGTGTCCAGTTTAGACTTGGGCTCTGTGTGTGCCTGGGTCTTGCTTCTGCGGTTGCCTGTTCTCCACTAGAGGAGTGCAGACGTGCGTGTGAAGCTTGGCTCGCCGCCAGCTGGGTGGGACCTAGGGGCTGCCTCTCCGCTTCCCTGAGTCACCGCCGTCCTGTGGATGGTGCGGATTCATGCACAGGAGGTGCCCGGCACAGGCCTCGCTCATGAGAAGCACCCAACAAACCACGCTGTTATTGTTCCTAAACCCGCACATCGTGTTGACATTAGCCATAACCTTTCTGTTTCTACTTTTTTTTTTAAGTTTATTGATTTTAGAGAGAGAGGACGGGAGGGAGAGAGGGGGAGAGAGAATCGTGGATTTGTTGGTCCATGCACTTGCTTACGCACTCATTGGTTGGCTCAGGGCTGTGCCCTCACCGGAGATCGAACCTGCATCCTGTATGTCGGGCCGATGCTCTAACCAGCGGAGCCACCCCGCCAGGGCTCAGCCACAGTCGTGCCTCACCTGATGGCAGCAGCCGAGGCAGGTGCACGCGCAGTGTTCCGCCCGCCCGCCCGCCTGCGGCTCTCTGCTCTGCACTGTGGTCCCTGCGGCCCAGCCCTGCAGGTGCCTCAGGCCGCTGACCAGTGACTTGCTGCGCGGCTGGACTTGGCCCCAGTGTCTTTGGTTTGCGATGTGCGCCCAGGGGTTCCACTGCGCGCCCCCCTTTCAGCTCCGCGTGCCTGTACAGGTGCCCAGTCACAGGGCACACGTCAGGAAAGGACGTGAACCTTTTACACATTTTGACGCCATTTTTTTTTTTTTTTTTTAGGCTCGTGGGAAAAAGCGCCAGATAGGCTGGTTTCCTGCGAATTATGTAAAGCTTTTAAGCCCTGGGACGAGCAAGGCCACGCCCACGGAGCCGCCCAAGGCCCCCGCGCCCCAGGCAGGTGAGCACTCGCCCGTCCCCACCGCGGATCCCTGCGTCTCGCCGCCTTCCCACGCGGCCCCTGAGCAGGCGCAGGGCCATCAGCGGAGGGCTCCGTGTCCTGCGACGCGGAGTATGTTTTCCTGAAGGACTGAGTGTCGAGCAGCTTCGTGCCGCGCACAGCAGAGCCCTTGTCGGAACTCTCCCCGCCGGCCTGAAGGCTGTGGCGTTAAAGCCAGCATGTGCCCTTGATCCCCTCCAGCTGTTTAAGCAGGTTTGGTCCGGGGGTGAGGCACGGAGAGGACTTGGCGAGGAGGGGCGCTGGAGCTGGAGGCCAGGCCTGCTGGCGGTAGAGTGCTGTCGCCGACGGAATCGCTCCCCGTGACCTTTCCCGTGGGCGGGGGCGGGTGGCTTGGCTCCCCGAAAAGACAGGGACAGGGCTCCGCAGCTGAGCGGCCGGCTGCTTCCTGGGTGAAGAGATCGGATTAGATGCTGCAGTGGCATCGGGGCCGGGTGAGGCGAGGGGAGCGGCATCTACGTTAGGGCTCTAAGCCCCAGTGGTGGGAGAGGCAGGCTCCGCGCCGGCACCGTGGCTGCGTGTGCTGTGTGGCCAGTGGAACGCGATGGAAACGGGCCAGCCTTGGCCAGCAGTCAGGGTTGGCAGGCGCTCTGACCGACTTGGGCCCCGGCTGGGCCTCCTGGCTGCGGCTCTGTGTGGGCAGGGGGTGTGGTGCCAGCTGCCCCCCCCCCCCCCTCCCCGCAGGAGGCCTGGCCGCATCCCCTGCATCAGGTGGGTTGAAGCCTCAGAACTAATTTGCTGACGCAATTGAATTGGCTGGAGAGTTTGAAAAACCTTAACCCACATGCCAGTTGGTTACGAAAGATCAGCTGGGCTTCAGCCCAACTCTGCAGCCTTCCCTGTAGGGTCCACATGCAGAGAATGAAAGCAGTTTATCCTCTGGCAGTGGTTCTCAACCTTCTGGCCCTTTAGATACAGTTCCTCATGTGGTGGTGACCCCCAACCATAAAATTATTTACGTGGCTACTTCATAACTGTCATGTTGCTACTGTTATGAATCGTCATGTAAATATCTGATATGCAGGATGGTCTTAGGCGACCCCTGTGAAAGGGTCATTCGACCGCCAAAGGGGTCACAACCCACAGGTTGAGAACCGCTGCTCTAGGGAATGAGGCATGAAACGTTCTAGAATGCAGACATTTCTCTTTGACACAGAATTTTGAGGTGCAAAGGTACAGAGAATAAAACAGACTTTTTCACTAAGATTTGGCATTTTTGGAGTCACATGGTCATTACCTTCCACCTTAACAGCAAACAGCCCACAGAGGGCCCTGTGGGCAGCCCTGCCAGCCGGGCCCGGGGCCGGCTCGGAGGCCGCGTCTGAAGGTGGCCGTCCACACACGCCTCCCACTGTCACTGCGTTTTCTGCTGACAAGTGAACGTGACAAGAGGAAAATGTTAGAAACACGGAAGCGTTGGTGTGAAATGGTGCCGATGTCTGGGTTTTGCGTCTCTGGTCTTGCTCTGTCGCTCACACCGCACGGAGCCCATCCTCTGGGGAAGGGCAGGCTAACCGGTGCCAAGCCGTGCCGAGCGCTCACGCCCGCCCTGCCCTCCCCGCAGTGTGCCAGGTGATCGGGATGTACGACTACACGGCGCAGAATGACGACGAGCTGGCCTTCAGCAAGGGCCAGATCATCAACGTCCTCAGCAAGGAGGACCCCGACTGGTGGAAGGGCGAGGTCGGCGGGCACGTGGGGCTCTTCCCGTCCAACTACGTGAAGCTGACCACGGACACGGACCCGAGCCAGCAATGTAAGTGTGGGGCCCGGCCCCTCCTCGCGCCTCGCGGCCGAACATGCAGCATTGCTCTGATCCCGCCGGGCGCGCCCAGCGCAGGCGAGACCCCCTCCTCCGCAGTCTCTTTGAAGACCTTCTGTCGTGCAGACCTACCTTGTGGGGTTGCTTTTATTTTTGATTCCTTCCGTAGCATGTCCCGTCCCTCCCCGCCCCCTTTTCCTTTTTTTAAATCATTGGCACCACGCTGTGTACACGCCTGACTCATTCTCCTAGCTTGAATTTTGCACATTGTTTTGTTTTGCTTATGTGTTGTTTTCCTCCTTTTTCTAGGAATCATATGTTGTCCATCCCCCCCTCAGGCTTGAAAGTCCTCAAAGAGACCCACTATCCCATATCACTGCCCAGAGGGATGATGGGAGATGCAGCCTTGATCATGTGACTTCCAGCATGATCACCTACTGCCTTCTGAGTAGAAGAACTCACTGCAGAGCAGTTTACCTCATTTGACCTTAGTTGCATGTGATGGCAACGTGGAGTTACTACTTGCAGAGATAGAAGCAAAAATTGCAAACACACAGGGTAGTGGGTCCTTTTGTGGCTTTCCTAGTGACTCAAATCGACTGCCCCCCACCTTTGCACAGGTGCTTTCAATAGTTTTAAAATTATTTTTAAATATATATTTTAGCCTTTTAATAAAATAAATAAAGAAATTACTCCTTTGCTATTTTGGTTTTGCAAAAAGACCCACTATCAAGGAATGCTGCATGTGCTGTTAAACATGTTCCAGATGCCCGTGAATCTGAGACTCGCCCAGTGTGACCAGCTCCGCGGGGCGGGCGGGCTCCCTGCGGGAAAAGCGCAGAGGGGGTCAGTGTGTCTCAGAGACGCGTAGAACCAGCGATTAAAGAGTGTTGTGCTTGTCTGTGTGTTCCAGATGTCCCTTGTGAGCATGTAACAACATCCTGTACGTAAGGACGTGGTTCCTTCCGTGGCTACGTTACTCCCTTGTACGATGCGCTAGTCCAATTGCATTGGTTTTATTTTGCACAGTGACCTTGTAGCCACATGAGAAGCACCTGGGCTTTTGTTCGGTCTCAGATTTACCGGGTTGAGTTGGTGTTTTCTGTTTTGGGTTTTAAACTTGGCGTGTGTTCATACCATAATCAGCAGACAATGCCATCGCGGTTGTCAGGAGCAGCAGTATATACACAATCTCTTCGTGTCTGTTACATGGCGTTTTCTCCCAGTTACTTTTCATGGAATGACTTACTTTGAACAAGTAATTTCCTTGACAAGAAAGAATGTATAGACGTCTCCCTGCGATTAATTTCCAATGTTTACATTTTTTAACTAGACTGTGGATTTCTACAGCGTAGAGGACGGGCGCACGGTCCGCGCCTGTGGTAGGTGTAGCTGAAGCCTGTGTGTCTCTAAACACTAGTGGGAAGCTCTCCCTAAGTGCCCGTTGCCGACAGCCCGCAGCACGGGCGGGGAGCCCAAGCACAACCTAGCAGTTCTAACAGCGACTTTTTAACTGTAGCGACCTGTTTGTGTGTCTCCCTTGGAGACTGTGCTGGCCGCGTAGAGCCCTCCCTCGCTCGCGTGGCTGCGCGCTCCCCTGCGCTTCAGTATTTCCATGGATACGAATGTAAAATATATAAATATATAAGCCTGCGGCTTTAACAACTGTAACTCAACTTTGGAATAGTGACGTGTATAGATAATTAAATTCTTCCTATAAAAGCTGAACGGATGTCTCTGTGTTCTTGCTGGGACCTGGCGGTGTGACGGAGCCACACAGACGGCCACCTGTGTGGGTGAGGCCCGCCCCCTGAAGCACAGACTTCACGCCCTCCCTGCGCCCTCCAGCGGCCTCCCTCCCTCCTGTACGCCCCTCCCTGGTCCGTCTGCCACCTGCGGCCCCTCCCGGTCCTGGCCTTGGACAGAACTGCCCCCCAGCTAGCGGCTCACTAGCTCACGGGGCTGTGGCTACGTTATTGCTCCATTGACGGCGTGTGAGTGGACTCAGGGTTCAAAACATTTTTCCCCAAGATGGATCATAATAAGGGTCTGTTAACACCCAAAGAGTATGTGGGTGAAGATGGGACGCTCACCCCTCCACACCGGTCACCGTCCGTCCGCCTCGCACACTCGTCGCCTGGGCAGAAGTACCCGAGTGCCCGCACGGCACTGCCAGTGCCCACGCACCCGACTGTCAGAACCCCGCCTGCGGGTCCTCCCGGCCACGCGGGGAAAGCGATCCCCTCAGAACAGCGGACATCTGGGGGATCCACAGGTGCGGGTGCCCCGCCGGGTTCCGGGGGCAGTGTGTGTGGGACATCAGGAGCCAAGTCCTTAGGAGAATTGGGAGGCCAGGCGGCGGAGCGGCCATGGGGGGTGGGAGCGGCGAGGGGAGGGGGGTGTAGGGCGACACAACCTTCCAGGTGAGGGTCTGAAGCTGAGCCCTGCAGGATCCCAGGAGGCCGGGAAGGGCAAGGAATGGCGCTTCTGGGGGGCGGTGCCCTGCAAAGGCCCAGGGCGGGCAGCGAGCCCGTCTCCGTCCCCCTCCTGAGGAGCACGCTGCCGGCCTTGCCCCCAGGAGCCGGGGTTCCTCCAGCCCCGGGTTGGGCAGGATGGCAGTGCTCCCTGAATCCGGGCAACCCTTCCCGTACACCCTCTCGGGAGATCGCCCTGGGCCGTCCTCGGGGCTCCCCGGGAAACCACTCTTCCCTCAGTGTCCACTTGCACGGCGAGTGTCCACTGTAGCCCAGGCCTCTGACCGGACAGTAAGCTGCAGGCATCGGCTGGGGAGAGGCCGGGGTGCAGCCAACCCGTGCCCCCCCACCCTTCCCCCGTCCTCCCCCCGCCCCCTGCTCAGGACAGTCCCCTCCACAAAACTCCAGCCCAGATGCCCCAGCGTCTAGTTTGTGAAAAGTGAGAACCAGCTGTAAATCCTGTCGGGCGGCTTGGGCCCCGTGTTTTGTGGCTGTCCACAGGCCGAGTGAGGAAGGGACAGGCGGGCAGTGGCCTCGGGCGCCAGGGCCTGGTCTGCTGCTCTGACTGGTTGCCTGGGGGAGATGACAGTCCCCTGTGGGGGCAGGGGCAGTGGCTCCACATCTGCCGCTGGAGCCGGGGTGTCGCGTGCCCGAGAGGAAGCGTCTCTTCCTGTGGCTCAGCCGCGTGGCTTTTAAAGGTGGGCGGACTCCTGGGTGTCGCCCCTCCTAGACCAGGTGGCAGAGGCACAAACGGGGCCCCTGCGGCCCCTCCCCTCTGCCCCTGTCACTCCCCCGCACCCTCCCCCCCTCCAGGCCCCGCCCACAGGAAAGCAGGCGGTGGGGGGTGGGCAGGTCCGTGGAGGGCAGGTCCGTGGAGGTGGCCCCACAGATTAAAGGGTGCGTTGAGGCCTTGGGAAGAGGGGCACCGGCCAGCACCGTGGAGCTGAGAACGCGGAGGGTCCAGGAGCCAGTGAGGTTCTCAGGCGGCCCCCACTCCCGCCAGACCCCCTCTCAGCCGCTGCCCGTCCACAGAACCAGCGCTGCAGCCCTCATGGGGCCCCCTCCTCTGCCACCGGGGTCAGATTACAGGTGCGCAAGTCAGGGCCTCCTCCCCGCTTCCCCGCCTCTGCGCGCAGGGACCCGGCCTCACCCACGGGCCTGGCCTTGCCCACAGGCCCCCGTGGGAGAGCCGCCTGCGGCCCGGTGGAAGAGCTGCCAGTGGGGTGTCCTGGCTCTGAGCGTCTGGGCGCTGACGCAGGTCTATTCCCTCCCACGTGCCATGGCCTCTGTCCGCTCGCAGCAGAGACTGGGCCGCGCAGCCCCAAATGTGCCAGACTTGCATTTTTGTGTGTTTTAATATATATTTTTATTGATTTCAGTGAGGAAGGGAGAGGGAGGGAGGGAGGGAGGGAGAAACATCAAGGATGAGAGAGAGTCATTGGTCAGCTGCCTGCCTCTTGCACGTCCCACTGGGGATCCAGCCTGCGACCTGGGCCTGTGCCCTGACCGGGACTCGAACCCTGACCTGGTTCATAGGTCGTCCCTCAACCACTGAGCCACGCCGGCCAGGCTCACGTTTCTGTTTTTAAAGCAGCCAGGCCTGTGTCTAGGGGTGCTGCCCCCGAGCCTCTCCCAAGCAGCCCCCCAGCAGCTCACAGCGGAGGCCCCTCCTGGCCGCCGTGGGCACCCCACGGGCCCCTCAGCATCCGGGCCTCGGGCCTCGGAGGCCTGTGCTCTGTTTGCTGGGCCTCCCGCAGAGTGAGCGCCCAGTCTGCCCAGCAGAGGGCAAGCCAGGGGCCCCTCTCTCTGGGCGTCACCTGGATTTCTGAGGCCGTGGGAAGGCCCCAGGGCCTGCATCCTCAGCAACAGCCCCCAACGATGTGCCTCCAGCAGACGCCCCGACTCCTTCCCCTCCCACCAACCCCTCACTTGTCCCCACACTGTGCCAAAGGCTTGGGCGTCCCCCGGGAGACCAGGGGCCCCGCCTGCCCACATGTCCCCGGAACCAGCCCCTGTCCCTGCACAGGGAGGGCGGCTGAGAAACGGGCCGCTCAGCGCGCTCCTGAGCTCGTAGAAGCTGGGGCACAGGCAGCCAAGTCACCGCAGCTGCTGGGGGAAGAGACTGGACCGAGCGTGGCCGAGGGTCAGGTGTGGCCGAGGGTCAGGGCTGGGCGATGGGGGCCCGGGAAGGCCTCTGGAGACATGGCCGGGGGGGGGGCTGACTGGGGGGGTCGGCAGGCAGAGGTCGCAGGGAAGGGGGCCCTAAGCCCGAGGAGCAGCAAGTGCGAAGGCCTGAGGGTGGACGGGCTTCTGCCCCTCCCGCAAGGACACCCCTCTCTGACCTCTGCGCACCGTCCTCAGCCCCTGCTCTGCTTGTCACCAGCTCCAGGCCTGGGGGAGACCGGCATCTCCTGGCTGGTCCAAGCGCGCCCAGCCCCCCTCACCTGCACCCCTGTGCCCACCCCGCCTTCCTTTCCGAGTGGGGCCCGGCCACCAGGAGGGCTGCTGTCGCCCATAAGCCCTGCCCGTGTCCGCGCCAGGACGCACCGCAGGTGGGAATGCCCGGGGGCGGGGGAGGGGTGGGGGCCCTTGGGAGCTGGCCTCCAGCAACGGCCGACTTTCGGGTCACTGCCTGGGCCTCAAGTGCAGGCCCCCGCTGCCCGGGGATCCCACGGCCTCAGCGGCCCCTTAGGCCCCCAACCACGCGTGGGAAGGTGCGCTTTACTCCCGGTCCCCACTGCGGCGCCGGCCCCCTGGGAGGCAGAGGGGGAGCCGGCCGCGGGGCGTGGAGCCTGTTCTCCTGGAGACCCTGACAGCCCAGGGCCCTGTGCGCCTGCACGCCCCGCGGGAGGGGAGAGGGGTGCATGGCTGGGGTCCTGGGAGCCCCCCCCAGCCCCGTCCCCATCGGCTCTGAGCAGCAGACCCCGTCTGTCCCAGGGTTCTGTGTCCAGCTGAAGCCGCTGGTGGCCCGGCTGGAAGTGCCCTGTGTCACCCCCTCGCGTGCCCACCCCTTCTCTGCCGCCTGCAGCCCCACTGACCAGGGACAGCCCGGGGTGGACGTCCTCGTTACTGGGCACCTAAACCTGAGCGTAGGCGGTGCCCCGGCTCCTGGAGGCTCTCCTCCCCCGAGACTGACCCCCGGGGGCCAGGCCACCCCCACTGCGACCCCGACCAGCCCCCCTGCGGCTTCTGAGGACACACGCCCCGGCTCCCCACTGGGCACAGGCGACGGCAGCGCCTGCCCTCCACCCGGTGCTGGCCGCAGCGGCTCAGGGTGGGTGTGGACAATGTGGTGGGCAGTCCTGGGGTGGACAGTATGGTGGACAGTGCGATGGACAGCTTGGTGGACAGTCCTGGGTGAACAGTGCAATGGACAGTGGGGTGGACAGTGTGTGGACAGTCCTGGGGTGGACAGTGAGGTGGATAGTCCTGGGTGGACAGTCCCAGGGTGGATGGTGTGGTGGACAGTCCTGGGGTGGACAGTGAGGTGGATAGTCCTGGGTGGACAGTCCTGGGGTGGACAGTGAGGTGGATAGTCCTGGGTGGACAGTCCTGGGGTGGATGGTGTGGTGGACAGTCCTGAGGTGGACAGTGTGTGGACAGCCCTCGGGTGGACAGTGCGGTGGACAGTGTGTGGAAAGTCCTGGTTGTCCCCTCGTCCCACAGGCTCCTTCCTTCCCAGAGGCTGTGCCGCTGTTGGGGGAGGGGTGCCTCCCGGGGTCAGTATCCCCCAAGCCCCGCGGTGGCCGAGGCCCCTGCACAAGCCTTTGGGTGGGAAGGCACCATCGTGTCAAAGAAACTCCCAGAACAGGAAGCGAGCCGTCCTGGCCACGAGGATGGAGGGCTGTGTGGTTCTGTCTCCGTGAGAGGGTCACGGCTCGGGCTCGCCCTGGCGTTCCAAAGGGGTCAGCGTGCGGAGTGCGGGGCGCCCCGGGGACCCCATGAGAGACGCCACTGGGACTTGCCTTCCCCCTGGGCCCAGAGCCTCCTGCCGGCCAGGCTCACGTTCAGCGGTGCCCGGGCTGCCCTGGCCGCGGGGGCGACCGAGCACAGGAGTGTCCTGACAGCAGCCGCCGGGCACCTCTGGGCTCCGTGTCCCATCCAGACAAGGAAGGTGGGTGGCGGGTGACCGTCCTCCCTGGCCGTGGGGTCGTGGGCCGGGGTGGCAGCGCGGCCCAGGCACCCAGCGCCCCCCCTGCGAGCAGCGGCCTGAGCGCCCTGCCTCGGGGCCTGCGCTTCAGCCGCCGGGCGCCCTCCACTCACGCCGCCGCCAGGACGGGCACAGCCTCCCCCTCGGGTGGGTGAGGGGCCCCACCTGGCCGCCGTCAGAACCCCTGGAAGCGTCACAGCTACGGACACCTGCGTGCACCCCGCGGCGGGCTGGGTCGGTCCCGGGCCAGCAGGGACACTGGGCTTTCAGACACGCCTCGGCGGTTCCGAGGGGCGTGGGCTCCTGGGCCGCAGCCTGGTCCCCCCAGCAGCTGCCACCATGACCCTCCCGCATACAGCCCGAACCTCCCCTGCTCTGCAGCCAAAGGTGCAATGCAGCCGCCTCGCTCCGCAGTTCAGAGCCTCCTCGACTGGGTCCCCCCCAGATTCACATGCTGGAGCCATAACCCGCAGGGCCTCGGAGTGGGGCTGTGTTTGGAGATGCGCCTTAACATCATTCAGATGAGGCATTGGACGGAGCCTCCATCCTGCCTCCGTCCCTGTAAGGAGAGATTTGAGCACCGTTGCCAGGGATGATCACGGGGGAGGGGAGGCCACGTGAGGACTCACAGAGACGGGGTGTCTGTCTGCAAGCGGGGAGGCCCCTGAGGAAAGCAGACCTACTGCACCTTGATCTTGGACTCCAGGCTCCAGGCTGAGACAATGTTTCTGTTGTCTAAGTGCCGGACTGGGGATCCTCGTTGCGGCAGCTGGAGCGGGCTGATACGTCGCCTTCCCGGCAGGTGTGGCAAGGCCGGGGGCACAGAGGCTCAGAGCAGGTGCTGTGGGTCAGACCCCGCTGCCAGTTATTGACTGAGACTTGGCCGGTACTTCACTGCCCCGTGCCTCAGTTTCCTCGTCTGCGCACTGGGGAATAGCAACAGCAGCGACGGCATAGCGGTTACTGGTGAAGGTTTAAGGCGTTCGTGTGGGTACAGAGCTGGGAATGGGGTGGGGGTGAGGGTGAGGGGGGCGCTCACACTAGCAGTCAGTGCTACCTGTCCTCCCTGTGCCAGTGTCGTAGAGGATTTTTATGAGTTTATTTGAAACAAAACTGAAGACAATTGCCGGGAAGCAAGACCTCAAATCTCCGGGGAACGAGTCTTGCAGCTTCTTTTATGCACTTATTATTCAGGAGGGGGCGTGAGGAAGAGGCCCTGGAGGTGGGAGGGAGCGGGGCGGACGAGGTTGCAGGAGAGCTGGTGAGAGGGTGTGTTCTCTTGGGGGTGGCTCTGCCCTGAGGGGTGTCACTTCCCGCATTTCCAGGGTGTGTTACCCACATGCCCGCGAACAGCAGACAGGGCTTACCTTCTTTCACTAAAGAAGTTACAGGCCTGGGGGTACTGCCCACCATGACCTGCCAGTTAGGGACCTGTGATTTATGCCTGCACCCATTTTTCATCCACACCTGTTACCCCAGCATCTGCTTCCCTCTTTCTCACCTGTTTTGGGCTCCAGGCACCCCCCTGCTGGGACCCCCCGCTGGGACCCCTCTGCTGGGACCCCTGCTGGGACCCTCTGCTGGGACCCCCTGCTTGGACTCCCTGCTGGGACCCTTGCTGGGACTCCCTGCTGGGACCCTTGCTGGGACCCCCTGCTTGGACTCTGCTGGGACCCCCTGCTGGGACCCCGGCCAGGACCCCTGCCTGCTGGGACCCTCTGCTGGGACCCCCTGCTGGGACCCTCCCCACCGCCTGCCCAGCCTGACATTCGCCTCTTGAGGCCCAGCTCAAATTCTTCCAGTTCCAGAAAGTATCCCCAGATGCCTCCAGTCAAAACTCCTGCCTCCTCCCTGTGCGCCAACAAAAACATTTCCTCCTCTGGCAGCCCATCTGCCTCGTGCACCCAAAGCATTGAGTTACGACCACCAGCAAGGAGACCCCAAATACCGCAGGGGCGCGCAGCGAACGCAGAAACACAGGGAGCAAGAAAAACTCGCGTGTTGTCCGCGGGCCGGGAACCACGCGCAAGTGCAGGCCATGGGCCCTGACGCCCCCGGAAATTCCGGTGTCGGTTACGCAGCCAGAACGCCGGCCTTTAATGGAGTGAAGGACCCGCACGACGGGAAATCAGGCGCTGGCTGGTCCCCAGTCGTGTCATTCCCACCCCTCTCCGCTGCTCAGCGCCCGCGGCGTGGACGGGGCGCTCCTTCCTGGGAGACGCAAGCTTGTCCGGAGCCACGAGGCCATCGGAGCCTCTGCTTGTGACCGAGCAGCGGAGGGCAGCCCAGCCTCAGGGCCGGGGCCCCAGGACAGGCTGGAGCGGTGCGGGCCCCCCGCTCCCGAGACCCCCGCTAGCCGCAGGCCTAGGGGTCCGCACCTCTGCGGCCTCCGGGACTGACCAGGAGCTGCCGGCCGCACGGCCAGGATCGGAGTCGGGGGAAGGAGGCCCGAACCCCGGCAGACCCGGGCTCTGGGAGGACGAGGACCCGTCCTGCTCATCCCCCCGACCGGGCCCCGCAGCCCTGTCACCGCAGGAAGGCACAGGCCCGCGGCTCAGGGACCTCGCTCACGGTGGACAGCGCGGGGACCACAGCCCCTGCCCTGCGTCCCTCCCCCGCGGCCTCCCGGCCTCTCCTGCCCGACAGGCCGCCTGGGCCCGAGGCAGCAGTTGGGTCCATTTCTGGGGGAGCCGGGCTGGCCTTGGGGGGTGGGCTCTCCTGGCAGGAGAGACGGGGCCGAGGCCCGGCTCCCGCAGTCAGGCCACCCCTGGAGCTGCCCTCCGTGTGGACGGGCGCTCCTCGGACCAGCGTCGGCTGACCTGGGGGCACGGAGCCAGAGACTGGGCCACAGTCCTCAGCGACACGGCACATCCTCCCCTTAGAGATGAACCGTCGCCTGGTCCCTGCGGCCTCTGCATCTGCCTGCGCGCTGGCCCCACACCCCCAGCGGAACGCCGGCTGCCCGGCCCTGCGGAAACCCGGCGCGAGTCAGGCCTCGGGCCGAATCGTCCTCCTGGGATCCCCAACTTCTCGGAGTCCCATGTGCTGCGCCGCCCCCGCCCCCCCAGCCGCAGGCCCGTTCTGCACCGTTTGCTAATTTAAACCTCGTTTTCCCGTTGCGTCCCCGGGCCGTGAGTGTCCTTGAGGCCAGGACACTGTGGTGCTCATTTCTGTCTCTTGGACTCTTCATGGGGACGTGATACATACTCACCGACCAGCGGCCTGTCTATTCGGGCCCTTTTGTAACAGGAACTCGCCTGTTTACTTGCTTTGCTCGGTGGCCAGCTTGCTGTGGAGCTGGCTCGGTTTTCAAAATTATGGTCCTTTTGGGGAAAGAGCGTGGGCTGGTGGGCGGGCCGGAGAGAGGCCGCACTCACTCCTTACCCCAGTGGCTTCCGTCTCCTTCCCGCTGTCGGCAAGGGGCGCGCGTTCCCAGGTCGTTCTGGCGGTAAAGCGGTTCGTGTAGAGTAGGCCGCTCCTACGAACATCGTCCCATTCCGGGGACAAGACGGCCTTTTGGGGTAAGATTCCCCCCACTTTTCTCCAGGCCCCCAGCCGCCACTCCTTCCCAAGGGGCCGCACAGCCCTGCCCACTCGGTGAGCGTGTCTGACTATACGGATTCCCGAAGGCCAGCTCGCAGGTGAGGGGTTTGGTGTGGGCTCTGCGTGGGGTCATTTTAACCCTCCGGACCAGCGGTTCTCAACCTGTGGGTCGCGACCCCTTTGGCGGTCGAACGACCCTGTCACAGGGGTCGCCTAAGACCATCCTGCAGATCAGGTATTTACATGACGATTCGTCACAGTAGCAACATGACAGTGATGAAGTAGCCTCGAAAATAATGTTATGGTTGGGTCACAGCATGAGGAGCTGTATTTAAAGGGCCAGAAGGTGGAGAACCGCTGCATTCTGGAGTGAGCTGCAGCATTGTCGCAGCTGTGAGCGGCTGCAGTTACAAGAACCCCAAACACCGAGATGCCGGGGGAAGTCCCTCTGCGCTCGGGCCCCCCGTGTTTCTCTGGGGAAGGGAGTCCACAGCCACGTTCATTCTGGTCCCCACAGGAGGGCGGCTCGCCCTCCAGCCTAAAGAAACCTTCTCCTTGACAGGACTTTCCCAGGCACTCTGCTCCGAATAATGGGCTTTTCACACTCCCTTGTTTTTTTTAAATATTCAGTTTTCAAAGGAAGGATTTTTTTTTTTTAGTTCAAAGTGCCTATTTCAAGACTTTTATGGTTCTCTTGGTCCAGCATTTACCAGCAAGATTTTTAAAAGCATCCCTAGCCGGTTTGGCTCATTGCATAGAGCGTCGGCCTGCCGACTGAAGGGTCCCAGGTTTGATCCCGGTCAAGGGCACAGGCCCAGGTTGTGGGCTCGATCCCCAGGGTGGGGTGTGCAGGAGGCAGCTGATCAATGATTCCCTCTCATCATTGAAGTTTCTCTCTCACTCCCTCTCTGAAATCAATAAAAAATATATTTTTAAAAAGAATTTTAAACGCAGCCCCCGTGGGTCAGTGCAGGAGCTGACAAGGTTATCTGGAGCCAACCTCGTTGGTGCATTATGCCGAGACGGATCCCCCAGATCTTGGCTTTTCACTGAGCTCTGGGGCTTGGGGAGGCTGTCTGGCCACGCCCCTGCCTCCAGGCCCCCGGGACTGGGAAGTGGGCGAGATGGGGTGGAATGGTGGGGCAAGCAGCCACAGCCCCCAGCCCCGCGCGGCCACCCCAGCTCCTTCAGCTCTGACGTGGGCTACTGGGTGGAGGGATGACCGTGGAGCCTCCTCGTACCGCTAACCCACCCTGGGCAGCAGGCCTCCAGGTCACCATGAACTGGCCCCGGCCCCTCGGACCGGCACAGTGGCCCGAACCCGGCCAGGCCGCCGGCTGCTGCTCTGGCTCTGAGCTCAGAACTGCACGTGGGAAGCTCGGAGCCTCAGAAGAGCTTCCGGAACCAGCGCCTCCCTGTCATCCTTCCTCACAGGCCTGTCCAGTTCCCCCTCGCGTCCTCCGCTCATCGCACCGTCGCTGCAGTCGGCCTGGGCTGGTTGGGTGGTCACCTTCCAGGGATGTGACTGTTTCTCAGGGGATACTGTTGGCTTTGGGGGTGGGCAGTCCTCTGCCCTGTGCACGGCAGGCCCCCTGGCGGTCCTGGTCCAGGCCACCAAGTGCCAGCCATCAGCTCCAGTCAGATGACCCCCAGGGTCCATGCTCAGCCTGGGGCTGCGAGGGTGCAGTACCACCTGCAACCTGGTGGGGCAGCTCTGCCTTCACCCCGTGGGAGGGCACTGCCACCTTCATGGGCGGGGGTGGGTGGGTTTGCAGTAACCCCACCCCTGGGGACCACTGAGCCCCAAGGTTCTTAGCCGTACACTCTGCAGGCAGGGACTCCTTTTCCGTCCTGAAGCCGCAGCACCCAGCAGTTAGCGCCAGGCTGGCGGGAGGACATCGGTAAATACTTGTCCAATGAGTGAATGGGACCCGGGAACAAGCTTGAAGGGGCCCGTGAACCCTACAAAACTGTGCACGTGTGTGTATGCTCTGTGTGGTGTGCACGTGTGTATATGTTGTGTTTGGTGTGCACGTGTGTGTGTTGGGTGTGGTGTGCACGTGTGTGTTGTGTGCGGTGTGCACGCGTGTGTTGTGTGCAGTGTTCACTTGTGTGTATGTTGTATGTGGTGCGCACATGTGTGTGTTGGGTGTGGTGTGCACGTGTGTGTATGTTGGGTGCGGCGTGCACGGGTGTATATGTTGTGTGCGGCGTGCACGTGTGTGTATGTTGGGTGTGGCGTGCACGGGTGTATATGTTGTGTGCAGCGTGCACGTGTGTGTATGTTGGGTGTGGTGTGCACGTGTGTGTTGTGTGCGGTGTGCACGTGTGTGTTGTGTGCAGTGTTCACTTGTGTGTATGTTGTGTGTGGCGTGCACATGTGTGTGTTGGGTGTGGTGTGCATGTGTGTGTGTGTGTGTGTTGTGTGCGGTGTGCATGTGTGTGTGTGTGGTGTGCGGTGTGCACGTGTGTTTTCTGGGGCAAGAGTCCAGCGCCCATTACGTTCTCCAGGGGAAACTGACCGTCAGGCTGTGGGCCTACACCCACCTGGCAGGCGCCGTGCAGTGCCCGTGGGGGGCGGGGGGGCACGTCCTGAAAACCCGGGAGCTCATACCAGTCCCGGCCCAGGGCTGCCTCCTGCCCTTTATCCAGAAACGGCCCGGGCCTGGGCCTGGGCTGAGGAGTCACTAGCAGGAAAGTGTGGCGAGAGTGGAGGCGAGCCTGTCCCCCCAACTCGAGGCTATTTCCTGGGGCGTGAGCCTGTTCCCCCCAACTTGAGGCTATTTCCTGGGGCGTGAGCCTGTCCCCCCCAACTCGAGGCTAGTTCCTGGGGTGTGAGCCTGTCCCCCCCAACTCGAGGCTAGTTCCTGGGGTGTGAGCCTGTCCCCCCAACTTGAGGCTAGTTCCTGGGGTGTGAGCCTGTCCCCCCCAACTCGAGGCTAGTTCCTGGGGTGTGAGCCTGTTCCCCCCAACTTGAGGCTATTTCCTGGGGCGCGAGCCTGTCCCCCCCAACTCGAGGCTATTTCCTGGGGTGTGAGCCTGTTCCCCCCAACTTGAGGCTATTTCCTGGGGCGTGAGCCTGTTCCCCCCAACTTGAGGCTATTTCCTGGGGCGCGAGCCTGTCCCCCCCAACTCGAGGCTATTTCCTGGGGTGTGAGCCTGTCCCCCCCAACTCGAGGCTAGTTCCTGGGGTGTGAGCCTGTCCCCCCCAACTCGAGGCTAGTTCCTGGGGGCTGTCCTGGGAGAGCCGGGAAGTGGGGGGCTGGCCGGCTGGGCGGGCAGCCGGCAGAGGTGGCTGAATTCTCGCCTCCATCCCAGCTCCTTGAGGAGGCGACTGTTTCAATAAAAGCACAACCGACCCGAGGCCGGCAGAGCGGCCGCCGGGCTGGGGCTGACACGTCCGCAGACACGGAGGCTCCTGCTGGGCTCGTGGCGGTGGAATGACCGCCGTGACGCTGAAAGGCCTGGACGGATGGGCGCGGACCATGATGGCTCGTCCTGGCTGCTTCCCTCCGCCTGTCCCGGCCTGTCCGTTGGGGTGAGGAGCCACCGCATGGCAGAGGGGGCGTTCGGCCAGGGCAGGGACCCACCGAGGCCTGGGAGCTCCCGGCCAGAGTTCACCCCCAGCGCAGGGAAGCCTTTGCCAGGAGTTCCATGACCTCACGCGCCCGGAGGCTCCATCCGTCTGCAGGAGCTCCCAGCACAGACCAGGTCAGCCTGGGCCCGGCTCCCGCGGGGAGATGGAAACTGGAGGAACCCCTGCGGGTCCAGAGCGGGCTCCTCCAGCTCCCGGCCCACAGCCGTCACAGGAGAGCTGGTCACATGGCGGGCTTCCCGACCCAGCCCATCCCCAGGACCGAGCATGCGCATGGCTGACCGCTCCCAGGCCATGCGGTCACGGTCCCTGCTGGTCCCTCCGAGGGTTTGCGCCCCGTGCTCCAGGCGCCCCTGGTGGGGGGAAGGGATGAGAACAAGCGAGTGGGACCGCCCATCCCCCCACCACGCAGGAGCCTCCCAATCTACCGTTCAAACCGGATTTCTGGGCTGAAAAGAAGAACCGCTGATAAAAGGGAGGTGACTCTGGCTGGAAGGTTCTTCCGAGAACGGAGCTGCCCCCTCCTTCCAGTGGTGGTCACGGCGCGGCCTCTGCCCACAGCCCTGACCTTCGAGGACCAGCGAAGGGGGCAGAGGCAGGGCGCCCCTCAGCGCCCCTGGTCTCGGGCCTGGCCTGGCCTTGGGCACCCCGTGTGCAGCTGGTTCCCCGCTCTGCCTGCAGGCTCGCGGCGGGTGTCCGGGCTGGGGCCTGGCCTGGTCCGGGACAGTGCACCCAGCCTGGAGGGTCCCCAGGCCATCGGGGGCCTCAGCACAGGGCCACCTTGTCCCGCCTGCAGCGCGGACCCAACACCAGGGTCTAGGGCAGGGCCTGGCATCGGGGCAGAGTGTCAGGGTGGGCTCTGGGCGCCACCACCGACTGAGAGCCGTGGGAGCCTGTTTCCTCGCCTGCGAGTAGAGACAGCTGGTCTCTGTGAGCACAGACATGGCGCCATGCCCGGCTCCCGCACCCGCCGCCCGGAGCCCCTCTCCCCACGCGGGGGTGGCTTTGGGCAGCAGTGAGCCTGCGGGGCCGGCTGACGCTGTGGTGACAGATGACTGCAGCTGGTGGCATGGCCTGGCCTGAGACAACAGGAACGGATGCCTCGCAGGGCTGGACACGAAAAGTCCACAGCCAGGTGCAGGCAGGGCCTGTCCTCCGCAGGCTCCGGGAGAAGGTGTGCCAGGCCCCCGCCCTGGCTGCTGGCGTCCTGGCTCGTCCATGCCTCGTCCCTGCCTCCGACGTCCAGGGCGCCCTGTCTGTCTGTCGTGTCTTCTTGTGCGGACACAGGGGCGTTGGACTGGGGCCTGCACTGATTGAGTGTGAGCTCATCTGCAAGGTCACCCTCCTATTTCCAAACAAGGTCACCCCCCAGTGCCAGGGTTGGGACTTGAACATATTTTCAGGGTTGGGGGGGGGGGAGGGACACATGTCAACCCACCGCACTGCCTGAGAGCGAGGCCACGGCCCAGCAACTTCGAGCCCCGGGGTCCTCACTGTGGAGCTGGCCCCCCGCAGACTTGACCTAAATCGTCCCGATGGTGTGTTTTCCAGGGTGCTCAGACCTCCACCTCCTGGATATGCTGACCCCCACGGAGAGGAAGCGGCAGGGGTACATCCACGAGCTCATCGTCACGGAGGAGAATTACGTGAACGACCTGCAGCTGGTCACCGAGGTAACCGCCGTGTGGGTGGGGGGGGGTGCCCTGGCAGAGGGGGGGACAGGGGCCTGCAGCTGGTCACCGAGGTAACTGCCATGTGTGTGGGGGGGCAGCTGGTCACCATGGTAACCGCCGTGTGGGTGCGGGGGGGGGGGTGCGCTGGCAGAGGGGCGTCGGGGGGCCAGCAGCTGGTCACTGAGGTAACTGCTGCTGGTGGGCAGAGGGGACGGGCAGGGCGGCCTCTGCCTGAGCCACTTCCGGGTGTTTGGGGAGCACCTGGACAGTCAGCCACGTGGGAGAACCTGACCCAAGAAAGGAAGTTACACTCCCACCCGCGGCCAACTCCGCGTCCTGCCCACGGAGGGGCCGGGACCACTCAGGCCAAGGGACACGCGAGTCCGTGTGGAGTCGCGTGGGCAGAGACATGTGAGCTGGGAGCCTGGGCTCAGCCACCAGACAGCCGCTGCCCGGGCCCAGGCTCCTCCCCGGCCCCGGGCTGGCACCGTCGCGTTTGCCCCGAGAAAAGCCTGTTTCCTCCAGGTCCCCACGCACCCCGACCCAGACGGATCCTCCTTCCTCTCCTCCGGGAGCCCCGAGCGCGGCCCTGGCACCTGCCCTGCAGTGGGGGACGGAGGAGGGGGGGGCGGAGGGAGGGGGCGGGAGAGGCAGAGCAGGAGCCTGGGCTGCACCTGGGAGGGGCCTCGTTAGGGCAGGGTCTGCCGAGCTGGTCGTCAGGGTCCCTCGACACCTGAAAAGCCCTGTGATAGTTTAGAACCCCCGCCCCCCTCAGGCCCCCCCAAAGGCTGTTGCCTGAGCAGCAGGAGAGCTGGACTCGTACCCCCTTCACCCCCCACCCCCCCGCGGTGCCGAGTGAGTGTAGGCCGCGGTGGGCCTGGCCCACGAGCCCCGCGAGCAGGTGCCAATGGAAGACGGCACCCTTTCTCGCAGGCTGGACGGTCCTAATCCACAAACCAGGGCGTGCGCGTCAGCCTCAGCTGCGGCGCCTTTGGGCAGGGGCTGGTGTCCGGCAGGGTCAGCACTGGCTTCAGGGCTCAGGGCTCCCAGGCTGCCAGCGTCCGGGCGGCCAAGTTCGCTTAGAGACCAGCTGTCCTGCCCCAGGACCTGCAGGAGGGCCCCTGCCCAGGGGGGTGCGACCTGCCTCCCACGTGGGATCAGCTGGGACCTGTGGTCACTGCAGGCGGCCGTCCCCCTCCCGCGCGCCGGCTCTGTCCCCCACCCGCGCGCCGGCTCTGTCCCCCACCTGCGTGCCGGTTCTGTCCCCCCACCTGCGTGCCGGCTCTGTCCCCCACCTGTGTGCCGGCTCTGTCCCCATCTGCGGGCCGGCTCTGTCCCCACAGGCAGAGGCCCAGCAGTGCAGTCTGTCCCAAGGCCGCAGGGCTGCCTCCCTCAGATGCCCAGGGAGTCACTCATCGCCACGTGCATCTAAGTCCCACTGTGCCCTGTGCCCTGTGCCCACGCCCTGGTGGCAGGTCCAATGGTGGGCGGCTGCGTACAGGCCTCAGCTGTGTCCTGGGGTGTGCGGGCTGGTCCTCCACACTCCAGGGCCCCCCTTGCAAAACAATGCAGACCTGCTGTGGACTCCCTGCCCCCCTCCCTCCACCCCCCCTTCAGAAAGGCAGGGCGGCGGGCTCTGCTTGGGGCTTCCCCGGGGCTCCCCGCTCTGAACAGGTCTGCGCGGGGCCGGGCTGGCTGACCCGCTCTCTGACCCGCTCCTCTCTGCCTGCAGATCTTTCAGAAACCCCTGATGGAGGCTGAGCTGCTCACAGAGAAAGAGGGCGCTATGACTTTTGTTAACTGGAAGGAGCTGATTATGTGTAACATCAAGCTGCTGAAGTAAGCTAACCCCGCTGCCTCGCCTCGCCGCGCCCTGCATGCTGGGCGTCCGTCCGTGTGTCCGTCCGTGTGTCCGTCCTGCGCCCCGCCATGCATGTGCCACTTCCTCCTACCTGGTGCTCACCTCCACGTGCCAGCACCATGGCTCTTGCTGGCTCTCACGCTTTTCAGACACAACCCCCCCTTTCCAGGGCACAGGGTCTTCTCTGACTGTGGGTCTAGGATCTCCAGAGCCGGCCACCCGGCTCTGCTGGCTGCTGGCTGCTGGCTGCATCCTGGCGTGGGGCCCCCCTCAGACCCGTTCCCACGGGCGAATGTCGGTCTCCCAGGACATTCCTGGTCCCCACAGGTGGAGACGGTAGCCCTGGCCTGAGACCTGGCCCGAGCACTGCTGACTTCTTATTTCAGTCCGTTCTCAGAGGCAGTGGCCAGGGGTAGGAGACCTGCGGCTGGAGCCCGACTCACTGCCCTGTGAGCCTCGGTTTCCCCGCCTGTACAAAGAGAGGATTGGGTTACATCCTCACCGAGCTCCCTGCCAGGCCCTCACGCGACACGCTGGCTAGGACCCGGGCGGCCGGCGCAGCGGCCAGCGGGGAGCCCGGGCCTCCCCCCCTGGGCCCGAGACGCTCAGCCCGGATCTGCCCATCCCTGAGCCTGCGGTCACGTGGTCAAAGCGGCCTGTCCTAAATGTGGTCCCTGTGTTGTCCTTACAAGTTCAGGTCCTGCTTACTCGAGGGTGTGTGCGAGGGACAGGGACAGAGAGGAGGCTCAGAGCTGGCCGTGGGCAGAACGTGCAGCGTCTGCTCTCTGTTCTAGGCAGCCGTTTTCAGCCGGGAGCGGCGGGGAGGAGGCTGCCACCAGGATGTTTAAAACATGCGACACCCGACTCTCTGGTCAGGGGCGCTGACCTCTCTTCCCTCAGATTGTCAAAGAAAAAGATGATAACAGCCCGGCTGGAGAGGCTCAGTGGTTGAGCGTTGACCTTTGAACCAGAAGGTCAGGGGTTCGATTCCCGGTCAGGGCACAGGCCCAAGTTGCTGGCTTGATCCCAGTTGGGGGCCTGCAGGAGGCAGCTGATCAATGATTCTCTCTCATCATTGATGTTTCTCTCTCTCTCTCTGAAATCAGTAAAAACATGATTTTATTTTTTTTAAAAAAAACACAATAGATGTCCGGTGTGAATCAAAATTATACCTTTTTATTTTGTCAGATTGGCAAACATACACTTTTTGGTGTGTCCCAGGGTTTCGGTAATGAGTCCACGTGCCCGGAGGGGAGAGGAAGGCTGGAAACCCTGCTCAGAGGAAAGACTCAGAATCGAGACGACCCAGGGGCTTCCGGGAGGGACTTCCATCCCCTCCCTGAGGAGGGGCCTGTGGAGGGTGAGGGGCTCACAGACTGCCGTTCCCGCTGTGCGTCCCTGAGCAAGTCACTCCACCCCCTGGGCCTCCCTGTCCCCACGTGTAAGGAGGGGCGACAGTGACACCCACACGCAGTGCTCTTATTGGGCGCCTGGTGCGTAGTCAGTGCTGGGCTTGGGCCCTTGGCGGGCGCTGCCTTCTCGCCTGGCGCAAGGGGGTGAGGTGACCCCGGAACCTACCAGTCCTGAGCCTGGAGGGTTGAGACAAGCTGTTCACAATAGACTCAGAGGGTTTCTTGGGAAAACAGACCTGCAGGTTAAAGAGCCTTTTGCTTGGACAGCTCTCCGTGGGGGTAGGGAGGGGATGGGCGTGTCCCCAAGGGGTTGGCCCACAGAGGTGGGGTTGGAGTGGCTCCCCAGGCCTTTCTGTGTCTTCTCTCCCTCCACTCATCCACACACCCACCCATCCATCCTCCCATCCATCCACCTACCCATTCATCCATCCATCCATCCATCCATCCACCTACCCATCCATCCATCCATCCACCCACCCACCCATCCATCCACCCATCCATCCATCCACCCATCCATCTACATACCCATCCACCCATCCATCCACCTATCCATCCACCTACCCATCCATCCATCCATCCACCCACCCATCCATCTACCTACCCATCCATCCACCCATCCATCCATCCATCCATCCATCCATCCATCCATCCACCCATCCGTCCATCTACCTACCCATCCATCCACCCACCCATCCATCCATCCACCCATCCATCCACCATCCATCCATCCATCCATCCATCCACCCACTCATCCATCCATCCACCCATTCATCTACCTACCCATCCATTTACTCACCCATCTATCCACCCACCCACCCACCGACCTATCCATCCATTTACCCATCCATCTACCTATCTATCCATCTATCCACCTACCCACCCATCCATCCATCCACCTACCCATCCATTTACTCACGCATCCATCCATCCACCCATCTGTCCCCCTTCCCCCATGATCACTAGGGTAGGCAGAACACACTCAGGGCCTCACCTGCTGTGGTCCTGCCCTCACAGTGCATCGCTATCCTTTCTGTGGGAGAAGCTCAGTGCCCTTTCCTAGAGTCCAGTGCTGGGGTCACGTATTACAGGTGGCAGGGATGGCCCTGAACACGCAGTGCAGCCGGACCCCAGGGCAGACACCGCCAGGCCCTCCAGGCCCTCTTGGCTGCCAGGATACACATGTCTGGGTCCACTGGTCTGTTAGTATGTTGGGCTCCTCTCTTCAGAACTCCTCTCCTCAGGTTAACGTCAGATTAGCCGCAGCGAGGAGGCAGTGAGTCGGGCATCATTTGTACTTGGCCTTGTGAAGCTAATAGGATCGTTTTCCTGTGGTAGCCGATGTGCCACCTTAGTTACGTGCTATTTAGTCTGAAAGTGAGCCTGCATGTCCCCTGGCCACCGTATTTCCCTTGGGCGGGATTGGCCCCGAAACAGGCTCTCTCAGGGCCACACCGGCTGCGTCCTTCCCCACAAGGGACACGTTGACACAGGGACCCTGTCTGGGTGACTGAAGAACGGACCCTGTATTTGTCCGTCAGAAAACTGGATTTATGCCTAAGAGCCAGCAAACAGCTGTCACATCCAAGAGGAACACTCTCATGGCCCCCGTGGCACTAGCCCAGTGGTGGCGAACCTACGACACGCGTGTCAGAGGTGACACGCGAACTCATTTTTTGGGTTGATTTTTCTTTGTTAAATGGCATTTAAATATATAAAATAAATATCAAAAATATGTCTTTGTTTTACTCTGGTTGCAAATATCAAAAGATTTCTATATGTGACGCGGCACCAGAGTTAAGTTAGGGTTTTTCAAAATGCTGACACGCCGAGCTCACAAGGTTCGCCATCGCTGCACTAGGCTCCTGTCTTTCTCTGTCCCCGTCCCCACATAGGCCCTTTAATGGCCCTTGGGCTCCTGTCCCTCACACACGTCCCGTTTCTGTCCGGGGGGCGGGGGGGCGGACAGCGCGAGGGCGGGTCTCACCTGCCGTGTCTCCACGCAGAGCGCTGAGAGTTCGCAAGAAGATGTCGGGGGAGAGGATGCCGGTGAAGATGATCGGGGACATCCTGACGGCCCAGCTGCCGCACATGCAGCCCTACATCCGCTTCTGCAGCTGCCAGCTCAATGGGGCGGCCCTCATCCAGCAGAAGACGGACGAGGCCCCCGACTTCAAGGACTTCGTCAAGGTCAGGAGCCGGGCTGGGCGGGACCCTGCCCCCAGCGGCCGTCCGGGGCCCTGGGTGTGTCCAGGGCTAATTCAAGGCGACGTTCTGCTAAAGGAGCTGCTGTCCAGGTGCTGGTGGTGTTGGGATTCGGGTTAAGGTTCCCCGTCTCATTCTCAGGCCCCGGAGGGCGGGCAGGGCCGGGTTTCCTGCTCTGGTTCATCCGGGCACCTCCGCTCCTTGCTGGTCTCTGCCCTTCGCCTGGAGGGCGGCCTGCAGCCCCAGCGACCCTGTTCCTGCCCCGCCTGGTGCTTCCTGAAGGGCTCCGACCGCAGGCAGCCAGTGGGGGGCGTGTGACGTGCCAGGGCCTCTGCCTTGGGGGGAGCAGGGGTCTGGAGACCTGTGCGTCCTCGAGGGGATGTGGGGAGGTGCTGCTGGGGGCCCAGGCCCTGTGTCTGTGGCCCGGGGAGTAGGCCGTGGCCTGGGGGGGTCCCTGGGTGGTGAGGTCAGCCTCACCACCTCTCCCAGAGGAAATAAAAAAAGGGGATAAATAACGTCTGTTAAACGGGCAGGTTTCGCTGAATAGAGAACGTGTTGCTGATGACTCGCTGTCTTTGCACCGATGCCCAGGGGCAGGCGTCCATCCGCCCAGCATGTGTCTGAGGCCCCTCCCTGCAGGCTCTCCTCAGCATTAAAGGCAGCTGTTTGCTGCCAGTGCGTGGGGCGCTGTGAAGTCAGTGCCAGGGGAGAAGTCGGTCTGGGGCTGCAGGCTGCAGAGCAGGGCTGGGCTGCCGGGTGGGCGCCATGGTGGGTCCTCCAGGCACAAGCTGGAGGAGCTCATCCCCATGCCCTTGACATTCATGGAGATGCTGACACCGGCCCAGGGCCCAGGGCCAGAGCTGGTCGCCCCTCCTCGCCTCCCCCCCCCCCCCCCCCCCGCCCAGAAGCTCTCCAGCCTCACCCCTGGAGGTGTGACAGGCCTTTGCTGCTGGAAGAATGGCGTCTGCCACTGGTGCAGCGCCCACAGTCCCCAGCTGGGCGGTCATGGTTACGCCGATGCCCTGAGAGCCGTCACTGCCCACCCCCCATCCCCCCCTCCGCTCCTCTCCACCTCCCCCCGCCCCCCGTGACTGTGGAGAGGATCACTTTGGGGGACGGAAGGACTCTTTCCTCCAGATAAATGGACAGAATTGGCACAAGGGACGGAAGAAAGAGGTGGGGAGTCCATGGGGGAGACACCCGCAGGCCCCAAAGCCGGAGTCCTGACCCCTGACCCCTGACCCCGGGCGTGGGCAGGCTCCACCGCACAGCCTGCGGCACAGCCCTCGGCGTCCTGGGACCGACAGGGCATTTCTATTCACCTTGCACTGGGGCTGTTGGGAATTTTTGCAAATATCCAGGAGAAGTAGTCCGTCATCTCCTCCCTGAGAGAGGAACGGCGAGCCCCTGGGAGGCACCTGGCGGCTGAGTTACGGCAGGGCCTGGACCCGGGACGGACGGCCAGGCGCGGCCCGCCCCCCTCCCCGCGGCCGCTCAGGTGAATCAGCAGCAGCGGCGCTGAGGCCGGGCTCGCGCCTGAAGGAGCCTCTCCCCGCAGAGGCTGGCCACGGACCCGCGCTGCAAGGGGATGCCGCTCTCCAGCTTCATCCTGAAGCCCATGCAGCGAGTGACCAGATACCCCCTGATCATCAAGAACGTGAGTGCGCCCCCTTTCCGCGGGCGGCACGGCCCTCACCCCGGCGCCAGGGCCCCGGCGCCCGGCCGGCGCCCCCCTGTCCGTGGGTGGAATCGGGCACCAACGGGGGCTGGAGCATCTGCACTGTTTGTCCCGGAAAGAGCAGCTGTTTATCCCGAACGAGCTAATAATACTCGACCTTCAGCCCAGCCACCAAGTGGCTTTGACCTTGAACGTTGGGAGTGAGAGCTGAGACCTTGATTCTGTCCCTAGTGCAGGCTCGGTGCCACGACCCCCTCCCACCCCAAGTGTAAGTAATGTGGCAGCCCCCCCTCCCCCCCGTCCCCTGTCCCCCAAGGGGCCCTGCCAGCAGGGAGTGGCTGCACCCGCCATGCCCTCCCCGCGTGGCGCCTCTGCCGTCCTGGCCCTCAGGACAGCGAACATGGCCCCCCCCCCCCCACCTCGCTGTGCTCCGGTCTCCCCTGCAGATCCTGGAGAACACGCCCGAGAACCACCCCGACCACAGCCACCTGAGGCTCGCCCTGGAGAAGGCGGAGGAGCTGTGCTCCCAGGTGAACGAAGGGGTGCGGGAGAAGGAGAACTCCGACCGGCTGGAGTGGATCCAAGCCCACGTGCAGTGCGAAGGCCTGTCCGAGGTTCGCCGCCTGGTGGGGTGGGCATGGGACCGGCCCCGGGCCCGCTGACCCCCGGCAGCCAGCCCGAAGGGGACAGATCACGGACCACCCCCTCCCAGCCCACAGCTCTAGCTACTTCTGCTGTGCTGTTGAACCCATCCCTTGAATGTTTACATTCCAGTTACTGTCTTTCCCAGTCCCAGCAGCTCTCTTCATTTTCTCTGATTTGCTGGTTTCTTTCTAGTGTCTTGTTTCTTGCACAGGTGGCCTTGCTCCTCATTTATTTCCTAACACATGTTAACACCCATCCTGTGTGTTTCAAACCTGACCATGCCAGTACCTAACGTCATGGACCTCTCTTGTCTGCTGTTGTGCTCGCCCTCTCCACACAGGCAGTGCCGCTGTCTGTGCTGTGGCTGTTGTTTGTGGGCTCGGTGTCCCTCCGAGGTTATCCGTGGGATCTTTGCGGTCGGGGAGCTGAAGGGCTCGCACTTCTGGAGAGAGATGCTGGGTGGAGCATCTCCCCGAGGCCCGAGTGTGGGCACATGGGGACTGTGACACTTGCCTGGATCATGTTGCTGCCTGGGTATAGCTGTGGCCTTCCTCTCCCTCAGTCTCCCTGCTGCTGTCAAAAACATAGGCCTTAGGTTGTTCCTGCCTCAGTCTTCCTCTGCCCCTTCATAACCTGCTCACATGCGATGATAGAGCCAGGGGTGCAGAGCATGAGATGATAGAGTGAGGGGGGATGATAGAGAAAGGGGATGAAAGAGCCTGTGTGTGTGTGTGTGTGTGTGTGTGTGAGAGAGAGAGAGAGAGAGAGAGAGAGAGAGAGAGAGAGGGAGGGAGGGAGAGAACGAGATGATAGAGCCAGGGATGATAGAGGGGGGGATGAAAGAGCCCGGGTGTGTGTGAGTGATAGAGCACGGGATGATAGAGCCAGTGGGGTTATAACATGAGATGATAGAGCCAGGGATGCGAGAGCATGCTAGGATAGAGCCAGGGGGTGAGAGAGCCAGGGGTGATAGAGTCAGGGGGATGAAAAAGCCTGGTGGGGATGATAGAGTCAGGTGGGGGGTGATAGAGCTGCATTTTAGCACTCAGGCCCATCTCTTAAGGTTTGGGAAGTCGCAGGGAGAAAGTTGTACTCAGTACCGGTGAGTTGGATGAGGTTGACTCGCACCAACGCAGTGTTTATTCTGCTCGGCTTTGTGTGAGGCAGCACTCGGCCCCCTGAGCTTTGCACTGCCCAAGGTCTTCAAAGCAGGCCTTTACAATTTGTTTTAAATTGAATTTATTGGGGTGACATTGGTTAATAAGATTATACAGGTTTCAGGGGTACCATTCTAGGATGCATCGTCTGTATGTGGCATTGTGTGCCCACCACCAAAGTCAGATCTTCTGTCCCCATATGGTTGACCCCCATTACCCTTCACTCCCCCTCCGTGCCCTTCCCCCTGCAGCCCCCATACTGGATTGATGAGTTTTGTCTGTCTTGTTTGCTCATTTGTTGCTTTAGGTTTTATGTCCCACACACGAGTGAGATCCTATGGTCTCACTTTTCCTGTCTGACTTATTTCGCTCAGCACGATATTCTCTGTTTTTATTCATTTTTATTTTTATTTTTTTTATTGATTTCAGAGAGGAAGGGAGAGGTAGAGAGATAGAAACATCAACGATGAGAGAGAATCATTGACCGGCTGCCTCCTGCACGCCCCCCACTGGGGATGGAGCCCGCCACCCGGGCCTGTGCCCTGACCGGGATGGAACCATGACCCCCTGGTTCCTGGGTCGATGCTCGCCGCCGAGCCACGCGGCCGGGCCAGCGCGATGATCCCAAGGTCCTGCGGCCCCAGGTCCGACGCAGCAGCTGCTTTCAGAGGCAGAATCGGCAGCCTCCGCCTGACCCGCCTCCCTCCTGCCTTCTCTGGGCTTTGTCTTCCTTCTCAGCAACTTGTGTTCAACTCGGTGACCAACTGCCTGGGGCCACGCAAGTTCCTGCACAGCGGGAAGCTCTACAAGGCCAAGAGCAACAAGGAGCTGTACGGCTTCCTCTTCAACGACTTCCTGCTGCTCACGCAGATCGTGAAGCCGCTGGGCTCCTCGGGCACCGACAAGGTCTTCAGCCCCAAGTCCAACCTGCAGTACAAGATGTACAAAACCGTGAGTCGCACGCGGCGGCGCGACCGGGTGCTGTGGGCGGCCGTTCCCAGGAGAGTCCAGAGGGGGCCGTGGGGGGAGGAGGAGGGGAGGGGAGGCCAGGGTTAGGGTGACTGCGTGCCCGTCTTCCTGAGCTTCTCTTGTTGACCTTCACAGAAATCGTGTTGTTTTTAAAAATATATATGTTTATTGATTTCAGAGAGGAATTGAGAGGGAGAGAGAGATAGAAACATCAATGATGAGAGAGATCATGGGTTGGCTGCCTCCTGCAGGCCCCACACTGGGGATGGAACCTGCAACCCGGGCCTGTGCCCTGACCGGGGACCGAACCGTGACCTCCTGGTTCATAGGTCGATGCTCAGCCACTGAGCCACGCCGGCCGGGCTGAAATTGTGTTTTTTATAAATTGAAGGCAAGACCCCCCCCCCAGCAAAAAGACCACCACCCGCTTCATTGCGGTGGTCGGGACCCACCCACACGGCCTCTGAGCGGCGCCTGTGCTCCCAGGAGGGGCAGCGCTCAGGGCGGTGGATGTGCATCCGTTAGCTGCCCAGCGGCTGCTGCGGGCCCCCCGACCCGACGAAGGCACACCTGCCCTGGCGGGGCTCACGGTCAAGTGTGCAGATGAGGCGGGCGCAGGAGAGGTGCCCACCTTCCCAATATCCCGGGTCCCCCTCCAAACTGCCCCAAGGTTACTTGACACATCCGTGCCCCCACTTTTCCAGCCGATCAGAACAGTCGCCGGGCAGGGCGCCCCTGAGCCACTCATTTAGTCTGCTCCCACGTGCCCGCTGTGCTGTGTGTCTTATTGTCACAGGACACTGTTTTTCTACAGTTGGCCCTGTGGGGTGTTCTGACAGATGCGTTTTCTCTGAATCAGTATTAACCTTCATTCAGAAAAAGAACAGTGTACACACCTACATCTCCCCTAGCAACTGTGTATGGAAATCTTCGGAGGGATTGCTTGGCGGTAAGGCTGATGGCGGCTGTTTGCTGCAGGAAAAACAGGTTCTCATTCAGAAGGACTTAGCAATGCCTGCAAGCCCGGCCGGCGGGACTCCGGGCTGAGCGTCAACCTACGAACCAGGAGGTCACAGTTCGATTCCCAGTCAGGGCACAGGCCCAGGTTGCAGGCTCCATCCCCAATAGGGGGCGTGCAGGAAGCAGCCAGTCAATGATTCTCTCTCATCATGGATGTTTCTCTCTCTCTGTCTCCTTTCCTCTCTGAAATCAATAAAATATATTTTTAAAAAATACCTGCAAAATGGGGAGTCCCATATTTATAACCAGAGGCCCGGTGCACGACATTCGTGCACTCGGGGTGGGGAGGGTCCCTCAGCCTGGCCTGCGCCCTTTCACAGTCCAGGAGCCATCGGGGGATGTCTGACTGATGGCTTAGGCCTGCTCCTAAGCTGGCAGTTGGACATCCTTAGCGCTGCTGCCAAGGTGGGAGAGGCTCCTGCCACCGCCACTGCGCTCACCAGCCATGAGCCGGCTTCTGGCTGAATGGCGCTCCCCCTGTGGGAGCACGCTGACCACTGGGGGGCAGCTCCTGCATGGTGCGTCTGCCCCCTGGTGGTCAGTGCGCATCATAGCGACCAGTGAATCCGCCCCTCGGTCGATTTGCATGTTACCCTGTTATTATATAGGATTTGCTACCTATGAAAGTTGATGCTAACACAGAATCATTATTCTGGTAGCGTTTACTAGAACACACACACACGCACTCGAGTTCACCGGAACACAGATGCCATCTGGTTTTTATAATGCCCGTGCATTATTTTTCAGCCCATTTTCCTAAATGAGGTTCTAGTAAAATTACCCACCGACCCGTCTGGGGATGAGCCCATCTTCCACATCTCCCACATCGACCGAGTCTACACCCTCCGAGCAGAGAGCATCAACGAGAGGTAAGAGCCGCCGCCTCCCTGGCACCGGGTCCTGCCAGGTGCAGCCCATGTGGGGCATTAAATGAGCCGGCAGGCCCACGCTCCCCATCCCGAGCCTCAGCCTCTGGCTGGAGGGGGCGGGCAGGTCCTGTCCTTGCTTCTAGAGCTCCGGGAGGTGGACACGTGGCGGGAATGTTTCCAAATAGAAAGAATTGACACTCATCTGCTAGGAGTTCCTGGGCAGGAATCTTCGTCATTTCTTTGAGGTGAAGGAGCAGCTCAGGCCTCCCAGGCGGCAGGAAGCAAAAGGAAAGCGCCTTGGGGGTTAATAGGCCCCCCACCCCCCGCTCCTGTGGACAGACATTCTGGACCCCGGAGCTGTGGGCACTTTGCTTCAGTGTCTGCCTGGAGCCAAAGGAAACAGATCGGCTTCCGGGAGGAGTGGACACAGGCCAGAGCATTCCAGGGAGCGTGTGCCACGCGGAAACGGGCCGGTTCCATGTAGGGAGCATGTGAGCCACGCGGAAACGGGCCGGTTCCGTGCAGGGAGCGTGAGCCACGTGGAAATGGGCCGGTTCCGTGCAGATGGGCCTGAAAGATGAAGGCTTGCCTGTGGTGTCCGCCCCTTCATGGGACGCGGTCCCTCTTCCCTGACGGTTAGGGAGCCAGAGCCTGGCCGGTCGAGCTGGCCGAGCGGGCAGGCGTGTGCTGCTCCCAGAAGGCAGGGGAGCAGCCGTGGGCCCATCGCCCAAGGAGCGCCCAGGACACCGATTTCCTCCACGGGCGCCATGAGGTCTCGGGAACATCCCTACACGCGCCCCTCGTGCCTTCCTGCCCACGGCGGGGTCACTGTGAGCATCGCGTGGCGAACGAACTTGCCCTCTGAGCCCGTGTTGCTGGGCCAAGTGCAGCCGAGCCCGGAGCTGCGTTCGGACGGCCAGAGCCTCCCGGTCCTCCCACCTTCCGCCTCTCCTTCCAGGACGGCCTGGGTGCAGAAGATCAAAGCGGCGTCCGAGCTCTACATAGAGACTGAGAAGAAGAAGCGGGAGAAGGCGTACCTGGGTGAGGCCGCTGCCCGGCCGCGGGCCCTGGGGGGCCCTTAGAGCGGAGGGTGTGGGGGGGCGGGCCCTTAGAGCGGAGGGTGCGCCTGGGGGGCCCTTAGAGCGGAGGGTGCGCCTGGGGGGGCCCTTAGAGCGGAGGGTGCGCCTAGGGGGGCCCTTAGAGCAGAGGGTGTGGGGGGGCTGGGCCCTTAGAGCAGAGGTGTGGGGGGGCTGGGCCCTTAGAGCGGAGGGTGTGGGGGGGCGGGGCCCTTAGAGCGGAGGGTGTGGGGGGGCGGGGCCCTTAGAGTGGAGGGTGTGGGGGGGCGGGGCCCTTAGAGCGGAGGGTGTGGGGGGGCGGGGCCCTTAGAGCGGAGGGTGCACCTGCGGGGGTGGGAGCGGGGGGCCCTTAGAGCGGAGGGTGCACCTGCGGGGGTGGGAGCGGGGGGCCCTGGAAGGTGGAGGTGTCGGAGGAGGGGAGTGGGGTGCAGGATGGGGAGCGGCAGACTCGGGGAGCCAGACGCAGAGTTTAAGGCGAGGAGGAGGGTCCCTGAAGGGGCAGGTGCCTGAAGCGGAGGCGGGCAGGGCGGAAAGGGGTCCGCGGTTGATGAAGCATCTGGGCTGCTTTTTCCGCGTCGCAGTCCGTTCGCAGAGGGCGACGGGGATCGGGAGGCTGATGGTGAACGTGGTGGAGGGCATCGAGCTGAAGCCCTGCCGGTCCCACGGTAAGGCCCCGGGCGCCCCCGCACCCCACCACCCGGCCCAGTCAGATGCGGTTCCCTCATCCCGTGTTTCCCTCCGGAATGGTTTCCAGCACTTGCTCAGAACCTGCTCTGTGCCTTGACTCCCTCCCACCGTCTGCCCTCGGGCAGGCCGCGTGGCCCGTTTCCCAGCACACGGGCCCCAGTCTCGGGCCAGAGCGAGGAGGGCGGCCCCGTGCCAGTCGCCCACTGCGATGGGCTCCGAGTTTAAGTGATGCCGGTGCGGGAGCTGCTGCCGGGCTCTCCAGCCTCTGCCACTTGTTAAGCGTGTAGTGAGGGAGTAGACGTGGCTGCAGAGGGCGGGGCTGCCCACGTGACGTGACCCGCCCACGCCCCGAGAGCCCGCCCCGCGCCCCGAGAGCCCATCCCGTGCCCTGAGAGCCTGCCCTGCGCCCCGAGAGCCCTCCCTGCGCCCCGAGAGCCCGCCCCGCGCCCCAAGAGCCCGCCCCACGCCCCGAGAGCCCTCCCCCTGCCCTGAGAGCCCGCCCTGCGCCCCGAGAACCCACCTTGCGCCCCGAGAGCCCTCCTGGGCGGGAGTCAGCAGGCCTGTTCGCTCCAGGGAAGAGCAACCCATACTGCGAGGTGACCATGGGCTCCCAGTGCCACATCACCAAGACCATGCAGGACACCCTGAACCCCAAGTGGAACTCCACCTGCCAGTTCTTCATCCGGGACCTGGAGCAGGAGGTGCTCTGCATCACCGTGTTCGAGAGGGACCAGTTCTCCCCGGACGGTGAGTCCCCGGCAGCCAGGCCTGGTGGGCCCGGGGCTCCCCCCGGAGGCGCGGCCGGAGCCGGGCGGGGCTCAGCTCCTCTGCCGGGCGCTCGGAGCAGACACAGCGCCTGGGCCTCGGGGTCCCGCCCCCCGACAAGCACCTGGGCCGGTGCCTCCCCGGAGCAGGTGGCTACAGAGGCCGCACTCGGAGCCTCGGCCAAAGGCCTTGTGATCGGACACACCGGCGCTGAGCGGGAGGCGCGTCCGCGTGTCCTTTGGTGGCGTTGCCGCTGGTCAGGGCGGCCTGTGCTGCTGCTCCACGCCCCCCCCTTTTCGGGGTCGCCGAGCCCGGAAAGAGCGGGCGTGGCCGGCAGTGACGGGGCGAGGCCCACCTGCCCTTCCGGTTGAAGTGTCTCCCGGAGGGTGCGTTGCCGCCGGGACTGGCGAGGGGCCTCGGTCTGGGCCTTCGGGGAGCCCTGCTGCTCTCACTCTGACACGGGGAGGTTGGAGGCTGCGCTGGGTTTCTTCCTGAACAGAAGCAGCACGACACAGTGACGCCCTGCTGGGTGCGTGTTGAACCTCCTGGCATTGTTTCTCTTTTAAACATTTCATACTTAAAAAAAAAAATATATATATATATATATATATATATATATATATATATATATATATATATATATATATCATTGATTTCAGTGAGAGAGGGAGGGAGGGAGAGAAATATCAATGGTGAGAGAGAATCATCGATTGGCTGGCTGCCTCCTGCACGCTCCACATCGGGGATCAAGCCCGCAACCCAGGCATGTGCCCTGACCAGGAATCAAACTGAACTGTGACCTCCTGGTTCAAAGGTCGATGCTCAACCACTGAGCCACGCTGGCTGGACCGTCCTGGTGTTTTTACATCAGAGATTTTCCCCGTGAATTGCAGGGGCAGGGGGCGGAGGGGCGCGCATCAGCCCGTGTCTGCCCACCAGACCAGCTTCCCGGTTTCCACGGGAGCCTGTGCCGAGAGCCTGGGTCCTAAGAGGCCGCAGCCAGGAGCTGTCAGAGGCCTGTAGCACCATCGTGTGTCCCATAGACCTGCCAGGTTTAAATGGCTCACGCCCGTCCTCAGTGTCTGACGGGCAGAGCGCGCCCTGTGCCAGCCCTGGGGGAGCGACCGCCCAGCTTCGTCCCAGACGTGCTCGTCACGTCCACGGTAGGTGGGGCGGCTCCCGTGACCCCTGCGTGTGCGGGGCCTCCCGGCAGCTGCAGCCCGAGGGAGGCCCGGGGGTGGGAGCCGCGTCTGCATCTCAGTCCTTCCGGACGCTCCTCCACGCCCACCCTCCTCTGCTTCCTGCTCCGTGGGCCACCGAGCCGCGGGTCACCAAGCCGTGGGCCACCAAGCCGTGGGCCACCGAGCCGCGGGCCACCAAGCCGCGGGCCACCAAGCCGTGGGCCACCGAGCCGTGGGCCACCGAGCCGTGGGCCAACCTCGCTGCCTTCTCGCAGGAGGAGAGGATGGTTCGCGGGCGTCCCCACCCACCAGGTCCGAGCCTGGACGAGGCGGAGCCCTCCCTGAGCAGCCTGTCCGCTCTCCTTTCAGATTTCCTGGGCCGGACGGAGATCCGCGTGGCCGACATCAAGAGGGACCAGGGCTCCAAGGGCCCGGTGACCAAGTGTCTCCTGCTGCACGAAGTGCCCACGGGGGAGATCGTGGTCCGCCTGGACCTCCAGCTCTTCGACGAGCCCTAGGGAGCGGCCAGGCTGCGCCGGGGTCCAGCCGGCGGCCGATGCCCCCGGCCGGTGCTGCTCGCCTAAGGCCAGCGCGCGGGGCAGCCACAGGCCACGGACCGCGAAGAAAGGCCCTGAGCGACGTAGGAGTAATTCTCGACAATCCTCCCCCCCAAACAACCTCCCATTTTATGGACCAAAACTCTGTTTCCCTCTGTCCTCACTGCAGGCCTCAGCGCGGCGTGGAGGGGCCTGGGAACCCCGCTGCCCGCCGGCTGGGGGCGCCTGCGCCGGGCCGCGGCAGACCGGCTACCGTGGAGTCACCGGCAGTGTCTGCAGTTTTGGGGAATTCACGTCCCCGCCTGTCTCTTCCCTCTGCCAGCCCGGGACCCTGGTTGTTTAGAAAAAGTTATGACGCCCCGGCCGCCTTCTAGAACCTCATTCCCCTCTGCGGTCCTGGCTCTGACCGGGGAGCGGGGAGAAGGGACCTGCCCTCATCCCAGCGGGCGGGTGGGAGCCTCCCGGCCCCTCCAGGTCTTGTACGGATCGTCGGCGAACATGCTCCCTGGCCGCGCTCGGTGATTCGGTCCTGACTCCCAGCAGGCGTGGGAGATGGTGGAGGAAGCTTGGTACCTGCGGCTATGCCCTGGGGCTGTGTGGCCGCAGCGCGGGGAGGCTGCCTGATGCGCCATGGCGTCCTGGCCGCTGGCCCAGGTGGCGGCTCTCGGCTGGGGGTCCGGAATGTTTCATCGCAGTCGCAGCCGGTGGCCAGCTCCGAGCTGTTCCTGCTCGAAACCCGGGCCCTGAGTGCCGAGGGGGCTGCAGGAGCTGGTTTCCCCAAGAGGCACCCCCGGCCTGGAGAGAAGAGGGAGAGCCCGGAGGGGTGGGAAGCTGTGAAGGGTGCGTCCTGGGTGGGGTCAGACCCTGGGATTACTCAGCCCCATGGGGGGCGGGGGGAGGAAGGGGGAGGCCTGGCCCGCCCTCCGCTACCCGCAGCTGGCCTCTCGCCACCGAACCCCCGTGCTCCCTGCCAGGCAGGACGCACATCCACGGGCAGGCTGTTGGGTGGGAGTTCTGTGATTTCCCCCTTAAATGCCAGGCGCTGGGCTGGTTGGTGAGATAACAACTTGACTTGCTCAGGACGCGTGCGGGTCCTGTTTCGTCCGCAGGTTGCTGGTCTCAGATCCCGGTTCGCTGCGGACATGAGATGCTCTCTTGGTCCTGGAGTAGCTCCCGTGCCGGGCGGGGTCTCGGACGTTGATTAGGGCGGTGGCGCTGTCCGGGGGATGGCGGCGACTCTGGTCGGGGTCCCCGCCGCTGGGATCCGATGTGTCACCATTGTCCGAGAGCCCTGTGTAGCGCACGCGATTTTTAAAGTGTGTGTGTGTGTGTGTGTGTGTGTTGGAAGGGCACCATGTTTACATTTCATACTTTAAAAAACAACCCATTTTATTATTTATTGGTTGGAGATAGTGTAGACTTTTGTATCAAGAGCAACAGACGGACGTGTTTTTTAAACGAGCAGATGCTCCCTGTGGTTGGGACCGTTCCCCTCGATCGCAGCCTGGGCGGGTTTCCCACGCGCATGCGTTTGTCACAGCGGAGAACACGGCGCCGGAGGTTTCTGTCCTGTGAGGCT
The DNA here is from genome assembly GCF_963259705.1 of Myotis daubentonii. NCBI lineage: Eukaryota > Metazoa > Chordata > Mammalia > Chiroptera > Vespertilionidae > Myotis > Myotis daubentonii. The sequence goes on from NC_081842.1 coordinate 2,075,573, forward strand.
GTGAGGAGCGGCTTTGGATTAAACCCAACAGACGCGGAGCTCACGCTCTCCTGTGTCGAGAGCCAGGCAGCCACTGGGGGACGCGTTGCGAGGGCAGGAGAGTCTCAGTGGCTGTGGGCGGGGTGGGCGGGGTGGACGGGGCCGCCGTGCCCACTGCCCTGCTGTCCTTCCTCTTCTCACTGGCGTCTCTGCGTGTCCGCGTCGGGCATCACTCCCGCGTAGTGCGATGTGTGCGCGACGACAATGTCCTGTTGCCTGTGAGGTCCGCGAGGCCGCCCGCCCGCAGAGTCCCGGGCGGGAGTTAATGTCGCAGGAGAAGCGACCTGTGAGCCCGGTTTCCCTGGTGACCGTCCTGGGCATCCCCGCGCTGGCCTCCGGGGGGCAGACCTGGGACAGGGTCAGGGCTCAGTGCTGGGGTCTGTGCTGTGACCCATCCTGATATCCTGATTGTCCTCGTCCTTCAGGGTGAGTGTGGCTGCCCGCAGGGCCCGCTGTGACTCGTGGCGCGTGTCGAGGGGAGAGGCACATGGGGGTGCGTGGAGCCCCAGACTCTGCCCCGTTCCTTCCCGTCTGCCTTTTGGGTGAGGTTGCACAGACGCCATGTGTCCCTCACCCATAGGCACCTGCGCCCTGGCTCCCTGCTCCTCTCCCCCCGCCCTGCCTCTGCCTCCCCCCCCCCCCCCCGCCTTCCCACTTCCCTCGCTCTTGCCCTGGGGCCGGGTTCCTGCCTGACTCTTGTCCACACGTGGCACGTCCTGCACACAGAGGGCAGGGAGGCAGCTGAGCGCCACGGGGCCGCGAGGGAACAAGGGCAGCGTTTCCTCTCTGCATGCGAAGCGCCTGGCTTCCTCTGGTTTCGCTGAAGTTCGTGCTGGTTTATCTCAGGGGTGGTAAGCGGACCCCCTACAGGTGTCTCATCTTCATGACCTGGTACCCAGGTGCCCTCGGAGGGCGTGAGGTCGGAGGATGTGGCTGGAGCCACCGGGGAGGGACGATTGAGGTCGCCATCCACCCGGGCAGGACGCTGTCCACCGGGCAGGTCGCCGTCTGTCTGCCCAGGAGCTGGCACGGGAGCACAGAGCCCTGCCCGCTGGGACCCGAGGGCTGAGCAGTGGGCATGTGCAGGTGCTGGTTTCAGGTGGGTGTGGACACCGTGGGCGTGTTTTGGAGCTGCCAACGGCGTGAGGAGGGGAGACCTCTCTCTACTCCAAACTGTTTCTTCTGGTTGGCTGGGCCTTTTTTTTCTCTCAATTTTTTTTTTTATTGATTTCAGAGAGGAAGGGAGAGGGAGAGAAAAATAGAAACATCCATGATGAGAGAGAATCATTGACCAGCTGCCTCCTGCACCCAACTGGGGATCAAGCCCTCAACCCGGGCATGTGCCCTGATGGGAATCGAACCCGGGACCCTTCAGTCCGTAGGCTGATGCTCTATCCACTGAGCCAAACTGGCTAGGGCTGGTTGGGCCTTTTTGATTCTTAAGAAAATTTGGATGGCTAGCTATTTTAGGAATTCCCATTGGAAACGGCAAGTAAGTGTTTAGGTTTTTCCTTCATTTCTATCCTTTCTTATTTTATTTATTTTATTTTATGATTTTCTGCTCCTTCTCTTTGGGGTTGGAGTGAGCTTTGAAAGGGACAGCTGTGCACAGAGGTGGCAGGGTCGTCAGACTCGGTAGGGGGTCTGCCCACTTCTCCTCGGCCTCCGCCCAGAGCACAGACGAGCCGGGTGACCTTGGGCAGTGTTAGCTGGGGTCCCCGGTCCCCGAGAGGAACTCGGTCCAGCAGCACCTCCTCCCTGTGCCCCCGGGAGCTGAAATGCCTGTGGCTTCTCACTCAGCTGCCCCAGCTCCACCCCAGCGTGTTGTGTGGCGCCCTCCCTGGTGTGTAAGTAGAGGAACGTTCTAGGCCGGCCGGCGTGACCCAGTGGGTGAGCGTTGACCTATGAACCAGGAGATCACGGTTGGATTCCTGGTCAGGGCACCTGCCGGGGTTTCGGGCTTGATCCCCATTGGGGGGTGTGCAGGAGGCAGCCGACCCATGATTCTCTCTCATCATTGATGTTTCCACCTCTCTCTTCCTCTTTGAAATCAATAAAAATATTTTTTAAAAAAATTAAATAGAGGGAAGTTCTAGAACACCCGCTTCCTCCCCCTGCACCCTGCCAGGACCAGGCCCTCCCAGGTTCAGAGCCTGGTCTCCCAGGAGCCAGAACCTGTCGCTGGTAGTCACGACAACATCCCACCGGGGGCAGGGGCACCGAGCCGCCCCACCTTGGGAGCGCTGAGCCCTGATGCCAACACGTGGACAGTCTCAGCTCTGGGTTCCATCTCTCAGCTCCTGCTTGGTCCCTTCACAGGCAGCAGGGAGCCCCCATCCCGGCCAGGCCCCTCCCGGGGCGGGAGGTGGGGAGCGGGCCTGGGGCCCTGGCAGCCTCATGTGGATCTAACTTTAAGTCACTGAAGTGGCACCCCCTCCCCTCCAGAGGATTGTTCCCGCGACGTGCAGGCCCACCAGCGCCCCCCCCCAACTCCCCTTGCCGCGTCTCCCCTTCGCCTCGCCTTGGGGACCAGCAACACTCACCGGGACGATTGCCGACCCCGTGGTGGCCGTGTGTCCGGGGCGTCTGCCCCGCGGTCGGCTGGGTTCGGGTTCGTGGTGAGCGTCTGTCCGGAGGTTCTGCTGGGCCCCCTCCACCAGCCGGCGCTCCCGGCGGCGGGAACGTGGGAACCTCTAGCGTTCAGGGCCAGCAGCGCCCGCACACGTGGCCTAGCGCGCAGCCTGGGGACCGGGCGTCCCTCTGGCTTCACCGAGCACCAGCCAGGAGCCCGCGTTTCTTCACGCGGCGGCAGAAATGCCTGCTTGTCTCCTCGGAGCCCTGGTTTTGTACTTTAGCATCAAAAAGCGAACATTCCTGTGCGGCTGTTTCCACAGCTGAGTCCCTCTGCGTCTCCTCTGCTGCCCGACCCCTCGCGTCCTCCCGCTTCGGGGTCTAAACAAAACGGGGCGCAGGGCAAAGGGGGTGACCCAGGAACCAGAGAAAGGGCGAGGGGCCCGCCCGGCCCTTCTACCCGCTGCCGCCACTGGGGGGCGGTCTCCCTCCGGAAGCCTGGGTCCCGCAGGCGGATCCAGGGCGCTGCCCCTGTGAATCCAGGACCCGCTCGCTGTGGGTCTGAGGCTGATGGAGCCGAGGGCAGGCAGTTAGGGCTTGACCCCCGCCCTCCCGGGGTGCCCAGGCCACGGGGCCTTTCCCTGCTGCTGGGGCCGGGGCTCTGCGTGTCCTTAGCCGCCACGTCTCTGCGTCTGATTGGCTGAGAGCCCCGAGGGCAGGTGCAGGGGCCTTGGGTTCAGCTGGTGTTGTCCACGGCAGGGCTGGCCTCTGGCTGGGGTGGCTCTGCTCCCAGGCAGGACCCCCTCTGTGCACTGCGTGACTGACCCTCTCTGTCGGAGGCTTGGACGTGCAGGACTGTTGGGGGGATGCAGACACCCCTGTGCATGTGCGTGCGTGTGTTATGTGTGTGCGTGCATGTGCGTGTGCATGTGTGCGCGTACATATGCATATGCATGTGTGCGTGTGTGTTATGTGTGTGCACGCGTGCACGGGCCACGGGGAAGGAATGGGTGATGGTCTTGAGCAGGGAAGCAGGTTGGTCTGACCCTCCCATTGTCATGCTCAGACTCTGTGGGCCGAGCACAACATGAAAATGCGAGGCTCCTGTTCGCAATTATTAAGAATTTTGAGGCGGCGACAGCAGGGATTAAACTGAGTGTCGGCCCTCTAAGCACAGGTCCCGTGACTGCAGGTTGCACGCCCGGGCCACACTGCTTTCCGCTGGTCCTTAGCGGGGCCTCCTCGGCGGCTCCTGGCAGCGCGGCTCCGGGCAGGTGTGCGGAGCTGGGCGGATGACAGCGCGCACGGCCTGCTCTGTCAGCGGGACAGACCCCCCCCATAGACAGATGGGCCCGGGGCCTAAGAGGGAGCCCCCTGCCGCGGGGCTCCGGGCCTCTGAGCTTTGACCAGGAGACACGCCGATTTGAAAGAAAACCCTTCCTTTTGGTCTTCAGTCATCGCCGGGGCTTCTCTCCCTTTCCTGGTGGGACAGAGCGGCTCCCCAGCCTCGTCTGCAAGGTGCCTGGCCCTCGGCGACGGGTCGGGGGTGCTCACCCCTCCCCAGGGCTGGACGCTGCTCCATTACAGCTCTGGGGAGAGAGGCCAGGCATGGAGCCAGCTCCCCGCCCTGCTGGGCCGGATGGACCACGGGTGTCGGGGGGCACCTGCTTCTGAGCGGCAGGGACGCCCCCGCTGGGCTTTCCCACAAGTCCCACCTCTGGCCGTTGAGGAGGGTGATGTCAGGAGGGAGGGCAGAGCCCCTGGGCGAGGAGCCCCATGTTCTGGAGCCACAGCTCCCGGGGGCGGAGGATCAGAGTCGGCCCTGCTGCCCCGGCTTGCTGCTCTCTGAGCTGCTCCTGCTGGGCCAGACGCTCCAGAGCCACAGCCACAGCCACAGCCACAGCCACAGCCACAGCTGTGCCAGCCCCGCTCGCCCTCTGCACACGGGTCTCGTTCTACACACGCAGCAATAACCCCTCTCCGTGTCTCCCTCCGTTCTGTCCGGGATGATGAGGTTCATTAAGGGAAAAGGCGACTGGAAGGTCGGACAGAAATGGCCGGTCCATCTCCTGGTTGGCGTCCCTTTGAACAACGTAGCCACGTCGAGCGTTGCTTCCACCGTAATGCCTCTTCCCGGCGAGCGTGGACGTGTCTCTTGGGGCGTTTGACGAGTGTTCGTTCCGGAGGGAACCTTTCCATGAATGTTTATCAGGCAACACCCTTAAACCGTCCTCAGCTAAGGACTGGCTGTCAGAGGCAGACATCCCAGCGGATCTTCGGTCGTGATATTTATTTGCACACGTGCATTTGAAACATACATTGCCAAGAGCCCACGTGTCTTGGGACTCTGAAGCCAGCCTCAGCGCGTGTCCTCCGGCGCCTGGCCAGCCGTGGGCTGTTCCTCGCTGCCCTCCCCCAGCCCTGCGTGGACAGGGGAGCTGGCATTCACGTGGTTCGAGCGTGTTGCCTCAGCCACAGGAGCTTCAGAGCCTCACATGCACAGGGGGTCAGCATTTGTGTAAACGTGTGTGTGCACGTGAGAAACCTGTGGCAGAAACGCTGTGTGTGATCATCGGGCCTCGCTCCGGTCCCCTGAGTGCTGTGTGGTCTGCAGCTGAGAAGGCGCGGAGGCCCCTGCAGGGCGTGAGGAAGCTGCTCTGTCAGGGTGCCTCCTGCTCCCTGCCGTGTGCCTGTGGACTGTCCGCGGCTACATGTATGTGTGGTGTGTAGGAGGCTGTGGCACATGTCGCAGAAGCTAACAGAGTCCGTATCAAAGATATTTAACTTGTTATCGTCACGTGTGCTTTTCCACAGAGATATTTTTCTGTATGTATATGAGAGTATTTTAGGTATCTAACGTAAGTACATAAAACTAGGGGAAAATGTTAAACCTCTCCCGGGAGTAGAAAATGCTCGGTCAGATCACGTGGCTAATCTGACTTCTGGCCACTCCCTCCTGGAGGAGCAGTGCCTCCGTTGGCGTCTGCATGTGGGGGGTTCCTGGCATCTTCCCGCCTCCCCTGCTGCACGGCCTGGGGGGGGGAGGGTGAAGCTTGGGTACCCTGGGTAAGAGCCTCCTCCCCTCCCCTGCCAGGAAAGGGTCGGAAGTGCAGGCTGCCTGGGGCACAGACCTCGCCTACGTGGCATCAGGAGTTTCTCCCCATCTTGGTACAACGCCCCAAGAAACTCAACTTCTAAACCCCTGACAGATGCATTTGGGAGTCATTTCAGGTGGTGGCCGCCAAGCCTCACCCAGCAGGTGGGAGAGGATGCCTCGGTGAAGCTAGCGGCCTGGTGTGACAGGGGTGAAGCTAGCGGCCTGGTGTGACAGGGGTGAAGCTAGCGGCCTGGTGTGACAGGGGTGAAGCTAGCGGCCTGGTGTGACAGGGGTGAAGCTAGCGGCCTGGTGTGACAGGGGTGAAGCTAGAGGTGAAGCAGCCGGGCCTGGGGTGGCGGGGCCGGTGCGTGTGGATGGGTCACTGTGGAAAGTGGAGGGCCCGTGGCTTGACGCCTGGGGAGTGTGAGTTTTAGGTTTTCAACGTTCCTTTCCACAAGCCACATGCGACCACCAGAGCAGGTGGCTCTTCCATGGCCTGAAAGGGGTCGATACTGGAGTCCTGGTGGCTCCCTGGACGCGAGGGGGTGGGGGCCGCGATTTCCAGAAGCTTCCTGGAATCTGCTTCACTCACATCACCTGCAGACGCCCTGAGGCGCTGCCCTGTGGACGCAGCGGACTTGATCCCCGAAGGCGGAGCCGTTGAGAGCTTGTGTGCGTCCCCGTGTCCCGTCTGTGGCCGCCACCAGGGTACCGAGCTCGGGGCCCTCCGCCCGGAGCAGGTCCAGGCCCTTCCTTAGCCCCCCACCCTCCTGGCCGGGCAGCAACTTTGTTCCAGAAAGTCCGGGGACCAGCCATGCCAGCAGAAGTGGGCTCCACCCCGTTAGGAAAAGACAGTCGCCATCCTGACCGAGTCCTGTGTTTCCAGTGACAGACGGTCCCAGGGCCGCTGGCCACGTGCCCGCACAAGCCTGCCAGGTGCACAGCGCCCAGGGCGGGGATGTCCTGCTGACTGTGATCTACGTCTAGTTTTCCCCGGACGGGACTCTGTTGTCTGAGCCGAAGGGCACTGGCGTTCTAAAAGCCACAGGCTCTGCAGTAAACGTGGAACGATGTATTCGTCTCAAGTTGGACGGGGTGGGCCCAAGCGTTAGGCCTCTGTTTTTGCCGTTTAAAAGGAGATGCGGTTCGTCTTGCTGTCTGTGTCTCGTTGGCACCTTATGATGTGCGAACTGTTAAGTCTCACCGACTCCGATGCCGGTGACTGTGTTGTTGTTTTCCTTCTTTAAGCCAGTGGTGACCCCGACGTGCGCTCTTCCTGTGTGTCTGCGAGAAGGAGCAGTCCCCTCCCGTGCCGGCCGCTGACCTGTGCTCTGAGTCACACAGCCCCCAATAAAGCCAGAAAAGCCAGCCGCGGCCGTGGGCTCTTTGGGTTCTTTCTGTCCCACCTCCTTTCCGAGCCGGCAGATAAGGCGGTGGTTGTCGAAGGAAAATGATGTAAAAATAACCTTAAAATACCAACCAACCCCCCTCTCAGCGGTCCCTTGCCTCCTTCAGACACACCTTAGCACGAAGCAGACACGAGTCCCGGCCCCATGTGCTTCTGAGACCCTGAGGGGTCCGTGTGTGCAGCAGGAGAAATGGGGGGGGGGGATGGAAGCAGATTGTCCCACAGACACTCAGGGCGGCCTGGCTGCCCCCCAGGAGGCCGTCCATTCCAACAACCTCAAACCTTCACTGTTAACACCTCGGGCCGACAGCAAACGTCACCTCAGTTCCCACGGTAAGTGTAGCACTTCCTCTGCCCTGGTTTCACGGTAATTCTTCCTGTTTCATCACGGATTTATCTAAACACGGCCAGGCCTTCAGTCCTCTGTTTGGCTTGGACAGTCGTCGATGGCTAGAGCACATTTTAAAAACTGACCCCCCAACCTCGTGACTTGGACTCTAAACCAGCGGCCCCATTTGTGAAAAGATAAACATCAGACGCCCTTTTCTTGGTGGTTATTTGAAGTTTTAAGAAATAAATTAAATGTCATTAAAAACAGAGAAACTGTGCCCCGCTTTCTCCGAGACCGACAAGGTCCCCGTCCCAACTCGCTGGGATGAGGAATCGCTGGTATAAAACCGTGAATAATACCTATTGAAGTGCCAACATAATCAAGGCACTATTGTATTCTAGAACATTCATTATCTTTCCTCTAATTACAGAAGTCATACTTGTTAATGCAGAAAATTCAGCAAGCACCGGAAAGAAAACGAAACCACTTAATAGAGAGATTCTCCCACTCGGAAATAAACGTTCCATTCTGTGCCATCTTTCTTGAAATTCTTCTGTGTGCGTGTGCTGTGTGTGCCTGTGTGTGTGCCTGTGCTTGTGTGTGCGTGTGTGTGCTAGTGTGTGTGCACATGTGCTTGTGTGCGTGCATTCCAGATTCTCTATTATTATTATTTATTTTTAAATTGTTTTATTGCTTAAAGTATTACAAAGGGTATTACATATGTCTCCTTTTTTTCCCCGTCCTTGACAATCCCCTGGCCTCCCCTACCCCCCCCCCCCCCCAGTGTCTGTGTCCATTGGTTATGCTTATATGCATGCATACAAGTCCTTCGGTTGATCTCTTACCACCCCCGCCTGCCCCCCAACCCTCCCTGGCCTTCCCGCTGTAGTTTGACAGTCTGTTCAAGGCTGCTCTGCCTCTGTATCTATTTTTGTTCATAAGTTTATAATGGTCTTTATTATCCATAAATGAGTAAGATCACATGGTATTATTTTATTGCTAATATGCACCAAGCTCTTCTCATGTGCAGGCAGTTCAATAACATAATTTACATAAATCATCCCGCTTATATTTTGAATGCTTTAAATCAGATTTATATATACACACACACACATACATATTGAGATATATGTAGATATATAGGATATATATGTTGAAGAATATATATTTTTTAAATATATTTTTATTGATTTCAGAGAGGAAGGGAGAGGGAGAGAGAGAGAAACATCAATGATGAGAGAGGATCATGGATCAGCTGCCTCGTGCACGCCCCGCACTGGGGATCAAACCTGCAACCCGGGCCTGTGCCCTGACTGGGAACCGAACTGTGACCTCCTGGTTTGTAGGCTGATGCTCAACCCCTGAGCCACGCGGGCCGGGCAGAATATTTATAAATGTAAGGACTGCATCGTATCCCACTGTCTGAATGCACCCTAGTTTCCCTGATTTATCTGAGCAGTTCTGAATGGGTGCATGTTTACGTTGCTTCAAAGTGTCTCCTTGGTGGAAAGGGCTGTGGAGAATGTCCTAGAGTCTAGACCACTGATCTCGGGCTCATCGCCGATGGCCACGGGGGCGCTGTGCGGAGGTTTGCTCGTTTCCCCCACTTCCATGGGCTGGAGCACAGGGAGGTTCCTGTGATTCTGAAGGATTTGGGCGGTAAGAGGCTCCCCCGCAGATGACTGTCCCGCCCCCACCCCGGGGGCCTCCGTGGTCTGGAGGCTGCGGGTTTGCGGGATTTGCTGTGAGGCCGGGAGTGCAGCGTGGGCCTCCCAACAGCAGGTGCGCTGGGCGGACGCAGGTGCGTGTGGGAACCTGGATGTTGGTTGGTAACAGGCTCAGCTGCCAAGACTTAGAGGCCGAGGCCCCGGGTTCAACGAGAGGTTCCCTCCTCCCTCCTGTTGGCAGCCCGGCCTGTGGGCAGGGCCGGCGGGCGGCTCTGCCCTTGGACTCACCTGGCCTTTCCCGTGGAGGAGGCCGCTGCAGCTCCCACCGTCTCCCCTGCGTCCAGCCCGCGGGCCAGGGGCTGCCAGGAGGCGCGTTCCAGGCCAGTCCAGGAGGCCAGGCGTCCGCTCCCCCGCTCTCCGCTCCCCTCCCCTCCTCTCCACGGGACTCCGCTCTCCGATCAGGTACCACCAGGAGGCTGGGCACGGGGTCTGTCCCTGGGGGGCCCCATCTCCCTGAGTGGGGTGGTGGGGAGCTGAATCGGGGCCAAGCAGCACTGGGGGGTGGGGGGGTGGGGGGGGAGGCTCCCGGCTCCTGGGAAAGTACCCAGAGGCCCCGACACCGTGCCCGCCTCAGGTGTCCCCTTAGGAGACTGTGTAGCTGGTTTGTGAGGAGGAAGCCAGGGTTTCGGCCAAGGTGACAGCAAGGAGGCAATGTGGTGCCAGGTGGGGGCACGCTGGTCCCTGCTGGGGCCCATGGACCTGCAGAGCTCTGAGCTGCAGAGGCGGCCCTGCCCACCAGGGGGCTCTGTCTACTATTCCCTGGAGGCCACCAGGAGGGGCTGCGGGACGGCTGGCTGGGTGAGCGGGTGGGTTGGGAGCATTTGGGGCACCTGGAAGAGGCCCAGGGAATCAGCTAAGAATTGGCTTTGTCCGGTGGCTCCAGTGCCGGCAGCTGAGGTGCCAGGTGTGGTGGGGGGCAGGGTGGTACCAGCAGGAGGAGGGGATGGAAGGCCCGGCTGGCCCACCAGCGGGGTGAGCACGGGGTCCTGCGCCACCCCAGACCCCGTCTTCCTCGGCTGCAGAGGGGCCGGCGGCTGCCGGGAGGCGCGGGTGAGAGGCCGAGGCTGCAGAGCACCCCGAGGGGCGTCCCGCGGGCTGAGGGCGCTTTGCGGGACAGGCTCCCCCGGAGGCCGAGGGGCCGGGAGTCCTGAGCAAGCCCTCGGCGGCGAGACCGGGTGCGCTCCGTCCGGTGACGATGCCGCGCCAGGTGTTCAGTCCATCAATCCCGGGCTCAGGAGCCAGAGGGTGAGAGGCCATGGAGCGGTAACGGGTGTTTACGAACGTCTTAGCGCGTGAGGCCTGCACGAGCCTCTGGAAGTGGGCGTTATGCTTCCGTGACCTGTGGGGACCCCGGCTCCAGGGGCGAGCTTCGCCGTCGGAAGCATGGCCGGAGTCACCGGCTTCAACCCCACCTGTGTCCGTCGGGGAGCAGAGCAGCCGGCCCGTGTTCTGGGACTCACTGGGTGGTAAGCCACCGACCTGATCTACGGAACTTTCTGGACATTGGAACTTGTGGCCTGGCTGTGAGAGGAACCCATGTTTGTGGAGTGGATTTTGTAGGGGCTCTTCCTCCCACCAGGTTCCTCTCCAGGGGTCACACCTCCGCGGTGAGCGCAGGGCATGGTCACTCCTGGGCCGAGGACAGGCTGTCTCTGAGCGCAGGGGTTCGCCCTGCTCATTTTGTTGGTCATGAATTCTGTGGCACAAGAAATATACTTGTTGCCGGTCTGACAAAAAAGGTATGTCGATTCACGCACACTGGCAGCTGTGGTGGTGTTGGCTGTTTCATGTTTAAATCTGAGTCTAAGGGAAGAAGAGGCCAGTGCCCTTGGCTAGCCAGGCAGTGTCCTAAGAGCTCAGGATCGCAGACAAACCTCTGGGCTCACACCAGGTTGAAGGCACAGGACGGGCAGCGCGTCAGGCGACGAGACGGGCACCGGGCTCGGGTGTCAGTCGGTTGAGCGTCGCCCCGTCACCAAAAGGTTGCCGGTTCCATTCCCGGTCAGGGCACACGCCCGGCTGTAGGTTTGCTCCTGTCGGGGTACATGCAGGAGGCAATCGATCGATGTTTCTCCCTCAATGAAAACAGCCCAAACCAGTTTTGCTCAGTGGCTGGTCCATTGGCCCAAGGACTGAAGGGTCACTGGTTTGATTCTGGTCAAGGGCATGTACCTCGTTGCAGCTCAATGTCTGGACTTGATCAGGGTGCGTGCAGGAGGCAACCAATCGATGTGTCTCTCTCACATTGATGTTTCTCTCTCTCCCCCTCCCTTCTTCTCTCAATGGAAAAAATATCCACAGGTGAAGTTTAACAAAAAAATCACCACACACACACACACACACACACACACACACACACACACAAATATACTAGAGGCCTGATGCACGAAATGTGTGCAAGAGTAGGCCTTCCTTCCCCCGGCTGCTGGCACCGGCTTCCCTCCGGAAGGATGTCCAGTCTAATGAGCATATTACGCTTTAATTATTATAGTTATGCACACACACACACACACACACACACACACAAGAATAAGTGGATGAGCACCACCCAGCACTTCAGGAGGCCCAACCCCCTAGGCCAGTGATGGGGTGGATCCTGGCACTGGGAGGCAGCAGAGAGGGGCGGCTGCCGTGTCTGGCCGAGAACCACTTTCAGGGTCCTTGTTTGAGATGGACACTAAAAGTGGAAACTTCAAGACCAGCAGCAGCCTGGTTCGCGGGCACCCAACCCCCAGGCTCAGCCCCGCCCTGGTGAGTGAGGCCAGGGGGACAGGTGTCGGGGGGCTGGGCATAAAGTAAGGCTCAACAAGGGTAACTATTTTTCCTAACGGACATGAGCTTCCTTAGAGTCCTAATAATCTACACACTCCAGGTTCTCTAGCCAAAGGGCCTTTCGTCTTTTTATGAGGAGATACTGCAAGAACAAGCCCATATAATAAAAGGCTAATATGCAAAATTTCCCCTTGGGCGTTCAATCGGGAGTTTGATCGCTCGCTAATGTGTGCTGACCACCAGGGGGTGGTGCGGAACATGGCAGGTGCTAGGTGCCGAGGGAGTGAGGGAAGGAGGAGGCGGGGTGGCTGGGAGGTGGGGAACCTGATCGGCCCTGATCGCTGGCCAGGCCTGGGACCCCACTGTGCACAAGTTTGTACACGGGGCCCCTCGTATAAAAGTAAGGCTCCGGTGTTTCCACGTGAAGAACAGTGAACAGCATGTTCTGTTCAGGAAGCATTTTATTGTTGCTCCAAACTTTCCATTTCACCGACAGAAGCCGCAGTGCGTTCAGAACACCTCCCGCATGGCCTTGCTCAGCTTCTGGATCTTGGTTTTCGCGGACATGTCAACATACCGCTCTCCAATGCGCACGATCATCCCGCCCATGATTGACGGGTCAGTCTAGGAGGAAACAGGTTGGACATGTGAAAACACACAGACCTCATGCCAAGCAAAAGGGAAGACGCAAAGCGCTTCCGAGGCTGCGTGCTGCCCGCACGGACAGAGCACACCCAGAAAGAGGCGTCCGCTGGGCGCGGACCTGCAGCCTTAGACGGGAAACCCCAGGCCACGGGCAGACCTGACGTCTCACTGTCCCGAGTGACAGCCTGAGGAAACCCCACGCAATAAACCTACCTTAACTTTCAACTGCAACACCTGGCCTTTAGCCAGGAAGCTGTTCAGGACCGTCTTTAATTCAGAGAGCGTGGCTTCATCTAAAGCCTGAAAAGAACATAACCCTTTTTTACAAAAGAAACAAAATGGACACTTCCCAGCGTCAGGAAAAATACCCATCGGCCTGGGAGGCCCCACCGCCCAGGACTGGGAGGCCCCATCCCCCAGGAGGCCAGCAGTCATTATTCCCACCTCACGTGTGCGAGAACTGAGGCTCGCAGTGGCTAAGAAACTGCGCCCCACACTCTGTTGCCCAGGGAGAGAGGACCAGCGCCAACACTGGAAATCAGTCTATTTCTAAAGTCGATACCCTTAGTCACTAATGGAAGTGTATGTTTCTTTAAAGAGTAGAGCGACCTGCCCCGGGCCTGGCCATGGGACAGTGTGGCCCTCGAGCCGGTAAATGTCCCTGAAACCGGCCCGGCCAGGCTGGAGCATCGTCCTGCTGCGCCAAGGTTGCGGTTCCTTCGTGGTCAGGGCACTTACAGGACCAACCACTGACGGCGTGAGTAAGGGGAACCACAAATCGACGTCTCTCCCTCTGTCTCTAAAATCAATTAATAGATGAAGTGAACTGTCCCTGACACCGCTCTTTGGAGACGCAGAGCGCCGTACGGACTAGGAATGGCCGCCAGGAGGCAGGCGCTGAGACTCCGGGCACACCTGCCGTCTCCGGGGTGAAGTCCCACAGACGGTGTCCCACACTGAAGCGCAGGAACAGACAGACTCGGGATAAGAAAATGAACTCCGGGGAGGGGGTAGCCGAAGGAGCATGGGCTGTGGAGAGGGTCTGAGTTCAAATCCGGGCTTCACCGCTTGTGACCAGAACAAACAACTCAACTTCCCTGGGCTGGTTTCCTCGCCTGTGACATGGAGATAATCACTTCTACTTCGCATGGGCCGTGGACAGTGAATTACAAAGGTACCCGGCACATGGAAGGGTTCAGTAAATGGCGCCTATCACAGCCCACACCATCAAGTCAGCAAGAGTCAAGGGCCTGTGCACCCCACACTCTCCCCTGCACCCCCAAAGGCTGGAAACCCGAGTCTCAGTAAACTAACGAAGAGTCACACCTGCGTCGGAGCACAAAGCGCTGTCCCTCACCCTCCGCCCCGTCTCCAGCCTCAGGAACAGCCCGTCAGGGACGCGTGAAGGTGCGCGAGGCCCCTGGAGCGCAGGCTCCCGGCAGCGGGCGGAACAGAGCAAACCTCCCGTGACAGGTCACCTCTCCCCAGGTCTTGATTTTAGCCGCTTTTTCTTTTTTGTTCTGCAAACGTGATGCACGCAATGCCCAGGCGAAGGCCGTGGCCACAGCCCCACTCACCGAGGCAGTGGTCACGGTGCACGGGACCTCCCCCCGGTGCACACTCATCATGGTGGCGAAGGCGGCGATGACGGCGGGCGTGCTGGTCAGGCGGCCGTTCTCAGCGAGCAGATCTGGGGAAGTGAAGGTGTTTCAGTAACTGGACACTCACGTAAAATGGTCATTCGTGGGTATTATAGTCACCCCCAAAGCGTCATTTGTGGCCTTAAAATATTGTATTTAGCCCTGGCTGGGTTGGCTCAGTGGATAGAGTGTTGGCCTTCGGACTGAAAGGTCCGGGGTTCTGTTCTGGTCGAGGGCACATGCCTGGTTGTAGGCTCGATCCCCAGTAGGGGGTGTGCAGGAGGCAGCCGGTCCATGATTCTCTCTCATCTGTGATATTTCTATCTCTTTCTCTCTGCCTCTCCCTTCCTCTCTGAAATCAATATATTTTTAAAAAATATTATATTTAATGCTCTTTAAGAATGCGAATGGAGGAGATTGTTACTCAATGTTAGTTTGTTTTCTTAAAAGAGACTGCGCCAACATGCATTTAAATTAGTAAGGGGTGTGTCTTACCCAGATTTGAAACAGATAGTCTTATCTGTTTAATCCCTTCATCTCTCTCACCCAGCCCCCTCCCCTCTGACAGCTGTCAGCCTGTTCTGCCTCCATGAGTCTGTTTATAGTTTGTTTATTTTGTTCACTAGATTCCACATATAAGAAAGATCATATGGCACTTGTCTTTCTCTGACTGGCTCAGTGCACTTAGCATAATGCTCTCCAGGTCCCTCCGTGCTGTCGCAAAGGGTAGGATTTCCTTTTTTATAGCCGAATAGGATTCCGTGTGTCAATGCACCACAGCATTTTAGTCATCTGTCTGCACTTGGCTATCTGCAGACCTTGGCTTGGCTACTGTACGTAGCACGGCTGTGACAGAGGCGTAGCACGGCTGTGACAGAGGCGTAGCACGGCTGTGAGAGGCATAGCACGGCTGTGAGAGGCGTGCAGATGTTCTCTCACACGCGTGTTTCGGGCTCTTGAGACGCAGTGCCGGGAGTGGGCCTGCCGAGTCACAGGCAGTTGCACCTTTAATTTTTTGAGGACCTTCCATGCTGTTTTCCAGGGGCTGCACCCGCTGCCTTCCCACCAGCGGTCACGAGGTCCCCTTCTCCCCACATCCTCGCCAGCACGTGTGTGACTGATGAAGCCACTCTGACAGGTGTGAGGTGAGGTCCCACAGTTGTAATTAGTGGCGCTGAGCACCTTTCCACGTGTACTTGCCGTCTGTATGTTCTCTTCGGAGAAGCGTCCATTCAGGCCCTTTGCCCATTTTTTAAATTGGATTGCTTTTGTGGTGTCGAGTTGCATTAGTTCTTTATAAATTTTGGATATTAACCCATCAGATGTATCCCTGGCGAGTATGTTCTCCTATTCAGTGGGTTGTCTTTTAATTTTGTTGATGGTTTCTTTGCTGTGCAAAAACTTTTTAGTTTGATGCAGTCCCGCTTTTTATTTCCCTTGTCCCCAAAAAATACATCGGAAAAAATATTATTACGGGAAATGTCTGAGACTTTACGTTTTCTTCTAAGATTTTTATGGTTTTGAGTCTAACATTTAAGTCTGTAATTGATTTTGAGTTTATTCTTGTGCACGGTGTAAGATGGTCTACTGTCATTTTTTTGCATGTATCTGTCCAGTTCTCCCAGCACCATTCATTCCATAGATTGCCTTTGCCCCACTGTGTGCTCTTGCCTCCTCTGTCCGATATTAACTGACCACAAAGGCACGGGTTTACTTCTGGGCTCTCTGTTCTTTCCATTGACCTAAGTGTCTGTCTCTATGCCAGTGCCAGGCTGTGTTGATTCAGGGTCTTTCATGGTTCCATACAGATTTTTGTGAAATCTACCATTGGTATCTCAATAGGAAATGTGTTGAATCCATACACTGCTTTGGCTAGTATGGACATTTTACTGATATTAATTCTTCCTATTCATGAGCATGGTATATGATCTACTTGTATCTTCTTCAATTTCTTCGGTGTCTTATAATTTTCTAAGCATAGGTGTTTTACATCCTTGGTTAAAGTTATTTCTAGTTTTTTTTTTTTTTTTAAATGTGTCTGTAAATGGGGTTGCTTTCTTAGTTTGCCTTTCTGATAGTACATTATTGGTTTATAAAAATGCAAATGACTTCTGGATATTTTATATTCTGCTCCTTTACTAAATTAATTTATCAGTTCTAGTAGTTTTTTGGTGGGATTTTTAGGGTCCTCTCTCTCTAGTATCATGTCATCTACAAATACTGTTTTTCCTTTTTAGTTTCCAATTGGATGCCTTTTCTCTTGTCTGATTGCTGTGGCCAGGCCTCCCAGTGCTATGCTGGGTAAGAGAGGTGAAAGCAGACACCCACCTTCTTCCTGATTTTAAGGGCGATGCTTTTAGCTTTTGCCCGCTGAGTATGATGTTGGCTGCAGGGGTGTCATGGCCTTTGTTATATTGCGGTATGTTCCCTCTATTCCCACTTGGCTGAGTTTTAATCCTAACTGGGTGCTGGATGTTTATCCTTCCATTGGTTCATGTGCTGTATCACATTAACGTATTTGCATATACTGTACCAGCCTGCATCCCTGGAATAAATCCCACTTGGCCATGGCGTATGATCTTTTAAATGTATCGCTGGAGATCTGATTTGCTAATATTTTGTTGAGGATTTTAGCACCTGTGTTCATCAGGGATGTTAGCCTATAATTTTTTTCTCTGTAGTGTCTTTATCTGGTTTTGGAATTAGGACAATGCTGGCCTCGTAAAATGAGCTTGGGAGTCTTCACTCCTCGTGGATTTTTTGGAATAGTTAGAGAGGAGAGGTGTTAGCTCTTGTTTGAATGCTAGCTCTTCTTTGAATATTTTGATCACAGCTTGCATCTGATTTTCAAATGTAGGTCACAGAATTTAACTTTGGCTATAAATCCTCAAATTAACACTGTGTATCTTAAAAAATGGTGGCACAAATACACATTCTTTGGAACTTGTATTCTGAGTTGACCTGGGGTTTGAAAAGCAACCTGATGGACTGAAGGATGCAAATTTCTCCAAGGACAGAGGGACAGCCAGGCTACAGACCATCCTGATGGTGGGAGTCCCACTGGTGGCCGTGGGCTGAGAGACTGAGGTTAGACACTCACATCTTAGCATCGTGAGCCAGGGCCCCTCAAACCTCAATCCGCAGATGGTCGCTGGGGGAGGCCTGACTCTCTGTCAAGGGCAGCGACGCCCAGGCGCCTGCCCCTGGACGGCCTTCCCAGCAGCGAGTCTGCAGGGACTCGGGAGAGAGCCAGTACTTACTGATCAGGTTGGCCGTGAGGGGAGACAGCTTCTCCTTGGCTGTCAGCTCATTCAGGCTTTTCACTTTAACAGAACGCTTCGTAAAGGGATTCAAAATGGAGGCAGCCATTTTGGGTTCCTTCAAGAGTTGCTACAAGTGCCAAAAAAGAATTTTTTAAGTTCTTTAGAGCATAAACGATCCTAGCTGCCACACACACACTTCTTACGGATCATGTATTTAATGAATTAAATTGGTACTCTCAAAGCACAAAACAGTTACGATCAAATAATTTTCTCTGCCTTTAAGCATACACACCATGATTTCACACAGGATACACTATTTCTTGAAAAAATGTAGACATTTTTAAATTTCTGAAAATTAACTTTTGCTTTTCGACAGAGACTATAAAAAAGTATGCACCCCAAAAACCCAGTTCACTGCGCATCTTAACATATTTAATATGGGTCCTACCCTAGTTCTTCACGTACTGAGAGGATGCTGGTAATGCCAGCACTCAGGTGCGGACCTAAACGGTGCCCCTTGGAGGGGCCTCTCCGGCTAGGGTGACCCCCTGTGCTCCCACTCAGAGCTCGAGAACCAGCCAGCCGGGGGGGTGTGGTGCTTCAGAACAGCAGGCAGAACACAGGAGCGCAGGCACCTGAGACCCCTTTGTCTCCCCTCTGTGAACCCACACACGTCTGGATCCAGTGACAGACGCTGCTTCTACCTCTGTCACCCCCCTGCCGCCCTCAGTGACTGCGTTAGCAGCTTCTCCCTGGCGCCCGCCTGGGGCCTGTCTCTGATCCGCTGCCATCTAATGAGGAACTGCAACGTGTGGCCCCAAACCAACATTTTTCCGAACTGCTGGATTACATACACGAAGAGATTCTGGAGTCTGGGTTGGCCAGTGGACAGTTAGTGACGCCTATAGCGTCACACTTTTCTCTCACTCTCACAGTCTGAAGGCAAGAGGCTCCTTTCTAAGTCTCCGCCGACTTCCGGTTTTAGTCAAACCCCATCCCACAAGCCAGGTCATTCTCTAAAGAAAAAAACACAGTGGGAATGTAGTAAGCAGTGGGCAGGAAAGCACTCACCGCTATTCTTGTCAGCTCCTTTTCTACTTGATCCAGTTTATTCTGTTTAGATGCAGCAGAGTACAGAGCAGTGGCATAGCGGCCTTCGACACCGTACACCTGAACAGGTGGCTTTAAAAAAAGGTGGGGCAGGGGGCAAAAAGGAAAATCAGTTAATATTCTACTGTCAATAGCGGAATTAAATAGCTGTATTTAAAAAAGACATCTTTTGTGGCATACAAGTTAACTATGTTGTCAGAGCTATCCTGAACGGCAATTCTCAAGTCTTCCCCCGGCCGATCAACCTTTGACCCTCCAGTTCCTCCCCGCAGAGCGAGGGCCTTAGGAAAGACGGTGTCCAACCCCTTCAGCCTAACCACCTAGATCAGCCGTGGGCAAACTACGGCCCGCGGGCCGAATCCAGCCCGTTTGAAATGAATAAAACTAAAAAAAAAAAAAAAAAAAAAAAAAAAGACCGTACCCTTTTATGTAATGATGTTTACTTTGAATTTATATTAGTTCACACAAACACTCCATCCATGCTTTTGTTCCGGCCCTCCGGTCCAGTTTAAGAACCCATTGTGGCCCCCGAGTCAAAAAGTTTGCCCACCCCTGCTCTAGAATCAAGTCCACGAGTCTTGAGACGGGCTGGCTTCCTTTGAATGCAATGCTATTGTTTCAGGATGGGAGGCAGTTTTGAACATGTGAGAGCCACGAAAACAGGCGTTTATGAAGCATGTACAAGCACGCTTCTCGCAGGTCACAGGGAGACGGTCTCTTACGAGCCTCCTCACCGGCGGAGCCCTTCAGCCACCGACTGTGCCTGCGGCCTGACGTGCTTCTCACAATCCAGTGCAGGCCTCCTCCACACCGGCCCTCGGTGTCCAGCGACCCCCGTCCCCCCCTGCCCCCCGCGGAGCTGTGTGGCTCCGGAGAAAGGCTCAGGCTCTGAATGAGTCTGGTTCCAGGGCAGCCCCAGGACCAAGCGGAGTGACACGGGACAAGTCCTCCCGGAGTCTCCATTTCCCCCTGTGAAGCCGGAAGGCCAGCCGCTCCCCATCACCGTTCTGGGTTCCGGGACGCTCCCGCCGCACGGGAGGCATTCAACACTATTCGTTCCCAGCCCCACGCACACGGCATGTTTTGAAACGACAACAGTGCACAAGGCCAGGCCCCGGCGGCACTGCTGCTGGACCCGGTCTCCGCTTTGCAATGACAGAAGCTGACCTACCCGCACCAGCTTGGCGAACGGCCTGGCCACAGACGTGCTGAAGCATCGCACCTTTGAAAAAAGGAAAGCAGGTCACACTCGGATCTCGAGGTCATTTTACGGTAAACAGGACGTGGACACGGCTGGTTTCTCCCGTGTCATCACAGGCCCAGGGAGGGCGGCTGCTCTCGGCCAGGAGTGCGCGCCCGGCGCACAGCCTCGCCCAGCAGCGTGGGAAGCTGCCTTCCCCGGTCAGCGCGTCTGCGGGGCCAGGCTGAGGCCGGCACTCCAGAACGGAGAGAAAACAGAACACAGAACAAGGAAACTGGTGCTTCAGAAAGAAAGGGAAGATGTTCGGCATTTATAGGACCACCCGTGAGCAGGATGTTACTGCAGAGCGGCAGGATTCCGGCCACCACTGGCAAGAGGTGCACCTTCCGAGAGGCCACGTGCCTTCTGGGGACGAGGCTCAGCCCTGGGGAGGGGGCAGGTCCGGTGCGGGAACAGGCCCGGTTCTGCGGCGGCAGCTCCTCCCCCGAGGGGCAGCCACCTGCCGGGGCGCGGGCCACCTTCACGCTGCAACCCCAGCTCCGCAGTGTTCACCCCAAACCGGCCGTGAGGATGAAAAGACGCCGCGTCCGCGGCTCTTGCGGGAAAGTTCCCTGAGGGCCAGAGGTCAGGCCAGGGAGAGCGTCGCGCGGGCAAACAGCAGAAGGGCCCGGGCTTCCCCTCCCTCTTCCGTGACTCCGTGGGTTCGGATCTCGCTCTCCCCCGAGCGGGACGGGCCACTGAAACGCTGCCATCTCACTCTCCTTACAAGAAGGTGGGCTGCCCTTTACAGCCCTTCCTTAGCGTCACCATGACCCCCGCGGTCAGATCGCGACGCCCCAGGGAGGGGGACGATCGGGGGGCGGGCAGTGTCCTTAGCTCGCAACCCGGGGAAGCCGCGCGCCCAGCTCCTGGGGCCTCCAGCCTGCAGCTCCCCGGGGCCGCTCGGAGGCCGCCGAGGTCAGGCCCGCGCCCCCCGCCCGCCGCGCCCAGGGTGCGGGTGCGCGGCCGCCCGAGCCGCCTCGCGTCGCCCCCACTCGCCGGGCTCCGCGACCCTGAACGGCGGCCACGCTCCCAGCTGTGGCCTCGCGCTGTGGTCTAGGGGGCATCCTCCCGCCGGCTTCAGGGCCTCCACCGTCTCACCTGCCGGGCGAGCCCGGACGCTGCAGGCGAGGCCATCTTCTCCCCGGCGCTGGAGGTCAAACCCGGGCTGGGAGGGAGGTGCGAGGGCGCATGCGTGCGTCAGCGTAGCCGCTCGGCCCGCTGGGAAATGTAGGCGTAGGTCGTCAGGCCGCATGCGCTGGGTGCCCCCTCGCGCTGGGAGTTGTAGTCCTTAGGGGCGGGAGGGAAACGCAGGACTGGGGACGGGGCTGGTGGGCTGAGAGCACTTGAAATGAAGTCCTTGCTAAACCAGGTGGCCCTGGCAGGTCTGGTCACAAGGGAAGCTTACTGTAGAATGGACGCAGGGCCCAAGCTTCGCATTTTCCACGTGGATAAATACGGTGGCATTTGTTCCACGTCACGTCCATCACTGGCGTCGTTAGCATCTGTATCCTTTCTTCCAACCTCCCCAAGTGTTCCAAGCGCAGCTCCTCACGCTGTATTTAAAAACGACAACAACCAACAAACACGAACCTCACAGCTCCAGAAGCAGACACTACGTGCCTGTACCTGGGACATGACTGCCCCCCTCCCTCCCCCCCATCTCACCCGAGTACAGCGACGATCTGTGGGTTTGTGAGGCTGAGCTAGATTCCTGATTCCGGGTAGTGTGATAATCCGAGAATCAGACCTAAGATAGGAGACCTGGGGTTTGAGCAGGTGCAGCACTGAAACTGAGGGCCCAACACTAGCTTCATGAAAACAACCTGTGTCCCACCTGCTCCCCCTCAGTGGCGCTTGCTCTAATGGTCGCTTCTGTGCAGAATAGAGTTGGCCCACAGAGTGCGGGGTTGGAATTACCTGGCTGTAACAATGGGGGCCTGCGGTCCATTGAAACGTGTGTGTTTTTCCGGCTCAGATCTATTATATGAACACAGATTTACTCACGAACTCATCCTTTTAGAGTACAGTTTTACTCATTATTTAAAAAAACACGCAACACTTGTGAAAATGCAAAAAAAACAAGGAATGTAACGGCCCTTTTCCCCACCCCCCAGAGGCAGCTGTTGTCAGGATTTGGGTGTGTCATCTCCCAGTATTTTCCAGGCAGTAGCTTGAACTGCCAGGCTTGAATCCCAGTCCTTTTGGTGACCTTGGCCCAATTATATAACTTCTCTGTGCTTCAGTTTTCTCATCTATAAAATGGGTGTTACAAGCAATAGCACCTGCCTTATAGGTTGTTAGGAAGAATAAGGAGGTTAATATATATGTATTTAAAATAATTGCTTGACACAGTGGCACTCAATAATGCTAGTTCTTTATTTTGTGTTTGTTTTTTATTATATATACATACTCACAATTTGCATATAATTTAGTATCTTGACTTTTTCCTTAATCCATGAGAAAAAAGGATACTAAAATTATATATGGTTTGTGAATACATGCTTACAATATCAAAATATTTCCAAGTTGTATAATTTTCATAAATATTGAGGCAAGAGTGACGATAGGGAATATATAAATGGAGTCACTTTAACCAAGCTGCTAAAATTGCTAACATGATGAAGTTAAGGTCTGAGGATGGATCCTGTTCTTGTTCTAATTGGCCTGGGAACTTGAATTGTTTGGAACTTTCCGGTCTTGTGTCAATGCCTCGATATGCATCTGGACACACACCAGACCTCCAGACAACCCCCCAGTGAGCCCCTAACAGACGCTCACACAATCACCTGGCATCTGTTCTCCAGATCGTCAGATGTTACCAGACCTCCTGGTGCCCATCTTCTGGGCCAGCTGGCATCCATCATCCTGACCGCCTGACCCCCTGACTCCTAGGCACCCTGGACCAGCCTGGGGCTAGGGATGCAGGACTGACAATTCTCAATTACAGGCCTTTTAGTCTGTGAATAGTTCCTCTCCTTTGGAACACTTCTGGGTCTTTGCCTAACTATTTCGAGGCTGCAAACTTCAAGACCCTTGAATAAATCCCTATCATTTATTTCTAGCAAAGCCTCCAGACTCTTTTTGAGTTTGTTTGACAATATCATTTTAATGGCGGCAGAGTAAACCATCAAGTGGATAGCCTGTGATTTTAGTCAATTATTTTTTAACATAATTCAGATGGTTTCCCTGTTTTTGGTTTTCTTTTTGGCCATTTTAAACAAGACTGCATCTCCTGAGCATCTTTAGACACAAATCCTCCCCCCCTTTTTTTTACTTAGGGTAACTTCCAAATAGATTTCCTGAACCCGCACAACTTGGCGACAGGGTGTGAGCATTTTAAAAATCTGTCATCCACTCTGCTTTTAAAAGTTTTAACAACTTTATGCTTTCACTAACAGTGCATATGAGCGTTGTTTCAGCCCTTGCTGCAAACTATCTTTCAGGGGCTGGTTTCAAATGAGCCCAACAGAAAGTATAGTCAACACATTTTATTGAGCAACTATTATGTGCAGGCAGCTGTTCTAGGCCCTGCAGGCCCAGCAGGGTGCAAGACAAACTGCTTCCCCTCATACACCTTACGTTCTATGTGACACCAGCCACAAACCCCGTGCTTCCAAGTGTGTGGGTGCTAATGGATGCAGCACAAATAAAATGTTCCAGGGTCAGATACACTTGGAACACTCTAGACCAGTGGTTCTCAACCTTCCTAATGCCGCGACCCTTTAATACAGTTCCTCATGTTGTGGTGACCCCCAACCATAAAATTATTTTCGTTGCTACTTCATCACTGTAATGTTGCTACTGTTATGAATGTCATGTAAATATCTGATATGCAGGATGTATTTTCATTGTTACAAATTGAACATAATTAAAGCATAGTGATGAATCACCAAAGCAATATGTAATTATATATGTGTTTTCTGATGGTCTTAGGCGACCCCTGTGAAAGGGTCGTTCGGCCCCCAAAGGGGTCGCCACCCACAGGTTGAGAACCGCTGCTCTAGACTCTATGGCATCGATGATTTATAAGGAAACTGTTTGTGATGGCGCAGAAACTTCCTTCCTTTAATCTGACCTTTCCTCCTCCTTTCCTTTTGACTCAAACTGGCCTTGTCCAGCCTGGAGCACCCTGACTCACCCCCTCCCTCTCCCTCTCCCGACCCCTCCCTGAGTCAGTAAGCCCTCAGGACAGTGAGGCTCCGTCAGCAGCGGATAACCTTAGACACAAAGCCTCGGGCTGTTGGAGTTGGAGGGCTTATTAGGTGGTTGCACACATACGGCTTCATTTTTTTAAAAAAATATATTTTATTGATTTTTCACAGAGAGGAAGGGAGAGGGATAGAGAGCTAGAAACATCGATGAGAGAGAAACATCGATCAGCTGCCCCCTGCACACTCCTCACTGGGTATGTGCCCGCAACCATGGCCTTGGCCGGAATCGAACCCGGGACCCTTGAGTCCGCAGGCCGACGCTCCATCCACTGAGCCAAACTGGTTAGGGCACGGCTTCATTTTTATTCTACGTCTCAGGATACTTCCATTTTTTAGTGGTGAAACTTCTCAGCTCACCTCGGCCTCAGGACGGATTTCTGGGCAGGGATTTTGATGCCAGCGACCGCTGCTTACCTCTGGGCGATCCAGACAATAGAGGAACACGGAAGACGCCTGGTGCCCCTGCAGCCAGACCCCTTTCCCACCGGCTCTGGGCCGTGGGCACCTGCGGAACCCCCACTGCAGGCACAGCCCCACGGGGACCCCTCGGGCCCCAGGGCAGCCCCTTCCCCCTGTACAAACCTACGTCGTTTGAACATTAGTTGTTCTAACAGCCCAGGCCATGGAGTCCAAGGGACTTGCCCGAGGCCACAGGCCAGGGCGACAGCGGCAGCAAAACCCGGACGTCAGAGCTGGACTATTATCTTTTATGCTGACTTTTGATTTAAAACAAAGATTTCTCGCTGTTTTATCTCTCTGCCTTGTTTTCTCATGCCACATGTGTGTGTCGTGAACCCTCAATTTAAAACATTGTTTTAAAAAATGTTTTAAGAAACCTGGGGGAAGGTGAATGTGCACAATGTGCACTGCACTCACTTTAAAACCGCGAAAAATCGGAAACAAATGCCTGTGCGTAAGAAGACGGTTTTTAACATCGTGCGGCCATTACCGTGAGATTGGCCACATATATGCAAGGACCAGGAAACTATCTCATGACACTGAAGAAAGAACTACAAATTACCTCCTGGATTTCCCTCCAACGAGCCTGTGTCCCCACCACAATCAGAAGAAGAAGATGGCTGCCACGTCGCTGCTGGGCCCGTGGAGGCCGCGCCCTGGTTCTGACGGCTCAGCTCCTGGCAGCAGGGCACCTGCCCAGGCGGACGCGCTCCACGGGCCTCCACGTCTCCTGCCACGGCTACTCCCAGGCTAACATCAATGTACGCGCCAGCGGCCCGGAGGACACGTCCTTTTTCTATGTCTACTTTTTAAAAAAATGATTTTAGAGCGAGAGGAAGGGAGAGAGAGAGAAACATCGATATGAGAGAGGGGGACATCGATCCGCTGCCTCCTGCACCCATTCTTGAAATCTGTGGGGCCCCCTGTTAGGGATGGAGCCCTTAACCCGGGCATGTGTCCTGATCTGGGGTTGAATCAGCAGCTTTTGGGTGCAGGGGCCCGATGCCCAACTGATTGAGGCACCCCGGCCAGGGCTCTTTTTTAAATAATTAAACTTCCTGGGGACAACATTGGTCAATAACATCATATAAGTTTCAGGTGTGTAACGTGATGATCTGACACCTAAGTACTCGATCGTGTGCTCCACCCCGGAGTCTAGCCTCCTCCTGTGGCCACGGACTGACGCCCTCACTTTCTCCGTTCTCCTCCACCCTGTCCCTCTGGCAACCACCACGGTGTTGTCTGCATCTATGATTTTGTTTCTTTTGTTCACTGCTTCCTGTTTTATATCCCACGGGAGTGAAATCAGAGGGTCTTGTCTCTCTCTCTGGCTTACTTCACGTGGCATGACGTTCTCGGGTATTTCATCATTTTCATGGCTGAGCGGTGCTCCGTTGTGCATACGCACCGCGTCTTCTCTATCCAGTCATGCAGCCATCAGAGGACATTCAGGTTGTCTCTATGCCTTGAACTACGCTGTGACGAGCACAGGGATATATATTTACAAATAAGTGTTTTCAAACTGTGCTGTAGAGACGGTTGCTGGGCCAGAGGGGAGCTCCTTTGTTAATTTTCCGAGGAGCCTCCCTCTGGGGTCCACAGCGGCTGCACCCGCTACGCTCCCGCCAGCAGCGCACGGCTGGCTCCCTCCTCCCCGGCCTCCTGCCGCTTGCAGGTCACCCCCACAGGCGGCCTCAGTGTGAGGCTCCCTACGCACCTGACCGCCCCAGGACCTGGGGAACGTTGTGTTGTTCACCCGCTGGTCTCGGCGGGAGTGCGGCCTCCGCTCCTGTCCTTCCCCCTCCGACCCCCCAGAAGCGAGCAGAGCCACTTCCCGGCCTGGCCACAGGCTGGCGGCCCGATGGAACCTCCACATGGAGTTTATGTTTCCATTTAACCTTCAGAACAGGGAAACGACCTGGTCAGCGTTCCACACAGGACTCTGTGCCTCTCCATGCTGCAGGGGCTTGGGGCAGCCCTGCCAATCAGCAGAGACTTCTGAGCTGGGACCTATCGAGCTTTGAACAGGAAAAAGTGTTGCCCGGCCGGCGTGGCTCAGTGGTTGAGCGCTGACCTATGTACCAGGAGGTCACGGTTCAATTCCCGACCAGGACGCCTGCCCGGGTTGCGGGCTTGGTCCCTCCATAGAGGGCGTGCAGGAGGCAGCCGATCGATGATTCTCATCATTGATGTTTCTCTCTCTCTCTCTCTCTCCCCCTCTCCCTTCCTCTCTCTGAAATAATGAAAACATATTTTTTAAAGAAGGAAAAGTGTGAAAGAAAGTGGGCCATGGGCCCCAGAAGCTGTGACCCTCGGCTTTAAACGGTTTATCCTTAGGACCTGGCCCGTCTGTCACAGGGGAAGAGAGCACGGAAGACACATGAACGGCCTTGAGTCCCCGGAGAAAGCTGTGTTAGGAGGTCTGCGGCCTGGATGGCCAGGACCCGGCGGTGACGGAGGGAGGACCTGGCACTGTGGGCAGTGGTCACCCACCTGGGCACTGGCCTCCTCCCTCCCCTTCTCCTCCAGGCCTGCGGGTCCTACTCACCTTGAAGCGGTCACCTCACCACTCAAGGTCACAGCTGATGCTCGGCCTGGACCGAGTTTCGTTTCAAAGGACCATTCAAACACCAGGGGGCGCCATCTCCTCGCCTTGCAAACAGCCTGGCGCCTTGGAATGCATTTCGTTCTAGAGCTTTCTCCATTCAAACCTCCCGTTCCTGCTCCTTCAAGCCAGCAAGGATCAGAGGAGTGTAGGATTGACAAAGCACATGCTCCAATCAGATGCCCCAACCCAGGCTCCTTGCGTTTCAGGGCCACACAGGTTGGGTTTCTCGTTCCTGCCACACAGACACTACTGCCCCCTCCTCACCCCCAAGTTGCAACATTCTTCCATCCGCCCTGGGCTCAGCCCTCGCCCTGCCCCTGCCCGCAGCCAGGTGGGCAGCCGCCGCCTTGGGCATTGGCCGCAGGCTCCGTGGGAAACTGCTCCGGGCGGAGCGGACCTCAGCCTCCCTGCCCGAGGCCCCCTTCCTGGGCCGGGCAGTTCGGGGAGAAGCCATGCCCCGAGTGGGCGCCCTGCCCGGGAGATGGGCGCAGCGGGAAGGGCGGATGCGCAGGACAGAGCCTCCGGGGCTGCTGGTTAGATCCACGTGGTGACTGTAAACTGAGGACAGTCACAGCCTTTCCAGGGCCTGGGCCCGGCTCCTGGGCGCCCTGGGTCTGGGGGCCTGCGGGGGGGGGGGGGGGGGTTGGGTCATGACCAGCTTCCCTGCAGAGAGGAGCGGCCCTGCGGCCCAGCCCCGGTTAGAGTCCCAGCCTGCCCTCGCCAGCTGTGTGGCTTGGGGGAGTCCGCTACGCCCCGTGCCTCAGTTTCCCCGCTGGGAACGGAGCTGGGCAGTGCAGACCACGCGTTAACACCTGCAGGGGTTCAGCTGGGTGCTGGCTTCAGCCCGGGGTGAGCGCGCTTCCTCTCCACTCGGACGGTGGGTCCCTCCTCGTAGAGGCCCGGTGAGCCCCCGCCCCCCCCCTGTCCCCCCCCCCCCCCGCCCTGCGCCATACTTCCTGTGGGGTTGATTCTGGCTCCCTCTCCTTGCTGAGCGGCTCGGGGCCTGCAGGGAGCTTCGCCGGCCTCCGGAAGGCTCTGGTCCACTCCAGCCGTTTCCCGGGGCACGAGCTGCAGGGGGACCAGGGCGGGCGGCCCCATCTGGGACTTGACTGAGGAAGACAGTGGTGACGTTGGAGCAGTCAGCCCCCAGGACGCACGGGCAGCAGCAAGCACTGAGCACGGTCCATATGGTCAGGGCACATGGCTGGGTTGCGGGCTCCATCCCCAGTGGGGGGTGCAGGAGGCAGCCAATCAGTGATTATCTCTCATCATTGATGTTTCTTTCTCTCTCCCCCTCTCCCTCTCTGAAATCAGTAAAAATATATTTAAAAAAATAAAAAAGGGAGCACAGTAGTGGTTGTAGAGGAGTTCGGTGGGAAAAGGAAATTAAGTGGTAAAAAAGGGAGAAGGAAATGATACATTTTTCTCCTTTATACCATTATTTGGCTTTAGCAAAGGCAAAAGCAACAGACAGGACAGGGGGCGCTCCCAGCGCGTGGGGAGCATGTGGAGTGTGGGATTTGAAATGCCCTGTGGAGCCAGGGACCCCACAGAATCGCCTAGTGTCTGGGGCCGAGCCCGCCTTCCGTTTCCATCAGCGAGGAAATGGAGAGAGGCGCCTGCCTGGAGGTCCCTGGCGACCGGCTGGGCTCTGGTTGGGGCGCCGCAGGCCAGTGCAAGGAAGACGGGCAGGACGGCGGGGACCCAGTGGCACAGCCCACAGGGCAGAGCCCAGAGGCTGGCACAGGGGGGACAGGTGACTTGAGAATAAAGGAGGCTCTTTCGGCCCGAGTTTACAGGCAGCCCCAGCCTCTGTAGCAAATGCACTTGTGTGACCTTGAAGGCGGCCCTGGTGACCTCGCAGACGGCCTGGTGACCTCGCAGACGGCCTGGTGACCTCGCAGACGGCCTGGTGACCTCGCAGACGGCTTGGTGACCTCACAGACGGCCTGCTGACCTCGCAGACGGCCTGGTGACCTCGCAGACGGCCCTGGTGACCCAAAATCGAGGAACCCTGAGGCCTTTCGTTTTGCCGAGCGCTCATGGGGAGACTGGGCTGTGGAGTTTCTCACATAGGATTGCAAGGCCGGAGAAAACCCGATTTTGGGTTTTTAAACAAAGGGGAGGTCTGCGCGAGGTGGTCCTGGGAGACGGAGGCCACATCTGCGGGAAACTGAATGGCTCAGACCCTGCGCATCGCATGGCTCGCCGGGGGCGGATGGCCGCCCCCGTTCATCCCTGGGCACCCAGTCCCTTAGCTCACACCCCGTGCCGGACGCCGCGCTGGCCGCCGCCGGAGGGACCGGTGCCTGCCTCGGGAGCTGTGGCCACCTTCCCTCCGAATCAGGCTTTCACTTTAAACATCACTTTCCTTTGCTCGAGTCACGGAGAATGCTGGCTCATCTGAAACGTCAACGAAGTTGCGCGCCGTTCTGCAGCCTCCGGGCTCCCCAGCCTCCAGAGCCTTACGCTTGTGGGAATTGCTTCTGCCCCTGAGCCCCGAAGGGACAGACAGTCTGCTCCTCCGTCCGCCTCGCAGCTGATTGCGACGACGAGAGGGAAAGAGGTGAGCAGGGAACTCCCCCAGCGGCAGAGCGGTGCTGGATAGAAAGGGGGTGGTGTCGTGTGGATTTCATTCAGAAGCATTTGAATAAAACTGCCGTGAGTAATCTCACATCAGAAGACATTCTGTGAAATACAAACTTCTTTTCCCACAGAATGTTTCCTGATGAGAGATTATTATTTAACTTCAACCTTCTGAGCGGCGTCCTTCATGGTCCAGGCCAGCACAAAGTCAACGCGGTTGATAAAATGCGTCAAACACAGCAGGCTGCTGGTTCCCGTCCACGTTGTCAGCCAGGCCACGTCCTCCCGAAACACACATCCTGGGGGCAAAGCGGTCAGAGAGCTCCCCCACCGCCGGGGCCCTGCCCGCTGACCCGGGACGCGGGGCACTCAGGAGGCCGGCCGGGGCCTGGGTGCTGGGAACTTACACCTTTTTTGCTCAGTAGCAACACTCATGTCAGAAAGAAAACCTACCTTGTTTTCTTCTCTCTCTCTCTCTCTCTCTCTCTCTCTCTCTTTTTTCTGTAATACGATGACCTGCTATTATTATTTCCATTTTTAAAATGTTATTGAGCTATAATTCATGTACCATAAAGTTCATGTCCCCCTTTAAAACATACATTTCCGTGGTTTGTAGTGCAGCCTCCATTGTCAGCACTGTCTAATTCAAGAACATGTTCACCAGCCGGCCGGTGTGGCTCAGTGGTTGAGCATCCACGTATCAACCAGGAGGTCACAGTTCAATTCCCAGTCAGGGCACATGCCCGGGTTTTGGGCTCGATGCCCGGTAGGGGGCATGCAGAAGGCAGTGACCAATCATTCTCTCTCATCATTGATGTTTCTATCTCTCTCTCCCTCTCCCTTCCTCTCTGACATCAATCAATCAATCAATCAATCTATCTATCTATCTATTTTTTTTTTTAAAGAACATTTCATCAGACCCAAAGGGATCTCCACGCCCATTGGCAGTCACTCCTCATCCCCCCCCCCGCCCCCCCCCAGCCCCGGCGTGTTGGGATGATGCTCACTGGCCCGTCTTCCCTGTGATCAGACTCCTGGCGCCCATGAAGCTCCGCCCTCCCCGCAGACTGCGGGCGCGGTGAGTGGTCGTCTGGTGACGAAGCTCTCGAGCTGAAGGCCCCGGTTCCTTCCTGGTCCGTTTGATGATTTAAAAATTATCTTCAAGGACGGGGAGGAGGAAGCACACATCTGAGCCCCCCCCCACCCCCACCCCCTTAGGAAGACTGGCTGCAGGGAGCCACCTCAGCAGATACATGGAAGAAGGGAGAGGGAGAGAGAGATAGAAACACCAATGATGAGAATCATGGATGGGCTGCCTCCTGCACGCCCCACACCGGGGATGGAGCCCACAACCCGGGCCTGTGCCCTGACCGGGAATCGCACCCTGACCCCCTGGTCCACAGGTGGATGCTCACCCGCGGAGCCACGCCGGCTGGGCCAGAAAAATGTTGTGTTGACCTTGTTTCTAACTCAGTTTGGTTTCAGGGAAGACGGGGCCGCTTGGGTCTGACAGGGTCCCCGGAACATGGACAGTGCAGGGACCGCTCCCAGCCCAGGAGGCGACGGTGAGGAAATCTCCGGGTGGACGGGGGAAGCAGGCGCGGTGCTGGGACCAACACGCGTGGGGGTCTGAGTCGACTGCTAACCGAGGGCAAGGGGGGCCCCACGGCTCAGCCTGGGAATCTGCAACCTCCATCCCCTCTCTTGGCAGGACCTGAAAGCAGGACAATCCCCCAATCCTGCGGCCTTTCTTCATCCCCGGGACGGGCCCTGCAGCACAATGTTTCTCACTGGCCCCCCCCCCGCCCCCCCCCCCCCCCGGGAAATAGATGCAGAACTTTGTTTGCTCCTGAGAGCCTGTCCGTGGAGAAGCTTGTCGGGAGAATGGCCCCGTGGCTGCCGCCGAGGAGGACAGCTTGGTGCCCGCGTGCCCACGTTCCCCCCACCCCATGTCCACTTATTTTTATTATTTAAAAAGATATATTTTTATTATTGATTTC
The DNA here is from genome assembly GCF_963259705.1 of Myotis daubentonii. Lineage (NCBI taxonomy): Eukaryota > Metazoa > Chordata > Mammalia > Chiroptera > Vespertilionidae > Myotis > Myotis daubentonii. The sequence goes on from NC_081842.1 coordinate 2,107,283, forward strand.
AGTGCAGAAGGAAGAGGGAGAGAGAGAAACATCAGTGATGAGTGAGAATCATTGATCGGCTGCCTCCTGCACGCCCCCCACTGGGGATCAAGCCCACAACCCGGGCCTGTGCCCTGATTGGGAATCGAACCCTGACCTCCTGGTTCATAGGTCGAGCTCAACCATTGAGCCACACCAGCCAGGCTTCAAAGCGGCCTTGTAAACGAGGAAGTCGGGGCGCCAATCTGCTGAGATCTGGGGACAAAAGCCACAGGCAATGCTGGGACGGCTGTCACGGCACAAGCTCTGCCCAGAGCTCCACCGAGGCCCCCGCGTCCACTGCAGTTCTGGGCAGAGTGGACCCGGGCCCTGGAACCCACGGGCCCGTAAGTACATGGAGGCCAACGAGGGCCTGGGCAGACTCCCCCAGAGCTGCCCAGGAAGGAGGGGGCAGCACAGGCCCACACCTGGGCATCCGGGGAATGGCTGACATTCCCGGTAGTGGCGGGCGGGGCCCCTCCAGGCCCAGGGCCTCCCAGTCTCATCCGCTGAAGCTGGTCAGAGGAAACACAGAGAATGTGCTGGAAAACAAACACAATGCCCACAGAGAGGCAAAGCCCGAGACGGAAAGCAGATTAGTGGTTGCCAAGGGCTGGGGGGTAGGAGAGGAGGGGCAGGGAGGGCTGGAGGGTGAAGGGGGAGAGTTGGGAGAGAGGGGAGAGCCTGCTCATGGTGCAGGGGGTGATGAGAACATTCAGGAATGAGACAGGGGTGGTGGCTGCACACTTGGAGAATACGTGGAACCCCGGGAGGTTGAGTGCTTTGAAGGGCCCGTGTTACGGGACATGAGCATGCTCTCAGGGGAGAAGGCTTGCCGCCAAGCCTCCCGAGGGGTTAAAATCAGATGCCAGGCGTCCCGCTGACAAGGGCGGTGCTGTCACACTCGGTCCCCAGGGAGGTGGTCGCTGGAGTGAGACCACCCCTGTCCCCGCCACGGCCACGGCCACGCGTGGTTTCGGGCCTTCGTCCTTCTTGCCTGGATCCAGGCACTAAAGAATGTTGGCAACTGGAAGGGATGTTAGTGGTTCCAGCCCAGCCCTCTCATTGGTCAGGTGAGGAGTGGAGTCCAGGGAGAAGCCTTGTGTTCAAAGCTGCCTGGTGCGTGGCCAGGCCAGAAACCCCGTTTTCACTGGACATTTTCGGTCAAAGCTCCCCTCCCTCGCCCCCTTCTCTCTCTCTCCTCCATCCCTCCCTCTCCTCCATCCCTCCCTCTCCTCCTTCTCTCCCTCTCCTCTGCCTCTCCCTCTCCTCCTTCTCTCCCTCTCCTCTGCCTCTCCCTGCCCACAGTCCTCGTGTCCTGAAAGGGATCTGGCGTCACCTCTTGCTGAAGCCTCCGTGGCCTCTGTCTCCTAGCTGCCACGCTGGCCCGCACAGCGGACTTCGCCATATCACGCCTTGTTGCGTTTGTTGCTAAGTTTTGTATATGTTGTGCCTTCCCTCCTCGGCAAAACCCCCAGTTCTGGAAGACTGAGATCACGTCATGCTGCACCTTTGGCCTTGGGTGCCGGCACAGGGCCATCCTTGAACTTGAGAGGGCTCCAGACATATCTGTAGACCCGCTGATTCCATTCAAGGCTGTAGCTGGCCTTTGACCGGATGATTCCAAGGAATAGCCTAGTCGTGGCTGTTTTGTGCCTCATCTCTTCTGTTGGAAGACGAGGATTAAATTTGGGGTGTAATCTGGACAAGAAGGTTCTAGAAACCTCTCAAGATTAGATTTAACCTCAAAAAGGCACAGGTCTGGGAGGAAGGTGGCCAGTAGGTGCACACGTCCAGTTCTGAGGTGAATAGGATCTCCGGACGTGGTGTGCCGCGTGCTGGCCACAGGCGACTGCCGGGGGGGGACGTGGAGACGTTGCAAAGAGGGCGAATCCTGAGATCTCATCGCACGGAGGAACATTCTCTTTCTTCCATTTCTCTTGTGTCTTTAGGAGATGATGGGTGTTAGCGGGACCTACTGTGACAATCGCCTCACAGATATGTAAAGCTTTTTTTTTTTTTTTAAATACATATATATATTTATTGATGTCAGAGAGGAAGGGAGAGGGAGAGAGGGAGACAGAAACATCAATGATGAGAGAGAATCACTGACCGGCTGCCTCCTGCACGTCCCCCGACTGGGGATGGAGCCCTCAAGCCGGGCCTGTGCCCTGACCGGGAATTGAACCGTGACCTCCTGGTCATAGGTCACTGTACCACTGAGCCACACCGGCCGGGAAAGATATGTATCTTAAACGTATACAGTGATGCATGTCGATTATGCCTCAAAAACTGGAAAAACAAGACAAAACAAAAAGGCAAAACTCACTGACTCAAAAACAAAGAACCGAACACTATTTTTGAAATAACCTTCTTATTTATTACAGAAGTAATTTGGGTTCATTGTAGAAGTGTCAGGAAATTCTGAGAAAGTTCCAGGGACATGAAGAAGAAAAAGAAAAGCGTCCACTCTCCCGGCCCTGGCCCTCGGTGTCTGCGGGCCTCTGTGCAGCCACGGTCCCGCGCACGGGCAGCCACGGTCCCGCGCACAGTGGCCACGGTCCGCGCACAGGCGGCCACGGTCCCGCGCACAGGTGGCCACAGATGCCGGGGGGCAGAAGGGGCTCCTCTGCTGCTTCGGTTCCGTTTCAAAGAACCGAAAAGCGAAAACTCCCAGCCCTGCGTCAGGCGGGAAGAACCCGTGGCCTCCGCTGCGTGACTCATTCTGACGGCATGGGAAGAGCAGCTCTGTTTGTTCTGCTGCTTTGGTTTTCTTGGCGCAGGAAAGGGGGAAGCAGGCGAGGAGGAAGAGTTCTGAGAGGGAAGGCACATGCCTTCCTGGCCCCCGGCATGGATTGGGGGCCGCAGCTCGGCGTGCTGGGTCTGGCTCCTCACCTGCCCCCGAGGGGTCAAGGGGTCGCAGAGGCGTCCATTCCTGTCCGTCCCCAGCCCTGGAGTTTTGTTGGAAGGCGCTCCCTGTCCCTCCGTTGTCCTTGGATGTTTCCGAGCCCTCCACGTGCCCACGAAGATAGAGGCTGTGGCGCCTTGCCCTGGGGTATGCCCACACACTGCCCGGCAAGGAGCTGCCATCCCCCCGGCCGGCCTGGCTCAGTGGGTGAGCATCGACCTATGAACCAGGAGGTCACGGTTTGATTCCCGGTCTGGGCACAGGCCCCGGTTGCAGGTTCGATCCCCAGTGTGGCAGCTGCAGGAGGCAGCTGATCCATGATTCTCTCTCACCATGGATGTTTCTATCTCTCTCTCCCTCTCCCTTCCTCCCTGAAATTAAAACAACAACAACATTTAAAAAAAAAAAGAATTGGCATTCAGTAAACATTTGCTAGTGAATGAATGGATGAGACGCTCATGGGTGTTGTCCTTGGTCACAGACGTTCAATCCCACGGTCGCTTGGGAGGCAGCGGGTAGGAGTTCTCTGTGTAGGCGGCTGGGCCTGGGATAAAAGCACAAGGAAGTGACATGGAGCACTGATTGGTGAATGGCAGTTTCCCACCCTCAGGCTCTCATCGGGTCTTTCTGTGGCCCGAGAGGGAGGCCTTCCCAGTCGGGTTCTGCAGGTAACAGACGGCCAGGCCCCACTCTGGCCTGGCTCCAGGTCCTGGTCCCTCCGCTGCGGCTCCCCACTATCCCGTTACTCAGACACCCCGTTTTCTCTCTGGTTGGGCCAGTCCCTGCACAAGCAGCCGGGCGAGCCTGCGGCAGTTCCCAGGCCTCAGTGCTCTTCAGAGCTGCCTGGGGCTCAGCGACCGCCCCTGTAAGTCATCATCGGGGCGATTTTGCTGCAGGTGGTCTGACAGGCCCACGTGGGGGAGCATCAGCTTAAAACATTCCAAGTTTCGCATTTTGTTGAGCAGAGGAGGTGGCCCGGGAAGGCCGCTGGGCATCACCCAGCATCAGCTTGCCCAAGCTTTGGTTTCCAAGGAGACCAGGGACTGACAACACACAGTCCATGCTCACCGCGGTTTCCCGGGCAAGAGCTCTTCCCGAGTTTCACATACGTTGTCTTCTTTTTTAAAAAATTAAATTGATTTCAGAGAGGCAGGGAGAGGGAGAGACAGAAACATCAGTGATGAGAGAGGATCATGGGTCGGCTGCCTCCTGCACGCCCCCCACTGGGGATGGAGCCCACAACCCAGGCCTGTGCCCTGACGGGGAATTGAACCGTGACCTCCTGGTTCATAGGTCGCTGCTCAACCACTGAACCACGCCAGCCGGGCTACATTATCTTCTTTAGTTCTCCTCGGAGCCGATGGGGGGGGGGTAGGCCCCACCATTGCCTCCACTGCACAAGGAAACTGAGGCGCAGGCAGGTCGGCGTGGCTTATCTAAAACCAGGAGAGGTGGCCAGTGGGGTTAGGCAACCAAGTCCCACTCCTGTCGGGGGAGGAAACCGCTGGGGGAAGCTGGGGAGTGCCCTTGGCTTTCATCTTTCGGCTTCTGCACGCGTGTCCGCCGCTGCCACGTGTGAATTGCTCCCGGCAGTTATGAAACTGGAAACCAACACAGTGAGACGGTGACGTTCACGTGCTGGCCCCTCTCCCCCTGGTGGGGTCAGCCATGGACAATCTCAGGTTACGGCACGTCCACACCGAGCGGTGCTGCCGGGAAATTGGAACCCTGGCGACTGACCGGATGTTTGATGATATGAACGAGGTCTTGTGTTTTTTGTTTTGTTTTGACTTTAGGTAGATGCTGATGCTATGGTAATGTTTAAAAAACAGTGTTCGGCCCCACGGGCACGGCTTAGTGGCTGAGTATTGACCTATGAACCGGGCGGTCACTGCCCGGGTTGTGGGCTCGATCCCCAGTAGGGAGCGTGCAGGAGGCAGCCGATCCACGATTCTCTCTCATCATTGATGTTTTTCTCTCTCTCTCTCCCTCTCCTTTCTTTTCTGAAATCAATAAAAATAGATTGTAAAATAAAAAGTGTTCGTATTTTAGAGTTACGCTCTAAAATAGGCACAAATGAGGCACTAGGAGGTTTTGGATTTACTTCAAAACCACCAGCTTGGGGGGAGGGTGGGTGGAGAGGAGGTGACCGCCGAGCGGCCGACGGGCACAGGGTTATTGTCCGAGCGCCTCCGGTGCTGCATGTTGAGACATTTAATCCCTGTCTCATGTCCCCTCCACTGTCCATGGGTTTAATACGTTCACCTGAAGCACGAGGTGCACGACGGGCGAGCATGGGGCTCCGAGAGCGTTCCCTTTCTCACAGCATCTTCCCTGTCTTAACCCAGAGCGTCACGCGTGTGGAAGTGCGGGCTCCCCCATCCGACAGGGGACGCGTTCCTGTCGGCTCACACTCTCTCCTTCCCCGGTTACCCACGTCCAGAATTGGTCCTGATCCCTGACTCTGGGGACACTTTTTTTAAAAAAACAAGCAGCCTAATTTTACTTATTTTTTTAAATTATTTTTCAAAAATATATTTTTATTGATTTCAGAGAGGAAGGGAGAGGGAGAGACAGAAACATCAATGATGAGAGAGAATCATTGATCGACTGCCTCCTGCATGCCCCCTACTGGGGATCGAGCCCACAACCTGAGCATTTGCCCTTGACTGGAATCCAATCCGGGACCCTTCAGTCCACAGGCAGACGCTCTATCCACTGAGCCACCCCGGCTAGGGCGCTTTGGGGACACTCTGGCCGTCACCACCTTCCCTGGAGTAAAGCTTCATCATCTAACCCAACATAAAAGGCCTTGCAAAGTGCGGGGATCAGTGAGAACAGCTGTTCGGGGGCCTGGATTCGGGCCGGAGCCCAAGCAGACACAGGCCCGGGGGCCGGACAAGAAGCGGGGAGCAGCGCGTCCGAGAAGGCGGCGTCTGCGGGGCAGATAACGGGCCCCCGTGACGCTAGTTCTGAGCGATGTCTGTGCTTCTCAGTCCCTGTCGTCAGTGCGTCCTCACAGCACGCCTCCTGTTATCTTCCCAAAAGCCCCCAAGGCTGCTGAGGCCCCTCCAGAGGTCAGTCTGCCCGCCGAGGTTGGAGGAGAGGACGTGCCCGCGGCTCCTGGGACGGCAGCTCGGCTCCCCGTGGAAGCGGCTCCGCTCACACTGTTCACGGCGAAGAGCCGGTTGCGGAACCTCCCGCCCGTCAGGGCAGCTCCCAGCCCTTTGCTCCTGTCCTGGGAGTGGACAGGCCTCGTGCTGAGTGTGGGACGCCTGCGGGCTCCAGAGGTCGACCGGGCTGAGCTGTTGGGCTGGGTAAGGGGTGCTCTCACTTACCCACTCCCCGCAGACAGGCAGCGCGCATTGAGCGCCGACTGGCTACCTGACGTGGTGCCGCTGACATGCACGGAGGGGCCTGCCGTGGGGGTGCTCACACAGAGGCCGAGGGCATGAGGGAACCAGCATCCCCCCCCCCCCCGCCTCCCCCCCTCCACTGCTGCCTTTCGGGAAGATATGGATTTTAAGCTGTTTATTAAGAAACAGCCCGGCCGGCATGGCTCAGGGGTTGAGCATCGACCTGTGGACTCAAGGGTCCGTCCGGGGTTTGATTCCCGGTCAGGGCACAGGCCCTGGTTGCGGGCTCGATCCCCAGTAGGGGGCATGCAGGAGGCAGCTGATCCATGATTCTCTCTCATGGATGTTTCTCTCTCTCTCCCTCTCCCATCCTCTCTCTCTAAACCAGTGGTTCTCAACCTTCCTGATGTCGCGACCCTTTGATACACTTCCTCATGTTGTGGGGACCCCCAACCATAAAATTATTTTCGTTGCTACTTCATCACTGTAATGTTGCTACTATTATGAATCGTCATGTAAATATCTGATATGCAGGATGTATTTTCATTGTTACACATTGAACATAATTAAAGCATAGTGATTAATCACAAAAACGATATGTAATTATATATGTGTTTTCCGATGGTCTTAGGCGACCCCTGTGAAAGGGTCATTCGACCCCCAAAGGGATTGTGACCCACAGGTTGAGAACCGCTGCTCTAAACAAATTAATAAAAAAAAAGAAAAAAAGAAAAAGAAAGAAACAAAGGACTCAGACCCTCTGACCCACCCTCTTTCCTGCCTGAGAGCGTTTAACAGAGAAAAACCCACCCGCCTGGGAAGGGGAGTGGAGGACGAGCCTCAGCCTAATTCGAAGGCCTGCTCCCCAGAGGCCTCTGAGCAGGGCCTAGGGGAGGGCCACCCCGCCGCCCCCCCCCCCCCCCCCGGCGCCCGGGGTCTCTGATTGCGTCCCGGGAAGGGGTACCTGTGGTCAGTGCTCCCTCCCCAGCGCCCTGGAAACCGCCGCTCTCACTTCTGGATGTGATGCCCCGGCCCCAGCCCTTCGCCTGCCCTTGTCCAGAAAGTCTCCCAGCCCCCGTGCTGCCTCTGGTCTCTGGGATTTGGGTGCTAACGTGGATTCCCCAGGCGCATGCCTTGGAAGCTTTCATCTCTTCCTGTCAATCTGTGAACCTGATGAGCGGCCACAGGAGAACGCGGGTGGGAGGAAAGGACGAATACATTTCAGAGTAAGTCGGAGAGGTGGAGGGTTTCGGGGAGAGGGTGAGACCCGTGGGGATCACGCAGGACAAGAGAGGTTCATCACCCGCACCCCCAACCCCCGCCTCAATGTCAGAATCAGGACCCCACCCGGACATCTGGGTCCGCCATGGTCTGGGCCGGCCCAATGTCTGTGTTGCAACTGCCTCTTGCATGCGCCCGGCCCCCGCCCCGATAATTTTAAAAATTATCTTTTTTTAAAAAAATTTATTTCAGAGAGGAAGGGAGGGATAGAAACATCAACGATGAATCATGGATCGGCTGCCTCCTGCACACCCCGCACTGGGGATGGAGCCTGTAACCTGGGCAGGTGCCCTGACCGGGAATCGAGCCGGGACCTTCAGGTTCATAGGTCCACGCTCAACCACTGAGCCCCAGGCTGGGCTCCATTGGCATTTAAGTCTCTGTTCCCTGTGCTCCTTCTGATGCCCTGGGCTTTTCTTTCAGCCCCACACGGACATGGCTCTTCGCTGCCCAGAATGGAGCCGACTTCTCCGTCGGGGATGCGGGCAGCTGGGAAAGCCTGGGTGGGGGCAGAATGGGGACCAGGCTCCGTCCTTCCGGGGTACAGCCCAGGGCGTGTCCCTTCCTGCGGGACACCGGTGCCGGCCCCGCACCCTCACCCGCGGGGTGACTGCCCGCGGAGCCCCCCTCGCTGTGTACCTGTTCCCGCAGCCGCACCCTCACCCGCGGGGTGACTGCCCGCGGAGCCCCTCGCTGTGTACTGGTTCCCGCAGCCGTGACTCAGGCGGCCCCACACCCCGCAGTGGCGCACAAAGCCACAGAGACTGAAAAATGTTTTTAAGAACCCGCCCCCTCCCTGTTTTGAAATGTCAAGCGCCTCAGCATTGAGAAGAGAAAAGCGTGACTCAGGGCCGCTGACAAACAGCTCAGGGGAGCGCGCCCAGGTCCGCCTCTCTGTTGGGAAGGGGCCGGGACCGAAGGAAAATTCCACTCCTTCCCGGCCGCCCCGCCGGGAATGCGGCAGCCTGGGCGCTTTCCAGCCCCGGCCCGGCCCGGGCTCCGGGTCCCCTCCACGCATGCTGGTCTCGACAGGAAATCGGGGCGAATGATGATTAATAACTGGAATAAAACCATCATCTCCCCGTGCCCAGTGCCATGCTCAGCCAGCCCTGCCTGCTCTGCCAGCCAGCCCGGCTGCTGGTTTTCTTGAAGGGTGTTGGGTTGCTAAGCAACAGGGCTGGCAGCATCCATCAGGCCCGGCAATGTCAGCGCCAGAGTGTGGCCTGTGAGCAGACTCATCCCCCACCCCCCTCCCCCCGCCCCCCTCCTCCACGTCCCCCCTTCCCAGTCCCCCTCCCCCCGCCCCCACGAAGCAAGGTCATTTGCATCCTGGGGACCAGGAGCCCGGTCAGGTGACTCTGCGTATGAAACATCACCGAGCAGCCCAGGGAACACAGATGTTGTTTTTGCTTATTGCAGAGCAGGGCCTGTGACGTCGCTGGAAACACAGAGCCGTCTGTGCGCCCCTCACGGAGCCGGAGCGCGGCCACCGTTCTCAGCCCGCGTCCTGCCGTTCGGCCCTCGATCAGGCTTCCTCCTGCCTCACAGCGTCTTGCTCATCCACTGTCTGCCCAGGGCCACCCTCTCCCTTGGTCTGTGGTCTCCGGGCGATGGAGTCTGGTTTGGGTGGGGACAAAGGGAGCCTGTTTCCAGGTGGGGTCTGGCCCTGGGGGGACAGCTGGGGGCCGCTGTTTGCCAGGCCTGTCCCTGCGGGCGGTTCTGCCCTGGCAGCGCCCATCTTCGGGCGCCACCTGGGCCCACAGGCTGCGCCGGCTGATCAGGGGCCCGGGCTGGAGTGGAGGGCAGGGGAGGACCTCAGCTCTGGGGATAGATAGACCCAGATCCAAGTCCTTTCTCTTCCCCAAGCAGCTTCGGCGTCTTGGCACCTCCTCTCCCATTTCTGAGGGGGACGCACAGGAAACCGCCTCCTGGGTTATCGGGGTGGGGGGTGGGGGGGCCGCGGGTGACCCTGCGCTCCTGTCACCCACGGTGTCCAGCAAGGGGCAGGTATTTCAGAGCCGGAGGGAGCCACAGCTGACCCCCGGTTGGAAGAGCACTTAAGGTGTCCCCTGACCCCGGCCGGTGTGGCTCAGTGGGTGGAGTGTCTGCCTGCGGACGGAAGGGTCCCGGGTTTGATTCCAGTCAGGGGCACATGCCCCGGTTGTGGGTTCAATCCCCAGTGAGGGGTGTGCGAGAGGCAGCCGGTCAATGATTCTCTCTCATCACTGATGTCTCTCTCTCCCTCTCCCGTCCTCTCTGAAATCAATACAAATATATTTTTTAAAAAAGATGTCACCTGGCTCAGCCCAGCACCCAGGCTGAGGGGATTCTAGCTCCTCCCTCCCCCAGGGGAGAAGCAGGGGCAGAGGCCACTCCGCAGCGGCCCTCGGGCTGGGAGGGTCCGACCTCTCAGACTCCCGGCACGGGGGCTTCCTTCCTGCCCCCGTGTAGCTCCTGCCTTCCTTAGAGCCATCTCTGGGCTTTCGGGCTTCACAGGGGGCCAGTGTCCCTCTCTGTAGAACAATGCCCCGTCATGAAAAAGAATGGTCTTGCCCTCGTTGTCACCTTTGCCCTAAATGATGTGACCGTGGATGGATTGGCCAATTTCCGGATTCTCCATCCTGTCCCACCGTCTGTTTGCTTACCCCGTGTCAATAGCACGTTGCGCCCTGTCACCAGCTTTCCAGTGAGTCTTGTCAGGTAGACAGAGTCCTCCCGCTTCTCCGACTTTGTCTTGGTTCTTCTTACCCGCGGCGTTTTGTTAGGATCCATGGAGCTCTAGCTAGGCCACAGCGTATACGATGGCAGAACCCTCGTCCACAAGTCCCCTGACACAATCCCCAGGCATTCATGGTCATGCTCTGTAAGTTCCTCATGCAGGTTGTGTGGACGAAAGGGGCCACATGCTCACCTGACCGGCTCAGGGGAGGCCTGCGTGGCGGTCTTGCAAACTCAGAGACCTGAAGTCGCCCCAAGGATGGTCTGAAATGAAACTCTCACTAAAGCAGTTGTGGTGGGTAGTCACCTCCTAGGCCAGTATCTTCCCTGACAAGGTCAACCTTTACCTTCACTGAGCCTATTGTCCTTTTGCAGCTACGATAACAGACGGTTGAAATGTCGGGGTAACTTGTAACTTCTCTTTTTCGGGACCCCTCAGGGCACAACCAAATGGCCTGGGCGCCAGGACAGAGACCACAGATTCCTTCATTGTTATTGTTATCATGTTCATTGTTGACTATTAACTGTCCTTCACCCACCTAAGGAAACGAAGTGTGTGTCTATCATTTTACTCTTTATCCAATCCCAGAAGTTCCCCCCCTCCCCCACTTTGCTTGCTCCCGCCTCCCTAATCTATCGCCAATGGATTCCATGTAGCCCACCTCTGTCCCCTCCTTTGATGGCAATGTATTAAATAGGTGAAAAACCGCCATTCTCTGGAGCATCATCCCAAGTCGGTTGAGATTCTGCTTAATGGCAATTGTCAACAGTTTGGCTCAGATAAACTCACAAAAATTCTTCATGTTATGCCCAGATTTCAAGATCCCCAACAGACATGCAAGGGAGCCAGCCGTGTCCGATGCAAAAGCAGAGAGTCCTTTATTCGAACTAGTTCGGCTCCCCGACCACACTCACCGATGCAACGATGCAACGGTAAGCCCACTGGCAGAGAGCCCGCCCCGTGGGAAAAAATGGGGTTTCCATAGGGGGGTGGAGTGAGGGGAGGGGAGATGACTGTGGGCCCTGCCGATTGGCTAGGTGCAAGTCGGGTATGTGGTCATCTCCATGGCGCGCACGTCCCCCGATTGTCATTGGTTAGTTTAAAAGGATTCCGGGCGTGGCCAGCAGAGGCCTGGGCTTCCGGGAAGAAGGTACTTTCCTGAGCACATGGCTGCTGCCCCAACATGGAGGATACGGGGCAAGATGGAGGGCATAGCCCTCGCCCTTTCACTTCACAGGTTTGAGTGTTTTTGCGTTAACAGTTCAAGGTTCAAATGTACATTGCCCTTTTGAATTGGGAATTCCCACGCTGAGAAACTAATTTAAAAGTGGATCTAAGCAGTGACACTATCCCTGCGATGTCTATCAGAAACAAATAGAAATCCGGGCAGCTCGAGATCGCCACAAATAGAGGCATGCCAAATGAGTTCACCACGCAAAGTTACAAATCCTGCAGTGAACTAATCCCCGCGAGCAGGAGTCAGCAAGTGACAGAAATGCCAGACTAGGTCCCGGCAACTTCCGCTACCGGAACTGTCAGATAAATATATTTAAGTGATTGAAGACTGAACAGAAGGCATGGAAATGTATAAGGAGGACGAGGCATTATTTACTTATTAATTTGAGAGAGAGAGAGAGAGAGAATATCAATTTATTGTTCCATTTATTTATGCATTCATTAGTTGCTTCTTGTATGTGCCCTGGCTGGGGATTGAACTCACAACCTTGGTATATTGGGACAATGCTCTAACCAAGTGAGCTACCCAGCCAGTGCTAGGACGAGGCATTATTTAAAAGAATGCCGTGGATTTAGAAAGAAACCCAATACTAATAGAAATAAAAATCTAGTCATAAAATTAAAAACTCAATGGAGAGACCAGACCAAGCCGGAGAAGAACTGGGGAGTTGGAAGGGAGAGCGGAGGGAACCGCACAGACAGCAGCTCAGGAAGATGGCAGCTGGGAAATCTGCGTGAAGGGACACGTAGGCCAGGACGGGAGGTCCCGGCATACACACGAGGGGCTTTCCAGGGGGCGAGAGGATAAATAATGGGGAGAAGCAGCACTCCAAGTGACCACGGCTAAGACATTTTTAGAATTGATTGAAGATTGGAATCCTAAAAAGCAAGAAGCCCTCCAGAAAGAGCTGAGCAGAGTTAAAACCTCTGCAGTGTAGAGGGAAGGGGAGAAACAATAAAACTCAAACAATCCAGTAAAGAAAAAGAAACAAACAAACAAAGTAGGAAAGTACAAAATAGGTCAGTGTGATAGGAGAAAAAATAATACACGCAAATAGGAAAAATTATTCAGTTAAAAGATAGAGATGTATGAATAGGCTATACACACCTGTGTGCGCGTGCACACACACAACCCAGCGTGCCACTTGTTTGCAAGACTAAAGCAGGAAGGTTGAAAACAAGGTAATGTGAAAATACACACCCAGAGATGCCAACCAAAAGAAAGCTAGTGCCGCTATCATAACACCAGACAAAACAGGCTCCAAGTGTAAAAGCGCCGTTAGGGAGAAAACTCGTCGCCGTGTCTGATAAAAGGAACCGTCCATTTAGATACAGCTGCCTGGGTTGCATCTAGCAAGGCTACCTTAAAAAAAAATATCTATAAAGCAAAAATGTAATCATAGCAGGGAAAGACTGAGGAACCCGCAGCCATAGTGGGAGACTTTCACATACCTCAGAGTAACTGAAAAACCAGGAAGACGGCAAAGGAGAAAGATTATAGACGATTGGCACAGCACAACGGACAGGCTCGAGCAATAATCACAAATGTGGTTCTAGATTCAGGAATAGAGCACATATGTTCTTTCTAAACAAATAGGAAATCAACGTAGTTGATTATATACGAGGTTTTATGAGGCCGTTTTATGTAAAGTTTAAAAACGTATAAAACTGTCCTGCACGATATTTGTGGAGCGATTAGGCCCCGCATTCAGGCTGTGGGTTTGTCTGCGTGTGGGTGGGGGGAAAGGGGATGAGAGTGGGGCAGGTTAAGATTCTCGAGTGCATTTTGGCATCTGAAGTGCGTTTGAAAAAGAATTTAAGTGAAAGGAAAGGTCAGCTTCCTGTTGGGGCCCAGGGGGAGTCCACCCCTCAGCCCGTCCCTCCCACGGATTACAGCGAAGCCTGCACAGGCCTGGTGGGCGGGTTGGAGCCGGGAGCCGAGACCTGAAGAGCAATCCATTCAGGGCAAGTGACTGCTTTCTCCTCTCCTCTGTCCCAGCTCTGATTGGAGAGCAGGCTGGTCGGGGAACTAAAATTCTGAGGGAAAGCCTATATTTTGGCCAGAAGAGCGAGCAAAGGGGTCCCTGGGAGCTCATGGGTATGAGGCATCGCGGAGAGACGTGGAGACAGGGGGTCCCCAACGCTGTGTGTGAGCCACCTCAAACCTGGGCTCAGCCTGGCGTGGCTGGTGCTAGGACAGGCCAGTTTGTGGCGCTGGAAGCCACAGACTGAAGAGAAGGCAGAGCTAACGGCCTGAACCCAATGGGCTGATTGCCTGCTAAAACCAAACAAGACAAAATCAACACCTTCTAGAGCAGCGGCCGCCAACCGTGGTCCGTGAGGTCCGTCCGAAAGGTGGGCGACTGCTGTTCTAGAGCTTGCTTTTTAAAAAAATGGAATCTAGCCCTCGCCGGTTTGGCTCAGTGGATAGAACCTTGGCCTGTCGACTGAAGGGTCCTGGGTTCGATTCCGGTCAAGGTCACCTGCCCAGGTTGCCGGCTCAATCCCCAGTAGGGGGCGTGCAGGAGGCAGCTGATCCATGATTCTGTCTCATCATGGATATTTCTGTCTCTCTCTCTCTTTCTCCCTCTACCTTCCTCTCTGAAATCAACAAAAATATATATTTTAAAAAGGGATCTAAAGTCTTACAGTGTAATATTTAAAATATGCAAGATACAATTAAACTTACTTGACATGGGAGAACCAGGAAAATGGGACCTATTCTCAAAGGAAAAGGGAATCAGTGACGGTAACCCTGAGCTGGCCCAGATGCTGGAAATTACCCAACAAATACTTTATGGCAGTGATTAGAATCATGCCCACGGGTAAAGGAAACACCCTCAGGTGGAAAGAAAGAAGCGGTCAACAGGGAAATAGAAACAATAAAAAAACCACACACAATGGAAATTTTATGATATGAAGTAAAAATGATAACATCTTAAAAAATTCTTTGAACAGATTCAATAGCAGAATGGAGATGACAGAGGAGTCAGCAAATTTCACGACATTTAAAAATTCCAAACTGAAGGACAGAGAGAAAAATAATTGAAGAAAAAAACAAAACAAAACAGTCTCGGGAGCGTGTGGGACAAGATCAAAGGTGTAACGTTCCGGTCCTGGGAGCAGCCGTGGGGGAGGAAAGAGATTGGAGCAGAAAATATATTTGAGGAGTTGCTCGCTGAAAGTGTCCCAAATTTGGTGAAAAACATGTATTTGTAGATTCAAGAAACTCAGCCAATCTCAAACAGGAGGAACGAAAAGTGGAGCCTGCCCAGACACATCATAAATGTTCTCTGTTGAAAACAAAACATAATGGAAAGATCTTGAAAGCACCCAAGATGAGCAACATTATATCTAGGGGGACAATGGCTCACATGACAGAGGATCACAAACCAGAGAGGCCAGAAGACAGGGGAAGGACATCTTATAAGACCTGAAAGGAAAGAGCTGTTGATTCCGAATCCTATATCCAGAGAAAAGAAGCCTCAGAAATGAAGGTGAAATAAAGACATGCTCAGGTGAGGGGAAAGTAAGAGAACTCGTTGCCAGCAGAGCTGTCCTATATAATAAGAGGGGAATATGCAAATTGACCCTAACAGCAGAATGACCACTGGACCAATCGCTATGAGGCACACTGACCACCTCTTGGTCCCTTCCCCCAGCCATCAGGCTCTGATCACTCAATGGTGAACAGGGCACCGGGATGGGTGGTGGTGGGGGGGGCGGGTGGGACCAGCTGCAGGCAGCTGGGGAAGATGGTCCTGATCGCAGACCAGGCGTAGAGACCATACCCGCACATGAATTTCGTGTGCCAGGCCTCTAGTTTTAAAATAAATGCTCAAGGGGGCCCTGCAGGCTGAAGGTAACTGATACCAGAGGGAAACTCGGAACTTGAGGAATGAAGGAAGGGCAACAGAAATGGTAAATGACTCAGTAAACCTAACAGACTCTTTTCTTTCTCCTCTTAAGTTTTCAAAATAATGTCTAAAGCAAGGATGGTAACATTAATAGTGTCCTCAATAGATTTAGGAATAATACAGTTATGACAAAACAGAAACAGGAGGAGAGTAAAAGGATTTATAGGGTTGTAAGGCTTCTGTGTTTTACTATAAAGTGGTAAAAGAGTAACTTGACTGTGAAAGCTTAGAAATGTATATTGTAATCTCCAGAACAGCCACTCAAAATATAATACAAAGAAATATAACCAAAAAGCCAACAGATACATTAAGATGAATACTTAAAAAATTCAAGTAACTCAAAGAAGACAGAAAAGAGTGAACATAAACAGAAAACAAATACTAAAACGACAGTCCTAAATCTAACCATACCCAAAATTACATTAAATGTAAATGATCTAAACACACCAATTAAAAAACAGAGATTGTCAGATTGGATAAAAAAAGAGGAGCCAAATATTAGATTTAAAAAAAGGACCCAAGCTGTCTACACATAATAACATAGGTTAAAAAAAGGAAAACGATATAAGGCAAATACAATAAAATGATAAAACCAGGTGGTAGGTACCCATGAGTTAATTATATTTTACTTGTTATTTTACTCAATATTCTTGAAATTGTTATTATTATTATTATTATTATTAATAATAATAAAAGGAGGTTGGAAAAAGAAATTTCCTCCAAAAACCTCCCATAATTTCCTTTTGCACCTGAGATAAAATCATATAAGATCTTAAGACGCCTGGCCCCTCAAGTCCCCTATATAACTAGACAGTATAGGAGCCAGGGCCAAGATCAGGAATCAGGCGGCCAGACTTCAAGTTTTACTGCTTCCCTGTTGAGCATGGTCAAAGAACTTACCCTCTTTAAACCTCAGAAGGCTTCAGCTGTCAAACAGACATAACAGTACTTAACCCCAGGGGTTTATTTTGAGAAATAAAGTAGGTAATGTGGAAAAAACACTCCTCACTCGGCACATGCCTCACATTTATTTTATTTTATACTAGAGGCCCAGCGCACAAAATCTGTGCACGGGTGCGATCCTAGGCCTGGCTGGATCGAAGTGCGAGCATCTGGAGTGGAAGGGCAGGTCCCAGCTGACCTTTGGGTCCTGGGCAGCACCTGGGCCCCCGCACGCCCCTCTCTGCCTGAGTCACAGCACCTGAGTCCCCACGTGGAGATGCGGTGAGTGCGGCTGGACGCCACGGGCTGGGGTGCAGCGTGGGCCTCTGGGCCACCCCACAGCGCCACATGGAAGCCGGGCAGGCAGCGTGTTCTCTCCTGGCCGGCCAGCCTTGCAGACCGGCTCCTGTGTGACCCCAGGGAGCCCGACCGGCCCCTGCAGTCCCGGCGGCTGTGGCCCAGCTCACCCGGAAGAGGCCACGCGGGTACCGGGTGGGTTCCTCATGGGCGCCTGGCACCTGAGCATGGGGGCTTCCCTGGCGCGCGAGCCCTGGCATCCTGGGGGAGGGTATCAGGGGGAGTAAGCCCCCGTCCCCAGGTAGCCGGTCAGAGGTCATGGCACATTGCCTACGCCTGCCATGTTCTGCACCGCCCCCTGGTGGTCAGCGAGTGGTAGAACTCCCTGTCTCCAGGTCAAACGACCGCCTGAGGGGACAATTTTCATAGTGGGCTTTTATTATATAGGATACTTTTTATTGTTGATAGTATTACAGGTATCTCCCATTTCCACCCCTTCTTCCCCCTCCTCCCAGCCCCTATCCACCCCCATGCTTCACATTTAAATATATACTGGTATATATATTTGTATTGATTTTAGAGAGGAATGGAGAGGGAGAGAGAGAGAGAGAGAGAGAAACATCAGTGATGAGAGAGAATCATTGATCAGATGCCTCATGCACACCCCCCTACTGGGGATGGAGCCCACAACCCAGGCATGTGCCCTTGACCAGAATCTAACCCTTGACTCTTCAGTCCACAGGCCGACACTCTATCCACTGAGTCAGACTGGCTAGGGCATGCCTCACATTTTATATGCTCAGAATAAACGCTACTGATTTCGGCTGTGGGAGGGGCCTGGTGGGGCCCCAGGACTTGCTTCTAGACAGTCAGGCTTAGCGGCTGCAAGGAAGAGATTGCCAAGTACATGCCTTAGCAAGATGGAAATCGCTCTCTTCCAATCATGTAACAGCCCAGAGGTCACCCCTCCCGGCCTGGCGGGTCAGCTCTCTGTCCTCAATGTGGTTTACATCTCTGTGCTCAAGGAGACGGTCCCGTTCTCGTCCTCTCCTTCCAAATGGAAAGGGGGAAGGAGATTGGGGGTGGGGAGGGGGTTATACTCTAATTCTTTGAGGGGCAAGATCAAGATGTAAGCCCCGCCCTAGCTGGTTTGGCCCAGCGGATAGAGCATCGGCCTGCGGACTCAAGGGTCCCAGGTTCGATTCCGGTCAAGGGCATGTACCTGGGTTGCGGGCACATCCCCAATAGGGGGTGTGCAAGAGGCAGCTGAATCGATGTTTCTCTCTCATCCATGTTTCTAACTCGCTATTCCTCTCCCTTCCTCTCTGTAAAAAAAATCAATAAAATATATTTTTTTTAAAAAAAGTAAGCCCCATCACTTCTGCTAACATTACCTAGTCACATGACCACACCCCCTGCAAGGCAGGCTGGGAAATGTAGTCTTCGCCGGATGGCCATGTTGCCCGCTAAAATGTTGCGCTGTGGAAGAACAGAAGGGGGTGGGGGGGGCAACCAGCAGCCTCCTGTCACTTCCAAGGACCTCCGAGAAGGGCAGGCGTGAGAGTTGCTTCTCCAAAGGGCCCTTTGCCAGGTTCCCACAGCAGCAAAGCGTTCGCAGAGCCAAGCCCCCCACCGACCGGAGGGGATTTGGGAAATGGTTCGGGCTGCCTGGCTGACTCGGGCGTGGGGCGTCCTGGGGAGAGAAGTGGCCACACAGGCCTCGGGGGCTGGGGGCTTAGTTAATAATCACGATGATGACTTTGGCCCAGAAAGCTTCCTGAGGCTGATGAATGACTGGCGTGGATTAACAGCCCGGTCGCCGCCCGCGATCTATCAGCGCCTCCCAGCTTCACATCCACCTACAGGAAGTCCCTTGTACGCCGTCTGTTACTGCCCGAATCTCACAAAGTGAAAATGAATGGGCGCTTCAGTGGAACTTGGAGAAAATCGCGGTGACCATTGTGTGTGGCCACCGGGCCATCATGGGTTTTTTCCAGGCACATTTCCTGCGTTTTCTTTGGTTCTCTTTCTGGCTTCCCTCTGCTCATGGTGGTGCGGGCAGCGCAGCTGGCCCTGAAGATTAGCTCCAATCCCCTGGCTATTTATAGCCGCTCTGCCACCATGCCTGTGACTCCCTGTTTAAATGTGTCCGCCCAGCCCAGCCAGTGTGGCCCAGAGGTTGAGCTTCAACCTATGAACCGGGAGGTCAGGGTTCGATTCCCGGTCAGGGCACAGGCCTGGGTTGCAGGCTCGATCCCCAGTGTGGGGCGTGCAGGAGGCAGCTGATTGATGACTCTCTCTCATATTTGATGTTACTCTCTCTCTTTCCCTCTCCCTTTCTCTCTCCGAGTTCAATAAAGATATATATTAAAGCCCTAGCCAGTTTGGCTCAGTGGATAGAGCATTGGCCTGCAGACTAAAGGGTCCCGGGTTCGATTCCCTCAGGGGCACATGCCCGGGTTGCAGGCTCAATCCCCAATAAGGGGCGTGTAGGAGGCAGCCAATCAATGATTCTCTCTCATCATTGATGTTTCTTTCTCTCTCTCTCTCCCTCTACCTTCTTTCTGAAATCAATAAAAAAAAAATATTTTTAAAAAATTTGATCAGTTTCCCAAGAGAACAGCTGGAAGCAGAAAGGCAGGTGTAGACGTGGTTGTAGAGAGGAGTCTAACAGCGTTGACCTGTGGACGGTGGAGGGGACCCCTTCCCTGCGGGGCCTCCCACTGCTCGCCCGGCCCCCGCCCTGCGCCAGTAGATGTAACTGACGAAATCAGCCTGTTTTCCTCAGCCACAGCCCTGCGCCAGGGAACTGGCGTTTATCGATGGCTCCAGATTTGCTGTCCTGCTACTTACAGTCCTCCCTTCTTGTCTGGCTTGTGACTGGCATCTGGGAGGACGTGCCAAGCGAAAGGTACAGGCCCTGCGCCAGGACCTCCCAGCGCCTCTCGTCCCTGCGGCTTAGTGAGCCCAGGGCGCCATGGCATCGGCAGGACCCTGCCTCGTGGAGGGGGCACCTGGGCCACCAGAAACTTCCACCTGATTCTACACGGGCCCCCCAGGTGGGCTTCAGACAGCACCCCGCCCCCGAATTAAAGCAAGTGGAGCTGGACAGCTCGAGGAACGCCCTGGCAACCAGGGAGGTGTTGGCAGCTGCTCCACCAGGGGCGGAGGTGGCGATAGAGGAACGGAAGCCTGGCCGGGGAGCAGGTAGGTGGGAGCGGGATTAGGGACTTAGAAACGCTCGCTTCCTCCTGTTGTGCCTATGAGAGCTGATAAGGGCAGTTCAGGGTTTTGGGGGGAGACTTGGAAAAGAATGAGGGACTTGAATCACCCAGGGACCTTTCCAGCTTCTGTTTCCCAGAGTTCCCCACAAGGCATGTTTGCCTCAGAAGTTCAAGGTGCCAAAGGCAGGGAGGGAGCCCCGGGAATGGAGCCCCGGGAGTGACGCTGTGACCCGCCGCCATCTCTGGGCGGGGCCTTCTGCTTTCCTCTCTTTTCAGCCCAGGGCGGGATGGAGCTGCGATGGCTCAGGTAGACCTGCGGCTTCATGTCCGAGCAGCATGCTTGACCCAGACATGTATGTGCACATACGCAGAGAGATCATTAAAACTAGGCGAGAGGGTAGGGGATAGCGAAGTTTTCATACGTGAAAACCGTCGACTAGCTGAGCACACAGAGACCTTCCTGCTCAGTGACTGTCTCGGAAGCTGGTGCAGGAAGCCGTGGCCTCTTGGAGCTCTGAGAGCCGAGCAGCTTCCCTCCACCCCGGGGAGCGAGCCGCGCCCTCCCTGAACCTCCCTGGGCCTCGGAGGAGTTCAAACTGAAAGAGAAAAGGCCACGTGTGCCGGGGAGCGCGGTCTCGGGTGGGCGACCAGCGTGCACAGTGCACGACGCGCCCACCTGGGCCCGCTGGGCTCCCGGGCCTTCGGAACCGGCGCCCTGGGCTGAGTCCGTCCTGCTCCACGGTGACCTGGCGGGATGCTTTCTCCCGAACCTCCTGCGAGTCCGCTGCTTCAGGGGGCACGTGGGCGCAACCGGGTGCTTCCGTGGCGACGTGAAGGCCGCGATGAGGCCAGAGAACACGGAGGCCCGGACTGAGCTTGTTGACGTCTCTGAAAATGACCGTCCTGTCAAGCTCAGGTTTGCGGCTTCCCGATTTTCCATCGGGTAGTTTGGGGAATGAATACAATTCAGTGACAGTCTCTCCCTCTCCCTCCTCCTGCTAACAACACACACACATGAACACACACACGGACACACACACACACGTGAACACGTCACACACACATGAACATGGACACATGCATGAACACACAGAGACACACATGTGCACATGCAGAGATACAGATGTGTGTGTGTGCGCACACACACACACACACACACACACACACACACACACACACACTTTACCTAACCTGTTTCTGGGTGACTTCGCCCCTAACTGCGCCCCGAAGAACAGCGTGGTCTAAGGCAGTGGTCGGCAAACCACGGCTCGTGAGCCACATGCGGCTCTTTGGCCCCGTGACATGGGCCATGAAGTTTCAATCGCACTGTACGTGTGTGCCGCACGTGGTATTTTGTGGAGGAGCCACACTCAAGGGGCCAGTTTGCCGACCACTGGTCTAAGGGGAGGAGTGGAGGCTGGAAGCCAAGGGCCGCGTGGATTCCAGGTCTGCTGTCCCGCCAGCGGTGAGGCGAGTCGCAGGAGGCTCTGGGCCCTCGTTCGTTCCCTCCCATCGCGGCTCCACTGTCACCAACACTGGCCGGCCCTCGCGTAGCGTGGTTTGCTGAGTGTCAGTTTGTTGTATGTTGATGAGGGAACAGCGGGTCCCGGTCAGGCCGTCTGCGTGCAGCTGGTGTTGCCCCTGGTCTCCGGACTTGGAGCTGCACGTGGGGGGAGCTGGTGTGTCCATTCTCCCGCCCGAGTGAGTGTGGGCGTGGGAGAGTGGCCCTGAGATGGGAGGGCGGCCTGTGCAGGGGGTTCCCCCCTTGCACCCCGAGTCCCTGGGATCTGCTCCTGCCACCTGAGATCCTGCAGTGGAATAAGTGGGTTGAGAATCTTTCTCTTACTTGTTCTAGTTCATCTTTCTTAAATGTCTGTGCGGCTCACGCTTACCGCCCGTGTGACGGCAGGTTGGTATGTGCGGCTCACACTTACTGCCCATGTGATGGTGGGTACGTGTGTGTGGATCACGCTTACTGCCCGTGTGACGGCGGGTGGGTATGTGCGGCTCACACTTACTGCCCATGTGACGGTGGGTGTGTATGTGTGGATCACGCTTACTGCCCATGTGACGGTGGGTGTGTATGTACAGCTCACACTTACTGCCCATGTGATGGTGGGTGTGTATGTGTGGATCACGCTTACTGCCCATGTGACGGTGGGTGTGTATGTGCAGATCACGCTTACTGCCCATGTGACGGTGGGTGTGTATGTGTGGATCACGCTTACTGCCCATGTGACGGTGGGTGTGTATGTGCAGATCACGCTTACTGCCCATGTGACGGTGGGTGTGTATGTGTGGATCACGCTTACTGCCCATGTGACGGTGGGTGTGTATGTGTGGATCACGCTTACTGCCCATGTGACGGTGGGTGTGTATGTGTGGATCACGCTTACTGCCCATGTGACGGTGGGTGTGTATGTACAGCTCACACTTACTGCCCATGTGATGGTGGGTGTGTATGTGTGGATCACGCTTACTGCCCGTGTGACGGTGGGTGTGTATGTGTGGATCACGCTTACTGCCCCTGTGGTGGCAGGTGCACTTTGGGCCTTTGTTTAGGAGTTTGGTGGCGCTTTGACCAGAGAGACGCCGCAGGAACCTGACCCTCGTTGACCTCAATGACCTCTGGTCCAGCTGCGTCTGTGATAGGTCGTTTCACTTACAGTCAGTTTCCAAGGACGATCGAGAGTCCCGATGCATCTGTAGCACGAACATCGCCTCCTTGTCCTTGAGCAGAGCTGACGCACCTGGCAGTCCCGACGGCACCGGGAGAGGACAGACAGCCGCTGCCCGCTCCCCAGGAGGCCGCGTGGCCGGTGCCCAGGGCCTTCCTCTGCACACTCCCTCTCCCCAGAACATCCTCTTATCCTGGGAAGTGACCGATCCCGGCTTCCTGGGGGCTGGGGGGGGGCATCACCTCCCTCCGTCCGGGGAGAGTGCCCAGTGCCCAGTGCCCAGGGTGGGAAGTAAACTGGACCCCACCTCAGAGAGGCGGGGAGGGAGGAGCTCCCGGCCGGTCTTTGAGGGCAGCTCTGGGTGGGAGAAGCCAGGAGACGGCCGGGCCCAGAGAGGGGCTCCCCGAGGAGCACCACCCCCACATCCAGCCACAGGATGAGGACTTGCCGCCGGGCTTGCTCCTGCGCCGGTGGACGCACCTCAGAGGGCGGTGCAGCCGCCATTTGCTTAACTGCCAGCGCCCCTGGGTGCCCTCGGTCGCTGTGAGCGAGAGGCCGGAGGCGGTGATCACACTCGCCCGTGTGGCTCTCCTCGCCTTTCCAGCGGCTTCCGGAGACTTGCTCCTCCATCCTGCTCACCACGAGGTGGGTGAGATGTAACCACGGGCGCCAGGCCCAGGGTGGCCGGTGACGTCTCAGGTCACACAGCACGGCTCTGCTCAGGGCCCGAGAGCAGGACGCGCCTGCCCGGCCCTCTCGGATGGAGGGTCTGTCCTAAAGATAGTGTTTCTCGTCCGCCAGGGCCTCCTGTTGAGGTGCAGTGTGTCAGCCTTCCCAGTGTGCTCAGGACCCCGACTTCCAATTCTGAGACTGGGTATAGCCCGGCCCCGTGGTTCAGGGGTTGAGCGTTGACCTATGAACCAAGAGGTCACAGTTCGATTTCCGGTCAGGGCACATGCCCAGGTTGTGGGCTCCATCCCCAGTGTGGGGCGTGCAGGAGGCAGCCGAGCCATGATTCTCTCTCATCATTGATGTTTCTCTCTCTCTCTCTCTCTCTCTCTCTCTCCCTCCCCCCCCTCTCCCTCTCTCTCCCTTCCTCTCTGAAATCAATAAATATATTTTAAAATAATCTATAATAGTAACAGGGTAATATGCTAATTAGACCAAACATCTTCTGGACATCATTCTGGACGTCTTTCCTGATGAAGCAGGGGCCGGAGGGAAGCCAGCCAGTCCCAGGTGCCTGTGGGCATCCAGAGGAGGGAAGCCCGGGTCCCGGGTGCCGGAGGGAAGCCGGTGCCGGCAGCCGGGGGGAGGAAGGCCTACCCTTGCATGAATTTTCGTGCATCGGGCCTCTAGTAAAGAAATAAAAATGAAACTGGGTACATGCTGGCCGACTGGGGCAAGCAGGTCACTGTGGGCCCCCACCTGTGCAGAGGGGACGTGGGGAGCGGCCACGTGGGGCCTGCGTCTCCAGCAGCCGCGGGGCCCTTGTCCACCTGGGAAAACTCAAGCCCCTCCAAGCATTAAAACACAATGCAGGGAGCTGGTGGGAGGACTCAGATGCCAAACCATGACAAACACCCCGAGACGAACAACAGCAGACACCGTGGCCACCCCTTGGCCGCAGAGACGAAGGGAGGGGGTAGAGCTGTGGGAGGCAGAGGCCGGGCCCCCAGGAAACCGCAGCCAGGAAAGACCCAGCTTCAGGCAGTGGGGCTGCCTCTGGCTCCTCCCTGCCCCTTGCCCTCGGGCTCCCACCAGGACTTTCTCCTCTTTTGGACCCTCTGGGGGTGAGCACTGTAAGCCAGTGCTGGGCTCACCCCCAGGAGGAGGGCTCCCTCCCTGGTCCGTGCTGGGAGCTCTGGGCTCCCTCACACGGTGGCCTCAGTGCTGACAGAGGCGTGGACTCAACCCCTGACATCAGCTCCCTCGATCAGAGCTCAGCATCATCAGACATGGGAGCCGAATGGGAGCTCCCAGATCATCTGCTCAGAGAGGCACAGAGCCCTGCTGCTGACGGAGGGATGGGGGTGCCGGCGCCAGGACCAGGACAGGGTCTGCCTCTGAGCTCAGGGCCCCTGGGCCGGAGGCTGCGGTCCCCCTGCATTGGTGCTGAGTGAGGACCCGACCCCGCCCTCCCCTAGCGACAGGCGGACAGGAGCCCCAGACACCTGCAGGTGCTTATTGTCGAGAAAGCAACTTCCGCAGGAAAGCGAGTCTGGCTGCCGGGTCTCACCCACCTCTGTGCAGAGCTGTGCCCGGAGGGGACACCAAGAAGTCAAGGCTTCATTTCATGGAATAATGGGATTTGGATGAATTTTAAAATTTCCTATTTTGTTCCTCAGTCACATGATGTTGCTTTAAGAGACTGTATGTATCATCCTATAGAATAAAGAGCTAATATGCTAATTAGACCGACCAGCAGAGCGACCTTCTGACGTCCTTCCAGACAACCTTCCGGACGAAGCCGGGGCTGTGAGGGCCGAGCCCCTTGCAGAATTTCGTGCATCGGGCCTCTAGTCTGTATAATAAGTAGGTTTATTCAACCAATACTTAGCGTGTCCTACCGTTCAGTCCTTCCGCAGCGTTTACTGGGTGCTTAGCATCCAGCATGGCCGGCGGGTGGGGAGAGAAGCGGGGCTGGTGTCTCTCCCTCCGTCCTCACTGCCCCTCCTGTCTCCCTCACCCGCACCCTGCGAGGTGGCGCTGGGCTGGGAATATGCTGGGTGGCAACCCTCCCACTTTTGCCAGAACCTGCTCTTGCAGAATCTCTGCAAAGCCCACCACCAAGGGCTTGTTTATTCACGTATCACATGAAGTAACTCCATTCTGAGCCGTTCCTCCAGGCCATTTCCGGGTTCCCGCGTTTTCCCGGGGGCTGTGTGTACATTCCAGGGGCTTTAACCACGATAGGATATGTGGGCGCATGGGTTCTGGCCCCTGTCCTTGATCCCCAGGCGGCGGGGATTCCCCGCCCAGAAGCCCTGTGCACAGGCCCCCGTCCCTGCTGTTGCCCCACGGGGCGGCCAAGGCCCCTCCTCTGCTAGTTTCCCTGGGGTCCGGGCCCCTTGTTGGGTGCGACCTGGGCAAACAGGCCCAGGACACCCCTGCCGTCAGATTCCCCGGGGGCTGGTCCGGCAGCTGCCTGAGCTGGGGGTGGGCCCTCACATGGGGACCCACCGGCGTCTGAGGCCCACGCCTTCCCTTTGGTCTTCCTCCTCTCACTCCAGGGGCCCCCTTAGACCGGGGTGCTTGCTCCCTGGGTCTCCCACCCCCCGGAGGGGCCGTAGGTCCTTTCCAGGCCCTGGGAATCTCAGACGCTGGAAGGCGGTGTGTCACTTCCCCCGGCCGAGGTGGGCATCAGCCGTCCCCCTGACGGTGGAGGAAGGAGAGAGGGCCCAGGGCACCAGGAGATTGTGGCGGGACCACTGTTCCTCCGCTCAGTAACCCCAGCCCGCCACCGGATACAAACGCGTGGGAATAATTAAAACTCCAGACGGCCGCAGCAGCTCCTTAGAAAGGCGGACCTCTGTGGATAGATGGTGGGTGATTCCTTCTTCATCATTATCTACATTGAAAGACTCTGCGCATCATTTTGTTATTTGTCAGATGATCGCATCCGTGTCAGTGTCTGTGGATACCACATGCGTGCGCCGATACCGCCGCCCGAGCAGCACGGGTGTGAACGGCGCCGGTCCATGTACATGCAGATTATGTTTTCCAATAAAGGCAGTGAGTGCACTTTCTCTCCCTTATGATTTTCTTAATAGCACTTCCTTTGCCCTCGCATCCTTCGTGGTCGGGATGCAGTCTGTGATTCACATCACATGCAAAATGTGCTCATCGACCGTTTATGCTGCTGGCACGGCTTCTGGCATTACAGGCTGTGAGTGGTTAAGTTTGGGGGGAGTCAAATGTTATATGAGGATTTGTGACTGTGGGTGTGTGGGGTGAGTACCCCTAACCCGTGGGCTGTTCAAAGGTCCGCTCTAGTTTCAATCTTTATGTCTGTGGCCTAAACCCCATCTCTGGGCTCCAGTCACAGACGTGGTGTCTCTACGTCTCATAGGTATCACCAACTGAAAAATCTAAAATGGAAATCTTTAAAAAAGTTTTTATTATTTTTATTTATTTTTTATTGATGTCAGAGAGGAAGGGAGAGGGGGAGATAGATAGAAACATCAATGATGAGAGAGAATCGTTGATCGCCTGCCTCCTTCAGATCGAGCCCACAGACCAGGCATGTGCCCTGACCTGGAATCGATCCGTATCCTCCTGGTTCATAGGTCAATGCTCAGCCACGGAGCCACGCCGGCCAGGCTAAACTGGAAATCTTGAAATTGCATTCTTCCCACTCCTGTTCAAAAATGTTTAAAATGCTCTTTTCTGGCCCTGGCTGGTGCGAAGGGACGAGCCGGGGCGCATGGCTCTCGCAGCGTGGGTGAGGAGAAGGCACCCGAGGACGTGTTCCCCCGCCAAGGGGCTCCCCAGAGGACGGTCCCCTCACTGCCGCCCCCACGGGTGCGCCGGAAGCTGCGATGCTGTTTCCAGAGGAGGCCCACCCCTCACCAGGCCGGGACCCGCGGGTCAGGTTTCTGTTCAGGAAATCAATGACCGCGGAAAGCTGCCGGATGCCTTCGTCGCCCCGGTCCGGTAAGATGAAGCACAGCACGCGCTTCGCCGTTGTCACCATCTCCACGCGCACCGTTCAGCGGCTGGAGAACCTTCTCGCCCTGAGTCTTACACCAGCCCGGAGCCTGGACCGCGAGCGCCCCTCCCGTCTCGCCCCCGGCCCCGGCGGCCGCGGACCTGCTGCCGTGGCTGCGGGTTTGCCCATTTGGACATTTCCCCTGACGGACCCTACAGGGTGTGGCCTCGTGTCCGGCCCCATCGCTTGGCGTGTTTCTGGGGTCACCATGTCGCCGCGGGCCATTCTTCGTCCTTTTAGGGCCGAACGACACGGCGCTGCGTGGAGGCGCCACGTGCTGCTCGCCTGTCGTCTGTGACGGGCCTTTGGGGAGCCCCCCTTCCGGGCGCCGGGAGCCGGGCCGCTACGATCAGCCTGTGCACATGTTTAAGATGTGTTTTCATTGATTTCTTTAGAGAGAGGCAGGGAGAGGGAGAGAGGGGGAAGCATCTCAGTGGCTCCTCCTAGGGCCGTGGTCGGCAAACTGCGGCTCGCGAGCCACATGCGGCTCTTGGGCCCCTTGAGTGTGGCTCTTCCACAAAATACCGACTTCTGCGCATGGGCCACAAAGTTTCAATCGCACTGTACGTGCGCGCCCGCACCGCACGTTGTATTTTGTGGAAGAGCCACACTCAAGGGGCCAAAGAGCCGCATGTGGCTCGCGAGCCGCAGTTTGCCGACCACTGTCCTAGGGGGTCACAGTGCTGACCCCGGCAGAGAGGTCAAGGGGATGCAGGTGACCAGAACCTGGGGGCAGGTGCAGGGGCAGAGGACAGCCCTGGCCAGCGGGGGACAGTCCTGTGGCCCCACCATGCCCAGTGCCTCCTCCTTGTGGCTTCTCGCTGGCACTGCCGCTGAGGATTGAGCCGGGAGGCGTGCTCTCTCCTAGGCCACGTCTCCTGGCAACTCCCCCCGCTTCCCCCCCCTCCCCCCCCCCCCCCGCCCGCTGCAGGGGGACTGCTGGGCTCTCGGGTTTGCTCTCAACAAAGAACAGTCCATTGTCTCTCTTTTTTTAATCCCCACCCGAGGGTATTTTCCCATTGATCTTTAGAAAGAGTGGAAGAGAGAAGAAGAGACAGACAGAAACATCGATGTGGAGAAACACATTGATTGGCCGCCTCCTGCACATGCCCTGACCAGGGCCTGGGCCAGGGAGGAGCCTGCAACCGAGGTATGTGCCCTTGACCAGAATCGAACCCGGGACCCTTCGGTCCACAGGCTGACGCTCTATCCATTGAGCCACACCGTCAGGGCAGTCCATTGTCTCGGGGGAGAAGAAGAGGTGCCCCCTTTACATTCAGACACCCGACCGTGAACTCATAATAACACACGAAACCCACAGGAACTCATTCCCAGGCGGCCACTGGGCTGTTATCTAAGTCAGCGTGTTGCTTACGCTCTGTTCTGGGGACGGGGAGCGTGTGGGCTCGGCGAGGCCTCAGTCAGCGGTGTGACCTTGGGGTGACCTTGGGCCGGAGGCTCCGTGTCCTCTCCTAACCCTCTTACGTGAGGGTCATTGAAGGTCAATGGGAACGCATACCTGGGTGCCCTCTCCCGTGGCAGCATTTTACTCCACGGCCGCCTCGGGTGGCCACACCGCCCACTGCCCTTCGTGGGGGGTCCGTGGAGGAGCCCCCACTCTGAGGGGGCCCGGCCCCGAGCGCCCGGGTCACGGGGATGGAGGAATGCGGCAGAGGGGCCTGGCGCCCCCACACATTCCATCCTCGCTGTGCGGTTCCTCACGAGCTGTTACAGGAAACGATGTTTCAGAAACAGCTGCCCCTGCCGGGCGCCACAGGTCAGTTCACGCGCACGTCCCCGCGGCCGGGGAGGCCCAGCATATGTGGTGCATGCATGAGCATGGCCCGTGCGGCTGCATAACTTTCCCGGCTCTGCTGGGAGCTGGTCTGTCCGGGAGCCGCTGCCCGTGCTGGGCCCGGCCTCCCCCGTGGGCTGCGTGCTGGGCTCGGATTCGCAGCCAGTGCCACTCCGATGCCCGGTGCGCGCGCCCGTTTCCAGGGAAATCTGTTCCCACCCGGGCGCTGTCGGCCTGGTGGGTCCCGGGGTGTTTATTTGTGGGGTGTCGATCTGGGGGGCACGCGTGGTGGAGGGTCCGACACCCCCGGGCTTTCCCTCCGATTGTGTGGGCTGGTCTTGCCAACTGTATTTTGAAGCCAACGAGAAAGACAGGAGTCTGCTTCCTGCTGCAGGGCCAGGGCTGCGCGGCTCCCTGAGCCCACGTCGGCTCCCTCAGTTCTCAAGGCTGCTGCTCCGCACTGAGTCCCAGGGGCAGGGGGAGAGGAGGGATGGGAGGCAGGGGGAGAGGAGGGATGGGAGGCAGGGGGAGAGGGGAGATGGGAGGCAGGGGGAGAGGGGAGATGGGAGGCAGGGGGAGAGGGGAGATGGGAGGCAGGGGGAGAGGGGAGATGGGAGGCAGGGGGAGAGGGGAGATGGGAGGCAGGGGGAGAGGGGAGATGGGAGGCAGGGGGAGAGGAGGGATGGGAGAGTGGGAGTGCGAGGTGAGCCTCCTCGCGGGGCCATGGGGAAGGCTGTTTGTCTGGAAAAGCCCTCTGGGCGCACTGGGCGTGCTGGGAAGTGAGGGGGCGTCCGGCGGTCAGCGCAGGCCGCTTCGGTGCGGAGGAGGCTTCGTGGTGTTGGCGTCACCAGAAGGTCCCAGAGACGGAGTGATCTGGGCGAGGGCCAGGCAGGCATCTGGAGTGGGTCTCCCTTTGGGTGGAGCTGAACTTCAATGTCATCAAGTCGGAGCCGTGTGCCAGCTCCGTGCGGGGCGCTGCGCTCGGTGCTGGGACAGAGGCTGAGGTCCCCGTCCTCTTGGGCCGTGTGGTCAGTGGGCCATGCAAACAAGAGTCATGGCAGCTCGATGACAGGGGTGGGGGGCGGTGGGGGGGAGGTGTGTGTGGGGAGGGGCTGCCTCTTTCTAGCTGGACCTGAGGAGTTGGAGTCTCAAGATCCAGCTCAAGTTCACAACCCCAACCTCTAGCCATTGACTTTGGGCCAGTTAATATTTTTAAATATTTTTATTGATTTCAGAGAGGAAGGGAGAGGAGGAGAGAGACAAAAACATCAACATTGAGAGAGAATCATTGATCCGCTGCCTCCTGCATGCCCCACACTGGGGATGGAGCCCACAACCCAGGCATGTGCCCTGACCAGGAATCGAACCCTGACCTCCTGGTTCATAGGTTGAAGCTTAACCACTGGGCCACGCCGGCCGGGCTAATATTTTTAAGCCCTGGTTTTCTGAGCTATAATATGAGGAGAGGACATCAGCCCTGCCTACGTCGTGGGTGTCGCGAGGGTCTGATGAAATAGTCTCTCTGAAAGCTTGTGAGCTCAGAAGGCGGCCTGTGAGTTGCTATTGGAACACGGAGACCTTGGGTTGGAGTTTTCGATGAAAATCTCTGCTCACTGGGTCCCTAGTTATCAACGGGCCGTGAAATGCGAGAAAGGCTGTAGACACGGCATGGCCCGTAGGGAGGCCATGGCCATGGGTGGCGGGTGAGCGCCCAGAACAGGCTGAGCCTGAACGTCAATTTAGCAGAAGAAAAGCAAACGTGTGCAGCCCTCACCGGCAATGTTTACGTTGATTAGATGGTAATATTTTCTGACGACTGGTTCAAAGGACAGTAATCTTGGAAATTTTGGGTTAAACAAAATACGTAATTAGAATCAGTTGAATTACTTTGTAAGTGTGGCTACTAGAAAGTTCTAGGTTGCGTGTGCGGCTCGCATTACATTTGTATCGGAAGGGCCGCTGCCGAGGCTGTCTGTGGAAAGTGGGGTCTGTACACAGTCCACACAATTATCCCTGTAATCTCAGGGGCACCGCGGCCCCTAAGTCCCAGGCTCGGAACCGCAAGTGATGGTTTTAAAGGCTGCGTTCCATTTGTGTTCAAAATACGCACGAAGCCCATTCCCGTGAAAGAGATGACGTTAGGGCAGTGGTCAGCAAACTGCGGCTCGCGAGCCACATGCGGCTCTTTGGCCCCTTGAGTGTGGCTCTTCCACAAAATACCGACTTCTGCGCATGGGCCACGAAGTTTCAATCGCACTGTACATGCGCGCCTGCACGTGGTATTTTGTGGAAGAGCCACACTGAAGGGATCAAAGAGCCGCGTGTGACTCGCGAGCCGCAGTTTGCCGACCACTGCGTTGGGGGAATGTGGCCGATGGAGGAAATGGCTCACCATCATCTCGGATGAGACAGGTGGATCTCGGTGGCAGACACCGGCCCGCCACCCCAGCTGTGGGCTGGGGGCAGGACGCCCTGCGAGGCTCCTGCCAGCGATGCTGCGAGGACCAGGTGAGCAACCCCCTCCGCCCTCCCACCCTCCTCCTCTCACGGAGGAAAGACAAACTGAGACGGACTGTCCTCTGGGCCCTGGATATTCCTCATCTCACTGAGTCCCCCCCCCCAGCCCCCCAGCCCCTTGGGGTGTCAACGGCTTTTATCCGTTGGGGAGAGAGGAGGCTCAGAGCAGCTCGGACACCTGCCAACCTGCCAAGGGCTCGGGGTGCGAGGGGACTGGACGCACAGCTTCCCCGGCGGGTCCGTCTCCCACGCGGGGCTGGGGCTCCCCGAGGCCGAGGGGAGGAGGCGGGGGAGCGAGCACCCAGGAGGGCAGACCCGCCCGCCACCGCCTGCCTTCTGCCTCATGAGCAGGAAACTGGGGGTTCGCCGGCCGGCCGGAGCACCCAGGCCCGGCTGCGGCACTTCCTGTGGTTCTCGGGGAGCCCTCCCTCCTGCTTCCTTCCGGAGGAAACTGCCCGCTACTCCCAGCAAAGCCACCCCGAAACCAGGCCTGAAACAGATGGCCGTCGTGCTGTTGGGTGAGAGGTGGCTCCCACCCTGGGAGCTGGTGACATGGCCCTTTCCACCCACAGAAGGTGGGCTGCCCGCGTCCACCCTCGAGCGCGGCTCTCTGAGGGCTGGGCTCCGTGGACGGGGAGCGAGTGGGACTCGGGTGGGCCGCCGCGGGCCCAGCAGAAGCAGCCGATCTGCCCCAGGCCCGCGAGCAGGACGGCGGTGGCAATAGGAGGGCGATCAAGCACCAAGGCCTTCTCCCCGGGAGGCCCGTGGCCATGAGGCGGAAAGTGCGCCAGGAGCCGTAACGGCCTTTCGCTCGGGAATGAGGTGCCTGTCGCCGGGCCCTCGTGGGGCAGCAGGAGCCCCGCGTGGAGGTTCGGTTTAATCCCCCCTCCCGGCCCCTCCGCTGGATGGGGGTCCTGGGAGAGGAGCGGCTCAGTAAACACGGGGAAGGTGACGCGTCCGGAGGCGGTGCCTGCGTTTCCGGGGCTTGTCCCAGTTTAGTGAATGTAGACCGACACCCGGGCGTCTCGGCTCTCAGAGCCTCGTTTTTCCATAAACACCCCCTCGCCCGGGGAGGGGCTGGGCAGGTCGCGATCACAGGCACCCACTCCCCGCCAGGCCCCAGGGTCCCACCGAGCCTGGCCCCAGCGAGGGGGGCCTCTGTTTGGGCAGGGGGCCGCGCGCTGACCCACACGCGCTAGCCTCCCGGGGATTCTGGGCCCGGAAGGCCAGCGACTCGCTCTTCCGATGACTTTCCCTTCCTTCCTCGGGAGAGAGCAGGTGGGGTGAGAGCGGTCGGGGGCGCCAGGGGCCCGAGGAGTTTGACACAAGCCAAGGAGCCTCCACGCTGGGCCACGTGGCGTGCTCTGCCCCAGCCCCGTGCTACCTGCCTCAGGCAGCTCACCCAACCGGGTGCAACCGGGAAAGTAAAAAATCAGGGTGTCTTTCAGGTAAAAATCTACCGCGTTCAAGGGCTGGGGCTGTGTCTTCTGAGCAGTGTCTCCTTCTACACGGTCTGAGAACACCCCACCTGCGTCGGAATCAGGGCACCTGTTTCTCTTTCTTTCTTCCTTTTTATTTTTTTTAAGTAAATTTTATTGATTTTTTACAGAGAGGAAGGGAGAGAGATAGAGAGTTAGAAACATCAATGAGAAACATTGATTCAGCTGCCTCCTGCACGCCCCCTACTGGGGATGTGCCCGCAACCAAGGTACATGCCCTTGACTGGAATCGAACCTGGGACCCTTCAGTCCGCAGGCCGACGCTCTATCCAGTGAGCCAAACCAGTTAGGGCTTTTCTTTCTTTTTAAAAAAATTATATTTTTTATTGATTGCAGAGAGGAAGGGAGAGGGAGAGAGAGATCAAAACATCAATGATGAGAGAGAATCATTGATCGGCTGCCTCTTGCACCCCTCCCCCCCTCCTTCTATTGGTGATCGAGCCCGAAACCTGGCCATGTGCCCTGACTGGGAATCAAACCGTGACCTCCTGGTTCAAAGGTCGACGCTCAACCACTGAGCCACACCGGCCAGGCAAGGGCACCTGTTTCAATTGCAAATGTTCGGGCTCCTAATCACCTCCCACATATGTGGGAGCCAGAGCCAGGAATCTGCATTGCGTCCGCCTCCCGGGCAACCCTGACCCGCCCGCCCGAGGGTGTGGGCCACGTGCCGCGAGAACCCCTCCCTGTTTCCAGGCCCTCGCACGCCTGTGGAGCGGAGAAGGGAGGCGCTCCTTGCTGTTGATTCCGTGTGAGGTTGTGTAATTGCGAGTCTGTTTCAGGGAAAGTCTGGACCACAGGAGGCAGGGCCTCCTTCACGCTCTGATGCTGCTGATGGATCTGTGCGTCTTGTCCTTTTGCCCTTCCGGCCCCTCATCGGCCCAAGAACAACACGGAGTCGGTGCCGTGAGTCTTCTGGGAAGAATTTGGCCTTCAGTCTACGCGATTGCAGCACGCTGACAAAAGCTAAAGAAAAGCAACAAAAACGCTCTTGTTGAATTTCTCATTTTTCTGAAGCAAACAGCTTCTAAGCGATAACGAAGCAGCCCGGCGGGGCTTCCTGTTCAGGCCCTGACACGCGGAATGCGCGTGGACTTGCGTGTTCGTGCGCGGACCCAGGCACCCTCGGTCGCCGAGCCCGAGGGGCCTGGTCCCCGGAGAACGCCGCTCTGGCGTGTGCGCTGTCCCGGGACCCACACTGACACGAGGCCAAAGCCGCACGGGGTCCAGCGGAACACGGGTCCATTTCAGAGACGTTGGGTGGATCTAGATGGCGTATTTTAGGACAAAGTGAGCTTTTTAAACTTTTACATTTTAACCAGCGGTTCTCAACCTGTGGGTCGCGACCCCTTTGGCGGTCGAACGACCCTTTCACAGGGGTCGCCTAAGACCATCGGAAAACACATTTATAGTTACATATTGTTTTTGTGATTAATCACTATGCTTTAATTATGTTCCATTTGTAACAATGAAAATACATCCTGCACATCAGATATTTACATGACGATTCATAACAGTAGCAACATGACAGTTATGAAGTAGCGACGAAAATAATTTTATGGTGGGGTCACCACATGAGGAACTGTATTTAAAGGGCCAGAAGGTTGGGAACCGCTGTTAAAATGATCCGGTTCACTCCGCAAAGTCTGTGCCGTCGGACAGCAGTGACACCCCCAAACACAAATGGCCCGTCAGCCGCACAGCCTCCTCGGGAGCCGGGAGATGCCGGGAACTAACTCTCTCTTGGGTTCGGGTACCCAGGGGCCTCAAGATGGAGCCTTATGTGGAGGTGGTGGTGACGTCTCCTGCATCCCGGAGGGAGGGTGTGGCAGCCCCATTTGGTGTTTTTCCTTTACCAAGAAGCATCTGGAACAGTGATTCTCCAGGTGTGGCCCCTGAGCCGCTGCCGTAGCAGCCCGGAGGCAGGAAACTTCTTAGAAATGCAAATTCTTGGGCCCCATCCCAGACCTTCTGAATCAGACACCCCAAGGCAGGCGGCAGGCGAGTCACCCCTGCCTCCCTCCCCGCCCGCTGCAGCGCTGTCTGCGGTGAGTCAGAGGCTGGTCAAGTTCCTGACCATCGCTCACAGGGACGCGGGCGCCCCAAAACTTTCCTCCTGCAACCTCACCTGCAGGGACTGTGACCTCTGCGCTCCTCAGAGATCGGCTGTCTTGTGTGCGTCGTTAGTTCGGAGCACGTCAGCCATGTACCGGGTGAACGCATTAAGGACGTGCGGGAGGATTAATTTGACATTCAGGACGCGGACAGCACCAATGCTGGCGGGGATGCGGGACGGAGCCGCCTCTTGGAAGTCACGTGGCTGCTCCTTGGAGCAGGAAATGTCCTCTCATCCCGTGGGCGGCTGCCACCCTCCTTGGCAGGTACCCAAAGGCGCTGAGAACGGACGTCCACACAGAAACCTGCACGCGGTCACAGCGCTGTCTTCGTCGCTGCCCAGCACGGGGCAGCGCTGTCCTCCAGCAGGCGATGGTCCACCCAGAGCTGGGGAGACTGCTCCGCCGGACAAAGAGATGGGTATCAAGCCCTAAAAGGCCGTGGAGCAATCTTCAGGGCACGTTTCTTCGCGACAGAAACCAGCGTGGAAAGGCTGCGGATGGTGTGACGCTGACTGTGTGGCCTCCGGGAAAAGGCAAAACCTATGGAGGCTCTGAAAAGACCAGTGGTTGTTAGGGTTTAGGGGCAACGGGAGGCTCTGAGGCCAAGCAGCATGTTTCTCAGGGAGGCCATGGACCCAGCTAACATCCTCTGGTTTAGCTGGAGGTGGCGTCAGGGTGTGGGGCCGGGCTTCCCCGAAAGCTCTTGGAAAGGGGACAGAGAAAGGAAGGTGGAGCGGGAGGAATAAACAGGCACCTTCGTCCCGGTCCTCAGCCTGGAGTGCGGGCTCCGTGCTGCAGGCAGAGCTGCCACCTGTGACGGTGAGGGGACCAGGAGTGAAAGGCCACAGCGTGGGGTTGGGATGCGGAGAGTTGGAGGGAACGCGGTTCTAGAGGGGGTGTGGGGCTGCCATCCGGTCCTGGGCGGCTCGCCGCTGGCCTTTTTATTATTATTATTATTATTATTATTATATGTATATTTTTATTGATTTCAGAGAGGAAGGGAGAGGGAGAGGGAGACAGAAACATCAATGATGAGAGAATCACTGACCGGCTGCCTCCTGCACGCCCCACACTGGGGATCGAGCCTGCAGCCGGGCCTGTGCCCTGACCGGGGATCGAACCTTGACCTCCTGGTTCATAGGTTGACACTCAACCCCTGAGCCACGCCAGCTGGGCTCCCACTGGTCTTAATGTGGGAACAAACACCCCTCCTTGGCCGAAGCTGGTGTGTCGGGAGCTGCTGTTACTTGCCGTCTAACTAGGCCTGATGTGCTTTCAGGCCACCTCAGAGGAGCGAGCCCAGAGGCGCACGGAGCCCGGGATGTGTGGCCGCACGACCTCGGACGGGCCTCGTGGTCTGGAATTGGAGTGTCCTCTGCACAATGACGTCATGCAGTGTGCGTGCCGCCAGCACAGTGCCAGGCATGTGATAAGTCTGAATAGAAGGTGGCACCATCGCTTCTCGGCCTTTTGGCTAAGATCAAGTGTAGAAGGTGGCACCAACCTGGACTCGCCCCCCACATTGCCATGCACGAGGCCTTTAAAAAGAGAGCAGCGTCCGGCAGCATGGGTCTCAGACACTGACTACGATAGAGTTTCTGGTTCATTGTCATGTGAAAGGCCACGGTCACCTGATGCCAAGTGGGTCTTCCCGGGCCTGGCCTCAGACCGTTACTCACTCGTTCGCTCCCTCCCCGCCTTCGGGGTGTTGCTGCCTACAGATCATTCCAGGGCAGGGGTGGGGAACATCTGGCCCGCAGGCCCTGTAGACCCTGAAATCATGTGGCCTGGCCCTGCCAAGGCATGAGGAGTGAGATAATTCAATGTTGACCGAAGCTAGCAGGCTAATTTTTCAGTGGATAATTTTGCATGGCCCACGAATGATGCTATAAACATCCAAATGGCCTTGGCAGAAAACAGGGTCCCCAGCCCTGATCTAGGGAACCCCCCCCACCCCCCACCCCGCCCGAAGCATTCAGTTACACAGAGACCGGGCCCTAAGGATGCCCCCTTGGGCTCAGCTGACTGCCGAGTAGACGCCCAACCTGAAGCGACACTCGTGGCTGGTCAGAGGCCGAGCGAGGGGCTCCGTGGAAAGTTCCTCCCACAGGGCAGTGGCCCGGGAAGAGCACAGCCTGCTGGCTGGTCTCCCCCACCAGGGGCCTCAGAGCTGCCCGGCGAGCTGATCCATGTCACTGATCCAGACACCCTCCCCTGCTGACACGGCCATTCTGAGCGTCCTTCTCTCTCTTCAGAACGTCTTCCCCTCCTCCTTCGCGTCTGACGACCCTGCGGCTGCGTTTAATGATGCAGTAGGAACAGTTCAAAGAGCGCAACCTGCACGGAGAAAGCCTGCGGCCGATTCCGAGCATTGTTCCAGCTTCCACCCTGCGGGCACGGATCTGGCCACAGGGCGTCCCGGAGGGGAAGTGACAGGGCGTGATCACGTGATCTCTCGCCCACGGGCATGACGGGCTGTCTGTGGTCGGGCGGGAAGAACTCTGCCTAGTGTGTGTGTGTGTGTGGGGGGGCGAGGCGGGGGGGATCAAGTTATCTATTTTTATTCTTAATATATATATTTATTGATGTCAGAGAGGAAGGGAGAGGGGGAGGGAGATAGAAACATCAATGATGAGAGAATCATGGATCGGCTGCCTCTGCACGTCCCCCACTGGGGATCAAGCCCGCAATCTGGGCCTGTGCCCTGACCGGGAATGTAGCTGTGACCTCCTGGTTCATAGGTCGACACTCAACCATGGAGCCTCGCCAGCCAGGCCCTGGGCGATCAGTTTTTTTAATATATATATTTATATTTCTTTATTGATTTCAGAGAGGAAGGGAGAGGGAGGGAGAGAGAGAAACATCAATGATGAGAGAGAATCATTGACCAGCCACACGGCCCCTACTGGGGATCGACTCCGCATCCCAGGCATGTGCCTGACGGGAATTGAACCTGGGGCTCTTCAGTCCGCAGTCAACGCTCTATCCACTGAGCCACACTGGCCAGGGCCTGGGCGATCATTTTATACCACGTGCTCTGCATCTTTATTTCACACTGAAGTATCAGAAAGGGGTCGGTCGTCAGTGCCGCCGCCTGAGATAGCCCCTGGCCCAGGTACAGGAATGATGACTGCGGACACAGCCGGGACGTGTGATGGCGTGCGGGCTCTGTTCTCGGCCGTCCCACCCCCCCAGGAAACTCGGGCCTGGGAGGACCGATCCCTTGCCAGGTCCCGTGGCCTTGGGGGAGGGGAGTCGGGACCGGACCTGGTAGTCCGTCTGGCTCTAGGCTCTGCTCCTTCCTGCCCGACCACAACCTGTGATAGGCCCTCGGTGGGTAGCCCTGAGCTCCGGGGCTTGACCCTGAATCTCCTGACTCGCAGCCCAGCGCCTCTGCCTCTGGCCCGCAGCGACCACCCTGATGGTCCAGAGAGGTGTGCGCCGCTTGGCTCAGAGCGCAGCTGGCGAGGAGGGAGAGCCCTGGCCGTCCGACTGGCTTCCACAGAAATGACTAGAACGTTTCAGGATTCACTCTCCCTCTGCCTGCAAATGTCTCTCTCTCTCTCTCTCTCTCTCTCTCTCCCCACGGACCGTTCCCCTGGGGAAACTGCAGTTCCAGTAACGATGCCCCCGTGTGTCTGTAGACAAACGAATCGTTTGCAGAGAAATGTCAGGAGAAAACAAAAGCTCTCCTCTCCAGCAGGCTGCCCGCCAGCTCGCCGAAGCCCCCTCCTGGCACCGCCCTGCCTTCAGGCTGCACTCAGGCACCAAGCACAGTCTCCGGCCGGTGCACAGACTTCGGCTTTCCCGTGTGAAAGTTGCTTTACCTAAAAAACAGGATTTCAACCCAGCCAGCATGGCTCAGGGGTTGAGTGTCCACCTATGAACCGGGAGGTCACGGTTCAATTCCTGGTTGGGGCACAAGCCTGGGTTGTGGGCTCAGTCCCCAGTGTGGGGCGTACAAGAGGCAGCCCATCAATGATTCTCTCTCACCATTGATGTTTCTGTCTCTCTCTGCCTTCCTCTCTGAAATCAATAACAAAATATTAAAAAACCCACACCCACGGGATTTGATCTATTTGTATGTTTCAAAGCCAGATAGAACCATTATAAGTTGTGGGCACACGTGGCCATTTCCCAGGACCAGGGCAGGGCTAGTGGAGAAAGGAGGTGCTCTGTTTCGGAGGCACGTCTTCAATTTTCTGGTTGAGGGAAAGGAGAAAGTGGCATCTCTCCTGCTGCTCTGGGGTCTGGGAAGTCCGAGATCCAGGTGCCGGCATTCCGTTCCTGGGGAGGGCTCTCTTCCTGGCTTGCAGACGGCCACCTTCTGATTGTCCTCACGTGGCCTCACACTGACCTTGAACCTGGGGAAAGAGATCTCATTCTCTCGTTCTTGCAAGTCTGCTGATCCTATCAGATTCAGACCCCATCTTTATGACCCCATTTAACCTTAACTACCTCCTGAAAGCTCCATCTCCAAATACAACCACACTGGGGGGTAGGACTTCCCCCTAGGGGTTTTGGGGGACAACATGCAGCCCCTGCACTTTCTCCCCGTCCCTGAGCACCGCACCGTGTGACCTGACACCGTGAAAGGGTGTGAGATGATTGTGGGTGCGAGATCCTGCTCAAGGGGGTTGTGAGCACTCTAGGCACGCTGCCGTGTGGGGGCCTGCGTGCTGCGGGCGTCGAGTCTGCACACTTGTGTTGCACGGCCGTGGATCATTTTTGCTGACTCTTCCATCTGGTGATGATAACGGCCGCTCCCTTTTAACACGTGCTTAAAGCAGTGGTTCTCAGCCTTGGCTGCACATTAGAATCACCTGGGATTCTTTTTAAAATCCTGATTTCTGGGCCTCATCCTCCGGAAATGCTGTTTCTTTGTATGGGGTGGGGCCACAACATGAGTAACAAAGAAACAGAATTTCCGGAGGATGAGGCCCAGAAATCAGGATTTTAAAAAGAATCCCAGGTGACTCTAATGTGCAGCCGAGGTTGAGAACCGCTGGCTTAAAGGGTTCCAGCTGCCAAGCGAAGCGTTTTATTTTATCCTTTAGCCTCCACAGCCCGAGATGGATGAGGCAGGCGTGTTGCTGCGCCTCCTTTACAGAGGATGAATCTCAGCTTCGAGGGGCTGAGGACCTGCCCAGGGCACCCACGGGGAGTGACCAGTTGGATCTGAACCCGGCGCAGCCCCGAGGCGCCCTCCCGCCACGCACCACGCCTCCCAGTCGGTGAGGCAGGAGGTCCCTCCGTGGCCTCCAGCCCACCATCACCAGGAGCCGGGCTCAGCCTTTGGAGGCAGCTGACAGGGAAGACGATTCACGTGGGTCCAGTTCTCTCTCCTACGCCTTTGTTCTTGTGGGTCACCACGGGGGCGAAGGGGCACCTTTCTGAAAGGCCCTCCCGGTTTAAAGGCATCTGGCTCTTGTGAGACGTGTGAACGTTTCTGGGAAGACACGCTGAGAAGCAGCGGGGTCCGCGCCCCTCCCCTCCGTGGCTCCTCAGCGGCCCTGTTCTCTCGTCCCCGCGCTGGACGCTTCTCGCCGTTTCTAATGAAAAGCCCCCTCGCTTTTCCAAACCCGAAGGGAGAACGCTCACAGCAAACGCTTCTCCTCTCCGTCCGCTCGGCTGGCAGCCGCGTGTCTGTCCTGATGAAGGTGGTCTTTGCAGAGGCGCCCAGCTGGGGGGCCCGTCTGAACCCTCCCTCCCGGGAGGAGGGGGCAGTGGTGGGGGGAGGACACGCGAGCCGAGCCCGGGCCCCGGTGGCCGGAATGAGGGGGCTGGGCCCTCCCCCGAAGCGTTCATATTTAGCGGTTTCCCGCTCCTGAGAAAACCATTTCCCCAGGACAGACCCGTGCTCCTCCTCGCAGCCCTCGCTGACCACGCAGCTCTCTCTACGCCCGTGCTCCCTCTGTAGCCTGGGCCTGCTCTTCCCACAGACTGTCTGCTGGAGTGACCCCCCCCCCCCGCCCCGCACCCCGCGAGAATGGGGGATGGAGGGGATGGCAACACCGCCTCTGGCCTGTTGGCCCAGCTCGAGGTGCCCGTGCCCAGAGGAGCCAGGAAAACAAGGGAACAGTATGTGAACTCCTCACCTCGTCGCCACGTGCCACGGGGCTGTGGGTGGCATCTGCCAGCGTGCAAGTTCCCCCAGTGGGTGTCCGCATGGGGCCAGTGACAAAGAGCCACAGAGGGCGAGAGCGCGTGAGCGGCGAGTGGAAAACCACCAGGGCGGCCCCTCCCCGACCTGCGGGGGCTTCGCTGCACTTCTCCACCCTGCGACCCGTGACCCTGCAACCCTGCGAGGCTCTCAGGGGCCAGCCCCCCGCCCCGGGTGGAGAGTGTTGCTCAGCAGTGAGTGCTCTGGCCAGCCCCCTTCTCATTCCTCTGGTCCCAGGGGCGGGGGTGGGGGGTCAGAGGTGACTGGCGCCCCCCCACCCGCTTTCCCTTGCTGACGGCCCCCTCTCCTCCTGCTGATGTGACCCAGTCTGAATGGGGGTGCGTGTGCCTAAGGCCCGCTGCCGCCACACCCAGCCCACGAGGTCAGCGGCCCAGCCGCACAGACGCTTGTATTTCGCTCAGTGAGTCAGTGGCTCTCCTCACGGGCAGACTCCGGGACCCAGCCCCTTCCACCTGGTGATGCGGCCAGAGCGATTCTGGTAGAAGGTTCTGAGAGGGTGGGCCACGCATGGGCTAGGTCCTCCCTTCGGTCCACTCCCCGTGGCCAGAGCCCAGTCACATGCCCTCAACTAACAGCAAGGCGGGCTGGGACGGGAAGTCTTCCTGTGTGCCCAGGTAGAAGAATGAGCCTGGTCCGCACCCAGAATGCCCGCCGCCGTGAGTGACGGCTGGGATGATGGCAGCCAACGTGCCAGCAGGAGGACAGCGAGTCTGCCTGGGGAGGAGGGACGCGGGGAAGGTGCCCAGCCTGGGCCCTCGCTGCCGGCAGTAAGCAGCCGATGGAATCAGCCCCGGACTGTGCTCCTTCTAGGTTTCTGTTTTTAACGAGAGATAATAAACATTTCAAAGGCTTTTGAATTGGCAAATTGGGTTTTTTTTTGTGACTTCCAACCCCAAATATCCCCATTCAGAAACCATGAATTTAATCACATCGTGTCAACCAGCGGTTCCTGTTAGGTTATTATATTTCATTTTAGGTAAAGAGGCGACACACACAACAGAACTCTTTGGCAGCCGCGTTGGGAAGCGGGGCTCAGAACACTTTGTCTCAGAGTTAGAATAGGACAATATTGGCAAGAAATTCACATTCCCTGAGACGCAATCAAGAATGTGGCTACTCCGGTGGGCGTCTTCCACAGCCGGCCTGACCGGCCACCCCGGTGCGAGGCCTCACAGACCGCGAGGCTCCTCCCGCCCTCAGCAGACGTTGCGTAGGACCTACTGTGTGTGACTGGCTTCGATCTTCACCTGCTGGATTGTGCACGACCCAGGAATGATGTTTCTCTCATTTATTTTTATACCCTTGTTCCCTTGCAAACAGGATTTGATACATAGATGGCACACAAATAGAGATTTTTTGAGCCCTGGCAGGTTGTTCAATGGTTAGAGCGCCAACCCTCAGACCGAAGGGTGGTGGGTTTGATTCCCAGTCAAGGACACATTCCTTGGTTGCAGGTTCCCCAGCCCTGGTAGCAACCAATTGATGTGTCTCTCATGTTGATGTTTCTCTCTCTCTCTCTCTCTCCCTTCTCCCTCCTCCCTCCCTCTTTCATCTTTCTCTCCTCGCTCCCTCTATTCTCTCTAGAAATCAATGGGAAAAAATATCCTTGAGTGAGGATTTAAAAAAAAAAAAGATCTGTTGAATAAAATGCCATCTGATTTTCCCGTGGAGTTGGCCACACGTGGGCCCAGCCTTAGGCGGGCAGTGGAGTCCGGACTTGCATGTGGCCCCTGGGTGACCTCGGGGAAGCGGACGCAGCGCACCCTGGTCCCTGTCTGTCGGGGTGAGAGTCCATGGCAGGGTGTAAGTTTATTCCTGGCACAAACGGGCGCATGCAAACGCTGCTCTCCTCCTCCTCCTTCTAGCACCTTATCGACCAAGCTCCTTTCCATTTCCCGATTGATGAATATTCCAGAAACTCAAGTGATGGTAAACATAATTAAAGGGTGAATCTGCTGCCAGAAAATCATGGAAAGCATTGCAAATTATTTTTAGTTTCTTTCTTTCTTTTCTTTCTTTTTTTTTGTTAATCCTCACCTGAGGATATTTTTATCCATTGATTTTTAGAGAGAGTGGGAGGGGAGGAGGGGGAGAGAGAGAGAGAGAGAGGAGCATCGATGTAAGAGAGACACATGGATTGGTGCCTCCCACATGCACCCTGTCCTGGGCCGGGATAGAACCTGCAACCCAGATGGAGTAAGTACCTGGGAATGGAACTGTTGGGCCTAGAGTAGGTGTGTAACTTTATAGGACACTTTGTTTACTTGCAGTTGTGCCATTTTACACATCTATTCTCTTAATCACCCTGGCAGCATCACCAGGTGCCCTTGACCGGGAATCGAACCTGAGACCCTCCAGTGCCCAGGCTGGCGCTCTAACCACTGGGCGCACTGGCCAGGGCCGCTTGTTTCTATTTGTCTGCTCCATGTCACGGCTTCCTGCTGTTAGGATGGGTAACTGAGGACCAACTTCCACTTTAACAGCCGCGTGCTCAGAGCTTCTCCCAGACGCACAGCGTTTCCGGGTGAAGTGCTGCTCCTCTCGGAGGAACGACGGGGAGCTCACACTCTCACGCTGTGCCCGCGTCACAGGCTCCGACCAGCCTCCTCTCCTGCGTCAGTCCTCCCCAGGGGACCCGGGAGCACAGGCCAGGCGGGCGACAGCTGTCCCTGTTGGTGCGGGCCGTGCAGGTGGGCAGAGGGTGCAGCTGGGCTCACGAGTGAGGGACACGCCGCCGCTCTGGGCCGGAAGCCCTGGGTTCGAGTCTCAACCCTGTGACTCGGCTGCGGTGTGCGCTGGCCTCGCTTTCCTGTCTGTAAGGCGAGGGTTCGATGTTCACCTGATAATGCCGGAGGCCCCGGAGCGCTCAGTGCTGTGTGTGCTTGGGGTTTCCCGGCTGCTTCCGGCTCCTCTTCTTGATTTCTTATTTCAATCTCCACTTCCTAAATAATTCAACACGGGAGCAAGCCAGCCGGCGCGCCACTCTCCTTCCACAGGAGAAAAGATGACGCGGCCCACGTGTCCAGTGAGGGACAGGCTGAGGGAGTGGCGATGAGCCCACGCCCGCGGTGCGATGGGACCCCGCGGTCCAGGGGGATGAGCACGAAGCCTCCTCGCACACAGGGGGCATGTTCCCTACGCCCTTCCCTGAGCGCCGGGACAAATGGTCGCGGGCCGTGGTGACAGCGGCCTCGAAAGTGAGCCGGCCCGTGTGCAATGCTGGGGGGAAGTGAGACAACTGACACGCAAACACATGCTCCTTTCGCACGTCTTGTGAGAGGAGACATGTTCAATGGCGT
Source organism: Myotis daubentonii (assembly GCF_963259705.1). Lineage (NCBI taxonomy): Eukaryota > Metazoa > Chordata > Mammalia > Chiroptera > Vespertilionidae > Myotis > Myotis daubentonii. Next base: position 2,151,981 of record NC_081842.1, read on the forward strand.
TCAGGGTTTTTAAAAACATATGTTTATTGATTTTTATAGAGAAAGAGAGAGGGGAACATTGATGTGAGAGTGAAACGTTGATCGGCTGCCTCCTGCACGCAGGGCCTTGAATGGCCTGTTGCCAAAAGGGCTTTGCAGGTGTGACTGAGCGCACGGCTGGAGATGAGATGGGGGAGGAGCCTGGGTATCCAGGTGGGGCCGAGAGGCAGGCACAGGTGAGGGGGGGAGGGGACCGGCCCACAGAAGAGGAGGCGGCAGTGTGACCACAGGTCAAAGCGGAGCCGGTTGAAAAGCCGCCAGGCGCTGGAGGAGCCGAGGCCACGAGGCCACGTTCTCTCCGGGAGCCAGAGGAGGAGCCAGCCCACCCCACCTTGACCTCCCAGCGACACCGAGATCCGACTTCGGACCTCAGAACTGTAAGAGAAGCAATTCCTGTTGTTTCAAGCCCCTGAGTTTGTGGTCATTTGTGCCGGCGGCAGTAGGGAGCGAAAACAGTTCCGTTGCATGGGTATAGCGCGGTGTGTGTGTCCGTTTACCTCTCGATGCTTTCTGGTTGTTTGCTGTTTGGGTTATTCTGAATAAAGCTGCCAGGGTCCAGCCGGTGTGGCTCAGTGGTTGAGCGTCGGCCTGGGAACCAGGAGGTCACAGTTCCATCTCCAGTCAGGGCACATGGCCAGGTTGTGGGCTCGATCCCCAGGGGGGGGGGCCTGTGGGAGGCAGCCCACTGATGATTCTCTCTCATCATTGATGTTTCTCTCTCCCTCCCACTTCCTCTCTGAAATCATGCTTGAAATGATTTTGCGTGGACATATGCTTTCATTTCTCTGGAGTAAGTGTACCTGGGAATGGAATGGCTGGGCCTAGAGCAGTGGTTGGCAAACCGCAGCTCGCGAGCCACATGCGGCTCTTTGGCCCCTTGAGTGTGGCTCTTCCACAAAATACCACGTGTGGGCACGCACGTACAGTGCGATTGAAACTTTGTGGCCCATGCGCAGAGGTCGGTTTTCAGCCTGGGCGAGTCTATTTTGAAGAAGTGGCGTTAGATGAAGTGGGGGTACCTTCGCTGAGGTCGACCCCTAAGACTGAGGACGTTTTTACAAAGGCCAGCTTAGGAGTGCCCTAATTAAGTTAATAACAATGTACCTACCTATATAGTTTAAGTTTAAAAAATTTGGCTCTCAAAAGAAATTTCAGTTGTTGCACTGTTGATATTTGGCTCTGTTGATTAATGAGTTTGCCGACGACTGGCCTAGAGTAGGTGTGTTTAACTTTATGAGACACTTGGTTCACCTGCAGCTGTACATCGTACACATCTACCCTCTTGAAGACAAACAAGCCAGAAGCCTGGGCCATTCACCCCGAAGGCTAAGGGGTGGGTGGGAGTCTTTCCGGGATTCTTTCCGGACGGTTCCGGGCCCTGATTACTTCCAGAGTCCTCAGCGTGAGCTCGAGGACAGACTTGTGCCGGGATGTTTTTCCTTTCTCTTCTTTTCTTGGAAAAAGAAGTGGTTCACCTGCCTCATCGCCCCCTCCTCCTTCTCCCCCCTCCGGCGCTGTGTTCCCCATCAGCACCCACTCTTCCTCCCTGTGGGCGTGAGTCACAGCCCAGAGGCCGGATGCACAGCCCGGGGCAGACCTCAGGGTCCTGAGGGGGAGGCAGGAGGCGAGGAGGCAGCGCCTGAATGCCTTTCCGGTGGGGGCAGTCGACCATGTTCTTCCCTTAATGGAATCTTCCTGCTCCTCTAATTAGGAAAACACCGGTAGCCCGGCTGCCGCCACTGCAGCCGCTGATAAAACCCAAGAAAAGGGATGGGGGGTGGCGGGGCGGGGCGCGGGGGTGGAAGGACTGTGTGGTTAGTTTTGCTTTGGTTTTTTCACCTAAAAGAAATTTGCCAAGGCCACTCCACCCTGGACCGCTAGCGTCCAGAGCCTCTGAGCCTCAGGTCAAGGAAAAAGCATTGGTTACTTTCCAGACGTGATCTTGGGGAGCAGAGTTTATTGTTTTTTAACATATTTTTTAAAATTTATTTCAGAGAGGAAGGGAGAGGGGGGCAGAGAGAGAAACATCAATGATGAGAGAGAACCATGGATCGGCTGCCTCCTGCACACTCCACACTGGGGATCGAGCCCACAGCCAGGCACGTGCCCTGACTGGGAATCACACTGTGACCTCCTGGTTCCTAGGTTGACCCCAACCACTGACCCACGCTGGCCAGGCTGGGGAGCGAACTTTTGACCCCGGAAAGCGGATCTGGGATCTGGGATCTGGGATCGGCTGGTTTATCCCCTGATTCTCAAACTTGTTCAGACCGTGGGAGTTTGAGAAATGGGTCACCCGCTTGCTAGAACACTTCCCCACCTCTTTCCCTTCAACTATCGATGAAGGAATGCCTCGCACAGCCGGAAACAGCCAAGCGCACGCCTTCCCTGGGAGCACCGTGGGGAGCGGCTGCGTTTGCACAAGTATGACCCCTGGTGTGTGCTGGGTCTGCGGGCTGTCCTGAGAATGATGGCAACGCAATCCCCGGCTGCCTCGCGTGACCCTGGGGGCCGAGGAGAGTCTGCAGCAACCCCAGCGAGGCTGGCCCAGGCTGGTTCAGTCCCGGAGCTCAGCGTGGTCCCTTGGCAGCGACTGAATGGGGCGCCCCTGCCAGGCCCGGCGGATGTTGGCCCGGGAGCCCCTCTGCACGTGGTGTGACAAGTCCTCCCCCACCGAGCAGTGGGCCCAGGCATCTTCTTTTTTAAAAAGATATATTTTTATTGACTTCCGAGAAGAAGGGAGAGGGAGAGAGAGAGAAACATAAATGTTGAGAGAGGATCATTGATCGGCTGCCTCCTGCTCACCCTCCACTGGGGTTGGAGCCTGCAACCGGAACTCGGGGCCCTGCAGTCTGCCGAGCTCTGTCCACTGAGCCACACGGGCTCCAGAGCATCTCCTGTACTGAACGCACACCACCAGCCGTTTGTTGTTCCCGCCGTGACGGTGCGGGCGTGACCTGCGTCACCTCTTTGTCTTCTCACACCCCTGGAAGGTCAGGGGACACAGGGGCGGCTCCTCCCGGTGCCCGGCCTGGGCGCTGGGTGTGGGAGCAGCGAGGGCACCGCACCGCCCATCCTGTCTCTCCAGGTGGGAGCCCCGTGCAGGTGCAGCGGGGGGACAGCACAGGCCGGGGTTTCTGCCACAGTGAGGGGTCATCCTGTGGAGGAGGGTGTGGGGGGTGAGCAGGACCAGGATGGGGTGCGGTAGGGGATCCTTGCCTTCAATTCTGGGGAGTAAATGGGTGACATCTCAATACTGAAGAATGAACGAGGGACCCTACAAACACGTTGCTCTGAGCTGGTTGAAGGGGGTGGTTGCCTCAGAGGAGCGAGCACAGCTCTTCCCAGCAAGCCCAGAGCATGTGCCTCTGAGCTTCGGGGTGAGAAGGCGACAGGAGAGCAGGTGAAGTTAAAAAAGTGAAACTGTAAGATCTGCATTTATTGGCCGGGAAACAGTTCTATGATTTACTCTTAAGTGAAAAAGCAAATCTCAGAGCAATGTGAGTAGTATGCTGCAATATTCATTCTTTTACAATGACAAGAAAAGAAAAAATCATGAATATGTGCCTACACCTGCGTGTTCATATTCGCTTAGAGGATGGTGTGTGTGACCCTGGCCTGGTCGGTCGGTTGGTCACGGCCTCGTCCTGATGCACAAAGGTTGTGGGCTAGCTCCTGGTCAGGGCACATACCAGGAGCCATCGATGCATACACAGGCGGAATAACACATCAATGCTTCTCTCTCTCTCTCTCTCTCTCTCTCTCTCTCTCTCTCTCTTTCTCTCAAATAAATCAATAAAGAAATTTAAAAAGAGAATGTGTTCAGATTCACACTAAACCTTAAATAGCACTTGTGTCAGAGATGAAATAGGAGAAAGGAGAGAGAATTATCATGGCCTTTGTGTCTTTTGCATTTTGACTTGCTATTAGGACTACAAATGACTTTTGTAATAAAAATTACAAGTGGCTCCTTCTGCCCTGGCTGGTTTCTCAGTGGTTAGAGCATTGGCCCTTGGACCAAAGGGTCTCAGGTTTGACTCCCAGCTAAGGGCACACACCTGGGTTGCAGGTTCGATCCCCGGGCGCTGTCAGGGGCGTGCAGGAGGCAACCAATCAATGTGTCTCTCTCACATCGATGTTTCCCCCCCCCCTTTCCCTTCCACTCTCTCTAAAAAAATCAACGGTCTCTTCTTTGCAACTTGACAATGTGGTTCTAAACGCCTTTGGTTTTCTAGACCCATGGGACCATTTAAGAAAATAATTTGAAAAATCGGTGTCAAAATTAAGTACTTTTCCATCAGATATGAAAGTACTTTCTCAATTAAAACAACAACAAGAAAACAGGGATCGCAGTCCGAAGACGAGGCCCTGAATGGAGCCCTTGACTCCCGCTGAGCCTCACTTCCTTGTCCGTGGGACGGGCGGCCACACAGACCAGCGATGATTGTTCTTGGTGGGGAGGTGACACTCAGTCTGGCAGACTGAGCCAGCGCTTGTCTTTGGCAGGAAATGACAGCCAGTGCGGAGATGAGCACCGAGAGGGGGTGGTTCCCAGGGGGGAGGATGATACCCTGAGGGGCCAGAGGGGAGGCCGGACCCAGTGGGACCCTGGAGACACTTGTCACCTGATTTGACCTGGAAAAAGACATCCTGGCAGAGGCCGGGGCGCTGGAGAGAGCCAGCAGGGGCAAGCCTCCGCATTTGAATAAGAGGCAGCGTCCCAGACCGCCAGGGCCGGCCGCGGTGGGGTGCTTTAGAACATCCCCTTGTCCACATGGTTTTAGGTTTCTGCCCAAGGAACACGAGTTAAAGTTAAAGTCAACCTCGCGGGGATCAGACTGCTCTCCTGTTTCCCTGCCTGGAAATGCCTGCAATTCCTGAAAACAATGTTCAATTCACCCGAGTCCAGCGGCATTTTCAAGTGTAATAACCCCCTTTCCTGCCTCCCACTCCTGCGATTTGGAGACGGCAGCCACACGGACTAACCATCGGGATGGGGGGAGGGGGCGGCTCACCCTGTGCTGTGTGCGCCTCCGCGTTGCCAAGCAAGTGCTGCCCTCACCTGCTGGCGAGTCAGGTCGGACCCTGGGAAGGAGGTGGGCAGCTCATAATGGCTTTGTGATGTGTCTTTTTTTTAAAAAAATTATTTATTGTTGAAAGTATTACCTATGTCTCCTTTCCCCCCACTGACCTCTCCCTGGCTGTCTCCCCCCCCAGCACAGGCCCTCCTCCCTCCTGTCTGTGTCCATGGGTTACGCTCACAGGCATGCATACAAGTCCTTTGGTTGCTCTCTTACCGCCCCTCTCCCCCCGCCCCCCCTTCCCTCTGAGGTTTGACAGTCTGGTCGATGCTTCCATGTCTCTGGATCTATTTTTGTTCATCAGTTTACGTTGTTCATTAGCTTCCACACATGCGTGCGGTCATGTGCTGCACATCCCTCTCTGACTGGCTCACTTTGCTCAGCGTCATGCTCCCAGGCCCCTCCATGCTGTTGTGAATGGTAAGAGTTCTTTGTCTAGCAGCGCAGTGTTCCAGCGTGTAGGTGCGCCACAGCTTTTAAATTGTGATGTATCTTCATACCCGCCTGACATGTCCTTGAGTTTGAGGGACCATTAGGCCACTTGGATGTGGCACCATCCCATTGGCCCGCGTGCACCTGCGCTTGCCCTGTGGTCAGGGCCTGGATCTGGCCGGTGCATCTGTCTGTTAAGCACTGAGCCACTGTCACGCTGGTTCCCAGATCGCCGTTGCCTGGCTGCTTCCTAACCTCGCCGCGGGCCTGTGTCCGTTCTTGCTGCTTGACACCCGTTACTACACTGATTGTGAAATGATTGTCAGCCCGCTTATGGGGCAGTTGAAACAGTCCCCACCCGCATGGGTGTGGGAGGTGCCATGAGTCTCCGTGGTTCTCCTCAGGGAGAGGGGACCCTAACAGCATCTTTGTTTAAGTGATGGAGGAAACTGAGTTTGGACCAGACACTCCACCGACAGGGACCAGAGTTAGTGTCTGCTGGCTGGCTGGCTGGTTTGTGGTCCTGGGAAAGCCCCTGGACCATTCGCCGGATGAAATCAGCAGACACACGGCCTTAAGAAAGATGGCGCTTGCCCGGCAGGTGTGGTTCCGTGGCCAAGCGTCAACCCATGAACCAAAAGGTGACCAGACCAATTCCCGGTCAGGGCACAGGCCGGGGTTATGGGCTCAATCCCCAGTAGGGGGCGTGTAGGAGGCAGCCAACCCATGATGTTTCTCTCTCATCGATGTTTCTCTATTCTTCTCCCGTCCTCTCTCTCTAAAGTCAATAAAAAAAATATTTAAACAAACAAACAAAAAAAGGTGACGTTTGTGCAGCGAGGCCGACGGCGCCCGGTCGGCAGGAACCCTGTGCAGGTGGGAGGACTCTCTCTGGCGTCACAGCCACCAGCTGGTGTCTGTCTGTGGAGTCGGGCAATGGAGGCAACATTCTGAAAGCGGTTCCCATTCGGAGCTTCGATCCTGAGCCGCAGTTGCTCCCCACACAGCACGCTCATGCTGCCAATCTCGCGTTAATGTCGGTAGCGTATTCCCCGCCCCGCCAGCATATATGATCGCTGTAAAAAAATGACGCTGCCTGACAGTGCACGTCCCCCACCCAGCCCTGCCCTCTCTTCCCTTCGCCCTCCCTGAAGAGTTGCCATGAGCGATTTGATGTGTATCCTGACTAACCTTCCTAGTGCCTGTATATAAGCTCAGGTTTTCATGCTTGACGTGAGCCACCCTGTACAGCAAACAGCCTCTCTAGTGCGCGGGCGGGTGCCCCAGGCCCCACTCCCGACTCGCATTCCTCTTCCCGCTGCCAGGACGCTGGCTGGTGACGTCTCAGCTAAGCCTGTCCCCAGAACTGCCCTCAGCCAAAGTGACCCCTTCCCCCCAGGGACAGCTGTGTCCAGGGGCCGGTCAGCGTAGGGCCTAACGGCTCAGCCTTGACCCTGAAGAGCCCTCCAGGTCCCGAGTCTCTCACTCGCTGAGGACCTTCCTGGTGAAGCCCCCCTGAGACCTCCCCTCGGACTCTGCTCCCAGGAGCCAGCCCAGGCCACGCCCACGTCCTCAGCGCCTGTGGAGCAGCCACCCGTCACCCAGAATCCGACACACACGGGCGCTGCCTTTCATCGGGCTTTATATTTTCTGTTTGCTATTCGTTCTTGCTGTTTCCTTCTAATTTTTAATGGATTTTATTTGATCTTTCCAGACTAACAGTTTTCATTCTACTCTCTTCCTTCCAGACAAACACTGTCCAGTGGAAATATAAAGAGAGCCGTGTATGTAATGTAAAATCTCCTGCCCTAGCTGGAGTGAGTAGAGTGTCGGCCTGCAGACTGAAGGGTCCCGGGTTCGATTCCAGTCAAGGGCACATGGTTGCGGGCTCCATCCCCAGTAGGGGGCGTGCAGGAGGCAGCCCATCAGTGATTCTCTCTCATCATTGATGTTTCTATTTCTCTCTCCCTCGCCCTTTCTCTCTCTCTCTCTCTAAAAAAAAAGATCCAAATCTTCTAGCAGTCACAACAGCAGGACTCATTGGGATCATTGTAGATTCTGATTACCACACACATGAAAAAAGTTCAAAAAGGTGAAATTAATTTTAATACTCTTATTTAATCCAATATGGTCAAAATATGATCGTTACAACATGTAGTCGAAGTAAAAGCTGTTACAACGTTTCGACTCTTTTTGTTGTATTCTTTGAAGCCAGCGCGTGTGTTACATTCACAGCTGAATCCGCAGGAGCCACGTCTCAAGGACATGACCGCCACCCGTGGCGGGTGGACACGGCACTGACAGGGCACTCCCAGAGGTTGAGCGTCTCCATCAGAACTGTATTCTCGGACGTCAGCCCTCCCAGCCTCCAAGCCTCCACAAATGTCCTCTTCCATACTGGCCCCGGGAACCCTGGCCAAAAAAGGTCAGAATCAATGTTTTCGGAATCTGGAGATTACCCGAAGGCTGGCAGTCTGGGAACATCGCTCCCAGAAAAGCAGCTGAGAGTGGGTAAGAACAATGAGCTTTGTGTCCTGTTAACTGCCAGGTCCGCATCCCCTCCTCCAGCAGCACAGTGGCCTTGAAATTCAGCAGCCGCTCCTGGCGGGGGGGGGGGGGGCGGGGGGCGGGGGGCAGAGCGGGCGGGAGCTCAGAGCCTGTTCCCAGGGAACTGCCTCACTCCATCTGCCTCCTGAGTGACTCCGAGCTCACCTAGAGCGAGCGTACCCCGGGTGGGTGCGCGTGGAAAGTCATCGTCATCAGAAGTGATGCAATTACGGAGCATCATGTCTGCCCACAGTGGTGCGGACCCGTTGGGACAAACCATAGGCTAATCGACCTTTAAAAGGAAAAGCTGGGGCTAGTTGTCCATCTGTCCATCGAGGCTTTGAAAGTCTCTGACGCGTTCCTGGGCATTTGGAAGGCCACGCGCACAGGCAGGGCTGTGTGCCGCCCGGGCTATGTGTGTGTTTAGGGAAGACCTGAGAAGGCTCTAGCTCTCACATCCAGATGAGATGACGTTGTCACGTGCTTGGCTGAATGTGAGGGTATCTGTCAAAACAGAAATTCTCGGCGAAGACTGGGAGCCTGATTGGTTCCAATGATCTAAGGAAGTGTCTGTCGCATCACTGACTGACCACCACGCTAACGGGTCAGAGACTTTCGTGGCCTCATTCAGCAAAGAATATACGCTTTGCAGAATGAGCTCAGAAAAGCCAATATACAGACCAACAAACATATAGCAGCAGCGAACGACAACAGGCCGGGGCTGGGCTCGGTTTCCAGCGCTGCCGCATTCTTTTATTTTAAATGTTCGGTCTTCAACAGACAATTGTGAGACACACAAAGAAACAAGAAAGCATGTCCCATAGAGGGGAAAGCAGCCAGCAGAAGCGGTCTCTGAAGAAGCAGCCGCTGAGTCCACCAGACAAAGTTAGAGTTATGCTAAATCTGTTGCGAAAACAGCAACAAGGAAACCATGGCTCAAGGACCAAGGGGGAAGAAAGCCTTGCATATAGAAATTCCCAAGGAATCCACAAATATGCAAGATCAATATATAAAAATTAGCAATGAGCAATCCAAATATGAAATTAAGAATACAATTCCATTTATAATAACATCCATAAAATACCAAGGAATAGATTTAATAAGAAAGTACAAGACTTGTACATTGAAAACTCGGAGACATTGGAGAAAGAAACCAACGAAGACCTCCTTAAGTGGAAAGACATCCGGTGTTCATGGTTTGGAAGGTGGCCATACTTCCCAAATTGATTTTCAGGTTGTACACAATCCTTATCAAAATCCCAGCTGCTGCTCTTCCCCAGAAACTGGCAAACTGATCCTAAAATTCAAATGGAAATGCAAGAGAGCCATAACAGCTAAAACAATTTTGAAAAGAAAGAAGTTGGAGGACTCACATTTCCCAATTTCAAAACTCTAGCTGCAGTAATCAAGATTGGGTGACACTGACCTAAGGTAGACTATGGACAATGGAATAGAATTGAGAATCCAGAAATAAGCCCATACATTTGTGGCCGATTGATTTTTCAGTAAGACTCTAAAAAAAAAAATTCAATGGGAAAAATAATTTCCACAGATGGTGCTGGGACAACCGGATATCCACATGTAAAAGAATGAAGTTGGATCCCTACCTCACACCATATTCAAAATGTAACTCAAAACGGATCAAAGACCTAAATGTAAGTGCTAAATCTATAAGTCTCTTAGGAGAAAACATAGGTGTAGATCTTTATAACCTTGGGTCAGGCAACAGTTTCTTAGACATGACAACAAAACCACAAGCAACTAAAGAAAAAAAAATAGATAAATTGGATTTCGTTAAAATTTTAAGAATTTGTGCTTCCAAGTGCATTATCACAAAAGTAGGAAGACAAGCCACAGAATGGGAGAAGATATTTGGAAATCAGGTATCTGATAAAAGTCTAGTATCCAGAATAAAGAACTATTACAATCTAACAATAAAAGACAAGTAACCCAACTTAAAAATGGACTAAGAATTGAATAGACATTTTTTTCAATGAAAATATATAATTAGCTAATAAGCACATGGAAAAATGCTTAATATTATTAGCTATTAGGGAAAGGCAAATGGAAACCACAGTGAGACACTACTTCACACCCAACAGGATGGCTAGAATCACCGACAGCCAACATGTGCTGACAGGCATGTGGAGAAATGGAATCCCGCATACATTCCCAGTAGAAATATGAAAGTGTGCAGTTGCTTTGAAAAGTTCAACAGTTCCTCATAAAGTAAATATGGAGTTTCCATATGACCCAGAAACCCTACTCCCAGGTACATACTCAAGAGAAATGGTCACAGAGGACTTGTACAGAAAGCCCACAGCAGCAGTATTCATAGTATCCAGAAACTGAAAACATCTCACAGGCCCATAAACTGATAAAGGGATAGACAAAATGTGGTATGTCCATACAGATTATTATTCAGCTGTTAAAAGGAATGAAGTACTTATTCATGCTATGTGATGACCCATGTCCTGCGTGGTTCAAGATTCAGGCTCTGGAGAAGGGCCGCGCGCAAATGACAGAAACGAGACAAGAAATGATAATTTGGAAGTTGGGGGGCCAGGAAGGAGCCCAACACAAGAAGAAGGACTCTACTTGTGCTCAGGCCTTGCCATCCTTTTATTCAGTTTGACATCCACCTACAACCCTTAGGCAGGCAAGTTCCAGTAACAGGCAGACTATCTTATCAGCGAGGATTTACATGACTATCTGGTCGGGAAGTTACTTCAGCTACCATTGTCTCCACTAAACAGTGGGTGCCTAGCCCCGACCTTTGCCAGGGCTCAAGAGTCACCAGCCTTCGGGTTCCTTGTCGACACCTCTCTGCTAGTGAATACAATGGGCGGCTTCCCACAATGCTACAATATGGATGAGCCTTAAAAACAGGCTAAGAGAAAGAAGTCAGGCATCGGAGACCACAAATCGTATGATCCCAATACTATGAAACATCTGGAATAGGCACATCCATAGAGACAAAAAGCAGATCAGTGGTTGCCAGGGCCTGCGGAGGAGGACAAGGTGGGGCGTGGTTGTTAACGGGTATGGGATTTCCTGTGCGGTGATTAAAGCAGATAGTGGTAATGGTTGCACAACTGTGACTATGCTAAAACACACTACACTGTACACTCTGTTTAATCCTCACCCGAGGATATTTTCCCATTGATTTTAGAGAGAGTGGAAGAGAGAGAGGGAGAGAGAGAGAGAGAGAGAGAGAGAGAGAGAGAGAGAAACATCGATGTGAGAGAAACACATCGATTGGTCGCCTCCTGCACGAGCCCTGACCAGGGCCTGGGCCAGGGAGGAGCCTGCAACCCAGGTACGTGCCCTGGACCAGAATCAAACCCGGGAACCTTTGGTCCACAGGTGATGCTCTATCCACTGAGCCAAACCGGCTAGGGCTAAACTGTACAGTTTTAAAAGATGAATTCAGTGGTATGTGAATTATATCTCAATTTAAAAAATAATTTTTAAAAACATGGGAAATAAGTTTTATTCTATGCTCTTAAATTTTTCTCTATTTTTACTCAATCCCCCCCACAACCCAGCCCTTCCCTCCCCCCCCCACACACACAGCTGTCAGCCTGCTCTCTATGAGTCTGTCTCTATTTTGATTGTTAGTTTATTTTGTTCATTAGATTCCACATATGAATGAAATCAATGGCTTATTTTACTTAGCATAATGCTCTCCAGGTCCCTCCAGGCTATTGCAAAAGGTAATATTTTCTTCCTTTTTATGGCCGAGTAGTATTCCCTGGTGTAAAACGTACCACAGCTTTTTTATCCACTCATCTGCTGATGGGCACTTGGGCTGCTTCCAAACCTTGGCTATTGTAAATGATGCTGCAATGAGCGTAGGAGTGCGTATGTTCTTTCAAATTTCTTCAGATTAATTCTCAGGAGTGGAATCGCTGGGTCATAAGGCAGTTCCATTTCTAATGTTTGAGCTAACTCCCTACTGCTTTCCACAGCGGCTGCACCAGTCTGCATTCCCACCAACAGGGCACGGGGTTTCCTTTTTTCCAAATGCTCGCATATATTCTTAACATTTTAGCAAACCTTCTTTAGCCCACACTTACCTCTCAACATCAAGAATGAAATAGCAACCTAAAAGCCTCCTCCTTCCGTGATTATGTTTGACCCCTAGTAAGCGCTCGATGGATGTTACCTATTCTATTAGGGTACACAAAACCTTTCCCTTCCTTCTTATCCTTGTTCTGATCCATTTTGATCGGATTACAGAACGTCACGTGACTTCTTCAGAAAGAATATGGGGTGGTATGTAATTTGCATCTTTGCGTGTCCAAACCTGTCTTCCTCTTATGATCACCCATGATTCATCCTTTGGCGGAGAGCAGAGTTCTAGGTTCCCTCAGAATCCGGTCAGTCGAGCGTTTGGGAACTGCAAAGGAGAGCCTTTATGTTAGTCCTCGAGGCACAGTCTTTTGATTTTGTTTGAAAGTGTGTAGGATTTTTTCTTCATCTTTGTGACAAATCGGAGGGGAGGGACCTGAAGGACATTGTGCTAAGTGCAATAAGCCAGACACAGAAAGACAACCACTGTGTGACCTCACTTACATGTGGAATTTTTAAAAAGTTGAATTCACAGCATGAGAGAGTAGAATGGTGGTTGACAGGGGCTGGCAGGTGAGGGGAAGGGGAGGTATTGGCCACAGGGAACAAGCTCTCAGGTATAAGATGAATGAGCTTTGGGCATCTGGTGCAGTTAGTGACGTGGCATTGCATGCTGAACTCTGCTCGGAGAGTGCGTCTTAGTGTTCTCACCAAAAACAACCAAGTAAGAGAAGGTGAGGTGATGGCTATGTCAATCAGTAGATTGTGGTGTCATTTCGCCATACATACAGCTATCACACCATCACGTTATATACCTTGGATATATACACTTTTCATTTGTTAACTCTACCTCAATAAAGCTGGGGGAAATAAAACAAATTTCACCAGGGCCGTTTTAGTTGACTATCTTCTTTATAAGTATCCCTGCCCAATATTTGCAGGGTCATTTAGATGTAAAGATTCAAGTCTTTCTTTAGCAAAGGAACATTTTCTTTTGTTATTTATTGGATTATGGGTTCTCGCCCAAGTGAATTATTGTCTCCTGGAACTCATTTACGTGTCTGACTCTCGTAGGTCTCTCCTCATATTGTATATCCTATGAAAGTTGGAGACACACGTGCATTGTGACCGTACAATCCCACTCCCATTTCTATGCCCAATAGAAATGCATGTGCAAGAATGTCCAAGGAAAATTCCCAACAATCTCAAACCTTAAACAGCCCAGATGCCCATCCAACACTAGTGTGGATAAATACATGGTGGCATATTCATGACATAAAATAAGGCAACAGTGAAAATGAATGAACTTCAGCGGCATGGAACAAGATGGGTTAATGCCGGAAGTGTACCATTGAAGGAATGGACCAAATGCAGAAGAATGCAGATGGCAAGATTCCATCAAGAGTCCATGGAATTCAGAAAGCACAGAAAACCAAACTGTAGTCTTTAGGGATACAAGCTTTGGTGGTAAAACTAAAAAAAAATAATAATAATAATAAGGGAAGTGACTTGCATAAAAATCAGGAAGTGGCTGCTTTTATCAAAAAGGGATGGTGACTGAGATATACAGGAGGCCTCTGGGGCACTGGTAACATTCCATGTCTTGAACTGGGTATATGGGTGTGCACGTTGGCATAAACTGTTGAGCTGTACATTTTTGTTTTTTCCCTGTCTGTAGTGGGCTCTCTCCTCTCTCTCCTCTCTTTCCTCTCTTTCCTCTCTTTCTCTCTCTCTGCCCCTCTCCCCATCCGCTCTCTCTCCTCTCTCTTCTCTGTCTTTCACACACACACACACACACACACACACACACACACACACACACACACACAGTTATGAAAAAAAAGGGGGGGATGATTAAATGCACTGCCATGCATTTAACTGTGCATGTGAGATGCGAGGAGCAGTGTTTAAGAAAGAAGTGGGTTTATGGGTAGTGACAGGAGAGTTTGTGAAGACATTGTTACCACTGAGTGGGCCAGCATTTGAAGGCAGTATGGAAATCCCACCCTAATAACATCCAGAAACTTCACCAATAACAGGTAGAGCATGTTATAAGAATGTGTCCATCCCTAGCTTGGCTCTGTGGATAGAGCATCAGCCTGGGGACTGAAGGGTCCCGGGTTCGTGTCTGGTCAAGGGCACGTACCTCGGTTGCGGGCTTGTGCAGGAGGCAACCAATCGATGTGTTTCTCTCACATCGTTATTTCTCTCTGTCTCTCCCTCTCTCTTCCACTCTCTCTAAAAACCAATGGAGAAATATCCTCGGGTGAGGATTAAAGGAAAAAAGGACTGTGTCCATTCCTGAGTGTTTCGTTACCTGATCTAAGAATTGTATGGGTTCTTATTTATTTGGTGCATCAAATCTTTAAGACTTAAAAGCACCGCAGTGGCCGAGCAGCTGCTAGGAGTGCTGGGAAGCGGGGGAGACGTGCTGATGAGACCGTGAGGAGGGAAATAGGTGGAGTGAAGGGAAGGAAACCCGGAAAGACAGCGAGGACCCGCAGGAAGGAGAGGCACAGTCGCCCGGAGCCAGATGTGAGCGACGCCCGGGCGTGCCGGTCCCGGGAGCACTGGACGCGCGAGGCACAGGCATGTCCTCACGCATCCCAGCGGCTCCACGTGCGTCCTGCCCAGGAAGCTTGCCTTCCACGCGGGTGTCACTAAATCACGGGACACCGGACGGAGCTATAGGAAGTCAGCTCCATCGTTCCATCGCGACGCGTCCTGACCATCCACCCCACCCGCAGGAATGAGGTCCTTGCCCTGGCTTCAAACCCGCAATACGACAATTTTGATGAAACGTCCCCGCTCCATCCACATCTCCTCATGTAACCCTCCAAGGGTCCCGATGCTGGGGCTGCTCTCGGGACTCCCAGCTCACAGGTGAGGAAGGCGAGACGCAGGCCTTCCCACACCCCCGGCTCACGTGGAGGGCCCTTCCCTTCCCGGCCTCCCCACGGCTCTCTCCCAGGTGTCTGTGTGTTTATCCGATTTGCCTTTGTGTTTATGGTCACCTTCCCCCTAGAACACAAGCTCCATGAGCAGAGGGACTCGAACTGCTCACTGTCACAGCCCCAGTGCCAAACCCATGCCTGGCACACAGTAGGACTCAACAAAATGTGTGCAGTAGCACCGAACAGATGAACTTAGTGCTACTCTCTCACAAGTTTATTTAATGTTGCACCCAAAGTGGCCAACGTAGTTACTTGCATTTATAATGAATTATATAAATAAATATATTAAATATGATATTAACACCGAGAATGATGTACGTTATCTTTATATAGTTTATTTATCACATGCTGACTATGTACCATGCATTGCTGGGCACCAGTGATAAAAATTACTCTTATCTTTTGTGTGTGTGTGTGTGTGTGTGTGTGTGTGTGTGTGTGTGTAAGAGAATACAGGCAAGTGCACAGTGTCACCAACTGTGTAATAAATAGAGTGGTAGAGGTGCTGGTGGCCTGGAGGAGGGCAGGTAATCTGAGGGGGGTGGGGTGGGGGGCTGGGGAAAGCTTTCAAGAGGAACGGAGAGCATGGCTGAGTTAGGAAGAACATAACTACAAAGAGAAGGGGAAGAATGCGTCAAAGGCAGGGAAGTGGGGTGCTGTGGGGATGGCTGTATGGTGCAGGCAGGGTGGCACTGAGAGATTAAGCAGGATGTGTATGGGAAAGAGCCATTCTCGGATGGCCTTGACGTTCACTGAGCGTCCTATCCCTGTGCCTGCTCCGGCCCCAGTGTGTACTCCCGCACAGTGCCGCCGACGGCAGGGCCTCCTTAAGCGTTGGCTGAGTGAGTGAGTGAGGGGATGGATGGATGGATGGATGGGTGTCAGTCACCCTGCGACAGTCCTTGCTCCGGGAGCCAGTGAGAGTTTTCCATAGGGAAGGAGCTGGTGGGGTTGACGTGGGAGGAGGCCCACGCTGGGAGCCCGTCAGTGAGGGGAGTTGTGGGAGCACACTGAAGGACCCTGCAGTGAGGTGGCTCAGAAGGAGGGGGTGGGCTTGAGATCTGCCTGGTGCCTGACTGCATGGGAGCTGAGAAGTGAGATCGGGCCCAGAAGGGCTGCCAATTCCTGGCGTAAAGCCTGGGCGTCTGCTGGGTGGCTCACAGGCCCGGGGCGGGTGAGGCGTGACCCACAGGGAGAGCCTGAGCTTGGCTGTGTGCCAGGCCCTGAGCTGCGTTTGGGACGTCCTGGGAGAGATGCCTGACGGTTGGCTGAGATGTGGGCCTGGAGCCGGGAGAGGCCTGGCTGCAGATACGGGTGCGGCAGGGCCTGGGGCGTGCACGGACCCACGCGGGGACCTGGCAGCTCAGGGCGGGAGCCTCCTGGCAGCTCCAGGCGGGAGCCTCCGGGCTGGACCTGGAGACGGTGAGAGGAAGCAGCAGAGGCGACCCACACGGCGGGCCATGGCGGTGGGGCCGGAGTGAAATCGTACGAGGTCCGAGAAATCGCGCGGCCTGGCCCTGCCAGGACATTAGAGATGAGTTAAATGTTGGCCCAAACACATCAGGCTCATTTTTAAGTTGATAATTTTGCATGGCCCGCGAATGATGTTATAAATATCCAAATGGCCCCGGCCGGAAACACGTTCCCCACCCCTGGTTCCAGGAACCCACGCCACACGCGAGAGGACCTGGCCATTGAGTGTGAGGGCAGCGTGAAGGGCTGCCCACGGGACTGAGATGGGGAGGGTGAACCAGGATGGGAGGAGGCGGGCCTGTGCTGAGGCAGTGGCGGGAGCGGCAGGGGTGGTGCTGGGCTGCCTTTCCATGGGCTGCCCTTGCGGGGTGAGACGTGGGAGGGACAGTTCCCGTCTTTCAGTAACTTCCCGCGCCGCCTGCCATGAACCGGAGGCCTCGGGCGCCCGCTTCACCTGCACTTCTGCTGTCACGCTCCCCGCCCGCCCTGCCTGCCAACGGGCACTTGGCCATCAGCTGTGCGGGGTGGCGGCAGGAGGGGGCGGCACCGCCACCTGGCCGTGGGCAGTCACCTGTCTAGACACAGCACACACTGTTTGGCACAGGTTCCCACAGATCGGCCTTCCCGTCACTCCCGTCCCTCTTCCTAGAGCCTCTGACCTCTCGCCCTGGCCCTGGAAGATCCGCTCAAAGTTTCTCGGGTCCTGAGAACACAGGGTCCCTGCTGCCGGGGTCTCAGTTTCCCTGGTTCTGATTCTACTCCGAGGCCTGCTCAGCACGGAGGGTGCCCCCTGGGAAAAACTGTGCCGAGACCTAAGAGCCAGAAACGATTCAGATGTTCGTTAGGCATCCTAAGTGCAGGGCGAGGTGATGCGCACACGCTCTCTGGGCTTTGACCCTTTGAGTGCCAACCAATATCCTAGGAACTATGCTAAACTTGCCAAGGCATTTTTGCTGATTTTACAGCAGTTTAGGAAACAAATTATGAATTGCAAGTAAATGAAGTTACATATTCAATATCTTGCACAAAATCGTCATCTTCACAGCAAGAATTGACATATTTGGCAATGTCATCATCACTAATACAAGCAGACTTAGAACTGGACACTGCAGGAGGAGCGCCATCGCGTCCCCGGCACTCTAGGGGTTAAGGAAGAAGATGAGAAGGTGTGAACTGAACCGTCCAGGACGAGATGCCAGCAGCCCTTCCTGGGGTGGACAGAGCACAGAGGCTTTGGTGAGAGTTCCGAGACTCGGCAAACACAGGAAGTGCTGCTGGTTCGATTTTAAGGGAGAAGGTAGGACACGGAGTGACACGCAGCGATCACAACCGTGTCGGTGAGCACACGAGGAGGGCTAGAGCGAGGCCCGAGGTGTCGCCGGGGCTGTCTGGACTGTGGGATTATGGGCATTGTTTTCTGTTTCCCTGGTTTTCTGTGATGAAGTTTCACAGCGGGAAATGCAGAGAATGACATTTGAAAGCCCTGAAACCTCATTTGACAGCCCCCGTCCTCAGGGCCCCCAGTGGCTGTGTTGCTCGCCCGCCTCACCCTCCGTGGCCGTGGCCGTGGCCGTGGCTGTGACCGGGGTCTTTCTATTGATCAGGGAGGTTCCCAGGGCAGAGCTTCCAGGCGGGGCCTCCACTGGGAACCCCTCCCTGGGGTGGGGCAGGCAGGTGCTGTTCTGGGTTGTTGGCCTTTAAAATGTACAAGATACCATTCAATACAGGCTTACAGCTCAGCACACAGAGGGAAGCTACCGGAGAGCTCCAGCGGCCGCTGACACTGGTCCCGACGGCCCGGGAGAGGCTCGCGTGGGGACCACTGGGCTGGGCACGGCACCAGGAGTGGACTCCAGGCCACAGGGTGTCCTCTCGGGAGACAGCAGCAGCCGCTGGCAGGTGGCTGGCCGATGCACTCCAGCCGGGCAGGTGACCTTCCTCCCCGAGTCGGCCTGTCTCCATGCCCAGGAGGGCGCCCACGGGGGCAGGGGTGGGGGATCTGGGGGGAGGTGCTGGCACACAGTGCGGGGGGCTCAGCTACGGGACGCCAGCCAGCGTGGGTATCGGGCGCTCTGCAGGCTGAAGCCTGGGGGGCATACACCAGCGACGAGGCCCAGCAGGGAGAGGCTGCCTGCTTCCGCCCGGGCCAGGAGGGGAGGACCCATCTACCTTCCCTTCCCCCTGGAATGTTTCTTCTTCAGGCCCCTGGAGGGCCCTGGGGGAGGGCACGTGGGGACAGAAAGAGCCGAGACCTGTGTCCCAGATGGAGCCCAAGCCCAAGTGTGAGGCTTCATCAGGGCCCCACAGGTGCACACCGCACCCCACCCTCCAGACAGGAACCCTCCCTTGTCCTGCCAACCAGCAGTCAGCTCCCTCGGTCTTCCAGGCATTGGGCATCGTATCAGGGCCAGGAGCCCAAGGCCATGAGACCCAGCCCCTCACCCAACCCCCTCACCCAACTCCCTCACCCACTCCCTCACCCACCCCCTCACCCAGCCCCTCACCCACCGCCTCACTCACCCCCTCACCCAGCCCCTCACCCACCCCCTCACCCAGCCCCTCACCCAGCCCCTCACTCACCCCCTCACCCAGCCCCTCACCCACCCCCTCACCCAGCCCCTTACCCACACCCTCACCCAGCCCCTCACCCACCCCCTCACCCAGCCCCTCACCCACCCCCTCACCCAACCCCCTCACCCACCCCCTCACCCACCCCCTCACCCAGCCCCTCACCCACCCCCTCACCCAGCCCCGCCCGGCAGGGGACGATCTGCTATCAAAGGTGCCTCTGGTCTGCGGTCGGTTCTGACCCATCTCACTCTGTCTGCAGCATCAGAGCCTGTTTCTGTTGCTTGGAACCAGAACCCTGACTCCACTCTGGATCCTAGTGCTTTGGTTTCCAGCCGCAAACACCTCGGCTCAGGTCACCCCCAGCGCCCACGGAGCAGCCTCCCCCTCCCACCGGCTCTTCCTCTCCCTGAGACAGCGCCCGGCCATGCGAGCCCTTTCCTCCCGGGCCCAAGTGCCCAGGCCTGTGGGCACCTCTCATCTCCCGGGGCCGGTGGCTTCACCGGCCTGGGCACTCTTTCCATGCAGACCCCGAGCGGACCTCGTGTTCTATCAGACGGACACCGGGTGCTGCCGCCACGGGTGCTCTCAGAGCCGCGCATCTGTGGCCAGTGGCTCGGGGCTCAGAGGGGTTTGGTCTTTCAGGGACGTTACCTCCACGTCCTCATATTGCTCCCATGCTCCTTGCTGAGTGATCGATCGCAGAGATAGAGGTCTTGCTGTCTGCTTTTTTTTAGAGAGAGAGTGGAAGGGAAGGGGGGAACAGAGAGAGAGAAACAACGATGTGAGAGAGACGCATTGATTGCTTGCTCCCTGCACAAGACCCGATCAGGGCCCAGGATCGAGCCCGCAACCTACGTACGTGCCCTTGACCGGAATCGAACCCTGGACCCTTCAGTCCGCAGGCTGACGCTCTATCCACTGAGCCAAACTGGCTGGGTCAAGTCTCACTGCCTTCTCCGAGTTAAGAGGAAATGCAGGCTGGGAGTTTAAACTCTCTGCCTGGTACTCACTACCCTCCAGCTCCGGCCCCACTTTGGTCCAGTTAATCCCGGTGACTCTTTTACAGAAATTTTTCTTCCCGTCAAACTTAGTCCCTGAAGGTCGCCATTCTCGACCCCCACAAACGACTTGTGTTTATTCTCGGGCCTCCTTCGGTTTCCCTCAATGTGATCCACTCTTTACCCTCCAGCTCCAACCCCACCTTCCACACGAGGCATCCCCAAGCCATGCCCGCCCAGACGAAGTTCTCTGCGGGGATTGTTTTCTGAACCTTTACTAGGCCTTTAATCACTGTCATCCTACACGTTTTCTGTTTTTTAGAATTGAGACTGAAATCCTGTGAGTCAATAAAAAAGTACTTAGAAAAATACAGGGTGGGTGGTTGGTGGTGGAGATTAGGAGTAAGCTAAAGGCAGGAAGTGGAGTGTGCCCCGGGCAGAGGGCAAAGGGCAGGAGGGAAATGCTTGCAGAGCTCGGGAACCTGCAGACAGATCGGTGTGTGTGCTGAGGAGTGGCCAGGGGTGCCGGCAGACAGGGGCCTACCAGGGAGGAAGGGCCCTGCTCCCCAACTCCTGGGCGGAGTCTGGACTTGACCCTGAGGGCGATGAGGGGGGGGGGGAGCATTGGGGTGGTGGAGAGAGGGATTTGCATTTGCATTTGCATTGGTCCTGGCTGTTCCAGCGGAGGCTCTAACCATCTCTGGCTCTAACCATGGGCCCAGCTGCCGCCCAGGCCCACAGCTCTGCTCTCCACGCAGGAGCTGGTCTTCTCAGCTGCACCGGCTCATTCCCAACCGCGGAATCATCGGTACCAAGAGGAATTCTCCCGGCGGGTTGTCTCCAACGTCACCGGGCACGTTGCTGATGACCGAGGAGAGGGGGTCCTGCTGGGCCCCAAGGCCCGTCTCCCAGAGCCTCTGAACAGTTTGGAGCGGAGGGGAGAAGAGAAACAACAAAAAGCTTCGTAATGACCGATCACTGCCAACGCCAGCCCTTTGCAGGCGGCCGGTAACAGCACACCGTGCGCAGTGACGCGCTGTCCCAGCCAGAGGGGCCTCGGTCCGCTGCTTAGTAACGTTCCCTTCGGTTTAACATTAAGGTCGGGAGCTAAACTCCCAAGTATTTCCGCAGTCTCCTCAGGTCTCGGGAAACCCAGGCTGGAAAAGTGCAAGGGTTATTGTGGGAGGTCTCACCTAATAGTCCCAAGTATCTTGTAATTTTAATTGCATGTAAGAAATCTTTTTATTCTTCCTTTTTAAAAAAACATATTTTTATTGATTTCAGAGAGGAAGAGAGAGGGGGAGAGAGGTAGAAATATCAATGATGAGAGAGAATCATTGATCAGCTGCCTCCTGCAGGACCCTCACTGGGGATGGAGCCAGCAACCTGGGCATGTGCCCTGACCCCGTATGAGCTGGGGACCCTTCAGTCCGCAGGCTGACACTCTACCCACTGAGCTAACCCAGCTAGGGCAGGAATCTTTTTTTATTTTCTGCAGCATAAGCATAGATAGATGCTGCTATTGTTGCCATTATGTTTATTTAAAAAAACGATGGGCCATTTGAAAAAAAATAGATACCCAATGACATAATATGACATCCTGATTGAATACGCCCTCATAGCTGCTCTTGAGGGCTTTGGCCCTCACCGCCTGCACTGCTGAAGGTCACACACTTCCTGAGTGCTCTTGGCTGGAATCCCCTCGGCCTCCTGCACGCTCTACCTTCCTGCCACCTTCCTCCTCAGTGAAGCGACAGCCCGGCCAAGTTCAGGGCCATAGAGGCCACAGCTCCTTCTGCGGGAGGCGGACTTGCCCAGAGCTGATGGAGGCTGCATAGCTCTTGGGCGTAATCCACGCCTATGGGCTTCCTTCCTTTCTCTAAATGTCTATTCAGCCCCGTCTGGTTGTCAGGAGGGCATGTCCCCTGTGGGAATCGACAGCCCGGCCACGTGGGTGGGATGACCGCACAGAGGCGGGGCTTTGACATGACGCTTGTATGTTGACCTTCCCCGGGAAGTGCTGACCGGGGCTGTCGTGACACTCACCCCCCGACGTTCCTTCCTTAGGTGGCAGGTCACCTGGGCGGCGGATGCCACACAGGACTCCCGCCTTCACCTGTTGGCTCAAGTCCCGAATAGCGAGGTTATTTAGAACACCCTTCCTCAGAAGATGATCATCTTGCGATGAAAACGGATGAAGGGAAAACATCTGGAGAAAAAACAACGAATGCGTTGGACGGTCCCGCAGCTTGATGAAGCAGCAGCTGAGGAAAGGCCAGCGAGGGTGTGGCCAGAACAAAAGAAATGTTGTTTCTGGAGAAGACACCAGGAGCCACCTCTGACATTGGCCCCCGAGCTCCCTCCACCATCCAGTCACCAGATCCTGCAGACTCGTCTCCTGACCCTGGTCCTTCAGTCTCACGAGCCCCGCCCTTCTGTGGCCTTTGCGATGGCCCGGGGGCTGGTCCCTGCCTGCAAGCAGCCCCTTGGAATCTGCTGGGGCTGGCGGTGCACCCTGTAGGTCCCCCCCTGCCCCCCCCCCCCCCCCCGCAGGGAAGGCTTCCTGGTTTGTTTGGCCGCCTGCTCCCACCGCCTGGTTTAGCCCTGGGGAGCCTGGCCCCCAGCAGCCCCCTGCAGATGCCGTTTCCTCCTCCTGACGCCCCCGCCAGCCCTGGCCTGTGTTCCCTTGTGGAGAAAACGCATGAAGCTGTTAAATGCCTCCAACACAATTGACATTGAACATTAAGAACTCTTGTGAGGCCACAACAGGCTGCTGGGGACACTTCATAATAATGCTAAAAGGAAAACAAACCAATCCCTCCAACAGCGGAGGTGCAGGAAGTATTTTGTCTTTTTAAAGTTATAAAGTTACAAAATATATTAGGCATTCCTTTCCTTAAAACGGTACAGTGGTAAGGAGAACATCTCCTACAAACATCCCATAATTTTTTTTTGCAAGGGAGGGTAGACGAGGGTAAAGGCCCGGAATATCCTGTTTAGGCAAGGTCTGCGTTACCTTTGTTTTTCTTCTGAGTAGAGCCCAAATTCGAGCCCCTCACTCCCCCCCCAAAAAACATTTAATTGATCAAAATTAGATTTCTGGGTAATCAAATCTTAAACATAACCATGTTAAGTGTTTTGGAGACCCTAAGTTACAGAGTAATTTTTTTCATGTATAACTAAAACTTTATACTCTTTGATCAATACCTCCCACTTCTTTCCCCCAGCTCCTGCAAACCACCATTCTACCCTCTGCTTCTATGAGTTGGACTATTCTAGGTGCCTCCTGTAAGTGGACAAATATACACACACACACATACATCATATATAAGCATTATGTGTATGCTATATGCAGGCATCCTCTGTGTCTGGCTCATTTCACTTACTCAGTGTCCTCCGGGTTTATCCATGTTGTCACACATGGCAAGATTTCCTTCTTTTTAAAGGTCGAATAATACTCCATTGCACCACATTTTAAAACTACATTTTCTTTATTTGCCCATGAACATTGCTTGCTTCATGTCCTGGCTATCATGAATAATGCTTCAACGAACATGGGAGTGCAGATACCACTTCGAGATCTTGATTTCAATTCTTTTAGATCTATAGGCAGAAGGGGAATTGCTGGACCATGGGGTAGTTGGATTTTTAAATTTTTCAGGAGCCTCCACACTGTTTTGCATGGCGGCTGCACCAATTTGCATTCCCAGCAACAATGCATGAGGGTTCCTTTTCTCCGTATCTTCACCAATACTTAGTATTCCTTGACTTTTTGATAATGGTGATCTGAACAGGTGTGAGATGACATATTATTGTGGTTTTGATCTGCATTTTCCAGATGATTGGTGACGTTGAACATCTTTGCCTTTTTGGGAGAAGTTCCGTTCCTTTGCCCATTTTAAAATCCGGCTATTTATTTATTTAGCTAGAAAACTGTCTGAGTTGCTTATGTATTTTGGAAATTATACCTTCTCAGACATATGGTTTGCGAATATTTTCTCCCATCCTGTAGGTTGCCTTTTCATTGTGTTGGTCTTTTCCACTGCAAAGCAGCTTTTTAGTTTGATACAATCCCACTTTTTTGTTTTTGCTTTGGCTGCCTATGCTCCTGGTGTTAGATAAAGAAAACTGCTATCAAGGCCAATGTGAAGAAGCGTTTCCCTTTTTTTCTTTTTCTTTTTCTGGGAGTTTTATGGTTTCAGGTCTTATGTGTAAGTCTTTAATCCATCTGGAGTTGGCTTTTGTCTGTGGTCTATGATAAAAGTTTCATTCTTTTGCATGTGGGTATCCCGTTCTCCCGACACCATGTATCGTTTCCTCATTGTGTATTCTCGGCAACCTTGTCAAAGAACAGTTGACTGTCTATGCTCGAGTTCATTTCTGGGCTCTCTATTCTGTCCCATCGGTCTATAGGCCTGCTTTTATGCCAGTGCTATCTATACTCTTTTGATTACTATAGCTTTGTAATATATTTTGAAATCAGGACGTGTGATGCCTCCAGCCTTTTTCTTCTCATTCAAAATTGCTTTGGCTATTCCGGGTCTTTTGTGATCCCATATGAGTTTTATGACTTTTTCCCCATTTGTCATAAAATATACCATTGGGATTTGGATAGGAATTGCATTGGATCTGTAGATTGCTTTGAGTACTATGGGCATTCTAACAATATTAATTCTTCCTATCCATGAACATGGGGCATCTTTCCATTTATTTGTGTCTGCTTTAATTTATTTCATCAATGCTTTATAGTTTTCAGTGTATAGATCTTTCACTGCCTTGGTTAACTTATTCCTAAGTATCAGAATTATTTTTTAAATTAATACATTAAATATAGCAGTAATGTCTTGTATTTCTAAGTGCTGACTATAAATAGTATAAAATTTAAAAATCTTTTTGGCAATGTTTGTGGTTCCAGTAGGAAGATACTAAATTTGCAGCAGCATTGCTTGTGATCTGATTACTGATTTTTAATGGCTCCACCAGCATTCTGGGGCTGTGCTTTAAAAAGAAATGTCGAAGTGAGCAAATCAGCGTAGCTGCCCTCTCTCCCTTTCTGGAGGAATGGAACGAGCCAGTGGGTACATACCGGGTTGGGAGGGTTAGCGGTGCCGAGCTGTTATGCAATCAGGCTGATTTCCTTATGCCACCTGTCAGGTTCCAGGGGGTAGAGGGAGGTCAGATCCTCACTCATGGATGGGCGTTAGGGACCAGGCTTGGCAGGCATATTATTTCCGGGTCCATATTTTCTCATTCCCAAACTGGGATGTGGTTGATAACATGAGGGACAGCTGCAGTGGGGACCACCCTGGGAAACTTGAAACTCACTTTTCCAGGTCCGGGACTGCCTTGCTTCCCTGTGACTGATTTATAGTATGTATTCCACTCTTAACTGAGGGTAAACGTAGTTCAGACTAACAGGTAACTCGCATTAGTACCTGTATTGTTTCTCTTTGGAAGAATGGGTTATGGAGAAGTCCAAGAATGGAAAACATTAGAAGCCAGATATCACAGAAAAGGTTACCGCCTTACCATCTGTGGGGGATGGAAAGTAGAGGAGAAATGGTGAGTACCGGATAAGGTGACAAAGGGGACTCTATTCTTGTTTTATTTGGAAGGCCACAGAATAATATCAACACCTTTAAACTGTGTGGTAGGAGAAGTGGAGGCTGGACTAAGCTTTCGGATAGCCCGGGTCCATATTTTGTTTCGATTAATGTTTGACCTGGGGCAGTTGCATAAGCTTTGCCTATACTTCGGGGTCCCTAAAGTGGGGTTACTAACAGTTACTTGGAGCATCGTCAGGTACTCCAAAAGGCTGCGGGTTCAATGACCAGTCAGGGCACACACCCAAGGTTGTGGGTTCGATCCCTGGTCCAGGTGCATACGGGAGGCAACGGATTGATGTTTCTCTCTCGCATCAATGTTTCTCTCTCTCCCTATCTGGCTTCCTCCCTTTTAAAATCAATAAAACCATATGCTTGGGTAAGGGTTAAAAAAAAAAATAGTAATAGGTACTTGCTTCATACCGCTGTTGAGAATTTTATGACACGGAAAAGCCTTAGCGTGGTGCCTGATTCACAGTGAGCGCTGAGTAAGTTGCACCTCTTGTCAGGACTGCACTTGCAAGGTGACAGTCCACTTAGAGACCCTCTGCATGGGGAGGCCCGGGCGGGGCGGCAGCGGCAGGGGCCTCCTCCATGGGCAGCGCCGGAGGTGCACGTGGTGCAGCGGCAGGCCCAGTGTCCCCGCGGCCGGCGGGAGCGGCGAGCCCGCTGCAGGAGGGCGGGCAGGGGGAGGGCGCGCGCTGACCCAGGACCGTCAGGCTCGCGGCGCTCTGCGGCCCCCAGGTGCACGCCCGGCACGAAGCACGCGGGTTGGAGCCAAAGCGTTCGCCTGCCCTTGACAACACGCGGGTCACGCCGCCCGCGGGTGCGGGCACGGCTCTCAGCGGCGGACATGCCCGGCTCCCTCAAAGGCATCGCTGCCCCGGGAAGGAGGTGCCCTCCCCGTCCCCTTTCCGCAGGGCCCTGGCAAGGTCAGGCGGCCGGCGAGGGTGGGCCCGACCTGCCCCCGCGCCCCTGCGCCAGGGGAGGACCCGGGAGGCCGCGTGCAGCCCCGCGAGGCCGGGGGTGTGGTGGTGGGGGGCCCTGGACGGGGGCGGGAGCGGCAGGGCGCCCAGCGGGGGGCGCGCGGAACGTTCCGGAACCTCCGTGCGCTTCCGGGGGCGGGGACAGCCCGGATCCCGCCGCCGCCCCGCCCGGAGGAGGGGAGCGTGGCGGCGGAGACGGTTCCTTCGGGCGGGAGTCGTGGGCGAGGGGCGCGCGCGCGGGGAGAGCCCGCAGCGCACGCGCACTCGGGGCGCATGCCCGCCCGCCACCCAGGATGAGACAGAGGGCATGGAAAGTTCCAGCGGCTTCCAGAGCCGGAGGGAGCAGGCGCGGCGGTGGCGGCGGCGGCGACAAGACCTGAGGGGCGTGGGGCCTCCGTGGGCCGCGCCGGCCGAGCCCACTGTGCTGTCCCAGCGCCACGGCGTCGGACCCGCGAGCCCTGTGGGACCGCTCGCCGCGGGGAGCGCGGCTTCCGAGAGGCGGCGGCCGCTTTAAAAGGGGGCGTGGCGTGCGTGGGGGGCGTGGCCTGCGCCTTCAGGGGCGCGCGGTGTGCGCAGCCGCCGAGCCTTTAAACCCGGGCTCGCGCGGCCGGAGCGTGCGTTCCCGCTGCCGCCTCCCTCCCGCCGCTCTTCGCTCCTCGCCGCCCGCCCTCTCCAGCGCCGGGAGCCGGAGGTCCAGTCGCGCGTCGGCCATGCCCCGCTACGAGCTGGCCCTGATCCTCAAAGTCATGCAGCGGGTAAGTGACCTTCCCCTCAGCACCCGCCTTCCCGTGCGTGCGCCTCGCGGCCGCCGGGCCGCCGCCCCTCGCCCTTCCCGCGGGGCCGGGAGGAGGCCGGGGCCGGGGCGCGGGCGGGGGGCGGGCGTCCGCAGCGAGGCCTCGTGGGCCGGCCGGCTCGGCGAGGCCGCGTGCGCGCGGGAGGCGGGGGTGTGCCCGCGGGCGCGCGGCGCGGGAGGGTGTGCCCGCTCACGGCCGGCCGGCCGGCGGGAGGCGGGGGGCGGGGGGCCGGGCCCGGGGCTGGGCGGGCCGCGGGGTCCAGTGGAAGGTCCGCGGGAGGACACGCGCGAGCGCTCGGCCCCGCTCCCGTTGTCGATCGCGAAGCCGCCTTGTGCCCGCCGCCGCCTCCGCTCCGCCTCCGCCGGCCGGAACCGTCCGCGCCCGTAGAACGGTCTCCAGCGCGTGGTGCCGCCCGCACCTTGGCCGCCCGCTCCCGCTCCCGCTCCCGCTCCCGCCTCCGACTTCTCTTTCCGACTCAGCGACGGCGGTCCCGGCGCCTTTAGCCCCGGTTCAGGCGGCCGCTGCGCCTCCCGCGGGGACGGGGCTGGAGGTAGGGCTTGCAGGTTCGCCGGCGAGGACCGACCTGCCGCCGTCCCGCAGGAGGCAGCTCCTCGTCCCCGTGCCGGGCAGGGACTCCGCCGGCGCCGAAACCCTCCTGCGAGACGCGGGTAACGTGGCGCGGTGCGTGGTGCGTGGCTTGTGTGTGCTCTCTTCCAGGGACAATAAAAATAAAAATAAAAACAGAAATACTACCGCTACGTCTGAACGGCCGGAGCCTGGCTCCCCCGCGCCGGGGACCTGGCGCCTTCAGGCGTGGGTCCTGCTCTGCGTCACTTGTGAGAAGTAGCCGTTTGGAAGTTTGGGGTGAAATGGAGCCCGGAGCCCGGTCCCGGCGCCAGGAACGGGACCGAGCCCCGAGCCCCGAGCCCCGAGCCCCGAGCCCCGAGCCCGGGCGGCTGCAGCCGGTCAGGGAGGACAGGAAGGGCCCGCTGCCTCCTGGTCGGGTCTGGCGTCCCCAAGCTGGCTGTCCCTGAATGTGGGGAAGACACGATGGTGGCGAGGAGCCCCCCTTTCTCCCCCCCTCACCCCCCCAAGAGCTACCGCATAGAGAGAACAGGGGCAGTGAAAAGGAAACATTCTAAACGCATGGAAATTGTTTAAGCCCTCTCGTGTTTTTCCTGTGCTTTTTAGGAGACACCGTAGAACCTGGGAAATGCAGTTACTGAAGTTTCCTTTGTTTACCTTGTTTTGGGGGGAAAGGTCGTCCCTGAAGAGTCCGGGTGTAGGCACACGTGTCCCATCCGCCTTGGAAGTGAGGACCGGACTCTGCCTTGAGCGGGGCTGACTGTTTATTGAAGGATCCCTTACCAGACTCCGTGTGGGGGTGTGAGCTCCTGTGTGGAGCAGGCACTGTTGCTCTGCTCTAGGTCAGCCACACAGCACGGTTGGTTTACAATAGCGATTCCTGCTTTCCTGGACGCCCTCACGGGGGTGGGGGGGGGTGGGGGGGGTGAAAAGCCTTGATGCACAACATGGGAGCTCCTCCCAGGCGGAGGAGGCCAGGACTACAGATAGGAGACTGTAACAGGGCGAGCTCGTGGCGAAGAGTTCCTTGGCCTAAATAAAGATTAAACAACAAAACTCATTTTTCCTTCACAAAACTTCTTTTTAAGTTGGTGGTAAATGTTTGACACACACAAAGACTCGCTGCTTTTGAACAATTTTGCTTTTCAATTTAGGAAAATAGGATTCTGAAATTGGATCAATACTGGGAGGAGAATGGATGGAAAAGTTAACCCTGTGGTGCATTCACTGCAGGGTGCCGCTGTGAGCGGGGCGCCTGAGGAGGCCGGAGGCTCCGGCTCACTCGGCAGCACTTGGCGGTCCCCCTGGGAAGCCTGGGGTAGCTCCTCCATTCGAAGCTGGTATGTTTCATATTTTTAGATTCTGAAATCTATACCTCTTCACAGTATCACCCTTCAAGGTGATGGCTTATTCCCACCACCTTCCCCAGACCGTTTCTGTCTTGGAATCGAGGAAACCTGCGACGTGGAAGTTGGGAGACTGGAGTGTTTCTGGTCCTTCTCTGGTGCTCTGTGCCCGAAGAGCATCCCCGGTCCCTGGAGTGTAGACCCCTCCCTGCCCATTTTTCATTTCCCTGGACTTGTACCGGACTCCTCCACAGCGCGCACCTGCTAGCGGTTTACCTGTAAGCTGGTTGCGGTGTGAGGCGCCCCCACAGCCGTGGATTGGAGACTCGCCGTGTGTGCAGGCACTGGGGTCCCGTGGCCTGGCCAGGCGGAGCACAGACGATCCTTGTGGCTGCAGCGGTGCCGCCACTGAGAAGCCCGGGGCAGTCTCTCCTCGGCCTCTGCTGCTGCCCTTCCACCTCCTGCATTTGGATGTAGAGACCAGTCCCCCCGAGGAGAGCTGTACTTGCAGGTGCCATTGAGCTTAACTTCCATCGTAACGTGTGGATGTAAACATGTCCTTTCTATTTCCCCCAACTTTGAATTCAGCGTGAAGAGTAAGTAAAGGGGGGTTACATTCTGAAATTGAACGCAGTGAAATAGTAGGTGCTGGGAGGGCGGCCTTTCGAGGGAAAGACTGCAGCCATTTGGAAAGATGGTTGCTTAGGCCGTATTTATAGAGGAGTCTCCAGGAAAAAACACTTTGAAAGTGGTGTTCTAGCTGTCCCAGCGTCACAGAGCTTCACTTACTGCCGGGAGCCTTCACCTGTGGGAGGACACGGCTGAGGACAGGCACAGGCTGCAGCTCCCAGGGAGTCCCAGTCCAGCGGCGGGACCCTTTCTAACCGCAGGAAGGGGAGGCCCGTGAGGTGAGAGGCGCAGTCCCTCTCCACCCGTCCTGGCGTGGGGGCCTCAGCAGACGGAGGGTCACGCATTGGTTGGGCTGCTGAGGGCTGAGGAGAGGACTGACGTCCATAGACGTCACTTTGAAAGTAGCTTTAAAGGTTGGTATTTAATTTGCGTAACAGATGAATTGCCCCTACTGTGTAGAGAACTTAGGAAAAGCTGTGTAAACTGGAGGCAGTTCTCGGGCTTGGGATGGGCTCCGGAAGAGGGCTTGTGAGGTGCAGAGCGTCCCTGCAGAGCGCTTGGTCTCCGGCTGCCGGAGGGCGCTTTAGTGGTCCTGTCCTGTGGCGTTCGCCCAGAGCTGGCGTTTGTAGGGCCGTGACAGCCCTGGGAACATGCTCTCTCCTGGCCTTCCTGAGCTACTCGGGCATTTTTACAGGAAGAATTACAGGTTAACGGTTTAAGGAATAACTAGCTTAGTTGCCAAATGAATGCATGTGTATACAGTGAAGCAGCTTTCTATACGCTCTGGTAGATGTTTTCCTAGTAGGAAAACGAGCAGCTACCTACTTTGGCAATCTTAAGTTCTTTTTTTCTTTAAAACATTTCACAAGTTAGGGTTAATACCCCTCATTTTTAATTTTACTGAAAAGCAGGTTATATTTTAAATTTTAAGATAACTCATTGTGCCGAAACCGGTTTGGCTCAGTGGATAGAGCATCAGCCTGTGGACTGAAAGGTCCCAGGTTCGATTCCGGTCAAGGGCATGTACCTGGGTTGCGGTCACATCCCCAGTGGGGGATGTGCAGGAGGCAGCTGATCGATGTTTCTCTCTCATCGATGTTTCTGACTATCTCTCTCCCTTCCTCTCTGTAAAAAATCAATAAAATACATAAAAAAATAAAATTATCTGTTAAAAAAAAAAGATAACTCATTGAAATAGTTCTTCGTAGGCAAAGAATTTTATGATATAATCTGAGTTTAACTTACCACTTGGGTTTTATGTGTTTAAAAATTAAAGTGTAGTGATAGTCCAGTTCCCAAAATGTAGCAAGCAGTACGCTTTCCGACTGTGGGCAAGAGTCCCTTCTGTTTCTCTTCACTCAAGCCTTTTTGATTAGAAAAGCTGGCAGAAGTTTTGTATTTGTTCTAGAGTTCTATCCAGGCCAGGGTCTTCTGAAGGTAACGACTACAAAATGTTGGCATTTTAGACACCTTTTAGACACCTGCCGAGGGTGCTAATGAGGTCAGATGTGGGGCTGACCAGCCCCCCTCATTGGAGCCCTAGCTCATTGGAGCTTGGCTGCTTGGCAACATTTGATGACTAGGACATGGACACATTTCTGCTCCGGGTGGTGGCAGACAAACATTCAAATAGAAACATCTTTGTTCTATCTGTCAGAGGCTGAGTTGGTCCTTTTTTCCCCTCTTATGGGCCCCCCTCAAATAGCTTAGCTTGTCTCTTTACTAATTACCCTTTGTGTTTTGTCTGCTTGAAACTGGACAACTTCAAATGCTTGCCCAGTAATGAGAGACGAGCCTGGCGCATTGAGTGTCCTTGGGATTAAAGTGCTCTTGGGTTACAGCTCATTGCCGGCCAGTGATTGAAGAAGGCGCCCTTCCTGCCCCTGAGCTCGCTAAGGTCCGCGGAGTGGCGGGGCTAAGGAGTCCTTCCTCGCCAGACACGGTTTGTGTTTCTGAAGAAAGCCTGTCAGAAGGGACATTCCACCCTGTGCTTTCTTCTTGTTCATGCCTCACGTTCAACACTGACGTTTATAGGTGTTTAAGTCTAGTATTGACATGCAGACGATTATAAAATCACTTTTGAGAAAACAGTTTGGAAGAAATGAGGGACAAATTCGTATTTTCCATCTAGTGCAGGGGTGGGCAAACGTTTTGACTCGAGGGCCACAATGGGTTCTTAAACTGGACCGGAGGGCCGGAACAAAAGCCTGGATGGAGTTTGTGTGAACTAACATAAATTCACAGTAAACATCGGGCCGTCGTTTGCCCCCGGCTGATCTAGTGCCTGCACTGTAATTGTACAGGTGTGATTTTCCTGTTCAAGATACAGAATACCTCTTTTTAGTGGACGGCAGTATTCTTAAGCACCAGGGATTATTATCAACACATAATTATCTCTTAGGGGAATAAAAATTAAGAAATTAGTAAAAAAAGATTTTTAAGTCCTCATTCGAGGATATGTTTTATATAGATTTTAGAGAGGGGGTTGGGGGAGAAACATTGATGTGAGGAACATCCATGTGAGCCCTGACGGGAAGTGAACCTGCAGCCTTTTGGTGTAGGGACAATGCTCCAACCGCCTGAGTCACCTGGCCAGGGCAGGAATTAGTCAAATATAAGAAGATCATGCAAATTTAATGAAGGTCTGGTAAGTTGTTAATTTACCTAAAGGAAAAATACCTCAGAAATTTGGAAAGGGATAATTACTCCAGTTGCTCTTAGAGTAGGAGTTGGCACACTGTGGCTCACACGCCAGATCTCACTGGCTACCTGTAGTTGTACGGCCTGTGAGCTGAGAAAGGATTTTACATTTTCAAGTAGTTGGGGTGGGGGCGGGGGGAGGAGGAATAAAAAAAAGCATTTTATGACATGAAAATGATGTGAAATTCAAATGTCGGCGTTCATGAACACAGGTGTCTTGGAACATCACCCTGTTCATTTGTTTGTATTTACTCTCTGGTCCTTTATGGAAATTTGCTGACCCTAGTTCAGAGTGTAAGACAATTTCCCAGGTTCAGCATGTCTCTTAGCTTTTAGGGCCCTGTTTCTGACATTTCTGCCTTCATTCCTTCCTTTTCCTCCTCTGTATGTACTATGCCTTTGACCTCCATATGGATGACTTGCCTTTGTTGGTAACAAGCTAAGAATTCTGGCATTTTGTACTTGAACTGTGCTGGTCAGAGCCTCCTGGATGTCCTGTTGGCACTGCAAACTCAGTGTGGTTCAGATTTAATGAGTTGTCTACTCTAAGCTTGTCTTACTTCTGTTCTTGGGTTCTCTGTCCCTGTCCCCTGGAGCTGAACAGCCTTGGTGTCCTCCACCTCAGTCCCATCTCGTCTCCCCTCTGCCCTAGATGGCCACTCCTAGTTCCTGCTTGAGTCCTGCAGTTTCTTACTCGGCTGGTCTCTAACCTGCTCGGGTTCATTGTAAATATGCTCTGAGTGCAAGAAGATACGTTGTTGAGCTACTTGAAAAGAATGCAGTGGAAATGCATTCTTAACACGGAGATAATGCAGAGCATTGTATGGACTATGTCATTGCTTTCGCACAGCCGTTGATAGCGTCCCTAATGCTAAGTCACAGCACCTCTCCTTTCAGATCAATCCCGGCATCCAAGGCTGCCTGAGAGGACTCCAGCCTTTCTTTTTTTTTTTAAACTCCCGCTCCCCTTCTAAAGTTCTGCCATCTCTGCACCAAGTAAACCAGGCTGCTCAGAGCCCGTCACCTCCCTTCGCTCTCATTTTCTCCGGTGCTCGTGTCTCTGATTTTCTTGGAATGCCCTTTCCACGTTGCCCCGTCATCCGCGAACGCCTGCCTCAGTTCATTTTAAACAGCTGCCTAGGGAAGACCTGCGCTGTGAGGACACTGATCTTCCTTTGGGTTTGCATGGGGCTTTCTGTTGTCACCTGGATCGCCTCTTTGTATCACTTAATTGGTGAGTGTTCTTACCTCCTTGGTTAGATGACACATTCCTGAGGGTCAGGTCTGTTTCCTCTCTGTCCTCTGCTCGCACAGCTGTCTCACCAGGGTGCCGACACTGCTCTGTGTGAGCTGGTTCTTGGGTCTGAGAGAGCATCTGACCTCTGCTAGGCAGTTGCTTTCCAGCCGGAGCACTGGGCTTGCACTGGGTGAGCTGAATGCTTGCCAGACATTACATTGGCTTCTAATACTATTTCCTGGCAGGTAACCTTGTTTCCACAATAATAATTTAATTATGTCAATTGTTAAAATGAGAGCAAATTACCCCCCCCCCCCATCCGCCTCCCCTGAAAACCGAGTTGGATTTGTTGGAAAGATTTGATAAAGGTGAGTCACTAAAATAATGGCTGTAGAATTTAGATGTGGCTGCAAATAAGTAAAAGTTGGAGAGGAAAAATAAAAATAGTCCAAGACTCTATGTAGATTGCTTTACAAGGATTTCTTACTAAAAATGGAAGTTGGCCATGATGCATTTATAGATGTGGTGTAGACCAAGCAGAAGGAATGTTACTCTGCAAGGAACTTCATCATCGCTCCTATTCGCCAAGTGCTTTGGCTCATAGTAAGATGGGCAGATGAATGCACATTTATGTGTTAAACTTGTGCAAAATGTTTAAGGTACGTATGCACGGTTTTTTATTTTGCACTTGAGCTTTAATCTGTTCCCTGTGACTTTGGATAGGGTTGTTTTGGGTATGAAAGCTGCTTCAGTGAGTGCTCCGAATTGCGTTATCTAAATGATCGGAGGAACACGAGGTCCCGAGGGCAGATGCCGGGTATAAACAGCCATGGCCATCCTAGAAAGAGCGTCCGAGATGGATCTCACCTGCTTTTGGGTCCTGGCGCCTGCCTCCTAGAGATGTCACCTGTTGGTGACGTGGCATTGGAGGGGGTAGGTGTTCAGTATGTCCTTAAAGTTAGCTTTGGGATCTCAGGCACGTTTTTGAACTTTATTGCTTAGTTTTCCATTTACACTTGATTGACAAAGAGACTCCTGAAGATAAATTTCTTTTATGTAAGTTATTTTACCAGAATCCGAGACTGAGTCAAACCCAGAATATAGTACTTCCTCAATACATATTTGAATTAGAGTCTTAAGCCACACTCTACATAAGAGCTTGCATGCTAAGTAAGCAAGGGCGAGCTTTGCATATTTGATATAGAGTGTGAGGGAGCCTATGAACTCTACCAACTTAGAACAACTTTGTCAGACAGAGATGAGTCATTTACTCAGCAGCCACTGGCCTTTGCGGCACTGTGCCTGGGCCTCCTCTTGCAGGCTTTTGTTCATCTCCTGCCCCGCTTTATTTTTTTAAAATATATTTTTATTGACTTCAGAGAGGGAGAGAGAGAGAAACATCAATGATGAGAATCAATTGATCGGCTGCCTCCTGCACACCCCCTACTGGGGACTGAGCCCACAACCCAG